>NC_057851.1:16523558-17773558 GCF_015237465.2 Chelonia mydas
CCTGCCGCTGATTCTGTCATGCAAGTTTATCTATGCAGATTATATTTACTGCAGTCCCCAGTTACACTCTTTCACTGAATTGGAGAACGCGAACCTGGCCAAGATGACAACCTACTGTAGCAGTTGGTGCTTCCAACCAAGTGTGACCAAGACAGTTTCAAGCATCTTCCACCGCCACAACACAAGCGCAAAACTTGAGTTAGATGTCTCTCTCAACAGAAAAGAACTGAAACACAGGCAAAAATGGTCTACCTTGGTGTCACACTGCTCTTTGACTTTCCATAACCATCTTTAAAAGACTGCTGCCAAAGTCAGGACCAGGAATAATCTAAATCAGCAAATCACCTGATGAGTGTCAGCTAAAGATGCTTGGAATGGTTTCCTTGTCACTGATCAACCATTTGACCACCAGGATTTGACCTGCCATGTCACCTTTGGACTCTGCTGAACAGGTTTCAAACTGGCCAAGGAATATTTGCAGCCAGCCTCTACACATGGGGTCTTCACAACAACCCACTTTGTCAATATGGCCTCTGTTAGTCAATGGTGCATGTTGTTGACAAGGTGTCAACTGACTAGATTTCATGGTAGCCTTTGGGCTCTTCATTCTACTGATGAAGTTGCTGTCGGATGGCTTGGCAAGCACTGCAAATGCTAGAAGAAGCAGCTCAAAGTGGATGAGTGACTGGCTGGTGGCCCAGGTGAGGTCAGAGGTGCAGCCTTGCTTCCATTTGACAGAATGAAAAGTACCCTATTGTTCTGGATCATGGATGAGGTGGAGGTCATCAAGTGAGGCTCAGTCCAAAAGGTCAAATCCATTTTGATCTGACTTTCTGTATCCCCAGATGATGTGGTGGTTATTAAACTCTCCAACATAGATGGCAGGGTGTGGGAGCTTAGGAAGAATATTTGGAGTAGGCCAGAATTGGTTAAGGGTCTTCTACACATTTGCCACTCTGAGATGGCTGACTCCTACAATATCCACTCTCACCAGATTTCAGAGCCTGGGGTCCAGCCTGAGCAGGAATATCTACACTGCTATTTTTAGCCTGTAGCACAAGCCCAAGTCAGTTGACCCAAGCTCTGAGACTCGCAGCCAAAGGGGTTTTTTTTGCAGTGTAGATGTGCTGTTACACTAACACACCTGATTTGACTGACTGTGTAGATGCAACCACAATATATATGCTAACCTTAGAAGAAATTCAGCAATGACCCACCAGTTGGAGCAGGTAGACCAGGGATTTCTGAACAGGCATATAAATATTTTTTTTAAATCGTTTGCATTTGAAAGGTCCATTCACAAGTAGCTGCGCTGTTTAACATACAATTAAAGTACTCAAGAGAATATTATTAATCTGTATTACAGCCGGGTCTAGAGACCAGTTGATATCAGGACCCACTATATAAACAGAGAGAGACAGTCCTTGCCCTGACAAGCTTGTACACAAATTCTAGTGCATAAATTCCAGGTATGGAGCTGTGTTCTAGCTAGTATTTAACAAGCAGCATGGATTTAGTACAGCAATGTTATATCCGCCAATATACCCCTGCACTGTGACTCAGGATTTGCTGGTCCTATGGCTCTCTCCATTTATTGTTTAAACAAGGTTTCCACCAGACAGCTGTCACTATGGCAGTTGCTACTAGATCACAGATAATCTCATCAGTGAAAAGTACAAGATTTAAATGTACTGAAGGGACAGAAGTTAACTGAAACAGTTTGTCACAGCATGGCCTAATAAATAAATTCCTCACTTAATCTGCAAACCCCATCTTGGAGGTACTGTACTAGCCGCACTGAGGTGTTTTCTCCTGTGCTGACAGGTTGATTCACTTATTTGCACCTCACTAACACAGCTACAGCACACCTGCCTGCATATAAATAACCTTCTCTTAAAAAAAAAAATGTGTATTGTTGCATAAGCTTAGGCAGAAAACCAAAGTACATTCATTCATTGAAAAGAGGCACCATGTGAACTGAATATGGATACAGGGCTAGTGATTGGTCACATGGTCAAAGGAAGGAAGCCACAGCTGGTGGTAGAATTTCTCTAGGTTTGGGGGGCAGGGGGGACAAAGGGAAGAGACAGGAGGTTACATAGCTTAAAGCAGCATCTATGTCCTGCTGCTTTAAGCACTTCCTGCTACCTTTACAGAGAATAAGGCAGGAAAGCAGTACTTGAAAAAGCACCATTCTGTTCCTATTGAAGTATACAGAAGTCCTCCCATTGACTTCTGTGGAAGACCAGGCATAAGATGAAACACCAGTAGGTCTATGCAGCTTGACTTCCTGCACTGCTGCAGCACACACTTGAACCCACTGGCACTGGTTTTAAATGGGATTTATTGCAAAATAAAAGATATTGGGGCAAATTCTACTTGATTACCAGCAAGATCTTGCAGCAATGTAAGTAGAATTTAGCTCATTTTGTTTCCGTGAATATGGATCTGTGACTGAATAATTTTAACATGGATTTATTACTTCTGCTCTTTCCCCTCCCTTCCCCTTCCCTCCTCCTCCAGCCCCCACTCCATGACAAGGGTATGAGGGTAGGTATAATTTACCATGGCAAACCCACAAGCCCTAATAATGCATTAATCAAGGGAAAAAATGTTCTGCCTTTGAACTCTCCTGCCTACCTAGAGAGTAATAGAGTTATAAACTGAAAGAGAGCAAATATTGACTAAGAAATGCAAAGGTACCTATGAGTTCACCCACCGGTCTTCAGTTTACACTTGCCTCTCGAGATGAATGAGTTCTCTCTCGTAATCCATCCTGATTTTGAAAGCATCTAAAGAAATAGGATGCTGAGTATGGACATTTCAATTGTGTGCCCTCTTCAGGTTTTCAGGCTGGTCTGGAGTGGGCCATCTTTATGATTTATTGAGCCCTGAGCAAGAGAAGGACCCCAAATTGCTAGAATAGGGTAGGTGTAGAGTAGGGCAGGCCAGGAGTTCTCCCTTGGGCCTCCACTGGTGTTATTACCAAAGGAGTAGCTTGGACTAGTCCATAAAATTAGTTTGATGGTGTTCCCTGAAGTCCATGATCCCAAGCACTCATTTCTATTGTTTGCACTTGCAGCCAGCCTTGGGCAGAGAAATTCCAAGAATCTCAGTATTGTCCTCTGGTAATTTTAACCACAGCTGAACTCCTGAGGACCCAAGAGACTGCTGCATAGGAGGAAAGACTCAGAGTCCATTTATTGTAGCATTATCTCCATTCCACCATCTTATTTTGTCACTGTATCCAACCTTCACCCCCATGGAAGTCTGTCACTCCTTTATCTTGTAGACCAATACTTTATCACCTTCTGTACAAGTCTAGAACAATTCTCTCAACATATTTATGAATGCACTGCACATTTCATAATGGAAGAGAATATGTGGGTTTATAAATCCCTAGGTAGCATAGATTAATCATCCCTTCTGTAACTAGCAACTGTGCTATGTGTCACATCCATGATTTCATGATTTGAAACAAAGCCAAGATTCAAACTCAATGAGAAGTCATAGTAAATTGCATCTTAAGTTCTTAATTACCTAAAGATTCCTTGAGGAGATTTTTAAGAGACTTGATTATTAATACAGGGCCAGTGTTTTCAAAACACACCACTGTCAAAGTTCACATTTCATGTATCTCCTGTTCCCTGCAACATAAGTCACTGGCACCTGTTTTTTAATCCCCCCCCAAAGTTATACAATCGTCAGCAGCTTATTCTTCATGTCTGGCATTTTAAAGAGAGCTTGTATCAACAAGTTGGTTATGTGCCACAAAAGCAATGCCCACAGGAACAGGTATTCCTGGAGCCTCAGGCAAAGGTGAGGGTATTTAAATGAGCGCTTCTCATCAGTCACTGCTTTGCAAGTGAAGGGGGGAAAAACATTAATAGTATGGCAAGGTTAACCATAAGTAAACCCAAGAGAACGTACATGTCACAACTGCTGAAGTCCCAGGGATTTTTGGACTGAACAAGCTGACTTTTTTAAAAACCATCTCCATAGAAAGCAAAATCCATGCTGTTACAGAAGAATATTTTCCCGTCTCCCCTCAATAAAGTAGAAAAGTTGTTTGATGGGTATGTTATTTTAATGTATAGATTCACAGCTCTTAAGGCCAGAAGGAACCATTAAATCATTATCTGATCTCCGGTATGGCAAAGGCCATAGAATTTCACCCAGTTCCCCTTGCACTGAGCCCAGTTACTTGTGTTTGGTTGAACTATATATTTCAGAAAGACCTGCTTTGCTGGCCGGTCATTTTAGATAGCCTAATAAAATTTGGATTCCTTTGGACCAGCCTGCTCTAAGATTCTGCAGTTGCCAATGATCCCAAGGTGCTATTATGGCACCTGGAGATATCTGGGACACATGGGATGATAACTGGGAACCTCAGACAGGCTCTCTTTTCCCGCAACCACACCCCTGCACCAGTGACCAATCAGTGGGGCTAAAGCAGCTCTGTACCATTTGAGGATGCCACTATGGAAAATAAATCCTCCAGTGGCTGGCTAAGCTGGCTTGATGACAGTGCAGGATCTGAGCCTCTTCACACAGGAGTAAATGAATCTACAAGGCTCAAGGCAGCGGAGACTCAGGAGCAGGGATTCTATGTCAGCTCTCCCACCAACTTGCTCTGTGGCCAGAAGATCATGTGCCTCGCTTAATCTATCTAGAGAATAGGTATCAGAGTACTTTTCTCCCTGGCAAAGGGCTATAAGGTTTAATTGTTGTTGTTTGTGACATGTTCTGAGAAGCTAAGAAGGAAGGTGTCATAGACAGTGCACAGGATCCTGTTTGTAAGGGCGGAGGAACTTATTGGAAGGTGCCAATGTTCCATTTTTTTTAAACCTTCCCCTCTCCCGTATTGACTCCCTGCGTGTTTCAACTCCAAGCAGGGAGCATTGACAGAATGTGCACCTGGTTAGGGCTGAACAATCATTATTCTAATGAAGCACAGATTGCGAGAAGGGATCTGTTGGATGTATAAATAGGGAAATATCAAGTAGGAACAGAGAGGTTATATATAATTTGTTCAGTTCTGGCATCCACAGTTTAAGAAAGATGTTGAAAAATTGGAGAGGTTTCAGAGAAGAGTCATAAGAATGATTAAAGGATTGGGAAACATGCCTTTGTAGTGAAAGACTCAACCAGCTCAGTCTATTTAGCTTAAAAGAGAAAGTTAAGGGGTGACGTGATCACAGTCCCTAAGTACCTACATGGGGAATAGAAATTTGGATAACAGAGTACTCTTCAATTTAGCAGTCAAAGGTATAACAAGATCCAGTGGTTGCAAATTGAGGCTAGACACATTTAAATAGGGTGACCAGACAGCAAGTGTGAAAAATCGGGACAGGGGGTGGGAGGTAATAGGAGCCTATATAAGAAAAAGACCCAAAAATCGGGACTGTCCCTATAAAATCGGGACTTTGGTCACCCTACATTTATATTAGATATAAGGTGCAAAACTGTGAGGGTTATTAACCACTGGAACAATTTACCAAGGGTTGTGGTAGATTCCTCATCACTGGAAATTTTAAAATCAAAATTGGATGTTTTTTCTCGAAGACCTCATATAGTTTGAGCAAGAATTAATTCAGGGATCTCCTATGGCCTGTGTGATGCAGGTCAGATTAGATGATCACAATGGTCTCTTCTGGCCTTATAATTTATGAATTACCACCATGCTCCCAACAACTATACTGTTTTAGAAAAGACGATTTCAGTATTATAATCTTGAAATTATGCAGATTTTCATGCTGTTTCCTTCCTTGTGGTAATTAATGTGGGAAGAGAGCCCTTCCTCTCCCATCTCTTATCTCCTAAGAAAATTGAGTCAAGGTGGGAGGGTTTCTAGTTTGCTTGTAAATATCTAAAAAGAGAGAGGACAAAGCATTTGAATATATATTGTAAGGACTAATCATGCATTGGCATGGGATGGAATAAATATGTGATAAAATTTAAAGATGGGGTGAAGGAACTATGATGCTGTTAGGAATACACTCAGCAATGGTGGAACAAGGAGCTAATAAATTGTTTTTATGTTGAAAGATCCAGTGCTAAAAGGCTGAAATCTTCATCCACAGGGACATTTGTAAACCCTAGGTCCTTACTTTTCTCTATCCAAAGAACCTATGCACCTATTTTTGCCTGTTTGGTGGCCTCCCTGATGAGCATGGTTATTTGGATTATCCCCAAATTACTTCCCCACCCCCACCCCATGCATCTTTCTACCCTCTCAACCAGGCTGGCCCATTGCCATGCACTGAAAAATCCTTAGGGAGAGAAATCTTTGCTGAAAAGTAAAATATCTAGTTCTCATTGATGGGGCTTTTTTATTTTCAAGGTTAGAGAGCCCCCTGCTGGCAGCCAGATCTTCAGAATAGTATTCACAATGTGATTAATCCAGTTGTATTAAATCAGCAAATGCCAAGCAGTACCTGCCTTTGTCCCAGTGACAGGTCAGGAGCCAAACAGCTGAACCACATTCTCTCACAAACCAGCAATAACTCATACTAATATGATGGCTCGCGCAGACCACAGCATCAGCTGCCACCAATACATTTGTGGCAAGAGCATCCCTAGCCTGATTCTTGCTTGCATATTTATACCTGCCACTGGAAATTTCCACTACATGCATCTGACAAAGTGGGTATTCACCCACGAAAGCTTATGCTCCAGTACATCTGTTAGTCTATAAGGTGCCACAGGACTCTTTGCCACCACAGACAGGGCTATCCTTAGGATTTATGGGGCCCTACGCAGCATTATTAAACTGGTACCCCTATGCTCCGCTGAAGGCGGTCCCCATCCAGCACCGCTGACCGCAGTGTGTTGAGGGGGCACAGCCACCACCCCTGCCCACGGACCCCCAATACCCCCCCCCCCCCCCCGATTGTGGACACACACCAAGCTTCGTACGCAGAAGACGCTGTGCCAGTGGCTCAAGGCAGGTTTCACGCTGTCACATGGGGGCTGCATGTTGCCAGAGCCCACGGCCCTCCTGCAGCCCCTCGCCACTCCTGGCTCACCACAAACATTTTGACAGAAAGTACCAAGCAGTAATAACAACAGCAATAATACAAGTGTGTGTGTGTGTGTGTGCGCATGCATGTGTGACTGTGTGTTGGGGGACTGTGTGACAAAGTGTGTGGGGGGGGAGTGTGAGACTCTGTGTGTGTGTGACAATCTGTACTGGGGGACTGTGACTTGTGAGAGGCAGTGTGTGTGTGTGTGTTTGTGTGTGTTAGGGAAGTATCATAGAAAGTGAGCGCACTGTCTCTTTAAGTCCTCCCTTCCCTCCCCAGCTCAGCCCGGCTCCCCCCACCGCTGAATCAGGTGGAAGTTTCACTCCTCCTGTCCTGGCCCCCGCCAGAGTCCGAGTGGCGCAGGCAGGCAAGGTCCAGGGAGGGACTCCGCTCTGGGCAGCGGGGGGCTGGGCTGGGCTGCCAGTGACTGGCCACGCTGGGCTCCCCGGGGCTGGGGCAGCAGAACCGGAGTCTGGAGCCCTCAGCTGGCCGAGGACCAAGTGAGGGAGGGGGCAGGGTTGGGAGCGGGGAGAAGCCTGCCAGCCCAGCACGAGGGCGGGGCTGGAGAAGAGAGGATTCCAGCCGTGGCCAGTGACGGGAACAGTGCCCCAAATTTTCAGGTGCCCTACGCAGCCACGTATGCTGCTTATGCCTAAGGATGGCCTTGACCACAGACTTAGGTTGATCAGGTGTGCAAAGGGGTGTGATTTGTGACTGATGCAATTATGAAGTCCTTTATGTAGATGCAGCTATACTGTGCTTTTACCAGTATAGCTTCTTGGGAGGGGGTGGGGGGGAGGTGTTACTAGCCTGCTACACAGTACAACTTTACCAGTGTAGCTGTGTCTACACTAGGGGCATGTTGATGTTGTGGTATATCAGCGATCCTAAACCATTCAAGCACTCCCACAACATGGCTGTAGAGTAAATCAACGGTGGTCTCCGGACATCAGCTACAGCAGTGGTTTTCAACCTTTTACCATTTGTGAACCCCTAAAAAATTTTGAATGGAGGTGCGGACCCCTTTGGAAATCTTAGATATAGTCTGCAGCAGGGTGGATTTGATGACTTAAATCAAATTGATTTAAATCACTAGTCAGGAAGACTTGATTTAATCATGGATTTCTACATAAAAGTGCATTCTTGTTGTTTGTTATAATACAAGTCCTTAATACATATTCTTCACAACTCCGAGATAGATGAGACCCAAACTGGGTCTCTTTTACGGCTTGCTGCCATTGTAGGTTTTCCCGTCTAGTGAGAGAATGGTATGGTAGATCTCAACTCAGTGAAGGCTACATTATCTTTGAAAACTCATGGCGATCGGGGGAAGCCCGGACAACTGGAAAAAGGCTAATGTAGTGCCCATTTTTAAAAAAGAGAAGAAGGAGGATCCTGGGAACTACAGGCCAGTCAGCCTCACCTCAGTCCCTGGAAAAATCATGGAGCAGGTCCTCAAGGAATCAATTCTGAAGTACTTAGAGGAGAGGAAAGTGATCAGGAACAGTCAGCATGGATTCACCAAGGGCAAGTCATGCCTGACTAATCTAATTGCCTTCTATGACAAGATAACTGGCTCTCTGGATGAGGGGAAAGCAGTGGACGTGTTGTTCCTTGACTTCAGCAAAGCTTTTGACACGGTCTGCCACAGTATTCTTGCCAGCAAGTTAAAGAAGTATGGGCTGGATGAATGGACTATAAGGTGGATAGAAAGTTGGCTAGACTGTCGGGCTCAATGGGTAGTGATCAATGGCTCCATGTCTAGATGGCAGCCGGTAGCAAGTGGAGTGCCCCAAGGGTCGGTCCTTGGGCCGGTTTTGGTCAATATCTTCATAAATGATCTGGAGAATGGTGTGGATTGCACCCTCAGCAAGTTTGCAGACGACACTAAACTGGGAGGAGAGGTAGATATGCTGGAGGGTAGGGATAGGATACAGCGGAACCTAGACAAATAAGAGGATTGGGCCAAAAGAAATCTGATGAGGTTCAACAAGGACAAGTGCAGAGTCCTGCACTTAGGATGGAAGAATCCCATGCACCGCTACAGACTAGGGACCGAATGGCTAGGCAGCAGTTCTGCAGAAAAGGACCTAGGTGTTACAGTGGACGAGAAGCTGGATATAAGTCAACAGTATGCCATTGTTGCCAAGAAGGCCAATGGGATTTTGGGATGTATAAGTAGGGGCATTGCTAGCAGATCGAGGGATGTGATCGTTCCCCTCTATTCGACATTGGTGAGGCCTCATCTGGAGTACTGTGTCCAGTTTTGGGCCCCACACTACAAGAAGGATGTGGAAAAATTGGAGAGAGTCCAGCGAAGGGCAACAAAAATGATTAGGGGTCTAGAGCACATGACTTATGAGGAGAGGCTGAGGGAGCTGGGATTGTTTAGTCTGCAGAAGAGAAGAATGAGGGGGGATTTGCTTTCAACTACCTGAAAGCAAAGAGGATCGATCTAGACTGTTCTCAGTGGTAGCTGATGACAGAACAAGGAGTAATGGTCTCAAGTTGCAGTGGGGGAGGTTTAGGTTGGATATTAGGAAAAACGTTTTCACTAGGAGGGTGGTGAAGCACTGGAATGCGTTACTTAGGGAGGTGGTGGAATCTCCTTCCTTAGAAGTTTTTAAGGTCAGGCTTGATAAAGCCCTGGCTGGGATAATTTAGTTGGGGATTGGTCCTGCTTTGAGCGGGGGTTGGACTAGATGACCTCCTGAGGTCCCTTCAAACCCTGATATTCTATGATTCTATGATACACTCAGAAAGACCTCAAGACTTCTGGAATATGCTGCTCAAACAGTTTCACTTTTGTTTCTACTGCCTGTCCCTCCATTCTCATATTTATCTCCAGACTTCTTCTCCTTGTCCAGATCTATTCCACCCCCAACAATCTGCTATTCATTGAACTTTCTGAAACTTTTCACTTTTAGAGAGAGGTAAGGGATCGACTCTGTGTACACAAATTTGCAGAGGGACAATAGGGTTGAGGTCTGTTATTTCTCACCTCTATATATTATTTATTTATTTAAAAAAGTTTTTGCTGTTTAAAAGCGTGTTATCTCTGGAGACACAAATCCACAGTTTGAGAACTACAAACTAAGCATCTTTGATGGTATCTTCTAGATTGAGCACTGAGTCCCATTGGGTAGATAGAAAGATTAACCTAAATAATCTATACAGAAGCCCCTGGAACCCTATAAGATTGGGTCCCTAATCCATGAACTATTGGAACTCATTTACAAAACTTTTCTTAAACATTACATGAATATATTTTCCCATACTATAGAATTAGAATTTATAATCCCTATTCCATTATGAGATATCTTTGAGCTAGAATATATCTTAATTAAAACTATCTTTTAGTTTTTTCCTCAAAAAGTATTTTATCAATAAAAAAATCCTATTTGTTTTATTTTAAGAAAAAAATTGTTGATTTTTATCCACCCTGGTCTGCAGACCCCCAGGGGTCTGTGGACCACAGGTTGAAAACCACTGAGCTAGAGCCTAACTAAGGCCTGGTCTATTCTAGGAAATTAGATCAGTATAACTATATTGCTCCAGGGTGTGAAAAATCCTAACCCCCCATATACACAGTGCTAGGTCGAGAGGAATTATCCAGTCTCATAGACTTTAAGGCCAGAAGGAACCATCATAATCATCTAGTGGTCTGACCTCCTGCACATTGCAGACTACAGAACTCACCCACCCACTCCTTAAATAGACCCATAACCTCTGGCTGAGTTACCGAAGTCCTCAAATCATGGTTAAAAGCAGAGGTCCCCAAACTAGGGAGGCACGGTGGGCCCAAGCTCTGCTCTGGCCCCACCTCCAGCCATAGACCCCGCACCTGGCCCTGTAGCCAGCCTCAGCCTGGCTGCTGGCCCACACTGCAGCCCGGTTGCAGCTCTGCTCCCGACCCCAGCCTTGGCCCCTGGCTGTGGCTCTGTCCCCAGCCCCACTCCCAGACCCACCCTCAGCTATGGCCCCAGCCTTGGCCTCCTTACCCCTGTCTGCATCCTCCTACCCTCCAAGCTGCACCCCGCTCCCTGCCCTGGGGTCGCTACCCTCAAAAGTTTGGGGACCACTGGTTTAAAGACTCCAAGTTACAGAGAATTCACCATTTACACTAGTTTAAATCTGCTAGTGACCTGTGCCCCATGCTGTAGGGAAAGGCAAAATCCCTCAGGGTCTCTGCTAATCTGATCAGGGGGGAAATTCCTTCCCAATCCCAAATATGGTGATCAATTAGGCCCTGAGCACCTGGGCGAGACCCACCAGGCAGATATCTGGGAAAGAATTACTGTAGTAACTCAGAGCCCTCCCCCTATAGTGTTTCATCACCAGCTATTGGGGACTTTTGCTATTGGCAGTTGCTGTTGGGCCACATCATACCATCCCCTCCATAAAATTTATCAAACTTAATCTTAAATAATAATCTTAATCTGAAGACAAAATGGAGGGGTCTCCCATGGGTTTAAATAGACTTTCTCTTATGGGTGGAGACCCCCTCCTCTCTCCTGTGCAAAGTCCAGCTCCAAGATGGAGTTCTGGAGTCACTTGGGCAAGTCACATGTCCATGCATGACTCACAGTTTCTTACCAGGTAGCAGCCATGGGTCACATGCTACCTTGAACATCCTCCAGTAGACTTCTTATGTGGATTGGAGCATTCCAAGATCCATTGTAGTTTAAGTGCTTCTTAATTTGCACATTCCTTTCTCAAGAAGCTGACCAAATGCTTTACAAAGATTACTTAACAATCAAGCCAGTACACAGCCAATATTCATAACTTAAAATACAAAAATGATACATGCTTACAAATAGGATTAATAGATTCAGTAGATCATAACCTTTACATAGATATGTTACATGGCACATGTAGCATAAAACATATTCTAGTTATGTCATATATACATTCATAAGCATATTTCCATAAAGGCTTATGGGGGGCACCGTCACAACTTTCACCTAATTTCGAGCCCTAACTTGTTGAAAGACAGTTTATATCCATTTGTTTTTGTGACCATGCTGGGTGCTTAGCTTACATAACTCCTCTTCCTCCTGGATATTTATCCCACTGATGTATTTATAGAGAGCAATCATATCTCCTCTCAGCCTTCTTTTGGTTGAGCTAAACAAGCCAAGCTATTTGATTGTCCTCTCATACGGTAGGTTTTCCATTCCTCAGATCATTCTAGTAGCCCTTGTCTGCACCTGTTCCAGTTTGCATTCATCTTTCTTAAACATGGGACTCCAGAACTGCACATGGTATTTCAGATGAGATCTCACCAGTGCCTTGTATAATGGAACTAACACTTCTCTGTCTCTACTGGAAGTACCTCGTCTGATGCATCCTAGGACTGCATTAGTCTTTTTCACAGCCAATCACATTGACAGCTTATAGTCATCCTGTGATCAACCAATATACCCAGGTCTTACTCCTCCTTTGTCAATTCTAACCGATAAGCCCCCAGTTTATAGAAAAAACTCTTCTTGTTAGTCCCTAAATGCATGACCTTGCACTTTGCACTATTAAATTTCATCCCATTTCTATTTCTCCAGTTTACAACGTCATCCAGATGTTCTTGTATGATATGCGAGTCTTCTTCTGTATTGAATATACCTCCCTACTTTGTGTCATCTGCAAATTTTATTAGCAACTCTCACTTTTTTTGCCAAGATCAGTAATAAAAATGTTAAATAAGATTGGTCTCAAGACCGATCCCTGAGGAACTCCACTAATGACCTCCCTCCAGCCTGACAGTTCACCTTTCATTATGACCTGTTGCAGTCTCCCCTTTAATCAGTTCCCTATCCACCTTTCAGTGCTCATATTAATCCCCATCTTCTCCAATTTAACTAATAATTTCCCTTGTGGAACTGGATCAAATGCCTTACTGACATCCAGGTAGATTAGATCTACTACATTTCCTTTGTCTAAAAAATCCTTTGTTATCTGCTCAAAGAAGGAGATACGGTTTGTCTGGCACGATCTACCTTTTGTAAAACCATGTTGTATTCTATCCCGATTATCATTCACCTCTATGTCCTTAACTGCTTTCTCTTTTAAATTGTTCCAAGACCTTGCATACAATTGAGGTCAAACTAACAGGACTATAATTTCCTGGATCACCTTTTTTCCCCTTTTCCTGTAGGTCTAGCGCCCACCTCTAGGGAGCTGGAGTCCCTAACGAGGACGGCAGACTCCCTCCCGTCGGTGTAGGTAGCATCTTTGCTGAAGCGCTACAGTGGCACGGCTGCAAGGTGCAGCAGTTGAGGCAGAGACAAGTCTTTGGGGTTCCCAGCCCCCTGCCACAGGAGCATCTCGAGGTGGGAGGGCCCTGACTTTAGGCACCTGGGAAGGCCTGTCCATGCGGGGCAGCAGCCCAGCACAGTGACAGGGAATAGCCACGCGGCGAGAGCTAGGCTGGCCGAGCCCCATGCTGCGCGTGTAAGGGGGAAAGTGACCAGGGACAGCGAGTTGTATGGGCCCATGATGCCCGGGCTCCAGAAATATTCAGGGCCAAGGGGCCCGGATCCACCAATGTTTGGAGCCGGGTCTCTCCCCCGGCCCCCAACTGCCGCCCCTCCCGCCCGCGCGCCTCCCCTGGCCCTGGAGCATCCGTACCTGAAAGCGGGTAGCTGCCCTGCCGCTCCACACTGCACTCCCTTGCCTGCGCCGGCCACTGTGACCTAAGGCTACAGCACAAGAGCGGCGCCGGCAGCAGGCTGAGGCAGCTGCTGCACCTGAGGAGGGGAGGAGGCGCACACATGATTGGCAGCCTTCCCCTTCCCCAGCACCCACTGAAGGCGACACCGAGGGGGCTTCCAGGACACAGAGTCTGGACCTCACCTGAGCAGTTGCTGGGGCTTGGGTGAGTGTCCAACCGTGTGATCCGCGCCCTACCACCCCCCACAGCTACCACTCGTGTCCCACGCTGGGCAAGGGGCAGCCACATCCTCCGTGAGGCTATGGTGAGGGACAGCACGCTGCAGCAGGGGAGGAGGCCACACATGATGGCAGCTCCCCCTCCGCCCCAGCACCACCACAGGGGAGGCGAGGGGGCTTCCTGGACCTGAGAGGGGCCCAGCCCCTAGGAGCGCAGTCAGTGATAGTGGTGCAGGGTAAGTGTGCTGCTGGGGCAGGAAGAAGGGGGCCCCTCCCCCAGAACTCACTGCTGCCGGCAGGGAGAGGATTGCGGGAGTCCTCCTCTCTGGCCCTAGCCCCGGGGCAGCCTGTCTGCACCCCAAGCTCCTCATCCCTGGCCCCGCTCAACCCCTGAGCCTGCACCCCCAGCCAGAGCCCTCACCCCCCTGCACCCCAACCCTCATCCCCAGCCCTGACCCCCCTCCTGCACTGTGAACCCCTTATCCCCAGCCCCACCCCAGGGCCCTGACCTGAGGGAAAAAACACACAACTTAAATTTGGTGGTTAGTTTGGTGTATGATCGTGTTTACCACAATACTTGATTATTTTACACCCTTTAAAGTATATAATTGGTTGTACAACAAAATATAATGTCTTTGAAGCAGGCAAGTGCTGCTTCTGACTTTTCACTTTTAATTGGCCCTTGTAATCTTGTGGCATCAGCGCATTGTAGCTTCATTTTATCCCAGCAACGAAATTCTTGATTTATAGGACCAGTAATAATCAACAATGGATAAATTCTTAATAAAGTTACCCAGAGAAAAAGAAGAAAAAGGTAATTCATCAAGTGACGGCCTGAGTGCGACACCCAGCTTTCAAATTGAAGTTATACAAAAGAAAGATGTGGCAAATCTACAAGATAAGAAAAGGAGTTTTCAGCAGTCTTGGCTATCAAGATTTATGTGCTTGGAGTACAGTAGCGAATTAGACAGAGCTTTTTGCTCAGTCTGCAAAAACTATTCTGAAAAGAAGATCTTAATATTTTCAACAAAGGCCAAACCAATGTTTATTTCGTCCGGATTTCAAGATCGGAGACACGCATTGCAGGGTTTTACATCACATGAAAAACCCTCCTGCCACATGGAAGTGGTAATGAAGTATGCTGCTCTGCAATCGCAGTTAACGTTTCTGCACTAATGTCAGCCAGTTACCAAAAAGAATCACAATCAGCTAGGAATGCACCGCACAAAACTTTTAACAGTGTTCAGGTCCTAGCTCAACAAGGAATAGCATTACATGGTGTGGCAAATTGGCAGCACTACTTTGATGAGTCTAGCACTTTCTCTTCTTGGGGAGGGTTCAGGGCACCGTTTCTCGCTCCTGAACTGGGGTATTAACTGCCCCACTAGTGTCCTAGAGGAGGGGAGTGGAGAGGGAGGGACCCAGGCCCACCCTGTACTCCAGGTCCCAGCCCAGGGGCCCTAGGGATAGTGGTAAACCGCTTGAACTAGCGGTTCCTTCCCCTCTGTTACTTCCCTCTCCTGCCCTTCAGCTTGTGGGGCTTCCTGCCCTCGCTCTGCACAAACCAGGTGTCCCTTTACTTAGGGTCTTGGTCTTCTTAGCCCACCGCAGCACTTCTCCAAACTGCTCTCTGCTCCAACACCAATCCACTCTGCTTCAACTCCTTCCCCTGTCTGATTGAAGCAGGGGGGTTTTATCAGGTGACTGGCTTCAGGTGCTCTAATTTGCTTCAGGTTCTTTAATTAATCTATAGCAAACTTTCTTCCCTCTACAGGGAATAAGGCTCCCTTCTAACACTCTCCTGCTGCTCTCTGGCCATGCTGTATCACATAGGACATAATGAGAGTGGTTCAAATTTGATGCAGCTCTTGTTGCTACGCAGTACAGAGTCAGAGGAACTGAGACTGCACAAAATACAAATGGCTGTCACATGAGGTTATTAATGAAATAATCAAAATGATGGCAATGATGTCGCAAAGACAAATTGTGCAAAAGATAAAGGCAATACAGTTTTATGCCATTGTAATGGATGAGACTACTGAGTTGTCAAGAAAAGAACAAGTACGTTTTTCTTTAATGATCTTTTTTAGTGCAGACTGGGAAATTTATGAGGAGTTTATTGGGTTATACAAAACTGACGCAATGGACACTGCTTCTCTTTTCAAAATTGTGGAAGATACGCTTCTCGGGTGAGATTTGCCCTTTTCTGATTGCTGGGGGCAGTGTTATGATGGAGCCAATAATGTGTCCAGCAAAATTACTGGGGTCCAAGCCAGAGTGAAGGATCGAGAGCCGAGAGCGGAGTTTGTGCACAGTGACCCACATTCCCTTAACTTTGCCATGCAGGATGCCCTGCATAATATTCGAGAATGCCGTGATATGTTTTCGATGGTGAAAGATCTCATCAGTGCTTTCAGGGAGTCACCAAAGCGTATGGCAGCATTCAGAGAGTTTCAGAGTGAAGGGGAGCCTTCTTTACAACCATTGTGCCCAACAAAATGGACACTAAGGATCAGTAGCATTAACTCACTGCTCCACAACTACAAGGCCATGATGAACTGCTTAGATGAATTGAGTTTCTCTTCCGATGAATTTGGCTCAAAATGTAGTGGATTCTCGAAGCAATGTCAATCTTTTTCAACATACTTTACACTAACAGTTCTTGTGAAAGCCATGGGTCCTGTAGAAGAAGCTAATGCAAAAATTCAAAGCCAAAACGTGTCATTGGCAAATGTTATGAAGAAAGTTGGCCTGTTGCAAGGTGTTGAGTGGGATTGCGCACTGACTCATCAAAGGGTCACTTCTGGGAAACAACAGTAGAGAAGGCAAGAAATCTTTATTTAGATGATCCTACACTCCCGAAAAAACACAAGCCACCAAGATGGTTCGACCAGGGAAGCTTTCCTCACACTTTCAGTGACCCCAAAGTGTATTTTCATCAAATATACGTCGGGATCATTGATGCTTGCAAATTGATGCTTGCCATTGAACAGAGGTTTTCAATAGAAAGCTTTACATTCACTGTAAAATTGGAGAAGCATATAACTGATGCAGCAAATGGCTTGAAACAGGACATTGTCCCAATAAGTGAAGCTTTCCATGTTGACATTAACACGGAGAGGTTCTCTCTTCATTTAGAAATGTTGAGTGATATTTGCAGATCGAGAAATTGCCAGCTTACTTCAGTGAGCGAAGTGAAGCAATTTCTGAAACAAAACGAAGGCTTGCGTGACATGTTGTCAGAAGTTACAATTCTCCTGAAATCATTCTACACAATTCCGACTACAACCTGCACCGCTGAGCGATCATTCAGTTGCCTGCGTAGACTGAAAAAGTGTTTGCGAACGACGTCTAAATCACTTGGCATTCTGCACATTCATAAATGTAACCCTTCTGCCCATCAGAGTTGGCAGCAACAAGGGCCCAGTTCAGTATCTAGGGGTTCCATTCCAACAACACAATGCAAAACCGGCTCGAGCCCCCACCCAGTGACCTGGGACAAATATATACCACCCCCGCTGGGCGCCTCCAAGAGGCAATATTTCCCCTCTCACAAGCACATAGTCTGAGTGTAACAAAAAGCCTTTTAATAATGTGGCATTATGTTGGGGAAACACCACGAACAGGATTCATAACACAACCCATGAGCAAAAACCCACCCCAAGCAAATTGGGGCATTTCCTTTCCCTTTAGTTCTTGAGTCCAGCAACCCAAAATCACCCAAAGTCCCAAAAGTCCAATGACCCAAAAGTCTCTGTCCCTGGTCAGGGCAGCCCCAGAGTTCAAAAGTTTATCTGCAGAGTTTTACCTCCCAACCTGGGTGGAGATTAGGGGGGTGTTAAGGGACACCTCACATGGTCCAAAGCTGATGGCCCCACCTCTCCATGGGGCTCCACTGTGCCAGCCACCCCATGGGCTGCTCTAGGCATCCAACAAACTGCTCTGCTCCACCAGCTGCTCCGCTCGCCATCCCACAAACTGCTCCACCATATATCTTCAGGCTTCCCCACTACTTAACACAACACTCAGTGATTTCAGCTTGTAGTAGGGGAACCTCAGTGCTGGTGCACCATTAGCCCGAAGTGAATTCAGCTCAGCAGCCTGTAACTAGACTCCTAATAGAATCAAAATTAGCTCTGATATTCCACAGTGGAGAGAGGAGGAAGTACAATTAGCATGTAAGGCCCTTACCAGGGGGCCCAGACCACCAAGTATTAATACTTATTCCCAGCCTCTCTCTCAATTCACTGAGTTTTAGAACCCATGTCCCTTGCCTAGCAAGTGCTATTTAGTTGATGGCGAGTCCCTCCAGCATTACAAAAGGCCAAGTGCAGTTACACTGTCCTTGATGCCCATAATCAGGGTAATAACACTGGGTAATAACAATTTATTCTTCGGGCCCCAATAACAGAGACACTGGGGATTCCCACAGCAGCCAAAGTGACCATTTGGGCAGCTATGGCCTCATTCTAGGCGGGGTGGGTGTGCCTATGCAAATGAGATCAGCCCCTGAAGTTCTTTTCCACGACTTGCCGCACCTCACCACCAGGGGTCAGGGCTCCAGCTCATCCTGACTCTGCTTACATAAGAACTCTACCTCTGAACTGGACATTGCAAGTCTCCATGATGACTTCATTTCAAGAACCAAACAACCACGAAAAGTGTTTGCTGGCGCCTGAAGAACACTGCGAAAGAAGGGGCCATCTTTGTTTTAATTTTAGAAAGTATTTGCTTTCGAGGGTTATTGATCCAAGAGGGCTTGGTTGTTTCCGTATTCCAAAGAGTATTAATAAGGTCGATATTCTTTAGTTAATAGTGATATTGTGCAATACAGAGAAACTGTTAAACGCTTCCTGTTTCCAGTCCCTTTTTACATTATTCTTAAAACGATACATCGGCTTACAAGGTGGGGAGGCGGGACTGTGGGGGCTCCGCCTCCCGACCTCCCCGCCGGAGCACGCCCCGCCGGGGGTCTCACCCCGTCCGGGGGGTCCCCTCCAGGGCTGCCCCGTCTCCCATCAGCCCCTCGCCTTCGGCCGGCGGGGCAGCGCGGGAGCCTGGCGCGCTCTGCCCCGCCTCCAGCTGCCCCTCCCCCCCATTCAGAAACCAGCCCCGCCTCCGAGGCAGGGCCCCGCCCGCCCTGAAGCCTCGTTGCGCTTTCGCGGGCTGTTTGGGACGCTGCGCTGGCCGTAGCGACGCGGGGGTTTGTGGGCGCGTGCGCGCGCAGGCCCCGGGGACGTTAGCTGGAGCCGTCATGGCCGCCGCCTGCGGGAGGCTCCTGGAGCAGGCGGGCGTGAGGGCCCTCGCTAGGGCGTCCGCCGCCCGGCCCGCTGCGCCCTGCCGTAAGGAACTGGGGCGGAACTTGGGTCCCTCCTCCTCGTCACTGCCCCCTTCGCGGGGGGAAGCCGGGCCTGCCCTGCCCAGGTCCCTGCCGCCTCGCTGTCCCGTCACCGTCCCCCTGCCCGGGGCGGGCCTGCCTGGGTCCTGTCTCCGCTTTCCCCGCCACTGCCCCTTTTGTGGAGGGGCTGCCTGGGTCCCTGCTCCCCCATCACCCGGCCACTACCCCTTTGTGGAGGGGCTGCCTGGGTCCCTGCTCCCTTTGCCCTGCCGCTGCCCCCTTTGTCGGGGAAGGGGGGGCTGCCTGGGTCCCCGCTCCCCCATCAGTGTCCCCTTTATGGGAGGGGCTGCCTGGATTGCTGTGCCCTTCACTGCCTCCTGTGCGGGGTGCTGCCGGGATCCCTGCTTCCAGCCTCCCCCCTCCCCCCCTTTGGGAGGGAAGTGCTTTCTGTGGCCCTGGAATGTGTGTCGCACCTGATGACATTGCTTCGGGTTAGTTACATCCTCATGCAGTGTCCTTGGGCTCATTTTCTCTCGGTAAAAAGCCTCTCAAACACTTCTTTCCAAATTGACGATGGTATAGATTACCCTAGTTTTCAGGTTGCAGAGATCTGCTAAGAGGAAGGATGGTTGTGGTTCTGGTCCAGGACTGTGAGTGAGGAGAGCGGTACTTTTATTCCATACTATTATATTCATCACTTTTTTTTTTCTACGGGTCTGATCTTGCGGTGAGCTCTGCACAGATCTTGGAGGATCAAGGCATGCAAGAATATTTTTGTACTTTCAGTGTGATAGTGCAGTAATAAGTCCTTTTGCAATGTTCAAATAGTAGTGAAACATAAAAGTACCTGAGACTTCTGCAAATCACTGAGGAGAAAGTCTGTAGGTTAAAAATAGATTTAGATGAGTTTAGTCTTAATTTGGAAAATATTGCAGCAATAACTGCTTGAATAAAGCAGTCTTAAAACTGTTCTAAAATGTGATGCTTAAACCAGAAGAAGAAATATATCATTTTTCTTAATCTCCTTTTGACTGATCTAAAACTTCTTGAATTAGCTTCTCACAGTTTCCTTCTATCATATGAGCATCTAACAAAGGAAGAAATGATCTTTTACTATTGCCTTAAGATGGTACTGGAGGAACAGAGGAAGCACACTGTGAATGTTCATACACACATAGTATTTTGAAGGGTTGAGAGTTGCTCACATTATAATTGTATGCATGCTTGTTATGGGCGTTGCTTTTACTCCTGGTTGAAATTGGTTTATTTTCAGCACCATCTTGTTTCTGTCTTTTGAAGGGTGGTTCTCTTCCTCTGGACTTCTGAGGGCTAACAATGGAGAACCTGCAAAATTTCAGCCACCTCCAAAGCCAGTTGTTGTTGACAAACATAAAGAGGTAGCAGAGAGAAGGTAGGATACTCTGTTGCTTAGCACAGTGTATAGTTACACTTCTTAAAAGTTGCTACTCCCTTCCATAGTCTTCAGTTGAGTTATTAATTATATGAGCACTTCCTGAAATCCACTAAGCACTATTATGCAAAGTAAAGTAAACATTTGTTAAGCAAGCAGAGCCAATTTGTCAAAAAATGGGCTTAAAATACCTTTCCTTGTGACTTGCATCTACAAAAATTGACTTATCCATGAATCACTATGTAGTTGTAAACATACATGCAAGTCTGGGTAATGTTTTGTTGAGCTTCATTGTATTAAATACATATGTATCTTCAGTACAATAGTCTGTCATAGGGAGAAAGTACCCGTGACTGGAAGTTGAGAGACCTGGATTATGATTCTGGCTCTGCTGCTGTAAAATGTTGCTGCCACTGGTGCTGGCAATGAGAACTCTAGTGAGAACGCTAGTGTAAAAGGGCACAAGTGTTTCTATTATTGTATCACCTAACCTGCTCTGGGCAACATTAGGTGACGATTAAAATGTTTCTGCACTGTTGGTGGTAGTGCAACATTGGGAGATTTCCCAAAGAAGCCTAGTGTATAATCAGCCTAGGACTGGGGAGAGTTTCTTAGAATCAGAACTTTGACACCTGTGAGAGCATCCAGTCCATCTCCCCTTTCCATATCCGTTCAGCTCTTGGACAGTCATCTCAGACTGGTAAGGGTTTTCATTACTTGAAACTGTCTTCATAAGGGGTAAGATTCTGTGCTGCACTTCCTAGAACTTGCAGCCAAGAGGGATTTGCCCTCCTCCCCTCCAGTTAAACCACTTTTTCTGCCCTCCAGGGTCCAGAGCAGCCCTTTGAGGCAAAGTTATGGTAGCCTCCCTGGGCTATCCTGTGGACAGCAGCACTGACCAGAATCTCTGCTGTTTTGTGTGCTGTGCTTCCACTGCATAGCCATGCCCCTACAAAAGGGTTTGCGAAGCAGTCCTCAGAGGACCACCTCCATCTGTCTTCCTAATTTTCTGTGTCGAGCAATTCCAGCCAGATCCAGGGTTTTTATAGTCCCTCTATGCATTTCTGGCCCCATTATCCCATGTAAAGGAGGGGGGGTGAAAATCTCACCCATGGTGTGTCTTCTGGGCTCCCATCTACTAGGAGCAAAAGAGACCTCCTACAACTTGTTTCACGCACAATACTATTCAGCCATGAACCATCCAATTTTAAGTACTCACTGCTAACATGGGTTAAATTGAACCATGAAAGATTCCATTACTAATCCTCCTTGTCCATAGTTCTAATGCTCAAAAGTGATAGCAATGACAAAAGTGATAAATAATAGAAAATTATCACGCACTCAAAAGGCCAATGAATACTGTAGGTACTTGTAGCTGCAAAATATCTGAATACAAACTACACATCTTCTCATTGAAAGAAACTTGGAGCACTCAAATCAGGAATTGCAAAAACTGCTATTTATGTCAGTGTGAAGGCAACTTGCACACATGAATAACAGAGGTCTTTCATGTGTAAACCAAATATTTTTACTTCAGTACTATGGTAAGTTATAGGTTTTAATACAAGTTACTTCCGTCTTTACTCATAAAGGTTTTGACTTCCCCACAGGTTCTTGAGTCCAGAATTTATTCCCCCCAGAGGGAGAACAAATCCTCTTAAATTCTATATTGAAAGAACTGACATGATACGGAGGCGAAAAGTGCTCAACATTCCAGAGTTCTATGTTGGTCAGTTAACAGCATTGGGATTTTTAATAACTTTTCCAGTATTGGTCATTGATATAGTAAAATATCAGGAGTCAGCAACCTTTCAGAAGTGGTGTGCCGAGTCTTCATTTATTCACTCTAATTTAAGGTTTCACATGTCAGTAATACATTTTAACTTTTTTAGAAGGTCTCTTTCTATAAGTCTATAATATATAACTAAACTATTGTTGTGTGTAAAGTAAATAAGGTTTTTAAAATGTTTAAGAAGCTTCATTTAAAATTAAATTAAAATGCAGAGCCCCCCGGACCGGTGGCCAGGACCCGGCCAGTATGAGTGCCACTGAAAATCAGCTCACATGCCAGAGGTTGCCTGCCCCTTATATATATTATTGGCATAGCTTTACAACAATGTTACTATTTTCTGCTGCCAAATTTAATGGACAGTGTAGGATCAATTAATAGAATATATGATGAATAGAAGTATTGCCATTTGAACTCAGTGAAAACACAGGTTAGTGTTCTGGATGCAGACATTCTCTATGCATTGCTTACAACCTAAACACTGCAGTGTGCATGTGGTCCAAGAAACATTTGTCTATAATTTTCCTGTTTATAGACACAAGTAAATAGCGTTAATGATGTGAACTAAATATTTAAAGGCAAAGAAATGTTATATTTTTATATAAATATTTAAGCCTACATTTTGTAAATTCAGTCTGTTTCTTAGAAAGATTAATTTAGTTGAGTGTGTCTATTAATGTCTGCACTTAAAATCTGACTCCTTCTCCATGTTTCAGGAATGATTTACTGACTAGTCTCTCCTTTGGACAGGAAGCATCCTTTCTGTTACCACAGCAGATCCATATGCCAGTGACAAAACCAGCCGTTTTGTCGGAATTTGCATTCAAAGAGGAGGAAAAGGACTTGGTGCTACCTTTGTGCTTCGGAATATTATAGAAGGGCAGGGTATGTCTTCGTACAGCTTTCATTCTTACATTAGGACTATTAAATGGAGGAGATATAGTATTTAAGCTGTATATGAAATGGTATATTATAGAAATCTTGTTTGCAGTTGGGATGGTATTAGAGTATTAAAAGAAAATCATCATTTTGCATACTACTGTTTCTTGTTTGTTTTAAAAACAAGATGCACTGCAAGATGCAGTGAGACCTTAGTGTACAGTATATCTCAGCTGCTTAAAAATCTGGTACACCTGGGCTGATCTCATGTTTCAACTTTGGTCAAAAGTAATACATCTACTAACTTCATTTATGAACTAACTTTGTAGTAGCTGGATTTTAATATTATTCTAACAGCCTTATAAAAAACATTTTGTTTTGTAGTAGCAGCTAGCGCCCAACCGAGAGCGAAGTACCATTGTGCTAGGCACTGTGCAAACAGAATGATACAGTCTATGCCCCATAGAGCTTAATCTTGATTCTCACTTGTCTCATATCAGTCCTACATCACCTCATTTTTAACCTAAGCTACATTTGACTCTAGGTCTCCATAATGGAAGACCAATGTAGCAGCCTGCTGCATCACACACCTCCTTTCTGGTGCACTTTAAAGCCATTGTAGGGCAATACAGGCGTTGCTTTGTCTGCATTACTCTAAATATAAGCAGGAATTAGGCATTCCTTATTTTGCTTAAATAAATATATCACAGGTGAATCGCCATTGTACCCAAAATACATTGAGTAATTTAAAATCCATGCTTGTGGCTCCCTCTTAAATTCTATACTTATAAGTGCCTCTGCCTCTTGAGCTAGTCTAGTCCACAGACTTTAATTTCTTTGTAAAAGAGTAATGTATACAATACTGTATTCAAAAAATGGACCCAAAATGTAACAAAACACTGTCCTTGATTAATACAAGGATCTGATACACTAAACTGCAATATATCAAACCCAGACTAGGTTACTTATGGCCCCTGATTCTCAGCTACAAGTTAAATAATTGTTTGTCGTCTTAAGGTGTTGAGTTTTGCTATGAACTGTACAATCCTCGAATCCGGGAGATCAAGGTTTTGAAGTTGGAGAAGAGACTAGATGACAACCTGATGTATTTACGGGATGCTCTTCCTGAATATAGTACTTTTGATGTTAACATGAAACCTGTGCCCCATTCAGCTAATGATGAAATTCCTGTAAACCAGGTATGAGTCTGATGTGATAGAAGTTTGGTGGGAAAGTGAGGAGGTGATTCAAGTGATGTAATAAAATATAAATGCTTCATATATAATGTGTTAGCTTGAATCTAGCCCTCTAAGGCCACTGAACTGTTATCAGGTGTCACATGTAAAACAAGTTTGGTCTTACTCTGTTTTTATAGTGAATAATCATCCACAATGCAGTTGAACTATCCAGCATCCTTTATGGTTATTTTAACAGAGAACAAGGATTGATGGACATGAAAAATAAAACTTCTTCGAGAGGGGGCTCTCTAGGTCAGAGTTGAGGCACATGCAGGGGATTATATGGAAAAAGCGTCTCCACGTTGTGTGTGTTCTGTAGATGGGACTTAGATGCCTGCCTGACATCCCTGGAACTATTTGAATACTAAATTGTCATCCTTTCTTAGGAGAATCTGTGTGTAAAATTACGAGGGGGGAATGCTAGTGGACAACAGCTTATTGTCATGCTGAGGGTAGAAATTTAGTGGATGTAAAGTAGATCATTTCTTTCCAAAAGACTTAAAGAAATCATTTACCCTCTTCGTTAGCTCAGGAAGACTTGTAGATGGTAGTGGGATACATATACCATGCCAATTCAAGTATGCAATGTCTATCTTGGCAGATCCTGTACTGTGCCATATATGGTACCATCTAATAGAGAAATCACCATCTTCTGAGTTTAATACCGATCTACTTTGTTTTATGTTATACTTTTAATGTTTATAACTAGGCTAAAAGTAGCGTGGCCTGCATATGCCTGTGTCTAGTGGGCGGTGTAGTGGTTAGGGCTACTCAGTACAAAAAGGCATTAATAGACTGCAGGGGCAAACCAAAATAGAGGGTGTCAGGAAAAAACTCCATATTGGAAGTTTGACCTTAAGTGTGAACATGTGATCTTGAGGATGATGGAGGGTGGATGACTGTTTGTTTTTAACTGTCCAGTACAATTAATAGTTCAAAGGGGGAGGGAATATTTTAAGTGATTATGATAGTACACTAAGGACTAACAGCCCTGCTACTGAAAAGGAAAAACAAGTTGTTTATGTGAGATAAGACCACATCTAACTTTGATCAGCAGTGGGGTTCAAAAGTAGACTGAAAATAGATGAGCCTTGTCTATAGAATAGTTGTGCACATAGGCATGAAATGACTACGTTTCTTCAGGAATAAATTTCAGTTTTCCAAACAGAACTGATCAGTAGCTCTTTAGAGCTGATCTTACAGTCAAACTTGGTATCGCTTTCTTTTAGAGCAAAAAGACAAGTAGGGCCAAGTTGAAAATGCATCCTCATGCAAAAAAGTCAAAGTTCTATGCAGACTTGTATTTTATGTATTCTTTACTTGTTTCCAATCCTAGATGAAGGTCAAAATGAAACCTAAGCCCTGGACAAAACGTTGGGAACGACCAAAATTTAACATTCAAGGAATCCACTTTGAACTACCTAAAGAAATGATGAAAGAAGCACAAAAATGGAGCATGCCCTGGATACAGTTTGATATGCTCCGAGAATACAATACTTCAAAATTAGAGAAGGAAATATGGAAAGAAGTGAATGAAGAGCTAAAAAAATGATACTGCTTTTATACAGTAATTACTGAGGAGGGAGGCCACCTGAATTTTTTAATATATAATTCAATTGTGTAAGACTTGTGTATATAGTCAGAATGTACAATAAAGTTAATCCTTCAAAAAAAGTAGTACATTTGTGTATATATAGTGCAGTGGTTTTAACCTCCTTTAGTTCCCCCTTTTTGAGTGGGGGCAGTGAGTCCCATTGTCTTCAGTAAAATCTTGAGAAACTATCTTACCAAAGTACTATGTCCAGCCCCCTTTTCCAGGCATTCTCAGTCTTTACAGTAACAAAACAGGCCTTTGCTGCTACACTTTTCATGTTCCTCATTTGACAACAGGCTATATACTACCTGAATCCAGGGAGGTGTTTGTTCTTTTGCGATTAACATATCCCTCCAGCTATGAAATTTTTTTTTTTAACCCATTGGTTAGCTGCCTTAACTAAGACTTTGTCAGTCACTACTTTGTTAGACTGACTTGACTTTTTCCAAATTCTGGCCCAAGACACATCTTCCTGTCCTTGGTTTCACAGCCAACTGACTTTGCAGTGATGGTTTTGTTGTCCATTGTCTTATGTTCTAAACCTCTTTTTCCCACACACACACACCCCCACCTCCAAACACACACTTTCATTCCTTGCTTGTTTAAATACAGTAGGAGGTATATGTCTGACGAGTGATGTTGCTGAACAGGAAGGAACTCAAAACTAAAAGTTAAGTAAGCCTTAAATGAAAACACTGGGCACTAGGAGTGTGCCAAACAGAAAGGCTGTCCCCGCCCTCGAGCACATGGACCAAGACAGAGGGATAGAACACTTCACAAAATGATCAGAGTGGCAGTTGACAGTTTCAATTTTTTGTTGTGTTGTTTAAACACCCAAAAGCCAGATTCAGGCCCTTCATGCTTTGGAGTGTAAAACATGCACATGACCCTGTGAGCCAGTATTCACTCCTACGTAACACGAGTTTACAAATTTGAAGTTGATTTGATTCTCCTCTTCCTGTTCCCCACCCACAGTTTACTAAACTCCTAACACTTATTCCCACTTACCATAGCAAACCCAGCCCAAGTCCTCAACTTCCCTTTTTCTGTAAGGTCTGAGGAATTGTGTCCCTGCTCTCATCGATGAAATAGTATGTATCCTTGTCATAAATATAAAGGGAAGGGTAAACCCCTGTAAAATCCCTCCTGGCCAGAGGAAATCTCCTCTCACCTGTAAAGGGTTAAGAAGCTAAAGGTAACCTCGCTGGCACCTGACCAAAATGACCAATGAGGAGACAAGATAATTTCAAAAGCTGGGAGGAGGGAGAGAAACAAAGGGTATGTGTGTCTGTCTATATTTTGTCTTTGCCGGGGATAGACCAGGAATGAAGCCTTAGAACTTTTAGTAAGTAATCTAGCTAGGTACGTGTTAGATTATGATTTCTTTAAATGGCTGAGAAAAGAATTGTGCTGAATAGAATAACTATTTCTGTCTGTGTATCTTTTTTGTAACTTAAGGTTTTTTGCCTAGAGGGATTCTCTTTGTTTTGAATCTAACTACCCTGTAAGGTATCTACCATCCTGATTTTACAGGGGGGATTTTTTTTTTAATTTCTATTTACTTCTATTTCTATTAAAAGGCTTTTTATAAGAAAACTGAATGCTTTTTCATTGTTCTCAGATCCAAGGGTTTGGGTCTGTGGTCACCTATGCAAATTGGTGAGGCTTTTTATCCAACATTTCCCTGGAAAGGGGGGGTGCAAGTGTTGGGAGGATTGTTCATTGTTCTTAAGATCCAAGGGTCTGGGTCTGTAGTCACCTAGGCAAATTGGTGAGGCTTTTTACCAAACCTTGTCCAGGAAGTGGGGTGCAAGGTTTTGGGAAGTATTTTGGGGGGAAAGACGTGTCCAAACAGCTCTTCCCCAGTAACCAGTATTTGTTTGGTGGTGGTAGCGGCCAATCCAAGGACAAAGGGTGGAATATTTTGTACCTTGGGGAAGTTTTGACCTAAGCTAGTAAAGATAAGCTTAGGAGGTTTTTCATGCAGGTCCCCACATCTGTACCCTAGAGTTCAGAGTGGGGGAGGAACCTTGACAATCCTGCTCCAACTAGAAGGATCTACCACTAGTAGTTGCTGAAGGGGAAATGTTACTTTGAACAGTCTGTGACATGCAAGACCCTGGCAGCATAGAAACTTTAAGAGACTGATGTGGTCTGGGACTCGTCAAACTTTTCTATGTATAAAGGTTATATGTATCAGTCTGAGCTAGGAATTGTATGTTAAGTTTATCAGCAAGATTACCAAGCTTCCCCCAAGAAAATTGGCTGGGAGGTGGCAGTAATTAGATCTCAGGACAAGTAAACAACTCCAAGGAAGTACTACCCGCTGAATTGCATGTACTGGTTCAGACTGGGCTCAAGAGGCCTAGCAAACAAAAAGCTTTAAGAATAAAGGGTCAGACTCAACTGAGCCACAGCCCTCTTTCTGATTTAAAAACAATAACCTGACAAGATTGTACCTAAGAGGGTAAAATCCTCTTGGAGGGGTGTGAAGGACTGGAACTGGCCAGGGCCTCCCTGTGGAAGATGGATGATGGCTGGTAAGCTAGCATACAGGTAGACTATTTACAGAGAAAATAAAACAATGCGTTTGTTCTAAAATTAGCTGGTCACTGGTAACCCAAGGGAAAGTGAGCTGTAGGTGTTGGACTAAGAACCACTGTGAATGGCAGGGGAACTATATCAAATCTTTGGTACAGAGGGAGAGGGGGACAGACTTCTGTCCACACAGAGGTGACAGCTGGAGGCCTGGGACCTAAAGGGGCACCCTCAAGATGATCACTGTCAGCCAACATGTATATGTTAGGCATAGTACACACCACATTAACAGTTATGCACATCTGTGATAGTCCATACCATTATGTACACCATTTTTACTAGACTATGATTAAGGCTGTATCCGTCACAGATTCCATGACTTTGTGACTTCTGCAGCAGCTGGTGTGGCTAGCTCTAGGGCTGCCCGAGCAGATCGGGCATCCCCTGGGCCAGCAGCACTGGCCACTGCTGGGGCAGTTTGGGTGAGGGAGGGGGCTAAGGGGTTGGGCTGTAGGGTGGTACTTACCTCCAGGGGGTTCCCTGGAAGCAACTGGCCTGTTCCTGCAGCTCCTAGGCAGAGGGGCCAAGGGATAGTCAGGGAGGATAGCTCAGTGGTTTGAGCATTGGCCTGCTAAATCCAGGGTTGTGAGTTCAATCCTTGAGGGGGCCATTTAGGGATTGGGGCAAAAATTGGGGACTGGTCCTGCTTTGAGCAGGGGGTTGGACTAGATGACCTCCTGAGGTCCCTTCCAACCCTGATATTCTATGACTCCATGCACTGCCTGTGCTTACAGGCACCACCCCCACAGCTCCCATTGGTTGCAGTTCCCAGCCAAGAAGAGCTGCAGAGCTGGAGCTTGTGGCAGGGGCAGAACAGGGAGCCCCCCTGGCCTTCCCTCCCCCAAGGAGCTGCAGGGACACACAGAGCCAGGTAGGGAGCCTGCCAACCCTCCCCCCTCTCCCTGCGCGGCACTGGTAGGGGTCCTGGGCCACTCCCACAGAGCACCTGCAGTCCCCCAGCCCAAGTTTTAGTTAGGGGTATATAATAGAAGTCATGGACAGGTCAAGGCCATAGGCCATGTTTTTGTTTGCTGCCCGTGACCTGTCCATGGCTTTTACTAAAAATACCTGTGACTAAAATGTAGCCTTAACTATAAAAAATTTTGTACAAAGTATGCCTTGTGAGGTATCATTTGAAAATTCATACTATGCTGATTATTGTATGTAAAGTTTTTAGATTCTACTGTACAAGACTGCTGTAACATGCTCCAGAGTCAGAAAAGCAGGCCCAAACCAGTTTTTCAGAGACAAAAGACACATTGATGCCCTGCTCACATATCAGCATAATCTCCTAGTTAAGCAGCCATTCTTTGGCAAGAAGAAGGGTCTGAGCAAGAACTTCACATATTGACAATGAAACTGTTGGAGGTCCCGGTAACCAGACTGGCTATCACCTGAACCCCAGATGGAGATAATCCTCAAAGACGGGAGAATGGTATAAGAATAGAGGACACACACACAACAGAGTTACCCCTCTCCCTTCATCACTACTCACGGCAGCTACAACAGGTGAAAAGGAAAGGAAACACCATTGAACTAGAAGGCAGATCCTGGCTAAAGCAATCTAGCCAGTTTGCTGTAAGCCTATAGTGAGAGAACCCTTCTTGCTTTTAAGTTCACTTAGCTTGTTAAAACAACAAGGAGGCTTTGTGGCACCTTAGAGACTAACAAATTTATTTGGGCACAAGCTTTTGTGGGCTAGAACCCACTTCATCAGATGCATGGAGTGGAAAATACAGGAGCAGGTATAAATACATGAAAAGATGGGAGTTGCCTTACCAAGCGTGAGGTCAGTCTAACAAGACAATTCAATTAACAGCAAGATACCAAGGGAGGAAAAATAACTTTTGTACTGGTAATGAGAGAGGCCCATTTCAAACAGTTGACAAGAAGGTGTGAGTAACAGTCAGGGGAAATTAGTATGGCGGAAATTAGGCCTGAATAAAGACTGGAAGTGGTTGGGTCATTACAAACCTAAACCTAATTTGATGGTGTCCAGTTTGCAAATTAATTCCAGTTCTGCAGTTTCACACTGGTAATTCTTCAACAAAAAACCTTCAAAAACAGACTCCATTTTTAGGTCTGAGTGACCAGGGAGATTGAAGTGTTCTCCTACTGGTTTTTGAATGTTATAATTCCTGATGTCAGATGTACCCATTTATTCTTTTGCAGAGAGACTGTCCAGTTTGACCAATGTACATGGCAGAGGGGCATTGCTAGCACATGATGACATATATCACATTAGTAGATGTGCAGGTGAACAAGCCCCTGATGGTGTGGCTGATGTGGTTAGGTCCTATCATGGTGTCCCTTGAATAGATATGTGGACAGAGTTGGCACCAGGGTTTGTTGCAGGGTTTGGTTCCTGGGTTGGTGTTTTTGTTGTGTAGTGTGTAGTTGCTGGTGAGTATTTGCTTCAGGTTGAGGGGCTGTCTGTAAGCAATGACTGGCCTGTTTCCCAAGGTCTGTGAGAGTGAGGGATCGTCCTTCAAGATAGGATGTAGAACCTTGATGATGCGCTGGAGAGGTTTTAGTTGGGGGCTGTAGGTAACAGCTAATGGCGTTCTGTTACTTTCCTTGTTGGGCCAATTTTGGAGTAGGTGATTTCTGGGTACCCTTCTGGCTCTGTCAATCTGTTTCTTCACTTCACCAGGTGGGTATTTTAGTTTTAAGAAAGCTTGACAGAGATCCTGTAGGTGTTTGTGTGAGGGATCAGAGCAAATGTGTTTGTATCTTAGAGCTTGGCTGTAGACAATGACGTGTGATGTGGTCTGGATGAAAGCTGGAGGCATGTGGGTAAGTATAGCGGTCAGTAGGTTTCCGGTATAGGATGGTGTTTGTGTGACCATCACTTATTTGCACTGTAGCATCTAGGAAGTGGACCTCTTGTGTGGACTGGTCCAGGCTCAGGTTGATGGTGAGGTGGAAATTGTTGAAATCCTGGTGGAATTCCTCAAGGGCCTCCTTCCCATGGATCCAGATGATGATGATGATGTCATCAGTGAAGCGTAAGTAGAGTAGGGGCGTTAGAACAACGCTTCTGCAGCTCTCGTCCCCTAAGTCAGCCATAAAAATGTTGGCATACTGTGGGGCCATGCGGGTACACACAGCAGTCCCACTGACTTGAAGGTATAAATTGTCCCCAAATCTGAAATAGTTGTGGGTGAGGACAAAGTCACAAAGTTCAGCCACCAGGTTTGCCTTGATAGTAGCGGGGATGCTATTCCTGATGGCTTGTAGTCCCCAATGCCAACTCTGTCCACATATCTATTCAAGGGACACCATCATAGGGCCTAATCACATCAGCCACGCCAGGGGCTTGTTCACCTGCACATCTACCAATGTGATATATGCCATCGTGTACCAGCAATGCCCCTCTGCCATGCGCATTGGCCAAACTGGACAGTCTCTACGCAAAAGAAATGGACACAAATCTGACATCAGGAATTATAACATTCAAAGACGAGGAGGAAAACACTTCAATCTCCCTGGTCATTCAACAACAGACCTAAAAGTAAAAATAAAGAGGAGTACTTGTGGCACCTTAGAGACTAACAAATTTAGAGACTAAACCTAAAAGTGGCAATTCTTCAACAAAAACACTTCAAAAACAGACTCCAACATGAAACTACAGAACTGGAATTAATTTGCAAACTGGACACCATCAAATTAGGCCTGAATAAAGACTGGGAGTGGTTGGGTCATTACAAAACCTAAACCTAATTTCCACCATACTTCCCCCTACTTTACTCACACCTTCTTGTCAACTGCTTGAAATGGGACACTCTCATTACCACTATAGAAGTTATTTTTCCTCTCTTGGTATCCTGCTCTTAATTGAATTGTCTTGTTAGACTGACCTCACACTTGGTAAGGCAACTCCCATCTTTTCACGTATTTATACGGGCTCCTGTATTTTCTACTCCATGCATCTGATGATGTGCGTTCTAGCCCACAAAAGCTTGTGCCCAAATAAATGTGTTAGTCTCTAAGGTGCCACAAGGACCCCTCGTTGTTTTTGCTGATACAGACTAACACGGCTACCACTCTTTAGCTTGTTAAGTTAGTTATTAGCTTTCATTTTTGAAGGGTTAAAATCCATTGCTAATTAATAACTTGGTATATGGATTTGTGTACAGGCCCAAAGTCCAGAGTTTAGTCAAGAGGTCACAGGCCTAGCAATAGCTAAGAGAAAGCAAAATAACCAAAAATAACCTTGCTTTTCCTAAGATATGCCTGGTCAGCAAAACGCCAAATGTTGGGGGGCAATAATTGTGTCTTATTCAAAGTTGCAAATAGAACAAAGAACCCCTGTTTCTGTTGTGTTAGTTTCTTCTGTAGGGAGATGTTCTTCCCACACATCCAACCTTGAGTTTATAAAAGGTTCAAGCATGTCAGTATAAAATATGGCCTCCTCCCACCTCCCTTTCCCAGGAACCAATGCCTGCCTTAAAACACAAACAAACAACTTAAAAGAATCTTTATTGCCATATACTTTCACTGTTTCTTTGCTTTTACCCCCAGATATGTATCTGTTGAACAATCAAAGAAGCTACTTCATTCCTATGAATCCCATATCAAAATTCAACATATATTTTATACTAATACATTGATTAAAGTACTAATTAAATGTTAATCTGTCAATTTAAAACCGTGGGCAGACACATTATGTAACCTTTGACCATTGGCTACTGTGCTATCATGTCTTGCTGCTAGACCCATCCATGGTTGTGGAACTGCCTACCCTGTCACTTTCCCCCGCCCATGGAAAATCCATATATTCCATTGTAATCGATTAACAGTGTCTTTAAGCCTAATAAGTGAGGTAACACTCTGTCAGCGCTATACGTAATAAACTTCTGTGCTTGCCCTCTACACAGTGTGAATTTATGTCCTTCAGTTTTATCCTGTTATTTTCTTTGTAATCAATTTGACTTTTATGTCTCATCACTTGTGATCACTTAAAATCTTTCTATAGTTAATGCACTTTTTATTGTTTTATCTAAACCCGTGTGGGTTTGGATTGAAGTGTTTGGGAACCTCCATTTGAGATAACAGTCTGGGCATATAATTTTCAATTGATGAAATGACAAGACTTTGTATGAGCTTGTATTGTCCAGGAGGTGCTGCCAGTACAAAAAGCACATTTCTAGGGAAAGGTCTGGGGCTGGGAATATGCTGGTGTTGCCCTGCATCTAATTCATAAGTGGCTAGACAGAGCATTCATGTAATATAGCTGGGAATGTCACAATGGGATTTTGCATGCTAGAGGCTGTATAGTTACTGGCCAGGAGTGGTTGTTCCCACAGCAAAACAGTATAAAAGGCATCCCAGGCTGGAATATTGAGGGGGACATAGCTGTTCAGCAGTGCTGTACCCTGGGGAATGTCCCAACGTGGTATTATATATGGGTGTTTTGAAGTTACATCAATGTATTATGCTCTGCCAATTCTGTTCACCTATGTCAAGCATCCCACAACACTTTGCAAAGCTGATGTCAGCTTTAGCATTAGAAAATAGGAAGCCTGACAAAGCCAGGATACATGAATGGTATGTCCTAGCACAGATTGGGATGTATCGTTACGCCCAACTGGTTTGGAATGTGGTATCCAAGACAGAGGTAAGAAAGGTACAGAACAAAACAAGGGACTGTTACAAACTGGTGGGTTGGATTTTAGTGACACGTTAGGAGTTTTGTAACTTTCAGAAATCACAGAATCAATACTGCTAGCTGAAATGTGCATCTTTACAACATACCTTCCATGTAAAAACATGCTGAGAGATAAGAAGGGTATGCATGCCTCCTTTTCATACCATACTATTGTCTTTGGACAATACATTTAGCTGTGGTTGGTTATTGGGTCTCAATCACTTTTAAGAACAAACAATGAATGTAATCAAATAACTAGCTACACCTTTTAGTTAATACCACAGAGGGAGAAGAGATGTAGTTAAATCTGCTGGTAGAAAGGATAAGACTGCACAAATGCCTAGGCTCCATTTTTTAAAAGGGAGGATGGAATGGATTTTTAAACTTAACAGCTATTTTACCCTTCCCCCATTGCAACCTGTAGGATAGGCCTGAGTCTACATTAGGCTTTCTGTACACTAGGAAATTGACAATTCTGAAAGTGCCACATGGCTGGCCAAAAACAGTGGGAAACGTAGGTGTCTGTTAAGTGGTTGAAAGCTTTGGGTTTGGTACAAACTACATTAAGTAGAAACTTAAAAATACTAAGATTGCAAAATCTTACTAAAATGGCCTTTTAAAAATGTGTAAGTACACATTAGCCTGTGGGCTCCCACAGCACTCTACAAAATACACGCACATATATGCTTGTCACTTCAACTGCACTTCAGTAGGAGCAGTGTTTTGGTGAAACGGTGCAGCTGTTTAACAGCTCCATTATTACAGGACAACTGAAACTTCAGGGAAAACTGAAACACGCAGAATTCAGTTACGCAACTGGAATTTATCCTGGCCATCACCATGAGTAAGTACCCCTTACTCTGGTCATACCTCTGGAGGGGCTTTTTAGCCCCCAACGGCTACCATTTTTTATATCATCCAAAATAGCACTTGCAACACCATCCAGGAACATCAAGTCAATAATGACATTGAAAGAATGTTACGTGTAGTGCAACAGCATCTACATTGTCAAGGGTCCATTGTGCTGGGTGCTATACAAATACATTGGTCGACACTGCTCATTCCCTGAAGAACTCAGTCTAATTTGAGACAACATACCAACAAATATGGAGGGAAGGCAAGGAGGACAAATCACATGCTTATGTTGATTAGCTATTGCCTAATTTCATAGTTCCTGCTGATAAAAAAAAAAAATCTTAATTTAAAAAAGTTATCAATTGCTGCACAATCTTGCCATCATTAGTAAGTTGATTTATTACAGTAATCACAGCAAAAGATGGTCTTGAAAGAGGGTACTACTTTGTAGAATCCTGCACATTCTAGAGATATGCTGCTTAAATCATGTTAGTATGATAAATACAGCGAACACCCAGAATTGACATTAATTACTTGTTCAAATAAATATGAACTAAATGCAAGACTAATAATTTTATTTTATGAAGTCCATTTGTACAAGAGTTAAACAATCAAGATAAAAAATAGTACCTAGTCATTTACAATTGATATTCATTTATTTTACAAAAATAAAAAATACCCAGTTTTAAAAAAATGTAAAAGCATGTCCACAGGGAAAACAAATCTACTATAAGAAAAATACAAATATTACATGTTAAATACCATTTGGGGAAATACAGATACAAATGACTCTGCATCAGAACTTGTGCCACTCTCTGGATTTCTATGACCAATTCTCTTTCAATTCCATGGCAGAACGACTTTTGTTATATACATTTAAAATTCTCTCTTTAAAACATAGAATCTATTTTAAAATATTCTGTGTATGATAGACAAGACTGTGTACACATCAGGGGGAAGCAAAAATAGCTATCAGCAAGACTCTCAGACACCAGTCAGATTTCTGAAAACAATGTGAAAAATTCACATAAAAAAATGTTCTGAAGTTGCTACAATAAAGGACTCCTGCATCTCACTGCCAACCACTGAAGTGTGTATGATCATTAAAAAGAAACTGATGGAAAATAGGACCAGAGGTGAGCCCAGGCCCACAAACACTTGAGCACAATCCACATTAGCATCTGAATTATAAAAGACAACGTACAGCTGATGCCATCCTTACATTGTGATGTTACAAGTGTTACATTTGCACACTAGGTATAATATAGATAGGTGCCTGCTATCCCTAGCTTTCTATTTCAGCTGTCCCCATTATTCTATTCCTATTATTCAGTTGAAACCCTGCAGGACTTATACGGACTAATTCTCCCACGGATCTCCATAAAGATGGTCACTGGAATCTGACCAGAGAAGGGACCTGGTATTCTCCCTGAGATAGAGAGATATTACACAATACTAGGCTCACAGTTCAAGACTGGAAATTCTACACAAGGCTGTTTACTTACAGTATACTGATTCTGACACATATTTTTCAGATCCTTTCACTATCCTTTAAGTGACACCTATAAGAGGAATAAAGCATCATCACCCCTGTGGTACTTAAGATTGCCATTTCATCTTCAACTAACTTGATGCCAACCAGTGCAACATGCATTGGACCAGATTTTGCATTCCTGGTGCACCAAGAACACTCACTACCCACCATGGGAATTTTGGGTGCACAAGAAATGCAAAAATTCAAGCCTAATACTTGCAGGGCCTTTAAGTCCCATGAAATATCTAGGCTCAACAAGGCAGACTAAAGAAAGGGCAGCCCTAACTCGTCAGTTGCATTGTTCAAGCAAAACCTTTAACACTATTTTAGCTTGACCTTTATCTTGCTTTAAATCAAACCTAAAATGGCTACAGCATTTTAAATTTTATATTTTAGTCCTTTCGCTGGAATTCTATTTTCTGACCATAGATTTCAGGTGTTCCAGTTTATATTCCTCAATGAAGTCCTCTGCAATATGCAAGGCGTTGACTTTCACCAACAGAAGAATCAAGTCTCTCGTTTCATCACTAAAAAAATAAAAGAAAATGTACACTATTCAAGTGTCTGACCGCCATATAGTTTGAGTGTATTGATTTTTAAAATGCAGATAAGAAACTACACTGGAAATTAATGAAAATTACTCTGGGCTATGGTGATCGGTTATGTTGCACACCATTCCAGTGTCCAAAGGCTAGGCAAGAAAAGCTAACATAAATCTATATCTTCCATTTCTATTAGATCACATTTTATAAATTTAATCTAATCTGATTAGATTTACATATTTTAATTATTTCATTCCTTATAAAAGCAAGCACTAATAAGACATCTCAGTGTGCAAGATACAGAGAATCACAGCAGATCTCCAACACCTCCTTTAGGAACAACATTATAGGACTATTTCCTCAATTCTCTAGAAATAGATGGACCAGTGTTATAGGAACGATGTAATGTAGGATTTTACATGTCTGTACACTGTTACCAGTAAGTAAGTCACGTAGCCTTTTTCCATTATTCTTGTGTGTCCATTACAAGGTTTTTAATTTGCTTTTGATTTACAATCCTTCCACACTTCTCAAATAGATATGCATTATTATGAAAAGATCAAAATATAAACCACTGACAAGGCCCCTTTTGAAGCGTATGATGTAAATATACAAACACAAAAAAGTTAATAAAATAAACATACACAGTATATGCAGAAATAATGAATTCCAAAAAAATGCCAGATTACCTGCAGTTATTCTTGTACAGTATATGTGCACTTTGCAACAAATGTTGGCTAAAGTTTGCCAACTGAGGGAGAGTTGATCCATTTTTAAGCTCTTTGAACCATCGTTCTGGGAGACATGCAACTACCTGTTCAATCAAAACATATTTGGAAAACATTAGACAATTCTTAAATGCATTAACTCCCTTTGCTTTAACTCACACTTATTTCTCCTTTAATTGGCTCCCTTGTTGTAATTAATAAAAAGCTTTGTCAGATGTAGAGCCAGATATCTGTTATTCTTGGCATACTCAACAGCTTCAAGAATTTATAGGCTGTTTGTTCTAAAGGTTTTTATGTTTCTGTGTAATGAACGTAAACAATTATACACAAATGTTTGTGATAAAAGTTCAGTCCTTTCTACACCTTCCATTTTGCTTCTGATGCTTGTTGCACGCATATATTAAAAAGACTGCCTAAAGACCTAACAATTTTATCTATATTAGTATATAGGTCTGTTAGTTAGCCTGGGATAGAATTTTGGGTTTGACTTTTTGATACTCTTATACTAATGTGTGTAAACAAAGGACAAAAAACAATGATGTTGCTTCTGTCTAGTCAGATGGATTTGCTAGTACAATGGGAACAGATCAGAGCAGTTAAAGTGTTACTCAGAGCACACTTTAAGGTTGCCTCAACCCCTATCTCAAAGCAAAAAATCAAGCAACCAGTCGGGAGGGGCAAAGGGGCTTGGGTTGGGGGGAAGGTATAAAATACTAAAAGAGTAAAAAAATGGCGGTCCCCAACCAGAGCACAACCTCACTCCTTACCCCTCCGATGGGATACAAAAGAGGTGGGACTAAGACTCCAGACCCAAAAGGGAACATGACCCTAAGCTGTAAGGGGTGGGACTGTGGGCATGCACTGCAGGTAAATTATACCTTCTGAGGAGTGGGGGACAAAACACTGCGGCGTCAGAGTTACGGAACATGTTCGCTGGAAACTAACCCCAATAAACATTGCATTGTCTACAGTTCGGACTTCTGGTCTTCTGCTTTCTGTCTGCGTGACAAGAACCAGGGGAGAGGGTGAAGGGAAAGCCCTCTAACAATCTAGCCGGCATAAAACACCATTAGTTATTGCCAATTTGAACTGCTAACCTTTAAAGCACATTAGCATACATTAGCTTTGGGCAAAAACATATGCTTGCATTAATCCCTCAGGTCAAGAAGTTAGAATCTGCCCAATTCAAAGAAGCCACCACCTTCTTCATCCTCAGTACCAAGAGGTTCATTGATAAGTCATTTTGTGGCTAGAGATATACAACTCCAGCTGTTGAACTTACATTAAGAACCAGCATTATGAAAATACTTATTCCGGAGCCAAGGCATTAAATCATTAAATCGCCAATATCCTTTTTAGAAATTGTTTATTTTACCCTCCACTGTTTGTAACACTTAGAAGCAAAAAGCCCAGGATTTCTATCCTCTCAACGGTGTGAAGTTCTACTTTGGAGTCAAACATTGGCATTTTTTGGATTTTTAACAAACCTAATGTGGCTTTTGTTTTGACAAAACTCTCTGTGCATTAGCATAATCTATTGCACCAAGAAAGCATACAACTTTGTGAGTAGTGGGCCTGAACCAGACTTGAAGGAATTCAACAGAGGTCTTTCCATTCTTCAATGGGCTTTGAAACTTTACTAGCATGGTGTAGGTTAAATGGCTAATTATAGCTGGTGATCTAGGCGAGTACGAACAGCTCACACTTTTTATTTTATTTTGAACTAACAGATTTTTCAAAAAGATACTTAGTGAGATCTTGGCTCCAGTGAAATCAATGGCTAAACTTCCACTGATTTCAATGGGGCCAGGATTTCACCCTTAGGATCCAAAAAAGATATTTTCCATTGGACTGTAATAGTTTCTAAGTTTCGGGCCTGAATATTTTGACTGTGCCTTTCTAACACCGTCAAGAGTTTACAATGTTACCTTAAAAGCTATAGATACTGTTTGTTACTTATTTTATCTTCAGACATGATCTCTTTATCATGAAAACTCTTTCTTCTATATAAGCCTTTTTCCTGTATATAATTTTTACCTTGTTGCACTTTTCCACATTATCTGGTCCAGGTGGTGCATTAAGAAGTATCAGAAGGAGATATCGATTCAGCAGCTTGCCTAGTCCTAACTCATGTAGTGTATCTTCTACTATGATCCCATCCCAAAGAAGAATATTAGACAGCAGCTGAAATGATAAACAAGCTTAGAATGAGCACACTTGGTGATAGCAGGTAAACTGAAGTATAAAACCAGAATGTAATACTTTGGTTACACGTTCTCATGGGACCGCGTGCAGGCCCAAATTCCCACTTGGAATTTCCCTCAACTCAATCTTTTTAGATTAAAAAAATATGTTGATGTGTTTATTTGAACAAGAGATCGTTGGACTGCACAGTCACATCAGAATGTGTGCTTGGGGTGCGGAGCCCCAGAAGTGCAATGCACTCAGCAGAGTACAAGGACTTGGAAAGTGATTTAGGGTACAGCCCAAAGGCCACCAAATCATGTTAACACTCTAGTGGACTTTTGAAGCAAGTGATGGAGAGAGGAAATATGCAGGGCAAGAATGGTTGGCCAAGGTCTGGGGTGAGATGGGGAGGATCTGGCATTTGTGTAAATGAATGGATAAGTACATTCAAATGCCAGCACATTTATAACCATTATTTCACAACCAATTATCTTTGAAGAGCACACATTCCTGAAACTAAAACAGGAGCCATACAAAAAGGGGAAAACTAGATCAAACTACAAAGGATGAATATAAAAAAAACACCACACGCATGTAGAAAGGCTAAAGCACAAAATGAGATTAAACTAGGTAGGGACATAAAGGGTAACAAAAAAATATTTTACAAATACATTAGAAGCAAGAGGAATACCAAGGACAGGGTAGGCCCATTACTCAATGAGGAGAGAAAGAAATGCAGAAAATGCAGCAAAAGCCAAAGTATTAAATGCCTTTTTGTTTCAGTTTTCACCAGAAAGGTTAGCAGTTATCAGACAACTAACATTGTGAACATCAGCGTAAATGGGGTAGAATCTGAGGCTAAAACAGGGAAAAAATCAAATTAAGATGTACTCAGACAAGTTAGAGGTCTTCAAGTCGGCAAGGCCTGACAAAATACATCCTAGAATACTTAAGGATTGGGCTGAGAAAATCTGAGCCATTAGTGATTATCTTTGGGAACTCGTGGAGGATGGGAGAGATCCCAGAGGACTGGGAAAGGGTAAATTATAGACCAGTCAGCTTAACTTTGGTATCTGGAAAGATAATGGAGCAAATAATCAAACAATTTGTAAGCACCTAGAAGATAATAAGGTGACAAGTAACAGTCAGCATGGATTTGTTGAGGACAACCATGTAATGCCAACCATGTAATGCCAACCTGATATTCTTCTTTAACAGGGTAACAAGCCTTGTGGTTATGGGGAAGCAGTAGATGTGATATAGCTCAAATTTAGTAAGGCTTTTGATACTCTCTCTCTCTCATAAACAAAGTAGGGAAATACAGTCTAGATGAACCTACTATAAAGGTGCATGCACAACTGGTTGGAAAACTCTACTCAGAGAGTAGTTATAAATAGTTCATAGGCAAACTAGAAGGGCATATTGAGTGTGGTCTTGCAGGGATCTGTCCTTGGACTGTTTCTATTCAATATCTTCATAAATGGTTTGGAAAATGACAGAGACCTCTATAAAGTCTGCAGATGATACCAAGATGGGAGGGGTTGCAAGTGTTCCGGAGGACAGGATTAGAATTCAAAATCATGGAATCACAGAAGATTAGGGTTGCAAGAGACCTCAGGTGGTCATCTAGTCCAACCCCCTGCTCAAAGCAGGACCAATGCCAATGATTTTGACAAACTGGAGAAATGGTCTGAAATAAATAGGATGAAATTCAATAAAGACAAATGCAAAGTACTCTACTTAAGAAGGAATAATCACTTACACAAATACAAAATGGGAAATGACTGCCTAGGAAAAGGATCTGGGGGTTATAGTGGATCACAAACAAAATATGACTCAACAATGAAATACCGCTGCAAAAAAAGCAAACATCATTCTGATCCTTATTAGCAGAAGTACTGAAACTAAGACATGAGAAGTAATTCTACTGTACTCAGCACAGATAAAGCCTCAACTAGAGTACTGACAGGTTTCAGAGTAGCAGCCGTGTTAGTCTGTATTCGCAAAAAGAAAAGGAGTACTTGTGGCACCTTAGAGACTAACCAATTTATTTGAGCATGAGCTTTCGTGAGCTACAGCTCATTTCATCGGATGCATTCAGTGGAAAATACAGTGGGGAGATTTATACACAGAGACACTGATGAACTAGTTCATGAAACAGGAGGTATGAATGCATCCAATGAAGTGAGCTGTAGCTCACAAAAGCTTATGCTCAAATAAACTAGAGTACTGTGTTCAGTTCTGGGCACCACACTTTGGGAAAGATGTGGACGAACTGGAGAAAGTCCAGAAGAGAGCAACAAAAATGACTGAAGGTCTAGAAAACATGACCCATGAGGAAACTGAAAAAAATGGGTTTGTTTAGCCTGGAGAAGAAAAGACTGAGGGGGGAATATGTTAGTCTTCAGGTACGTAAAAGGTTGTTATAAAGAGAAGGGTGGTAAATTGTTCTCCTGAACTGCTGAGGACAGGACCGAAGTAATGGACTTACATTGCAGCAAGGGAGATTTAGATTAGACATTAGGAAAAACTTCCTAAGTGTAAGCATAGTTAAGCACTGAAACAAAATATGACAAAAACTTGTGGAATCTCTGTCACAGGAGTTTTTTTAAGAACAGGTTAGACAAACACCTGTCAGGGATGGTCTACTCTAGAAATAGTACTTAATTCTGTCTCAATGCAAGGAACTGGACTACATGATCTATGAAGTCCCTTCCAGTCCTACATTTCTATGATTTCTCATTGAGGACTACATATCCCCTTCCCAGTACAATGCACTATCCCCAGGATATCAAACTTCCCTGAATACGTATTTCTTGTTTGAGATCAAGCATGAAATATTTTATCCCAAATGATTTTTCAGGGAGAAATTAGGTACATCTTGCTTACCTTTACAGCTGACCAAAACTGTCTTTCTTGAAACTTTGATTGTGGCAATATTCTGTCTTCCACAGTGCTGGTCATAGAAAGTATAACAGGAAATTGGTAAAACAACATTTTCATGGTTTTTGTTTAGAAAAAATATCCAACCAATTGATCTCTTCTGTATACTGATGGATGTTTATTGATTGAAAACTGAAATTAAGAAGGTCACAACCAGAAAATAGGTCTCAGCTCTGTTACATAACTTTACATTTGGAATCCATCACTAGTCTCTTGATAGTCCCTACTAAAAGTGGTAATTGGAAACACTTAATCACACTTGATATCAGACTGACAGCACTGTACAAAGCCAGGCAGTAGAGGGAAGATATTCTGCAAACTTCCTATATCAGCTTTAGCAATGCATTTTCCCCCAACATTAAGCTAGTTTGCAATCCCATGTCTCTCCTGAAAAGAGGGATTTCCATTAATTCCAAATTGTGAAATATACTGAATATAGTGATAAACAAATCCAATAAAGCAAACAGCTAGGTATTTTTCTTTACAGTGAAAAGACTCAAGGGAAACAGTAACAATTCATGAATGTGAGGAGGAGATGAATCAAAGGGGAAATACAGGCTGGCTGAGCCAAAGCATCCTTTTAACAATCACCAATACATACATAAGGCCAGACTGAGGAGCTCTTACATTGTGGAGCACTTACTCACAGGAGTAGTCCCACTGATTTCAATTCCTCTAATAAACAGAACTACTCACCAGCTTGAGTAAGGGCTCCCCAACCTGACTCATAATGATGTAGCAGACATTGGAAATTGTAGCTATTTCAGGAAGTTTTCTATTCCATTAGTTTCCAATTCATGTTGACTGTATGTTAAACTGGCACCTCACTTCCAATGAAGTGGTTGGTTGGTATTTCACAGAATTAGCCTTACCTTTTAGGATACAGAGGAATAAAGACATCTTCCTCTATCGACTTCTTCATTCTTGAAACAATTGAGTTTACCAGATCCTATTAAAAAAATTGGAGATTTATCACTGACGTACCAATGCTTCCCCACAAAAACATTTAAATGATAGCGGATACATTGTAAGATATAATTTTAAAGACAGCATTTCCCTTTAGATGAATGTGATAGTCTATAATAAATGTAATACAGTTGCCACCTGTTTTATATATTTTTTCTTAGCTATAGTTATCAGCTGGTTGCAATTTTAACCGACCCTACCACGCTCTTTGACCATTTGTCATTGTGGTGTTTTGCAAGATAATTTAATTTTCCCCAAATGATGTCATTTGCTGCATGTTATTTTACTATGATAGCAAAATGATTATACATAGTCTATAACCAGAAGTAGAAGGCAGGGATAAATCACTCCATAACTGCCCGTTCTGTACACCTCCCATGACGTGTTGGTATTGGCCGCTGTCAGAGACAGATAATAGGCAAGATGGACTATGGTCTTACCCAGTATGGCCATTCTTATGTTCTTGTAACTACAAAATGAAACTGATGGTTAAACAATAGATTCATCACATAGAAAAACTGAAAAATTCTGCATAACTAATTGTGTCATAAGCAATACCACAGTTATTGTTTTCTCTCCAAAGGTCTAACAGCTTTACACAGTGTCTCTACACTTTTATCAAATTAAAATGTGGGTAATTTTTAGTTTTACTTTTTCTGACTTTAGCCAACACATCAAAAATATGCTGAAAAGGTACTACTGTATTTGATTTCCCTAGTTTCAAAGCTGTAATCCGGCTGACAGGTACACACACAGGTTTTCATATTCAAGATCTGATTTTCTACTCAATTTCACCAATTTTATGATGGTGAAGTTCATTGAATGTACATAGGAATGAAACTAGCATACTGGAGTAAAGAATCATGAACCCCGAGTACACAATTATAAAATGCTTAATATTAGAGAGATCTTTTTCACTGGTGGAATGATTATCCATTTTTTAATAAATGGAAATCCTTCTAGAAAGGAAGCCACTTAGTGAAGTTTAAACAGGCCTGCACTTTTTTTTTTAAAGCTTTTCTTTAGCTCTACTGTAGTGCTAAACCAGTGAAAAAGATTTGAGCTCTGAAGCATCCTTCAGATTTTAAACAGGTAAAAGTTGTGTATTTAATTCTTTTTTTAAAAAAAATCAAATGCAAAGTTGTAAGTTCTTGAAAGATTCATCTTCACAGAGGAGAAAAAGATTACTATTAGCAAGAGGCTCGTCACAATTGTAGTCATAATTTTTTTAGTAGCAAGAGCCAATTTCTGCCCAAAGATGTACACATCTCCCACAGACTAAAAGGGAGTTGCATTTGCACATCTGAAAGCAGAACAATTTTAGCTTTAAATTTTTGCTTATTACAGGTGATCTGAAAAGGTTAATCAAAATACCAGCAACTTTAGAATTATAGGATGAATGCATACAGCAAGGGTAGGAAGAGTATATAATTATCAATGACTTTAAAATATACCATTTTCTTCTGGTCTCTAACAGCACAGTGGTTTTTACCTGTTTTGCTTTACTAGATTCATTTTTGGAAAGGGAATGTTCTTCAAAGATATTTTTGCAGAGTTGAACTAGACTGACTGTTTGTGAAGTTGACAAAGGATCCCACACGTGTTCTACAAAGCCTGAAAAACATTAATTATTTCAGAAATGTACAAGTAGTTACTTGCTTGTTTTAAAATGTCACTCTAAACAGGAGTGAAAATTTGCATACAAGTGTCCACCACGCAAAAGGTAACAATGTTACTTCATTCTTCATCTTTACAATAAGCATAAGCAGATTTTTTCCATTAGATGCTCTCGTGCTTTGTGATATATAAGCAAACCCAGTCTTTCCACCTGTTTAATGACACATTTCTTCCTCCCTTATAATCTATTTCCATGACAGCAACATCTTTCTAATGGTTTTCTTATATATCATCTATTGTCCTCCTCTTTTCTGTCTTCCATGAGGTGGTATCCAATCAAAGGCTTGTCTAGGAATACATTTTTTTGCCATCCATACAACACACCCAAACCAGCTTTCTTTCTCAAATCATTGTCTCTGAAGTCTGCTGAGCAGCCTTCTATAATACATTAGCATTGGTCAGTTTATCACAGTGGTTCTCAAACTTTTGTATTGGTGACCTCTTTCACATAGCAAGCCTCTGAGTGGGACCTCCCCTTCTAAATTAAAAACAATTTTTTAAATATTTATCACCATTATAAATGCTGGAGGTGAAGTGGGTTTAGGGTGGAGGCTGACAGCTTGTGACCCCCCACATAATAACCTTGTGACCCCACGAGGTCACGATTCCCAGTTTGAGAACCCCGGGTTTATCCCATCGACAGACACTAAGTATTCTTTGCAAGCATCTCTGACAGAACGCATTAAGTTTTCTGTTGTTGGTGTCTAACATTTGTGAAGTTTCAGAAGCATATAACAATGTGGAATTACAATAGCATTGTATAACTTTTATTTTGGTTCTTCTGTGAATCTCCTTATTTTTCCAGATATTTGCCAGTCTTGAAAAGGTTCCACTTGCCTTCCCAATTCTTGCTTCCACCTCCTTACGGAGCTGGCCATCAGCGATCATTGTGCTTCCAAGATATACAAACTAGTTATCCATGCTGTATCTTCACTATTGATCACATATGCATTATCATTGCTTTCAATGATTGTGACATTGACGTTCTTTTGGCAGATTCTTAATCCTACTTTGGCAGCCTCACACTGGAGGTGATCTTTATCAGAGCATCATCATCATGTGTCCAAGAGAACTATGTCATCTGCACAGTCAAGATCTTGAAGTTTTCCTTTACTTCATATAATTCCTGCATCTTCCTTTGATGTTGCTTTTCGCATCAAGTAATCTATCATGATGCAGAAGAGGAGAGGTGATAAAATGCATCCCCACTGCACTCCGATGGAGGAGATAAACCAGTGGAGTTTTCCACTTTCTGTCCTTACACAGCATTTTGAACAGTCATACAGCATCTTATCCAGTGACACTACCTTTCTAGGAAGCTCATATTGCCACAAGATCTTCCATAGCAACTCTGTATGAATGCAGTCAAAAGCAATGGTGAAATCTATAAAGTTCAAGGCTAATCTTCTCTGGCAAGCAAGCCCTTTCTCAATCAATCATCTCAGGGCAATGATGTAATCTATATATGACCCTTTTGGTCTAAAGCCTGCTTGCTCAATACACAGTTTTTCCACCTATGGTCAGTTTGATTCTGTTCTATAGTACACTGCAGAACTCTTTTCTGGACACTGAAAGTAGCATTACTCCTTGCCAATTCTCTCACACCACCTGATTTCCTTTCTTTGGTAATTTACAGATCACACCTTTCTCCCAAACTATATTGCAAAGTTTATGTATTTCATGAACTACACCTCCTCCCCAGCTTTAAGCATTTCAGCAGTGATTTTAACACTTTCACATTCTTTTAGCTGCTTAACTGCCTCCTCTATTTCTGCTTCTGAAATTTCTAGCAGTGAGATATTTAATTCTTCACCTTCGTCACATCCATTGATTAGACTTGTTGGCTGTGGTTGGTTGAGTACTTCCTTAAAATGTTCTCACCATCGTTCTGCTTCCATTGTTAACTGTCTTCCATCTTTCACTTTTACAATACCACTGTGACTCTGGAACCATGATAATTGCTTATACATATGGACCAGTTTTGTCTCTCACTGATGCACCTTCAGCTTCTCTAACTTTTTTGTCAAGCCATTCTCTTACCTTCTCATCACAACTTCTTTATCTTTCTCTACATACGCTCATTGCAATGTGCATTGTTTTTCATATGTCACCTGTGCTTGCCTCTTTTTAAAGGTTTCTTTCTTCAATCTATTTCCACGTGCCTGAATGTATCCACTCTTCTTTCCTTGATCTCCTTGGCGCAAATGAAGTTGTGGAAGCTTCCTGACAGACATTTCTAAAATGAGCACATTGTTACTCTATATCATCATTCATTACCCACAGCTCTTGGAATCTGCTTGAGAGCTAGATTTTAAAATCCCTCCTAATTCCCAGGTCAGACAGTTTCTTCACAAGGAATTCCATCCCTCTTATTAGCTTGTCGTTTTAGCTTTATTCTAACTGTTCCAATGACAACATAGTGGTCATTTCCTACATCACTACTTGTAAGAGATTATGTATCCAGCACTTATCTTCTCCACCATCTGCTGATGGCAATGTGATCCTGTTGTTTCCTGATAATTCCACCATTTGACTTCCATATTAGTTTTTGTTTCCTAGATGAGGGAAAGTGTCCCTTTAATGTACAGGTTATACATACTACACAGCTTAGTAAATCACCATTGTCCACCCACTTCTGTATTTACTCATGCAATGCTCATATCTGAGGTTGTTGGATTCATGTCATCCATAACCAGAATGACAACATCAGTATGAACCTGGTTTAATACAGCCTTCAACTTACTATGCAATGCATTTTTTACTTGTTCATCATGTTCACTGCTAGATACATAACACCGGATGATAGTTACTTTAGCACTATTTGTAACCAAACATGCTCTTATAATTCTTAGGTTAACTCGTCCCCATTCCTGTAGAGCTTATGTTCCCTTTCTGTAGAGGAATACTCCAACTCCCTCTATGAGAGTATCATTTTACCTTCCTGAATAGGGTGCTGTGATACCATCTGAATGGAGTCTTCCACCTCCAGTCTCTCTCATTTCACTCTTTCCAAGAACATGAATCTTGAATTGGGTCATTTCTCCAACTACTTGACTCAGGCTCCCACATGGTTCTCACATTCTAGCACCTGATTCTAGTTTTAGTTTTAGAACATAAGAATGTTCATACTTGGTGAGGCCAATGGTCCATCTAACCCAGTATCCGGTCTTCCATCAGTGGCCAATGGCAGGCACTGTGAGGCTCTCTGGTTTCAGGCAATGAACTCCCTCTTAGGTTTGGCCCAACCCCTTCATACCTCCATTCAAACGTATCTGTTGTAGACTGATTTCAAGAGGCTAATTGAGACATTCTTTTTATCAAGGTTATTTCCATAACTGGGACTCAAAAAAAAATACAAGGACAGAAAGTTGGTCTGACTCATAACCATAGATCCATGGCTCCTCATTCAATATATATTTGGAGCAACTTATATTATGCCTGACATTCCCTCATCTACTGCATGAGGGATGCATTGTGTAGCTTAGGATGCCTCAGAGAGCAGAAATGTCCTTAGTAGTAATTCATTCCTTATGTAGACGAGTAAGTATATACAAATCTTTATATAACCATACACACAATGGAGCTACTTGTCTGAAGAATCCATATATTCAGTGAATATAAAGTGAGTTCTGCTAATTTTGCATATACTTATACATTAATAGGTCTACTTAAAAAAATGTACATTTATTTGCCTGTACAGTTCTGACAGACAAATACTTCCTACTCAGTTACGTACATGGTACCTAGATGCTATGAGGAGGGGCCATAAGAAGCATATAGACAAACCAAGAATACATTGCGAACTCGATGTCATTTATGATTAATTCAAGAGGTGATCTGCAATAACATACAACTTCCTACTGACTTTAGGAATCGAATTTAAATAATTCAGAATACCTTATTTATTTATAGACATAAAAAGACCCTTACCAAATATTATGTAAAAAATATGAAGGGTCTCAAGAACTAACTGCTTAAATTAGAAAAGGAAAATATTTGATATAGCACTTCGTTTTAACTTTGCTACACAGACATTGGACAAAGAAGGCAGTGAGAATAAAACATACAAAAATGGTTCTAGAAAGCGGTCGTATCTGCTTAGATTGATTAAGCTCTCTATTTGATCAAACAGCCTGCTTTTATGAACAGTGTAACACAACATCCTCGGGTGAGTCACTGGTGGCAGGGAGGGACATCCAAATCATAAAGCAGAAGCCTTTACCTTCCTGAACTAAGAGACCCAAGTTGGTTAGCCAAAGCTTTAGTAGGCTCATCAACCTCCATCTGTGGCCCAGTCACCACCAGAAACTGACAGAGTGCCACACTAAATGTGTGTGGGTTACAATAGCTATGATGTTTGTTTTCATATGGAAAACCCCTTTTCCTTTCCACTCTTCTCCAAGAACTCTACTGTTTGAATGACAACCTCTCTACTTATAATGTTTGTGCTTGTCACCACAGCCCCTTGGCCTCATCCTGAAGAGCTATATAACAGCTAATGTGCTGCAACAAGGAATCTAGCTTTACCATTATTAGTAACTAAATAATATTGGTTAAATTGAGCAAGAAAGCTCACATTTTAATTGCCTATCTATAGTTAACACTATTGAGGCAGTCTTAACATACCTGTAATTTTAGGAAGAATAGTTTTCTCAGTGACTGTAGGCAAAATTGTTTGATCAGGGTCATCATTTCTCTTGGATTGTGGCATATTTTTGGCATCGCTAAATTCTTCTATAGCTCTGAACCACGGCATCTCATTCGGATCTATGAAATTCTGCTTAAGAAAAACGATCAGTGAGCGACATCAGGCCACTGAGGACTCACAAAGGGCATTTTTGTCCAAGTATTTTCACTGATGGATTTCCCAATGACAATTCTCTCCCAGGATATCAGGGGCAAAATACAAAAATTGAGCTTTCACTTTAACGAAAGCCAAGAACTACCTGAACAACCAAGACCAAAAAGACAGATCAAAAAGATATTGGCTGAAAAGGCAGAAAGTCGAATGGCTAAGCAAGTCGAATGGCAAAGCAAGAAGACTAGGAAGAAAATTAGGATTAAAACGTTGAACTCTTTGTAGATCACAATGCCTGTGATCATCTAAGTCTGGCTTCCTGTAGACCAGGGGGCATAGAAGTTTTCCAGAAATAATTCCTAGAGCATATCTTTTAGGAAAGCATCCAATCTCAATTTTAAAATTGCCAGCGATAGGGAATCCCCCTCTACCCTTGGTAAATTGTTCCAATCGTTAATTACTCTCACTGTTAAAAATTACCTCTTTTGAATTTGTCTATCTTCAACTTCCAGCCATTGGATTGTGCTATACCTTTCTCTATTAGATTGAAGAGCCATTATCAAATATTTGTTTCGCATGTAGGTACTTACAGACTGTAATTAACTCACCCCTTAATCTTTTCTTTGTTAAGCTAAATAAATTGAGACCCTTGAGCCTATCACTATAAGGCATGTCTTGAACCCTCTCCAGTTTATCAACTTCCTTCTTGAAATGTGGGCACCAGAACTGGATACAGTATTCCAGCAACAGCTGCACCAGTGCCAAATATAGAGGTAAAATAACCACTCTGCTCCCACTCAAGATTCTCCTTGATACACTTAAGTATTGCATTAGGCCTTTTGGCCACAGCATTGCATTGGGAGCTCATGCTCAGCTGATTATCCACCATGACCCCCAAATCTTTTTCAGAGTGTCTGCTTCCCACGATAGAGTCCCCCATCCTGTAAATATTATTTTATTTTTATTTCCAGATTATTGATAAAAATGTCAAATAGTGTAGGGCCAAGAAGTGATCCCTACTGCACCCCACTAAAAACACACTCGCTTGATGATTCCCCATTTGCAATTACATTGAGATCTATTAGTTTTTAATCAATGTAATGTGTGTAATCTTAATTTTATACTGTTCTTGTTTTGCATTCAAAAATGTCACATGGTACCAAGTCAAACACTTTACAGAAGTTTAAGTATATTACAACAACACTATTACCGTTATCAATCAAATCTGTGATCTCATTTAAAAAAAAAAAATCAAATTAGTTTGATAGAATAAAATGGGTCTCAAGGAGTTCTATGGGAGTTGGGTCTTTTTCAAAAATCCCTGCCAGATTTTTCAAATATGAGGGTAACACAATAGATCTTTACCCATTTAACATATCCATTGTAAGGCATCTGGGGGCATGACAGGAGAAAGCATGAGAGTACCATTCCACACCTTTAACTCTATTTTATTATGACATATACCAAAACGATTCACACTCAACCCATATTTGGCCTAACACTTGCACGGTTCATTGACATCTGTAAACTCATGCTCTGGCAGACCCCCCAGAACAGAAAATTCCAGTTGGAAACACTTCACCATAAACGCTCAGATTCCAGTCCCCACGTACAAGTCTGTTGAACTGCCATTAGATTCAATAGCTCTTATCTGTGGAGTGCAATGTAAGCGATGCCTATGGATAAAGGCAGGTCCCTAAGGTAGTGAGTCCCCATATAACATAGGGCTTTACAGATTAGATCTAACCCTGAATTGCACACAAAAAGCAGATGGAATGCTAGTGCAGTATGTGTATAATAAAGTACAGTGTGCCAACTGAAAAGTGAAAACATTTACTAGTGAACATACCTCAAGAGGATTCCAGCCTATTAACTGAATTCTGATTAATGGGCTTAAGAGTTTAGGCAGGCATAAACTAATGTAAGCATCATAATAAGAGTCAGGAAACTTCTGTCTCCATTGCTGAAATTTCAACAGAATATTCCTGATGTTGCAAAAATCTGCATGCACATCTTCACATATTTTCTTACTCTCCCGTAAGATATTATCTGTGGATAAAATACATTTGTATATACAGAAATATTACTAAAAATATATATGGATGCACAAACTAAAACAGAATATGCATAGACAGCACACATGGAGGATGTATCCATGTGATAAACTGCTTTTTTCATGAATCTTTGACCCTTCCTCTTCTCGGTCTCTGCTAAAATTTATTCTAATATTCCAACTCCCTGAGAAGCTTCTAACAGTGGATCCTTATTTTTTAAAATTCTCCCCCAAAAGATATGGACCTCCCACACCACTCAAAAAACAATTCTACTGGCACAAAACTCAGGACAGACAAGGCTCAGTCTTGAACTAGCTGCAGGTTAAAATGATCAATATCTTGCAAGCTCTATACCAAAAAACAGTGGGGAGATAGACCCACAGCTATTCAGTGCGGGATTTGCTTCTAACCTTAGAAGGAATCAAAATTTCAGACTTTAAAACCACAACATAGTTTTTCCAATGGATAATCATTTTAAAAGTGCTGTAAGTAAGTTAATTATATTTTCCTCTCCCTCTGAAGCCTGTGCATCTATACCAAAGGTGGGCAAACTATGGCCTGCAGGCCACATCTGGCCCGCGTGACCGTGCTGCCCGGCCCTTAAGCTCCCGGCCAGGGAGGCTAGCCCCTGCCCCTCCCCTGCAGCATCAGCTCACCATGCCACCAGTGCTCTGGGCAGCAGGACTGCAAGCTCCTGCCGGGCAGCGCAGCTGTGAGAGCCACCGGTGTAGTGTATTAAATTGCTCCCTGTAAGAATGTGCTACTTACGGTGTACTACTTATGGCTGCCAGTCCTGGTGCTCTGAGCAGCATGGTAAGGGGGTAGGGTGGGGGACAAGGGAGGGGGCGGTCAGGGGACAAGGAGCGGAGGGGTTGGATGGGTCAGGGGTTCTGAGGGGGGCAGTCAGGGGAGGCACAGCCTTCCCTACCTGGCCCTCCATACAGTTTTGAAAGATGTGGCCCTCAGGCCAAGAAGTTTGCCCACACCTGATTTATACTCAAGGTCATTAGAGAAGCCTACTTTTAACCACAGGGGGGAAAATACAGTCTCTACAGAGCTGAAAAAAAATTTCTTTAAAAATAAGCGGCATACAAAATACATGGTAGTGTGGCATCAGGTTCGGTCAGAATTCTTTTGGGATAACCTGTATAATTCACTTATGGTTTCACTGTATGCAAGTAATGTGGCCATCCCAAACTCATACTGACAAAAACAATATACCCCAACACACCATTGTACGTTCTCCATATTCCCGCCAACAAAAAAATTATTAATTTCAGAATCAAAGTTGCTCCAGTATATTTCCTCACTATAAGTGCATGACTCAGTTTTCAATTTACGTGTACTAATTTAAAGACATTCTTTTTCAAAAGCAACTTAGCTTTATCTTAGAAATATGTAAGGAGTGTGTTCATTACAAGGCAGTCACTGACCTTTGTTTTTCTGGAAGTCAGTCATCTCTGCTGCAGACAGCTCATCATCACTGGACATGCCCTCATGGTGATCAGATTTCCCAAAACTCTCTCTTGTTTGCCTTCTGCATGTCCTATATTTTGTAATGAACTCACATTAGAGACCCATCATCATATCTATATCTAAGAGAGAAAACTTTTATGAAGGCAGATTTTACAATAAAAGTGAAGATAAAAGAGCATGCAAAAGGAAATATAATCAGCACAGAACAACAGAGCAAAAACAGCTACTTTGTAATAAAGCGGAGCTAAAAGGAAATGGAAAATTTGTATAAAATGGTTTTGGAAACTGAGATTAAAGACTATCAGGACACTTATCTTTGGGGATGTGTGCCCCTAGTAGGGCCTTCTAACCTCTTCTCCATTAGCTTCTACCCACACTTCACTCCCAGCTTTCCTGACATCTCCCACCCCACCTTCAATATGGAACTTCAGGTTCAGTTGTCTCTGTGCTGGACCATGATACAATATTTCTTTTAATTGAGAGCTCTGGTGCATAATGGGGTCTGGCACCATAAATCGCAGAGCCCATAAGACCTAGAATTGGAGCACTCAAGACTTCATTGTGCAACAGACCATGTAAAAATTCAAAGATGTAGTTGAGTTCCAATTTAACTATAAACATAGCAAGGGGTCATATATTAGGCTGCAGATTCCAGAACCCATATATCTGCTTCTGAAAAATGCTCAGTTGTTTACATGAAAAGAAATGTTTTCCATCAATGTAATACTTTTACTTATCACTTAACTGTTCTAAATAATTTACCTATTTTTCATCTATTTTAATTCCAAAGACAATGCCTCTTCTATATGCAATAGACTCAATTCGTTACCTTATTTTATTGCACTTAAGTAAAAAACAAGTTTCTTTTGCTCATTTTACATGCTTTCAAATGCTTGCTAATAATTTATTGTTTTTTAAACAGAAAGGTCCTCTACAATGATAGTAGTCTAGGATCTAACATGAGATCAAGAAAATTTCTTATGAGCTGAGGGGAAAAGCTACTAATTGAATGAGATGATTTAACAGGTCATTTTCATTTTGGTTGCCCACACAATGATCTAAAGTTTGTTTCTACACAAGTTCGCAATACTGATATTGAATTGTAGCTTTTTCCATCATCTCATAAGACATTTTCTTAATACCAATGCATTAGTATTGTTCTCATCTCTGGTGAGAACAAAAGCATTGATGCTCAGATCCCAAGTAACATGAGAGTGAAGATCATTAAGTAACAACATGTGAAAGTGTACTCCAAATAGTCCCATTCTAAGTTTTGGAAGGCTAACGAGTTAGTATTCCTTTTGGTAATAAATTAGGCAGAATCCAGGAAAAATGTTAAATAAAAGCTTCACAGTTAGAAATCCTGCATATTTACATTCACCACTGCATGAAAAATAGGAAGTTACTCTAACAATGTGTGATCAAAGTTATATGAATTTACGTTTTATAATTACCTTCGAGCCTCACACTCTTCCAGGAGCTGCTTTCTTTTTTCATCATCTTCCAAGCTGTCGTCAGTTGACTGGACATTCTTTCCTATGAGTAGAAATAGTTGTATAACAACATCAGCTGGTTTGAAATTTCCATTTTCTTGAATACAAAATATTTTTGTCCATAGTCATTTTTCCCCTCTACAGTTTATTATTTTAGAAATGGCATGAAAAAACTTATCAATGTTAAAGCAGAATAACATTACACCTGTATGGACTGTGTAACAATCTGATATGCCAGTTTCTTGATATAACACAGTATGAGGTCAGAGTGTGAGTGATGAAGTTATTGCTTTTTGGTATCTGTTGGAGATGGAAATGAATGTCTTATGGAACACACTATTGACAATGCTGACAGTGACAACGAATGCTAGAGACTTCTCTCCGTTTGTAAGTCAAAACTGAAACTAGGCAACAATTTTATTCCAATTCAAGAAGTTATTCTAATCTTAAGTATTATGAATAATTACTATCTGGTTTGGAACCTATATCTAGTGATAAAGAACAGCACCAGACTAGTCCTCCACTAGTGCTGCCTTCTGTTGCTATTGAGTGCTCACTGTGTCTTGTCCACCAATATCAATTGTTCCTTTTCTGATCTCCTTTTAAGCTAGTAGAGAATAGCCTGATTGGGCTGGAAAGCATCTTAGGGCATGGCTACACTCGAAATGTCAAAGTGCTGCCGCAGGACCACTCCCGTGGCAGCGCTTTGAAGTGTGAGTGTGGTCGTGCACCAGCGCTGGGAGAGAGCTCTCCCAGCGCTCCTGGTCATCCACCTCCATGAGGGGATTATTTTAGAGCTCTGGGACACTGTTTACACTGGCGCTTTACAGAGCTGTAACTTGCTGCGCTCAGGGGGGTGTTTTTTCACACCCCTAAGCGAGAAAGCTGCAGCGCTGTAAAGTGCCAGTGTAGCCATAGCCTTACACTTGGGCTACTCACTTGTACCTTGATCTGCACATTATATATATATATATATATATATATATATATATATATTTTTACACACACACACAGTTGCTGAAAATTTATTTTTAAAAAGTCATGCTAACTTGATAGCAGCTGAACATAAGCAGATTCATTTTTCAGATCCTCTTGCCTACGTTTCAAGAGAGTTATGGCTTGTTGTTGAAGTAGCATCTGCATAGCTGACTCCAGTTCATTAATATGAAGTACCTGAAATATATTCAATAGATATTACATTTTCAGTTAACTGTTAGAATTACAAAAGAAAAGCTGAAAGCAAAAATGTGCAAAAGCAGAAGTAGTTTCCCCAATTATTTTTATACATAACAATGAACTATATACATTATTTTTTCCAATTTGAGTAATAAGTTCCTGTTCCTTTTGGTTAGACCTTTCAGACTCAGTACATGATAAGCTGAGAAGTACCGTCTATTGAGACATGTGAAAGAACAAACAGAATACTTAGAATGGTAGGTAATGTGTTCAGTTTGCAAATAAAAAGATGCTTTTTTCTAACTGCTGTCCTTACAAGCGCAATAGGGTCTCTGGGAATCAAGCTGCTGTCTTCCATGCATTTCACACATCACCACCAGTAATAAAACTTCAGTAGGCCAAAATTTCACCCTCAGTTATACCTGTATTATACCTCACTGTCTTCAAATTAGGCTATCAGACCCCTTTTCAATCTCAATGCCTCCAGTAGGCTTACACAGGAGTAACTGCCTGGAACTTAGTGAGCTATTTTTTTCATGATGCACAAGATGGAATAGATACCAAATCAACCTTAGCTATGTTGGGCTTTGCAGGGATAGAAGGAATAAAAGCAGTAAAAATCTTATTTTTGTCATTTAAGTAAATATGACTTGACTTAGAACATCCATCCACAAGGAACTAAGGTGAAGTAAGGTTCCATTAACACAGTCACTTTTTCAGGGTAAAAATTAAACAGAACATGGATACCCCTACCTGAATCACCCCTACTAGAGACCTTGAAATCCACTGGCTTTCACAAATCCATCCTAGCATGCTGAAAAAAGTGTGACTCACCTGGTTCATTTCAGGTGAGCTTTACAGGCCCAAGTTACACTCGAGCTAATTAAAAATCATCAGTAGTCTAAAATAACTCAGCTGTTCCAGTACTAGGAAGATAGAGAATTATCCTCCTATCACAAGAAATTAGAGAATTCTCTCATCCAAAAGGTTTCAGAAAGACTTGTTGGAGCTTTTAATTCACATGGCCTTACTTTCCTTTTACAGTTTACTTAATAATTTGAAATAGAGTTGTGAAATGGACAATTTTTTTTTTTTTTTTTTTTTTTTACATTTCAGATTTTTGAATGAATACCTTGCTCATTTTAATGAGCAATCTGCAGTTATTCTCCCTCTTTCTGATATTTAAATAGAGGTTTTAAAGGTAGCACCTAAGCTCTAAATACAGTAATGCAGACCACATTGCCATTATGTCCTGGGTGGATACTGCTATGTATTCTTTGCCTCACCCAGATTGTAAGAAGCTTTGCTTGCCCTCCCACTCCTTTTAAATGCACATGGTGGTTATGATGGGAAGGCTACAGCAAACAGGTGTGCTTCAGCTAGTTAGATATAGCACAGCCAGGTGGTGTAAAAGAATTCCCCCCCAGTTCTGCTAATCCATCTCAATCTAAACTTGAAACCCTCACCCCGTCCATTCTATAATACTGAGTACATTCCTATGGAAGTTTTGAGATGCACACAACTGAGCATTTAGGTGAGACTGTCAATTTAATTTTCAATTTTTACCTAAAACAGCATAATGTGTCCCCCCCACCCCCACATATCCTTATTCTAGTCCAATATTTTTATTTTGAAAAAAATCTGGTTGTTGGCAGAGCAATACAAGATCTAAAATTATACTCAAGCCATCAGTCAAATACCAAAGCTGCCCAATGTAGTGATGACACAGGGACAGAATATTTAAAAGGGATTTTTTTTTTAAAAAAAAAAGTACTTTTAGGTTATTATGTTAACAGCAAATTCCCTCTGACAAGACTTGGATTTTACAATCACCACCGTAGTTTTACTATTCCCCCACAAAGAAGACAAATGGAAAATAAGAAAATTAAGTATTTTCTTTAGGCTCGTTAAACAATCTTAAGCATTACATAAAAGATAGCCTTCTGACAGAAGTGCTTTTAAATTTATGGTTTCCCTTTAATATTGTTTCCCCATACTTGGTGGCAACAAAATGTTAACTTCTCGAGGAAGGTGACTATTCTGTTGGCTGAATATCACAAACCTCACCTCATCCCCTTTAAAGAAGAAAAACAAAAAGTTGGTACCTTTTCATTCAAACAGTCTATAAGGCTTTCCATATAAGTTTTCATAGACCTGTAGAATTTGTAATTCAGAGCTGCATTTGAAGACCTCTCTAACTCCTGGATGGTACTCTTTGAGCTTTCAATGTCTTGTGTATATTTTTCATGCTCCCTCTGGTGAGCACGATGAAGCTCCTGTAATGATGTCATTCTGAAAAAACCCCAAACATCTGTAAACAACTTAACAAAGACTGCTTGCAAACAAGTTAAGCCACCTTAAGTTTTTCCTCAGTCATTGTGTCACATTGCCTCTGTATAAATCCACAGTATGTCCACATCTTGAATACTGTGTGCAGATGTGGTCGCCCCATCTCAAAAAAGATATATTGGAATTGGAAAAGGTTCAGAAAAAGGCAACAAAAATGATTAGGGGTATGGAACGGCTTCCGTATGAGGAGAGATCAATAACACTGGGACTTTTCAGCTTGGAAAAGGAGATGACTAAAGGGGGACATGATTGAGGTCTATAAAATCATGACTGATGTGAAGAAAGGACATAAGAAAGTGTTATTTATTCCTTCTCTGAACACAAGAACTAGGGGTCACCAAATGAAATTAATAGGAAGCATGTTTAAAATAAACAAAAGGAAGTATTTCTTCACACAATGCACAGTCAACCTGTGGAACGCTTTGCCAGAGGATGTTGTGAAGGCCAAGACTATAACAGGTTCAAAAAAGACTAGATAAATTCATGGAGGATACATCCATCAATGGCTATTAGACAGAATGGGCAGGGATGGTGTCCCTAGCCTGTTTGCCAGAAGTTGGGAATGGGTGATGGGATGGACCACTCGATTACCCATTCTGTTCATTCCCTCTGGGGCACCTGGTATTGGCCACTGTCTGAAGACAGGATACTGGGCTAGACGGAACTTTGGTCTGACCCAGTATGGCCACTGCTATGTTCTTATGCAGCAAGTCTAGTTCTAGGTTAGTAATAATAATACTTACATCCATTAGTCCCACTCAATTTAAAAGTCTACTAAGAATTAATCATGCCAGCATTTCCCAATGTGTGGGGTGTAGACTGGCCTTTCCACTGTTCTCCAATCTCAGCTTTCATTTACATGGGTGGTAGCTTAGATGCTAATGATGATACTTCAACATCAACACAGTTGACTATTTCACTGTTCATCTGGTCATGTAAGAAAGGAGAGGCCAGATATCCCAAAAATCTGCATAATCCACTCTGAGTGCCTGCTCATTTTGGACAGACTTTTAGCACTGCAAGGCAGGATTGAATGTGGGCTGCAGTTTGCCTCATTTTCCTAAAGTGGGATTCCGCTTCCAACTTTGAAAAACTAAGCAATACATCAAAAAAGTAGTCATTATTATTGACCAGCTGGTCAAATCAAACTAAAGGAAAACAATACAATCACAATTTAAAAAAATCATGTTCAATTCAGCCTTCTGTAATTATGCATATTTTAAACACATTATGGTCAAATTAAATTATTTCTTATCCCTGCTGGCTTGCAAGTAGGTGACCTAATTTTTTATGTTCCTAATATAGAATCATAGAATATCAGGGTTGGAAGGGACCTCAGGAGGTCATCTAGTCCAACCCCCTGCTCAAAGCAGGACCTAATCCCCAACTAAATCATCCCAGCCAGGGCTTTGTCAAGCCTGACCTTAAAAACTTCTAAGGAAGGAGATTCCACCACCTCCCTAGGTAACGCATTCCAGTGTTTCACCACCCTCCTAGTGAAAAAGTTTTTCCTAATATCCAACCTAAATTTCCTCCACTGCAACTTGAGACCATTACTCCTTGTCCTGTCATCCGCTACCACTGAGAATAGTCTAGATCCATCCTCTTTGGATCCACCTTTCAGGTAGTTGAAAGCAGCTATCAAATCTCCCCTCATTCTTCTCTTCTGTAAACTAAACAATCCCAGTTCCCTCAGCCTCTCCTCAAGTCATGTGTTCCAGTCCCCTAATCATTTTTTTTGCCCTCCACTGGACTCTCTCCAATTTTTCCACATCCTTCTTGTAGTGTGGGGCCCACAACTGGACACAGTACTCCAGATGAGGCCTCACCAATGTCGAATAGAGGGGAACGATCACGTCCCTCGATCTGCTGGCAATGCCCCTACTTATACATCCCAAAATGCCATTGGCCTTCTTGGCTACAAGAGCACACTGTTGACTCATATCCAGCTTCTCATCCACTGTAACCCCTAATATCCTGATTCTCTTATTAATTTGATTCTATAGTCAAGTGAACCCAGAATTTAACTTATCTTCTCCAGGAAAATAGGCAAAAAAACATTAACTGCTGCAAAATTCTTCAAGCCAATTTAGCCACAATTCTTAAAGCTGATGTCAGTAGGGCTCTGTATGGGTCTCTCCATGCATAACTTTCCACAGGACAAGGACCTAAAATTGGTGTTAAGATTTCAGCTTTGTGCTGTTTGCTTAATCTCCCACAACTGTATTACTACCAGTTTTAGCAACAGTGGGGGGGTACTAGCAGAGAAGAGCGGAAAGCATTTTAATCAACATTTCATCAAGCCCTTCTGACACCATCTTCACATGACTTTGGCGTGAACACACAATTGTTTAGTCTACATTAGTACTCCATCCCATGGCTCTGCATTAGTGGTAGAATAGTGGAAGAGATTTTAACAAAAAGCTCCAGATAAACATTGTGGCGATGTTTACTACCAAGCAAAACAAAAATCTTACTACTATTCTGAATATAGCAGCAAGTACATTACACATAAAACAATAATGCTTAATATCCCCTAGTACGTGGAAGAAAGAGTCAAAGAGTAGAGACAGAACGAGATGTAATGTCTTTTATGAACCAGTGTAACAGCACTGTATGTAACACAGAATGTTCAAAACTTGTGTTTCACACTAGTAACACTTACCTTGTAGTCAGTCGCTTCTTTACAATTTCCAGGTTCACAGGTGGCAGTGAAACAGAGGGATCAAACCTTATTTTCATGGGTCGAGATTTATGTAGAGAACTGTCTACATTAATTCCCTGTGAGAATTAACATTGTTAATTTTTATGAACTTGTTTTCCTCTGGAACTGTAAGCTTTAGCAGGCCCAATGATTAGAATATACAGCAAGTTGTTATTATGTACATAATGTAATACAAATTTCTAAAAAATTAGATGTTTCCTGTGTAAAATGTATGCACAGGTAAAGCTGATTATCCAGATATCTCTTTAGTTCGAGCTATGCGTTTTTCCTCTCTCTTCATGAACTGATAAATCCCTACAATTTCCAGGATTGTACAGAACACTTCCATCCTGAAAACTGAGACCTGGTAGATAATATTTTTTAATATGTTTTAATCCCATCTTTACAGACAACAGTAAATATGCTCTCATTTTTTTCCTTTATATTTTGTTTTAGAACCACATGGTTATATGCAAGATTTCTGGGAATAATTCATGATCTCCTCATGAGACTTAAACAGTTAATAATATAGAAGGGCTACAGCATATATAAGCATTAAGCAACAGGCTGCAAATATAATAGGTATTTACTACAGGGTAAAAATAAATTAAGTAAACTCTAAATTTTGTGACAATCGGCGACTATATGACAGATTCCACAATTTGAAAGTATAAATTGCAAGTAATTGTGACAAAAGAAGGATTTCAGCCAATCACAGCTTAGAAAAGCTTTCAGCCAGTCACAGCTTTGAGCAGGGGATTGGACTAGATGACCTCCTGAGGTCTATTCCAACCCTAATATTCTAGGATTCTATGAAAAGATGTTCTGCATTCTAGGTCAGCTTCAGTTTCCAAACTGATTTAAGGTCTGGTCAATGTAGACGGTATCACACTAATCTAGTCTTGAAGTGACAAAGTCATGCATAATGGCAACAAACTCTGCACCTGAAAGAAATGGCTGCAATTTGCTGGCCAGACAGAGGAAAAAATGCCTTTCCAGAAATAACTGCCACACAATTGTCTAATAGGAGCTGGGTATCCAATAATACCAGACTGTAAACACACAGTGGGAAAATAAACCCAGCATCCCTTCAATCATATCCCGACTGAGCTTTAGACAGACTGTTTCTCTTACCTGCCCCAATCTCACCTAGACTAGCTAAAGGAGCACCTATTTGGTCATCAGCACATTGAAAGTGCCATAGTTCATACTCTTACAAAGCCACCCAAATGCCCACGTATACACTGAACTGAAAGGGAAACAAGATGGAACCCCGTTGAACGCCACAGGAAAGTGCCCTTAGAAAGGTTAAATAACCAATCTATTATTAGAGGGCGGGGGGGGGGGTGAGGGGCACAGTAAGTGTTATGAGTGTTTCTTCCCTTCCCTTATTGATAGTTTAATAGTGTAGGTTTCAGAGGATGGCATTTTAACATTTTGGTTTGTGAGTACTTTTGTTTTTAAGATCCTTCACATCACAGCAGATACTTTAGCTCAGAGTTTCATTCGCAGACTTTAAGTTGACTCAGATTCTTTGCCTTTCCGAAAAGTCTCCCTCTGCACTGAATAGTGTGGGTAATACACCTTTTCTTTGAGGTTAATGACAATGCTGTTCCTCTGATCAGCTAGCAATGAGAAATTGCTGATCTGCATTAGCACAGTCTTCGCCTAGTTCTATTCTCCTCTCACCTAATGAATTAGCATGTCCAATGACCAAGGAAGGAGCTCTAACATTGCTCCCAAACCAAACTATCTTGCATAGCAGCAAAAAGCAACAACATTGAAAGAAAAAGCACATCACCTGTGGGAGTCTGACTCCTTTGTTTAGTTGCTGTTCTTCCCACATGTTTTGTATTTCATCATCTTCACTTGCTCCATCACTCTTGGGTACTGGAAGTAAAATGAAGAGTAATGATATGAAAAATAGCAGTTTCTCTCCATCTATCCTTTCTGCACTCCCACCACCATCCCCAAAAATATTTGTTGCTGTTCCTACAAGCATTACTAAGAAAATGGGACAGGCAGAAAGAACAGCACAGGTGGGATTCTCAAAATGGGATTTAAAGGCCGCAGCAGGAACAGACCTGTACTGAAAATTAAGTCCCTGAGAATACAGTTTCTTAGTTAACTGTTGCTGCAGAGCCAGCGCAAGCATAAAATACTGTGCCCTACAAACACATTTTATTTTGCAAATCAAACTGTATATAATCCATACTAAATATATGTAAATATAGATGGTTATTGTTCTAACTACTAGGGCTGTCAAGCGATTAAAAAAATTAATTGTGATTAATTGTGCTGTTAAACAATACTATTTATATAAATATTTTTTGATGTTTTCCACATTTTCAAAGATATTGATTTTAATTACAACACAGAATACAAAGTGTACAATGCTCCCTTTATATTTTTTTATTACAAATATTTGCACTGTAAAAAACAAGAAATAGTATTTCAATTCACCTAATACAAGTACTGTAGGGCAGTTTCTTTATCATGAAAGTTGAACTTACAAATGTAGAATTATGTACAAAAAAATAACTGCATTCAAAAATAAAAAACAAACAACGTAAAACTTTATAGAGCCTACAAGTCAACTCAGTCCTATTTCTTGTTCAGCCAATCGCTCAGACAAAGTTTGTTTACATTTGCCGGAGATAATGCTGCCCACTTGTTTACAATATCACTTGAAAATGAGAACAGGCATTTGTATGGCACTGTTGTAGCTGGCGTTGCAAAATATTTACGTGCCAGATGTGCTAGAGATTCATATGTCCATTCATGCTTCATGCATCCATGCTGATCACGCTCTTTAAGTGGACTTGTAGGCTCTAATTGTTTTACACTGTTTTGTTTATGAGTGTAGTTATGAAACAAAACAAGTCTACATTTGTAAGTTGTGCTTTCACAATAAAGAGATTGGACTACGGTACTTGTATGAGGGGAACTGAAAAATACTATTTCTTTCATTTATCATTTTTACAGTGCAAATATTTGTAATAAAAATATGAAGTGAGCGCTGTAGACTTTGTATTCTGTGTTGTAACTGAAATCAATATATTTGAAAATGTAGAAAAACATCCAAAATATCTAATTGGTATTCTATTGTTTAACAGTGCGATTAAAACTGCAATTAATCACTCATCAACAAAACTATGAACTAAGTTCTCATCTTATAAACCTCACTTGAATAAGGAGTGTAGGATTGGGCTCTATGTTCTAACTGCAGAATCGAGAGCCAGAAAACTCAACTTTCTGATCCCAGGTTGAATTTGCAATGCTGGCAGTTAGAAAAATCATCTTTTCACTTGTTAAACAAAATGGCTATGAACATTATTGAAAGTCAATATAATGGCTACATCTTAGACCCTTTTAATCCCTCTCGAGTTACTCCTGGTAGAATTCTGCCCCCCTGCAGAAGCCCAGAATTAATGTCCCCCGCAGACTCCCCTGCAGAATAATTGATTTTGACAGGGAGGTGAAGGGAAGCTGCAATTACATCTTTTGCCCACCAGGGGCTGGTGTGGCACCCAAAGAGAGGGCAGCTGGCTCACAGGTAGGAGCAGCCAGTCACAGAGACGGAGGGGGCAGAGGCTGCCTTCCTCACAGCACCCTACCAGTGGGGCCAGGTGAGGAGGCTTGGGATATGGGGGGTGGGGGGGGGGGGTCACACGAGCTAGTGGGGTGACAATGTTGAGACAGTGGCTGAATGGAAGTGGGCGTGCAGGAACACATGGGGTCAGGAGAGGTGGGGGTGTGGCTGAGTGGGGGTGCAGGGACACATGAAGACAGGGTCAGCTATGCCTGGCTGAGTGAGGTGACAGGGAGGAGCGGGAGTGCAGGGACATACATGGACAGGGCCAGATGTGCTGAACTGAACGGGAGAGGCTAGGGATCAGCCAGGGTGTGCATGGGGGAGTCTCCCCAACTCCCTAACAATCCCTTCCCCCACAAAATAAATCTGTTCCATACTTCTCCCACCACACCCAACAACCCTCCAGGTTCACTCCCAGGCTTCTTCCCAGCAATACTTCCCTTTCCCTCAGCTCCTCCATTTCCCCTGGTGCCCCCAAGCCTTCGCACTGCTTCTCAGGGGTACAGGAAATACATTTCTGGATTGTAGTTTAAATGAATTTTTACTCAAAATTCTGTATTAATATACCTAGTAAGGAATCTGTCAAAAAATATTTAGTGAATTTTTTTGTTGTCTGTATTGTTACAGACATACTTACTGACAGGTATTTTGAAATAAATACAAAAAAATATTTGTAAATGGCATGATTATACTGTTACTTTGACAAAAAATGCAGAATTTAAAAATATTGTTAATATCAAAATGGATAACTTGAGGGGCATGTTTGTAAAAAAATACTACACAGCTTTCTTATTCTCCAGTCAACAAACATGGCACCCTTATTCTGGCATTTTCACAGTGTCACTCTTTCAGGTATAACCATGCTTTAAGAAGTTCATATTTTGGTCTTAAACTACTTGACTGACTCCTTCAAAGGCATGGATTCCCAAAAAGTAGGTCACATTTAAGAAATGTGATCTTTTGAGGGTTGAAAAAGAGCTGAAGAGAAGGGAAGAAGAGCCATGGATATAATTAACCTGAAGTAACAAAAATGTGACAGTACAGCATAAAAACTAATCTACATGGTCATTACCATGGTCCAGGCAATATACATTTAAATGTAATTAGCTTAATATATAAAGCTAATGGTACATGTAGACAAAAGGTTTAAGCTGGAGAGAAGTCACTAGGGAAAGTCACACTGTTCAGCACTGAAATGATTGATACTTTCGTGTTTTACATTTTATTTATTCTTGCTTATTCAAACTTTTTAAACTAAACAAACTGGGATAGAGAAGGGAGGCAAATTAATCGAAAGGAGAAAGACAACAGGGCACAAATTCATTGGATCAGGCTATGATAATAGTCAGAAAAATTTATCCAGCAGATAATGTAAAACAACAATGCCCCTGATAAACACTCATCCACTACAAGAGTTCAACATACATTAAACAATTGTACAAGATGAATCTGAGGGACTACAGTATACATCAGAGCAGGGAATGGTGACTAGAACAGTAAAATCTTTGATGTAAATTATCTGACTCATAACAGTGTTATGTGGATTAGTCAACATTTATAAAGTTCTATAAAAAACATTACTCTGAAACTCCTAGCAGTCAAGTAACAAAACACCATTATTGAATGCATAGAGTGTCATATTGAATAAACATCTGAGGCAGTTATTATGGTAGCATATATTGGACTACCTCCCTCCCTCCACCCCACTTTGTTATACCATCACAATGTACTTTCCTTGTTAATCATTACAGCCACACAGCTCTGCTGAGTGGTTAACTCAAGTGCATTCTGGGCACGTACCCCACAATGCAATGTTCCATCACTCAGCCTTAAACTCAGATTATTCTCAGGGTGCCTGTGGTATGGCCTACCAGAAACTATAAGAAGGCAGGATCTCAGGGTCAAATTAAGACTTCCACACTTCTCCTCCTGTCATCCATTAATTTTGCCAGCACCATTTTCAAGGTAGTATGGACGACAGGCTGCTGAGCACCATGATCATGACAGCCGTTAATACGAACGGGATGATGCAAATGCATTTTCAGTCATGGAGACTGACAGATTTGGCTCTGTGGTCTCATAGGGCTTTTGATGCTGTAGTAATACAGCTAATGGAAGAGGAGAAGGAGAATGAAATCAAGTAGTTACTTCTGTAGGGCATTTATCAGGAGCAACTTTATTCAATGAACCAATGCTGGGTTGGCCAACTAGCAGTGTCTAGGGGAAGAGGGTAGTAATGCAGACCAGGATACCAGCAATGGTAGCAGATCTTCAGGATAAAAGAGGCCACTTTCCTAGAGGATCTGTACAGTGCTCACCCACAGCTACAGAAGAACACCAACATGGGAGTTCCCCTCAACATGAAGAAGCATGTTGCCATCACCCTCTGGAAGTTAGTCTCCCCTGTTTACTATCAGTCAGTAATTAATTTGGTTGTTGGTGGTAGCTCAACTGTTGGGATTGTTATCATGGATGCTATGAGGAGGGTTCTGCTATACCATGTCAGAGTGTGGCAATGATTTGCCTATTTCTCTCTCTCTCACACACACACACTTCCCCTCAAGCCAAAGACTTGATCAAGAGGAAAAGGTATTTCTCTGTGGTGCTGCATGACCTTGATCATTGTCAAAGATTCACTAATATTAACATGGGGGTGGTCTGGAAAAGTCCATGATGTCAGAACATTTAGAAGTTGTGGCCTGGATACTGGAATGAAGGAGGACATTTTTGCTCCCCAGACCACTACAGAAATGAATGGAGTTATGATTCCTCCTGTCATTCTGGGAGACTCTTCTTACCCTCTACTTTTTTGGCTTACAAAGGCTCTCAGTCAACACTTGGACAAGAGAAAGGAGTATTCCAAGTACCTATGGAATGCTAGTGAAGTGTACTTTTAGCAGGCTGAAGGGCAGGTGATGCTTTATGAAAAAGCTGTATGTTTCTCCTCATTGTGTGCTAAATGCCTGCTGTATTTCACATAACATCTGTGAGAGTAAGGGAGAGATCCTGGAGGATGGGTAGGAGCAGGAAGTGGAGAGACTTTCTGAACATTACAGACAGTGAGAGAGTAAGTCTCTACAAAATGCTCAAAGTGGTCAAGGAAATACGGTCAGCGATGCATTGTTCTCCTCCACTGGGGGTGACAAATGTACCGTAAAAAGAGAAATATGTTTGTGCTCTCTTCTGGTAAGGAGTTGATAACATCCTCCCCTCCCATACAATGTCATTTATGGGTTGAGTGTTCCTCAATGGAACATTTCAGCCAAGTTAAAGCAAAATGAATGTATTCAGTTAACAAAAACAGGTAACACTGCATCTTGGGGAGGAGGGGAGAGAAGAACCAATTAAATGAGAACATGGTGCAACCTTAACAGCAATGGATGTGAGGTATGGCCAAAGTAACGAATGCTCAAACTCCTGCAGGTGATGCACTCAAGAGAATTTTCCTTCTCCATGTCCCAGTATTGACTGAAATAGTGGTCTCAGTATGGTGCATTCTCTATAGTTTGCAGAACACTGGAAGTTTGGGTGCAGTGCTTGACCTTTATAACTAAAATGGTGCTCTATCACAGCTGTCTACCTCAGGTCCCGGTCCAGGACCATTCAATCCATTTAGATCCTTTGAGAATACTCTAGGAAACCACTCCTCCACAATTGCGCCTTTCTATGTGGCTCTCTGCTGGGAGGAATTCAATAGTTCCTGGGACAGATCTTCTCTTGCCATTCCCCCCTGCCTCCCTGCTTTTGAAGATTTGTCAGCCACTCTGCAGGTGATAACTCCCTTCTTCATGTGGGCCATGACATTACAGGTGCTACAGGAAATAAGAAAGAGCACAAGTACTTACCGTCCCCACCCTAATCACCAAACCAAAAATGTTTCTTCCCTACAATTTTAGAATGCTATTCCAATAGTCTCTTCCCACACTGAGGTTCACTTCAAGACAGTAAGAAGATTTCCAAATTATTACAGGGGGCCTATACAAGGGGAAGTAAACACTGGGCATCTGAACTGGCTGTGCTGGTTTTAAGTTGCAGGTTGTATGGTGCAGCAGACAGCAGGTTAGTAATTGCATGTGCACCCCTGTAGGCTGTCCTTACAGTGGTGGATGTTACTCTGAGATGAGTCCCCAGAAAATTAAGAAGGGTCCTGTTCAAAAAGGCAATGGGTAAACCAAGAAGACACACAGCACTGCTATTTACCAAGCTAGTGTCCCTGCACTGGTGCAGGAGTGGAACAGAAACACTAGCTATATGGGCAGTCCCAGGAGTGCTGCTTTGCCTTGCAATGTGTGCGCCAAAATAAAGCACTCTTTGCTTTCAGTTCTCTTTTACGATACACTTTTAAATCTATAGGTTTCAGAGTAGCAGCCGTGTTAGTCTGTATCTGCAAAACGAAAAGGAGGACTTGTGGCACCTTAGAGACTAAATCTTTAGGTACCTTCTGACAAATAAAATTCTACAGTAACTGCTCTAAACCCATTTTCGAATGGCTCTGCAACCTTATTGGGCCATTTACCACATGAATTCTCAACTTTACTAAAAACTGAGTATTAATGAAACTGAAATAATGAATCTTTTCTAGTGTTTTGTTTTTTCCTTTTTCTGTATCTGCTGCTACAATAAACGTTTGCACTTTGGGGATTAAAAAAATGCATTGCCTGGCAGACATCTTGAGCAGCGTATAAGGGAGGGCATGGTGGGGGAGGGAGAACAAGCAGGATACAGCTCAGGAAGAGGTTTATGGAGTCGGCAAGCGTGGTCGATGGTTGTGCAGCTTGATACCACAGGGAAATAAAACTTTAAAGCATTAAATCTCTGACGCAGATGCCATTTTCAGCATGCTGAGGGCAGGGCGTTTAATGCAAAATACGGAGGGGAGAAAAAAAAGGTTCCTAGCTCCAACCAACATGGCAGTGGACAGCTGGTCCCTGAAAAAAGTAGAATACATCCCCCTATACTGTCTTCTTGTAATTCAGCACATAATGCTCATGGCCATAAGTCCCCATCCCAGCATTTTCAGACTGGCTGCTGGTAGAACTCATCCACAGCAGTTTTAGTATAGCTATTCATATGCTCTTCCTGTGTAGTGTCCAAATCTGTTGGGTAACACAATTTTTGGCTGCCCTGAAAACATCTCCTCCTGGTTAGATCCCCATGGCATACATGAGGCCAAGGTAGCTTTCAGTGGCTTTTTGGGTGCCAGGCATGTTGTCTTGGGTGCGTTGAGGAAAACTGTCCGCCACATAAGTCTTGGGTTCTGTGGTAGTTTCACTTGCAAAAATGTGGTTCAGTTCCTCAGAGTATGGGCAGGTGATGGGAGCATTACCAGAAGTCCTGTTATGAATCCTTGTCCTCAGGTACTTCCACTGGAGTGCCTGTGCTTTGACTCAGCACTGGGACCAGCTCCAGGAGTGCCTCCTTACCTTCATTTGCTCCAAATGTCTTTAGATTGTAGTTGGCCGCATTCTAGTGACTCTTCTCCAGATGGGATTGAATATGCAGCTCTCCAAATAGGGCAATCAAGTCCTGGATCTCTGAATGAGTCCACACAGAAACCTGGCAGAGGAGAGAGGCTTGGCCTGACTACTATAAGGAGTATTTCAGAGTAGCAGCCATGTTAGTCTGTATCCGCAAAAAGGAGGACTTGTGGCACCTTAGAGACTAACCAATTTATTTGAGCATAAGCTTTCGTGAGCTACAGCTCACTTCATCAGATGCATTCAGTGGAAAATACAGTAGGGAGATTTACATACACAGAGAACATAAATAATGGGTGTTACCATACACACTGTAACGAGAGTGATCAGGTAAGGTGAGCAAGGAGTATGTGAACTCACTATTATCTGATATCAAACATGGGCATTCTTGGTTGCGTGCCAGCATTTAAACTGGGAGATGACATCTGGTTAAGATGACCCCAGGGGAGTGGATGGCACAAGACAGGCCAGTCCAGGAATAGAACAATGTAGTGTGAGATAGCAGTTAGAGGACTGCCAGAAGGAGAATAGTTAGGAATGCATCCACCCAAACTTAAAGAAAGCAAACTCCCTGCGAAGTGGAGTTACTCCTGTTCTGAGGATTATTAGTGACCTAAGATGCCAAGTAATCACTTAAAAAAAAAAAGTTGTTGTTTGTGGACATAAGGCACTGTAAAGTGAACTAACTAAAGTTAATCTGATTTAATAAACCTGTGCAGAAAAGCCCTAAAAGGGCAATAAGGGTCTGCACCACTCTTTTTACAAACAGGGCCTAGAACTGCACTTTTTTAGTGCATTTCACATTCTTCAAACAGTTAAAGTTTTGCCACTTTTATGCCCTGGTAAACAGGCTTAAACTTACCTGCATATTCAGCCATCCTCTGCCTAAGAGTTTTTGTTTTGGGAGCAAAGTGGAGAATCGTGTCATGATCAGAGTCATCCTCACTCTCGGTATCACTGCATGCTGTTTTCTGAGAGACTGGAGCACGATGTGATGGGTCCAGTGGAATATAGTCACCCTGAGTCCTGGCCAACTGACGTTTCCCACAAGCAACCCGGATATAAGCTGCATCAGGTATATTACCTGTAATTAACAGAAAGAGCCTAAAGTAAGAGACTAAGAGCAAAATTCAATACTACTCCTCACGACAAAGTTAATTATATAATGCTTTTTCTCCAAAGTATAGTAATACGTTAGGAGTTTGGGGCTTTTTTCTGCAATACATTGTTAATGATAAATTGAGATAGTTGTGCACGTTATTTCTACAGTCCAAGGGGCTCAACTTGAAAGAGCACAAATATTGAGGAGCACTTCCATACCCCTGCTGCTTCAACTACATCAGGGGTGGGCAAACTATGGCCCAGGAACCACATCCGGCCCTTCAGATGCTTCAATCTGGCCCTCAAGCTCTGGCTGGGGAGCAGGGTCTGGGGCTTGCCTTGCTCCACATCTGCCGTGGCTCCGCACGGCTACCAGAAGCAGAGGCATGTCCCTGCTCCGGCTCCTATGTGGAGGGGCAGCCAGGGGGCTCTGCACACTGCCCCTGCAGCTCCCATTGGCTGGGAACCGTAGTCAATGGGAGCTGCAGGGGCAGTGCCTGTGCACGGAAGAGTGTGCAGAGCCACCTGGCCATGCCTCCAGGTAGGAGCCAGAGGGGGGGGGACATGCCACTGCTTTCGGGAGCTGCTTGAGGTAAGCACCACCCAGAGTCTACACCCCTGGCCCCCTCCTGTGCCCCAACCACAGCCCTGATCCCCCTCCCACCCTTTGAACCTCTCAATCCCAACCCCACATCCCCAGCCGGAGCCCCAACCCCCCCTACACACCCCAACCCGCTGCCCCAGCCCGAAGCCCCCTCCTACACCCTGAACTCCTCATTTCTGGTCCCACCCCAGAGCCTGCACCCACTCCAGCACCCCAACCCCCAATTTCGTGAGTATTCATGGCCCACCATATAATTTCCATACCCAGATATGACCCTTGGGCCAAAAAGTTTGCCCACCCCTAAACTACATGTTAACTTTCCAGTAGTTTTCAGACCTTCAAAACAAAGGCCACAGTAGTCTTAAAAGTCACAACAACCTAAATAAAAGTTTCCAGTATTTATGCCATAAATGGAGGTACATGTTGTAAGCATAACAATTCTCTTCATTTTGCCAGTCCTAAGTCTCAAAAATATAATCAAGGCAAAAATATTATTGAAGTATCCTTCAGGCTGCAAATTAAAATATGAGCAGTAAAGAAAAAGAAAAAAAAAGTGTGCTAAACTAGTAATCTAGATCATACATGAAAACGAAGAAAGGATTACTACTACTATAAATACTTTAATAATCCAGGAATGCAAAAGTTCTCTAAACATTCATCCTTAATGCAGCATTAATAAAGTTATTGCATTTAATTTCCTGTTTATTAAAAATAAAAATATTAGAAAGGACCATAACCTTGAATCCATCATTTCTCTTCTATCCAAATGCCTAGTTATGGTGAGTGACCTATAATAGAGGTTTTTTGTTTTGTTTCAGCACATACTTATAAAAAACCCAATGATATCTAATTTTACCTTTTCTTTTATTTCATTACTATAAATATTACAGGGCTTTCTATCATATCATCATGCTAAAGATCTATCCCAAGAGACCAGACTGACAATAGACTGTAAAGGCAAATTCTGCTCTCAGTTACACCAATGTAATTCTGGAATAAATGTCCTTGATATACAACAATTTCAGTGAAGTTACTTTAATTATACATTAGTATAACAGAGTCCAGTGTTTTAAACAGTACTTTGAATATTCTGCAATATGCAAGACTACGTGCAGTACCTATTCGCTGCTCACAACTAGTTACAAACCTGCTGATAAATCCTCTCTTTTCTGTGGAGGGCTGGATTGAGTTTCAGAGGCTGAACTAGTGTAATCTTCACTGGCTGATGAGTAGTGCTCATCCTCCTCTTCTGTCTCACATGTATCAGTACTGTTAATTATTCTAGACTCCGATTGGAAGATTTCTGTATTCAAGGAGAAAAATCAAGACCCAGGATTTTTGTCTCAGCTACTGGAAATGTTGATAACCTGTTAAGAAACATCATAAATCTGAAGACAACAATCAGTCCCTGACCCTGAAAAGACTTCTGTGCTTAAATTTACACATTGAGCAATCCCATTGTCTTCAAAGATTTAAGGCAGTATTTTTAGTTTCAGTATGAATCTTAAGCAAAATTTTAGGACACAGTAAAGTAAGGCATCATCATACAAATTCATGTATTTTCATTTCAACTCTTTATCCTAAATTCAGATGATTTTAGGGGATTCTTAACATGATTTATGACTAGTTTTAAACAGGTTGTGCTGTCTCTCATTAATGAAATCTGAGGCCCACTTCTAAAAATCATTGAGAAACTACTGCCTACGACCAAATCCTGAGACTAATGGAATTTGTAACTGCCTAGTAATCTCCATTTACAATGCGAGTTCCAGGAGGTCAACTCCTCTCAAAGTCAGCCTAAGTGCCCGATACTACTCCTACAAAGTCAATGGGATTTTGGCAGATGACTTAAATAGATACAGGATCAAACCTGCTCATTATGTGTTTTGGGATATACATTTAAATTTGACTGTTTTCATCCATAAATTCATTCTTGTAATTTATTAATATAAAACAATATGTCTGATAACAGTACTTGCCAAAGCACCCTTCCTTCATGGATCTCAAAATGCTTTACAAACAACTAGTCTAAAATACACCCAATAAGTAGCTACGCACTTACCTTTGCTTCTTTCAGCTTCTCTAACTGCAGAGTGAGAGTTTTCTTTCCTTTGCATTCTAAATGTTATTGTGTTAAGAGATGGCTTCTTTATTTTAAAGAGTTCCTCACCTTCTGTAGGAGGGGGAAAAAAAGGATCAGTGTAAACATATTTACAAAGCAACATCACCACATTTGAAACATTTTATTATTTGTCTTACCATAGTGCCTAGTCAGCCTAGTCATGGACCAGGACCACACTGTACTGTACAGACAGAGAACAAAAGAGTCACTGCCCCAAAGAGTTTACGATCTAAGCATAAGACAAGAGACAACAAATGGATATAGACAAATAGGGTAGTACAAGTAAACAATGAGACAATATTAGTCAACATGACAAGCTGTTGGTGTACTGAGACTACAGCCTAAATATTGTCAAGTTTTTTGTAAGAATCACAGCAAGAGAATTTTGAAGAGGGATTTGAAGGTGCTAAAAGATTACAATACACATTTATAAAATCAATAATCAGTGGTCTACATGGCATATGGTCTTTAAAAATCTACAGTGCATTAGGTTAGACTAGTTCAAGACTGTCACCACAGGTGGACTAGCTCTCACCTCTCATTTCACCTATAAAGCATTAGGATATTTATGGGCCACTGTAACAACTTCCTACCAACACTACAAAAAGAAGGATTCTGGGTGGACTCCTCTTGAAGGTCAAAACAGACTGGACTTTTACATAGAGTGCTTCCGCTGACGTGCGGGGGCTGAAATGGTGGAAAAGCAGCATCACTTGCCCCATAACCTCAGCCGTGCAGAGCACAATGCCATCCACAACCTCGGAAACAACTCTGACCTCATAATCTAAAAGGCTGACAAAGGAGGTGCTGTCGTCATCATGAATAGGTCGGAATATGAACAAGAGGCTGCTAGGCAGCTCTCCAACACCACTTTCAAAAAGCATTACCCTCTGATCCCACTGAGGGTTACCAAAAGAAACTACACCATCTGCTCAAGAAACTCCCTGAAAAAGCACAAGAACAAATCGGCACAGACACACCCCTAGAACACCAACCAGGGGTATTCTATCTGCTATCCAAGATCCGTAAACCTGGAAATCCTGGACGCCCCATCATCTCAGGCATTGGCACCCTGACAGCAGGATTGTCTGGCTATGTAGACTCCCTCCTCAGGCCCTAAGCTATCAGCACTCCCAGCTATCTTCGAGACGCCACTGACTTCCTGAGGAAACTACAATCCATCGGTGATCTTCCTGAAAACACCATCCTGGCCACTATGGATGTAGAAGCCCTCGACACCAACATTCCACACAAAGATAGACTACAAGCAGTCAGGAACAGTATCCCCGATAATGTCACGACAAACACTGTGGCCGAACTTTGTGACTCTGTCCTCACCCATAACTATTTCACATCTGGGGACAATGTATACCTTTAAATCAGCGGCACTGCTATGGGTACCCGCATGGCCCCACCGTATGTCAACATTTTTATGGCGGACTTAGAACAATGCTTCCTCAGCTCTTGTCCCCTAATGCCCCTACTCTACTTGCGCTACATTGATGACATCTTCATCATCTGGACCCATGGAAAAGCAGCCTTTGAGGAATTCCACCATGATTTCAACAATTTCCATCCCACCATCAACCTCAGTCTGAACCAGTCCACACTAGAGATCCACTTCCTGGACACTACGGTGCTAATAAGCGATGGTCACATAAACACCACCCTACACCGGAAATGTACTGACTGCTATACTTACCTACATGCCTCCAGCTTTCATCCAGATCACACCACACGATCCATTGTCTACAGCCAAGCTCGATGATACAGCGGCATTTGCTCCAACCCCTCAGACAGAGACAAACACCTACAAGATCTCTATCAAGCATTCTTACAACTATAATACCCACCTGCTGAAGTGAAGAAACAGATGGACAGAGCCAGAAGAGTACCCAGAAGTCACCTACTACAGGACAGGCCCAACAAAGAAAATAACAGAACGCCACTAGCCATCACCTTCAGCCCCCAACTAAAACCTCTCCAACTCACCATCAAGGATCTACAACATATCCTGAAGGACTCATCATCACTCTCACAGATCTTGAAGACAGGCCAGTCCTTGCTTACAGACAGCCCCCCAACCTGAAGCAAATACTCACCAGCAACCACACACCACACAACAGAACCACTAAACCAGGAACCTATCCTTGCAACAAAGCCCGTTGCCAACTGTGTCCACATATCTATTCAGGGGACACCATCATAGGGCCTAATCACATCAGCCACACTATCAGAGGCTTGTTCACCTGCACATCTACCAATGTGATATATGCCATCATGTGCCAGCAATGCCCCTCTGCCATGTACATTGGCCAAACTGGACAGTCTCTACATAAAAGAATAAATGGACACAAATCAGACGTCAAGAATTAGAACATTCAAAAACCAGTCAGAGAACACTTCAGTCTCTCTGGTCACTCGATTACAGACCTAAAAGTGGCAATTCTTCAACAAAGAAACTTCAAAGACAAACAGACTCCAACAAGAGACTGCTGAATTGGAATTAATTTGCAAACTGGACACCATTAAATTAGACTTGAATAAAGACTGGGAGTGGATGTGTCATTACACAAAGTAAAACTATTTCCCCATGTTTATCTCCCCCCCCGTTCCTTACAAGTTCTTGTCAACTGCTGGAAATGGCCCACCTTGATTATCACTACAAAATGTCATCCCATTTCCCCCCCCCCCCCCCCCCCCCGGCTGGTAATAGCTCACCTTACCTGATCACTCTTGTTACAGTGTGTATGGTAACACCCATTGTTTCATGTTCTCTGTGTATATAAAATCTCCCCACTATATTTTCCACTGTATGAAGTGAGCTGTAACTCACGAAAGCTTATGCTCAAATAAATTTGTTAGTCTCTAAGGTGCCACAAGTACTCTTTTTCCTTTTGCGGATACAGACTAACACAACTGTTACTCTGAAACCTGTAACAACTGAGAAGAACACAATATTCTAGAGTTCTACTGAACTGCTCACAGAGCGGTCACTCAGATGAACATTTTTTTCCCCCTCAGTGAAATCAGACTTACAAACATAAGAATGGCCATATTGGGTCAGACCAAAGGTCCATCTAGCCCAGTATCTTGTCTTCTGCCAGTGGCCAATGCCAGGTGCCCCAGAGGGAATGAACAGAATGGGTAATCATCAAGCAATCCAGTCCCTGTCGCTCATTCCCAGCTTCTGGCAAACAGAGGCTAGAGACACCATCCCTGCCCATTCTTGCTAATAGCCATTGATGGAAGTATCCTCCATGAATTTATCTAGTCTTTTTTGAACCCTGTTATAGTGCTGGCCTTCACAACATCCTCTGGCAATGAGTTCCACAGGTTGACTGTGCGTTGTGAGAAAAAATACTTCCTTTTGTTTATTTTAAACCTGCTGCCTATTAATTTCATTTGGTGACCCCTTAGTTCTTGTGTTCAGAGAAGGAGTAAATAGCACTTCCTTATATCCTTTCCTCACACCAGTCATGATTTTATAGACCTCAATCATGTCCCACCTTAGTCATCTCTTTTCCAAGCTGAAAAGTCCCAGTGTTATTGATCTCCCCTCATACAGAAGCCGTTCCATACCCCTAATTATTTTTGTTGCCCTTTTCTGAACCTTTTCCAATTCCAATACATCTTTTTTGAGATGGGGCAACCACATCTGCACGGAGTATTCAAGATGTGGGCGTACCATGGATTTATATAAGACTGACCATTCAAACAGGTCCCCTTACTTTATCAGGGTAAGATAACCTTAAACAAAGGAAACAACAGTCACCTCCCGTCTTCAGTAGTATTTAGGCACTTAATTCCCACTGAAATCAATATGAGTTTGGTATCTGGGCCTCAGTCCATAACAGAGGGTAACATCCATTCCTTCATACTCCACTCCTGACCCTTGTCTTTTAGGCTCCAAGTTCTTTGGGGCAGAGACTGCCATTTATTATATGTTTGCACATTGTCTTTAGGCATTATCATAACATAAGCATAAATTAAATAAAAAAAAAAAAAAAAACACCACGACCCAAACATCAGACCCAGAATGTGCACAGCCTTAAAGTTGTAGGGTCCACTCAGATGAAATAGTCCTATGAGCGTCAGGTAGCCATGAAGTTCCAAACTAATCCAAAAAAATCACGTGTGCCTAGTGAAGTCACCAAGGACCATCAGCAGTTTCAGTATCACTGTTGATCAGCACAGCTTTAGTGTGGGAGATCAGCTGTATTTGAGTTTACATGCAAAAAAGTGCAGACCCACCCCTTCACAAAACCTCTTTCACATGAGTCATATATATTGCAGTGTCTTGCAGTATCAAATAGCCAGGTCTTGGCTATGCACACTTACTCTTCCTTTATCACATCATTAACTTCACTAGTCTTTGCATCACAAAGCAGCACAGCTCCCCTCAGTGCAATTCCACTCAACCCAGGAATAGGCACTCAGGTAGCTAGCCTGAGCGGCCACCTGTACCACTACAACCACATTGCCATTTTTAGAGCACTAATTTGAGCACAGCTAGTGCCGGTCAGTCTACCTGCACTGGGAAGCACCCTCCCAGTCGCAGTGTAGACATACCCTTACAGGTGCCAGTCCCAGCAGAGATACCGAGAGAACTACTAAAGTGACAGTAGCTCTGCCGTCCAGCCAGGCTCTTGGGGGGTGACTGCAGGTCCCAGTACCTGAGGGTGTTGGAGTGATTAAAGCACAGGACTGGGCACCAGCCTCCTGGGTTCTCATCCAAGCCCTAACACTTGGGCTTGTCCACCCTTGAAAGCTGAGGGGGGGGTAAGGCAAGGTGTAAGTTAAAAAAGTTAGCTGACCCCGGCCATTGTTAGCCCAGAACAAGAGGGCCCAGACAGAGGGCCCAGCTGTTTGCAGACCAGCCTGGAGCCTGCTCCCACACCTGTAACACAAGGAGATCTCCATCTCTCTCTCTCACACCCACACACGCTGCGTGGCGGAAGGGAGCCGGCGTCAGACTTTTACCATCTCGCTCCTCGTCGGCACCGAAGCTCAGCAGGGCCGTCGCTCCCCGCGCCTGCCCCGCTCTGGGGTTTGCCCCTCGGGGCACGCCGCCGCCGCCATCCTCCTCTTCCTCCTGACCCCTAATATCCCCTGCTGGCCCCTCTGCGGGCGGCTGCCTCTCGGCGGCGGGCCTGGCAGGGCCTTGCTCCTGCTCCTCATCGCCCTGCGCCCCTCCATACTCCGGCTCCCCTTCGGCGCTGCTGCTGCTGCTGCTGCTGCTGCTGCTACAGCTGGAGGCGGCTCTCTGGCGGCCCCGGAAGTTCCGCGGCGGCCTCCTAAACATTCTATCCGGTAACGGTCACAACGCACGACCGGAGCTAACCTCCGACGGCGCGAGCCCGCTCCGGAAGCGTTCCTCTCACCATACTTCCCCGTAATACGCATGCGCGGCATCACTCGACGGTCATGAGGGACGAGGAAGTGGAGCGGGGGGGAGGGGACAGGTGGCCCCGCCCACTGGCAGCGACTCCGCCCCCTGAGAATCGGGTGGGAGGAGCGGAATAGGCCGCTGGCCAGTAAACCAGAGAGGGCGGCTCCTCGTTTAAGCCTGGATTGAGGGGGCGGGGGGGGTTAGCCCAGGGCGTTAATGCGCCTGTGCTGAAGCGTTGGAGAGGCTGTTTGGGGTAGAAGGGTGCGAGGGGGGTGTGTCAGGGCTGCCCAGTGAAGTGCAGGGGGCTGATCCGTGGGGCGGACCTCCCTGGCTGCAGGTGCCAGCTGGAAGGTGCACAGTGACTGAGGCAGGGCGTTACAGGAAGGAGAAGGGGCCAGTCTGGTTAAGGCAGTTGACAGCTGCTTGGAGAACTTCCTTTATGCCTGACTCAGCCTGCCACACCTGTCCCTGCTGTGCAAGTCGCTTACACCAAACTCTCCACCAGCACTGATTATGTTCCCCACAGTCCAGGACTTGAGCCTCTTGGGGCAAGCTTTGCAGGGCTGAGCGCTCACAGCTGCAGTTGAAGTCAGGTGTCGCTGTGGTGTGAGCACAGAGAGTCCTAGAAAAATAAGTGCTCTAAGAAATAAGGCCTTAAGCATCTCAAGAGGGGCACTCAAAAATGGTGGACACGACTATTTTTGTCTTAATCTCAGTACCTCGGTTCTCCTTCAGGAAAATGGGGATGATAATAGTTAATACCACTTTTCCTGAGAGGGATGGTGCGAAGATGTTACATTTCTGAAGCATTTGCTACATTGAAAATACCATAAAATAACTGAGAAAATTGCCACATAATAATAAATCAATTCTTTATTCAGTGCAGAATTACCCTGACAGAGCACTGTCTATCTTGTGCACTGGATGAGACGGGGTACTGTGGAAAATAGTAGTATGTGATCATGTGACTAAAGACAATCATAATGCATACACACATGGGGGGCTGAATTAAGGGCTTGTCCATATTTGAAAGTTAATTCTCATAATGTGTTTCTGTTTCAGAAATAACTATTTCTAAAGCAGTCTGTCCAGTGTCCAGCAGTGTTTTGTTGTCCCAGCTTAAGCTGTTTTCGTTTTTCATCATGAAATCCACACAACGTGGTGGTGGTGTTTTTTAAATAAGCACCGTATTCTGTGCAGCTATCCCCTGGTGCAATGTTTCACCACTAAGCTATATGCATTCTGCTATTATTCTAACAGTACACTGTGTTAGGGCTACCAGATGTCCGGGTTTTCCGGGACATTGCCTCTTTTTTTGAGCCCCTGTCCAAGGGGATTTTTCAAATAACAGGCAACGTCTGGGGTTTTTGTAGAGCAGAGGCTGCAGCTCAGAAAGAACCCCAATTGGTCCGCTTCCCTGCATTGGCAGCTGATTGGTCCATTCCCCTGCAGCCAAGCTGCCAGATCCTGCCCACCCTGGCCCCAGCTGACTCCCAGCCCTGGGAAGGGGGCCTGCAGAGAGTGATGGCTGTAGCTGTGCCCAGGGCTTGCACCAGCCACCCTGCCACCATGACAGGGAATGGTGACACTGTCCCCCACCTCCAGTGAGTACCCCTACTGCAGGTACCCCTTTAGCTTCCCCAACTGTACCCTGTCCTCCAGCCTCCTCTCCCCCCCAGTATCCTCTTTTTGGGAACCTGAAATATGGTAACCCTACACTGTAGGATCTCTACTGGAACTCTGAATCTAGGGGTGAAATTAATAAATTCCTATGATTCCTCTCCTTTCATCCCATCATGCATCTGGCTTTTGTAAGAAAACTCCATTGCCAAATAGCTGCAGTCAGGCAGCATGGAAGAAATACATGACTTGAAATGTATGGTATTCTGGTGACTGCTGTTAAGATGGGAGTGGACCATTTCTTCTCCCCAGAAGGCAAGAAAGCCCAGGACCTCAGCATGGGACCATGCAGAAACACAGGGCATGGTTGCTGTATGATCTGTATGTCTGGGAGCTGGAATCACAATGCAAGCACGTCTGCAAGCTAGCATTTAAATAGAGCAGGGGTCGGCAACCTTTCAGAAGTGGTGTGCCGAGTCTTCATTTATTCACTCTAATTTAAGGTTTCGCATGCCGGTAATACATTTTAACGTTTTTAGAAGGTCTCTTTCTGTAAGTCTATAATATATAACTAAACTATTGTTGTATGTAAAGTAAATAAGGTTTTTAAAATATTTAAGAAGCTTCATTTAAAATTAAATTAAAATGCAGAGCCCCCCGGACCGGTGGCCAGGACCTGGGCAGTGTGAGTGCCACTGAAAATCAGCTCGCATGCCGCCTTTGGCGCACATGCCATAGATTTGCCTACCCCTGAAATAGAGTGATGACATCCCATCAAGATGACTGATCCTGGAGGAGTAGAGGGCACATATGTGAGGCAGGCTGACCCAGGTATGCAGTAAAGCCCCCCCACTCCACCAGCTTTCAATGGTTAAAGGAGGAGCTGCCCCTCAAGCTGATTGATTCCTGATCACCGGGGTGGGGGGGGGGGGCAGGGTCCCTTCCAGTGGGCAAGGCCAGCAGGGAGCCTGATTGTTTTTTTCACACTCCACCTCCACATAGCTCTTTGCAATGCAAGGGCTGCTAGAGGCGGAATAGTTTATTTGAAATGGCGATGCATACACACCTACCTTATTGCCTGCTAACTCATTCCAAAATTTATGAAACTTGCTTTCAAAATGGATTTTGTAATGCAGATTGAGACACCAGATAATTCAAAATAAAAAATTGCTTATGAATGCAAGACACTTCATCCCAAAACAACTAAAGTTAATCTGAAATAACTTCCAAGTGAGACAAGATCTAAAATTACACAGGCAATCTTAATTCTGGCATTTCCAAGCTTTTAGCTGCTTGACTTTGAAACCTTCACATTCTTTTAACAGGGTTTTTTTGTTGTTGTTGTTGTTGTTGTTTTTGGTACTTCTATAGTAATGTTGTAACATCCAGAAGTGATCTGTTTGCCCTGTCAATCAGATCCTTATTTTGTCACTTCTGGTAATCTTAGGTATGCTATGCCTTCGTACACTGCTTTGTCTTACAGCTTTTATCTTGTGTCCTATGCTATTTCCACATTTTTCCAGAAATGTGCAAACCCCCGTTAACTTTCTCTTTTGCAGCATTCCATGAAGTGTTCTGAAAGGGTTTGTGTAATTTATTTCAAAGGTGGTTCTTACGTCACCCTTTATTGATTCAATAATTAATGGATGCTTTCAGAGAGAATTATTAAGACAACAATCCTGATAAGAGGTTCTATATAGTCTTCTCAGGAACAGTACTCACACTTCCGCAGAGTTCAGTTATGAAATATGTAGCCACATCCATCACCAACTTTCAGCTTAGTTGAAATAAAAAAGTGGCCTGCCCTAAAATATACCATGGTTCTGTTCAAGTGAAGGGGAAAGATCTGGTAACAAAGTTTATTAGAGGGCACTGGTGGGAGTTGCTGAAAGAAGGGAGGGGAAACTTGTGTTGGGTTTGAAATAGGAGTTGGAAGTGGGAATACAATGGTTGAGAAATTATAAACAAAAGCAAGCATAGAAACTTCTAGCACTCTGAAGAATAAGCATATTATCTTCAACCTCTGACATAATTCTATTAAATATCAATCTAAAGTATATAGCTGTGCAGAATAGCTGCCATCTCCTATCACATAGCCTAGAACAGTGGTTCTAAATCAGGGGTACATGTACCCCTGGAGGTACACAGAGGTCTTAGAGGGGTACATCAACTCATCTAGATAGTTGCCTAGTTTTATAACAAGGTACATGAAAAGCACTAGTGAAGTCAGTACAAACTACAATTTCATACAGACAATGACTTGTTTAGACTGCTCTATATGCTCTACACTGAAATGTATGTACAATATTTATATTCCAGTTAGTTTATTGTATTCATTATATAGTAAACGTATAATTTTGTCAGTAATAGTGTGCAATTTGTCAGAAATAGTGTGCTCTGACACTTTTGTATTTTTATGTTTGATTTTGTAAGCAAGTAGTTTTTAAGTGAGGTGAAACTTGTGGTATGCAAGACAAATCAGACTTCTGAAAGGGGTACAGTAATCTGGAAAGGTTGAGAGCGACTGGCCTAGAATGTATGGGGGGAAATGCACCTAAAGTATAAGTATAAGAATGGGTAAGGCCCCTATTGTAGATTCATGGGAAGATGGATAGACAACATTTTCTAGTAACTTGAAAAATAATATGAAAACATTAAATTGGAGAAACAAATGCATTTTGAAAAAAAAATCAGCTGTGGGTCATGGCTCATAGCATCAGGGTAACAAGTTGCAATAAATTATCTTGCTTAAGTCTGGTAACATTTTTATTGCCACTACATTCTTGTTTTTCTAATGCTACAACAATCAAATTCATTGCATTAATGCGTGCTTGCATTTTTCTGTATGTCTGTGCTGCAGCCAGATTTCTCAAGTAGTGCATATGTATTCAGCAGTTAGCAATATTTTCTTTGCCAAAATTCAGTCTGCATGAGTCAGTGCTGCTGTCAAATCACATTCTGTCCATTTAATCTAGATGATCTATGAATACCAGAATAAGAATAATTTCTCAATGGGTGACCAAAGAGTCTTTACTGCTCTAATAGTATGAGTAACCCAACCTTCCTCCCCGAGAACCTCTTTGTCTTGGCAAGGGAACAGGATTGGGGCATTTTTTTTTCATACAGATTTACTCTTTTTGAAATAGTAGGGATCCTACAAGATTACAAACCAGCCAGCACCATTCACTGTCTAATGAAATGTAAGAGTGTCTGGTTCAGAACCCAAAACACTGTTTTTTGGAAGGGCATGTGTTGGAGGCAGCAGACACCTTTTTGAGATGTTACCACACAATGTCAATATCAGAAACACCCCAGCCTCATTGCTTTGGGTATAGAACATACATATTCACATGTCCCTGTGCCTATAGCATAGCAGATTCCCAGGATTAGGTACCAAAAGATGCTTCAGAAACAGAAGGGCCAGACTACTGAAAATATCAAACATTTGTGAAGGAGGAAAAAATAGGGTGTAATTGCATGTGGCACTATGGGGTAAACAGAGACTAGCAGAAGTATTAAAGGATAGAGACAGTTGGTTACCATGTATGAAATGTTGAGAGACAATTTTTAAGAGTTTGTGTGAATAATTTTCAGGCTGTCACCAAAGAGCCAGTGCCATCCCTCATCTAGGTGTATTCGAAACAACAGCTGGGGCAACTGCTATGGGGAACTTCCAGCCTAAAGAGGTGCCTACCATTGCCCATCACAGATAAACAGAAGGTTGCAACCAGATTAAATTAGTTTGTGTGCAAACACGCTGCAACCGTTTTGATTTTTCAAAAACAGTAGCAAATTGTATGTAACGTCTCATCCACTAGACAGCAGTTCATTAACTGCACACAAAATATATTACCCGAGCCATTTTGTCTCACAAGCTATGGGTCACTTTGGTGTGGAAGCCTTTCTCTGATGCAGCAGAAATCTTTATCAAAATCTTTTATATTGTTTATTGCCGAACCATTAAATGTTGTTCTGAGCATGTTCTTGAATGGATTTGTCTCTCAGCAAGCTGAGGCATTGTTACCTGGGCATAGGCGTTGTATGGCTTGGGCTGTAAGAACAAAACATCAGTGACTTCTGCCGTGTTTTCCAAACAAGCAGCGACATAGCAGAAAAGGTGAGCCACATGACTGAATATATTTGAGGCAGGGGTAGGGAGAAAATCTGATCCTGCTGCTCCCAGTTCAGGGGTTGGCCAACTACTCTATCTGTGGCTTGTTCTGCTAATATTGGAGATCTTCACCTATCAGCTTTCAGATCACTATGTTCAGCGGCTGTCCTAGGCACAGGCAAGCTAGGCAGCTCCCTTGGGTGGCACAGCCATGGCAAAAACGTGTGATCTACCTCACACTAGCCTGCCACAGTGCAGACTGTATGTGTACATCCTGATGCACATTAACAGTTCCTTAATATGCTTTGATCTCGTCCTCTTTGAAAGGGACAAGAGGAAAGTGCATTAACAAACTGTTAATGCATGTCAGCAGGGTGCACATGGTGTGTACCCTGTACATATTAACACATGCACTGAGACGTCAGCAAGGGCCATAAGGCGGGAGAGCCCAGTGTGGTTCAGTGAGGGCAGGCCAGGGGAGCCCATGGCCCAGGCTGGACCCCAGCAGACTCTCTCCAAACAAGCCTGAGTACAAGGGCCCCCAGGGTGGGTTGTGATCAGCCCCCTTCCCCAGTTCTCCTACCAAGTTCTAGCCAAGTCTGCAAAAAAGCTAACCATGTATAGAAAAAGGCCAGTTGCATAAGGACCGAGGATTGGATATTCTCACATTTTTGGAGTTTTTTTCTTCACATTGGCATCTTTGGATGATGTTAAGAGATTTTGGGCCTCTCATTGTACACCTCAAAGTAACTCAGCTCAGTGTGATGTTTCATCTCCTCTTCTTGAATCATATTTACTTGCCAGAACACTTCCTTGCAAAATCATAGAATTATGCCCACTTCCTCTGCAGAACCTGTCATTGTGTGAGATCTTCCAGATCATTTTGTCCATAAGCAAAGAGGCAGGCATTGTAACCCTCAAAGATTTTGTCTAGGAGTAGCTGGGCCAGCTAACAATACACTACTTCTTGACTGGCACATGTGTCATCCTCTGGATTCAGCAACCAAAACCAACAGTCATAGGAGAATGTCAGCCGTCTGTTTGTGTGAAGATGATATATCAGTATTTCCTTTCCAGAAATGGATACAACACATTTTGTTCAAACTTACTGTTCCCTTTGGGTTAGTGGCCTGACTCTGACTGCGACAGTCATAGGACTGTTCTTCCCAGAATATCCTCCCTTCACACAGACGTTCAGCTGCTCTTTCACACTTCCAAGACTCCCCCCATTTTCATAATAGAGATCCAAGTCTGAAGAACTGTCAGATATTACAGTCATATTTAGACTTCAGTCAAGAAGAAGCTGCTGCACTGCTCATTTTTCTGGCTCTGTTAATTACATTCTCACAAACTGCTCTGCTTTCTCTCTTCTTCAAAAGGCCACTTGGTAGATCTGGGTGCTCTGTCTCTTCTCAACTAACCAAATCTCATAATCTTCCTTCTCCACCCAGCACACTATCTCAAAGGGCCCCAGCCATTTAGTGAACATTGTGCACTTGGAGCTAGGTAGTAATAACAAGACACTCCCCATAACTGGTAAACCCCAGCCTCACATTCCTATTATCATATTGATACCAGAGAGATTCCCTGGACTCCATTTTGTGCCCCTAGCTTCCATTTTGAATACGCAAAAATCACTCCACCATCAGGCACTGCAGGTCACAGGATACTTCACTGTTGAAAGTAGGAAAAAGGGGTGTGTAAGAAAAAAACCCTATAAAATTGGCAGAAAGCCAAACAAGTGCAGCATAACTCTGTGGTAAACAAGTAGCGATAAAGATGTGCAGTAAGATCTTGTAGTTGACAGGATAGTATAGAAGGCAGACAGGACAGTTAGAACAGAGGAGCAGAGAAAGACGGAGAGCAGACAAGAAGCTGAGAGAGAGAGAATGGAATGGAGATGGAGAATGGAGCCAAGCAGATAGCTGACTGAAACTGATTTCAGCAGCAGCAATAAGATAGCATAGTGAAGCCAAAAGGACAGAGTATAGCCTGTTATAATTATAGTATAAGTGTAGCATAGTATAGTGTAGGATTAGTGTTAGTATGTGTATGCCTGGGTTAATAAAGATGCAGAAGATTTTGTTATTAATGTAATTTACCTATATAAAATGTAAAGTACATTTAAGAACTGCTGTCAGCGACCTGTTGCAGAGTGGTCATCTGTAACAGAGCACAATCACTTAGAATCATTTAAACTGTACGCAATTGTGGCTTGAATGCTCTTTAACTTGCAGTAAGGGTTAGGTGTCTGATTTTTATTTCTAGATTATTACTGTATTAGGGATTATTAGTTACATTAATAAAAAGATAATTTGTTTTGGAAAGAATACTGCCTGTGTCAATCACTTATTGGAAGGCTGTATCCGTGTCCTTCAAGTGTTTCCTTAACTACTCTGGAGATCCATACCTTAGGAGACACAGATTAAAAGGGAGATAGGGAGGCTATTCTAGGGGAGATAGGGAGGCTATTCTAGGGGAGATAGGGAGGCTATTCTAACCCCAAAGCCTATTTTTCAGTACAGCTCCTGTGAATGTTGCACAGCCTGTAAATTTTGCTTGGCAAAGGCCCTAATCAAATCCAGCTGTTCCTGCAGATTTAAGACATACTTCACAATATTCTCAGCCTTGGTTCATTGGTCCTGACAAGCTTCCTGCATGAGGTCCTGAAGGTCTTCCGTGCAATAACTCAAAAGGGGAGAGCCCTATGGAAGATCAGGGCACCTCCCTGATGCCAAACAGCAGATACAAGAGCAGTTTTTCCTAGTTGTGGGATTTGACTGTGACAAACTTGCATAGCATTCCCTTTAGAGCTGGTTAAAATGTTCCACTACCCTGTCCATTTTGAGGTGGTAAACTTTAGTTCTTATGGACTGTATGTCAAGTAGGGAGAAAACTTCTTGTAGTATCCTTGGCATGAAGGTGGTGCCCTGATCTAGATAGGCATCCCCAGGGTGATGCTGACCGGAGAACACTTTTAGCAATTCATCAGTAACTACTTGGGTTGATACTGACCACAGGAGAATGACTTGGGGGTACCGGGTGGCATAATCCAGGATGACTAAAATGTAGCAGCATCCGCAGGCTATTGGTTCAAGATACCCAACTTAATCTGGCCCAATACATTCAAATGGCTAGTCTACTAAGGAAAGAGGAATCAGGGTAGGTTTGGGACACACCAACTGACGTTTGGGACAGGGGAAAAAAAATCTTAATTATAGATACAAAATGAGGGGGTCTAAATTAGCTGTTACCACTCAAGAAAGAGACCTTGAAATCATTATAGATAGTTCCGTGAAAACTGCTCAGTGTGCAGTGGCAGTCAAAAAAGCTAACAGAATGTTAGGAGCCATTTGGAAAGGGATAGATAAAACAGAAAATATCATAATTTCACAGTATATATCCATGGCACGCCCACACCTTGAATACTGTGTGCAGTTATGGCTGCCTCATCTCAACAAATATATATTACAATTGGAAAAGGCAACACAAATGATTAGGGGTATGGAACAGCTTTCATATGAGGAAAGATTTAAAAGATTGGAACTGATCACCTTAGAAAAGACACAACTAAAGGGGGATATAATAGAGGTCTATAAAATCATGAATGGTATGTGGAAAGAAAACAGGGGTGTGTTATTTACCCTTTCACATAACACAAGAATTGGGGTCACCCAACGAAATTAATAGGCAGCAGGTTTAAAACAAACAAAAGAAAGTACTTCTTTATACAATGCACAGTCAACCTGTGGAACTCATTGTTAAGGATGTTGTGAAGGCCAAAAGTATAACTGGGTTCAAAAAAGAATTAGATAAATTCATGGAGGATAGGTCCACCAATAAATAAGTATTAATCAAGATGGTCAAGGATGCAACCCCATGCACCGGGTATTGCTAAACTTCCAACTGCCAAAAGCTGGGACTGGTCGACAGGGAATGGATCACTTGAAACTCCTCTGTTTTGTTCGTTCCCTCTGAAACATGTGGCACTGGCCACAGTCAGAGACAGTGTATTGAGCTAGATCGACCATTGGTCTGACCCCAAAGGAGCTGGGGACCTCTAGCTGTGACTGGCATATTCCAGCTCTTTGTCTGAACCAGGACATCTCCTTCCACATTAAAGTGAAGGTAGTGCGCATCCCATTCTGCATCCGCCAGGGTCCCATCCATCCTCACCAGCTGCCCATTCAGGCAGCTAAATACCCTATCATTTTGCTGGAGGTAGCAGCCCTTTTGTGGACCTGTCAGGGGTGTCCAAACTGTACTGGGTATTTGTGCTCTTCCGTGCTCTTTCACCAATTCTGGTCCAGAGTCCATAGAGTCCCTGGGGGCCTGAGTGGCCACAGGTGGTGGTATCTGAGTCAGGATCCTGTGAAGGCACCTCTGGAGGGTCCAAGCCACACTGAGTGACAGCTGATATAAGGACTCATCTTCCCAGACCCTTAAATGTTAGTAGAGCTTGCTTCTGGGCAAAGCAGTGCTCCGTATGTGTTTTATGGGCCTGGGTAGTAGTGCCAAAGAGTTCAGGGTCAATAAAAGGGAATTTTTTTCTAAGAGGTAAAACAAGTACCTCCTGCAGGCTAGGATCTGAGTGTGATTGGTTTGCTTCCTGTAGCAGGCCAGTTACTGGGCCCAGTGGCGAATTAAAGATTTTGCCGCCCCTAGGCCCTGAAATAATTGCCACCCCCCCGCCCCAGCTCATCTCCACTCTGCCTCCTCCCCTGAACGCGCTGCCGGGTCCTTCTTCTCCCCACTTTCTGCCAGTGCTTGTGCATGAAACAGCTTTGCGAAGAGGGGGGAACGTGGCGCGCTCAGGAGAGGAGGCGGGGCCGGGGAGGGGATTTGGGGAAGGGGACCAATAGGGGCAGGGAGGGGGTGGGGAATGGGGGTGGGGAAGGGGTGGAGTTGGGGCAGGGCCGGGGGTGGAGGGCGGGAACTGGTGCCGGGGGAAGCAGCCTCTGGCTGCTATTATAAATTTTCCGCCCCTGCAAATTTTCTGCCCTAGGCCTAGGCCTTGTTGGCCTAGGAGTTAATACGCCGCTGACCGGGCCCCGATCTCAACCAGCATCACTGCGTCTGACAATTCTTTCACCATGGCCACCACCCACCCTGCAGCCAGAGTCGGTGCTAGGCATAAGCAGACTAAGCAATTGCTTAAGGCCCCAAGCAGCTCAAGCTTCATATTAATTATTAGTATGTCTTGTGCAGGGAGGGGTTCCCAATGAGCTAGCACTGATACTGCCCGCAGCACTCCTGTTTATGAACAGCTTAAGCCTGGTAGTGGGGTAGGATTGGAATTCTCCATGGATACACCCTATAAGCAACATTCCCCCAGTCATTGGGAAGTCAGGGGCCCAGTAGCTGCTCATGTATAAATGTCTGTCTAGAGTTGGAGTCAACCAGCACCTGGACCTCCCCGCATTGACGATAATGGGGACAACTAGAACACCTGGCTTCCTGAGGAATGCTGATGTCTCAGAGGAGCAGGCTACAGCATAGTCAAATTCCATACTGGAGCAGAGCTGTGGCCCTACTACCCGCAGGTGAAGCCAGATCAGGCTCCTTGATAACTCTAGGGTTGTACCAGTTCTCACCTAGTCAGTAGTGGTTTACAACAGGGGAACAACTTCCGCAGCTCCTGTCAGCCCCCTTTTCTCACAGGCCCCTTTATTCACCACCCAACTGCACTCCTTTGAGACTGTTGCCCCAAAGGTTGTATGATCTTAGGTAGGGGACTGCCCCAGCTCATAGAACGGACTTCCTGTGGTCTTCGCAGGCCCCTGGGTTTTCCCTTCTTCTGTGAGTCCAACACGCTGCAGGGGGAAACCAGCAGATCCGCTTAGAACGATAGTTCTCCTGGTTCCGGTCAGGAGAGTGCCCCACAGTCTAGTTCAGCCTCCAAAAAGTTCTCAACCAAACATACTGTAGTCTTCAGGTTGGCTGCCTGATCCTGGTAGACCCACTCCTGAGGTCCTGGTGGCAAAACCCAGCAGAACTGGTCAGGAACCACCAGCTCAATGATTTCACCAGGGGATTGGGATACTGGCCTTAGCCATTGGCAGCAAAAGTCTAAGAGCTCTTGCGCCACCAGAGGCCTTGCGTCAGCACCCAGTTGCGAAAACTGAGAATAAATTGTTTGGCCTGGAACTGTCCACAGTAACCCTCCTCCGTGAGGCCCAGACAATCCAAAATAGCAGCTTTAAGTCTTCCATAATCTCCAGCAGAGGTGAAGCCTAATGCCCGATATGCTGCCTGAGCTTCCCCAGTCAGACAGAGGGCCAGCCAGAGGGCCCATTGCTCCCAGGGCCAATGGTGGGCCAGGGCCAGGCACTCAAATGCCTCCAGGTATGCCTCTGGATCATCTTGGTCAGGACCCCTCCCCTACCCAGGGTCACTGGGGATGCCACACACACCTCTGCTCCTTGGACTCCAGGGCATTCCCGGATTATTAACTGGTGGAGGATCTGCTGCTCTTGCTCCATAAGTTGCTGGACCTGGATTTTCTGCTGCTGCTGCTCCACAAGCTATTTCAAAAGAGACGCTTTGTCCCGAGGTGGCGAGTTATATGGGCCCGTGGTGCCCGTGCTCTGTTATACCAATAAAATAAAAACCAGCAGGATCTTATTAAAGGGAAAAAGGCAAAATACCACATTTATTGTGAATACAGAAAGAATCATAGTAAGCAGTTAGTTATAGCTATAACATTCCATTCAATCTCATCTTTATTCACACATTCATTCATACACACACACACACAGGTTCTGCAAGGTTGTTATCATAGTAAGCACTTAGTTATAGCTATAACATTCCATTCAATTTCATATTTATTCACACATTCACACACACACACACACATTCACACACACACAGGTTCTGCAAGGTTGTTATCATAGTTACCAGCCTTAGAGTTGCTCATGCCAAGCCACTGGCCAGGTGGCCTGGACATGAGGAGGGAGCAGGGCCTTGTCAGATGCTCATCTGATGCTCCTGGAAGTTGCTTTGCAGAATCAGACCCCAAAGTTCTCACTTTTTAGAGTCTGTTTTTATAGGAATTTCTTCCTATGCCAGTCTATGGGAATTGCTTCATCATGCTGTTGCTGAATCAATCAGCAGATAGCACATTCCTGACGGCTCCAAGATGTTATCTTGTTCTTTGGTTCTCCCATTCTTGAGGCTGTTGGGTGGATTCCAGTCTGCCCTCCGGGGGTCCTCTGGTTATTTCCACTTGACGCCTTCTTCAGCCGATGGACACTGGATTCTTAGGCTGGCACCTCCCTGATCATTCAGTTATTATCCACACCAAGCATCCATCCACATACATCCTCTATCTCTATTTTAATCACAGTTGTTAATACAACAAAAGGGCGGGGAGTCTCTGGGTGCTGTTTCTGTTGTTAGAGTATTGCTTTGAGTCTCTCTCTCTGTGAATTGCTTTGAGAACAGACTCTGTCTTAGAATGTACTAATGCAATTAGCAGCTTGCAAGTTTCACACACAGAGGGAGAGAAACAGTACCAAAAACCAAGAGACCTCTTAATTAGTAATACCCTGGAATTTAAACTATGGGGAATCAAACTCATTTGTGATTTTAATACAGAACTTCTTTAATATGATCCAACAGCTCCAGCAAATTCAGGGCCAGGGTCTGTTTCTGAAGTTTTTTTGTTGAAGAATTGCCACTTTTAGGTCTGTTATTGAGTGACCAGGGAGATTGAAGTGTTCTCCTACTCACCAGCAACTACGCACCACACAACAAAAACACCAACCCAGGAACCAAACACTGCAACAAATCCCGGTGCCAACTCTGTCTACATAGCTATTCAAGGGACACCATCATAGGACCTAATCACATCAGCCACACCATCAGAGGCTCATTCACTGCACATCTACCAATGTGATATATGCCATCATGTGCCAGCAATGCCCTTCGGCCATGTACATTGGCCAAACCAGACAGTCTCTAGGCAAAAGAATAAATGGACACAAATCTGACATCAGGAATTATAACATTCAAAAACCAGTAGGAGAACACTTCAGTCTCCCTGGTCACTCAATAACAGACCTAAAAGTGGCAATTCTTAAAAAAAAAAACCCTTCAAAAACAGAGTCCAACATGAAACTGCAGAACTGGAATTAATTTGCAAACTGGACACCATCAAATTAGGCCTGAATAAAGACTGGGAGTGGTTGGGTCATTACAAAACCTAAACCTATTTCCCCCATACTAATTTTCCCCTACTGTTACTCACACCTTCTTGTCAACTGCTTGAAATGGGCCACTCTCATTACCACTACAAGAGTTATTTTTCCTCCCTTGGTATCCTGCTGTTAATTGAATTGTCTCATTAGACTGACCTCACACTTGGTAAGGCAACTCCCATCTTTTCATGTATTTATACCTGCTCCTGTATTTTCCACTCCATGCACCTGATGAAGTGGGTTCTAGCCCACGAAAGCTTATGCCCAAATAAATTTGTTAGTCTCTAAGCTGCCACAAGGACTTCTCGTTGTTTTTGCTGATACAGACTAACACGGCTACCACTCTGAAACCTCTAGTTATAAATCCACAGTCCCGAGAATTGGAGTAGTAAAGAGGCAAAATGGAGATTTCTCAGGTGCCTTTTATATCCTCTGCCATGTACACAGAAAGTTACTGTTCCAAACAAAGCCCATAGTTCTTGGTCCAAGATTGAGTCCAGGATCATATGAGCATATCACATGCCTTTACATATTTTGCTGAATCAAACTGTGGGTGGCCAATGGCTCCTCACTGTCTGAGGCAACCACGGAAAAGGCCTACTGGGCAGGATGAGATTCTTCAATGGCCCATTGTGAGAGTGTCCTTAATGGGCCATCGACACATAGCTGTCTAGCCCTGCTGTGAATCTATCTGCGGGGGGTCACCCAGGCGTACAACACATGTTTGAGATACAGATACATAGCCAATATTCATAACTTCAGATACAAAGATGATACGTGCATATAAACACGATAATCATACTTAGCAATTCATAGCTTTTCTATTGATACCTTACATGACCTACTTCGTAGAAGATTTATGGAAATTGTGCAACAGTGATATAAGTCACCTTTCTTATACACAGCATCACAGAGCCAATCAGACTTCAAAGTAGAGGTGCTAAAGCTTAGAAAAATTGAAAATTAGGTTGCTTTAGCTATTTGTAGAGCATCATCTCTGCAGTATCTAGGTATCTTTTGCTCTCACTCTATATTATACAGAGTGTTAGCCTGGCTGGTGACTGGAGGAAGATCTTACATGAGAATGTAATAAGAATAGAAAAAGACATACTGCTTATTGTAATTATTGTTTAACCCCCGTTTCTTCTGCTTGCCCCAGGCCTATCATCTTAACTAGTCTCGGCTTTTCTGTGTCCATCATTCTGCATCTATGATAGAACAGCAAGCAACTTATCTTTCCTCCTTTCAGCAATCGTCTGACCTTCTCATTATTAATAACCTCCTTAACCTGACATGTCCTTTTATATGTTCTTGACTAACTTTCATTGTAAACTCTGTGAGGTCGAGAACATTACTTAACCTATCTTTGTAAAGCAGCATGTGGATTTATAATGCAATAAGTCATATAACTCATTTTGCATAGACAGGGATAGAAATAATAAGGTAGACCAGCAGTTCTCAAACTGTGGGTCACGACCCTACAGTGGTTTGCGACCCTGTTTTAATGGGGTTGCTAGGGTTGGTGTTAGACTTGCTGGAGCCTGGGGCTGAAGCCCGAGCCCCACCACCCAGGACCAAAGCCCAAGCCCAAGCCCCATCTCCAGGGCAGAAGCTGATGCCCAAGGGCTTCAGTCCTTGGTGATGGGGCTCAGGGTTACAGGCCCCCCGCCTGGGGTTGAAGCCCTCGGGCTTCGGCTTTGGCCCCCCTCACCTGGGACAGCGGGGCTTGGGCTTTGGCTTCTGGGGCGACTGGGCTCGGGTGGGCTCAGGCTTCGGTCCCCCCTCCTGGCGTTGTGTAGTAACTTTTGTTGTCAGAAGAGGGTCGCGGTGCAATGAAGTTTGAATTAAACTGTACTTCTTTAAAGTAAACAAGGAGTCTTAGTAGCACTACATAATAGGGCAAGCTACATAATTAGCCTTGTTTAGAGAGTGCACTATTCTTTGAAAATATTTTTTAAAAAGCAAGTATATAGTAGCTCAAAACCAATATACCAAAAACAATATAAATTACACCTGGAAATTACTAGGAAGCCAGTCCACAGCAGACATCATGTAACACCCTTTAAATATGGGCTACCAAATTTAACAGTAGCTGAAATGTCTGCCTGGTCTTACGGGGTAACTCCATATAGAACCCACTGCAGTAATCCAATCTTTAGATGACAAAGGCATATATCACCAAGTAACATCTGCTTCCAGAAGGAAACTTCAGACACAAAACAGATGGAAGGTGAAAAAAAAATCACATTTGGTTGCTACTATTCCCTGAATATCCACAAATAAATAAGGCTCCAAAAAGATCCTTGGACCAGGAACCTGTATAATAAAACCTCAAATTTTAAAGCCCAGAAGGGACTATTATGTCACCTAGTCTGACCTCCTCTATAACACAGGCCGTAGTATTTCATCCAGTTACCTAATAACTTGTTTGACTAAAGCACATCTTCCAGAAAGTCATTTAATACTGATTTGAAGACATCAAGAGATGGAGAATCCACCAATGGATATAAAGAGGGAAACAATAATATTTTCTAACATGAGTGGGAAAGTTGATGATTGGGGAGCTTAAACCCCCTCCCACTCCAACCTTGAACATTGACAATGACTCAGGGAAACAGTTTCCCTCCCAAAAAAGAGAAGTGGCTGACATTAAAAAGCATGTGAAAAAACCCAAATCTGAGAAGATTTTATATCACAAAGATATTAAACAAAACAATAATAGTTGTCTCATGTCCCCATTCTCCTTTATGAAATGGGCTCCCTGGCCAGATTATATCTCCCACAATGCACCATGTCGTCTCTCCCAGTGGAAAGACTTCTTATGGCATATGACATCTGATGGCACAAATAATGAATTAGATATTGGGTAAATGATATAGCCACTATCACAGCAGCAGCATCTGGAGATGTCAAGCACATCCATCCACCATCAAGATGAGAAAGAGGGCAGTCCATAACAAGATGGCATGCTGTGTGTTCTTGAGCACCACAGAGGCAGGATAGGGAGCTCAAGACTCTCAACTGTCAAGATGTAAGTTAAACCACCCATGGCCACAATGTATCCTGTTGTAATCTTTCAATTCATATGGTTGCTCCTAGGTGCATGCAAGACCCAATGCAAAGAGACTAGGAGATAACGATCTGAGTTTTCCATCTGCCCAGAAATGCGCCATCGATATAAAATATAGTCCCATACCACTTGTTGCCAGTGTTCCTTAAAAAGGTTAGCAAAAAGAACGAGGAGTACTTGTGGCACCTTAGAGACTAACACATTTATTTGAGCATAAGCTTTCGTGGGCTAAAACACACTTCATCATCTGATGTATTGTCTGAGAGGCTCGACTATTTCAGAAAAGGAGCTTCTTTACTCAGCATGTTTGATGTGGCTTTGAGGTGAAATTGTGAAGTAAACTGTCCTGATAGTTGGCTGCGCACAGTAATGCAGCCAGGGCACTGCCTTCACACCTAATCTCTGGGGGAGCAATGCCAGACAAGGTTGGAAATTGGAGCTGTCTGGGTTGCACCAGTAATGATATGAAGGGCAGAGTTGATAGCTGAGTCTAGCTTGCCACAGTGAGGACTGAAGCCCATGCTGTTGCACAGTATTCGGCAAGTGCAATAATTAGGGCATTTGGTAGACTGCCAGAAACTGGGACTAGGCAACAGGGATTGGATGAATCGCTGGTAGATGTCCATAAGGTTTCAACACTAGTACCCCATGAAGAGATACCATTGCACACCATGGGAGATGTAGTCTGACCAAGGAGCCCAGCCTATACAAGGAAATGGAAGCACAAAGCACCCTGAACTACAACTCTTATGAGGCACCACGGCAGCATTTCTGGATTTACAAATTTAGGTTTACGGCCAAAATATTTCAGTATTGAATTTTCATTGAAAAATAAAAATTTTCCAAGAAAAATTTACACAAAAATGATTTTTTTTCAGTTTCATCAAAATGTTCTGTGGACATCTTGGCACCTTCCCCCCATGCCCCTGTTTTCTGACTGGCTCCAGTAATTAACTATAGGAACAATTTAACTAAAGATATGGTGGATTCTATCACTTGAACTTTTTAATCACGACTGGATATCTTTCTGAAAGATGTATTATAGCTCAAACAGAAGTTATGGGCTTGATGCAAGAATTGCTCAGCAAGATTTTATGGTCAGTTTTATCAAGGTCAGACTAGGTAATCTGGCTTTAAAAATCTTTGAAACCAGTGTCTCAGGCCTTGCCCCAGAGGCCTCTGGGTCAGCATCTTGGGCCTCGGCTCCATACACCAGGGCCCTCTTGGCCAGAGTCTTGAACCTCAGCCTCACATCCCAGGGGCAGTATTAGCCTCTGTGCCTTGGCTCCACACCTAAGGTCCCTGTTAGCCACTATGGCTTGGCACCAAACCAGGGGCACTGTTAGTCTGTATACCATGTGATGCTTTCTGGGGGGTACCCAGGGCTGTGATGCATCTCATTACCACCTACCTTTAGTATGTTTATGCCTGCTGGGGTCACTCCCCAACTCCTCTGGCAATGGGCAACACAACTCCTCTAGGTCTATGCAGCTCCCACTGTCTCTTTACAGGTTAGCAACAGGCACACTCCATCCTCCCCCCCAACCTCCCTGCCCTCTGAGCATCTCCATGGATTGTCCAGCCCCCACTCCACTGGATACTCACAGTATTCACTGCTCCCAAAGGAACAGTACACCCCAACTTCCTGCTTACACCTTAGGTAATGGCTCCATTTAACACACAGTGCTTATATAAGATCATAGTAAAAAGAAACATAAGTTTATTTAACAAAGGATTGAGATTCTAGTAGGAGCAAGAGGAATTATTAGAAGGAGGTGGACACATATAAAATAAAATCATAACACACTTTCTAGAATCTAGACTTATTTAACTAGATACTTTTATGTCTTATAGAGCAATACTCATCCAAAGTCCTTCTGGCATTTTACAGCCACCCTTGGCTGTAATTTTCTGTTCATGAGACAAGTCACGCTGTTGGCTTGCCCCTTTGATGGAAGAATCTATGAGTTTCCCTGCATTTCCTGATATACCATACTAATCTTTTGATTTTAGTTATGAACAGGACACACCCATGCAGATTGTTTTTTCCTGTAGATTTTCTCTCTTGTAGATTTTGCAATCTTATACCTGGTATCTGCCTTACTATGCAAATATATATCCATTGCAAGACACAGAGTGCGCAATACACACATCACCAGACAGAGACAAGCCTCTGCTACCTCCTCTCTGAAAAGAACATGCCCCCTTCTCGTGACCTGCCTTAAATCCCTTAAAAATATCATTTTCAGTATAGATACATAACTCCTTAAATATTATCAGTACATATATATTTCACAGTGATTAGGATGACCAATGAGCTACTGATTCTCGGTGGAGACCTCCCATGCCACCCTTTGGTGAATTATTCTGAATATTTCCAACTCAGAAGATCCCTGTAAAACTCTGGGCACGCCCTGTGCCCTCTGCCAATTGGCACTGAGAAGTTCCTGGGTCATGTATCTCGGCTTGGCACCCAGGGGCCCTGTTAGCCTTGGTCCTACACCCAGGGATGCTGTTAGCCCATGTCTTGAGCCTGGGACCTGCACCCTAGGGTGCCGTTAGGCCATATGCTTTGGTCCCACACTCAGAGGTGCTGTTGGCCTGTGTTTCAGGCCTGGCCCGGTACCCGGGATGCTAAACACTTTGGTCCCAGAGGCTTATCTCCGGCGGGCTCGTATCTCGGACCTGGCCCCGCACACACATTGGCCCGTGTCTGCGGGCAGCTCCTGCTCCCTCCCCCTCCTGCCGCAGCTCGCCCTGTTCCTGCGAGCGAGGCCGCCGCCATGTTCTCGGGCTGACGCCGCCGCCGCCGCGCCGCAGCAGGAGGAGGCGGAGGGAAGGGGCCAGCCCCGAGCAGAGCAACAGGTACCGTCCGCAGGCCCAGGGGCGGCTTCCGCGCTGCCCGGCCCCGGCCTGAGGGGTTGGAGCCGTGGGGGTCCGAGGGGACAGAGCCGTCTGCCTGCCGGCTGGGTGAGCGGAGCCCTGGCCCCCGCGGGAGGAGCGCGGTGGGGGACGAGGCTGGGCAGCCCCGTGGCGGGGCAGGCTGAGGGGGGGTGGGGAGCGTGGCGAGGAGCGTGGGGTCCCTGGGCTAGGGGAGTGTTCCTGTGGGGGGCTTGGGGAGGAAAGATCCGGGGAACAGGGCCAGGGCTGTGTTGGGGGCCCGGGGAGGGAGTAGGGAGGAGGTGCCCTTGGTTGGGGGGGATCTGGGGAGGGAGCAGGTAGGGGGTGACCTTGATTTGGGGGCGGGGGGGGAGAGTCCAGTGAGGGAGCAGTAGGGGGGTCCTTAGTTGAGGGGGCTGGGGAGGGAGCAGGTAGGGGTAGCCTTGGTTGGGGGGGATCTGGGGAGGGAGCAGGTAGGGGTAGCCTTGGTTGGGGGGGATCTGGGGAGGGAGTAGTAGGGGGGGTTAGTTGAGGGGGCTGGGGAGGGAGCAGGTGGGGGTGCCCTTGGTTGGGGGCGGGGCTGGAGAGGGACTCGAGGGTGTGATTTGAGGGCTGTTGTGAGCAGTAATCTTTGGGAAGTGGGGAATGGCCTGGGGAACACATGCCTGGGATTTGAGGTGTTTAGCGAGGAAGGGCTGGAGGGGGCTTGTGAAGGATTTAAGGGGCAGGAGGCTGCTTGAGGATGGGGAGCCCCCATATGACCCAGCCCATCAATCCCACCTCTAATCTTGTTTCTCTAGTTCATTTGTTACCTTGGAACCCTAAAAGAACTAGGAGGGAGAGAGAGAGATTCCCCCCCCCCCTCCCCACACACACACCTGCTTCTTTGAAGTTTTCTTTGGGGAATGGGACTAGGATTCAATCTTTTCTAGTGTAAGCACCTCTTGCACAGAGTAGCAGAGGAGAAAATCTCCGATTTTGTTCATTTTATTTAGCTCACATCACAGTGTGCAGCTGGATGCAGTACAAAAGTTTAAAACCACAATAACTGAAATAGAACTTTGGCAACAAAATGGGCAGCGGATGAGGAAATGTTTCAGGTTTGTGGCTTTTATTAGGCCGAGCAGACATTTCTTTTGCATTAAAAGTTTTTCCTTTTTTAAAATAGTAAAGTTTTATGTGCACTTTTCTCTTTTATGACAAGTGATTTTTTTGTAACCTTCAAAGCTCTTGGGGCAATGCAGCATTTTACCGCTGTGTCCTCTTGAACACAGCTGATGAGTACTGGATTCAACTTCTGTCAGTTTTACCTTTAAATTTTAAAAGCTGTCAGAAATGAGTGAGGATTGTTTACAAATCTCCCCCACACATGTTCTCTCTGATTTGGAAGACGGAGGAGTAAAATTATTGATGCTAAAGCACTTCTGCATGTTTCTATGGGAACTAATTTTCTGTTCCTAGGAGCTGGTTTCATAATTTCAGTAATAAAGTGTGGCTGGTAAACCCTGTTATGTGTGTGTATGTGTGGTAGTCTGTAAAGAAATGAAAATGGTAGCAATGATTAACGTTAATGGTATTAAGCACAAACAACAGGTTCAGGCCTCCATAAGAGACAACATACAGAAGATCTGTGCCTGGAGAGCTTACAATCTATAAGAAGATAACACCCTCGGAAGGTTAGGTAGATGGACTATACTGGGAATCTCAGAGAATGGAATAATGAAGATAATTATAATTATTGGTTTGCTTCTTAGGCTATTGTGAAAACCGGTAGTTTGAAGAAATTAAGAGCGGATGAAAACTAACTTCCATGGTTAATGCCTTAGGAAATGGTATCTTTTTTTTTTCTGTCCTTTTTTTTTTTTTGGCACTGTAATGTTTTATAGAAAATAAAATGTGGCCACCATCTAGGGGACCTGGTTGTGTTCTTTAGGCACTACTATAATTTGGATAATAATTTAAAAGTATATAATTTGCAAATAGAGTGTGACGCGAGTCACACTTTGCAAAATTTGAAAGTAGATTTTACTTTTAATAATACTTAGCACTTCATCTAAAAAGTGCTTCTATAAACATCAAATAATCAGTCTTCATAAAACCTATGTTAAGCCATTAAGTGTCACTCTCATTTTATAGAAGAGGAAACTGTCAGGGAGTCCCCGGGCGATGCTCTGGAACTGCTCCCTATGAAGCCAGTCAGGACTCTGGGAAAGTCTCCTTTCTGTGAGCAGACTGTCTTCAGGACACACAGCTCACACAACTTCCACCTTCCTGGGTCTGACCGTGGAGCATTCAGCATCCTCTGCCCCTCCGTGCTCTTCCCACAGCGAGTCCGCCCAGGCGGTTTCCAGGGGAAGCCAGAGGGTCCTGCACCCCAACTTCGCAGTCAGACATGACTCTCAGCCAGCCAGTAAAACAGAAGTTTATTAGACGACAGGAACATGGTCTAAAGCAGAGCTTGTAGGTGCAGAGACCAGGACCCCTCAGCTGGGTCCATTTTGGGCGGCAGTGAGTCAGACAACCACGTTTGCACTTCACTCCTCTTCCCCAGCCAGCCCCAAACTGAAACTCTCTCCAGCCCCTCCTCCTCTCGGCTTTGTCCCTTTCCCGGGCCAGGAGGTCACCTGATCCCTTTGTTCTCCAGCCCTTTAGCTCTCACCTTGCAGGGGGGAAGGGCCAGGCCATCAGTCACCAGGAAACAGGGTGTTGGCCATTCTCTGTGTCCAGACCCCTGCACACACCTGCCCTCTAGGGCTCTGCAATGATCATACGCCCTTATCCCACCATCTAGATACTTAAGAACTGCATAGGGGAAACTGAGGCACCAGCACAATATTCAGAGGAAACATTAAGAACAGTCCCACTTCGTCACAGAAACTGAGGCACAAAGAATAATTTAGCTAAATCTATACAGGGAGTCAGTGACAGAGCTGGGATTGAAACTCGGGAGTTCTTGTCTCTTTTTTCTGTGTTCAGAAGACTAGATCATGCTTGTCTCTCTAGAGCCTTTTGAGTGACTGCTGCCCTAAAATGCAAGTCAAACTCCAAGATTGCATCTACACATGCAATATTTGGACCCTTAATTCTTCACTGGTGCTGCTGTAATGCTTATATACACTGCCAGCTGGCATTGGTTAGGCAAGTGGGAAGCTGAGACTTCCATTTTTCTCCTAAACTGACCATTTTGTTTTGATAGTCCTGCACCCTGTTTGTCTGGTTAGTCTACCTGTTGTATCCTGACTGACACTTAGGTTGTAACCTCTCTGGGACAGTGAGTGTGTTCTTTGTTTTCTGACTGTACTGAATCCAGGATACAGGGGTCGTCTTTGATGCTTTATTAGGGTTCCTAGGTGCTAGTGTAATACAAATAAATAATAGGTTCTAGTGATAGCAAAAGTGGAAGCTGTACTGTAGATAGGGTTTATGCATATTTATCACCATGTAATCTAATCTACCCCCAGAGGAGTGCACCAGTGATGAATTATGGGAACTGATTTTTTTCCCTCCTTAATGTGAGCAAGGTCAAATAAACCAAAGTAGAAGAGGGCTGTTATTGATTTTGAATATTGTTAGTAAGAAGGCTTTTGTGAGTTTTGGATATTACCCAATGGGGCCCATGCAAATACCTAGATTAGTTTTCAAACATTATATATTTATATTGCTGTCATACTACTATTATGTGAATTAAGTTCATTTTCATAGTAAGATATAAACTACTGAATATGAAGTTTTAGTCCTGTTTGCTATCATAATTTTTTACTCAGCTATTTATCTTGCATTGTTATTTATGTATTCATTCACTGAGCACTCAAAAGTATACTAGGTGCCATTCAGGCAAATGAAAAAAAATAAGGGCCGAGATGTCAAAATTTTCTAGTGTCTTTTGGTTGTTCAACTTGTGACACCAGAAATGAGCACCCAGCCTCTTAAAATTAGGCCCCCTTTAAGTAAGGAGACTGAAGTTGAACACCCCAAAATTGACTTATTTAGAATTATTATTTGCTCTTGCAAATCTTGGGCATGGGCTCTGCCTTGGAGAGATCATGCTTTAATTGACAATTTACAAGAGCCCTGATCTTGCTGAAAGATGTTCTCATTTAGATCACTTTGCAGGAGAGGGGCAAATGAGATGGGGAAAGGGCACAATATTAGACTTTTAAAAACATAAGCTGACTCCTGACTAGTCCCCACTTTTCATTTCACTCCATACCTAAGTGTCTTGATTTTTTAAAAAGTGTTATTCCTATCTTATTTCCCTTGTAAGGTATTTTTACTTCTTCCTATTTCCATTTTTTTAGTTCGATTTTAACCATTTGTTTATTTTACTTTTATGAAACATTTAATACTTTTTTCTGATATTATTTGTTTAAATCTTACTTTTTCTATTTTTGTTTCTATTTAGCCTCAGCATTTTCTATTTTTAACTGTTTTCTGTTTTCAGATTGTTTCTTTTAACTCTTGAAAACCACTTTTCAGCTTCAGAATACTCCATCTCTCTCTATAGCTTCTAGAATCTAGATTATGGCCCTTGCCATTTCTCTCCATTCTGTTTCAGAAGAAATAAGTGGTGATGAGCATAGTCTATTTTGGAAAAATTCTAATGATGTTGAGCTGCTGAGTATGTGAAGGACTTATTCCTCCTTTTTAATGTTTTACACTGGAGCTCTTGATTTATGTGGCTGAGTGGTGCTGGGGGTTAATGCCCCCAGTACCTTGCTAAGAAGATGACTGATTAGTTGTCCCTTTTTATTTATGACTGTAGTTTATTTTATATAGTATGCAAAGATCCTCTCAGGTTGTATGTGTATTTGTCAATAAAACAGTATTGTTTGGACTATGTATTGTGATAACCTCTGGGTATAAAATGAAAGTGAGGTTACCTATTTTTTTAAACCGTAAACACATTATTAACTTTGTTCAATGTTAGCCTCATCCAGTGTATTTTTGAAAGCTCTTGGAGACCATGTTTTCCCTGTGCCCCAGCCTTGTGACAGCTGATGCAACAGACCTATTCCACCTTGGTTGAGCATGCGGCTTTTGCTGTGCTTTGAAAGCCAGATTGATTTCTCAATGGGAATTAGGCACCTAACGTGCCCCGGTGTTTTGAAAATCTTACTAGACATCTTTGAGTGCCTCAGTACCTTTGAAAATCTTATCCTGAGTCCCCCTAAGCATGGAACTTAAGGACTTATCTCAAGTCATAAATCTCAGTCTCCTATATAATACTGCTTGAATGCCAGGCCAGTCCAAGTTTACTTTTTAAAAAATGTTAAGTATCTTATTTACTAACATCTTGTTATCTAAGTATGTCTTTCATTTATTCATCTAGCTCAGGGGTACAGAACCTTTTTTCTATCACGGGCCATTGACCCGCAGAAATAATCAATTGCGGGCCACACACAAGTAAAAAGCAACTTAATTTAGGGTGGTTTTTTTTAGAGAGAAATATAAAATGTTCAACTCACTCACCGGTGGGAGAGGGGACAGTGCAGAGGCTTGGGGCTTCCCACCCATGGCGGCGTGAGCCAGCATATGCGGCTCCAGCCCCGCGGGGGGGGGGCACCAAGACTTGCTGGGGGCCGGATGAAATTAAGCAATAGGCTGAATCTGGCCCGCAGGCCATAGGTTCCCTACCCCGATCTAGATTGTAACCCTCCTGGAGCAGGAACCATCTTTTTGTTCTGTGTTTCAACAACACCCTGCATGTCTATGTCTAGGGCCCTAGGTGCTTCAGTATTACAAATAATTAATAATAACAACAACACTATGTTATTTGATGCTTCTGTTTTTCTGTAGCTGCTCATTTTTCAGGTGGTGTATGTTAAAAGGTTTTTTATGGAGATATGGGACTGAACGTAATGCTCATGGAAGTCAGTGGAAAGGCTTCTATTGATTAGATAGCACTGGAAAGAGAGACGTGACTTATAATCTTTCTGAAAACAAATGTTTCACTGCTAAATAATAAAGTGCACTGTTAAAAAGTAAATTCAGAAACATTTTCAGTGAGTAAAATAGTGCATTATGTTGCATTTTTCTTTAAAGGTTTAGAGATGTTGTCTGAGCCCAAGAATAAGAGGCTGGGAATTCCTGAGTTCTAATTCCAGCTGTAACACTGAGCAAGTTACTTAACCTCTTTCATTTTCTTTAGCTAGAAAATTAGGATAGAGAAGTGTCTTGAGGCTCAGTTTGTCAATGTTAAAGTGCTTTGGAGATTAAAAGTGCTGTATGGGTGTTAATTTTTATTAATGCTTCAGGTTTGAGGATTAAAAGGTAGTCAGGGCTTTTTTATGCAATGTCCTCAATTGTGTTGCTTTATCTCTGTGTACTATTTGTGTTCAAACACAAACAAAATTGTTGTTTTTCTTTCTTTATGAATATTTGATTCTTTCTATAAAAATACATGTTTTGCTGTAGTTACATTTCATAGTTATTTAGAAAGGTAACATCTTTCTGTTAGTGCTGGGGGGTGAGCAGTTTGTACAAGATTAAAAGGCCTGTGAGGAGATCACCAATAAATAGCTCTGCATTGTTCAGACTGAGAGTGCAATAAAAGATATATCAGAAATATAGTATCCGGTTCACATATTGTAAAAATATACACAGTTCATATTTTTATCACTTAGAAATATCTAAAACCATCCCCAGCAATAATACAGTTTAGCATGTATAAGTTAATTGTTTGTCTCCTGTAGATGAATGAAGAAATAATGGATTAGACTTGTTTGTTAATGTATAGCTGAGAACAGCTTTGTACATGCTTTTCAGAATACCATATGGAATTCAAATGAAGCAAGATGGTGACAGTAGCAGCACAACACACTGGAATTATGTAATTGCAAAATTAAAAAGAACATTTACTGGAAAATTAGCCTTTCATTTTTTTGCAACTTTAAATAGTTAGGGTCAAAAACATTGCTGCTGTATGTGGGTGCAAATGAAACAATGGCATACATACAAAAGCAGTGAACTTGGCTAGTAGTGTTTTGGTATGGATCTTAGTAATAGTTCAGCTATTAGAAATAGTAGCTAAAATATGTTAGTTGGTAATTCTATTGATGTTGCACTTGCCACCCACTTAACCTGCAAATGAAGTTTATGAGGTGTTTGGCATTAATCATGACTCATGTTATCTATATGTAGTTAAGTGATTCAACAACATTGTAAACTTACAAAGTGAAGTAATAGTGGCGGACAACAGGAGATGTGTGTCATTCTCTTCTGAAACATCCCCATCAAGTCTAAAAATTTCCCATTATGGCTATCAGCATATTATGACATTACAAACCCCCTCTGATTTTTTTAATACACTGCCTTTAGCCCAATATTTTGGAAGCCAAGAATTTTGATCATTTTAAATAATTTATATAAAGATATTACAAACTACCCCTCTCTTAAAACATGTACACACAAAAAATAATTTAGTTTAGGCAATTATTATGAATTAAGGTCATACGATTACCATTCTACTGGATGTGTGCTCTTGGTCCAAGGACAAGTTAGGTATCATTTAGTGTACTTAACCTGCAGTACAAGATAAAGTGGCACCTAATCCATTACAAAGCCTTAAATACATTTGCTGTTGTTTCTAATGGTTTAAGTGTTAGTACATTGTAGACCCTGGTACTTGGTGTTTAAAGTTGAAAGGAGAAATTCCAGTTGAATGCCCCATCTGTTAACTCCATTGTGCCCTAGTAACGTGTTGTCTATGGTTTCCATCACCCTTCCACATCTGAATAACCCAGAGGACTCTGAAAATTAAAATAAAATTGTTAAGAAGCAGATAATTTTATACTACTGCAGGTCAGGTATTTTATGGGCATTTTACTTTTCCCATATAAGATTATTTTTAGTTATTTCTCTTAAGGCACCCTAATATCTTCAGGCATGTACACGTGCAAATGTGCTCCCTAGTCACACTAAGACTCTAATCATGCTAATTTACAGTTGTATTTAAAAACGATTTTGGTAGCAGTCCTCTATCACACTGTGGATTGAGATTCTTAACTGAAGACTGTTAGAAATATGTTGTTCTTTTAAAAAGCAAAGTGCTACACAGTCTTGCTTCCTGGGTGATGTACATCTTCCTTTTTAGACAAAAATACCTGCCTGTGCTGGTCAGGTAAACCATACTAACTCTTCCAGTAACAGTTACAGCTAACTGCTGATGTGGACATGGTGTACTTTATATTGTTGTTAAAAATATAGCATCAGTTCTTCTAACTTTAAATGTGAATCCAGATTTAAATAATTCCCTCCTGCCCCCCCAAAAATGCTTCAAGAATTTTGTAAACAGCATATTAAAATTATCCTTTTGAGATGTTGGGTGTAGAAGACTCCATATATTTCTCATGTATCTTATATCTTTTTCTGCTTAACTGCAGTAAGCTCCTTTGATCCACAGACTGTATACTTTGAACTCTTTTTCTGGGACAAATGTTGGAACAAAAAGTCAAAGAGCAGATCTGTTGCATCCTAAAGAGAAAATAGTGCTGTGGTGTACTCCATGGTATTTGCTGCATTATCAGGAAGACAGATATCTCTCTTGCTTTACGGTGGGCTTTCCAGTGTTAATTTCTGCTTGTGAGAAAAAATAGGAGGAGATTTTTCTATATGGTTAGGCTTCCAAGAGATATGTCCAGAATAGAAGATTCAGAATCAGATTAAAGATACTGGCCGTAGAATAGGGAAAATCAACAAAATCCGAGATTTCAAATAAGGGCTTGTCTGCTACATTGCCGGTACAGCCATACTAGTGTAGCTATGCCAACGTAGCCCTCTAGCATAGACATGGCATATATCAACAAAAGGAGGTTTTTCTACTAGCATAGGTAAACCAGTTCTCTGAATGGCATTAGCTATGCCAATAGAAGCACTTTTCTGGTGGCATAATTGCATATATGCTGGGGATTTTGCTGGCGTAGCAGTGTTGTCTACAGGTGTGGTGTTTTTTGTTTTTTTTTTCACATTACTAACTGACATAGCTATGTAAATACAATTTTGTAGTGTACACTAAGCCTAAGTGTTTTCTTTGAGCTAGCTCTGTCTGCTTGTAAGGATAAGCCAACGATAGTTAAGGTAGTGAAAAATCCCATCATTGTACCTACTGGCAGGGAAACTAACCTTATCACTTCATATACTTTCGTTGTGTATATGTAATTGGTTCCTTTGCTTGGCTTGTGTTTTGGCTCTCATTTAATCCACACCGTTAACTTGTTTTTTGCTTTCTTAACAATTCCTAGTTTGTCCAGGCCTCACCTGTGACAAGTATAAAACGGATATTTCCTTAAAGTAAAGAGAACCACTTTTCAATCTGTACTTGAGATAGCCAGTAATTCTGAGTAGTTTATTCTTCTCCACCTTTTTTTTTGTCGACCCACACTGCCCCAGTTGGATCACTCCAAATATTTAAGAAAATGAAGAGAGATATCAAGGCCTTCATTCAATAAATTAACTTTTAATTTAGGTAGGTTTCCTGTTGTCATTGTGCACCAGTTAAAATCATTACAACTCTGTAAGTCAGCATAATAGCAGGAAACTGAGTAGTTGGTTTAAAAGTGATACTGTTAAATAAATCCCACCTGCACCCCCAATAACTATGTGTTTAGGAGAATATTTGTGCTTTCTTAATATAGTTCTGATAATTGTGCAACTTAGCAGACTGACCAATATTTCATAAAGCTAGTATTTTTCACTTAAAACTATTACCTGCTTCAGGGAAATCCCTCTGCCACAAAAATGATCGTTATGATCGTTGAGATACTCCATCATTTTTTAATTATTATTTTAGCATCCATTCTAGACTCAGGTACTTAATACAGTAGTTCATATCAACATTTACAACCTATAGCACACTTAATGGACTACCAATAAAAATTAAAATAAAATTGGCTTCCTCAGCAATAGTGTAGACATCCTGTTTAGGACATTAGTTCTTTTAGTCCAGAGTGTTCATTATTCCAGGTTAATATGTTGCCAGTACGTATTACATTTCCTTTGTAAATCAGTTAGACAGCAACCTCTGGAGTTCGTGATCTTGCTGATTGACTTTTCACTGTCCATTTACTTTTTCTCCACCGTTTCCCCTTTCAATTATGTTGCTCTTTTAGGAGTGGGGTGTCTGAACCAAGGCTTCCAGAATATTTATCAACTTGCTTGTAAATGAACTGGTTTGACCTAACAATTTAACTAATTAACGATTCCTGCCTTATAGCAGTTTTTTGCTAGGTTTTTTTGGAAATATTTGTATGTGATTGCTTCAGATAGAAATTAAATATTAGAAAAGCGTATGCTATATAAGTTTCACTTAGAATGAGAACAAGTAAACATATTTTGAGTGAAGAAATTCGTTTTTTCTTATATTCTAATTCTAGCTTTTTTCTTACCTCTTCTCTCCTTCAGTCTCTTCTTCATTTCCTCACTTCAAAACTATAGTAAGTGTTGGGAAACAATGGAGAAACTACGGTTGATTAGGTCAGGCTGAGAGAGCAGAATTGCTGCTGTAAACATTGATTGGTCAGGTGATCTGTTTACAAGAATGTGTCAGTTCTGTTATTTGAACCTACTGACATCCAACTTTTCCTGTTTTCATCATTTGTGATGCCTTATGCTCCAGACATTAAACTTCTAATCTAAAGGTTCCTGAGTTGGATTACACTTGTTGTTAACTTCAGGCTTTGGTTTTATGCCAGCCTGTACCCCTTACTAGTGTGAGATAGTTGATGACTTTTTTGTTAAGATATCTCCTTTACCAGCTCCATATTTTATGCCCTATGCTTAGAACACCTTAACAGTTAATGTTTGCCAAACAAAATTCCTTCTTCCAAAACACTTCAAGCAAATCCAACTTTGTGTGGAATATTCCAGTTGTAAAGGTAATTTTCTATTCTGTGTTTGTTGTAACCTGCTTGTTACTTGATTATAATCTTTTCTGATTAGGGATCCTTTTCTTTGTTTGGCATACTTATTCCACAGCAGTGTGTCCATCTGTGGTGTTATGTAAAATGTTCTTTGGAAATTTCCAAGTTTTGTTGTAATTTAAAAGTTATCTAGAGTCATTTCTAATCTAGAAACTCCAGCGTAGATCTAGGTTTCAGAGTAGCAGCCGTGTTAGTCTGTATTCGCAAAAAGAAAAGGAATACTTGTGGCACCTTAGAGACTAACAAATTTATTTGAGCATAAGCTTTCGTGAGCTACAGCTCACTTCATCGGATGCATTCTTTTTCACTGAAATTGCACCATCAACTGAGAGTAAGAGGAACTGCTTTATTATGAAGGATGCTAGGAAGTAGTTATATGGTGACTAAGGGATTACCAGACTTGGAATTTGTGAAAATAAACTAATATGCACTTCGATTTCTGAGTAATATCCAAACCTTAGGGACACTGTGACTGCATAGAACTGGAGTTCTTTCTTAGTGGCGAGCACGTTCCTTACCCCCAGACCCATGGAAACAGTTTTGTGGGGGTTTGTATCTGAGGAATTTGGGTCGGTGAGTGGCCTGGTTGGAAATGTAGGGGTAGTAGAACTATTTGAGTTGCACTGAATTACCCCTTTCCCCACCCAAATTCATGAGGGGGACTGGGCGCCTCTAGGCACTGCAATAATACAGTCAAATAAATAAATGAAGAACAGAAGTTAATACAGACCAATGCTGAATTTATGTTTGCTAGCTTGTCCTTTCATATTGTGGGAGACCCCACCCAATGCTTTTGGATTCAGAAACCTTTATAGAATCATAGAATCATAGAATCATAGAATATCAGGGTTGGAAGGGACCCCAGAAGGTCATCTAGTCCAACCCCCTGCTCAAAGCAGGACCAAGTCCCAGTTAAATCATCCCAGCCAGGGCTTTGTCAAGCCTGACCTTAAAAACCTCTAAGGAAGGAGATTCTACCACCTCCCTAGGTAACGCATTCCAGTGTTTCACCACCCTCTTAGTGAAAAAGTTCTTCCTAATATCCAATCTAAACCTCCCCCATTGCAACTTGAGACCATTACTCCTCGTTCTGTCATCTACTACCATTGAGAACAGTCTAGAGCCATCCTCTTTGGAACGCCCTTTCAGGTAGTTGAAAGCAGCTATCAAATCCCCCCTCATTCTTCTCTTCTGCAGACTAAACAATCCCAGCTCCCTCAGCCTCTCCTCATAAGTCATGTGCTCTAGACCCCTAATCATTTTTGTTGCCCTTCGCTGGACTCTTTCCAATTTATCCACATCCTTCTTGTAGTGTGGGGCCCAAAACTGGACACAGTACTCCAGATGAGGCCTCACCAGTGTCGAATAGAGGGGAACGATCACGTCCCTCGATCTGCTCGCTATGCCCCTACTTATACATCCCAAAATGCCATTGGCCTTCTTGGCAACAAGGGCACACTGCTGACTCATATCCAGCTTCTCGTCCACTGTCACCCCTAGGTCCTTTTCCGCAGAACTGCTGCCTAGCCATTCGGTCCCTAGTCTGTAGCGGTGCATTGGATTCTTCCATCCTAAGTGCAGGACCCTGCACTTATCCTTATTGAACCTCATCAGATTTCTTTTGGCCCAATCCTCCAATTTGTCTAGGTCCTTCTGTATCCTATCCCTCCCCTCCAGCGTATCTACCACTCCTCCCAGTTTAGTATCATCCGCAAATTTGCTCAGAGTGCAATCCACACCATCCTCCAGATCATTTATGAAGATATTGAACAAAACGGGCCCCAGGACCGACCCCTGGGGCACTCCACTTGACACCGGCTGCCAACTAGACATGGAGCCATTGATCACTACCCGTTGTGCCCGACAATCTAGCCAGCTTTCTACCCACCTTGTAGTGCATTCATCCAGCCCATACGTCCTTAACTTGCTGACAAGAATGCTGTGGGAGACCGTGTCAAAAGTTTTGCTAAAGTCAAGAAACAATACATCCACTGCTTTCCCTTCATCCACAGAACCAGTAATCTCATCGTAAAAGGCGATTAGATTAGTCAGGCATGACCTTCCCTTGGTGAATCCATGCTGACTGTTCCTGATCACTTTCCTCTCATGTAAGTGCTTCAGGATTGATTCTTTGAGGACCTGCTCCATGATTTTTCCAGGGACTGAGGTGAGGCTGACTGGCCTGTAGTTCCCAGGATCCTCCTTCTTCCCTTTTTTAAAGATGGGCACTACATTAGCCTTTTTCCAGTCATCCGGGACTTCCCCCGTTCGCCACGAGTTTTCAAAGATAATGGCCAAGGGCTCTGCAATCACAGCCGCCAATTCCTTCAGCACTCTCGGATGCAATTCGTCCGGCCCCATGGACTTGTGCACGTCCAGCTTTTCTAAATAGTCCCTAACCACCTCTATCTCTACAGAGGGCTGGCCATCTCTTCCCCATTTTGTGATGCCCAGCACAGCAGTCTGGGAGCTGACCTTGTTAGTGAAAACAGAGGCAAAAAAAGCATTGAGTACATTAGCTTTTTCCACATCCTCTGTCACTAGGTTGCCTCCCTCATTCAGTAAGGGGCCCACACTTTCCTTGGCTTTCTTCTTGTTGCCAACATACCTGAAGAAACCCTTCTTGTTACTCTTGACATCTCTTGCTAGCTGCAGCTCCAGGTGCGATTTGGCCCTCCTGATATCTTTCCTACATGCCCGAGCAATATTTTTATACTCTTCCCTGGTCATATGTCCAACCTTCCACTCCTTGTAAGCTTCTTTTTTATGTTTAAGATCCGCTAGGATTTCACCATTAAGCCAAGCTGGTCGCCTGCCATATTTACTATTCTTTCGACTCATCGGGATGGTTTGTCCCTGTAACCTCAACAGGGATTCCTTGAAATACAGCCAGCTCTCCTGGACTCCCTTCCCCTTCATGTTAGTCCCCCAGGGGATCCTGGCCATCTGTTCCCTGAGGGAGTCAAAGTCTGCTTTCCTGAAGTCCAGGGTCCGTATCCTGCTGCTTACCTTTCTTCCCTGCGTCAGGATCCTGAACTCAACCAACTCATGGTCACTGCCTCCCAGATTCCCATCCACTTTTGCTTCCCCCACTAATTCTACCCGGTTTGTGAGCAGCAGGTCAAGAAAAGCGCCCCCCCTAGTTGGCTCCCCTAGCACTTGCACCAGGAAATTGTCCCCTACGCTTTCCAAAAACTTCCTGGATTGTCTATGCACCGCTGTATTGCTCTCCCAGCAGATATCAGGAAAATTAAAGTCACCCATGAGAATCAGGGCATGCGATCTAGTAGCTTCCGTGAGTTGCCTGAAGAAAGCCTCATCCACCTCATCCCCCTGGTCCGGTGGTCTATAGCAGACTCCCACCACTACATCACTCTTGTTGCACACACTTCTAAACTTAATCCAGAGACACTCAGGTTTTTCCACAGTTTCGTACCGGAGCTCTGAGCAGTCATACTGCTCCCTTACATACAGTGCTACTCCCCCACCTTTTCTGCCCTGCCTGTCCTTCCTGAACAGTTTATAACCATCCATGACTGTACTCCAGTCATGTGAGTTATCCCACCAAGTCTCTGTTATTCCAATCATGTCATAGTTCCTTGACATCACCAGGACCTCCAGTTCTCCCTGCTTGTTTCCAAGGCTTTGTGCATTTGTATATAAGCACTTGAGATAACCTGTTGATCGCCCCTCATTCCCAGTATGAGGCAGGAGCCCTCCCCTCACAGACATTCCTGCCTGTGCTTCCTCCCGGTATCCCGCTTTCCCACTTACCTCAGGGCTTTGGTCTCCTTCCCCCGGTGAACCTAGTTTAAAGCCCTCCTCACTAGGTTAGCCAGCCTGCTGGCAAAGATGCTCTTCCCTCTCTTCGTAAGATGGAGCCCGTCTCGCCCCAGCACTCCTCCTTCATGGAACACCATCCCATGGTCAAAGAATCCAAAGCCTTCTCTCCGACACCACCTGCGTAGCCATTCGTTGACTTCCACGATTCGACGGTCCCTACCCAGGCCTTTTCCTTCCACGGGGAGGATGGACGAGAACACCACTTGCGCCTCCAACTCCTTTATCCTTCTTCCCAGAGCCACGTAGTCCGCAGTGATCCGCTCAAGATCATTCTTGGCAGTATCGTTGGTGCCCACGTGGAGAAGCAGGAAGGGGTAGCGATCCGAGGGCTTGATGAGTCTCGGCAGTCTCTCCGTCACATCGCGAATCTTAGCCCCTGGCAAGCAGCAGACTTCTCGGTTTTCCCGGTCAGGGCGGCAGATAGATGACTCAGTCCCCCGGAGGAGAGAGTCCCCGACCACCACCACCCGCCTTCTCCTCTTGGGAGTGGTGGTCGTGGAACCCCCAACCTCAGGACATCGCATCTCATGCCTTCCAACCAGCGGAGTCTCCTTCTGCTTTCTCCCCCCAGACATATCATCTGGTCCACTCTCCTCAATGGTACCTGTGGAGAGAACATGACTGGTGTGACTCTGGCAGCCTGGCTCTAATGGAACTGTGCTACACAAGAGGTGGCATAGGGCCCCAGAGTTGATGCAGAGACATAGGAACTCTATCTGGGTCTCTTTACATTTCTGCATTCTGAAGTCTGGTTGCTTCTGTGTGAGGTGCAATTTCTCCCACACTCTCAGGACTTTCAGGCATGGGGCACTTCCCTACCTGGGTTATCACTTAAGGGTTTAGATTTGGTGCATCTTAGGTCTTACATTTCAGAAAGCTGCTGTGTGATAGGATCTAGCTACAATACAATAGTATGAGGCCTGGCTGAAACATGGTATGGTCTTGTAATGCACACAGCTATAACCTTGTTTGGCAGTACCATGTTGTAATGGGGATACAAAACACGCTAGCTTTCTGCAGTTAGATGGGATCTTAGAGATTGCCTCTCTCCTCATGGTTTTTAACCTGGCAGTTGAGATCAGGTGGGGTGCTTGAGTTGACAATAGCTTGACTTTGGTATATGGAAGCTGGAGCTAGAGCATTCCCCAAGAGGGCCCTCTAGTTTGAAAATTACTTTTGCTTTCCCCAGGCACACGTCCTCTCCAGAAAGCCTGAGGTTGTTGGACTTACGCAGTGTTTCCAAGGCCTAGCTGTTTGTTTAGGCTTTTTTCTCCAGGGTTGTTGGAGGGATTTATTTTATAGTTTGATGTTCTTCGTAACCCTAAGGTTAAAAAACAAGCCAAAAAGATTTTTTGGTAGTATTGGGTAGGTGGAATGTCAGGCATTTCCCCCGCTCCCCATTTTAAAAATAAAAAGTGATCTGCAAAGGAGAGAACAAAATGAATAGTTCAAGAGTATGGGTTTAATCACTTAAAATTTTATACCCCAATCCACTAACCATACAGATCGACCCTGGTGTCCGTGCACCGCCCTATTTACTTTTACGCCGTCGATTTCAGGTGGGTTCTTCACACACTCATCCTATTGCAGTATCTCAGCTTAGAGTTCTTTTCTAGCAGTTCTCAAAAGTGCAGCTTGTTTTATAGAACTTTATGTTCAGCTGGAAGTTATAAATAGGGAGGAATTGTCCTTTGTTGTTTCATTTTTAGGACATAGGAAGAGACGTTGGAGGCAATCTAAAAATAAACAAATTCATTTTAATTTTCTCATTCTCTTGGAAAAGTTTTCAGCCTTTCTTTTGCCTCCCTCTGTTCTTTCTTCAATTGATCCTTGGTATCACACTTGATTGATCAATGGATTCACCATCCATTTCCATTTTTATATTAAAAAAAGAATGTAAAGTGTCGTGATACTACTGTGAAGAGAGTTACATAAAAACCAGTTGTACTGTGTAATTCTTTCCTCACTAGGTAGCTTCTAAGCAGTATATACTGGGTTAAGTTTAGATTAAAGCATTGGTTTTCACTCGTTTGGGGATGGATGATATATCACAGTCAACATGTGGCTATGCAATGCACAAACCAACCAATGAAGGCAAATTCTTTATGTAAAATTAGCCCATTGTATAGCCAACATTATAAATATTGTGTACAGAATATACATGTAGAGTACTGGTACAGAGTGATTCCTAACATTTTCCATTTAGTGCATAAGTGTGTAGTAAATGCTCCATACTCTGCAAGGAAATTTTTTGAATGCTTCTGGAAGCAACTGCATGGTTTTTGCAATCAATAAAACAATCAGATATGCCAGAATAAGCAACACCATTCAGAAAAAAAATGTTTTTGTACCTTTTAATATTTTTGAAAATGTATTTGAACAGATATTTTTGAAATCACTGAAGGGGGGTGGGCATAATAGTTATCTGAAATATGATACAGAAATTAGAATATTAGAAGCATCTGAACACTGGGATGAGTAACTGCACTGCAGGATTCTGCTATTGTGGGCTAGTGCTGTTTCGTGAGTAGATTCTTCCCTGCCCCCTATTCTCAAATTTTGGATTGTATTTTTTTAATATTTTAACTGAATAAAATTGCCACTTTGTTATGGAGAATTTCACATCATGTACCATTACTACAAAAATGTTTCCAGGTTTAAAGCTTTTGTGGCTCCTTAGTGAACAGTAGTTTCTGCCTTTACAATTACATAGTGGAGGGTGATGATTTGTGTAATTTTCTGTATCAAAATGAAATGATTTTCTCTGAAGCAGTGCCCTGGTGTATGTTGTCTTAATTCTTTATGGGTGTTCCCCATCTGTAAAACGGGGACAGTGCCTAAGTTTGAGGAATGTTTTGAGAATTGAAGTCATTAAACCATGATTTGAGGACTTCAATAGCTCAGACATAGGTGAGAGGTTTATTGGAGGAGTGGGTGGGTGAGATTCTGTGGCCTGCATTGTGCAGGAGGTCAGACTAGATGATCATAATGGTCCCTTCTGACCTTAATGTCTATGAGAATTAGTTAATGTTTTGCCAATATAAAGAACTAATAAATAAAATGTTAAATGCTCTGAAAATGTGACCAGACTAGCAAAACAAAATGTGACAGGCAGCATTTTAACATTTCTTATTCTGAAAGTATGTTATATTAAGAACCCCTCTGATGATGATACTTTTTTGTTTTTGATAATATAATAAAAATAATTGACTTTATAACAATATTGTTTTATATGCTGGAAAATAGACTGCTGCATGATTTGATTAGAGCTAGTTATTTTACAGAATGAAGTATGCAGGGTCATTTCCACTAATCAGCTTTTGTAAGTTCTGTAGAAAGTTATTTAATCAATATTTTATTAACGGAAGTATTATTTCCAAGTATGACAACTATAATTTTAATTTTGATAAATATTAATGTAAATCATGGAAGTTCAAGCTAAAAAAAATCTGTTAGGTTGTCTAGTCCATCCTCCTTCCAGTGAAGGATTGTTCTGTACAGTATATGTTCCAGTGTGTGTGTGTATATTTTATGCAGTACACACTGTACAGTGAATGCCGTTTTCCTTTAAGAATGTGCTCCTAGGTTCAAGACTGCACTGCATACCAAATAAAAATCTCCCACCTACAGAAATCTCCCACCTACTTCCAAATGCAAATTCAGTAAGTTCAGTAGCAGCTTGAAGCCCTGCATTGTTTGCTTCCGGAAGTGTGAGCCGAAGAGGACAGACATTCCCTCTGCTCAGCAGGAGCGCTAAGCTGTGTTCTGCCCTTGTTCCATTATTAATGGGACAATGTTTTTATGTTGCAGATGGCTAAGAGCTAGCAAGGCACATTCAGGACCATGATGGCTCAGTTTCCCACAGCCATGAATGGTAAGTAGCTTGATCTGGGTTCATTTATGTGGTTCGGAGAGTTCTTCTTTGTCTTTATATTTAATATCAACATTATTAGTAATTAACTGATTGCAACATATGCCTCAATGTTTTGGTCAACTTGCTGTAGCATATATACATATATACTGTATACTTATAACTGATGTATAGTCTATACTCTAGGAATTCAGCACAAGTTTGTACTGCAGTATAATTAAGCGTGCACATATGTCTGGAGCATCTAGTAATTTTAGATCATTTAAGGGGTTATTACATGCCGATACCTGACTGTATTTTGAATACTGAATGACTTCAGACGAGGAATAAACTAAGTAACCATTAATTAACAGAATAGGTATTTGAAGTTGTATAATATGGCATATATAATATGATATGTTTTAATTTAGATATGGTAAATATTATTTAGTTTAACTAAAATATTTCAATTACTTGATTATTCATAATCAATGCAGAATGTGCTCAAAATATGCAGATAAATCTTAAATATTTTCCCTCTTGATTTTATGTTTTGTTGTCATGCCAAATAATGCAGAAGCTCATGTTTCTTTCAGTTTCCTTTCAAAGACATACTCCAGATAAAACTTTAAAAGATGCTATGCAACTTCTGACTATGTGTTAGTGAGTTGGATCACTTTGTTTCTAAAGAAAATAGTCTGCCTTAAAGAAACATATTGCTAAATCTGCTGAGAAATTGGAAGTTTTTATGCTATGTTACCTGGTGACTTCATTGCTATAATTAAAGCTACCCAAAAATGAAAAGGGATGGTTAGAGGCAAAGCACACTCTGTCTGCCAAGTGGGGGATGATTTGACAGCTGGGTAAAAAATGTGCAATTTGTCTGGTTTGTTGTTTGAGGTGATAAATTTAAGAAAAACTAAGAGTTTCTAGTAGCTAATTTAGAAATTCACAACTATTAAGGTAAATTAGGGTAATTAGGATAAGGTGTTTTATATGCAAAATATAAATATTTTGAGTCTTAACTATAGGACAAAAATTTAATTATACAGCCATGTTACGGATGTTTTCAATAAAATGTGTAAAACCATTAGTGTGCTATTGACCAACACACTGTTATACTGTAAATGGCAACTATACTTCTGGATGCAGCTAATGTTTCAGTATTGTTTTAAAAATTAGTATAATAGTAGAAGTAAGAACAAAATAAATCCATGTATTGCATACATGAATTCTTAGGCAAAACAAGATGAGTACCACATTGTCTTTTCCACTTCACTGGACAGATGGGACTTAGATAGAAACTTAGTGGAGTCCTGTTTTATTTTTCCTGTTGTTGGGCTTTTTTCGTTTCGTTTTTTATTTTTAAAGTGCTGATTCTTTGGCAGTATTCCCCACCCCAAATTCCATGGAAACCGTTCTTGTGATTCAGAGCTAGTTTATCTCCAGTCATTGTCCCCTCGCTGTCCCTGTGGTGAATCGGTGCCTAAAGTTAATACAGTCTTGTGCTTTGTCTTCACATGCTGCCCCCCCCCCCCCCCAACCCCTTCAGTCCACTTGGGCACTGGGAAAAGGCTGTAGGGGGCAGAGAAGCAGCACTGAGGTACAGAGCCTCCGGATCTCAAAAATTTGCTGATTTGGGGAGCTGAACGGCTTCTCAATCTGTACCACAGCAAACTTTGCTCCCTCTCCCCTGCACTCAAGGGAGGAACAATGCTATGTAAACTTAAGGAGATTCACCTCAGAAAGTTTGCAGTCTACTATGTGAAATCTGCGCCTTTAGTTCAGGGGTGGGCAAGGGCCACATTGGGCTTGCAAAACCGTATGGAGGGCCGGGTAGGGAAGGTATGTCTACACTTCCCACGTTAGAGCGCAGCTGTGGCAGTGCTGTGATGTAGGCAGCGTAGATATGCTTTATTGCCAGGGGAGAGTTCTCCTGGCAATTAAAAAACCCCACCTCGAACGAGTGGTGGTAGTTTTATCACTGGGAGTGCGGCTTCCGGTGATAAAGCGCTTTCTATACTGGTGCTTTTCAGTGTGTTTTTTCACACCCCTGCACGACTAAAGTTTTAGCACTGGAAGTGGCAGTGTAGACACAGCCATCCTGGGTTTTGATCTAGGAAGAATAAACCTTCCCAGCCTAGCTGGAGCCAGGCAAGGGGTATTGCCCAATTTAATAGCTTCCCCATTGTTTCCTCAGGGACACTTGGTATTCTCTTGGACTGTACCTTACCTCAGTGGTTCTCAGCCTTTTTTTAACGAGGGACCCCTAAACTTAAACAGACAAACCTGCAGATCCCTCAAACCCCCTTATTATTTTGTTTCTCATTATTTGTTTCTTTCATGTTATTTTAGTAGTTATCACAAATATTACTATAGAGAAATTATTATTATTTTAACAGATCAACAAAAACACATCAAATTAAAATATTGACAGTTTACCTGATATTAATGATAAATTACAGCATTGCTAGGTGATATATGGGAGTATTGGAGGGATGTATGTTTACTAGCAGAGGGTATTTGGGAAAGGACTGGAGGAGTGCGTGTACTGGGAGGGGGTATTTGGGGGAATGCTGGGGTGATGTATTGGGAGGGGTATTAGGGAGTGCTGGAAGGGTGGGTGTACTGGGAGGGGTATTTGGGGGTGCTGGAGGGGGTACCTGCAGCCTCTCACTCGAGATGGAAGGCAGTCTTGCACTCCCTGTCATGGTGGCAGTGCGGCTAGCACAGGTTTGGGACACAGTGCCAGCCCATCACTGCCTCCCTGCAATCCTCTCCCCTTCCCCTGGCCCAGCCAGGCTCTGAGGCCCCAGAAGAGGAAATTGCCATCTCCACTTACCTGATGGGCCTGGGTGGGCAGGATCCAGCAGCTATGGTTGCAGGGGAGGGACCAGAGGCAACTGGAGAGGAATGTTCCAGATATGGGGGCTAGGCCAGCCTTGCATGGCAGGACTTGGGGAGGAAGTGCCTCCTCCAACCCCTGTCTCACTTCAGTGGGCGTTCTGCAAAGCCGGCATTGGGAAGTGCTGGGACTGCAGCAGCAGGGAAGGAGAACTAGCTCCATGTAGCGGGGCTGGGGACCTCAGCCCACAGCCAGCCATCCTGCTGCTTCCTTCCTCCCCGCAATGCACAGACACGTGTTGAGTGCAGTCGCTAGGGGGAGCTGCTGCCTCCTCGCTGCTTGGTGTCCAGAGGCCTTGCCCATTCCCATTGCTCTGTGGGGGCAGAGTTTGTGGAAGCCCCACTGGATGGGTCTTCTCTAGAGTTGCCAGGTGTCTGGTTTTCGATAGGAATATCCGGTTGAAAAGGGACCGTGGTGGCTCTGGTCAGCACTGCTGACAGGGCCACTGAAAGTCCAGTTGGCGGTACAGCAGGGTTAAGGCAGGCTCCCTGTCTGCCCTGGCTCCACATGGCTCCCAGAAGCGTCCGGCAAGTCCCTACGGTCCTTAGGTGCAGGGGCAGCCAGGGGGACTCTGTGCACTGCCCTCACTCCGTGCGCCGGCTCCACAGCTCCCATTGGCCGGGAACCTCTCAGAGGTTCCTGGCCAATGATTCTGTAAGCACACAGAGCCCCCTGGCCACCCCTGTACCTAAGAGCCGGAGGGACATGCCAGCCGCTTCCGGGAGCCACCTGAGGTAAGTGCAACCTGGCCGGAGCTTGCATCCCAAACCCCCTCCCGAGTCTCAACCCTGAGCCCCCTCCTGCACCCTAACTCTCTCCTGGAGACCGCACCCCAGACCTCATCCTGCACCCCAGCCCCCTGTCCCAGCCCTGAGTCCCCTCCTGCACTCTGAACCCCCCCCGGCCCAGAGCCCCTCCCGCATCCAAACTGCCTCCCTGAGACAGCAGCCCGCACCCCAACCCCCTTCCCCAGCCCGGAGCCCCATCCTGCACCCCAAACACCTGCCCCAGCCTGGTGAAAGTGAGTGAGGGTGGGGGAGAGCGAGTGCAGAGGGAAGGGGAATGGAGTGAATGGGGAGTGGGGCCTCAGAGAAGGGGCTGGGCCTTGGGGGAAGGGGGCAGTGCAAGAGTGTTCTGTTTTGTGCGACTGGAAAGTTGGCAACCCTAGTCTCCTCGGAAGGCAGAAAACTCGGGGGGGGGGGGGGGGCGGGATGTGACCCCGCATGGTTCTCCCCTCTCTGGCTCCCCATGCGTCACCTCTGGGAGGGACCAGTCGGTTCACAGACCCTCTTGATTATACTGGCAGACCCCTAAGGATCCCTGGACCAGGGATTGAAAACCACAGCCTTATATTACTGTTTCTTCCTTTCCTGTTTGTTTTCCTCCAACAGCCTCCTTTGGTTTAACTCCTTACAGTCAGGGAGGATAATATCACACAGGTTAACTGAGATGCATCTGATATTCATAAAATACACATAACTTACTCATTTTCCACACTTGTCCAAGCCCATGACTTGACTTGGATTTTACTAATTGAAAATAGAGTTCAGTCTAATAATGTTAGCCTTACTTGGGTGTCCTGGAGACTAGCTGAGGCATGTCAGTGTGATTAGAATCATCTGCTGCATTTGCCCTAAATGAGAATTATTCTCTCTCAGTAGTGGATAATAGCAGTTGCTTTCTAAAGCTGAGATAAAGGTACTTAAGTTTGTCTGAAGATCCACCTGATTTTCTTATGTGTGGTAGTGCTTGAAGTCCAGAGACGGAAAGACGTTAGGTTCAACCTGGTATGTGTACCAATATATTGAGGCAAGAGACAAGGAACAGAAAAAGTTAAATTTGATTTCAGAGTAGTCTTGGTCTGCAAGCATTGTTGACTAGAATAATAACTACAGCTTTCCAAGGAGAAATACTGTTTCTTGGTTCAGAATGGGCTTTCATAAAACAGTGTGGAATGAGTTTTCAAGTTATTTGTTACCAAAGTATGCGAGAAATGGAAGAAAATGAACAAGGTTCTAATGGTGATAGTTTTATAGATGTTCTTGTTGCGACAAGAGAATGGAAAAACAAAACACTAATGAAATAAAAAGGTGAATGCAGTTACATAAAAAGCAAAAAAAATTAGTTGGATTGTAAACTCTTTGGGAAAGGGATCATATTTTTGCTCTGTGTTTATACAGTGCCACAATGGGGCCCTAGCTGCAGGGTGCCACCACAATAGAAATTGTGTTCTGCCCTGTAGATAAAAATAAGTTAGTGATAAATAAGAACTAACTTGGATTTGTCAAGACCAAATTGTGTCACGTCATATCAGTTTCCTTCTTTGACAGGGTACTGGCCAGTGTTCCCTCTAATTTTTCCCACACATGTGCGGAATAAGTTTTGTTACGTGCACCAATATGGAGGTGATGTGTGACGCATCACCTCCATATTGATGCACATAACAAAATTCATGAGGAGGGGGCAAGGGATTCGGAGTGGGGGGGCTCAGGGCTGGGGCAAAGGGTTGGTGTTGGGATGGGGGGTGAGGACTCTGGCTGGGGGTGCGGTCTCTGGGGTGGGGCCAGGGATGGGGGGGTTTTGGGTGCAGGAGGGGGCTCTGGGCTGGGGCAGGGAGTTGGGGTGCATGAGGGGTGAGGGCTCTGGTTGGGGGTGTGGGCTCTGTGGGGGGCAGGGATGAGGGGTTTGAGGTGCAGGCTGCCCAGGAGCTGTGGCGGGGAGAGAGGACTCCCCCCTTCCCCCCCACCCCCCCCCAGCTCTCTTTCCTCACAGCAGCACCTGGGCTGGGGTGGGAGAGGCGCCTCTCCCCCAGCCGCCACAAGTCCGGGGCAGGTCGGTGCTGGGGCTGGTGGGGAGAGGTGCTGTGGTAGGTTGGTGCTGGGGCTGGCAGGGAGAGGTGCCGCGGCAGGGCTGTGCTGGGAGGGAGGCATCTCTCCCCGTCCCAGCACTGAGCCCCTCTGTGGGGCTTAATAGGCGGCTGCGCAGCCATAACGGGAACTTCGGTACCCGCCTTGTGAATAGGGGGGATGCAGTAGATGTGGTATATCTTGATTTTAGTGAGGCTGTTGATGCAATCCCACATGACATTCCATAAACAAACTAGGGAAATGTGGTTTAGAATAGATGAAATTACTGTAATCTGGGTGCACAATTGGTTAAAAAACTATACTCAGAGTAATTATCAATATTTTGCTGTTAAACTGAGGGGAACATACCTGGTGGGATCCCTCAGAAGACTGTCCTTTATCTGGTACTATTCAATATTTTCATTAATGACTTAGATAATGGAGTAAAGAGTTTGCTTATAAAATTTGCAGATGACACCAAGCTGGAACGGGTTGCAAGCACTTTGGAGGAGAGGATTAGGATTCAAAACAGCCTTCACAATAGGAGGCAATAGTACTGGAGAAAAGGACCAGAGAGTTAGAGTGGATCACAAATTCAATATGAGTCAACTATGTGATGCAGTTGTGAAAAAGGCTAATTTGGTGTGTATTAACAGGGGTGTTGTATGTAAGACATAGGAGGTAATTGTTCCACTATAGTTGGCACTGATGAGGTCTCAGCTGGTGTACCGTGTCCAGTTTTCGGGGCCACACTATAGAAAAGATGTGGATAAATTGGGGAGAGTCCAGAGGAGAGCAACAAAAATGATAAAAGGTTTAGAAAAACCTCACCTATGAGGAAAGGTTCCAAAAAATGGGCATATTTAATCTTGAGAAAAGATGAGGGAAGGGGGACTTCATACCAGTCTTCAAATATGTTAAGGACTGTTATAAACAGGACGGTGATCAATTGTTCTCCATGTCCACTGAAGATAGGACAAGAAGTAATTGGCTTACTCTACAGCAAAGGAGATTTAGGTTAGATATTAGGAAAAACTTTCTTACTATAAGGATGGTTAAATACTGGAATAGGTTACCAAGGAAGGTTGTGAAATCCCAGTTATTGGAGGTTTTTTAAGAACAGGATTACACGAACATCTGTCAAGTATGGTCTAGGCTTACTTGGTCCTGCCTCAGCACAGGGGGCTGGACTAGGTGGCCTCTCCGGGTGCCTTCCAGTCCTTCATTTCTCTAATTCTGTGGTTCTTTAATTAAATAAGTGCTTGCCATTGAGTGAGTACACCATTATGTAATCAGTTTTAAGAATGGGGAAAAGAAAGAGGGGGGAGAGTTGCATGTTGAAAATGACAAAAGGCTATTGAAAAGTGCATATTCCTCAGAATAACAGTAAATGTTCTGTTGCTGTCAAAGAGACAAGGTGAGTGCCGAGGTGGATCAACTTCTGTTGGTGAAAGACAAGCTTTCAAGCTTACACAGCTTTACAAGCTTTCAAGCTTCTCCTTCAAATCTGGGAAACTAACTCAGAGTGACAGCTAAACACAAGGTGGAACAGAACTGTTGCTATCAAGACATTTAGTTCTTTTGCTCAAGACAGGAAAGAGATCTACATCTACAACTTCTACATTCCAGTTATAGGCATGGTTTAATGAGACAGCACTAAATTTGTATTAGAGAATTCTGTGGTAAGAGAAGTTACAAACACAGATGAGGGAAAGTTTGGAACTAATAGATTTGTCCCAATAGCTCATGGAGCCGTACATGGGAAGGACCTAGCTAGTCATTCTCTGTGGTATAATAAATTACTCAGATTGTAAGCTCTTTGAGGGACCATCTTTTTGTTCTCTGTTCTTTGTACAACACCTACCACAAAGGGCTCCTAGGTGCTGTGGTAATATAAATAATACTCTCTGGAGTCAATAGACAGGACAAGGCAGTGTGGGCAGGTAATTGAAGCAGGGGACTGGAAGTTAGGGTCTCATTCATTGGGCATGTCTATAGTATAGTCATAGACTATGTTTACAGTACAGCTGCATAGTTATGGTGCCGTACCTATGCTGCTGTAACCCTGTGATGTAGACACAGACTACAGCGACTGAAGGGGTTTTTCTGCCACTATAGGAACTCGACCGCCCTGAGCATTCTTCTGATGCCTTAGCTGCATCTATGCCGGGGGTTAGGTCAACATAACTATGGCTTTCAGGGGAGTGGATTCTTTTTCACACCCATGACTACAGTAGCTATGTCAACTTAAGTTTTAAGTGTAGACCATGCCTCAGCCCATTCTCTTACATGTGTTTTTACCAAACAAAAGCCCCCTAGTATCCACACACACAGCCCTCAAGGCACGTGCATATTTGTGCCTTGAACCTGTGCTTGTTTACTTGGCTAAGGGGGGAGGGTCGGTTAAAGCTTGGACTGTGCTTTTGCTCAGGCTAGAATCCATCCACTTTGCAGTGAGGAAGCAGGCAAGATCATTTGAGTGCTGATAGTCCTCCAATGCCCTTCCCACAGTTCCTTTTGAGAGACAGACAAGTTCTTCCACAGTTAACACAATTGCTTGGGAAAGAATCCTAGAATGTCTCAGAACAAAGAACCGTGGATTATGCCCCGACACACGTGGGCGAGTGCGGAAATAGTGAGGATGCAGGTAGGGCTTTGCTGTGGGAATGCTCATACTAAGGCTAGACTAACACAAATATTCAGTCCGGGATGCCAATTGTCCGAGCTAACTGTGGAATGTAGACATACCCATTGTGTGGCTTCAGACAAGACACTGAGTCTCTCTGTACTGAAGTTTCTCCATCTGTAAAATGGGGATAATATTTAATTAACTAACTTCATAGGGGTATTGTGAGGCTTAATGTTATACTTTTTGAAGTTAAAAAGCATTATATAATTACTTATTATCATGACTCACGTGGACCAGGAACTCATCTCCAATTTAGAATTATTATGTCTGGGGAATTAATTAAATTCATAGCTTATTCAAGTATAGTTTTAATTATAAATAGAGGTAAGTGGCAAAAAATAACATCTTACTATAAACAAAGAAATCACTCTTCTGAAAGTCTGAGAAATATGAAGACTTCTCTCAAATGGAAAGGCAAATGCTGTGACCCTGTTGCCACCAGTACAGGCTGCTGTGTAGCTACCGGTCCTCCAGGGAAGTAGCTGGCTACCAGTAAAGAGGCATTTTACATTTTCAAGACTCTTTGCTGCTAGGCTCCCAATTTCTTCTGCAGTCATGATTATTCTTTAGGGTGGATTTGATTTAAATCATGATTTAAATCACTAGTCAGGAAGACTCAATTTAATCATGGTTTTCCACATAAAAGTGCATTCTGGTTGGTTGTTATAACCTTAGTACATATTCTTCACAACTCAGAGAAGGATGTAGGGGGCTTGATAAAGTAAAGTTTTTAAGTCGGTATCAATATTGGTTCTTGTTTTTTTTTTCCCCAGAAGACTATTCTAGGGGTAGTCTTCATAAATTTAAAATGTATAACTTAACTGAAGGAAAATTAGGAGGAAAAAATTAAGAAGTGAAATGTTATTTCTCAGAAGGATATTCATCCTTATGTTATAGGAGTAGCCTGACAAATAGGGTTAGAAGAAGTAATTCTACCTCAACAATATTTATTAAAGGTCATGAAAGAAAGCTTATTTAAAGAAGGTAAATGTGGCTGTAATTCCACATATGTTAACTGGGGTTCAATTATGTTTTATTGGTTAAAGCACAGGACTGGGTTCCAGATTTTGCCACAGACTTTTTGTGATCTTTGGGAAATCACTTAACCTATCTGCCCTCAGTTTCCTCATTTGTACAATGAAGATAACATTTGATTCATTACAAGGGTAATGTGAGGATTAATTCTTTTAGAGTTTTGTAAAACACTTTGAGGCCCTAGAATAGGAAGGACTATGTAGAATTGCAAAGTATCAATTTCAGATAGGCTAGTGTGCCATTTTTCATGCACAGTATTTTAAAGAATTAGAACAGACTTTCAAACTATCAGAACTAAAAAACAGTGCTTTATACCTCTTGAAACAGCTTGGATTTCCAAAACATTAACAATGAATGTTGATAGCTCATGAGAGGTAAGCAGTTAAAATCATGTCTGAACCGAAGAGACTTTGCGGGGAAGCAAGATACTAATCAGAATGGTGTGACTTTTCAAGGTCTGATATGTTATAACCTGCCAGATTTAGAAATGCTTCAATAGACTAGAACTTATACTTTACGAATTAATAAATGGTTGAAGCACTGGTCCTGGACTAAGAACATAAGAACGGCCATACTGGGTCAGACCAAAGGTCCATCTAGCCCAGTATCCTGTCTTCCGACAGTGGCCAGTGCCAGGTGCCCCAGAGGGAATGAACTGAACAGGTAATTATCAAGTGATCCATCCCATGTCGCCCATTCCCAGCTTCTGGCAAACAGAGGTTAGGAACACCATCCCTGCATATTCTAACTGATAGCCATTGAAGGACCTATCCTCCATGAATTTATGTAGTTAATTTTTGAATCCTGTTATAGTCTTGGCCTTCACAACATCCTCTGACAAGGAGTTCCACTGCTGCCTATTAAGTCCTCATAGAGGGAATTTCAACCCGTCTGCCTCAGGCAATATTTGAAAAGGACTGAAATTATTTCCTCTTCTTTAAAACAAATAAATTATTTCTTGCTTGATCTTTGTCTGATTTCCCTTCACTTAAACGAATCAAGGGAACGATCATTACAAGTGTGATCATAGACTGATAGACTTTAAAGCCAGAAGGTACCATTGTAATCATCTAATCTGACCTTGTGTACATTGGAAGCCATAGAACCACACCCACCTACTCCTATAATAGACTCATAACCTCTGGCTGAGTTACTGAAGTCTTCGTATCATGATTTCAAAACTTCAAGTTACAGCGAAGTCACCATTTACTCTAGTTTAAATCAGTAAATGACCTGTGCCCCATGCCGCAGAGGAAGGCAAAAACCCCTGCATGGTCTCTGCCCATCTGCCCCATTGGAAAATTCCTTCCTGTTCCCAAAAATGGTGATCAGTTAGACCCTGAGCATGTCAGTGAGACCTACCAGGCAGATATCTGGGAAAGAATTCTCTGTAATAACTCAGAGCCCTCACCATGTCGTGTCTTGTCTCCAGCCGTTGGAGACATTTCCGACTAGCAGTCGCAGATGGGTCACATGCTATTGTAGGCAACGTCATCAGACCATCTCCTCCATACCTGGTCAAGCTCAGTCTTGAAACCAGTTTTGTTTTTTTTTCCCACTCCTGCCTTTGGAAGGCTGTTCCAGACCTTCACCCCTCTGATGGACAGAAATCTTCACATAATTTCAAGCCTAAACTTATTGGTGGCCATTTATATCCATTCTTATGCCATCATTGGCATCTAATTTAAATAAGTCCCCAGGGTGGATTTGATTTAAATCAAATTGATTTAAATCACTAGTCAAGAAGACTATTTAATCATGGATTTCTACATAAAAGTGCATTCTTGTTGGTTGTTATAATCTTAATACATTTTCTTCACAACTCAGAGATAGATGTAGGTTTCATTTTTAGAAGGTACACACTATACATTTTTAAACTGTGATTTATTTTGAAAACTTTTCAGATGAGTTTTACAGCTATATCAGAAAATGAATGATTGTTTGGTTATTTCATTTACCAAAGATAATTGAAGCAGATATTTATGAAGTCATTGGTAGGTGAACTATCTCCAGCTCAACAGGTTAATCATTAATATTTGGAGGATTTTCTTGCCAGGCTGTATTAGGAGGAGAACATCACCAGACAGACATTTAAATTGTTTTATTTAACTAAAACAACAACGGAATGTATTCTGGATTTTTTTCTTCAACAGCAAACATGTAATATTTTAACAAAACAAGTATAAGAATTTTTGAATTTAGTTAAACATTCAAGTTTTTTAAAATCAGGTTTGTTTTTGTTAAAATTGTTTTTAATTAAAATAGTTAAATGAAATATTTAAAAAAACAACAACAAAAATTAAATTGACTGTCAGGTCAACATGAGAAATTAAAAATATTGGCTTCTGCAGTTAGCTCAGTCGTCTTCACCTTCATTTTCCTATTTGTTCATAATCTGGAAAAGAAAAACAAGCTTTCCTGCTTTTTCAGGTCCCAAATGATTTCTCAATTTGTGATGAATTAGTCCAAACTGGGAGGAAAATATTCTTTCTACACCGGCAGAAGAGCCTACTGCTGTTAAACGTGAAATTATCACTTCAGCAGTCTCTGAATCCAAGTGCTTAAGTGACTTCACCAGTTCACTGGTGTGACTTTCTTTAAAATATCATCAGCAAACATATATTTCTTGAATGGTTCACCCTTAGCTCTGAAGTTCATTATAGTTGGCATTACGGAGGGATGATTGCAGGATGTCCATGTCATAGCCAACTCCTCTTCTTCAGCAGTTAAGAATTGAGTATTGAGAATGTTTGCAAGAAAATGAGCTGGAGATAGTGCTTGTCTCATTAGTTTTTTTAATGCTTGTAATTTAACTCTGTCATTGCATATTTCTCTTTTTAAGATCTCACTCAGTTCCTTCCAAATTTCAACAGCATTAGCAATTAAGCAGCTATTTCCCTGCATTTTGGTCAAGGCTACAGAAATAGGCTTCAGGGTACTCAGCATATGTTCAACATTTCTCTTGAGCCATGTTGAGAACTTTGGCTGTGACAATGCCATCTATTTTTCATGATTTTGTTCACAAACTGTGATCAGATTAGGCCAGTTCTTGATATAGTGCTCAAAACAGTCCACTACTGAGTTCCATTGCATGTCTTGTGGGAGAGTTATCTTGGTTCCTCCCACTTTTGTCAGAGCAGCTGCTGCAAGGTAGTTGTTACGGAAGTATTTTGCAATTTCAACATTAACCTTTATTTCTGGAACACTGAAGTCTTTGGCTAGGAGGTGCATCAGCTGAGCACTGCAACCGTATGTTATTAGCTTGGGACTCTCTTCTATAATTTCTTCTCATCTTGGATACATTTGAAGCATTGTCTGGGACCAACCTGTGTACTAGACTTTTGAATTTTTTTCACGGTTTGTTATAGCTTTGACTACTACTTCTTGTAAGTATTCTGCTGTGTGTGCATTTCCTGATGTATCAATTGTTTCTGTAAGGCAGACATTCCCTTCTTCTGTTGTCACACAAGCACATACAACAGGATCATTGTGGACATTTATCCACGCATCAAGACTCAGGTTAACAATTTCACCCTCTAGACCTTTTGCACACTGCTCAATTTCTTTCATACACTTTATCCAGCAATTTGCCTGCAAACATCTGCTCTGTTGGGTGGACTATATCCTGGTCTTAATGAGTGAATCATGTTAATGAAGTGTGGGTTCTCCATCATATAGAAAGGAGAGTTTGTTGCATAAACAAACTGGGCAATTTTTTCATCAATTATCTCTTTTTGTAATCTGCTGGTTCTTATCACAAACTTATCTGTGGTGGTTCTTCTTCGAGAGATGTGCCTGTGGGTGCTTGTCAGGGTTCCCTCCCCACTCTAAACTCCAGGGTACAGACGTGGGGACCCGCATGAGAGACCCCCTAAGCTCATTTCTAGCAGCTTAGGTTAAAAACTCCCCAAGGCACACATTCTCCCTTGTACCTTGAATTAGGTAACGCTGCCACCACCAAGTGATTTAGACAAACTCAGGGAAAGGACCACTTGGCGTTCCTACTCCCCCTTAATATTCCCCCACACTCCCTTTCCTGGGGAGGCTTGAGAATAAATAAGATGAGCACAGACCAACCTTGGGGTTTTTTTAGGACACAAAAAAAAAAACCCCAATCAGATTCTAAAAGAAACAGAACTTTATTATAAAGAAAAAAGGTAAAAGAAGCACCTCTGTAAAATTAGAATGCAAGATAATCTTACAGAGCAATCAGATTCAAAAACACAGAGGATTTCCCTCTGGGCCAAACTTTAAAGTTACAAAAAGAAAACCAGGAATACACCTTCCTCTCAGCCCAGAGAAAAACACAAGCCAAAACAAAAATAAGCTAACGCATTTGCTTGCTAGTTCTTACTAATTCTGATGGAGTTGGATTGCTTGCTTCCTTGATCTGTGTCCGGCAAGCACACAGAACAGACTGACCAAAAACCTTTCCCTCCCCTCCCCACCCCGATTTGAAAGTATCTTGTCCCCTTATTGGTCCTTTTGGTCAGGTGCCAGCCAGGTTACCTGAGCTTCTTAACCCTTTACAGGTAAAAGGATTTTGTGCCTCTGGCCAGGAGGGATTTTATAGTACTCTATACAGGAAGGTTGTTACCCTTCCCTTTATATGTATGACAGTGCTCCACTCCGGGTGTTGATGTGTCCCTGCGTGTTCGCTCAGAGATTTTTACAGCAGTATTGGTACTAGTTGCACACGCGCAGAGCGTACCTTAATAGTATGCGTGCGCGACTGGTCTCCTCAGTTCCTTCTCTACCGTTCCTGGCCTGAGTCGGAGCTCAGCAGACTTGTTAGAGAATTTCTTCTCTCCTTTGTTCAACTTTTTTCCCTCTTCGTTTAGCTTACCAGTAATAGATAGGTACCCTTTTTCCCTTCCCTTCCCTTCTCTTCTCTTCTTTTTTTTTTTTTTTTTTTTTTTTTTTTTTTAAACAAAAAAAAAAAAACCCTTTTTTGTTCCTGTCAGCGCAGCTGCTTCCAACATGCCTGGCTCTCCTGGCGTCAAGCGGTGCTCTAACTGTAATGATGCCATCCCTCTTTCAAATGGCCACTCTAAATGTGTTAAATGTTTGGCAGAGTCCCACATCCCCCAAAATGCGCCCACTGTAGCAAGGTGAAATCCAGGGCATGCAAAGACAGGGAGCTGCGGTTAAAACTGCTCCTGCTGCAAAAATCTCTCAGACCAGCCTCAGACTCGGGCTCAGACTCTACTGTCCGTGGCAGCCCCCCTGCTTCAAAGAGACAAAAGAAAGCTTTAAAAAAGCATCGGTCTCTCTCACCGGCAAAGGGTATTCGCAGGGACAAGCCTTCTCCAGGTACTACTTTCCTCCCCGTGCTCCCCCGGCTGAGTACCTTTGATGTGCCGGGCTCCTCTGGTGCCGTGCGAAACCTCCCTGCGGCTGCGGCGGTCACACTAACCCCTGGTGCTGAGGCTTCAGGCTTTCAGTTGCCTGCCTCTCACACAGCACCGTTTGGCACCCCAATGGAAGCGGTGCCGACGTATACTAGCCTGCCTGACCCGCCACAGGCTCCTCTCGCTCTCCCGGCACCGTCAGCCTTTGAGCTAGCCGGCAGTGACAGAACGCTTGGGACACCGGTGCAGAGGAATCCCTCCTCACAACAGATTCCTCTTGCTCAGCCCTCCCCTCACAGGGGCACTGCGGCACCGCAATTCACTCACTTAAGGGACCTCCTGCTGTCACCTAACTTGCAGTCACCCCTGCTTAACACCTACTTCTCTCTGGACACACAGGCAAGGTCTGCACAGCTTTTCTCCAGTGATGAGGAATTGGGGCTGCAGGGAGAATTTTCACCTTATCAGATCTCCTGTCCACAGACCCCAATCGAGAGGTCATAGAAAAGCTGCCTCGTCCTACTCCGAGGGTCCTGCCCCGTGGTGCATGAACCCCTGGATGGCACCACCCATGCCCTTCCCACCACAGTGGCAATATTGGGCTCCATGGGCTCCTTATATTCGGGACCACACTCGTTATACCATTGCAGCTAGGCGTGAGACCAGCTCGGTACCACCAGCTGACGACCCTGCCACTGACTCCAGACACCAGGCAGCCCTGTCACAACCGCAAGAGCAAGCACAGCCTGCCTCTAACCCAGTAGAACCAGTTGTTCCGCCTGATGAAGGGTTTGGGATGTTGCTTTTACAATCATTTTCTGTACCTCTAACCACTCTACCATGCAGTTTTTATGGTGCTTTATTGCCAGAACCTTTAGGAACACAGATCTATATTGGCCAGGCTAATAAACTGCTGCAAGCACAGTACACACTACGTACTATTTGTGTATGTTTCACACTTGTATATATTTAGAACCTGTAATGCTTGCTTCTATAATTTTTGCTGTTGTCAGCAGGAATTGTTGTGGTTTGTATACTTTCTCTCTCGTATCTCCCTATCCTTCTATTGGTTAGCCATTACTCTCTCCATATTAAGCAGCAGAAATAAAGAATAGACCAGGGCAGTTGTGTTCCTAACAAGATGTTGTTGTCAAAAAGGACCAGCTCTCCTTCTTTATACACACAAGCAGAGTACGGTTTCCTGGGACAACAGGTGAATAGCACTGTTAGGAGGTAGCGTATATTGAAGTGTAGGTTAACCTCATGCTTATTGATTTTAGTGTGAGCCCTGGAAACTGGGAGGGCTTTTTGGAAAACAAAAGTGATGGAGGTTGAGACCCTCTGCCCTGTGTTCTTCATAGAGATGTGCTTAAGATATGAATATGGCATAACTAAGATATGTTTTATGCAAGATGGGTCATGTGAGGTATCATTGGAAAGGTTATGATTTACTGAATATGATTATCCTATTTGTATGCATGTATCATTTCTGTATCTGAAGTTAGGAATATTGACTATAACAATTACAACTGTGTTTTCACCTGGGGAACAACCGCCAGACAGTATGCAAACAGCCTGAATGGGTCATTGGGGGAACAATAGGTCTTTGAAGATGCTCATCTCCCTCCTTCCTGAGAAGTTTCCTGGGATGCTGCTTTGGCACTGCAGGGTCAGGTGATCATGTCACCTGGTAGTGGACAACATCTTGGACTTCTAGTGTTTTTCCATTAAGAGGGGGTTGGGGTCAAACTGGGAAACAAAGGATTTCCATCATGCAAATCCTATTTAAGGCTGGGAAGTGAGCTAATCTTGGTTCTTCTCTATTGGCTCCCTGCCCAAGAAGGAAAACTACTGAAAACACCTGAAGAAACAAAGGAACTAAGCTGGGGCAGCCAAAGGCTGAGCCCAGGCAAGAAAGGTCTAGCCTGTGAAAGGAATACCTGGAGATTTAAGCTACAAGCAGTACAGTTTACCTTCAAGAAACTCTGCCACCTGCATAAAACAACATTTAGGGTGATGATTTGCTACTATTAACCAGTTAATTTAGTGTATTAAGTTTAGGTTGTGTGTTTTGTTTCATTTGCTCAGTAATCTGCTTTGAACTGTGTGCTATCCATTATAATCACTTAAAATCTACCTTTTGTAGTTAATAAACTTGTTTTTGTTTGTTCTAAAACCAGTTTGTGTCATTCATAACTGGAGGGTGCGGGGGGGAGGCAAAAAAGTGAGCATATCTTCCTCCACATTGAGGGAGGGGGCGGATTTCATGAGCTTAAGCTGTATAGATTTCTATGCAGTGCAAGACAAAATATAATTTTGGGTTTGCATCCCAAAGGAGGTATGCACTTGAGTGCTGGGCAATCCCCGAGCTGAGTCTTCCCACACACAGCTGATCTCAGTGTCTGTGTATCTTTCTGCAGCTGGGTGTGTCCCTGCCTCTGTGTGTGTGTGTGTGTGTGTGTGCGCGCGCGCGCGCTGGAGAAGGCTTGAGGGCCTGGCACAGCAGGACAGGGTGTGGGAGTCCAGGCTGGTGGAAAGGGTGGGCTCAGTGGGACCCCAGTATATCAGATGGCACCCTGGAGTGGGAGGAGGGGGGACAACCTGTCACAGAGGGATCCCTGCAAAGAATTAAGTACGTTCCCAATTTTGAAATTGGAGCAGTACTTACAAAATTTCAAAGCACTGGAAATATTGTATAGACTTCCAAAGCAACTTGCTGAGTGTCCTTCTAAAGGAATTATTTTTTCAAACTTGTTTTTCAGTGGGCAGGAGGAATTATTTGAGGGACAATAGAATAGTTTTATGGAAACTTGATAGTGAATTATGAGCTAATTTTTAGGATTTTTTATTACCTTTGGTGATGCTTTTGGTGTTTTCCTTGAGAATTTTGGCCAGGTTTCAGATTGGGTGAATGAAAATTGAGATTGAATGAAAAGTTCCCCCAAATAAAAGATTATCCCACACTTGGCCATGTTTTTAAAAATAAATTTTAATATCTGCATTCTGCTTAGTAACTTCTAACCGTTGCTTATCCGTCCCGTATGCATATCCCATTCCTTCTAGGGTGGAATTAGGTGCTGTGAAAATCCACCCTCTTGTTATAATCTATATAACACAACACACAGAACAGGGGTTATAATTATGACAAATGTATAGACTAACCGAAGAGGTAATTGTCAGTTTGGGATGGCGTTGTTTTATATATAATTTTTTTTCAAGGTTAAGTGAAATTATATGCTATCAAGTTTAAAAGATGATAACACAACTTCATCACTTCGTAGAACAAAAGTAGTTTTTGTTTTAAAGTAACAATTTTGATTTTGCACTGTTGGGGAGAAGTAGCAAAAGTCCTGCAGTTGGCAGCTGCAATGCATTAGCCTTCTGAGAGCCTTTAAACAACATTATTTATTTACCAGTGAACCAAGGAAATACTTGGTTCACACAAAGCAGCATGAGCAACATGCTTCCTGCATAAGCTGTGAACAATCAGCAGTGGAAGGAAGCTGCTGTGCCCCAGCTTTCAAAAACCAGCGTAGCTTGTTTCAAAGCAGGGTATAAGACAAGCCAGATGGTGAACTGATTCAGCTAAGACTTACACATCTGGGAAGAAAGTTTGTTTCAGAAGTATTCTTGCCAAAGAGCGCAGGGTGTGTCACTGAAGCTCGTGATCTAATTTTCTCTTAAAAACAAAGGTTTAATTTCCCAACTGACATACTTGTTTATTTTTAAATATTTTCATTGTATTATTTTTTAGGAGGACCAAACATGTGGGCTATCACCTCTGAAGAGCGAGCAAAGCATGACAAGCAGTTTGAGAGCCTTAAACCCATAGGAGGATATATTACAGGTTCGTTTATGTTATACGTTAACTTCTGTGTGCATTAAAGTACCTGTGTAAAACAGTTTGAAAACCTTCGTCCTCGTTCAGCTGTTTTTTTGCTGTATGACTGATAACCATGCTGTTTGACCATAAAGCATAAGTTTGTATTATAAACTCTTTCAGTCACAGGCTTATAAACTTTGTTTCATCTGAAATCTGGCATAGAATGTCTCTGCAAAAGGGGATATCCTTCTTATTAACCTCTGCACTAATGCAGCCAACCACCTTTTGATGTCATCCCTTCCAGTTCCATAAGCTAAGTAGAGTTAGGCCAGGTCAGTGCTTGGATGGTAGGCTGCCAAGGAAAATTTTTTGAAGTTGCTGCAGCAAATGACATTGGTGATAGAGGAAGTAGCAGTCTTCCCTCTGAATGGTGTTGAGGGACACTGTGTTGCTGGAGTTTTAATGCTTTCATATGAGATGTAAAATTAAGGTCCTGACAACTTGTGTTCATTAAAGAGCCTATGGAATTTATCACAAGTAGCTGAGTATTAACGTCTGTGCCTTCCCCAATTCCAATTTGAGTAGTTGCATTCTGCCTACCTGTGTTCTTCTGGCATTTTCAGTTGCATTGAACATTTTCTTCTCCTAAAATGTTGGGTAGTGGTGCTGTTCATTGTTAAAAATCTGCTGTGTTCCATCCCAGAGAAGGCTGGAATTCAGTGGTGAAGGATCACTTACGTGTTTGTAACATACTTTGAGATAAAAGGCGCATTGTGAATGTAAGATTATTTTTTCCTGCATAAACACGAATGCTAAATCTTGAAAACTGACTAATGTGCATACACAAATTTTTTTTGTTTTACTGTGCATGTATTTAACAGTGTGATCCATACTGAGTGTGAAACTTGGTGTGGATTTGCATAAAAAATCATATCCCTTCCTGGAAATATTGAGTAATAAAAGTCTGTCTGGAATTGTGTGTTATGTACAGAATGGGGTTTATTTTTAAAGTTTTATCCAGAGATGGAAGAGATAGTAGAGGACCAAATTAGACTGAAATAAAAAATATATACTGTTCTCCCCCTCACTGCCACCACCAACAAAAAAAGCAGTCAACGTGGCTGAGATTGAATATTCCATCGTTTACATTGTATCATTGTAAACTCTTGGCTGCTGTTGATTTGTGACGTATAAAACAGCTATTTACAACTCATTTTACCCACTTCTTGGAGCCAAGATTACAAAGTCCATTAGTACATGCAAACTGCCATCACCATGAGCTTGTTACATAGTTCTAAATTTTCAAAAGAGCTCAGCACCCAACATGCTGAGCTCTTTTGAAAGTTCTGGCTTTAATAAATATCTGCGACTTTATTGTAAAGTATTAATACAAGACTTGTTTTTTTCTTCTTTTATCACAGGTGATCAAGCACGTACCTTTTTCTTGCAGTCAGGACTACCATCATCAGTCCTAGCTGAAATATGGTAAGGCTTTTAAAAACAAATTTAATTAATATATGATTGGAGATTCTTGGCTCACTTGTATAGATTTTTGTTTGTTTTATGTTGCCAATTGAAAGACCACTTTCCAACTACATTATATAAAAGAGTCAAACAAGAATGGTGCCTGGACTCACTTATTTCAATATATACTTGTCATTATATTTAAGCTTCAATCTCTGTTATAATAGTGGAAGAAATTAAACTGTAATGGAACTTGAATAAAAAGGAATGTGGAGGTATAAAAAACAAATAGTGACAGACAGCCTTGACTGCATTTCTTACATAATTAGTGGTTTAAGGGATTACAGTACATGTACACTTTTAGGCCCTGATCCTGCAATTAAGACTCATTGTGGCTCTGCTTGGGTGAATAGGTCTGTCTGAGCAGATCTGATTACAGGATAGTGGCCATATTTGCTTTTCTAATCAAGCATTTGATCCTACTCACAAAATTCAAATTGGTCGACCATGAGCACTGTCACAAGGATTAAAAACTGGCTTTAGTATTGCAAACAAAGGGTAATGATAAACAGCAGGATGTCAAATTAGGGGAGACATCTGGTGGAGTGCTGCAAAGTTCATTGTTAGGCCTTACATAACATTTTAAATAACATGGAAAAAAAGAGAAACAATAGGTTAATGAATTTCCTGGTTGATACTAAACTGTATAGTATTTGAAACACCAGTAGAGTCACTAGGGAGGTTTGAAATATGGACAAGAAATAATAAAATGAGACTGAGCTTGGGGGAAAAATGCTTGCTAATAAATTGGGATGGAAAATAGCCCAAACAACAGGGAGAAACCTGGGAAGACATAAATCCTAAAGTTGTATGCTTGGGTTATAGATAGTAAATTGCATTTAATATTATTATGTAACATCATCATCTTCCTTGCATTAATTCCATCGAATAGGGTCTGCTCTCCAAGTCCTCTCCTCCAAAGTGCTCTGTTCAGTGCTGTATATTATACCAGGTGCTAACGTGTCTTTCTTTATAACATCCCACCACTTCTTCTTGAGTTGGCATCTCTGTTTCCTTTAATCTTGATCTGTTGGACTCTCTTATCTACATAGTTGTCAGGACTGTGCTTGACATGACCAAATCATCTGAATCTGCAGTCCCTCATTTTCATTCATTTGGGGACTTACAGTGTTAGCTTATGGTAAATTTTTACGACCAGCTTCGAACCTGACGCCAGCCCTTCTCCTTTTTCAACCAGGCCTGGGATTGGCTATGGCAGAGTTACTATAATGTAAGATAGCAACTGAAAAAAGCCACTGCAGTTTTAGTCCACATAGGAAGAGACATCAGCTCATGAAATAGGGAGGTAATAATCCCTCTTTGTGATTTCTGAGTGCACAGCAGAATATTGCGTTTTGTCCCGGGCATTTCATTGCCGGAAATATGCAGACACACTAAAGGAAGTTTAGAAAAGAGACCTGTAAAGTAATTAAGGGTGTAGTGGAACTGACTCGTGAGGAAACTTTAGGGTGTGTGTATATATGTGTGTGTGTGTGTGTCTGTATGTATGTATATAATATATAATATCTATCTATCTTGGCAGATGATGAATGAGATATGTAAGTGAATAAGATACATTTACACATATGTAAAGGGTGTAAATACAAAAAAAGTATAGGAATTCTTTTTCATGATATATTGGGATATATGGGAACTAGGAGCAATGAAATGAAATTAAGAAAAGGGAAATTTGTTAAGTATCCGGAAAAGTTTCTGACAGTAAAATTTATTAGATTCTATGAAGTAGTCTTCCAAGGAAAGTGGAAGTTTTTGGGAATATTCTCACAGTGCATGAGCTGTCCGTTGTATTTATTCACTGTTTATAATATTCAGTTTGGGAAGGTGCCACGAGAGATGTATGTGTGTGTTAAAATTGAAAAATAAAATTCACATAGTAATTGAATTCTACATAGTGATCCATAAGTATGTGGGTATACTATGTAACTATATTAAGAATTTTTAATAAGTGCCATGTTTTAGTCTTTTGAATTAATCTCTTCATTTAATCGTCATTTAATGTGATCTATTTGTCTAGTGCTGAGCCATAATTGATGCAATAAATGTTGCACACAGGGCATGAAGGTACTACTGAGCCAAACAGTCTGCTAGTTTCCTGGGCACTGAGTGTTTAATGTATGATACTTTTAAAAATTGAGTCACATAAGAAGATGCCAGATGGTCTGTATTAGCATATGTAAACAAAAACAACTGTGCTCTGCGCAAAAAAGTCAAGACCTACAATTTTCTAAGGCAGGGGTGGCCAACCTGAGCCTGAGAAGGAACCAGAATTTGCCAAAGAGCCACAGTAATACATGAGCAGCTCCCCATCAGCTCCCCCCGGCTCCTAGCGCTTCCCACCCACCGGCAGCCCCGCCAATCAGCGCCTCTCCCTCCCTCCCAATCAGCTGTTTTGTGGCATGCAGGAAGCTGGCGGGGGGGGGGGGGGAGGGTGGGGGGAGGAGCGAGGGCATGGCAGGCTCAGGGGAGGGCCTGGGAAGGAGTGGAGTGGTGGCAGGGCCTGTGGCAGAGCCAGGGGTTTGAGCAGTGAGCACCTCCCGGCACATTGGAAAGTTGGCACCTGTAGCTCGAGCCTCAGAGTCTGTGACTATACAAGGAGCCACATATTAACTTCTGAAGAGCCGCATGTGGCTCTGGAGTCACAGGTTGGCCACCTCTGTTCTAAGGGTTTTCACATTGTGGAAGGTCATTCATAACTTTCTGTAAAATCAATATCAGGTTAAACTACAAAAGATAGCAAGGAAATAGAATAATAAGGCAATAAATGAAATTATATAAGCACTGAGTTTTGAGTGAGAAAATTAATGTTTCCTTCCCCCCTGTTTTTTTTAAGGGCTCTTGCAGACCTGAACAAAGACGGGAAGATGGATCAGCAGGAATTCTCCATAGCTATGAAACTCATCAAGCTAAAATTACAAGGTCAACACTTGCCTGTAGTCCTCCCACCTATCATGAAGCAACCTCCCGTATTCTCTCCGTTAATTTCTGCTCGCTTTGGTACTTATGAATGTTTAATACATTTACTGGTGTTGAGAGAGTCACCAAAAAACAAAAAAAAGTATTGAGGGTACATTCATATTTATATCTAACAGATGAGATCATTTGACTAAAGAAACAATGATTGCAAAAGGGATACCCTGATCTAAAGAGCTTTGCAAAAAAATTTCTCTGAAGCTGTTAAAGAATTATCCTTTAATTTTGGCTGTTTGTTGCTTATTAGCTGCCTACAATGTAATTCACACAGGAGTACCTGACTAAATCATTACACTTTTGGCTTGTAAAATGCATGAAAACTGTTCTTATGTGTGACCTACAGGCTGTCCCCTTGACCTAGAACTCTTTTTCCTTCTCTCTCAAAGATGCTAACTTCTGCTCTTTTCGAATTATGCTTTAAAACTAAAGCTAGGCAAATATTTAAAATCTCTCAAGGAATAGTTTTATTTGAAACATTTTTGAAGTTCATCAAATGATTCAATTAATAGTACTCAATCAGCTCTACTTCAACATTTATTTTCTCTTTAGCTTATGATTTAATCTCTCTTAGTGTATTCTGGGATTCTGTGTATGCATGATGTTGTATATTGTGAAGCATTTATAAACCAAATAATGTCTGCTAGACTACAAATATATCCTATGCATCCAGGTATGTATACAGATTATAAAAGTATGTGTATACATGTATCTATTCCACAACTGTTCTTAATTATTTGACTAGCTCTAAAGTGTGTGTGTACGTATATTTTCACAAGTATAGACACTTGTAAATATGTAGCGTTGATAGCCATGTGATGAATTGCAGAGCGATGCAAAAAATATCATGCATTGTTTACCACCTCACCCAGCATTCTGCCCGTCGATCCATTTTCCCCAGTATTCATTAAATAAATGATGCCAGTGCCCTGAGTAACTTCCAACAGCTTCATGTGGAAAAAAAAAAATCCATTAGCTAGAGACGTTTCCTTGTTTTCACCAAATGTGGAATTTCTCCTCCAAGAATACTGTGGACAGAGGCTCAGGACAAGCAGGATTCAGTCCTGCAACAGTGACAGCTTTTCTATACATAAATTGTCACAACTTTAAAGTCTGTTACTTTATATCCCTGAGGGGCTAGAAGTAAGAGGCTTTTAGAGAAATCATTATAGGGTGGGTATTGGAAACATTAGCTAAATATATTTTGAGCACATGTTGTTTGTTTCTTCATTTGTGCTTTCTTCTGCATGCAGCATACTCTGTGGCTGGAAAGTTTGAATTAGAGCTGTTCAAAGTGGAGAAAAATAGATCTTATAATTGAATGTAAATGTACATTTTAGAGTATAGGCATCTCTGCACGTTGACTGTCTCCTACATTGAGTTTGTATTGCATTTACCAGGCACAATGGATCCATTCTTAGTTGAGGCCTTTGGATGATGCTGCAGCATTAAATGTTTAATAATAGTTATTTCATTTCTCCTTTAGGAATGGGTAGTATGCCAAATCTGTCCATGCCAACATCTGTGCCTACAATCACACCTTTAGCTCCCATGTCATCATTGACCGCAGTGACTTCGATTCCTCCCTTGATTATCTCTACTCCCCTGATGCCTTCTATCAGTACATCATCATTGCCAAATGGAACATCCAGTCTCCTTCAGCCTTTACCTATGTCTTTCTCTTCAAGTAAGTACAACACAGTAAGATACTCAATTCTGGATACACTAATCTAATTCTTAGTGTAGATTATTAACTTGTATCCATTTATTTTTCCTTTTTGTTTCAGCATTGCCTCATCCTGGTTCTTTCAGTCCCATGGCAGGAGGGTTTGGTGGTACTAATATACAGAAGGCACAGTCTCTGATCGATTTAGGATCTAGTAGGTATGACACTTAAGACTTAAAATGTCATGTCTTAGACTTTAGTAACACATGCCTTTTTAAAAAATTGCAATATAATAGTTCATATTTACAAGCAGAAAAATAAGGAGATGTGTGAATGGCATATATACGATATTTCTGAACATTGATACAGATCTAGGCGATAACTGCAACAAGAGATTAATTTGTGTTTGGATATGAGCAGTTGAATAACATTGTCAGTAAATGTAATAAACATAAAGTGGGAGGGAGGTTCAGAAAGAATGGAATGAAACAGTGTTAAATAAACAGAGGCAAAACATACAGTCCAAGGATTAGGTGTTATGGAAGCTATGTTAATATTGCAACATGTTCTTTTCTGAGGAAGTTATGTATATAAAAGTTGTCTAAAAGATTATCTATTGCAAACGTTTATCTCTGAGGTCATTTTGCAAGTAATGGAGATCATAAATCTTTGTGATCACCTTCCTTATTTGTTTGTGCCAAAAGTGTTTAAAATAAAAGTTTGGTCTCTTTGGCTGTGTCTATATTATCTTTTCTCCGCTAGAGTTCCTCACTATTGCTACAGACAGATAGCTCCACTGTAGTACTGCTGTAGACAGGGCTCCAGGCATCTAATGATGTTATAATCATGATGTTGGCTAACATTCAGAGCAGGTTTATGCAATGTAGTGTTGGAAAGGTTTAGTATAAATCAGCACTCTCATTCTTGCTACCTCCAATGACTCTGAACCAGTGGTAGCAGCAGTGCAAAATTTTAGGGGGAAAAAGTATAGTTTAGGTGAGGCTTTTTGGTTTAGGGTATTGGCAGCAAGGAGTGACTTTAGAAGCTGCAGATGTTTTGTTTTGTGGGTGAGTCAGTTCACTGGTTGAATTTTTCATACATTCATGGTTTCATTTTTTGATTTAATTCATGTCTTCACTTAAATTTGCTACTCGGTCATTGTCCTTGGCCCTCAGTGTCCTGCTGTAGGCTTTTACAGGTCTTGGGATGTGTTCCCCCTGCCTTCCACAACTACTGGATTTTTATTAATATGTCTTGATTTTTTTCCCCATATTTTTCTTAAATACTACTCCGTACAAGTTCTTCAACATGTTTTGTAGACATAGTACTTGAATGCAAAAACTGTGTTTCAGTATGTTAAATTTTTCATTTCAGTACTATAAATAAACACTCTGTGCTGCATGTAGTAAGCATGTAATTCCTCTTTTTTAGTTGGATAGTAGAGATGAAAAACAGGGTTTTAAAATTCTATAATGTTTCTGTTATGATAGAGAGCAGAGAGAGGATTGGGGCCTCATTGTGCTAAGTGCTGCACAAACCAACAGGGGGAGACAGCCCCTGTTCTAGGGAGCATACTATCTAAAGCTTGTTTATTCAACAATGGAATTTAGAATGATGTATTTTTGTCTTTTTAACATTTATATTGCAGTTCAAATTCTTCCTCCACCACTTCACTAACTGGGAATTCACCTAAGACTGGATCCTCAGACTGGGCAGTTCCTCAGGCCTCCAGATTAAAATACAGGCAGAAATTTAATAGTCTTGATAAAGGCATGAGTGGATACCTATCAGGTGAGTACAGCATTTGGACTGAAAAAAAAAAAAAAAAGAGTTTTCTAATTATTAGAACTGAAAAGATTAATGATGAAATCCTTTGAAGTTAATCTGAATTTTACAACTGACTTCAGTGGAGCCTGGATTTTATCCTAAGTAACCGTACGTTTTTCTAATCTTTAGGTCTGAGTCTTACCGAGACACAAAACTGGCTTATAAAAGTGTCACTATATGGGATAACTTGTTGTTCAGCTTTTATGTGTGTGTTAAATTTAAAGAATTCCTATATTATGCTACACAAGACAATCTCACTTTACTAATCTGTAAACGAAAGTTTGGGTATGTCCTGCAGGTCTGCACTAAATTTGAACTTCGCTGGTTTCAAAGTTTGTGCTTCAGAGTCTCCTACCCAGGTGGCCTTATCTTGTTTTGGGGGATATTTTTCAAAACTCCCCCAGTCAACTAAAACTTTGTTTAACAACATTTCAAATGACACCAAGACCATCAAATGTAGTATTGCAAACCTAATCTTGTTCTTGAATACAAGTTCATACAATGAGCCAAGAGCAAATGTTTAAAGGGCAGAATTGTGTTAACATCTCTTTGACGTGAAAGGCTTTTTGTTGTTGTTTTTAGGGGGGTTGGTAGGTGGTAAAAGTGTATCTGTTGGGGGATGAATAAATAATACTTCTCTTTTAGACTTTTAGCAGTCCTCCCTAAAAGTCTATCAGACATGCTACAGCCTATATATTAAGCACTCTTTTGTGGTTTAGATCAGTGCTTCTCAAGCTATTTGATATGGGGGACCGGCGATTTTTTTTTCCAGTGTGCGCGCAGGCCAGCAGCTGATGGCTGGTCCGCAGACCACCACTTTGAGTAGCACTGGTTTAGATGGCTTCTAAACCCTTTAAACTCCTTTAATGGTACAGAAAAGATGGGACCTGTCATTTAACCAACAGCTCTTCTGTGTAGCAGTTTTCAGTCCAATTCAGTTTTTGCTTCACCTTGCATCTGTGCTTCCGTTAATCAAGAATTAAAGCTATACTGCAATCTTCGTTATAAGGAAGAATACGCCTAACAAAGAAGAAAATGGGCTGAAACTGTTGGCAACAATGTACTGATTACCTTGCTCCATTGCATTGAGTAGAGCTCAGCCTGTATACCTTTTACTGAGAGACAAGGTGGGTGAGATAATCTCCTCTATTGGATCAACTTCTTTGGTTGAAAGAGACAAGCTTTTGAGCTCCACAGATCACCAACAGAAGTTGTTCCAATAAAGGATATTACCTTACGCACCTTGTCTCTCTTGCATCCTGGGTCAGCATATCTACAACGCTACCTTTTGCTGATTCATTCTGTAATAATAAAAGGACAGGGTGTATAGATGAATGCTAGTATAAATTTATATTGGATATGAAAGCAAAAGATATTTTAGAATTCATAGAATCTTGGTGAAGAACATTCAGTAAAAAAGTATATTGGAGTCACAGAAGTATTCATAAGGAAACAAAAAAGCTGAGAAGGGTCAGGTTGGGGGCAGAATATGACTAAACAGCTAGGTATAAGAATGTATTTGAGGCAAAAAACAAATCTTTAAAAAAATCCCATAATGCACCTGAAACCCAATTGATGCTAATAAAGTATGCAATACAAAGTTTGGAGGGCAAATATAAGTTAGAGAATGAGGGCTAAGAAGAAATTTGAAGGCAAAAAATTCCCAAATGAGGACATTAAAAAAAAATACTGATTTAGAATAAGAAAAGACACATGAAGCAAGAAACCTGTGGGTGTGTTTAACAGACCTCTAGGATGTCAAGGGCAAGAACAGAGGATGAGATTGCAGAGAAACTAAAATGCATCTTTGCATTAGGACTTGTCTACACTACAGAGTTTTGTCGACAAAAGTTATGTCGCTTTAATTAAACTGCTGTTGCATGTCCACACTAGCCCCTTGTGTCAGCAGAGCACATTCACTCTAGCAGCTCTTGCATTGACACAGAGAGCAGTGCACTGTGGGTAGCTATCCCACTGTGCAACTGGCTGCAGGGTCCTTTGGGAAGGGTTTGCAATGCCTCATGAGGCAGGTACAGTGTCACATGATGCAGGTTTCTCAATCCCATTGTTCCATGGGCATCCTACTAGATTGCCAGCTGCTTTTCAACTGAAGTGTATGTGGGGGGAAGAAAAGGGAGAGAGTGTGACAGGGAGTATGTAGGGAAGGGGTGGGGGAGAGACAGAAACACTGTGTGTGTTGGGGAAGTGTGTCTCTTTAAATTCAGACATGCAGTTTCTTTAAGGTCAGACAGTACCCTGAGCAACCAATCCTGGGGGAGAGGAACCGCACCCCTGGCTCTGCACAGCACAGCAGTCTCTCCCCCACAGCAGCTGCCCTCTCTGCCTGCCTGCCGATTCCACATTAATGGTTCCGTGATTCCCTCCAAGTTCTCCCACAGCCTCCTCAGCAGTGTTGTGAGCTCTCCACGCTGAGGAAAGTCAAAGCTTTCCAGAGCTTTAAAAGGGGAGGGGGCGCATGCCTACAGGGCAGCTGAGTTCAAAACAGTGAGCAGAGCAGTTATGGTGGGCATTGTGGGACACTGGGGGAGGCCAGTTATGTCAACATAACGAATGGTAGCGTCTACATTGATGCCTTGACACTTTAACTTTGCCTTAAAAAGTTTTATGCCTCTCATCAAGGTGGTTTTATTTTGTCACCAAAAGTAGCTTTGTAGTGTGTACACCTCCATTGTTTTGTCAGCAAAAGCTGCCTTTTGCTGACCAAACTGTGTAGTGTTGACAAGGCCTTAGTCTTCACACTGGATTATGGAGAAACAAGCAGTTCTTATTTCCATAGTGCCCCAGCCCTTTAGCCCCCATCCCACACTCCAAACCCCTCATCCCGGCCCACCCCAGAGCCATCACTTTGCACCCCAACCCTCTGCCCCAGCCTTGAGCCCCCTCCCGTACCCCAAATCTCTCATGCCTGCCCACCCCAGAGCCAACACCCCCAGCCAGAGCCCTCACCCCGCACACACACCCCAACCCTCTGCCCCAGCCCTGAGTCCCCTCCCACACTCCAAACCCCTCGGCCCCACCCCCGCCACTCATCACCTACATATTGATGCACATAATAAGGTTCACTCCACAAATGGATATAAAAAATTAGAGGGAACATTGTTTATGACCTAAATTTGCAGCCATGGTTAGTGTTCACTTTAGTGTTTTGAAGGACCAAAAGGCAGAAGTAACTGAATAACAAAAGTATGCTATTTATTATTAAATAAAGCCACACTTGTGAATACCTGGAGGGTAGTCAGTGTTGAAGGACTTAAAAAATCGTTAAGGGATAATCCCAGTATTTATATATCATTTAGCCTGCCGTCCTTATTGGAAAAATAATAATGGGGAACAGATCTTACGGAGTTTGAGGTTTTACAAATCTCTCAAACTGCTTGGGTTCTACAGACTAGCATGTCTTTTCACTTTTTCCCCACTGTAATTTAAAATAGTGTGCCCTAAGGGTGATTACATTAAAAAAAAAACCAAAAAAAAAACCCACTAGCTAACGGGTCGCATATGATATGTATTGTGGAATAAATAAATCTCTCCCCACCTTACCTTCCTAAAAATCTAGCCTAGCAATAGCGGCAGTAACTTGTTTAAATTTATAATCACATACACACTGTGGGTTTGAAAATTTGACTTAAGTGTTTCATTCCGGATACACTTATGGGAAAGGGAGGGCTAGAGGCAGGGAGAAAAGAAGGGAGCAGGTAGTGAAAACATGCAGTAAATTATTGTATGATTCTTGATTCATTCATTTTAACACTCACTACAACAGCAAAGGCTCTGCAGGCACCCCATCCAAGGCTGAATATATTTTAAAAATGACTTTGTGAAATAAAGGACACGTGCAAAATGCTTTTTGTGCCATGTACTGTACTGTGTACACACAGGAGAAATTGCTCAAATGCATGCTTTTTATTTTCTTTGTTTTGTTTGTAAACAATACAAGCAATGTGCCTCACTCCCACAGATGTTAAGGGATGAGTTTTTCATATGTGCCTACATGACTTAGGAGTACAACTCCCATTTACTTTCAATGGGAGTTGTGCTCCTGAATCACTTTGATGCTATTGAAAAGTTGCACTCAAAGTTACTAAAAGAATGGAGTTCTATAGTATATCTATTTAGTAGATCACCAAAGGATTATTGTGGTCCAGTGGATACAGAAGGACAAAAAGTCAGTAAACCTGGGATTCAGTTTTTGGCATTGCCACTGACTTGCTGTGTCACCTTGAGCAAGTCACTTCATCTGACTGTGTCTCAGTTTCTCTGTCTATAAAATGGGAACAACTCCTCTCCACTTTTTGTAAGAGACTTGGATCTAAGCATGAAAAGTGCTAAGTGGTTACTATAATTTTTCCTATAGACTGAAGGTTTCTGCCTAGCAATCTGTATAGTTTGTTAGCAGGGGAAGGAATGTAGCCCCCACATTAACAGTGCTAACTCTTTGCAAATAGTCAGCTACATTCTACATATAGCTGTGAAGATCACCATAAACTGTTACGTTCATCTGTGATGGGATTTTCTGAATGAGAAAAGTTGGTCAACGACACTAACGATATTTGTTTACTCTACTTGTGATCATTGTGTCTGCGGTTTGTGTTTTTAACAGTATACAGAAATAATACAGTATACGGACTACCAGCATTAATAAACCATCAGCACAAACTGATGAAGTAAAGTTAAGAATAAATGTGGGTTGCCCCAGTTTACAACACATCACATAATATCTGTCTTTTGTTCTAAATAGATTTATATATGAAAATTCTTAATAGTTTAATCTGTATTTCACTAAGGATTTCAAGCAAGGAATGCCCTTCTGCAGTCAAACCTTTCTCAGACTCAGCTGGCTACCATTTGGTAAGTTTACTCACTGATTGATGAGAGGCTTACACAATTGTGGTAGGGAATGTAATCTGCTCTCTGCCATCAAGAAGTGTTAAAGGATAAGGTCCATTTAAAAATCATACACTATAAAACCCAGTAAACTTTATTTACCCATTTTGCTCATAATTTATTAAAACTGCACTGTTTTAAATGTCCAGTTTGCCATTTATTATTTATACTGGACTATGTAAATCAGCAAAGTCAGTTTTGCTTTCTGGTTCAATGCTTCATTATTTGGATTGTAAACACTGAAGAAGAGGGTTTATTTGTTGAAAAACAACAGTTTCAGGTAAAAAATAAGTTCTCATTAGAATGTCAAAACAAACAAACCCCAGAGATTTTTTCAAAACGTGTCAATTTAAATTTGAACCTAAATTTACATTAAAAAAAAGAACCATAAGTGTTCCTTCAGTCCATTAGTGGTTTGTGACAGCTGTACGCATATAGTTGTACATTGCAGTTGATTAAAGCTTGTTGTTATGGTGGTGGAAACAATTACAATCTTCTGAAGACTTTGAACTCCTGTACGTTTTGGGCTGGATCTTGCCTTTCAACACAGCTGTGAGTAAGAGGTGATATATAAACTTCACCTTCTCGCAGGAGTCCACAGAAGCTTTGTGGATTAGATTAGCATTAGACAATCCACTGAAGCTTCCCTCTCTGCTTCTCCTTCGTCCAGGAGGTAGTCATTTGCTTCTGGCCTGCATCAGCAGCAAATTGTAGTATACCTCACAGTTGTGTGGTGCATTATGGGGGTGCAGTGAAAGTGCTATTAGCCTCCTCTTTGGTGTGGAGAATTCAGAGCAGCTGTAGCCATGTAGCATCCAAGTAGGTCCTATTCGCAAGTACACAGTCCATGTCACAATTTATCCCAAAGTCAGTAATTATCAAACTTTTATTTTAGTATTAAAGAGAGAATCATTTTTAACATCGCCCATAGGTGGAGCTGGTCAGTAAAAAGAAGAAAAATCACCTTTTTATCAACTTTGTTTCTGATTTTTGTTGGATTTCCCCCCATTAACGCTTTGTGGCCAGCTCTGCAGGACTGTTTCTGCCTGCCCCATTACACTCTTCTTTAAGGAAGGCTCCTTGCCTGCATCTCTGTGGACAGCCACATGTTCCTTTCCTTCACTCTTCAGCAATGTTTCATGTAAGAGTATGGCAGTGATACTAGTGTATATGCTGCCTACCCATTAAAGCAGGATGATGGGGACTGGGAGTATTTGATTCTGCACCTGCCAGCTGCAGGGAGCTCTGAAGCAGCTCACCTTTGCCCCACAGCATTATCAGCTGAACTGTCTGGTGTTGAGAAAGAATCCTAGGCTAGGGGTCACAAGGGAGGAAGGAGCCCTGTATGAAGATCCCTTTTGTAGTATCAGGGCATACATTTAGATAATGCTTTATATCCTGAGAAAAGAACTGAGGCAGAGTAAAATGGGTGTTGTGATCTTGAGAGTGGCTTGAGCATGGAACAGGGTTTTGTTTCCAGTTCTGCTGTTCACTTGTCATGTTACCTTGGGCAAGGCACTTTAGCCTTTCTCATCCTCGTTTTCCCCACTTACTTACATACTGCATAGTGATGTTGACCTAATTAATGTTTGCCAAGTGCCTTTGCAATCATTTGACAATATATGCTGTATAAAAGCCAATTGTTATTTAAACTGTAAAATAAAATAAACTTTTCTTTCATCCACTATTGTTTTTACTAAGATGAGGGATTGTTTACCAGTTCACCCTACAAGGTCTATGCCTTAAGAAATTGTTCTATAATAACTCATTTCAGTTATCCCTTCCAAGTGATTTTCAGTTGCACTGACAAAGACATTCTCCCATTTTATGTAGGTCACTATCTGACGTTGATGGAGATGGACAGCTGAAAGCTGATGAGTTTGTGTTAGCCATGCATCTAACTGATATGGCCAAAGCTGGCCAGCCTCTGCCATTGACCCTGCCTCCTGAATTGGTACCTCCTCCTTTCAGGTAAAGTGCTCAGGACAGGGAGACATGACCTAAATATAGAGGTACATATATCTATATAAATAGAGGTAATATAAAGAATACTGAATAGCCTGAATTTAACTCCCCCCAAAATAACTTCTCTCCTAGAAGTGGAAAATATGCTGAAAATGTTAATGGAACTCTGCCATCTTGCCAGCGAATACAAGAAGAGGAGCCCCAGAAAAAACAGCCAGGTAAGAATGAGATTTTGAGTTTTGTGTTAGTGTATTACACTTTTCATTGAAGAATATTGCATCTTTTAGAAACTAAAAAGGGGGTAAGGAAGTACAGCATTACCATTTCAGGAGCTGTATTCCTGTTACCTTGGACAGAGGGAAGATTGTCTTGATGCTGTCATTTAAGGGCAGTTAAGAAAACATCATGAATGTAAGGGTGAGGGGCTGTTTTTCAGGTGTAGGACGTATCAGTGACATTATTATTAATGAATGTCTTGGAAAGCTTCATGGTCGAAACGTAGGAACACCACTATGAAATTCCATGTAATTGAAAGTTACTGGTGCTTGCCTTGTCTCCATATTAGTGCAGGATTTTGAACCTGAGGTAGCTTGATCTTGTCACAGTATCTGCAAGCAACTTGTAGCTTACCGTGGCCCATAGTATCAGACTCTCTTGTCTGACTGCTGCTGCCAGGAGGGAGTAATAGAGGCTCCCTCTTGGTGGCCGAGTATGGGCAAGGCTTATTTCCATTTTGGGAAGGTAATCCCAGAGGCCCCTAAACTATTCCCTCCACACTTTTTTTTTAAAAAAATTCCATGTTGCAGTTATTGACCCTGATGATGGTTGGTTTGCTGCTGTTTTAACAGTTTGGGTCTAAGAAAAATTAAAGGTAACCCGCCTTTTGAAAAACCCCTTATTTGTGCTGACATATGTGCTGTACAGTGAAGAATGGTTTAAAAAGATGAGCTGTGTAACTCTGCCATTTTCCTATCCAATGTCAGTGACCAAGAAAGCAACCCTCCATTAGCTTGTAAAAATTTGTTTTTGTCCTGGACAGATAGAATCATTTTATGTCTATTAATGTTAAATTGTATTCTGCTTTAAACCATCAATCCTACCTAGCCACTGTTTTTTGTGTGAGGTCAAAAAGTTTTACCACAGAACATTTCTTTTTGATGTCAGAAGTAATGAAATTTTGCTGTTGTGCCAAGCTGTGAAAATGATAAGAATGTCAGTGTTTGTGAAAAGAGGATAGATACTTAAAACTTCTTGATTTAAGGTGCTTAAATTATCCATGGTGCGATGTTTTGAGCTAGCCAATAAGAAAACATGGTAGGCATTAGCAGTGTAAGAGAGGAACTGCTTTGAACCATTGTTCTGTGTAAAACAGTGCTAACTTCTGTGCCTTATTTTAGTTACATTTGAGGACAAGAGAAAAGCAAACTATGAGAAAGGAAACGTGGAACTGGAGAAACGGCGTCAAGTCCTACTGGAGCAGCAGCAGAGAGAGGCGGAACGTAAGGCTCAGAAAGAAAGAGAAGAACAGGAGCGAAGAGAGAGGGAGCTGCAGGAGCAGGAGCGGAAAAAGCAGCTTGAACTGGAAAGGCAGTTGGAGAAACAACGAGAGCTGGAAAGACAAAGGGAGGAAGAGAGGAGAAAAGAAATAGAACGGCGGGAGGTTGTTTCCTTAATTTTATTTATTTTAATCCTTAAAGTACATACCCACACTCAGTGAACACAGTTGGTAAAGTTATTCCCTTGTCCATTTGGGAACTTGTAATTTTTATGTGCCTTTGAACTTGCGTTACCTCTAGACAAGCAGTCTTGGTCTAGTAGTTTGAGCATAGAACTGGGAGCCAGGCATTCATTGAAACTTGGCTTGGGCATGCACTCCTTGTGTGACTATTGCAAGTCATTTTGGAGGGACACCATCATTTTTGTCTGAAATGTTGTGCCTACTATTGTTACAAATAACCCCTAAAGTGGATAAAACTCAGGTTCTCAAGACTCTTTCGTATTCTGGGCCATGTTTTCTTTTACAGTTCTCTTTTTAAACAAAAAAAACCCCAACAACTGTAACCCAAAACTAGGCTCGACTGAAGCTTGAAACTGACATTATTTTACTTTCGATCCTATAACAAATCTGGGTTTACTTGGTTTGTCCACAGTCACATTTAAAATTGCATCCACTCTGTGACCAATCATGCTAAGGGCCTTCTGAGTCATTATTAGTTTCCAGCACTGTTCTCAGTTAGAGGCAAGACGATTAGAGTGAAACCAAATTTGTATCTGAATTATACATTACATTATACCCAGTTATCTTTCTCCACAGTTGATTATTCTGGCAGTTTCCCTTCCAGTTGGAGTTGAGATGTTCAGAACCATGTAGGATAAGATCTTCCATTCTTGTGATCATATATGATATTTGAAATATATAAGATTGTGCTTTAAGAGCAGAATTCTTATATGTTTTACTGCTGTGCTACTCACAAGTAGAACAGAATGGCAGATTACTTTGCACAAGAGTGTAAGCAAACCTGAACGTGCAAGGTCTAGGTCTAATTTAAGACCTGCCAGCCTTTGTAGTGTCCCCTTTAATGATATCATTTAGGATTCAAGGTGTTTTTATGTGGATTTTGTTCATTAAATGGCAAACTATATAGATATTGCTAAGTATGAAAATACATATATAGCTTTCATATGTCTGTACATTAAACACTCGCTTTTTGTTAAACTGGAAATATTTAATTTTAGCTTAATTTAGCTACAGAATATGTGTAGATATCAACACTGTAAAACTTCTAGTTTGCTTTAGAGTTTCTAAAGGGTATTGTAAGCTTACAGTGATATAACTTGTTATCTGCAGGCAGCAAAGCAGGAACTCGAGCGCCAGCGACGGCTGGAATGGGAGAGAATTCGACGCCAAGATCTTCTTAATCAGAGAAACAGGGAGCAAGAAGAAATTGTCAAGTTGACCTCTAAAAAGAAGAGCCTTAATCTTGAATTAGAAGCCCTGGTGAGGCACACATGATATTAAATATATTTGAGTGATATACAGTATTTTAAAACTGTACAAGAATCTTAAAATGCACATTAAAGTGCTAAGTACAACTTTTTCTTGATCAGGAAATTAACTTAGTATTGGCTCAGCAATCAAAGCAGGGTTTTTTCTAAGAATTGTTCTTAAGGTACCTTTAGGCAGAAATGATCTTTTCAGAGAAGTTTGATAGAAAAACTTTTTTTGTTGTTTTGTTTTTTTACAACATGTGGTTTCTGTAGAGTGACAAACATCAGCAGATCACAGGCAGACTGCAAGATGTTCGAAGCAGAAAACAAATTCAGAAAAGTGAGCTGGAAGCTCTAGATAAAAAATGTGATTTGGGAATTGTAGAAATCAAACAGCTACAACAACAACTTCAGGTATGTGATTTCCTGTTAAACCTACAGATCTCTTTCACTTCCCTTTAACAGTTGTGGTGGCATCAGTAATGTGTCCTTATAGGAAAGATTTGTGCAATAGCATCTAGGGATTGAATGGTTAGGATGCAGAAAAGAAGACTAAGTAGAAATGGCCAGTGAATGTGGTTCCACAATGCCTATTAAAATTATTTATAGCATTAGGGAAACCAATACGTACATTCATGATCATTGATATTAATTTTACAAGGCTAGAAGTGAGGTTTTGACCGTAATTTCAGTAGCATGTGCTAGTTTACCAGTGATTATATAGGAAGATATTTTGTGGGGTTCAGTAAGATTCCTACCTGGTTTCTACCTCTTCATCTACATTTGATATTTCTAAAAAGAAGTAAAACTCCCACAGGTGTTTTCTTGCTCTCACCTTTCCAGTGAAGGTACTAGACCTGTGCAGCGCTCTGTCTACAATATCTCAAATGTTTTCAGATCACTGAATTAAGCAACATGATGGAACATGTATGGAAGATGCAAGAGCTGACGTTCATCAAATCATTCCAACAATTAATCGATGGAATTCAAAAATCAACTCTATTTTTCATTGATTCATAAAAATTTGGCGGTGAGGGGGGATGTTAATTTTAAAATGCTAGGGTTTGACTATTAATGTGAAAAATTGTAAAACTGCTTTTGCATTATTTCATCTCGCTTTTTTAAAAAAGATTTAAGCTCACCTGTTCCAAAACCACACAGTTGCAGTTAGTAATAATTGATATTTCTTCGTTGTGAATTGATCCTTCTCTTGTCTACACATGGGGTTAGCACTGGTGCAGCTACACTGATTTCTAGCAATTGACTATTGGGGCAAATCCCTTGCAAGGTGTTAAAATTGATGAATGATTTCAAGTATTAGAAATTCCGTATGCTAAAGTAAAGCACATGACATAATAACTTGTTTTTGTTTTATTTATCAGAAACTGGAAGCTATTAGTTGATGGCTAGTTTCAAAGAATGCTTGGATTTCTTTGGAAATTCACGTTCTACCATAATACACAAATGTTATGCTAATATGCTTTACATTTGTTATTTAAACTCTTTTAAATTTGTGTGTTGAAGAATACTTAGTTTTTATATATATATGGTGATCCTAGAATAGTAAGTTTTTTCCCTATTATGGGAAAAATTGTACCAATGCATTATCATACAGTTTACTTACTTTATGTGATATTAAAAAATTGTTTGTTTGTGGTTGGTGCCATATAAACAGATATTAACCTTTCTTAAAAATACATTGCACCTCTTTCTTATATATCTATAGGAATATCAGAATAAACTAGTCCATTTAATTCCTGAAAAGCAGTTATTAAATGAGAGAATAAAACACATGCAGCTGGACAACACTCCTAGTAAGTGTCTTCAAATAAACTCTTTGCTCTGTATACTAGCTTTTCTTTACTCACTGGGAAGGCTACTGTCTGTGTTGTTATTAACCATTCCTTCATAGTTACCATAGATTCAGCAAGTCCCAATAAATATTCAGAACTGTTTGTTGTCCCTACTTTCTACCATTTCCTATATCTAACAAATGTGGGGAGAAATATGTTTTGATAAGAAAAGAAGGCTACAACTTTAAACATAGACAGTACAGACTATAGTACAGGGAGGAATTATGGTCTTTGCTGCCCAGATTTTCCTTTTGCTTACAGTCGTGTAAAATCAGGAGTAACTCCATTTAAATCAAAGGAATTTATGGAAGTTTTACACTACTGTTAAGTGAGTGGCAAATGAGGGCCAAAGTGTCTGCCCTCAGGAGTTGCATCTAATCAGACTACTACAATATGAAGAGGAGATGTCATACGAACTTTATTATATGAGTTATGGTAGTGCCTGTATGCCTCAATCAAGGATCAAGGCCCAATCGTGCTAGAAGCTGTATGAGAATGTACCACAAGAAGTGGTATAAGCAATTCGTTTCTCAAGTGGGAGTGAATGTAAATTAAAAAAAGTGGTTATTGAAAAGTATGGTAATACAAATAGAAATCATTGTAAAAGTACATGATCTTTCCTATGCAGATACAGGAATCAGTTCAGTGAACAAGAAATTCCTAGAAAAGGAAAAATTATGCCAAAGACTTCGGGAGCAATTAAATGCCCTAGAAAAGGAAACTGCTTCCAAACTCTCTGAAATGGATACCTTTAACAGTCAGCTCAAGGTACATGCATTCTACAAATATATTGTCTTTAGTAATAAGCAATGTTTTCCTCCTCATCCAGTCACCAAACTTTTATTTGCTGTCCCCCTATGCCATGTCTTTTCTGATAGTCTGTGCCTATTTTATAATATCAAAATAAGCATTGCCAAACATCTTCTAGCAAATGTGCAATTAGAAACTAATTCAAAACTGTCAAATGTATAATTAGATGTTAACACCCCCTCTCCCTTGCTTACCACTCCTCTGCGTTCATCATGTTACAATGCCTTTCAAAGGCACGCTCATAGTTCACTCTTACTCAACACAGGTCCTAAAATACATAAAGTAAATGAGAGTTGAGGGCAGTGTTCCTTTTAATTTTTCCCACGCATGTGCGGAATTAATTTTGTTTTGGCACCAATATGGAGGTGATGTGTGACTGGCTGGGGGTGTGGGCTCTAGGGAGGGGCTCAGGGCTGGGGCAGAGTGTTGGGGTGTGGGGGGGGGGGGGTGAGGTGAGGTCTCCGGCTGGGGGTGTGGGCTCTGAGGTGGGGTGGGGATGAAGGGTTTGGGGTGCAGGATGCCCCGGGGCTATGGCGGGGAGCGAGAACTCCCCCCAGCTCACTCTCTCCATAGCAGCACGTGGGCTGGGTGGGAGAGGCGCCTCTCCCTGCCACGGCAGCTCCAGGGCTGGACTGGGTTGGGGCGAGCTGTGGGGCACCTCTCTCCCAGCCACAGCAGGTCCAAGACAGGCTTGGTTGGGTCCGAGGGAGGGGTGCCCCTCCCCCAGCCATGGCAGGTCTGTCCGCAGTCTGGGCTGCTAGTGGTCCACAGCTTCTGGCTCAAAGCGGCAGACTGTCCATCACTGGTGGCCCGGAGGAGCAGCAGCAGCTGTGGGCTCCTTTCCGCTCATCTCATCCCCCCTCCCCCCATCTTCCCCGTCACTGGCAGGCAGCCGGTGGCTGCTGCCTGTGGGTGATGGAGGGCAGGGGCAGAGAGAAGAGCCCTCTACCAGATGGCTGAGAGGAGTGAGTAGGCAGGAGGGATTGGGGGGTGGGGAGGGAGCGAGGAGAAGCCCTGGGCTGGCGGGCCTAGAGGAGCACGGGGAAGGGGCTGAGAGGAGAAGAGCCAGCGCTGCTGCTGGTGGGCTGCAGCACAAGTGAAGTGGAGCACCGGGCTGGGCCGGTGGGGTCCCTGCTGAGGGTGGGCCTGCCGCCAGAATAAACCCAGTACTGTCTGGCCTGGATGGGTTGGGGCCGGGGGAGGTGCGCGTCTCCCCGCCAGAGTCCTGAGTGGAACTCTGGGGAACTTAGAGGGACCTTGGGTTGAGGTTGCTGAGCGCCTGCAGTTTCTGTCCCTATGGCAGTAAGGTTGTTTGGCTACCATTTTGCAGATTGTAAATGGAGTATCCTAATTGTTTAATTTGTATTGGAAGAAAATACTACATCTGCCAGCACAGCACATGGGATATTTACTTTTGGCAATAGACATGGATGCTTGTATTCCTTTAACTAGGAGACAGAATGTGCAGAGGGTAATTGAAGGAGGCTGTGTGGTTTATATATTGTCAGTTTATCAGACAGATGCATGCAACTTTCTGACAAGGGTGTTGTTGCTGTGCTCTGTTTGCTGGCTTATTCATAGTGGCATTGATGTGAATTTTAGAATAAATTGTATGATTTCCCTTCTGGGTAAAGGAATAAATTGTATGATTTCCCTTCTGGCTAAAGGAAGGACCACATTGCATCTGTTGAAGAGAGCTTAAGGGAAAAAACTCTCAGAACATTTGTTTTTTTAATAAAGAAAACATTACCCACAATATTGGTGCTTGCATTTGGAATCACATGTGTGCTGCATGGCTTGCTGGTTAGTGAGAGCAATTCAGTTATGTTCAGTGACTGCATCAACAATATAGTCTTCCCTACAATATATTTTTTAAAATCATTACAAAGTTTAATTGGCTTTTTATCTGCCTTATCTTGCAGTGTGAGAATATGGATGATTCTGTTCTTCAGTGCCTTTTGTCTCTGCTAAGCTGTCTCAACAACCTCTTCCTCTTACTTAAGGTTATTTTCTAATCTTTGGCTCTTTTGCTTTTAATTATTTCACGGTTTTTCTCTGTTTTCCCTTTCTTTTTGGATATATAATCTCTTTAGAACTCAACTGAAAATCTTTGTTTAAAAATAAAACTTTTCAAAAACAGAATGAATATTCTTTACTTTTCTGCTTGCTTTTAAATCCTTCTGCTATCCTAACAGCTTAAACTTACTTGCTTATAAAGCAAAGCCAGAAAATACTGATGTGTATCTTGTTTGTTAATGGACTGATACATTAACAGATTCAATTAGCTTTATTACCTAGATACTGCTTTTTCTTTTCAGGTAAGGTAATATCCACCAAAAAATTATCTTCCCATTTTGATAGAAACACTTAGTTTCTTTGTGTTCATTTGCGCCCCCCCCCCCCCCGCACTCTCTCTGTCTCTCTCTCTCTCTCTCTCTCACATACACACACACACACACACACACACACACACCCCTGCCCTCCTCCCCCACACATACTCACTCACCTACACACACACAAACACACACACACACACCTGTCAGCTATGAGTCAATTCCGTGATTTATTTGGCCTGGGTTCAGAAGAGTCCTGAAATTGCATCAGTGCCCGGGTTAACTAGGGTAGCCAACTTTCTGATTGCAGAAAAACGAACACTCCTACCCTACCCTGCCCTGCCCCTTCTCTGAGGTCCCACCCTGCTCACTCCATCCCCTCTTCCCTGCCTTGCTCACTCTTCCCCACCCTCATCCATTTTCACCAGGCTAGGGTGGGGGAGGGGGAGGACTCTGGCTGGTGGTACAGGCTATGGGGTGGGGTTGGGAATGAGGGATTTGGGGTGTGGGAGAGGTCTCAGGGCTGGGGCTGGGGGTTGGAGTGCAGGGCGGATGAGGGCTCCGGCTGGGGATGAGGGATCTGGTGTGGGACCAGGAATGAGGGGTTTGGGGTGCAAGAGGCGGCTCTGGGCTGGGGCCGAGGAGTATGGAGTGCAGGAGGGGGCTCACGGCTGGGCCAGGGAGTTGGAGTGCAGGCTCTGGGCGGGAGTTTGAATACAAGGGGGGGGTTCAGAGCTGAGGCAGGGGATTGGGGTGCAGGAGAGGGTGAGGGCTTCAGATGGGGGTGCAGGCTCTGGGCTGGGACTGGGAATGGGGTGTTTGGGGTGCAGGAGAGGGCTCTGGGCTGGGGCAGGAGGGTGGGGTATGGGAGTGGTTGTGGGCTCTGGGAGGCAGTTTAGGTGTGAAAGGGGTCTCAGGGCTGGGGCAGGGGGTTGGGGCGTGGGAAGGGACTTGGGGTGCAGGCTCCTGCTGGATGGTGCTTACCTCAGGTGGCTCCCAGAAGCGACCAGCATGTCCAGCTCCTAGGCAGAGAGGCCAGGGGGCTCTGCACGCTGCCCGTGCCTGCAGGCACCACTCCTGCAGCTCCCATTGGCTGTGGTTCCCAGCCAATGGGAGCTGCAGAGTCAGCACCCAGGGTAGGGGCAGCGTGCAGAGTCTCCCTGATTGCCCGTATGCCTAGGGGCCACAGGGACATGCCAGCCGCTTCCGGGAGCTGCATGGAGCCAGGGCAGGCAGGGAGCCTGCCTTAGCCCTGCTGCGCCGCTGACAAGACTTTTAACAGCCCGGTCAGCGGTGCGGATCTGAGCTGCCAGGGTCCCTTTTCTACTCGGCATTCTAGTCGAAAACTGGATGCCTGGTAACCCTAAGGTTAACCTGCATGATTCGGTAATACGATTCTGCCAAACCACCAGGTTTAATTTAGTAATACAGCTTTCATAGCTCTTCTCCTTAACACAATGGAAATTCTATGCTGTGGTCACATCTATGCTGTGGTCATGTGCTTATTGTATTTCAGCCAACCATCCATTTTAAATTTTGTATCCTTCCCTTTCTTTGTAAATTACTCTCTGAATTGTTTAATGGATCATTCGATTTTGGAACAAAATGATATTTTTCACAGTGATCCTCAAAGTGTTTAAAATGTGAAGAAAAATTGTTCCCCACCTATGTCTGTGCAATTCTATGGAATAATTTGCCTGTTATAGGTAATGAGGATTAGTTTGTTGCTGCAGATACTCACTGTCCAATGAAGGTTTTATTGTATTATCTTTTTCATATTACATTATATAGACAGTTAGACTTCTTACGAATTGTCAGGTTTTGCAATGGGAATGCACCATTCCTAATTGCTCTCTTTTGATAAATAATCTGATAGGAAAGTCTGTGTTCTACCTATTCATCAGTATGTGTATCTAATACAATGTGATTCTTAAAAAAGATTAACTGTAGTGTTCTACAAATATATTAATGACCTGTTAAAGTGTATACTAGATCATTATTGCTGATACGTTTCTTTTTGTAAATTTAATTACCCAAGAAATTTTAAATGATCTGGTGCGAAAAAGTTCATTATAAAAAGACATGAGGGAATTAGAAAATGAGGGAATGGGAGTGTGTTACATTTTAAACAAAATATTGTTAAAAGCTTTAAAAGACATAGGACCATATGTAGCCAGAAGCTAGTATCTGGGTGTTTATGGTTTCCAACAGTGATAAAACTATTGCATTATTTTCACCAGTGCATCAGATTCCAATTTGGGCCTGTTATCCAAAGCTCCATACCAATTATTTCAGCCTTTGGTTTGAGCGTAGTTAGAGGAAATGCTGTGGTCTGAACTTTACTTTGCACATGACTATGTTATGTCTTAGTTATTGGATTGATTTGTTATTTTTTAAAAAATTTCTTTGAATCATAATTATAGAAAAGATGATATATTTCACCCATAATTAACAAATTTTTATATGTATTTTTCTTCTTTTTGTAGCGACCTTCTATTAAATTAAGCAGTGGCTAATAAAGGAAATACTAAAACATAGTGAAGGGAAGCCTCCATCTTAAGGGATTTATACCCAAAATTTCCAGTACTGTTTTGTGTTACTTGTAGTTTAAAGGCTATCTCCACCAGGCAACTGTTTAGAGATCATTTGAAGACACACTTCACTGTACTTCTAGTCCTTAGATGACCCAGTGTTTAAGGACTTAATTTAAAATTCCCACTCTTTTTCCCTCCATCGTATTTGCAGTCTCCAGCAGAGGAATGACTAAACGATGCACTTTGCAAGTATAAACGGCACAAGAATTTGCAGATCTGCCAGCTATTTTTATATGCTCCTGTTTAACTCTTTCTTTCGAATGAGAGTCAACATCCATTATTAACTTTAAGATTGTCCTGCCCGTTTGTATTGGATCACAAAGCATTAAAATGCCTAGTTACTTTCCTAGAAAAATGGATTTGCCTGTCAGTCCTTTGATATACTTCATTGTGTTTCCTCATTAGGAACTGAGAGAAAGCTACAACACACAGCACTTAGCCCTTGAGCAACTTCACAGGATCAAACAAGAGAAAATAAGAGCTGTAGAAAGAAAAAGAGCTGAGCTTGCACAAAAAAAGCGACTGGAGGATGAGGCTGCAAGGTAACATGGTTGAAAATCATAAAACACTGATACTGTAGTTTTTAAAACAGGATATTGCATTGGTGAGCTTAAGATGTTGATACCAGTAGACACAAAATCTAACTGATTAAAATATACATCCTAACTAAGAGAGCAGCACTACATGAACTAAGCCTTCTGAATTTTTACATGGAATACAAGGATTTCTGAAGTTCTGAATTTCCTTCCCCTTAGTATGTAGGAACCAGTCTGTTACCCTTTTTAATACGACAAATCTATTTGATGAAAGTGTTATTCTCAAAGATTGATGTGTCAACCTAAGAATCCATTTTTGTAATTGGGCTTTTTAATCTCTTCTCCAATACACAGCTTCCATGCATTTAAGATTACTTAATCACATTTTCTACCTTGTTTTGCTGTCATTGTACATCTCCTCCCTCCACTTAAAAAGCGCTTCCTACTAAATGAACAAATGTAGTTTAGTTGCCAGTCATTCATACTCTGACAGTGTGATATTCTTAGTCCCTGAATATTTATGGAAATTGGACGAACATTGTGACTGCCTAACTTCGATATGATGATCTTGAAAACCAGGTGAATGTCCGCAAGTTACTAGTTTTAAGGGTAAGAGACTAAATTAATCCTTAGTTTCCTCTTTGCATTTCAATCCCTGATCTTATGTTGGTTTCTTGCCTTATGAGCGAGAAAACGTTCACGTTTACCTATGTGGAAAAGGATCCTTCCTTTTGTCCGTAAATGATCTTGTTTTTGCTCCTACGTTATTTTGTATCAGCTCTTTCCAGATTCTGTTGTCAACTTCCCCTACCCCCTGCCTGATCGGTCCAGGACTCTCAAGTGGCATTGTTGGCCAGAAAGTTTTTTCAGTTATCTGGTTAGCTGGCTGCACTCACATCAGTCTGATCTGCATCTTGCTACGGTCATGTTATGCCTTTATGATGTTCACACTGCATTACGATAATGAGCTCTATGTGAGGCTACAGCTGGTGCAAAATGTGTCTGCCCACCTGTTCAGAGGCTTAGATGTAGGGGGAGCATATTCATGCCAAATACTCTTCTCATTTACACTGGGGTTATGCTGGTATAACGGTTGTCAGTGAAGTTATTGGGAATTTATACTCGTGTAAATGAGACTAGAATGAGGCCAGTTACAACTGTTTCCCAGGAACTGCATTGGCTTCCTGTTTACTGCAATTTAAGGTTTGGGCTTTGGCACCAGATTTTCAAAAGAGCTGAGGCACTGAGTGCATGTAAAAATTTGACTCTCTCATTTAGCTACCTAAATAGGACCTGAGATCTTCTGAAAATCTGGCCTCAATTGTGAGTGCTAAGCACTTCTGATAATCTAACCCGGTATTAGTACAGCCCTGTGTAGTTTAGTTACTGATTGGCTGACAGATTGCTGATACCCTTCGTTTCCCCTCACTCCTCTCCAAAAAAGTGTGTGGGGGGAGAGTATCATTGGAGCTAAGTTATTGGCTGAGACACTTCGAGATAATAGTCCCTGATTTAGATGGAGATACGACTGAGCCAAACCTGGCCATTTTCAGAGAATACTGCCAGATTCTCAGATACTACACTGAAGACTGTGGAGTGAAGAGAATATAAATGCTGCAATAAATTCCCACAATAACTGAAGACCAGGAATTACAACAACAAAAAGTAATAAGTAAAATTCGCCAAACCAGGTATTGGTAAAGACCAAAGTCTTTTATGACCATCTCTGAACAACTTTTCATTTTTCATATGTGGGGTTTGGATATTGAAATGATGGGCACCCGAGAAATACCATAGATAGATTAATGCTCCATTTTCTGCTCTGCCCTGGCCCATCAAGTTGAACAGCATTGATCATGGAGGCGCTGCCGAAAAAGCTCTCAGGCGTGAAAGGTCAAGGAACAATGTTTTCAGACCATAAGTCTATCTTATTTGTATTTTATTAGTGCCTAAGATGTGCTGGATTGTGTGCGCATGTGAGAAGACATGGTACCTATCCCAAGAGTTTTTGGTCTGCAGTAAGGGGGTAACAGAAACGGAAGAGGAAACCAAACAGGATGGAGAGATCCTGCTGTGGTTGACGGAAGGTGGCATAGGGAGATTGGGGAACAGAGAGCAAAAGAGAATACTAGAAGAGGAGAAAAAGAAGAGGATAGTGCTGAGGCTGATTAAATACATTTTTTGTCACATGCTAATGACAGCAAACGAATACCCCAGCACCATCCCAAACCATTGTCTCTGAAGTGCCAAAGGTGCAGGCACTTTGAAGGATTTTTGGCATTTGTTTTTAGACACACGGGACATGTGGCTGTTGAACAGAAGGAGATTGCTATGTCAAGTGTCAGTTCTTCTCTGCACTCTGGGTTTGGGGACCAAGCAGGGATCTGCTCTCTCTCTCCTCTCGAAGTGGGGATCTTGAATTCACCGACATATTGTTGTTATGGTTAGTCAACCAGCATTTCTTCACTGTACTCTAGAAGAGTGTGGAGGGGGCAGTACTTTACATTTAGGGCCACCCTGTGTAAATTCTAGCCCTGGCTCTGCCACCCGAGCCTTGCATGTGACTTCAGTGACTCCCAGATCACTAACTGTGGTTAATCCCATAAACACTTTCTCACTTATTTATTTATGTATTTATTTTTCCCTTTTCATTAAGGAAAGCAAAACAGGAGAAGGAGAACTTATGGCAGGAAAATGTCCGAAAGGAAGAGGAGGAGAAAAAAAAGCGATTACAGGAAGAGCGAATGCAGGAAAAAATTCATGAAGAAAAACAAAAAGCTGAGGAGGCAGCTGCCCAGGTGAGAGAGAGGGAGTTCCAGTTGCAAAAACTGGCTGAGGAGAAACATGAGGAGGAGAGGAACAAGCTAGCTGAGATTCAGAGAGAAACAGAAAAACAAAGGCAGAGACAACTGGAAGAAGACAAAAGGAAGCAAGAACAGATTGCAAAAGAAGCTGAGGAGAGGCGTAAACAGCATGAAGAAGAGAAGAGAAGAAAAGATACAGCCAACCTGCAAGAGTCAGAGAAACACACTTCAAAATTAAACTTAAATGAGAAATTTGCAGACTTGTTGAAACAGACTGAGGATAGAAATCTTAAGCCTACATGGAGAAGTGAAGGTAAACTTCATCTATTGATTTATTTTTTGTTTAAAATGTTCCTTGTCTTGAATGAATATTGTTACTTCATATTTAGACATTTTAATGTAGAATAATGACAATATTATAGGTCTTGTGTTTAAAAATTGATGTTGGAGACCATGGACCATATCCACAGTTGGAGTAAAGCTGTTGATGTCAGTTGAGCTATAACAGTTTACACCAACAGAGGATCTGACCACAAATCTTTCAGTGCTTTCAGTTAAGAATCCTGGACACTCGGAGCAGTAACATTTTGGCTTTACTGCACTTTGTCTATGCAGAATACTCACCACATGTTGTGGCATGAGATGTTCATAATTTCTTTTAAAACAATTTTTGATAGTCAATGAACAGATAAGAATCAAGTAATGAGAATGCGTACAGCTTTAAAGTAACATTGATTCATTGATTAACACTGATAGAGAAATTATAGGTATCATAACCTCAGTTACTAGATGGTGGTCAAAACTGAGGTCAGAATGGCGTTATGGGTAGGATTTTGAAAAATGCTTAGTGTTAGCCTAATTCTGCTCCCATTGAACTTGATGATAGTTTTACTATTGACTTAGTGGAAGCAGAATTACAGAATGCTTTTTTTTTTTTTTTTTTTTTGCTAATTGTTAACCATTGTTATGGCTTTAGTGTGGCTGGTTTAGTAGTATTACTTATCGACTTAGAGAAATTTAGGGACTGAGACTATATCAAATACAAATATGTAATATTTTGCTGTTCTGGGCTTTTAAGTTTCTCCTTGACAAGAATGTCACCTGGGTTGCAGGCCACTCAGTGTTGGGGTAGCCTTTTCTAGTCAATTTGAAGGAAATGTAAAACTTCTATACACAAATGAAAGAAAATATTAAAACACAGATCCTGGTGAAGATATTTAACAAGAAGAGATGGGTAGGAAGACAAAGACTTCTTATTTTGACTAAGCACATCTGTGTTCACTGCTACTCCAGTTTATTACGTTAATCAATAGTCTGTGTGATGTTCTGCTCCTTCCATCTGTTTGTTGTACCCAGTTATCTCTCACCATACACTTAGACTGTAAGGTCTTTAGGGCAGGGACCATCCTTTCATTATATCAGTGTATAGTGCCTAGCACAGTGGGGCCCTGAACAAGCTTGTTGCCTCTTAGCACTACTGAAGTACCAAAATAATAAATACCAGTAATACTTTTTCTTCTTTCAGGTAAAGTAGTTAGTGCCTCAGAATCTAGGAATTCAGCTGCCTTGGTGAATTACAGAGCTTTATATTCATTCGAAGCAAGGAATCATGACGAGATGAGTTTTAATTCTGGGGATGTAATTCAGGTAAGACCGGTAGTTCATGCTAAACTAACCACAAAAATCATTGACATATGTCTTCATCAAAATTAATGCTTTTTTTTTTTTACACACACATTTTAGATCGGTTCAAATTTACAGTAATTGCTTCTTTTTAGGAGGGGGTAGTGGGATCGATTTAAGCAATATGCTCCTCTAGGACTGACATGTTATGGAGGAGTCGAGGGCCAAGGACTGGCACTGACTACTATGAAATGCCTAGCTTGGAAATCATTATTGCTGTTATAAACTTTGTGAAACAAATAACAAGAATAAGCTAAATAATCATTGCTTTCCCATCTCTAGTGCAACATTTTGCAGGTATGCATATAAGGCTGCAAAGAAGATTACTATGTTTGCATTGCTATAGGCAAACATTGTCATAGATAAAAGTGTATAAAACAAGATTATTCGTGCTGCTAGAATTATTAAATACCTGACCTGCCTGGTTTGAATAGGTTTGAGAGTTTCTCCCAAGTAATTAAAGATCTGAATAGTGTTCTCTGTTACCTTATCTGCATGGTGGTTCTTCGAGTAGATGCAGATGTGATGTGTGCGCGCCCAGCGCACCGGAGTCAGAGACTTTTGCCTAGCAGTCCCTGTAGAAGGGTGGCTCTCGCACCTTGTGGCTGTGGCCCCTCCCTTGGCTATATGAGGCAGCACTGCTCCAACCCTCTCGGCCTGTGGCTGCAGTCAGAGGTCTGTTTGGTTGTAGTGTCACAACCTCGCATTTAGTGTTAGTCTAGTTTAAACACTGTCCTTCCTGTGGAGGGGCGATCCCCAACAGTGACCCCCACACGCAGTGCTTGCTTTGCCTCGGCAAGGCCCACCTTAAAGAGTGTATATCATTTAAAAAGAGGACTCGGTTGGTGCAGGATCTTTGTCTCACGTAGCACCTGCTTGAACAGGCCATGCAGCCTGATCTGATACCAAGGCCCTCCTCAGGTCAAAGATTGCCCTCAGGCTTGGAGAGTGCTGCCACCCCTTGTTTTGGGGCAGGCGCCTTGCTGAAGAGGCAGAGGAGCCCTTCTCCATTGTCAGCACCGAGGAAGAGGTCTCATAAGACCAATTGGGACTGCTCCAGGTCACAGAGCGACTCTTCTGTTTCCCCCAGGAATAGCACAGACTGGCATAGGACCAGTTCCAGTATGTGCGATAGCATGGATACATCTGACCTTTCCCAGTACTGAGTGGGAAGGACAGAAATCCTGTACCATTGATTCTGGTTCCAGCCTTCGGGTGTCCATTGAGTCCGGTACTGACAAGGTAGATGCCAGTACTGCCTGTGTCCATGTCATCAGGCTACCAGGAAACCACAGACCTCCTCTGCCTTTCGGTCCCAACCTCACCGTTGGTCCAGGACTTCCTAGGGCTGCGCCAACTCTGGCACTTCTGATGGAGTGAGCCACTGAACCTTGGTGTCTGTTGACACTGTGTCCCCCGACACTCTCCTCACTGTGGTGGGGATGGAGCCGGTACTGGAAATGGTGCAGGGGACCTTGGCACCCAGACCCTTTCTGGCCCCACTGCATTTGATGCTGCAACCATTGACAATGACACATTTGGGCACTCTTGGACCACTGTTAGCGTCAGGACCAGTGCTGCCTGTGGCACCAGCATCCTCAGTACGGATGGAACCGTATTAATCGGGAATACCAGTTCCAACTTTGTTCTGGGAGACAAATGAATCGGACCGCCTGTTGACTCCCTTGGGCATCATTCCACCCATACTGCCAAGATTTCGGGGCTCTCATTCCGAGTCAGAGTCGTCATACCCTACCCGATGAACCTCAGGGGCTGCCAGTGGAACAGTATGGCTCCTAAGGTTGGCGTGTGCCCCATGGCTGAGAAAGAGGTCCCTGGCCTGGGCTCTGCTGGCCACCAGTGCTCTATCTGTAACAGTGGCCTTGGACTCAGTGGAATGTTCCTTATTAGCAGAGATACCGCTTTTCATCACATTTGAAGTCAAAGTAACCTGCATGGTCGTAGGTGGCGTCAGATCAACTGCAAGCCCAAGCATCAGCAGTCTGCTCTCTCCTGGGTACATCTTTCCAGGAGTGAAAGCCAGTTTTGGCTCACCTGAGGCCTTGTTGCTGGACAATGCCATGCTGAATGGTTTATCCTCACCTTCTATTCCGGACAACTTTAAGGTGTACCAGGACCTCTTATGCCACATATCCGCATTACTGGGTATCCAGGCAGAGTTCCTCCAAGAGAACACACAAAAACTGGTGGATATTTTACAGCCCGCCGTCCCTGGGAGAGTGGCCATCCTGGTCAGTGATGTGATCCTTGAGTCAGTGAGATCCCTGTGGAGTACATCAGCCTCGGTACTGCCAGCGTCTAAGTGCATGGAAAAGCGCTTCTTTGTTCCCATGGAGGGATTTGAGGGTTCTCTTCTCACCTGGCCCCGAATTCGCTGGACGTAACAGTAGTAAACAGCGGCCCAGCAGGGTTGGTTCAAGTCTACCCCCAAGGACAGAGACTCCAAGCAGTTACATCTTCTGAGCAGGAAGATCTATACCTCATCATCCTTACAGTTTAAGATCACAAATCAACAAGGTTTGATGGCCAAGTATGATTTTCTCAGTTGGTCAGCCATGGCTAAATTTGAGGACCAGTTGCCTAAGGTCTTGTGTGAGGAGTTCTGAGCATTCACTGCGGAAGGCTGCTTGGTGGCCATAATGTTCCTGCAGGCTGTCCTTGACATTGCAGACACTGTGGCCAGGGTTATGGCCTTGGCAGTAACTATGAAGAGGGCCTCCTGGTTGCAAAACTCTGGGATCACTCTGGACGTCCAGCAAGCCATTGAGGACTTGCCCTTTGATGACTAAGTCTTCTTCTCGGACAAGACTAATGGCACTTAGCCCTGGAATCCTTGAAGGAGTGTAATCCTTGGAAGTATACGTGCCGTCCATGCAAAGCCACAGCAGGAGCAACAATATCACCTGCAGAATTCCTTTGTCCAACCTTTCCCCTGAAACAGTGGGACTACCTTAGAAAAAGGGATAGCTCCCACAATAGGAAGCAGTGGGGCTTGGGCTTCAGACAGTCCACATGATCTCCCTTGGCACAGGCTAAGCGCTCATTTTGTCTCCTTTGTCCAGAGCAGTGGTCCAGTCATTACTACATCTCTTCTGTCCCCCACATCACTTTGGGGACAGGTTGACCCGCTTTTACAATGCTTGGATCTCAATTACCTCTGACAGCTAGGTTCTAGACACTGTCAGATCTGGCTACACAATCCATTTCCTCTCCACGCCCACTTCCACATTCCTCTACAGAGATTCCTCTCACGAGACATTGCTCATTGAGCTGTATTTGTAGTTGGGAGCACTGGAACACCAGGGCCACGGTTTTTCTCCCAGAACTTCTTGATACTGAAATATAAGGGCAGGATGAGAACCGTTCTCAACCTTTGTGGCCTCTATAAATTCATCAAGTACGTGAGATCCTGCATGGTCACTCTATTGGCTATCCTTCCTGTCTTGTGTCAGAATGACTGGTTCATTGCTCTGGACCTGCAGGATACTTACTTTCTTGTGATTCTGCTGATCCACAAGAAGTTTCTGTGTTTCGTGGTAGGAGAAAGCCACTTTCAGTATACGGATCTCCCCTATTCTGCCCCCCACGTCTTCACCAAATGCATGACAGTGGTTATGGCCGATCTCAGGAAGAAGGGACTCCACATATTCCTGTACCTCAATGACTGGTTGCCGAAGGGGAGCTCTGGAGAGGAGGTTCTTGCCCACATCGACATCATGTTGAGTTTGCTCGACTGTCAGCACTCATTTTAAACACCGCAAAGTCAACCTTGGCTCCCACTCAAAAAATCAAGTTCCTTGGGGCCCTGTTAGATTCCATGAGGTCGAAGGTGTTCTTACCGACCGACCGCTTCCAGGCAATTCAACAGTTTTGCCTCAGTCTGCAATCTCAGCCTTCCATGACAGTGCATGTGTATCTGAGTCTGTTGCGCCTAATGTCTGTTTGCATGCAGGTGTTCTCTAGGTTGTACCCTCACCCTCTTCAGATGCAGCTCAGGACAGTTTACCACCCTGCCCTGCATTCTCTGGACAGGTCAGTTCGCCTTCTTCCAGCAGTTCTGGATTTCTTCCACTGGTGGGATTTCCCACACGATGCGTGCCATTGGGTACCCTCTGTTTGGCCCTCTCCAACTAAGTCAGTGGTTGCTGACACTTCCCTTCTGGGTGGGTGGGAGGGGAGTGCATCTGGACTCATTAAGGTTGCGGGGTGTGTGGTTGGAACAGGAAGCCTCACTCCATATCAATGTGTTGGAACTTCAGGTCATCCACGATTCATGTTGTGCCTTCCGAGATCACATCACATACTCACCAGCAATGCTACTGTGATGTACTATTTGAAGAAGCAAAGGGGAGCAGGTGCGGTACATTCCAGATTACTCTGCCTAGTGGCGATCGATCTGTGGCACTTTTGCGTTGAGGGAGACATCACCCTGGTAGCAGTCCATTTTCCAGGGGTTCAAAATCATCTCGCAGACTATCTCAGGAGGGTTTTCTCCTTGAGACATGAATGGTCCCTGAAGAAGAGTGTTCGTCAAGTCATCTTTGCAACATGGGATGTCCCTGCGATGAACCTGTTTGTGATGAGGGAAAACACAAAGTGTCAACTGTTCTGCTCTTGAGGGCCTCAGTCCTCTCAGACGCCTTCCACTGCAGCTAGCGGTCAACTCTTCTGTATGCTTTTCCACCTATTTCAGTCATTCCGCAGGTCATCCTCAAGCTAAAAGCAGATGAGCTTGAGCTTGAGGATGTTGCTCCAACATGGATGAAGGAGTGTTGGTTCTCAGATATCCTTGCTCTGTCAATTCAACCTCCCATATAGTTTCCTGTCCATCTCGACCTGCTCAATCAGAACCAAGGCCAAACCCTCCATCTTGCAATTGGCTCCCAGCAGTGCTTGGAGGTTGTCCAACAAGTTCTACTTAACAAAGCAATTTAATCCAGTATTCTGAAATCTCTAAATATTAGACTTTGGTTTTATGGTGTTAAATTACATATTTGCATGAGAGAGGGAAGTAAGAAAGGTATCTGTTAGTTTCAAGATATAATTAGCTGAGCATTCTTTTACTTTTGATACCCCCGTTTAGAAATATGCAACTCTATATATTGGATAATTTCAGATACTCATAAAATATTTTGATTAAAAAACTTCATAGTGTCTAATTTAAGATGTAATCAGTAGATGGAAACATTTGTTTATGTATCTTAGCCAGAAGAAACTTAATCTATATAAAAATTGTTTGAAGCCCCTTTCTTTTACTCTGTGTTTCTACCATGCGTAGCACAATGGAATCCTGATGTTGTTTGGGTCTGAGGTCTTACTAAAACACAAATAATCATGATAGTAATCATAGTAACTTTTCGACAAGCTCCATTAACTTCAGAGGCATGTTATGTCCTCTTTAGCCTTTAAATAAAACAACTGTAAATATCTCTCTAAGGGTGCATTATAATACAAAACCAGCAGTTTATCCTTTTTTCCATTTAAAAAGTAATTGTGCGCTTTATAAGAGCAAATAGCCTTGTTATACAGCTTGGGGCAGTATATTATTAGGCAATGGGATTCTTAGTTTTTTTTAAAAGGCTAAATTTTAAATGGGATGACAGTGCAGATGATGGGGTCTGATCCTTATGGTCACAACTTTTCCAGTTAAATCCACAGAATTGTAGCAGGTGCTGACACAGCAAATATTTTATCTAATGTTTTCGGTTTCAGGTTGATGAGAAAACCGTTGGAGAGCCTGGTTGGCTATATGGGAGCTTTCAAGGTCATTTTGGCTGGTTTCCATGCAGCTATGTAGAAAAAATACCAGAAAGTGAAAAAGCTTTATCTCCTAAAAAGGCCTTACTTCCTCCTACAGTATTTTTGTCTACTACCTCAGCTCCTCCAGAGTAAGTTTATTTATTGACCGTTCTAATTTTGGATAAAGTAAAATGTTATGTAATAGCATTATGGATTACTGTAAATTAGATGCAGAAAATTTATTATAGTGACTATATGAGGAAGAGCTATAATACAGCAAGTTAAACTTTGATCTTCTGAGTTGCACTGGGCAGCACATGCATTTTGCATATGTAAGAAGCAGTAGGTCTTGCTAATGTACTTTCTAAGAAAAATTGTGCTTGTGCTAAATTTGCAGACCACTTTCACCAGGTAGATCAGCAGAAGACACTGATTACCAAAACGTACCTTTCTCAAGCCTAACTGTTAACACAACATGGCAGAAAAAATCCGCTTTTACTCGTACTGTGTCCCCAGGATCTGTTTCTCCTGTTCATGGACAGGTATGTTGGTGAGAATTTTATGTATTTTAGGTTCATGTTAACAATACTGATATACTTTTGTATAGATGAGTTACACTTTTTCTAACAGTTCACTGCCGTGATCTAGACCAAGGGTGGGGAAACTACGGCTCTGCCTGCGAGCCATTTTAAGCCGGCCTGTGAGCTCCCACTGGGGAGCTGAATCGGGGCCGCACCACGCAGTTTAGCCTTGCTCCGGCGCTCCAATCGGGGTGCCAGGTCGGGGGCCACACCATGCAGCTCCCGGAAGCTGCACCATGGCCCTGCTCCGAGGGTCGGGGGCCGCTCCACGCCTAGGAGCCGGAGAAGGGACATGCCACTGCTTCCGGGAGCCGCTTGAGGTAAGTGCTACTTGGAGCCTGCACCCCTGAGCTTCTTCCCCTGCCCCAGCCCTGATCCCCCTCCCACTCTCCAAACCCCTCGATCCCAGCACGGAGCACCCTACTACACCCCAAACACCTCATCCCCAGCCCCACCCCAGAGCCTGCACCCCCAACCAGAGCCCTCACCCCCTCCTGCACCCAAAACCCAATTTTATGAGCATTCATGGCCTGCCGTACAATTTCTATTCCCCGATGTGTCCCTCCGGCCAAAAAGTTTGCCCACCGCTGATCTAAACACAAAGCCAAATTCCTAGTTGGTGTGAGTGGGCATACTTCTATTGCAGTCTGTGGAGCTATGTTAATTTACACTACCTGAGGATCTGGTCTTTAAACTCTTTCTTCTTCTTCGAGTGCTTGTTCATGTCAGTTCCAATCAGGTGTGTGCAGGCGCGCATGCATAACAGCCGGAAGATTTTTCCCCTCGTCAGGTCGACCTGGGTGCCCCCTGGAGTCGCACCTTCATGGCACTCAATATAGAGCCCTGTGACCCCGCCGGCCCATCAGTTCCTTCTTATGACCAGTGACGGTAAGCTGGAACATACTTTAGCTCTTGCCTTGGCAAGCGCCGTTCACAGTGTCCGTTGTATATAGTTCTTGATACCGTTAGTGTTAGTTATCACTACTTGTAGTGTAGATACAGTTAGTGTTAGGTTTTCTTTGGGGTTCCCCTTCCCTCCGCTCCCGGTGTCGTGGTGTGACGCGGTCCCCAGGCTTTAAAACTTGTGAGGCCTGTGGCAAGTACATGCCTAAAAGTGACCCGCACACTTTGTGAGGGGAGAGCCACCAGGAAGACCAGTGCAAGATCTATCGCGAGTTTTGCCCTAGGACTTTGAAAGACAGAGACCAACATCTTAAAGTCCTTTTTACGGAGGCTGCGCTCCGGCCCCAGTCAGACCCTGGATCAGGGGATCCCGCGTCTAGAACCACCTCCTTGGTGCGGAGTGCCCCAGCACCATCTACTGGGGAACCAGTGCTGAGAAAGAACTCATATTGAGACTCTCGGCACTGTCACAGCTACTCCCGTGGACAGGCTTTGGGCAGGCACCAGTCGCAACCACCAGTGCCACAAAAGAAAAGCTGGCTGGAGAGGGGCCGCTCTCCCCCGGCCAAATCCAAGGAGTCGGCCACTGTGAGACCCCAGTGGGGCCACACCACCTCGGCCCCTTGGCCGGCTAGGGTCATGTCGACTCCTGTCCCGGTGGCGGTGCAGTTGAGTCCGGATCCTCCCCACTTGCCGGCCCCAGGAGCCAACAGCTGCAGCTCCCATTGACTGCAGAGGCATTCGCAGCAGCCCAGGACTTGTTGCGCCATTTTCCCCTCCCAGGGGGGATAAATCGCCGGCACTTTCCCATCCCGAGGGGAAAGCAGGCTATGATGTCACAGTGCTCACCATTGGAATGGGTTACCTAGGGAGGTGGTGGAATCTCCTTCCTTAGAGGTTTTTAAGGTCAGGCTTGAGAAAGCCCTGGCTGGGATGATTTAGTTGGGGATTAGGTCCTGCTTTGAGTAGGGGGTTGGACTAGATGACCTCCTGAGGTCCCTTCCAACCCTGATGTTCTATGATTCCATGAGAGGGTGGCGGGTCGGCAGGCTCTATATTGAGTGACATGAAGGCACAACTCCAGGGATGCTGCTAGGGGAAAAATCTTCCGGCTCCCATGCACGCGCGCACACACCTGGTTGGAATGGAGTGAACAACACATCTCGAAGAACAACAGTTACGAGAAGGTAAGTAACCACTTTTTTCTTTCACTATATTGTGTTACTCTGGGTTAATTTCTTTCAACTTTGGGATTTTGTAAGGATAGCAGCTGCAATGTGTGGAGGAACCTAACAGGTAAGCATGTGTTTATCTCATCAGTTTGGGCCTCAAGATGATCTTTCAGATTTCCCTACCTAGCCATTTGGGGACTACTGTTTCCTTTCTTTTTCTACCAAAAGGTATATTTTACCTCCAGGCAGAAGACTACCAATGTGTGGGCCCTTCCAGAGTTACTCTTAAAAGCGTATATTTTTGCTGACACTGCAGCCAACATTGTTTTGTAGAACCAGATACATGTCTAAGATATTTCTAACTTAATTGGCGAGTAGGGAGCAGAGTCCAGAGACCACTCCGGAGTCCATATGGCAGTGCAAAATGCTGTGGTCAAGACAGCATTCATTCAACTGGCATTTAGGAGTGAACGCACCTAGAGTACAAGAGGCGATTTTTGAAACTTGCATAAGTAATAGGTACTAAAGCTGATTAACATCTGTATTTTTACTTGAACAGGGACAAGCTGTGGAGAATTTAAAAGCACAGGCACTTTGCTCTTGGACTGCAAAAAAAGATAACCACTTGAACTTTTCGAAAAACGATATAATTACTGTGCTGGAGAAGCAGGAAAACTGGTGGTTTGGAGAGGTGCATGGAGGAAGGGGATGGTTTCCTAAATCCTATGTCAAGATCTTGCCTGGAAATGAAAACAAACGAGAGGAGTAAGTGAGACTGTTGGTATTTTTGTATTCAACAGCTGAAAATAGAGTGAAAAACATGGGGATACTTTAAATTATGGGAACTAAATAGCATGTATGACCTGCACCATGCCATCATGGGCTGTAATTTTAATCAGCTTTCACAAGCTAAGTAATGTTGGGCCTGTTCAGTAAATGTTAGATCTTTCAAGCTGGGTGCGAGAAAAAAGGGGTGTGTGGTTATTCAACAGGTGACATGCCGCTTCCTCTTGATTCAGTATCTCAGCATGGTGCTGGCACTCCGCTGCTGGAGGTGTTAACTTTTAGATGACGTACAAAATTGAGAATTCTTTGCCATTAATGATTATACACTCCCGTGGCACATCTTGTAGAAATAGTGGTGTTTTTCCTAGCTGTCAAAAGTAGTGCCAGACTATCCTAGTATTGAAGCTAACGGTTCAGTTAATTGCTGAAAATCTGAGTAGTGCTGCTGCCACGGAATGGCTGCTTCATTCCAACCTAGAGATGATTACGGGTTGGTGGTTGAAGTGATCTTTGCACATACATGACTTAAAGTTTTTTGTGATTTTCTAGAATAAGGCGAATTTTAAATAAATGTCAAGTTGTTACACCTAAAATAAAGATTTTGTATGTCTTGATCACCACAATTTGTGACTGTGTTTTCCAAACCCTGTAGCTTAAATTAGGAGTCTTCCATATGATTAATTGAAGTCATATTTTTTGCTCTTAGGGTAAACCTTTCTTGATCCCCAATAAATTTTTAATTGTTTAGCTTTTGCTAATAATTAATGTTATTGCAGAATTTCTGATATTCCTTAGTCATGACCTATATAATATTTAGGAGATATTGCAGTAATGTGAGTGACCACTTGCAACAACTTAATTAAAAAATGTAATGGGGACAACAGCATAGTAATATATACCAATTGAGAATGAAATAATGCTTGGCTGCAATTTTTTTGTCGCTCAAAGAATAGGAAAATTACACTGTACTAAATCTTTATTACTAATTGAAGAACGTTTTGTTAAACCAGCCAGACTAAATCACTTGGATCTTTATGTTTGCAGACCCGAAACTATTTATGCAGCTGTAAACAAGAAGCCTAGTACACCATCTTATACAATTGGAGAGGGTAAGCATGCAATTACAATGTCAGTTATGAAATTATATAACTAATTTCTGTTTAATAGCATGTAAATTAATAATGGATATGCGTAGAATTATACCTTGATCAGGTCTGTGACTGTTATAGAGATCTGATACAGTCACAAGTGCTTTTTAGATTCCTAAGTGTACCGTTTTTTTTCCTTTTATGTATTTAAGTGGAGAAAGTATAAGTTCAAATGGGAAAAATAATTTGTGAGAGACCATCTCTGAACTTTTAAATTTGATCTGTATTTACCCATTTTCCCACCCTTCCAGACTATATAGAATGTGTGTAGACTCTGCTTAGAAAAGTCACTTGGGCTTTTGATCTCTACCATGATAATCAGATATTATGCAGTTCACCATGCGTATGGAGTATTTCTTCTTATGGCTTTTCTGAATTTAAATGATTGTGCTGAAGTGTGGGTCCAAGCTGAAATCTCTCATATATAACAATTCTTAAACTGTGGTCTGTGGACCACTGATCATCCATAGAGCGGTCGCTGTTCACATGGTACTAACTCTCCTCATTTCCATCTGTTAAATCACATTCAGACACTACAAATGTATTACTTTTCCTTGTAAGCAGTTACCTGTGGTTGCTACATTTGTCACAGAAATGTTATGTGCATGCACATCCGAGAGAGAGTCTGCACAATTGCAAATGGGAGGAGAGATGATGGATGCAATTTAAGTGAGAGGGAAGGTTGGTCCATACTATGAAGTTGATTGAGCAACCCTTATATGAGAGGTTTTTTAAAAAGTGACTAGCATGCCTCATGTTGTATTTACTGTATTAGGGTTTTGATAAAATTCAATTTAGTTTCAGCTGTAATCAAGAGAGGCCAAACACTTTTTCACTGTAACTAATGCAGTTTCTTTCTTTCTCTCTCTCTCTCTCTCTGTGGTTGAACAGAGTATGTTGCACTCTATTCCTATACGAGCTCTGAACCTGGTGATTTGACTTTTGCTGAAGGAGAAGAAATACTAGTCACTCAGAAAGATGGAGAATGGTGGACAGGAAGCATTGCTGACAAAACTGGCATCTTTCCATCAAACTATGTCAAACCTAAGGATCAAGATGTGAGTTTTTGTCTTGGGTTTTGTTACTTAAAGCAAGAAGATTTTATTTTTGTCTGTATAAGTTTACTGTATTTTGCTAGAATTCTGACGTTAAAAAAACCAACAAGTTACACTTTATGTCTTGTATATAGGTAGTATGTTCACATTCTAAAATTTGGGCATTAAATTGTAGCTCTCTGGTGGTGTATCGGGCATAAATGCTTAGGTCAAGAAAGCGATTTGCCTTTTTTCAAACCATTATGCTTGGTAAAGGGAAAAAATTCAGAAAAAATGTTATTTGTGGCAAAAGAAGAATATTAAAAAAAGAAAGTTGCGGTAAATTCTGCTGTTAGCACTGCAAATTAAAATCTTGTACCTTTTGATTGTAGGGTTCTGGTACTGCTGGCAGAACTGGGACACTAAATAAGAAACCTGGTGAGTCTGATGTAACTTACAAACCTTTAGCTTATTGTATTTGTTCATTATTCACCGGTCTTTTTTTTATTGCAGAGATTGCCCAGGTGACTACAGCGTATGCTGCATCAGGGACAGAACAGCTTAGTCTGGCTCCAGGACAGCTGATACTTATTCTGAAGAAAAACCCTAGTGGATGGTGGCAAGGAGAGTTACAGGTAATTAAAGGAAAAAATAATCTTCACAGAATGAATAATGAGAGCAATTTTTGTGATTTAATTTAAAAAGTGAGAAGCTCTTAAGTTCTTTTTGCCATATATAAACTGTACTTGAACATCACATAAAACCTATATTGCTGGGCCTGTTTCTGTCACAGAAAATCAATGTTTGTAACCCTGGCAGAATGTAGGGGTTCAGTATTGGCAATTAATAAAAAGTAGTAATTAGTGTCAGAAGAACCACTTAACTAATAAAACAGTGCTAACTTTGTTAAAATATTAAATGGTAACAATCCTCTGATGAAATAGTAGGACCTCTTAAAAGCAGGAGGGAAATTAGTACAGGATATTCTAATTCCTTGCATTCACAGAGCATTTTTCAGTCAGAAAGCTCTGAACGCAAACTTCATAAACTACCTACAGTAGTAATTTCAAAAAGTAAAGTATCATTTTAACATCATTTTTACAGGTCTTGGGAGCTACTGGCAATCGAAAAGTTAATATATAATCTGTGCAAGGAAATATATAGGAAATTAGTAGTAGTTTGCATTTTATTAGAAAAGGAGTTTTGGCTGTGTTTCAGGATGGAACCCCAGAGGGAGGAGGAAAGGAGATGAAAACTGAGATGGCCAGTTGTCAGGCCTTGCTTGGTTGAATTTCATATTTTATTGCAGTAACTGAATATTTTTCCATATTTTGTATTACAGTAGCATTGCTTGTACACACTTACAACATGTTGTGAGAAAAGCTGTCAAGATGTAGGCATATTACCTCTGAGATTTTCTGCTCATACTATAACCTTTCTGTTTTTTACAGAAAAAGTGAAGGTAAAAAAAAAGTCAAGAATCCACTATACAAGCTTTCTTTTTAGATAACAATCACTCTGTCTTATCTGATAGAAAGTGATGCTAAATTCGTAGGCCAAGATTTTCAAAAGTGGCTAGTGACATCGGATGCCTCCATTTTTGAGTGCCCAGTCTGAGACACTTTATAGGGGCTCTACTTTCAGAGGTAAGTGCTCAGCACTTTTTGAAAATTAGGCCCCTGTAAGCTGTCTCAAGTGGAGCATCCAAAATTACTAATCACTTTTGAAAATTTTGACTGTGAACTTTCCACTCACTCAGTTGAGCAAATTACAGTGCAGCCATACTCAAATATGCTTTTAGTAATAAATGTAAACCAAATTTTGTCTTGTAGATCCATTCAGTGCTTAATAACTTTGTAGGCAGGTTTTTTGTGACTCTTAGTTGAGAAGCTGTGTGGGTGGGGTGCTCATTACAATCCACTGGTCAGTTGTCTATTTAATTCTAAAACATATTTTTTTATAGGCAAGAGGGAAAAAGAGGCAGAAAGGATGGTTTCCTGCCAATCATGTTAAATTGTTAGGTCCAAGCAGTGAGAGAACTACTCCTGCTGCTCTCTCAGGTAGGAAAATAATCTCATTTATATTAAATTTGGAATAATTGTATGTAATTCTTTCCTTTACACTAAGTAACAGTCAGTGTTTAGTGTAATAGTCTGATTAATTGCCACCTATTACCCTTGTGATGCAGTCAGTATTGGGGACCATTGTACCAGGCTCTGAACAGACACAGGAGAGGACAGTCTCTGTCCCAAGGAACATACAGTCTGTCAAACAACTTTTTCATCAAAAAACAGTGCTGTCTGTGGCTCCTGGAATGTGCCATCTTCTGTTATGGCTTATTGCACTGAGAATACACCCTTTGTTTCTGTCCTACAGACTGCGTCCATGCACATCCTGCTTACACATGGCAGCAAGACTTCTGGGAACTTTGCTGTTATTGACAATACCCCTACAACTGTGTGCTATGCTGCTTCTAAGGGTGGGCAGATGTAGCCTTGACTCCACATGGATTTTTGATTGGCTGTGTAGGTCTTGATGAGAACAGCTTTCCCTGGTTCCACTTCCTCAAAGTCTGCAAATACCCTACCTTCTGCTGTGTTTGTACAAGAGTTCCACAGGCATCCATGATCGAAACCTCTCTCTGAGGCTTAGTTTTTTATACATTTTTGGTACACACAGACCTTTTTCTCACACACAAATATCCACTATAAAATAATTAATCTGTTTCTCTGACAGGCTGCGCAGAAAGGGGGAGAAAGATGTTTCACTTATTTTTATGTTTGAATATTTGGAAGGTGAACAGATGCTATGGTTATGGGAACCATCTAACTACCCAAGTAGATGGAATTGTAAAGTTGGGAACTAGAGAGAAAAACTGACCAAAGTTAATTTAATCTATCGCTGACCACATTATTAATAAAAGAGGAAGACAGGGCTGTCAAACTGTACTCCCACGTCAAGATAAAATCTTCTGGGGTTGATTTTTTTGGTTTGTCCTTGAAAATGGTTTTAGTCTCATAGATATTTTCTGTGGGCTTTATGCAGTCTTAACTCTGACTTACCTTATACTAGAAGTTGTGCTAACCCTTGTTGTGAATATTCTTTTTCTTCCTAGTATGTCAAGTAATAGCAATGTATGATTATGCGGCAAACAATGAAGATGAGCTCACTTTCTCCAAGGGGCAGATCATTAATGTACTGAGCAAAGATGATGCAGATTGGTGGCAAGGAGAAATCAGTGGTGTGACAGGTCTCTTTCCTTCAAACTATGTGAAGATGACCACAGACTCTGATCCAAGCCAACAGTGTAAGAAATAATTTTTGAAAGAATTTTGCATTGCATTTCTAAGATTTAACATTCAATTATTGTGTTTAGAACTATTTTGTGCTTAGAACTAGGAGCCGTAGGACTTCTAATCGGTGTGTAAGTACATCAGAACTTCACTCTTCCACTTGACAAATCTACACTAAAATATTGTCACTCCATTTTTTCAGCCAAGGTTTAGTAGCAGCAGTGCTGCTGTGAGGCCCCTAAACAAACATTACACCTGTGATGTATTAACCTTGCTTTTAAATTGTTCACAGTATTTTTTAATTAGCAATGAGTCTCTCAGTCAGTGCAGATGTACTTGTTCTACTGTATTTTATTATTTTTCTTTCTTTGGATTTCTACAAAATATGAAAAACACTTATCATAAGACTTTAGGCAGCTTTGGAATACATTAAAAGTACATACCAACTTAAAAAAATAAACATAAGCACAGCAGTTTCCCCAAACTATAAAAAGGAAAGAAAAAGATCCCCACCCTAACCAGTGAATCCCAGCTTACAATATATCTATCCCAACCCTCAAATCATCCTTGCTTCTTCAAAATCCTGAGAAAGAGATGGGCTTTGCAGCACGTCCTCAAGATCAACAAATGTGGATTATCTGGGGGCAAGCTGGAGACTGAATTCTAGTACAAATTTGTGTAGTTAATGTGAAGGATACATGTTACTTTCTCTTTCTAACATACAAGCACTGTGAAAGTTCTGTCTTTGGCCTCTCATTCCAGTGCTAGGTCACTACAGTTTTCACTCCCTCAGCCTTTCATCTTGGGTCAGGGACAGCATGATAAAATCAGTTTTGTCATCTGAACCCAAGGCATTAATGGCTTGGGACAAACCTTAATGGCTTTGTGACGCTTCCCGGGGTACTTTACTATCACTGCCCTTAGCGTGAGGAAGTCTTGCCTGTGTCTGTTGGGGAGTCAGCTCACCAGCTCGACTAGCCATGGGCAACACAAGCACTGCCTCTACATCTTGCAGGCTCTGCTGTTTCTCTGCCAGTTAACTATTGTTATACTCCCAACCGTCAAGCCTTCCAAGTATCTCCCAGGAATGGGCAGGTCCTGGTCTACTGGACACTCAGTGTTCACAAACTCATTGCTTCCGAGGAAACGGCAAACCCCAGCTCACCACTTCCCCCTCAGATTACTGCTCCACTGAACACATAGCACTTATACTTGATTTCACTGTAAACATATCTAAGTGTATTTAACAAAGCATAAAGATTCAAGTAATAGCAACAAGAAGTATTGAAAATAAACGGTTATATGTAAAACAAAATCATAATGTGCATTTAGAGCCTAGACTTAATTAACAAGATACTATCATGTCTTGTAGAGTATTGCTCACCCAAAATCCTTGCTGCATTTACAGCCAGAATGGGCCGTGGGTCGTCCGTCCGTCCGTCGTCGTTCCCCCCCCCCCCCCCGTCCCGTCCCCCCCCCAGTATTAGCTCATCTTAAGTGATCACTCTCCTTACAGTGTGTATGATAACACCCATTGTTTCATGTTCTTTGTGTATATAAATCTCCCCACTGTATTTTCCACTGAATGCATCCGATGAAGTGAGCTGTGGCTCACGAAAGCTTATGCTCAGATAAATTTCTTAGTCTCTAAGGTGCCACAAGTACTCCTTTTCTTTTTGCGAATACAGACTAACACGGCTGCTACTCTGAAACCTTTCATGAGACAGACACTCTGTCAGCTTACCTCCTAGGCAAAGGACCTTGTTTGTTTCCTTGTGCCCCCAGATATATCCTTACAATTCCTTGTCGTTAGTCATAAACAGGACACCCCAAGCTGTTTGTTTCATGCTGTGAATTTCCTCGCTTGTCGATTTTGCAATCTCTTCTTTTTCCTTTTGTGCAGTATGCAAATAGGCCTACAGCGTGAGGCATACAATACACAAATGACAAGACAGTGGGACAGGTATCTGCTGCCTCCTGCCTGAAAGGAACATTTCTGAAGTATGCCACCTCTTGGTGATCTGCCTTAATTCCAGGACCTTAAGAACATAATTTCCCATATAGATACCTAACTCCTTAAGTATTATCTGTACATACGTTTTGGAATGATTATGATGACCAGTGGGCTACTGGCTGTTAGTAGTGACTTTGCATGCCACCCTTTGGAGATCTATTATGCAGATATCTGACCAAGAGGATCTCTGTAAAACTCTGTGCAGCCCCCCCGGGCCACCTGCTAGTTGGCACCAGGAGGTCCTGCGTCACAGCTTTTAATTTCTCTTTTACATACCAGGCCCTAGCTCTTCAGTTAATTCCATTCTTCTCTTGATCGGGCAGCAGATGTTGCTGTAAAATGGCAAAAGTAAAGTAAACTTTCTCATAGACTCATAGATATTAAGGTCAGAAGGGACCATTATGATCATCTAGTCTGACCTCCTGCACAATGCAGGCCACAGAATCTCACCCACCCACTCTTGCAATAAACCTCTCAGCTATGTCTGAGCTATTGAAGTCCTTAAATCATGGTTTAAAGACTTCAGGGTGCAGAGAATCCTCCAGCAAGTGACCCGTGCCCCATGCTACAGAGGAAAGCGAAAAACCCCCAGGGCCTCTTCCAATCTGCTCTGGAGGAGAATTCCTTCCCAACAGCAAATATGGCGATCAGCTGAACCCTGAGCATGTGGGCAAGATTCACCAGCCAGATACCCAGGAAAGAATTCTCTGTAGTAACTCAGATCCCACCCCATCTAATATCCCACCACAGGCCATTGGGCCTATTTACCATGAATAGTTGAAGATCAATTAATTGCCAAAAATCATGTTATCCCATCATACCCATCTCCTCCATAAACTTATCAAGTTTAATCTTGAAGCCAGATAGGTCTTTTGTCCCCACTGCTTCCCTTGGAAGGCTGTTCCAGAATTTCACTCCTCTGATGGTTCCTCCTTTTGGTTCCTCCTTTGTCTAATTTCAAGTCTAAACTTCCTGATGGCTAGTTTATATCCATTTGTTCTTGTGTCACATTGGTACTGAGTTTAAATAATTCCTCTCCCTCTCTGGTATTTATCCCTCTGATATATTTATAGAGAGCAATCATATCTCCCCTCAGCCGTCTTTTGGTTAGGCTAAACAAGCCAAGCCCCTTGAGTCTCCTTTCATAAGACAGGTTTTCCATTCCTCGGATCATCTTAGTAGCCCTTCTCTGTACCTGTTCCAGTTTGAATTCATCCTTCTTAATCATGGGAGACCAGAACTGCACACAGTATTCCAGATGAGGTCTCACCAGTGCCTTGTATAACAGTACTAACACCTTCTTATCACTACTGGAAATACCTCACCTTTCCCTTCTGAGGTTGCAAGCGCTACCATTTGTAGTTGTCCCAGCATAGAAAAAGCATTCAGAATTCAGAATGGATCTATATCTTAATAGCACATAGTATAAACTGATTTAAATAGATACAGGTTCGGCATTAACCTGGTGCTTTGAGAGTTTTTTGTTTGGATACAGACAGAATCCCACCGAATTGCTAAACTACTTCGGGGCATTTGTAAAACCAGAGTCCTGACCACTTGTGACCATTAAAAATTCCGAGGAATATCCCAAAAGGATAGAAATGTTAGCCCAAGTGTCCCGATTATGTTTCAGTTTAGATAAATGCTTTTGACTTACCTGAATTCCATGTCCCTTTCAGCTATGAACTGATCTTTACTTCCCATTCTCTGCAGTGTGTTTTTGTGTTGATATGTACTATTCAACAGTTCCTGTATTTCATTCCAATGGAGGCTGTCCTGCAGTGGTGGCATAGTGGGGTGTATGGGTTTAGGAGGGAGAGGTGTATTTAAAGTACTGGGATTCATGTAGATGAAGCATGAGAAGTAGGTGCAAGATCTTTATGCATGTTATTAATTCCAACAAAAGTAGTCCTGAAATTGGGTCATAATTAGACACATAAGCAGTTCTTACTTACTCATTGCCATGTCGCTAAGTTGGCTTCCTCCCAAATGTGGATCTTGAGTACCAGCATCCCCCACGGAAACAATTGCCAGTTGTGGACAAAATTTTCTTTTGCAAGTGTGTGAATGAGAGAGGGCCTACCAATAGCAGTCATCAACCATCAGCTATGTACACTTTCACTAGTGCTTGGTTATTCCAGTTGTCTCTGTCAAGAAGTCTCTGATTTAAGAAGCAATCCTGTTGATGTTTTGAAGTTCAGGAACTTAATCCTGTAAGTGAATGAAGTACATGTTCAGAAATTACAGCCAAAGTCTTTTGCTGCTCAAGTGATTTCATGTGTTTCAGCTGAGTTGGGTACCAGCCACTTGCTGGACCTTATATACCACACAACATAGCCAACTTTGTAGGAGGGGAAAATGCATGAAATTTTTCAGTGGAATATGTGAAGGAAGTGGAACTTCAATGGGATTTTTTGTAGGAAGCATGAAGGGGCAAATTTAACAAATATTAATGTTATACCATCATATTTACTATAAGCTCTCACTTTTGTGGACATAAGTGTAGTTGTACTACATCATCCATTATTAAGGTTGCGAGTTTGTCACGGAGTTCCGTAACTTTCCATGACTTCTTTTAGTGGCCAGTGTATTTGGCCTGGTGGCAGCTCAGGCAGCCCCTGTGCCAGTCGCACCAGCTGCTGCTCGGGCAGTCTCAGGCCACTGCGCCCCACTTCCCTAGCAGCAGCAGCAGGAGTTCGGGTGTGGAAGGGGGCAGGGAGTTGGAGCACGGGATGGGATGAGATGGGTTCTGGGCGGCGCTTACCTGGAGGGCTTCCCAGAAGCGATGAAATCCCCCTCGCTCAGCTCCTAGGCATAGGCGTGGCCAGACAGCACTGCCCATTGCCTCTGCCTGCAGGCACCACCCCCGCACTGCCATTGGCCGCAGTTCCCGACCAGTGGGAGCTGCGAAGCCAGCACTCTGGGTGGAGGCAGTGCACAGAGATGCCTGGCCATGCTTGCACCTGAGTGAGGGGGATCTTGCCACTTCCAGGGAGGTGCAGAGCCAGGTAGGGAGCCTGTTGGACTTGCCAACCCTCCCCCCCAATACCAGCAGAGGTACCACCCCCCCAAGCACCTGCGGCACCCCTGGGCTGCCCCCTCCCCACCCCACCCCCAAGATTTAGTCAGGGGTGTATAGTAGAAGTCATAGACAGATCATGGGCTGTGAATTTTTGTTTACCGCCTGTGACCTATTACTAAAAATACCTGTGACTAAAACGTAGCCTTATCCATAAATCCATATGCTCCATGACTAGGGAGTTTACTTTCAATCTCAGAATTCTTCCCCTATTTGATGGTGCAAAATGTCCAGGCAGGGCAATAGTCACAAGAACACTCCCTGCTTGGATAGCATAAGGAAATAGACCCGACATTGTGCTGATATCTGAAAAAGAACCAAGTGAAGTGGGAAGGGAAAGGGAAACAGGAAGTAAGGCTTGAGGAGACGTGAAACTTCTTCTAAATTCCTGGTTAGGATGTGCTCTTTATTTTTTTCTATGTTGAGTGGTTGTCTGCAAAGACCCAGATTTCAGTCCCTGGTGTCAAGAATCATATGTCTAAACTTAAGCATACACATTCCTGATGTGACTGCAAATCAAGTGTTTACACGTGGTCAGCTCAGCATCTAACTTGCTCTGTGTGCACCTACCAAATATGCCTGCGTACATCAGGTATTGCATGTGTAGCTTAAGTGCGCACACACACAAGGAGACATATGTGGAAACCTCATTTTGAAAATCCAGCTATTTTTTTTCACGTTAGTGTTATATTTCAATTATATAAAAATTGCATAGAGCTGTACAAAGAAGGGGAATTTTACATCAACCCGCTGATGCCTGTAGTGTGTGATTGGAAGAAGAACACTGAGGGAGAATTAAAAATTAAGAAAATCACAACATTATTTTAAAATATATATAATTTACCAACTGCATAATTGGTTTTCTTTAAAATAAGCTTCTTGTACTTATTTAAATTGGCTGCAGAAACTAGCATAAGTGTGCTGTAGAAATCAGTGGGAGAGTCTTCCCACAGAATTTGTTTGATGCATTGTGCCCAGGACCTGTTTGGAAATTAAAACATCAAAGAAGTGAACACAGCTTGAGAAGTCTAGTATATATGTTAAAGACAAATTTAGGAATTGAATTGCCCGCTTAAGTATTATAACCTGCATGTTTCCTTTCATTTTTCTCCTGGTGTCTGTTATAGTCAGTGGAAAGTGATGGTATTTGAAAGTGGGAAAACAAATCTGACACACACAAAGGACATTTTACAGCAGCAGGTGAAGATCCTAGTATATTATCTCCCTCATTTTCAGACTGTGGTCCATGGGCCACCATTACTAACCCGATCCATTCTTAGTGACCTGCAGAATTAAATGTTTAAGAGCCAAGTTGAGAGCAATTGTGGTGGTGGTAGAGGAGTTCCTTGTGTTGTGACGACATTTTAATAGCCCTCATCCTAATATTTGCACAAAGTTGACCTAGATTAGGTGAAGAGTGAATCTTCTTTCAGTAAAGAGAATTTTCAGTATGTAGTTAAAATATGTGTATATATAGATACGATTAAAGGAGTATTACAACCCTTTGTTTATGATAATATTTAATGGCATGCTTGTGTGTATTATTCTTACAATAAATAATTCATAATTTTCCCATGGAATCTTAACATATCAGCTGGGCGTGAGAGTAGTACATGGTTTATGCCCATGAAGTCCTTGGCTTCTAAAATGAGACTTCCAACAATTGTGCAGATTGAAACGGTACTTTCTGTGACATGAACATATATTCAGCAGGCAACCAAGTTTCATTTCACATGGGCCACTGACCAGAATCAGCAAGTTAATTTTATTTGTAACCATGTCTTAATCTGAGCAAGTATTTTCCAAAGCATGTAGAAAGTGGAGCAGTAATTTCTTGCTATTAATCTTGTAGGTGAAATCCTGGCTTCCTTGAAGTCAGTGGGAGTTTTGCCATTGACTTCATTGAAGCCTGGATTTCACCCATTGTGCTTTAGGTCCACATATCTTAATTAGTAATACACCTTTAAATCTTTCATGAGAAAGGGTTTTTGGGGTTTTTTGTGAATGAATTAGCTGCGGTGTATTGGTGAGCATCTGCGATGGTTGGTTGATGTTAAAATTATTTTTAGGCACAAATAATTGCTTGTGTATGCTTACAAAATATAGAATTGAAAGAATAGAAAGGTATGATGTTTTATTTTAGGAAAGTTGAATGTTAGTCATTCCTTTCTAACCTTTCAGTGTTGTTCTGTCTTCTTTTGTCCTTAGTACTCATGTTTCACTCTTCAGATTTGTGTTTGTGTTCATTTTATCCTTCATTTTTTTTTTTAGGACCCAATGTTGTCTTCCAGTGTGAAAGCACCTCAGAGACCCACTATCCAAGTTTGACTATAGCGTGGAGGCAGGGTGGACAACCCTGCTCAAATATCTGACACAATCCATTTGCTTCGTTTGAATGTTAGATCCACACGAGAATTAGTTTTTTGTGTTTTATAATCTACTGTTACAATTAATTTGTAAAACCAGAAAGGATAGTGGGTCTTTGTGTGGCTTTCACTGCTGTCCACTCTGGTTTCCTCTAGTGTTTTTTCCCTTTTCTTATTGATAATCATAGATCATTAGCATGCATATCAAGGTATCCCTTGCATGGTGGGATTTCAGACACACAAAGACCCACTATTTGCACAAGTTAGCTGAGCTGTTTTATATGGGCAGATGTCTTCCTGTAATGTTATAACCTGTGCATACTTTGCAGAATTGAAATGTTTGCTGATTACTGATCTGACAGACTTAGTTTAATCCTGTACACCGTGAGCTTTTTAAATTGGCAACATGTATGATTCATCCAAAAAATAAAACCTGGCCTACCTTCCTACGTTACAGAGTGCCACTGTGACTACAAGTATGCCATGTAGTTTAGGTTTTAGATCATAGAACTGTTTTGTCTGATTCAGTCCAGCCTTCCAAATGGCCTTTTTGTGAGGAGAGGAGTTTAGAGGTGGAATGGAGGATGCTTTCATTTCATTTTCTTCTCTCATCTCATCACAGTAGCACTATGGGGCATTTTCTCTCAAGGCAAAGGGAAACTAGGCTAATATAATTGTGGGATGGCCTGCAAGTTACTTTGGGTGGATGTGTCTTATCCCTTGGCCACCACCTTCCCTCAAACATTTTACCATTGTATCACACTTGTCGTCAGTTTTGGTGAACAGCATCATCTAATCTTACTACAATTGGTACCATGCTGCCTCTGTGCTGTCAGACTCACCAATCTGTCCTCATTTTCTTTTCTTTTTTTTTTTTAAATTAAGAGTTCTGGTACAGGACTGAATGGTTCTGAAGACTGATAATTGGCTAGAGAGCCTTTCATCTCTAGGACACCAGGTCATATCTGGCCCAGGTCAATAGTGAATGAAAGTCTTTGGCATCTGAAAGCTGTTCTTCTTCCTATTACAAAATGAATCGGTGGTCTCAGTCAAGTTCCTCCTATACAAGTGTCCACAATAATATACGCCACCATCAGAAAAGACACTAGTAGACACGCTTGTTAGTTGAAAGAGGAAGGCCAAGGATTTAAATGGGCTTGGAAACTGAACCATCCGCTCTCCTGGTTCAGAGGTAGCTTTTCCAGTTCAGGGTTTGAGGGGCAGAGTGTTATAGGTAAACTTGTACTGCCCATGCTGTCTCTGTTATGTGGATAAAATCAGGACTTCTGTCTCCAGGGCTATAAATCTTGCATCTTTTAGCAGCCCTAAATTACTTTAAAAGGGAAAAAAAGCTAGTAAATAGATTTCTTTTAGTTGCTTTTAAAATGAAGGGGTCTATTTGATGGCAGACCATTCATCTAATAAAACAGTTCTGTGATCCATACAACACAAAGAGAATTTCTAGTAGATGCAGTATTAAATTCAGTTTGCTTCCTGAATTTGGGATTGAAATTACAGACGTGAATTATGCAATCTGAAATTGTTTACAAACTACTGTAAGTTTACAATATGTATGAATGTTGTGAGGTACTATCCGGAAAAAGTGTTAATACAATTGCAGAGATTTAAAAGCCTTCTTCCAAAAGTTCTATAAAAGGAGTGAAATATTATGTATTTAATATACTTTATCAAGTAATGTATATGTGTCCCTTAGGTCAGAGATATATATTTTGTGCAATACAAATTACAGTAAGGTGCCTACATCAAACTATAAATGGATTTTTATTCCAGTTGTATTTTATCTCAATTAATATTCTGTTCTTGAATAAATTAACTTTAATTAGAGGCAAAGAATCTGCTAATTAATTGCTCAAATAGCAATGTTCTAGCTGACTTAATGTCTTTTTCATGTTGAAATTAGATTTTTAGCTAAGGCTGTTTCTATTAAAATGTGCTAATTGCCCTGTATTGCCTTCTCTTAATTTTCTGATTTTGCAGATCTGTTTAATACAGGCAGAAATGTGCTGCTATGGTACAACAGTCATATCAAATTGTCACTTATTGTAGGCCAATATCTGGGTGTCTTTGGGACCCATTCGCTTTTAAAAATTCAAAATTCAAGGCACTATTAACCCAGAGAGTTTGGGCCAGATATAACTCTCTAATAGCCAATAAAATTGTTGCCTTGATTGCCAAGTTACTACAAGACCGCAGTAAATAAATAAATAAAGTCATGCCCTGTCTAGTATGTGCTGGGAAATAATATTATGGTATTTTTCAGCAATAAATAATGCTTTACCCACGTATACACAGCTGCAGTTGAATATTAGGGATAGCATTCTATATCTGTATGATTTGACCCATGTAAACCCATAGCTGGAAATAAGCATTCACAATTAAAACACAAACAGCTGCATTCAGTTTGAATTTACAGGTGCTAGAACTGAGTTCAGAGGCATGCTGGCATGGGCTTTCTCTGTTGTAATTAAATGTTGTAGTGTTATCTGAGAGCCAGGGTGGGTGAGGTAATATCTTTTGTTGGACCAACTTCTGTTGGTGAGAGAAACAATCTTTTCAGCCAGAAAGAGCTCAAAAGCTTATCTCTCTCACAAACAGAAAGAAGTTGGTCCAATAAAATATTACCTCTTCCACCTTGTCTCTCTAATATCCTGGGACTGACACGGCTAAAACTGCACTGCGTAGAGCAGTGTTATTTGAGCATCATCTATGAGCTCTGCACTGTAAAAAATGGAAAAGGCCACAGTCCCTCCCTCACAGTGTTTATCTTCTACATCAGGCAGATTTTTCAGGTTAGACATGATGCACCAGATAACTATGTGGTCTGGTCACATAATGGTACAGAAGGATTTTTTTAATACACATTTTAGATTACGGATAAGAAGAGGCTGTGCAGAATACTTATTTTAAGGCAAGATTTTAAAGAACCCTGCTGTATCAATACAGGTATATAGATGGGAGCAGCTTAGTCTAAACAGATTTTAGCTTTAAAAGTGAAATTCCTTGCTCATGTGGGTTTAATTTCGATGCTTACAACTATGTTAGCATCTCGGTGACTACATTGACCCAGTCTCTCAGGCACATCCTTGGAGAGACATGTAGGTTCAGCCACCATTCCAGCCATTTAAGAAAATTAGTTGTAAAGGGTCCAGTCCCTCCTGTCACACAGGAGGATGGCATGATGTGGAGCCCTACAAGGGTGGTATGGGAATTGGGGAGATTCCTCTAGTGAATTAGAAGGGGCAGGAACAGAAATATTATTGTACCTGCACAGTAGCTGATATTTCAAATTCTGTAAGAGTCTAGTTTGCAAATGTTACTTTCAAAGCTAAGTTCCTTATCTTGCAGTCAGATCTAGACAGGTCAATCCCCTGCACTCTCACAGCCCAGGATAGATCCAGTTGCAGGCACAGATGTATGAATAGTTAATGCTTGTGAAGCACTTTGAAGGCATACGTAGCACTATATAAATGCTAAGTATCAATAGTTTTTTATTACCTGTAGGAGCATAAAAAGGTAGAAGTTCCATTTGTAAAAAGTTCTGCATTCTAATAATAATTGAAATTACCCCTATCAATGGGTGAATAATTACCCTGAGCCCAAGGCTTTGTTCACCAAAGTGGATCTCAGAGTGACTTTTTCAGTGAGGTTATAAACTCTTGTAAATAGGCGTCTGTTATAGGAATGCTGACAGAGCCTTGCCCATGGTGGTGCTGACTGCTGCTATCGCATAATGACACTTTAATGTAATGGAACTATTAAACTGTTACATAATGGTGTGTGTTGCCTTGAAATATCTTTTGTTGTTCTTTTCAAGCTGTAGTATTAATGGTTGGGGATACACGTTAAGATCATGCAAATGCAGGATATGCTTGGCATGAGAAAATTGTTCATCTTTGTTTTTAAAAAACCTGTAAGATAACTATGCAAATGTATTTTATTAAAGGGACACATAAAAGATGTAGATTGTGTGTGTTGTTTTTTGTTTAAATAGCCTAGTAAAAAAATTCTTTTAATTAGCTGACATGGCTTAGCAATTTTTTTTGTCATGTGGAAAACTAAATCCTATCCTACTTCTGTTTAAAGTGCAGGGGAGTATATTGAAAGTTTTGATCAGAGAGGGTTGGATTTAAAATTGCCACATAGTTTTCTGCTAAGGGCCTGATTCCCTCTCCCCCTCCACCCACATTTATTCATGTGAGTAAACTTTACTTGTTACAAGTAGTCAAGAGACTTCACATTACTCAAATGATTAGATCATGTGGCAATGGATGATTAAGCTTATTTGAAATTTACATAGTACAGGCTAGCACGGATTGAAAAATGAAAAAATAAAATTTCTGATGCAGTGGCTCTGGCTCATATGCTACATTAACATCAAGCTCATACTTAACTTTTAAAATTACAATTGTAATGGTATACTATCTCCGCAAATCAAAAAGCTTAAGATGAAGGAAAGTCAAGTAACTGTTCATACTATCCTGCAGTCCTCCTTTGCCAGGGTGGACCTGGAAATAAGGAATCAGTAAATGCATATTTATAAAAGGCTGGATTCTGCTCCTTTTACTCACATTTAGCATCTTAATCTTTGAGTAACTCTCATTGTGGGGGCGAACCAGTTATCCACATTGGTTTGCTCTATGCAAACAGGCCTTCAGGAAAGCACTTACGCACATGCTTGAGTCTTGTTGCCTTTTTCCAAGATGGAAGTGGCCCATGCTCTTGTTTTTAATATTTTCTTTACCAGACTGTATTCAGAGTTCCACTCACTCTTCATCCAATTTGGGGAGATGAACAAATCATTTAATCCTACCCAAACATCTCTGAAATTGCTTCAAAAATGGCTTGTGAATCTAATTACTTGCCCAGAATTTTGATAATGTTGTTTAAGCAAAACAGATATGCATCAGGAGCACAACAAATTTTTGACCATCTAGCATTAAGTAAATAACATTAATATACAATCATATTTAAAACTCAGAGGTGAAATATATGGAGATGGATCAAAAGTTAGAGATGGGCAAGACTTATATGATCCAGTCCATCTCCATTCAAGTGCAGGATTATTCTCTACAAAGTGCTGTTCTTCCCTTTGAAATTGTTGCTGCCAACTTCAAAAATTCAGTTATTTGAAATATACTTTTATTCCTTCAATTGTCAGATCTATGGCAGAATAGATGACTTTTTGACTGGGAAACTTACCGTGTAGTCTTAAAGACAGGATTAGTTGTGGTGTTAGCAGAGGACCGTATTTCTTGTAGAAGTGCATTTGAGGAAGGGAGATAGTTGGAGGACGGGGAATCATTTTAAAACCTATTTATAAACTTTCAAATTTGTTTTACTCTGGTGTCCTTGTCTTTGTTTAATCTGTTATGGGATGCACTAGCTATGCGATATCTGCCCAACAGTCTGATCATTGTAAAACAAACTTCATTAGAAAATTCCAGTATAATAAGATTTTGATCTCTCTTGACTCAAGATTCACTGATTTGTGAGGTGGATATTTACTGAGGCAAAGTATGAACAGTGACAAATCTTAATGTTCATATTAACAGAAATCAGTGTCTACTTATTCGCAAAAAGAAAAGGAGTACTTGTGGCACCTTAGAGACTAACCAATTTATTTGAGCATAAGCTTTCGTGAGCTACAGCTCACTTCATCCGATGAAGTGAGCTGTAGCTCACGAAAGCTTATGCTCAAATAAATTGGTTAGTCTCTAAGGTGCCACAAGTACTCCTTTTCTTTTTGCGAATACAGACTAACATGGCTGTTACTCTGAAACCTATCTACTTATTGTTTCCTTCATAAGTTGATCTATTATGGCTACGAATTTTAAAAGGATGAATTAACTTTCCAAAGGGGAGATGAAGTTACAGCCCAGAATAAAGCTATTGCTCACCTCTCAACCAATCAAGATTGTCATCTTTTGTATCTGTCAGTCTAGCAATTAGTGTCTGCTGTCTGATTAGCTCATCAGAGGTGAATTATTGTCACTGAGTCTTAATGCAGCTAACTGACCCAGACCTTAGAATTTGAGGTAAATATTGAAAATCTAACTAGTTATGTGATTTTTAATTCATGTGTTGGAACTTTTATCTTGTATGCAACAATTTGTCACTTCCTGCTCCATTTAGCACTCTCAAGCAAAGCTTATAAAGATTCTTCTGCCATGTCTATTATTAATTAAGTTTATTAGAGTAGGGCATAAGGACCAATCAAGAACAGAGCCACATTGTACTAAGCACTCTATAAACACAATAGTAGACACCCCCTGACCAGAAGACCATGTAGTCTAAATGCAGGTTAAATTCAATATCCAATTACATTAACTCCCTTTCTAAATGTGTTTTACATCTGAAAGTATCCAGTTTCTTTCAAATTATGTCTACATTTTATTCACTGTTAACTTTTTTTTTTATCCTTCCAAAGTTGATCTCATCATAACTAAGTAACACTTCCATTGGCCATTGAGTTTCATAGCAAGTACGTGGACTTTACTACCAATTGTAGTTACAAGCAAACAGCAGCATGAGCTAAGACAATACAATCATTGGCTTCTCTTTTTGAGGGGATATAACAGAAAATTACATTGCTCAAAGATCAGCTACTTAGGGCATGTATATACCACAAGCTTTTGCCAGTGCAAATTACGTTGCCATAAAGCCGCCGCAGTTAGTATCATAGACGACTGGTGCCTCCCCATACGGGGGGGTGGGGGGAGCACCAGCTAAAGGGGAGGACATATGACCTCCCCACGTGTCTTTGCCCCGTCCCCTGCCTGGGGCCCCCGCACTCTCCCCACCCTCTTCCCCCACCCCATGTTACCTGTGAGGGGGAGGGACTCCGCCCTCCCACTGCACCGGCTCCCCCCCAGTACATTCAGCTGCTCTCCCTGGCAGCCAGGCCCAAGCGGGGAGTGGGACAGAGCTGCTCCTGGTCACTGCTCTGTGCAGTGTAGCCAGCTGCCTGGGAGAGAGCCTGTGTGGGGAGGGGCAGCAGCGGCAGTCTGCTGCCTCCCAGGGCTTGGCTTCTGGGGACAGGGACTGAACATGCCGGGAGGGCGGAGGGGCTCTGGCTTTTGCTCGGCCACTGTCCCTGGAAGCCAAACCTGGGCGGGGCGCAGCCCGCCACTGCTGCAGCCAGGCGCTCTCCCAGGCTGCTGCTGTGCTGCACTGTGCAGTGTCCCAGCGCAGCCAGAAGAGGCTTTGGCCCCGCCCCTTCTACTCTGGCCCTGGCCCCGGCCCCACCCTTTCCGCTGCCCGCCCACCCACTGACACGTCGCCTCTGGTTAGTATATTGCTTGTGTGAGCATACTTGGCTCCTTTTGTCAGTGCTGCGCAACTCAACAGGAGCTCTTGTTTTGATGTGCAGTGCATCCTGGGTAGATATCCAAGAGTGCAACTCGCCACTGTCCAGTACGCTGTCTTACGGGAAGTTTTGGCAATGCACGGTGGGGCAGCAACAAGTTGTGTTGGTGTGACTGGAACTGTGGGGTCAGGTTCCCATCATGCAACTTTCTCCACTCCATAATGCTCTCTGTATCTCATAATTTTCACTCCTATTTTGAACCTCCCATGAACCAGCATGGAACTTGTCACTGTCTGCCAGCTCTGACAGAAGCATGGAACCTGCACAGCTCTGCAGTATTATCATGAGCACTGCAAGCACAGGACACACGATCCTCTGGAATTTGCAGAGCTGCAAGAAGAGCCATGGAGAATATGACAATTTACTGGAGAGTGGACTGCTGTGGGACATAACAGGAAGCAATTCAAAATTGCTGGTGGCATTCATGGAGCAGTGGCAAATGGTGGAGCACGGCTTCTGGGCTCCAGAAATGAGCCCTGTCTGGTGGGATCGCAGTGTGATGCAGGCTTGGGATGACGAGCAGTGGTTGTAGAACTTTCAGATGGGCAAGGACCACATTCCTGAATCTGTGTGCTGAGCTCACCCCAACCCGTTAGCGCAGGAACACCAAAAAGAGAGCTGCACTGACCGTGGGGAAGCAAGTGGCGATTGCACTGTGAAAACTTGCAGCCCTCGATTGCTACAACTCAGTGGGAAATCATTTTGGAATTGGAAAATCCACTGTGGATGCTGTTGTCATGCAAGTGTGAAGGGTCAGTAATCGTCTCCTACACAGGACTATGTCTCTCAGCCATGTTCGGGACAGGATGGATTTTCAGCCCTGGAGTTCCTGAAGTCCTGTGAAGTGGTAGACAGCAAGCATATCCTTATTTTTCCAGCAGGCCACCTTGCCGCAGAGTACATCAATAGAAAGGGCTATTTTTTTATGGTTATGCAAGCACTGGTGGATCACCGGAGATGCTTCACCACCATCAGTGTTGGCTGGTCAGGGAAGATGCATGAAGCTCACAACTTTAAGAACACAGGATTTTTTCAGAAAGGTACAGGCAGGGGCCTTTGTTCCAAACCAGTGGATTACCATTTGTGATATTGAAATGCCTATAGTGATCTTGGGGGATCCAGCCTACCCTTTCTCTCCTGGTTCATGAAGCTCAGCAGCACCAAGGAAAGATTCCTCTATAGGCTCAGCAGCTCAGAATGATAGCTGAATGTGCTTTTGGTAGTTTGAAGGGACGCTGGCGTTGTTTACTCACAAGATTGGATCTCAGTGATAAAAATATCCCAATGGTTATAGCTGCGTGCTGTGTCCTGCATAATATCTGTGAAGCAAAGGTGGAAAAGTTGCCGCTGGGGTGAAGGGCAGAGGTGGAGCGTCTGTCTGATGAGTTTGAACAGCTATCAGAAAGGCTATCAGAAGAGCTCAATGTGGAGCTATATGACTCAGGGAGGTTTTGAAAGAGTACTTTAACAGCAAGCCACAGTAATGTATTCTAGTATCAGGGGGTTGCCTTGTTAGTCTGTATCCACAAAAACAACAAGAAGTCCGGTGGCACTATTGGTGTTAAATTAATACCATTAATTTGGGCTTGAATAGGGACTGGGAGTGGCTCGCTCATTACAAAAGCAGATTTGCCTCTCCTGAAATGGACACCACCTCATCTATCATCCACCCCGATCGAATTGGCCCTGTGAACATTGGTTCTCCACTTGTCTCTTCTCTTCATTTGTCATTATATAATGCCTGCGTCTGTAATATTTCACTCCATGTATCTGAAGAAGTGGTTTTTTACCCACAAAAGCTTATGCCCAAATAAATTTGTTAGTCTTTAAGGTGCCACTGGACTCCTTGTTGTTTTAATATATTATAGTGTACTGTGCTCTACCTGTCTCTGCAGTTTGGGGCCCCAGTAGGAATTGTGTGGTGCTTGGTGTACATCTAAGAATATAACATTGGTAGTGCACCTATTAATTTTATGATGCTTGCTGTTCATCTATGGTTATTACATGGTAGTTGTCACTGATTGTATGAGTTGTGTCACAGTGTACAATAACAACTAAGTGGGTGCTTTCACTACTGTCAGGCATTCTGCATCATTTGTTGGGAACTAATAAAGATGAATTATTTCCCAACAGTAGAGTTTTATTCAGTAACAAAAACACTTCCAAAAATATTCTGTCCAAGTTAAGAGCAAATACATTAAAACCTTAATAAATTTATGGAACAGAGCTTAAAGAAGGAGAAGGAACATTCATGTCCATTTTAGCTACACATAAATCAACTGTGGTTCTTACAGGTAAGTGTATCTGAAGTTGTGGTTGTCCTTAATATTGCCTGGTGTGGAGTGGTAGGGAAAGGGATGTGGCCCCTGATGCCACATGGAACATTGGGGCGTCGGGGATGGGGGAAGAGGGTGGTGTAAGGAGTTCTCCATTGACTGCAAAGGGAGGCAAGTCCATGATTGTTGAACCTGTAGTTCCACAACAGTTTGCAGCCTGTTCGCTGCTGGAGATGCCCCATTATGTCCTGGTGAATCTTCCTGTTTCCCACTCTTTCCTTCTCCATACAGTCTGCAGTATTCATCCTCCAGGTCTCCATTCGCCATCTGATGCAACACTTTCTCCTCCTTATCTTAGAGACTAACAGATTTATTTGGGCATAAGATATTGTGGGCTAAAACCCACTTCATCGATGGTTTTAGCCCACGAAAGCTTATGCCCAAATAAATGCGTTAGTCTCTAAGGTGCCACAAGTACTCCTTGTTTTTTTTGCTGATACAGACTAGCACGGCTACCACTCTGAAACCTCCTTCTTATCTGTTTCATGCATTCCGTGGGTGTGGAGGGGGAATCCCTCAAGACTGCAACAGCAGCAACTACAGATAAAACACACAGAGGTACCATTGTCACTATAGTCACAAAGTTAAGATTCAGAATCCCTTCCTCCCCTAAAGTTTTAAACAAGAAATGCTTATTTACACTTCTGCTTTGGAGTGCTTGTGCACAATACCACTCACAGCACCAGCCATCGTGAAAATGTTTTCTCCAGGGGCTAGGGAAATGAGGAGGGAATTGTTCAGTTGTGCAAAACTCTGAGTATAAGGCAATGTTACTGACTGCTGACATCATTTTCCACAAGCCGTGGTGATTTTAGCTGATATCTCGCTCCTGGGGGTAACAAAGGCACAGAGAGCATACTTGCTGCTGGCGTCCCGAACCCACCTGGACCCGTATGCTGCTAGTCTGTTTATTGCAATGGTGCCTGCCGAAGTTATCACTGACTGGTGTGGGAAAGTGGAGGAAGAAATAAGGCTGCCACCCCCAGAAACCTTTGGAGAGAACTGCAGTGTACCTCTGCGAAAGTTTCATTGAGATCTCTCAGGAGGATTCAAGGATCCCTGTGTACATAAACCGCTCTGCATCCCCACTGCCCAACTCTACAGGGTAATGAAAAGCAGATAACAGCTCTACCTCTCTTTGTTGTACCGCTACCTCTTCTCGTATGAATGAATTAATGAAAAGTTGATGGCATCCCCAACTTGGTAGGACACAGCTATCACTGAAATGGGAAATACAATTACACACTTACCTGAGGTTCCTGCCCCTGCATCGGGCTTGACCATGTTTGACTGCTAGGACTGATGACTTGCGGATGATACTAAACTAGGAGGAGTGGTAGATACGCTGGAGGGCAGGGATAGGATACAGAGGGACCTAGACAAATTGGAGGATTGGGCCAAAAGAAATCTGATGAGGTTCAATAAGGATAAGTGCAGGGTCCTGCACTTAGGACGGAAGAACCCAATGCACCGCTACAGACTAGGGACCGAATGGCTAGGCAGCAGTTCTGCGGAAAAGGACCTAGGGGTGACAGTGGATGAGAAGCTGGATATGAGTCAGCAGTGTGCCCTTGTTGCCAAGAAGGCCAATGGCATTTTGGGATGTATAAATAGGGGCATAGCGAGCAGATCGAGGGACGTGATCGTCCCCCTCTATTCGACATTGGTGAGGAGTACTGTGTCCAGTTTTGGGCCCCACACTACAAGAAGGATGTGGATAAATTGGAGAGCGTCCAGCGAAGGGCAACAAAAATGATTAGGGGTCTGGAACACATGACTTATGAGGAGAGGCTGAGGGAACTGGGATTGTTTAGTCTGCAGAAGAGAAGAATGAGGGGGGATTTGATAGCTGCTTTCAACTACCTGAGAGGTGGTTCCAGAGAGGATGGTTCTAGACTATTCTCAGTGGTAGAAGAGGACAGGACAAGGAGTAATGGTCTCAAGTTGCAGTGGGGGAGGTTTAGGTTGGATATTAGGAAAAACTTTTTCACTAGGAGGGTGGTGAAACACTGGAATGCGTTACCTAGGGAGGTGGTAGAATCTCCTTCCTTGGAAGTTTTTAAGGTCATGCTTGACAAAGCCCTGGCTGGGATGATTTGATTGGGGATTGGTCCTGCTTTGAGCAGGGGGTTGGACTAGATGACCTCCTGAGGTCCCTTCCAACCCTGATATTCTATGATTCTATGACTGAGTGGACTGCAGTGTAGTCTCCAGCGGGTCCTGGCTCGTGACAAAGCTGGACCCTCCAGACACATGTCCCCCATCCTCTTCATGCCAGGGGGCCTGTGACTTGGGCTCCTTGGAGGTATCCATGGTGGGGTCTCCACCAAGTATGGCATGCAGCTCTTCGTAAAAGATCAACTGTTGGCTTCCCTGGCTTTCTGATATGCCTGCCGCAGTTCCTTTGGTTTCACTCAGCACTGCTGCTGATCCCTGTTGTACCCCTTCTTCTGCATCCCCCATACAATCTGCTAGTAGATGGCTACATTTCTATGGCTGGTCTGTAGCTGTGCTTGCACAGCCTCTTCTCCCCACAAGCCCCGGAGATCCAATATCTCCTGTCTACTCCAGGCAGGAGCACATCTGGAGCGTGTAATCGGCAGTGTCAGCTGGGCAGTCGCACATGACCGTGGAGAACTGCTAGGTGTTCTCACCAAGATGGACAGTCAGGAAAAGGCGTTTCAAAAATTTGCAGGGTTTTTTAAGGGAGAGAGACTTCTGGTTTCCACAAGCCCTGGACAGTAGAGTTCACAATTGTGATCAGAGCAGTCAGTGTTGGGCATTGTGGGACGGCTGCTGGAGGACTGTTAGGGTCAACATAGGTAACACAATGTCTACATTCACACTGTGTTGACCGCAGTACATTGACCATGGCTCAGTGCTGCTCGGGGAGGTGGTGTTATTATGTCATCGTAATGGAGAGCTCATATCGGTGGGAGACCAATTTAAGAGTAGACACATGCACAGCGAGTTTGTCAAAAGACAGCTTATGTTGACCTAACTTTGTAGTGTAGACCAGGCCTTAGTAAGTCCTGACAAATGACAAAAAAGCACTACCAGTGTGAACACCCTTTGACTGCTCTAAGATCTTTATCTCGTATCCCATCAGAGCTGGAACTGAATTTCACGTCACAAACCACAGGAAAGAGCTGAAATCTCAGATTGATAGACTTCAATCACTTAAAGCCCTGGTAGTTTATGAAACATCAGATCTTTTAAAACGCACTTTGATCTGTTGAATAGCTTGATTCCTCCTCCTCTTTAATTCTGGCTTGATTGTAACCTTGACAAACAGCTCAAGCCAAACCAAATCTGGTACACTTTTATGCATGTGCTTAACTTTACTACCATGAGTAGGTCCCATTGATTTCATAGCAAATTGGAAAAGTAAAATTAAGCATGTGCTTGTTTGCAAAATCAAAGCCTAATAGAGTATTGCCAACCAGAAGCTTTCAAAAATCGTAAGTCAGGCCCCCCCAAAATCATAAAGTTGTCTTAAAAAGTGAGAGTTATTTAGGAAAAAAATATTTTTGGATTCTTATTACTTGCCTTCAAGTTGTTAAGTCTTTAGGGTTCTTGTTTTGTAGATTTTTTTCTGCAACCTTTTGTTTTTTAGGGTCCCCCGTCCCCCCCCGCTCTCCTACTGGTAATAGCTCACCTTACCTGATCATTCTCGGTACAGTGTGTATGGTAACACCCATTGTTTCATGTTCTCTGTGTATATAAATCTCCCCACTGTATTTTCCACTGAGTGCATCCGATGAAGTGAGCTGTAGCTCACGAAAGCTTATGCTCTTAATAAATTTGTTAGTCTCTAAGGTGCCACAAGTACTCCTTTTCTTTTTATGGATACAGACTAACACGGCTGCTCCTCTGAAACCTCTCTTGCTTCTAATATTCTTGGTCTCGTATCACAGAATCATAGAATATCAGGGTTGGAAGAGACCTCAGGAGGTCATCTAGTCCAACCCCCTGCTCAAAGCAGGACCAATCCCCAACTAAATCATCCCAGCCAGGGCTTTGTCAAGCCTCGTAGACATTAGTGGCTTCTGGCTTATTCCAAATGGTATTCGTTTTCTCTCTCTCGCTGATTCCCGACCTCTGCTGAACTTAGTTATAAACACTGTGCGTGGAGAAGTTTTTTGTGAATATCTGGATGTTTGTCATAAGTTATCTGGACTATTTGTCTTTTCAAACCTGCTTTGTCCATCTAAACAACCTGTGGATTTTCCAGTCTAATTGGAAAGCTGTTTGCTTTATTTTTTTCTTGTAGTTTTTGATGCAAATATTAGACCTCAATCTATTTGATTTGATTGTTTTCAAAAGCCACCGTCAGTATGGCATATATTAAATTTGTAAAGAGAAGGAAAATTAAAGGTCAGGGTTAGTTTGATGGACTTTTGTTCGTACAGAATGTTTTGGCTAATAATTTGAGTTAAATGTTCATGTTTCTGTTTATACATCTCCCACATTCAGACATTCATAGTGTAAAAACAAATACCCCTCCTCTTTGCTTTCAGTTTAAAAATTAGCTATAAACATCCAAGGCGTGTGTCTGCAGCGCCATGCAGTCGAACTTTGCAAAAGTGTACCGGTAACTCAGAGGCCTCAGTGTAGATTGATTATTTCTGTAAACTAATTCAGCAAACCACTTATGGCACAGAAGGGAGATGAAAAATATACACCCTCATCTAGAATACCGTATTCAGTTCTGGTCACACTATCTCAGGGTTTGTCTACATGGCAAGTTAGTGCATGGCAAGCCAGGATATCTGCAGACCACTAGCTTGCAGTGCGCTCACTGGTCGTCCGGACTCTTCTAGTGTGCAATAAAAATTCCATAGTGCACTCTGACATGTTCCCACGTGGACAAGCCCTCAGAAAGAACATTGCAGAGTTAGCTAGGGTTCAAAGAAGGACAACAAGAATGATTAGGCACATGGAAACCTATCTTCATAGAGATTGAAAAGATTGGGATAGTTTACTTTGGAAAGGAGACAACTAAGCAGAGCTATGATAAAAGTATATAAGATAATGAATGGTAGAGAGACAGGAGATCGGAAGCTGTCTCACAATATAAGAACAAGGGGACGTTCAGTGTGGCCGATTCAAAACTAATAAGGAAAGCTTTTTCACTCAAGTCTTAATTAGATTGTGAAACTCATTGCCACAGGAAGTTGTTGAGGGAAAGAATTTAGTAAGGCTCAGAGAGGGATTGGATGCTTTTATGGATAAGAAGATTATCCAGAGAATTATCATAGTTAATGCTAAAAAAGAGTTTTGGTGGGGATAAAAATCTCATGCTTCAGGGTTTAAACCAGTCTATAATTAGGATGAGACTTTCTTGGGGACACAGATTATTCCACATATGCCTGCTGTGGAGTTCTTGCTGCTTTTCTGAAGCACCTGATGCTTGCCAGAGACAAGATAGATCCACAGTTCTGATTCAGTGTAGCTGTTCCTGTGTAGGCATGTGTTTAAATCCATCCCTATTGAGTGAAGTGCTTAATCACATGCTTACCGGCTTTGCTGAAGCAGGGCCTAATTGATTAAACTTGTTTGTTTGTCTGTTTTTAATTCAAGGATACTGCATCATAAAATGTATTTAACGTTAATGAATAGGTACAGTTGAGTTCTAATTATTGAATGCTTCATGTATGCTAGTAAATGGTCTGTAATATAATCATTGCTATTAAAATATCAGTATTTTCTAAACAGAGTGGAAAACCTGAGATTTCAGTTACCAAAGAGCAGTAACTAGTTTGGCAAATGTGCTGCCATTTTAAGGCCTGATTTTCAGGGGTTCTGATCACTTGTAGCTCCCATTGACTTCAGCTGGAGTGCTAGGAGCTCAGCGCTTTTGAAAATCAAACAATAAGAGACCACTGTGTAATACAAGAATTTACTACATATATCTATTTCTTTTTGATAAGACATGAGACCACTCTTTTTTGTGAGAATTATCAGTTTTTTCGGTTTAGAAAAGTAAGCATTACTGACAGCATTCATTTTATACGTATTATGGGCTTAGAGCCTCAGCTGGGGTAAATGATTGTATCTTCACTGAAGTACATAATACTGTAGCCATTTATATAAGCTGAGCATCAGCCCTTACAAGTTTAATAGGGCCTGAATGACTTGAAATATTTACTTTTCTAGGGTGTGCTGATCTCCAAACTCTTGATACTATGCAACCAATGGAAAGGAAAAGACAGGGCTACATTCATGAGTTGATCCAGACTGAAGAGAGGTACATGGACGATCTTCAGCTTGTCTTAGAGGTGAGAGTTACTTGAAAACAAAAGGTGTTTTAAACAACTGTCACAGCAAAGTCTCTTATCTTCAGTGTCTCGTCCTTATCAGATGATCATTATGACATTTGATTCCTAGCTGAGTGGTGTAAATCTATGCAGTCTTAGGGCTTGTCTTCACTACAGGAGTAAATCGACCTAAGTTACGCTACTCCAGCTACGTGAATAATGTAGCTGGAGTCGACGTAGCTTAGGTCAACTTACCCCGGTGTCTCCACTGCGCTGCGTCGATGGGAGATGCTCTCCGATCAACTTCCCTTACTCTTGGAGAGCTGGAGTACCGGGGTTGACTGGAGAGCGCTCTGCCATCAATTTAGCGGGTCTTCACTAGACCCGCTAAATTGATCCCTGCTGCATCGATTGCAGCAGCATCCATCTACCCATAGTGAAGATCAGCCCAGAGATGTGAAGGCTTTGATGTTTTAATAACATACAACATGGCAGAGTATGTTTTCTCATTATATCAACTCTTCAAGTACTGAGAATTGCCATGTTTTCTAAAGGAAAGCTGCCAAGTTTGCATTGTAAGACCAGTGCAATTAATTGCTATTCTGTCACTCAGTGCATGTCTACATTGTGCTGGCAAAGTGCTCTAGTGGCATGTGATTTTTAGAGCTTTCTAACGTGTTGCGTTCCAGCTGTCCCATATAGACCCTGCTGGCGTGGTGTAAAAGGCACCTAGTTTACATTAATGTAGTCCGGGGGGCAGTTAGAGCACTTTACATAACACACCTTTCTGGCACGCCATGCCGTGTCGCGCAGACAAGCCCTTAGACAGCTATTGTCTGGAGTCATCTTTTACATAACGCTGCAAGTTCTCCTTTGCTGCTATCTTCAGAATATTTGAAGGAAGCCAGCCTATCCCCAGTGCCTTACCAAATTTCATTCAAGCCAGTTATTAAATTGCTTGCTCTGGGACTACATTGCTGCTTCAGTATTTATCTTCTTCCCCTAGAAAAATACCCCTTTCCCTCTGGCATTACCCTCAGTTGTGGTTCCTAAAGCAAAAAAGCAATTTAAATATTTTTGCAAGTACTGCATTTTCTCTCACTTGAGTAACTCTTTTCTCCTAAAGGACTTTCTGACTTGGTATTTAGTATTTATGTATCACCCTTTACCTTCAACGCTGGTCTGAGGCACTCAAATATTATGGTGATGAGTGCGGTATAAGTACCTATATAGAACAGAATCATCAATAGAGGTCAAAGTGCTTTATAAACGTTAACTAGTTCTCACATACTATCGGCATGGGATAGGTAAGTATTGCCTGTATTTTATCAGTGGGAAAACAGAGGCAGTGGTTGAGTAACATGTCCATGGCTGAAGGGGAAACTATCACAGTTCAGGGTAACTGCACCTGTATTCCTCCTCCATGGTCCAGCAAGGGCACCAACTCTTAGGCTTCTTCTCCCCAGCTGTGTCTCTCTCCCTTCTGACCAGGGTTTTTCCAGGATCCACCGTTCCCTGCCTACACTGTGGGTTACTGAGGGGCAAGTCCCCAACAAGACAGACTGTCTCACCAAGCCTTCTCTCAGGAGGATATAAACAGCACAATTACCCACCGTTAATTTACAACAGAGTCCTTTCTAAACAATCATATTTATTGTTAGGGTAAAAACATTACAGAGAAAACACATTAAAAACAATACAAGAACCTGCACGCTTGTTAATAAGGCCAGAGATCACCTCAATGCCAACAAGGACTCCAGCCCGTGAACAGTCCTTTAAACCCCACAAGGAGTTCTTCTGTTGTCACAAGTTCATAACAGCTGTTAGCTCAGCACAAGCACATGCCTGAATCTGTCAGTCATTCTTTCATCTAGTTTGGGCCTCTGGTCTGGTCCTCATACAGCAGGTGAACAGCAGACAGTGGGTTTCTCCTCAGGGTGCAGCTTCAAAAGGATGGGTCCGCAGATGAGACATTGCCTACCCCTCCTCCCAAATATTTCCTAGGGGGAGCACTTACTTTTTGTCTAGCATGGCGTTCAGAGAGCCCTTTGAAGCTCATTACACTTCCCAAGGTTGACATTAGTCACCTCTCCTAGAGTAGTTATATACAGTCCTACAGTAACACATAAACATGTGCATGTTTAATACAGTGAGCTCCTCAGATACTTAAGCTTTGTCTAGGATATTGCCATTACTTTCCCAGGAACCAATATCAACTCTGGATTAGGACTCAAGTTCCTGCTTCAGTCATACCCACCTGTGTTTGAGTTGAAATGTTTACTTTCTTTTTACTTACCATGGTGTATCTGATCAGATGTGCCTTTGTGACTGCCACCAACACACTGCGAATTGAACTAGAGCCTTCCAGAGCTGAAGGCATGAGTCTCTGCAGCTTGAGCTAAAGAGCCAGGCACTCTTGTTACAGGAGGAACGTAACAGACTCTCATTCTTTGTGGATTGAGCTCAGAGTGGGAAACGTTAGATGCACTGACTGACCCGTGAGTTACACGTTGTTTGTACCTGATTGTTCTTCTTTGAGTGCTGGTTCCTGTGTTCATTCCACACCTGGGTAAAGATGTGTACTATGTGTCTCAAAAACTCCAGGATTTTTATTTTAATTCTGCTTTCCCCTGTGCTTCTCACATCCACTGGGAGCAGAAGAAATAGAAACATTGAAATATTGCCTCTAACTCATCATGATTCTGTCAAAGCTAAGGGATTCTGGAAATTTCAGAGAAGCCAGATTTGTAAGATTTTGAGCTACATTTCAGACCGTAAAGATTTAGATAAACTTCTGAGACATTTCTAAGCTCTGAATTAGAGCTTAGAAATAAGTTCCGGGGGAAGGAGACCAAAGCCCTGAGTTAAGTGGGGAAGCGGGATACCGGGAGGAAGCATGAGCAGGAGCGTCTGAGAGGGGAGGGCTCCTGCCTCATACTGAGAATGAGGGGTGATCAGCGGGTTATCTCAAGTGCCTATATACAAATGCACAAAGCCTGGAAAACAAGCAGGGAGAACTGGAGGTCCTGGCAAAGTCAGGGAATTATGATGTGATTGGAATAACAGAGACTTGGTGGGATAACTCGCATGACTGGAGTACTGTCATGGATGGGTATAAACTGTTCAGGAAGGACAGGGAGGCCAGAAAAGGTGGGGGAGTTGCACTGTATGTAAGGGAGCAGTATGACTGCTCAGAGCTCAAGTATGAAACTGCAGAAAAACCTGAGAGTCTCTGGATTAAGTTTAGAAGCGTGAGCAACAAGGGTGATGTCGTGGTGGGAGTCTGCTATAGACCACCGGACCAGGGGGATGAAGTGGACAAGGCTTTCTTCCGGCAACTCGCAGAACCTACTAGATCGCAGGCCCTGGTTCTCATGGGCAACTTCAATCATCCTGATATCTGCTGGGAGAGCAATACAGCGGTGCACAGACAATCCAGGAAGTTTTTGGAAACTGTAGGGGACTGGAGGAGCCAACTAGGGGCGGAGCTCTTCTTGACCTGCTGCTTACAAACCAGGAAGAATTAGTAGGGGAAGCAAAAGTGGATGGAACCTGGGAGGCAGTGACCATGAGATGGTCGAGTTCAGGATCCTGACACAAGGAAGAAAGGAAAGCAGCAGAATACGGACCCTGGACTTCAGAAAAGTAGACTTTGACTCCCTCAGGGAACTGATGGGCAAGATCCCCTGGGAGAATAACATGAGGGGGAAAGGAGTCCAGGAGAGCTGGCTGTATTTTAAAGAACCTTTATTGAGGTTACAGGGACAAACCATCCCGATGTGTAGAAAGAATAGTAAATACGGCAGGCGACCAGCTTGGCTTAACAGTGAAATCCTTGCTGATCTTAAACACAAAAAAGAGGCTTACAAGAAGTGGAAGATTGGACAAATGACCAGGGATGAGTATATAAATATTGCTCGGGCATGTAGGAATGAAATCAGGAAGGCTAAATCACACCTGGAGTTGCAGCTAGCGAGGGATGTTAAGAGTAACAAGAAGGGTTTCTTCAGGTATGTTGGCAATAAGAAGAAAGCCAAGGAAAGTGTGGGCCCCTTACTGCATGAGGGAGGCAACCTAGTGACAGAGGATGTGGAAAAAGCTAATGTACTCAATGCTTTTTTTGCCTCTGTCTTCACGAACAAGGTCAGCTCCCAGACTACTGCACTGGGCAGCACAGCATGGGGAGGAGATGGCCAGCCCTCTGTGAAGGAAGAAGTGGTTCGGGACTATTTAGAAAAACTGGACGTGCACAAGTCCATGGGGCCGGACGCGTTACATCCGCCAATTCCTTTAGCACTCTCGGATGCGATTGCAGAGCCATTGGCCATTATCTTTGAAAACTCATGGCAATCGGGGGAAGTCCCGGAAGACTGGAAAAAGGCTAATGTTGTGCCAATCTTTAAAAAAGGGAAGAAGGAGGATCCTGGGAACTACAGGCCGGTCAGCCTCACCTCAGTCCCCGGAAAAATCATGGAGCATGTCCTCAAGGAATCAATTCTGAAGCACTTAGAGGAGAGGAAAGTGATCAGGAACAGTCAGCATGGATTCACCAAGGGAAAGTCATGCCTGACTAATCTAATTGCCTTCTGTGATGAGATAACTGGTTCTGTGGATGAAGGGAAAGCAGTGGACGTGTTATTCCTCGACTTTAGCAAAGCTTTTGACACGGTCTCCCACAGTATTCTTGTCAGCAAGTTAAAGAAGTATGGGCTGGATGGATGCACTACAAGGTGGGTAGAAAGTTGGCTAGATTGTCGGCTCAACGGGTAGTGATCAATGGCTCCATGTCTAGTTGGCAGCCGCTATCTAGCAGAGTGCCCCAAGGGTCGGTCCTGGGGCCGGTTTTGTTCAATGTCTTCATTAATGATCTGGAGGATGGTGTGGATTGCACCCTCAGCAAGTTTGCGGATGACACTAAACTGGGAGGAGTGGTTGATACGCTGGAGGGTAGGGATAGGATACAGAGGGACCTAGACAAATTGGAGGATTGGGCCAAAAGAAATCTGATGAGGTTCAACAAGGACAAGTGCAGAGTTCTGCACTTAGGACGGAAGAATCCAATGCACCGCTACAGACTAGGGACCGAATGGCTAGGCAGCAGTTCTGCAGAAAAGGACCTAGGGGTGACAGTGGACGAGAAGCTGGATATGAGTCAACAGTGTGCCCTTGTTGCCAAGAAGGCCAATGGGATTTTGGGATGTATAAGTAGGGGCATTGCCGGCAGATCGAGGGACGTGATCGTTCCCCTCTATTCGACATTGGTGAGGCCTCATCTGGAGTACTTGGGCCCCACACTACAAGAAGGATGTGGAGAAATTGGAGAGAGTTCAGCGAAGGGCAACAAAAATGATTAGGGGTCTGGAACACATGACTTATGAGGAGAGGCTGAGGGAACTGGGACTGTTTAGTCTACGGAAGAGAAGAATGAGGAGGGATTTGATAGCTGCTTTTAACTACCTGAAAGGTGGATCCAAAGAGGATGGATCTAGACTATTCTCAGTGATAGCAGATGACAGGACAAGGAGTAATGGTCTCAAGTTGCAGTGGGGGAGATTTAGGTTGGATATTAGGAAAAACTTTTTCACTAGGAGGGTGGTGAAACACTGGAATGCGTTACCTAGGGAGGTGGTGGAATCCCCTTCCTTAGAAGTTTTTAAGGTCAGGCTTGACAAAGCCCTGGCTGGGATGATTTAGTTGGGATTGGTCCTGCTCTGGGCAGGGGGTTGGACTAGATGGCCTCCAGAGGTACCTTCCAACTCTGTTATTCTATGATTCTGATTGAACTTTTGAATCTCTAGAGGTTCACGCATCACTAGTTAGGGCCTCTTTGAGCCCCTTCACCATGGCAATGCTCTTAGTAGGGGAGTATTCTTTTGTGGTGTTTTTCTTTAATTTGTCAGATTTTTCAAATTGCACCCATTTAGGGTTCTAGATGCATATATAATACACTGTATAAGTACCGGTACATATCAAACAGAGGTCAGGATGGCACAATAGCAATATTGAAATCCTCCTAATTCTTTCCCTCAGGAGTTATCTGGGACGTTGTGTGTGCCCCAAAGAGTGAGCTCATGCTCTGACATTCTAAGGTGTTAGCAAGTTCCAGAGTCTAGGGCCAACTACTTACAGTGCCCTGCCCCAGTCCTCTGACAAACCCCTCCAGGACTGTAAATTCAAATGTTGATTTCAACTACACAAAGAGACATGATATCTTAAGGTACACAGGGCTCAAGCCAACAAAGAGCTTTATAGATCAAGAGCTTTTTGCTTTCTTCCTCTACTTTCTTCCAATCCACTTGCTTTCCCTCCTCCATCTCTTGTAGAATTAATCTGTTGCTGCATGGTATAAATTCTCATTGGGTAATGGTTCTTTCCAGTTCTTATCTATCTTCTGTGTGCTTCTTCCCTACCAGTTCTCGCTGTACTGCATCTAGGATCCTTTAATTCTTCTGAATGTTACACAATGAGAAAGCAATGTTTACTCCCCGGCAGTCTCTCTAATTATAGCATTATGGCAGGTGTCACCAGGAGGTGCTGCTGCATGTAGTCTTCCAGATTATTTTTTCTTAGTGTGTGAGCAAAAGTTAAGTCTTAGGAAGCCAGGCTGTGGCGGTGGTAGTTTGGGCTATGCAAAGTTCTGTGTAAAAGTGGTGGGGTCTTGGACAGGAGCTGTGCAAGCACCAGCAGAGTATACTCTCCTCTCTGGGCTCTGATTAAATTAAATTCTTGAAGCAAGGATGGTTTGTGGTTAGGGCGATAGCCTAGGACCTGGAAGAGCTGGGCTCAGTTCCCAGCTCCGCCATAAACCTCCGGTGTGACCATATGGAGCCATATAAGTACTTATGAGAGAGATCTAGATAGGCAGAGTTTCCCTCTGGAAACCAGGCATTGGTGTTGGGCTGAGATTCCTGAAAGAAGGTCTTCACCTGCATGCTAGTTAACTGTCACTGTTCCGGGACTGGCTGTATATGTGTAAATAAAAGAAGTTATGTTTGAGTATATCCAGACTCTGCCTCACTGATTTTTTTTGCCATGGTGAAGCCCACCTGCAGGGCCCTGACACCTGCTACCACTTAGCAAAGAGGTGATGCTGGTGTCAGAATGCAATACTGCTTTGGAAGAAGGGGCAACCATAGGAACACACAGGAAGCATCTGTAGGAAGTGACCTGGAAAAAAATTCCATTAAAGAGCTTGCGTGTCTGCAGTGATTCTCAGGAGAAATGAATGGGTGGATACCACAAAGTTCTGAATGCATCAGTGCATTAAGTTTCAGACCATTAATAATTTAAGAAAAGACAGCTGGCCATGTTCTGCTTTCTCTGTGTTTGAAGTTGCTCACATGTCTGTTCTTTGACTGTAGGTTTTCCAGAAACCAATGGCTGAATCAGGCTGTCTCACAGAAGAAGAAATGGGATTGATCTTTGTTAACTGGAAGGAGCTCATAATGTCTAATACAAAGTTACTTAAGTGAGTACAGCTAGTATGTGTGCCTTCTAAAAGAGAGCCCACTAATGTCTAAGCTTTCCCCAAAATAATAATGTATTCTCCCAATCCACTCCGCAGGAACTGGTTTTCTTGTAAGGCGTGGTCGACACTAGAAAATTAGGTTGGCATAATACGTCAATCAGGGATGTGAAAAATCCACAATCCTGAGCGGCATAGTTATGCCGACCTAAGTTCTCGTGTGGACGGTGCTAGGTCAATGGAAGAAGTCCTCCATCGACCTAACTACCGCCTCTCAGGCAGGTGAATTACCTGTGCCGACAGGAGAATCCCTCCTATCACCGTAGGTAGTGTCTACACTGAAGCGCTACAGCAGCGCAGCTGTGCCTCTGTAGCATTTTAAGTGTAGACAGGCCCTCAGTGTTTCTGCTCCTGCTGATTATTTCCCACTTGATAATCCTGCGATGTCAATTCAGAGCATTTAAGTATAATGTCACAAAGAAAGGGTTAGGAGAGGGAAAGGAACAAAGAACGGGAGCAGGTGAACTTTTAACGGAGGGCCTTAGAAATAAAGAATATGTGAGGAAAATATATATAACATGTTTGACTGAGTTTTCTGAGAGTGAATTTTTGCAGTGACAAACCTGTTAATTATTTACTATAAGGTGGGATGATGCTATAGGCATGTGCGGGGTTAAATCCGACTAGATCAGCATTTGTCAATCTGGACATCCGACCTAAAAGGTCAGACTATTGTAGAAAGGTCTTGAGAGTGGCGGCTGCTGGCTGGGTGTCCAGCTCTGAAGGCAGTGCCACCGACAGCTGCAGCACAGAAGCAAAGGTGGCATGCTATGGCGGGAGGTGGGGGAAGTCACCACTTTTTGGGGGTGGGGTGGTGGTCATCACAATCTGAAATATTTTCAAAGGGGATTCCAGCAAAAAAAAATTGAGAACCCCTGGACTAGATGATCATGATGGTCCCTTCTTTGACCTTAAAGTCTGTAAGTCTGTGGAGGCCAGTGGTTGCACTGTTTGTCCAAAAACGCCTTGAAGGAGAAGTATTCCCATTGTTTCAGATATCACTTCCTCAGCAATCTACATCTGTTATTCAAGTCTGTCAGTACAGCATGCAGTGCCAGCATTCAGTCAGATTTGTGATACATCTGAGGCCTAACAATTCTGGAAGGGAGGTTTTTTTTCTGTAGGAACTCGATGATATTGAGTGGAATCAGGAATCCACCTGTCTGACAGATGGAAATTCTGAGACTCCAGGATTAGGCCACTTCAGCATTACAGAGTCAAACTGTGAAATTCTCTCCTCTGCAGAGCCCTGCGTGTGCGTAAGAAGACAGGAGGAGAAAAAATGCCGGTGCAGATGATGGGGGACATCCTGGCTGCCGAGCTCTCTCACATGCAGGCCTATATCAGATTCTGCAGCTGCCAGCTCAATGGAGCTGCATTGCTGCAACGGAAAACAGATGAAGAAACAGAGTTCAAAGACTTCTTAAAGGTATTCTATTCATATTGGATCCCGGTTTCCTTTCCCTTGATGGCAGGGCACGTTCAAAAGCCTGTCCAACGAAAGGTTGACTTGACCAGAAAAATCCAGGACTTCAGAATCCTTCATGCATAGATAAAATCCTCTGCTTTCCTATGAATCTGATACGCGGATAGTGTTAACATTCAGTGACAGTTACTGTAGAATATGTTCTTCGGTCTTGTTCCCTTGCGAGTGTTTTATTCCATTTTCCATTTCACGGCTTTACATTAATCCAGCATAGTTGCTGCACCTTCAAAGTTACAGTGCTTGTGTTTGCCTTTCTTTCAAGATTCATGCTACAAAAGAGGTTGGAGTTGATTGATTTGGACTGCAAGGCTTTTAAACACCCTGTATAACTGGCAAAATCAATGAGCTGTTGCTGGATTGTGCTGTTTTGGACTGTGTGATTGGTATAGGTGCAAGGACTTCACAAAAGTGAGACATGCACCCTGAGGCTAACAGAGAGCATAACATTACATAAAATAACTAAGAGTAAGGAACTGCTGCTGCAGCTCTACTGATGAGATGTCTTTGATGAAGGGCAATCAGCAGCGAAGGGGAAAATACCAAAACATTTGACACAGAGTTTAGGGGTTTTTTTTAAACAAACTTTCCCGGATCCTTATGTAAAATAAAAACGAAGTCAGCTTTAAATTATAGGGTTTTGGTGACTACAGGAACTTCACTTTCCTGGGTTATGTTGGCAGAATGTCTCAGGGTTTGTCTACACTGAAATTAACCACCAGTGGCTGGCTTGTGGCAGCTGACTGGAGCTCATGGGGCTGAGACTGTGCTGCTGTTTAATTGCAGTGTAAACGTTCAGGCTCAGGCTGCAGTCCTAGTTCTGGGACCCTCCCACCTCGCATGGTCCTAGAGCCTGGGCTCCAGTCCAAGCCCGAACATCTACACCTCAATTAAAGAGCTCCTTAGCCCAAGCCCTGGGACCCCGAGTCAGCTGGCATGGGCCAGACACAGGTTTTTAATTGAAGTGTAGAGTAGACATACCCTAAGTAGAATGACAGTTCTGTCATTCTTTGCCATTGGTTCTAAATGTAAGTGCACTGTGATTTTTCACCTAGATCGGCTCTAGGATTTCTTGCAGTAACTGGGAAGATTCATTCCATCAGGCACTGTTCAGTGCAGTGATGCAAATAGTTACTTTTATTTCTTGATCAGTAATGCAATGTCTCTGGATTACACCATAGAAACTAGCCTCTGACCCTCGCTGTAAAGGAATGCCACTCTCCAGCTTCCTGCTGAAACCTATGCAGAGAATTACACGCTACCCTCTGCTCATAAAGAGCGTGAGTATCCTGGGTTTGTAAAATTCTGAATCTTGTAGCATTTTAAATTTGATTTCGGTAGCAGTATAACTGCGGTTGCAAAACAGAGAAAGCATTGTTATGTAATAAGGATTTCTTTATATGTGTATCACATCTGGCGCCTATCCTTACCTGGGTTTTATCTCTGTCTGTTTCTGTTTTGTCCCTTCCGATCCCAACCAGATTCTGGAGAATACCCCAGAAAACCACCCAGATCACAGTAATCTCAAGCTTGCCTTGGAACGCGCAGAGGAGCTGTGTTCTCAAGTTAATGAAGGCGTGCGTGAGAAAGAGAACTCAGACAGACTGGAGTGGATACAGTCCCATGTACAGTGTGAAGGACTTGCTGAGGTAACTGGCTTAGCTAGTGCTTGGGTGGCTGGCATAGATAGGGGTGTAATGTAGAGCCTTTTAAAGTTCATTTACACAGAAACCAGGTAGGAAAAAATAAGTGGTGGTAGCATGTTCTGCCAGCTAACATCACCTGAGCTCTACCCACTTGTGATCTCAAAGGGAGATGCCACTCACTAGATGGTGTGAATATCCATAATATGATTATCCCTCACCTTTCTTGCCTGCTTTGAGCAGCAGTGAAATTGCTGACGTTTTAAACTTGTACTATTAAACTTCAGTTAATATTAACTGAATCAATTTCCCACTCTTCAGATTTTGCTTAAGCCTCCAGCAAACTGAGGCAGATGTTCCTATGTGGTATTACTCTTTGTCCACATTTTTGAAGTTTTTCTTCACAACAGTAAGAGCCTAGAAACTATTTTTAAACTTAATTCTCGAGCACAAGATGGCAGCCACTAGGGAAAAGTTTCAGCTCACCGGCCCAGTCAGACTCCTGAATTTGTGGCCTCAAAGCCCTAAACTAATGTTTTTCATTGAGAATAGGGCTGAAACCACTACAGATTATAAGGAAGTTGACTTCTCTTAAGACTTGCTAGGATTCTTTCCCATGTACTATAAACTACTGGGGGAAATACACAAGAATTCTGCCTGCATTAAACAAAGTGAGTAGGATTTTGAGGGTCATAACCAATAATCACTCCGCAGACAATCAGGAAATGATGTACATAATACCCAGCTGCTGCTGCTACTCACATATTGATTATATCTCTCTTAGCAACCGATTTTCAACTCCATTACAAACTGCCTGGGTCCCCGAAAGCTCCTGCACAGCGGCAAGCTCTATAAAACAAAGAGCAATAAGGAACTATATGGCTTCCTCTTCAATGACTTCCTGCTCCTTACCTACATGGTCAAGCAGTTTGTTTCTTCAGGGTCAGATAAACTGTTCAGCCCCAAGTCCCACTCTCAGTTCAAAATGTATAAAATGGTGAGTGAATTAAAAAGCAAATTAGTAGTTCTTGATCTCTTAATAGGAATCCTGTTCTCTCTCTCTGTGGTGATACATTATCTAGGGCTGCTTGATTATTCACGGTTGTACTGAGTATTGCACAGTCTCGACTGTATTGGGTGTAATTTTCATTCATTGGGACTGAACATTGACTGTGTGGGGATTTTCTCTCAGTGGACACACAACCCCTATTCAGGAAATGTGAGTATGCTGAAGAGAGAGCCCTCCTTGCATTGATTTTATAAAATCCTCCCTCTGCTTCATAGTCGAGTACCTCCACAGTACTCTGGCCAATCTGGTCAGAAACAGGAACCTGAGGTGAGGCTCTTAAATCCACATTAATATTCATTCATTCACTGATTTTTGAGGACAAGGTGCATGGTGCTCAGTGGTTTTGAAAATTAGGCCACTTATTTAGAACCCTAAATGTTGACTTGTGAGCCTAACTTTAGTCCCCTATACTTGAAAATGTGGGCCTCTGGGTCCAACCCCTGAATGCTTCCCAATGAGTGCTCACAGTGCTCCTGAGGGGGGTAGGCAAGTACCGTCATTTTCTGATGGAGGAAACCTAAGATGCTGAGAGGTTAAGTGGTTTGCCCAAAGCCACACACTAAGTCTGTGATAAAGTTGGGAGTAAAAAGCAGGAACTTCTGTTTCCCAGTCTTGCATTCGTCCATGCTGTTTCTCTGCTTATACAGCTCTTCCCTTTTCATAAAGCAGTTTTCTTAGGTAGCCAAGAGTGTGTTTTAGCCCTGTATTTGCTGCCCTGTATTTATCTCTTAGTGTATTTATTTACCCCTGTATTTATCTCTTAGTCCTAGAAAGAGTTTCTAAAATCTTTAAATATTGATCTCTCTGTTTTTCTGGTGTCCTGAGAGGGGTGTTCACTTTCTTTAGCAAAAGAAGATGTATTTAAATATCATAGTTTTGTTTCTGCTTATCATCACAGTGAGTTTGCCACAGCGAAGTTTGCCTTTCCTGTATGTCTTTCAGCCTCTTTTCCTTAATGAAGTCCTAGTGAAATTGCCAACCGACCCTTCGAGTGATGATCCAGTTTTCCATATCTCCCACATTGACAGAGTCTACACGCTAAAAACAGACAATATTAATGAGAGGTGAGTACCGGACACGCTGAGCCTTTTGGGACCTCGGCGGGTGGAAGAAAAAAGTGTTTAAGCCAGACACTCCACTGGCTCGTTGCAGTTTAAGGGCAGCAGAACTGCTACCAGATTACTCCTCTGTACACTAATGTGGGAGTGCTTACACCGTGCAGAACTCACTTCAGACACACATGGACAAGCTGAAGGCATGGGGAAACTTTCTGTTGACTCACTGGGTGTTAGATAAGATCCATGGTGAGCGTTCAGCCAAGAGCTGGCTCCCTACCAAGTCTGTAAAGATTTGTCTGTCAATTCAGGGGGTTTCCTTCTGGACTCAGAACACACAGTGGACTTGTAAATAATTTTCTCACCTGCAAGTACACAGAGAGAGCCTGTTTTGCCCTCATCATACTGGTCTAAATCAGGATGAACTGCTTTGAAGTCAGTGGAGTTACAAGCTGGTGTGGGAGGAGGGTCTTTGTAATAAGCCATCAGCTCTTCTTAGGTACATTTTTGTCTGCTGAAAGGCTGGTGTCTCAAAGGATAATCGGCTTGTTCCATGGATCCCACTGAGTATTTAATATGAGCTAGCAGTTCATAATGGGGAAGCATTTTCGCCTGGCAAAGAGACTGGAACAAGAAGCTGGAGGGAGGAGGAGGACTGAGGTTGGATGAGGAGGGCTGGCTGGGCCAGGAGACTGGGACAGGGATCAGAAGCCTCAGGAGTGAGACTGGGACTCAGGAAGGAAGGAGAATGAGACTGGGACAAGGATCTAAGAGTGGAGAAAAGACAGGACTGGGACAAGGACAGTGTCACAGAGTGACACTGACCATTTAAGAGGAAGTGTGATGTATTAGCTGCCTCCTAATTGGGCTTAAATAAGGTCACCTTTGCTCTACGGGGAGAAGATTTAGTAAGTTGGAGGCAGAGACAGCAGGAATCAGCCAGGAAAAGGGGCAGGTGAGAGTTGACAAATACCAGGATTACTGAGAGGACCCTGAAGGAACCTGTAGTTGGTTTCTGGGAGAAGGCAGGAGAGCAGCAAGAGGGGTTCGCTGGCTGACTTCCCAGATCCAGAGGGCTGAAAGGGACTGAAAGTCACAGCAGCAGAGGGAGGTGCCTCCTGTTGTCTAAGCTGGAGAGCCGAAGCTGAGGGCCAGAGAGGGCTGAAGGCAGAGGAGCAGCAAAGTCACTTATCCGCTGGCATCTCCTTACCTGGAGAGCTGGAGCTGGGGAAACAGTGAGAGAGCCAGGGGGAGTAAGGGATGCTTCCCTGGTGAGGATGATCTCCCACCAGAAAGGCTGTGGGGTTTGCTCTGGGAAGAGGAGGGTTGCACTCCAGTTGGAAGGGCTGGGGTGTCTGTCCTGGCTGAGGGACAGAAGAGGATGGACAGAGTCTGGGTGTGGCAGAAGACACTGGGATGTGGTATTTGTTAGGTCAATGGATGAGGTGTATTTGATAGACCACTTGCACTGTGGTGCTACATGAACTATGTTTTGGGACCTACGTTTTGGATTGTTTGTGCAATCAATGTTTTGTAATAAACTAGCCACTAGGAGGGGTATTCTTGAGGCAAGAGACCCTGGTGTGGAGTTACTGGGGACTCTGAAGAAGGGAAACTGAGGTGGTCTGCCACAGGAGCATGATCTAGGCTGGGGTTGCCCTCTAACAGACAGGTTTGAGGGGGGATGGGACAGAAGGGGTCAAGCTTTGCAGAGTAGGTAGAAGAATCTGTGCCCTCAAGAGCACACTCCCTTCTAGAGCCTGGAATGGAACCCAAAATCCCTGAGTCTCACCATATCTCTGCTGTCAGCAAATATCTGTGTAACCCACTGGCAGTGTGTGTCCAATTCCCTCTAGTGCTGTTCCACACAGAGGATGACAACTTATTACTGCTATCCGTAACGCCATTAGCTGAAGTGGAAGAGGTCTGTGTGATGGATCTAAAGGTTTCAACCCTACTGATGACCCATGTATCAATATGATGCCAGCTAGTGGAATTCATTTTTTTCAGTTTGCTTTTTTCAAAACCTAGGAAATTAAACACAAAAATAATGTTAAAAGAAAATTGTTAAGGATGCAATGTCAACCACTCAAAAGTTAGAGGTCCTGAGGAAAAAGTAGTATGTGATCAAAAAGTTAAAGACCGTATCATAATGTAGAGTAGACAAACAAGGGGACTGACCTAAGGGTGCACAAGCAACCCTAACTGTGGCATTTCCTAACTCTTGAGTGCTTGACTTTGCAATCTTAATAACGTTTTTTTAACATAGTGGTTTTGTGTGTAACATCCCATGTATTGGCTACCCACATGTGCCAGCCTAATTTTTAGGTCATGTCCTTTTCCTGACGCATAATTAGCACGGGCTTCTCTTTGTCTAGACCAACATATTGCATAAAACTGAGACCCTTTGGAGAAGGTTTAAATTACACTAAAAACATTGTTCTCCATAAAACCGATTGCAAAATTCTCAGCCTCCATGAGATTCATGCCACTCATCTCTATGCACCCCACATACCAGTACCAGAGCACACATACCAGCTAAGGAGAGGGCTGGTGCCACTGCTCTGGGCTGGGTCGGGTAGGCAAGAGACCATTTTTCTGACAATTTCCCATGGTAGTTGGGGGCAGCGGACCAAGCCTTTGCCAAGTCCCCTTACTCCAAAGATGGCCACAGAGGCACCTTCACAAAGCCCATAAAGGAGGGAGCACAGCCTAACCTTCACTTTGTTAGACTCCAAGAGCTCAATCTAATTGGTATATCACTATGAAGCAGGTTCTCCAGTCTCATAATCATTCTCATGATTCTTCTCTGAACCCCCTCCAATTTATCAACATCTTTCTTGAATTGTGGGCACCACTATTCTACCAGCAGTCGCACCAGTGCCAAATACAGAGGTAAAATAACCTCTCTACTTGTGCTTGAGATTCCTGTTTATGCATCTCAGGATCACATGAGCTTTTTTGGCCATAATGTCACACTGGGAGGTCATGTTCAGCTGATTATCTGCTACAACCCCCAAATCTTTTTCAGAGTCGCTGCTTCCCAGGACAGAGTCCCCCGTCCTGTAAGGACTGGCTACAGTCTTTGTTCCTGGATGTATCCATTTACAGTTAGCCATAATTTTACATCAAATGAATAGATGATGGTGGGACCCTTGTGGTCAAGGAGACCTCAGATCAGATCATCTCAAAAGAAGGGAACAAAAAAATGTGACTTGAATTAAAGACCGTGAGATTTATTAAGTGTTGCTGGAATAACAAGCAAGATTCTTGGCTCCAAAGTGACTCTGCAGGGATTAATTTTCACAGGACGGCCTGGGTCCAGAAGATCAAAGGAGCATCGGAGCAGTATATTGAAACCGAGAAGAAGAAACGGGAAAAAGCTTATCAAGGTACAAAATGTGGGCGCTGCCCTAAAAGGGTGCAGGGCTCTCGTGTGCCTGGAAGGATTTCAGGGTCTTCTCTTGAGGAAGCAGCTTCCAAGGTGGTTGAGCTAATGTCCCTCTTCCAAATGATTAACTCTTGACTGGGAGTGTAGGTGCTATTGCATGGCTGAGTGTGTAACTCGTGTATTAATAGAAGGGGTCTCTACATATCAACTGACTACATCACTTGTTCCAAATGGGACAAACTAAAGTAATATTGTTGCCAGTTTTATTTGTACTGTCAAGCTGTTTATTAATTCTGATTTTCTTTTCCAGCACGCTCACAGAAGAGCTCAGGGATAGGACGCTTGATGGTACATGTGATTGAAGCTACAGAGCTGAAAGCCTGTAAACCTAATGGTAATAATTTAGGGGTGGAAGGCTAGTACATTCAGAGAGGCGGGTTAAGAGTTCATTGAGTCAGGCAAAAGTGCAGATTTCAGTGACAGGGGTGGCTCTCAGGGGTGACAATCTTTCTGCTGTACTAGTGAATAAGTTGTTGCCTAATCCAAGCTTTTGGGATGGCAGCGCAGAATGCACCTTCAAAGAGCAGTCACAATAGGTGAGAGGTTTTTGTATTGGGCTGTACATTGGTGTAAATCCAGCCTCTGAGGAAGACTTCTACTTTGAAGAATAAGATGAAGAACAAGAGAAACGTGAGAGCGCCTTGGCTGTGGTCTGGCTCTTTTGTGTGTTCCTATTAATAAAGGCTCTTCAGTACTAGATCTGCTTAGGGAAAAGCATTTCACCATTTGTTCTATGCTTAGGGAAAAGCAATCCGTATTGTGAAATCAGCATGGGATCGCAGAGCTATTCAACCAGGACGCTGCAGGACACTTTGAACCCTAAGTGGAACTTCAATTGTCAGTTCTTTATTAAGGACCTTTATCAGGATGTATTGTGTATCACCATGTTTGACCGGGATCAGTTCTCACCTGATGGTAGGTATAAACATTTTTTCAGGACATGGAGAATTCTCTGATCATTTTGATTGTGCTGCATGTTTTCCTCCCAAATAGCCACAAGGGCTTAACGTGTGGTCCCACTCTGAGAAAAAGACACTTTCTTACTCACTAGGTATGTTAGCCCTGCAAAGTCAACACAGCTCTGGGTGATCAAGCTGGATTCTATTCGGTCTTGTCCATCAGCAACAGAATTCTTTCTTTTCAGTCTGTTACACCTGTCTAAGCCCCTGGAGGAAAATGGGGCTGCAGAAGTGTCACTGAAGGCAGAATGTGTTCCCTTCATTGCTGGTTGTGATGCATGAGAAAGAAGTCAGCTTGAGTCTCAGATCCCAGGTTACATTGGCAGAGCTGGCAGTTACAAAAACCATTTTTTTTACCTGTAAGCTGAGCAATTTGATATGGAAATTATTAACTCACTATAAACAGGGGACCTCCCAATGCCATTTTTAGTGACATTTCAAGGTAGAACCTTACTTTTATACATGCGGTACTACTGTGTACTATAGCAGTATGCATGAGGTTGTCAGGATGAAAGGTGTATCCTTGTAAACATGCCTATAGACTGTTGTTCAGAATCATCATTCCTCATGGAGAGAATAAAATACATAAATCTAATTAAAAGTGGCTGAGTTAAGGCAGTTAAACCCCTTGGTTTTCTTCTTGGCACGGCAACTGATTCATCATGAAAACTAGGGTAAGTCACTTAGCTTCTGTCTTCATTTGTAAAATGAGAATATTTGTATTTGAAAGGAATGGTATCAGAAATGAACTGATGTTTGTGAAGCATTTTGAGATCCTTAGATCAAAGACGTAAGTGGAAAGTATCACTTCTAATATTTTTTAGCTCTGTGCTTCTAGAACTCTTATCTAGCAAAAAATCCCTTTCATCTTCTAAGTTGTGCAGGATGATTATACTGGCTGAGCAGTAGGCTTGTGCTTGCTGAGGTGTTACTCTTTAGTATCGTTCTCTTACTTCCTATGACTGGGAGTTACTACACCCATAAAAATTCAAGCTTTATATGATAAATACATTAACAGTAATGGGAACAACTGAATTGCCTAACATAAGAACGTAAGAATGGCCATATTGGGTCAGACCAATGGTCCATCTAGCCCAATATTCTGTCTCCAACAGTGGCCAGTGCCAGATACATCAGAGGGATTGAACAGAACAGGGCAAGTATCAAGTGATCCATACCCTGTTTTCCAGTCCCAGCTTCTGGCAGTCCTAGGCTTAGGGGCTCCCAGAACATGAGGTAATCTAAACTAATCTAGTCTACTATGGGAAGTAGTCATGGCTAGGGGATTCCAAGGAAAGTGCACTAGGCACTTTGAGAAACTCTTGAGCACTAGATGATGATCCAAGAAGTCCTTCTCAGCTCTGACATCTGTGATAGGTGTCCATTTCTCTTTATATTACATAGAGCTATTAAGCCATTCTAAATGCTTGTCTAATGTTAGTGCTTGCCTTGTTTGCTCAGGTTTTCTAATCTAAGATTTATAGCTAATGCTGTTCGCTTACATTTGTTCAACAGATTTCTTGGGTCGCACTGAAGTTCCAGTAGCAAAAATCAGAACAGAACAGGAGAGCAAGGGACCTACAACTAAACGTTTACTGCTCCATGAGGTTCCAACCGGGGAGGTTTGGGTCCGCTTTGATTTGCAGCTCTTTGAGCAGAAAACACTCCTTTAAGAAAACATTTTTATTTTAAAAGACAAAGCTGACAGCTTGGCCACCTCCACCAGAGCTGAAAGCATTTTACAACTCATTCATCGCCCCAAGCCAGTTACTGAGCAAGAATTCCTGTTGCATCATCACTCTTCCTAATTATCTGTTGTATATGATTTCTTTGCTGAGTCTTAAATTGCTGGTGATCTATGCAAATGCAAAATTTACTGTATATAAGATACTGTAGCTCAGTGCCTTTTTTTTGATTAATATCGACATTTTTGTTGTGTTCAGATGCCAATGTTTCTGTTTTCAGGGCCATAAAAAGTATTAAATAGTATTTTGGCATCAAAATGTATGTATATATAACGTTACCACTTAGTCTAACATATAGACTGAGGAATGGTTTAGTTGAAGGCTAGAATCATTCCATTTGAAATCTGAAAAGTGATATCCACTGGAATATTCCCTTCTCAGGGTGTTAATTATAGGGATTAAATGCTGAAGCCTTCGCATTTGCGGAGGCTCTAAAATGCTGTATGTTCTTTTAAAAAAAAAAATCAAATGCAGTTCTTTACTTGAAACAGTTCTGCACTGAATAAGAAATTGCAACTTGATTTTTCTTTCTGGTTCGGTTGTATTAATCACTTCTGGCAGAGACAATGTGGTTAAAAAGAGTAAGTAGAAAAAATGATTTATTTTAAATACTGTGTGTGACCTACAATAATGTGGAAGAATATTTTTCAACTTTTAATTTTCCTAAATTATTTGTGTAAAATTACTTGGTTTTGCAGATCTCCGTGGGATGTGTATCTTAATGCTTTGTCATTGCCAACATGTACATACAGAGTGAAAAATATAAGTTTATTAATGTAATTTGTCTACATATATTTACTGATGCATATTGATTTTAAAAAAATATATTTTATTGTACAGGTGAATGGGAAATAATGGGAAGTAACTTACAAGGACTAAATTCAAGGAAAGACTATTAAAATGTAAATTTTGTTTGCCATGGGAACTGCTAGTCCCGTAGGGGTTTGTAGAACTGAAATTTGTTGCAAGCAAAATCTTCCTCCCCACATGAAAATCAGGACTGGTAAAAGGGGGTTTGTTTTTTAAAGTGTTTGACAAATAGTAACCATGTTATTGCATCCTGAATTTGCCTTGTGGACCTTTAAGCATTGCATTCAATTCCAGACAATGAATGAATTTGTATCCCATAGGTGCTACAATACCTAATAATGCCTAACAGAGTTTCAAACCTGATTACCAGCCTGAATACCCTTTCTTTGCTGGACTTAAGTCAGACCTAAGTTTTTAAGTCAGACTTAAGTTTTAACAGTTTTCTGTGGTTCAATTTTTCTAGTCCTAAATAAAAAAAAAATCTTGGCAGCTTTTGAGAGATTGTGTCTAATTGATGGGAATCATGTTTGTTTTATACATCTTAAGGGGACAGCATTTTGTTGTGAGAAAATAAGGTGTGATTGCCAAACCTTTGCATTTTGTATTTAATTGCAGCCTACCCCTAGTGAGACAGGGGTAATGGCCCAATATTTTAAAGGTATTGAAACTATTCAATTTGTAGAATATTGGCAGAAGTGAATACAGCTGGAATTGTAAGTACTGGTCTTCCAGAAATATGTGCCTTCTATTTCCATGCCTGGTGGGGGATAACTCAATCTTTCTAGGACCATTTGTTGCTAAAAGTCATCTCAGTTTGTGCACCTTATAAGTGTCCAGCAGAAAGTCTTTCAAATGTGGCATGATATTAGTAAGCAAACTTTATTTTATACTTCAGACGCATATGTTTGTTTTCACTTACAAAGTTTTACCAGTGAAGTAAATACCAATTCAAACAGTTCCTTGAGAATGTTGTTTAACTACTACAGAAGCTACACTTACCTGTCCCCCATCAAACTGAGGTTGGCTGGCCAGGGGCACTTTGATTTGCTCGTTATTCAGACAGGGGATTTGTTTTTGAGGTTCTCAAGGTGCCCCATCCTCAGAGTTCTGGCCTACTGAAAAATAAACAAGATCTGGAACTAGTAAGTGAAAGCTGGTCTCCTTCAAGGTCATGAAAAGGACAACCCAGGGACCTGCTTTCCCTAACACGTTTTCACTGCACATTTTGATATCTGAAGTAAATCAGACCAGGAGTCGTAACAGAGCACCTTATGTAGTAATGTGCAGATTCTAGAAATGTCTTTTCCTGTCTTGCTTGTTGTCTGTGTAGTTAGGCAGTCTCTGGGATTGTTAAAAAGACAGGCTATATAATGGCTGGGAAGGTAGGGAAAATGTTGGTGATTTATTTCTCTTTCAATGCAAACGTTTCACAGCATTGCAATAAACTTCAGTGTTTTAGCATGGTCATCTGTCTCTATGCAGTGACATTTTTAAATGAAGCTCCTGCCATTTTACCTTTCTCAGATTTTTAGTCTGTACAGTATGGTTACTGGGGCTGGAAATCCATGTAGCGCAGAGTATTTTGCATTTCTTTGGGTTCTGTGCTGTTATGCAATTGGCACTTCAGAAAGGAATGGTTAGCAACACGGTTTTATTGCATTTCATCAAGATAACTGGCAAGTGGTCAGTTCCTTTGCAGAAGTTCCTGGGCACACATCCCAAATCTAACTTTCTAGTAGATATACATCTCCTCTTTCCAAAGGGTGGGAGGACACTTGCTGTCAGCCCAGGCCTTGAAGTCCAGGGTGCCAGCATTATGGTTTCCTCTTCACACTTCGCCTTTAACAGAAATCAGATTGGTAACAGCTATTAACATTTTGTCACATACAAATGATTGCTCCAAATCAACAGTGCTTTGTGCTCCAGCTATTTACTGCACTGAGTCATTCTGATAAATGTTCTCTTAACAGGAAAACTGGATACAGTGAATGAACCTGCCACTACCCACAAATTCTTTCTAAACAGGATGCTGGAATAAAGCGTAGGTACAGTAACAGCCCATAGGATGGAGAGCGTGAACTGATGGGAGAAGTGCTGTGCTGCCCAGCCCAGTACCAAAGTCTCTATGGCCAGAGGAAGGTGACACTGTCCCTAAATCAAAGGAAGTGAGGAGGGAAGAAGGGATGGGTGGCAGAGAACTGGGGAGAAGGCATAAAAAGTGAGGAGTGGAAAGCAAACAGCGCAGAAACCAATCAAGTGAGATGCAGCAAGGGCTGAGCCTACATGAGAGTCTCACACAGGGAGGGGCTCCAGCCCAAAGAGGGTGGGGGAAGCCATTGTCCTAAAGGTTGCCCATGCAGACCCACACAGAGACCAGGAATAAAACCTCTCACTTGGTTCAGCTTTGCTATCATTGCACATAAGGGGCAGGTCTTTCCTTAAGAGGCCTGTGGTGAACCAGCACCAAGAGGGAGCTTCAAGAACTGAGTCAGAACCCTTCCTAAAAACTTCCTTTTCCACATATCTCAGCAGCTGTGCTGATCCACTCCCTTCTCCAGCACAAGGCTCCTCCCATGCTCTGCCAGCCCACGAAAGACTCTGTACTGATTCCCAGCCCACAGACTGGGAGCACTAAACTGGGGCATGATGAAGTTGGCATCCATCTCCTAGTATCTCAACACCCTTCTGCAGCCTGAGCTAGAATCCTAGAGGACACCCAGGTTCCACACCTCCTCCCGCTCAGGGTTAGCATTATTTGCTTTGGCCAGCACGTGCACCCATTACAAAGTTTTCAACGGATTATAGCTGAACTGTAATAATTCTCTGTGTTTTGCATCTTTCACTACAAAGACACTTATCAGCTGAACTTTAAACCATCTCCCTGCTTATGGCATTTTAAGCATAACTGATGCTTTTCCTAGAGTGCCTGTGATATATTCTTAAAGCCTCCTGGCTCTGTGATGTAGCCTGTTAGTGCAGGATACCCTCACTGGGGACACAAGGGACAATGCATGGTTGGGGATGGGGGGGTGCCAGAAGCAAAAACCTCAAAACTGTCAACATAATGATCAAATGTAAAATAAGCTGAGTGAGCAGCTGTAAATCAGACGCCTTGCTTTGCTCACTGAGAGCCCGACGCTAGTGACAGCAGCAAAACTCTAGTTCTTTTAAGAGCTTTCAGACACATCCAGATGAAATCCTCATCGGACTGTGCATCCTCCGCTATCCTGAACAGGCTAAATTGTAGGGTTGGCCTCCAGGCCTGGCCCAGAGCAATGCAAGAAATGACTCAGCATAACCCATCTCTGGTTCAGAGCTCCCAGGAATTCCAGGTGGGGCCATATGGAGAACCATGCTGTTCCCACCCCACACTTGTTATGTAGATTCACACACCTCTTACTTCTCCAGGAGGCAATCCAGCCCCTTCCACCAGCACTAAATTCACACAAAACATACAGAAATAAGCAGACTCCTCCAGTAAAACCACCTGAATTTGCCCTTCCAAGTACTTTGCTCTATGACCAGACAGGGCTGGGGGTTCCTTTATTGCCACTCAGCAGATTTGTTGGACTTTACCTCTTCCTCTGATGAATCTCACTTTCTATGTATCCTGGGGGTATTTTCAGCCACTCAGCGGCATCCATCGTTTGCCGGCCTAAAGGAAGCAATGGCAACTTTGCCTTATATAGGTCGTTCATTTCTTTGGCCGAGTATATTCTTCCTGTGGGGAGTTGAACAATACCGAATGTGAACAGCAGCACTACTGCTAGCCAGAATGGCTCTCGTCAGTGTGTGAAACGCTTCCGCGAATAGAAGAATATGGATGATATTAAGTACCTGTCTCACATTGCTGGATAAGCCCGCCCTCAAGAAATCTTCCTTGTACCTCTTTTAACAGCGGATCGTGTAAAGGTGGAGTTGCCACCTGTAATAAATGCAGTATTTCATACCCTGGCACCAAGAGAAGCACTTTAATTTGAGGGGTTTGGAGTGGCACAGACAAAAGTTACATCTCAAAACACCCTGTGAGTAGGGAAGTGTCATTAGCTCTACTTTATGGATGGGAAACTGAGGCACAAACCAGTTAATAACCTGCTTTTCAGAGGTGTTAAGCAACCCAGCAATGCCGTGGCAAATTGAGAAGACAGCCAAAGGCCCAGTCTCCTGCGCTAAGCACCCTCTCCTTACCTCTCCCATGTTCCAGGTGCTGTACACAAGTATGGCAGAGTCTTTACAGGCTGCCCAAAGCATTAGAAATGGGGGTGCTGCTATTGGACCCACTAACAGTATCCATATCTGTAGGCTACAGTCAACTACATCTGGAGCAATCCGGCTTTTTGTAGGAAATTAAATTCCCACCAGAAACAAGCCACATGAAATGTAGGATTATTCATCCAGCAAGTCAGCCCAACAAGATTCAGTATTACGTACAAAACATGCCTAGCCTACTGTGAGACACACCAAGCCTTAGTCAAAGGACTTTAGCCCAGGTGACCTTTGTAAATTTGAGTACCGTAAAAAAATAACCTCTGAAATATTTAAACTCACCCAGCTGCCTACTGAGTTTAATATGGAAGGAACAGGTCTCCTGCTTCCTGCTTCCACTAAAATCAACTGTCAAATTCTCCTTGACTTCAACGGCAGCAGGACTGGGACCCAGTTTTGTAAACTAATGCAAGTGGAAACGCCCTGAGCCAAACTGAACGACCATCTTGAGTATCACCAACCCTAAGAGCAACATATCAGTAACAGCATGCGCTGGCTGCCTCATTAGCCATTAGACTTTTCTTGATCAGAGGGTGTACCTAAAGCCAAAAAGCAGCACTTGGCTGTACCTTCAAATAGGTGGGATGTGTATTCAGGAAGAGAGGGTCATACTCTGAAGCATCATAATCTTCCAAAGCCACCTTGCCCTGTGTGGGAAGCAAGCAACAGCTCAGGTCATGGTGCAGTGGCTGGAGTGTAGCAATGCTGAGGCCTAGCTAGCACAGGTTACATGTACATTTACAGTGTCCTGTGGCTGGAGGAGTCTGTTATTGATGCAGCTCTAACTCCTCAGCAGCAGTTTCATGCCATCCCTTGCTTTGTATTTAATATTGATATCATAGTGGTGCATGGAGACCTCAGATCAGGCTCAGCATTGTGCTAGGTGCTGTACAAACACGTACCCAGTGATGTCCCTGCCCTGGAGAGCTTACAGTCTTAATGGCTAATCCCACGTGGAAGCACAGGCATAGTTTATGACGTCTCTGCTACTCTCTAAAGCATTGGTGCACAAGCCCCTCCATGTCCCTGCCACGCTGTTGTGAAGTGCAGCAGAGCTCCCCTCCCCCCAGGCCTAACTCAGCAGTCCAGCCGGAGATGGAAGTGACATCCACCGCTGCTGAAGAGCTGAGAGGTTTGAAAAAACGGAGCCCCCGATACCGGCCTGGTGCAGCTGAGCAGACCCTTGTCTTCAGCCAACTGTGGCCTGATGGAAGCAGAGCTGCTTCTATCTTCGGGCCATGACTGGCCATGTCGCCATTCATCCGCTACCCATGGCTTTGGCTGTGGGACTGGCAGGGAGGGGGGAGGTGAAAGAGTGGGGAGTCAGAGGAAGGCTGGCTGGCGGGATGGGATGGGGGGAAGGAGAGGTGGAGATTGGAGAACCAATGGAGGGACAGGGAGAGGGGGAAATGTTGGCAGAGTCAGAGGGGGGAGGGAGGAGCAAAGCTGTGGGGAGAGAGCTGGCAGAGATCTGGGGAGAGGGAAAGACTGAGATGGGGGCACTTGGAAGGTCAGGGAGGGGAGAGACCGGAGGAAGAGAGGGGGAGGCTGGATGAAAGGGGGGAAGGGAGCGAGCGACTGATAGAAAGGAGGGAGAACAGAGGGATGGAACGGGCAAGAGGCGGGGACAAGTGGTGGGGGGGAAGAGGAGAGTGATAGAAGAGTGAAAGGGAAGAGAGGAAGCATGCGTGGGGTCCGAGAGGGCGGGGAAGCCTGGAGGAAGAAGTGGGAGAATGGAGGGAGATGGATGGAGATGGAGAGAGGCATTGGGTTGATGACAGAGGGGCAGTGAGGTGGGGCAGCAGGGGGGCCAGGAGAAGGGAAAGACTAATGGCAGGGAGAGAAGGAGAAAAAGGCAGGAAGAAAGAAATGGACAAAAAGGGAGAAAACATCAGAACAAGAAAGCTTTAAGGTGAGCCAGCATCAGGGATTTTATCTACACCACAGAAATGGCTCAGTCCCTCAAAGTGATTCAAAAATGGACACAGTGAATGCAAATTAATGTCCCACTGCTAATACAGGGCCATGCACTCAGGTAACCAAGAATAGGGGATTTTAGAGGGCTCACAGCCACAGGTTGTAGGGTAGGGCTGAAGCCCCCAAATTCATGATACAAGAGGGGAGCTGGGCTCTTCACTGAGGAAAATGTGCCATGGATTCCCTGAGAACTAAAAGGAAGTGATGAATTGGTGATACCGGCCGGCAGGGTCATGATATGTTGGCAGGTTATTTACATCATCTTAGCCAGAGCAATGGCTCGGGGGCCTCAGCTTTTCCACCACACTTGGTATTTTCCTTCCAAGGATCTCAGTGTTTTTACAAGACTCACACCCCCACAAGGTAAAGCAGGTTATATAAACCTCACTCCACCCAACACAGCCAGGCAGCCCCCTCTATAGCACAGTTGATAGGCATGGAGAAAACTATACATAGCTGAAACTGTAGGGTGGAATTGCCTCACTTGGAATCTGGCTAAGTCACACTAGCTTTTATGAAAAAGGCCATGGTATCTTTAACAATCACAAGTGGCCAGGGTCTCATTCAGCAGCATGGCAATGGAGCTATAATGACTCAGCAAGAAGAGTGCCACCAACCAAGTAATAAACACCACTTCCTGCAGCACTTGGATGTTCCGTGGAGGAGTCCCACCCAAGTAGTGACCCAGCCCAGTTTGTGAGATCCTACTGGATCACATTCTGAGGTTGGCTGGCTGCAGACCTGAATATCGTATCTACAGTATATCCCTGAACCCAGAGGTTCTGAATCCCATGCCTTCAGTAAAAAGTCTGACCAAGCCCTTCATCCTTCCAAAATAAATAAATGGAGTTCCATGCTGTTTACTGTGTGGGATGTTCTGATTAAAGCGTAGAAACGGAGGTTCTGTTTGCTCTGTGTGGACTTTTAAAGCTTCCATGTCACTTTTCATATGCATCTCAAACTCTATGACCAAAGTTTCACTACTGTAGCACAGTGTGCCTATTGCCTACTGCTCTCACACCCAGCTGGCTGCATTACCATGATGCTGTATGGGTAGAGCTCCTAAAAAACTTGTTTCCTTTGACCAAAAAGACATTTTATAATTGTAAATGATTATTTCACCAGTGGTAGATGAAGTGACTGTTCTAACCGTTTTGTGCATCCAAGTTACGTAGGAAGGATGACTGGAAGGAACCCCCTAGATCATAAATTCCAGCATCCTGCTGTACAAGCAACCCGGTCATTTACTCCTGTTCATAAACTTCTCAAGCTGTGTCTTAATACTCATTGTTTGCCCCCACTACCCCTATTGGGAGGCTGCACCAGAACCTTCCTCCTCTGATGGTTAGACACCTTCTTCTAATTTCCAGCCTAAGTTTACTCGTGGCCCGTTTATATCTGTTTGTTCTTGTGTCAACACTGTCCTTTATCTTAAATAGGTCTTTACCCTCCCAGGCATTTACCCCCTTGATGTATTTATAGAGAGCAATCATATCCCCTCTGAGCCCTCATTTTGCTAATCTAGATAAGCTAATCTCTTTTAGTCTCCTCTCATAAAATATGCTCCCCATTCCCCTGATCATCCTAATACTCCTTCTCTGCACCTATTTAAATTTATCTTTCTTGAACATGAGTGACCAGACCTATACACATTATTCCAGATGAGAGTTTACCAATGCCTTGTACAATGCCATTAATATGGCTCTCTCTCTCTACTGGATTGCATTTTCCTTTCTTATGGCCACATTACGTTGGTGGCTCACAGTCATCCTGTGACTGACTAATACACTCAGGTCTTTCTCTGCCTCTGTTGTTTCTAACTGATGAGGCCCCAATTTACAGCAGAAATTCTTATAGTCTCTAAATGCATTACATTGAACTTTGTACTTTTTAATTTCATCCCATTTCTATTACTCTGGTGATCTAGGTCATCCAATTCTTCCTGTACAATTTTGCAATACTCCTCTGTATTGACAATGCTTCCTAACTTTGTGTCATCAGCAAATTTCATTAGCGCACTCCTACTTCTTGTGCCAAGGTCATTAAAGCAAATATTAAATAAGATCGGTCTCAAGACCCATTGACGCTTGAGGAACTCTACTAGTAACCTCCCTCCAGCCCAATAGTTCTCCATGGCAGGCGCACATCTTGAATACTGCATGCAGATGTGGTCGCCCATCTCAAAAATATATACTGGAATTGGAAAAGGTTCAGAAAAGGGCAACAAAAATGATTAGGGGTATGGAACAGCTTCCCTATTAGGAGAGATTAATAAAACTGGGACTTTTCATCTCGAAAAAGAGACGATTAAGGGGGGATATGATAGAGGTCTATAAAACGATGACTGGTGTGGAGAAAGTAAAAAAGAAAGTGTTATTTATTCCTTCTCATAACACAAGAACTAGGGGTCACCAAATGAAATTAATAGGCAGCAGGTTTAAAACAAACAAAAGGAAGTATTTTTTTCACACAACTCACAGTCAGTCTGTGGAAGTTGCCAGAGGATGTTGTGAAGGCCAAGATAGGGTTCAAAAAAGAACTAGATGGGTTCATGGAGGATAGGTCCATCAATGGCTATTAGCCACGATGGGCAGGGATGGTGTCCCTAGCCTCTGTTTGCCAGAGGCTGGGAATGGGTGACAGAGGATGGATCACTTGATGATTACCTGTTCTATTCATTCCCTCTTGGGCTCCTGGCATTGGCCACTGTCGGAAGACAGGATATTGGGCTAGATGGTCTCCTTTCAGCCCAACCCATTGTTATCTCATTTTAGCCAGTTCCTTACCCATGTAGTATGCATCAAATGCTTTCCTGAAGACCAGATTAGAGCTACCGCATGTCCTTGCTCTTTTAAAATAATTTATCTTACACAAGAAAGATATCTGGTTAGTGCGCACATCCTATCTTTAGGAAAACCATGTTGAATTTTATTCCATTTTCCATTTACCTCCATATCTTTAATTACTCTTTCCTTCAGAATTTGTTCTAAAACCTTGCATACTTATTGAGGTCAGACTAACTGGTCTATAGTTGACAATTTTCCCTTTTTGCACTTTCTTTAATATAAGTATTACATATGACTGGAGAATAGCATATGGTACCATCCCAGATTTGATAGGTTTATTAAAAATCCTCGCTATCAGATTAGCAATCTCATGTGCCAGTTCTTTAAGTATTCTGGGATGGAGATTATCCAATTCCTCTGATATGAGCGCAGTAAACTCTTATGAGTTTTGCTTTCATCTCTCATGTGTTAATTTCCATTTCTATACACTTATTCCCATCAGCCATTCTACCTTCGCCCTAATGCTCTATATTATCATTTGGTGCCATATGTATATTATCCTTAATCTCCACCCTATCCTCGCTGCACAGAGGCCCCATTTCTTCCTCTCTTGTTCTCTTTTCATTTCTATGTCTGAAGAATCTTTCATTATTTGTATTAATTCCTTTTGCAAGCTCTAACTCAGCTTGCTTTTTGGCTATTCTCACTTTATCCCTACACTTTGATCAGCAAGACCTAAGTTTCTTTTTTGATCAATCCTGTCTTCCATTCTTTTTAGGGTCTTTGCTTACTCTTAATATCCTTTTTGAGGTAATTACTCATCCAGTTAGGTGTGGAGTGCTGCCCTACATGTTTTTTCCCCTTGCTTGGAACTCAAATTCCAAATAGTTTTTGCACCTTTGACTTTAAGAAAGTCCAAGCCTTCTCCATATTTAAATCCCTGAGCTCTTCAGTCCAGTTGACTTTGCTAATTATGTTTCTTAAAGTCTCTTGAGAAACCTTAGTTACTGACCTGTTTTTGATGATCCTTCCTTTTAATTTAAACTGACTTAATTTGTGATCACTTGATCCAAGGTTATATTCTACAGCCAACTCTTCTATGATGTCCTCAGTACTTACCAAAATTAAGTCTAAAAGAGCATCACTTCTTGTTGGTTCAGTAACTGTTTGGTGAAGAAATCTGTCATTTACTACATTCAGTTCATGAACCAGAGAATGAATTTAACAGTTTTCTATTAAGAGACACTAAAGTGTAACTCTAACAGCAGCTATCCTGTGTGTTCAAAGCACCCACTAGCAGTGTGAAATTTACAAAAGAATTATATTTTCTACCCTGAGCATAATTAGTTTTGAGTATTAAACCATTGGAAACAAGGCACCTAAGTCACTGAGTGTTTTTTCAGCCCTGTGCAACCCTAAAGTAATTGGTAATGTCACTCTATCTATCTATCTATAATTAAGATATTACATTGGCACCGCCTCAGCCTGTGGTCCTACTGCTTCACAGAACAGATAGAGCACAGAAGTGAGTGCTTCCCCACGCTGCTCTGACAATATGCTGCAAAACCACCCTGGAAAAACTCTGGAGGGGTGAGAGTATAGTTCAGTCTCTGTTGACCCATTCAGTCCTTGACCTCTTCTGGGGAGGATTGTTTAGCACATGGTTTTCACGCTAAACGTTTCACACCCCACTAAGCAAAACCCACCATTTTCTCATTACAGCAAATCCAGTTTGGAACCATTTCATATGTATCTGGTACACTGGACAATCCAATCGTTCAGATTTTTTTTTACCATATTACCTTAATACAATAGTGATTAGTTTAAACCACAATTATGTTGTTAGCAAGAAAAAAAGATCAGTTACAAACAAGACTAATGCAGATCCCAAGGGTGTGCCACACTGCGTCAGCAATGGGTGGTTTTGCCAGCAACCCTCAATGTGCAACCCATACAATGATAAAATCATTATGGATACCTTCTTATTACAGTAGTTCAAATATAGAGAGAGCTGCTTTCGTTTCCTTTCCTCTATTTCTTCACTTGACTGGCTGTCAACTTTGTCCTCAATTTTCTGCAGCAACGGCTCTGAAACACACTCCAGCCATTTCTTGTACTGGATCTCCTTCTTTCTCAGCTCTAAGAAATCTCTGTGTTTCAAATACTTGTCCACCTCCTACATGACAGAGAGGCAGAGGATATTAATGTATTTAGGTAACCTAGTAAGCACTCATCTTTCAGAGCTATCGGAAGTCTATACAGAAAACAGAATCCAAATGTGGTGGGGTGAATGGAAGGGTAGGTGGAAATGGGCAGTTAAGTGACCAAACAGAAAGACCCAATATAAATGTTGATCTTCTAAGCAAGGGACTGGTTGTAAGCCCATTTTTAGGGTCCCATCTTCAGTGCAACCTCCTTTCAGAGGCCTGTGTGGTAGCCTGTGTGGTAGCCTAGCAAAAGGGGAAAAGGGTGGTGCTAAATAGGCTGTGAATCCATAGCAAATTCAGCATTAAGCAGAGCACTAATTTACCATAAAATTTTAATCTCTTTCCCAGAGCATCAGGCCACATGGAGTATGGGGCTGCAGGGCAACGTGAGGTGCAAGAGACTGTGATGTAGCACAGAAGGGAAAAGCCAGAAAATATGGGGGCAAGTGAATAAGAGAGAAGCGGTGGGGGACAGGTGAACTGTGGGCAGGGACATGGAAGAATGCCCAGCCTGGATAGTTAGGGCTAGGGGATAAAATGTCAGCACCCAAATCCAAAGAGCTAGAAGAGGGTGAGCTAAGTCCTCTCTGAGCAGTGAACAGGGAGGCCTATTTATTTAAGGTTGAATCTGAAATGATCCCACACCCCAAAAAGTGGAAAAATCAGAGGGCAGGTGAAAAACATCTCATGGTTTTAGGCCAATCTTATGATTTGGGAGTCTAACTTGATTGTGGAATGCTAGGGATTGGCACCATAGGCAGCAGGAGCTATGAGTGACCAAGAGGACAGATAAATCTATAGCAGCAAAAATGAAAACCTGGCAGTCTATGGAGAAAGTAGCACAGAGGAAGACATGGGTCATAACATCAGAGCTCAGGTAGCTGTAGGTAAAATTACACATTTCTTCCAGTGAGGAAAGAAAGGCACAAGAACTCAACTAAAGATATGGGGTCTAAATTACAGTGATGAAAATCTATTTACTCTGATTCACGCTGGAATATTTGAGAGAATTTAGCTCAAAGGTCACATATTTTGAGATAACTGGTCTTATGATACTACCGACAACTGACATTTTACCATCAACTGTTGATGGGCAGAGAAATTTTGACACCCACATGTTCTCTTGTGTAGTTATCAGGATATAGTGAAAAGGACAAATATATATTCCTTACCTTTACAAAATAATTTTCTCTGTCCAAGATGGACTGGGTAGCAGCAATAATATCTTGGCCTTCATTAGATACTGCCTAACAAAATACCAGCAAAACTGGGAAGTAAAAATGCTGAATAAAAAAGAATCATTAGAATTAACTCTGAATTCAAAATAATAATGATCAGACTAAGTTCTCTGATCAGCAAAGATGGAAGGGCTGATGGCACTCTTAGGCACTGTGTTTAGATGCTCAGATGAGCATGGGAAGGAAAAGCAGGTAAGAAGATAAAAGAGGAAAGATCGCATCAGTTCAAGTATGAGAAAAAATATGGGAGAACTCCCTCCTGAGAAGAAAACCTCCTAGGAAGATTTAATCTTACTGTGCATTCCTTTTTCTCTTCCCAGCTTATTAACCCATCTGTATTGTAAACCCCAAATATTTATTTACACAAACAAAGTTCCCTCCATACCTCCCAACTAAACACCCCCATCCCTCAACTCAATCCACAGCCTTGAAAATAAAGAACAGGGAGGAGCTGTTATCACCACATTGTCAATTACAGCACACCATAAACTTTAAAAAAAAAAGTTTAAATTCCTAACCTTCAATTGAACTGATGTTCTCAATCTAGTTTTTAAATGAAGAGTTCCTAATCTAGTACCATAATCACTGCAAGTACCCTTATTAGCAGTCTCAGCACAGAGGCCAAGGAATGAACGCACAACAGAGACTGAACAAATCTCTCACTCATAGAAGTGGTCCCTCCAGAGCATGGTTGAGGCACACAGGCGAGGAAGCTATGGGATAGACAGAGGACTGGTCTCCAGGACTGTCAATCCATCACCTTTTACAGTACTGAATTAATTTAAAAAAAGAAAACAATTCTGCATTTTACAGGAAAGATTCTAACAGCAAACTTTAAACTTCACCTTTAAAATCGAAGATAAATGTTTCGCATTTCAATGAACTTGTCAGTTTCAGACCCAAACTGCACAGGGTACTGTGCGTAAGCGCCAGAGAGGTGGTAAAGAGCTAAAGGCTGGCCTACATTGGACAAGTTGCCTCAGTGTAATTAACTCAACTTAAAATCAATTCAATTTCATTGATGCAAACTGCTGTGTAGATACACACAAACTGATTGAAATCTCACTTATATCGGCTTAGCTTAAACCAACCTACTTAAGGCTTACATTAACTTGATATATGCAAGGTTTAAACTAGTTTAAGTGTATTTACATTAAGGGTTTGCACCAGTATAACCTGATCAATTTTAAATCATTGTAGTTACACCAGGACAACACTTTGAGTGTAGACCAAAGCCAGAGAGAGGCTGAAATGTTATTCTTCACTCACCTTGCTGCCTTTCATGGCTACTGCAGATGATTTCACAAACCAACTCTATTGCAATCCCTATGCACCATTTAAGAATGAAGTTTTAGTGTTAATTTAGAATTTCCTGGGTAATGTTGGTTTACACCTCATGTGCTGATGGTACCACATCATTGAGGAACACAGCTGAGGTGTTTGGAGCTGGCTTATGCAAGTAAAGAAAGAGCCTCCCACCTTCCATGATTCTTCAAAGTCCTATATTATTTTATATCCCAATGTATATAAATCTGTTTCTTTATTTTTAACTTTGAAAAACCACACTATGTTGTTTAAAAAGACATCTGCCTCACCTCTGTAGACTGGTTTTATGCTTCAGCAGGGTTCTCTTACTGATGTGATATCAGCAGAACAATGCATGGAGCAGGAGCCAGAGCCAGGGAGCAGCAAGTACAGGCAACCAAAGAAGGAGAACTCTGTATTTCATAATAAGCTGAATGGCCCATTTACCTTGGTTATTTGGGACATTCAGTATGTTACACTAAACCTGATAGACCTGTATTATATAACTGCAGGCCACCTTTAATAATATCTTACAGTGCTCTTCTCAATTCAAATATCAATTCTATCCATATAGCATCATTAAAATGAAGCTACCTCTGGTGTGGAGGGTAGCAACTAACACTCACACTGTACAACAGTAAACAGATGGAAAATGTTGCCCGAGGATGACAGACTTCTCTTACAAAAACTCCTGTCTCATATAAAAAAAAAATGCCTAAACAAAGCAGACAAGACCCCAGTTGTTAAGGTCTTATCCAAAACACCCACACACAGGAGACTACATGGAACTGAATGGATCTATCACAGGATGATGATGTGGCCAAGTGAATCCTGCTGAGCCTCAGGCTGCAGGGAACCATTTCAAACTAGATGCTTTGACTATGTAAGTTACCTTTCCACCCCAAAACACGTCTCACTTGGTAACTTTTTGTTACTCTTCCCAAAGGTGGCAAACCACTAGGTATTGTCCACACAGCCGAAATTTTACAGGACATTGCACTTAATTACCTTTTCCTCATCCCTGCAAAAATACAGCTTCTGTCCTACCTGCACTTGAGAAAAACGCTTCTGCGTTAACCAATCTTCGCAAGCTTTTTTCCTCTCAGAAGCACTTCTGACAAAAGTTCTTGGGGATCTGCTCCTAGCCAGGGATGAGGTGGCCCTCTGCAGAGATTTAACAGACGGAAAAAGTCTGCATACAGAGCAGTTTTGGTTTACAAAAATCACACCGCTCATCCTTCCTCCTAGGTACCAAACTCAAATTCCTCTACAACCTGGGGCATAACTATAGCACCTTTCACCCCAAAGGATCCCAACGTGCCTTACACACTTCACTAACCACAGCTGTGCAAAGAGTCTTGCAGCACCAGTTTAGCAATGCACAGCAATGGTTTAGGACAGGAAGTTTCGAATACCTTATCAAGCAGAAACAGCTGCAAATGGAGTTAGGCAGAATTTTATTACCCAAACTGGAATCTGACAGGACCCCAAGCCTAACACCCCTATTCCAGCAGAAATGGCCACGGCATATTTAATGTCCATACAGGGCTGGGTCTTCGGTTTTACATCTCTTCCAACAGCACAGTATCCCCAACACCAAGCCAAGGTGCTGGTTCATCTGGAAGACTCAGTTAGCAATACCACTGTCTGCAGCATGCTGGGCCAAATACATTCCTGCTCTAGGTTTTCCTTGGAGTTCTCCCATCCAAGTATTGACTAGGTGCATCCCAGATATCCCACAAGACAAGATGCTAAGGCTGCAGGCTGCAGATGTAACCAGAGAAACCCTTCTGTTGATTGGCAATGAGCATGAAGATAGTACTACCATGCTGGCTAGGATCTGGGAGCTGCTTAAACTACTCCCTGGGCAGGAGAGGGAGCACATTTGTTGCCTTCAGTACAGGTAATGCAGTAGGACTCAGCCAATGGGGAAATGGATAGGGAGGATAGCTCATTAAGAGAGAAAATAAAAAGCATGAGGCTCTTGTAAATCAGGCTCTTGGGAAATACTAGTCTCTCTCCAAGACCAAAACAATGGACAAGCCTTTGGCTGCAGAAGCTGTAAATACTTTAATCTTAGAGAGACAGGCTGCAATGAAGCCTCATTACAATAAGAGCTGAGGGTACTCAGCAGTTTTGAAACACAGGCTTACGAAGATCTTGACCAAGATTCATATAATCCCAGTTAGTTAGTTTACTGTGTCCATTCCCAATGTACCATTCAAGATCAGATAAGACTGTAGCAAACAGTCTCCATTGTTTTGTCCAGTTTAAGTTAATAGATTCATGCAGTGGAGCTGCCACCATTTCTCTTGGGAGACTACTGATGGCCCAAAAGACATCACTTTTAGGAAACATGTCCTGATAGTCTACATTTTATCTTGACTCAGTTCACCCCATTATTCCGAGTTATGTCCCTCTACTGGGCCATCCTAAATCTCAGCATTTCCTCTTTCTCCTGGAGGTGAGATCCTCACCCCTACCCCTGCCCCTTTTGTACTGGTGAAAGGATTAGACCAGCGCAAGGGAGTCCTAAAGGTGCCAGTTCTGCTGGGAGAGGATTCCCCCAGCACAGGAACTGCTGAAGACAGCTGTAACACTACTCCCAAGAATCCCATCACAAGCCCTAGAGTAGGGGATGTGCTGGGGATAGGAGAGGTGTGCCAGGGCAGGATTAAGGACAGAAGGGACATATCAAGGATGGGGCTTCAGGCCAGAGCACTGCAGAGATTCCAAGCAGGGCTGCAGCTCATAGGGCAGCTACAGGGTGGCTGGCATAACTGAAACAGGCCCCGGAGCTGCCTACAGTATGCCAAGGACAGTTTCTGCTCATGGAACAGACCAGGATTGCTCCCACTCCCTCTGGATTACAAAGTTCTGTGCTGGCCTCTACAAGTATGCACCTGTTAGAATCTCACCCTTAGTATTTATAGTCTTCAAAGCCATGTAAATGTAAAAACTCCTGGAGTACCCCATTACAGATGTTGGTTTCACATGCCCCATTCTAGGGCTTAGCGGGGTGAAAACTATGGTTGAAGAAATGAATTGTCGCCCACCTGTTCTGGAGTCTGCAGGTCATACTCTGTCTGGGACCTTGGACATTTCAGCTTTAGTAGCCAGCGGCTGTCTGAATCACGCATGTTAGGTGCTCCTGAACAGGGCTGGAAACAGCATTAAAACAATTGAAAACGTGTCAAAAGCCACGGCACACACTGAAAGGGTAGTTTTCTTACAATGCAGCCAGCCAAACTCCCCAAGAGTTTCTAAATGCTGCCAGAACATTTACCTACGTGTGCATATCACAACAAATCAAACTGAAGAAGATGAAAAATGTTAGTTTTACAGTCAGATGCTCCCTGTGATACTGTCTATCGTAACCTTCAGAACAAATTAGTAGGTTAATTTTGTATTATCGGACAAAGTTGTTTCAGTATATGCCGCAATGTTTGTCACAACGTCAGCTCTGAAGATATCTTTGATTTATAAAATTCTACCACCTTACTTTTACAGCTGTATGATGTTCCTGAGCACTATTAAACCTCTGTGTGCTCCACCTTAGAAATGGCCACATTTTAGTGCTTGGTGAAGTTATTTCTGAATGCAGAAAACTAACATTAAAGCAACACTGAAGTTGTGAGATCAATCCAGGAAATTCCAAATTGTGTATCTTGTCTATTTTATGGCACACTTTACTAAGAAAGAGTAATACATTAAGGTTTATACATAACAACGGAAACAGGATGTCCACCACAGTGCAGAAGGTCTCTATAGGGCCCTCTGTACTGTGTTAGCACCTTAAATTCATTGAGCAGGTGAGGCCATATATTATGCATTCTTTTCTGGAAGATGGAGGCTGAGCCACTGAAAGCATCCCTGATTTTTTCCTCATCTGTTGCCCTTATTCCATGTTCCTCTTCTGAAACCTGACTATCCTCTGGTGTCTGGGTAAACGCAGTGCCAAAATAATGTCTATTTCTACAGAAGTACTGGTCGTTAGTTTTACCCCAGTTTCTTTAGCCCAGGGAAGAGATTTCCATTTTTCAAAGGCTTCTACCACCAGCTGGTTGAAGGACTTTCCAAAGAGTCTCCCACTGTAGTACTGGAACAAGGTTACATACATTTTGCTTAGATATCTGCCTTCCATGGAAGCAGGGAATTGATGGAAGACTTGAAGACAAAGGCGGAAGCCAAGAGTTTCCTCTAAAGGGCTCGTTGTCCTGCCCAGGACTTCAGCTACATCACCCCCTCTTTGAGTGACTTCACTATAAACATAAGAATGGCCATTCTGGGTCTGACCAAAAGTCCATCTAGCCCAGTATTCTGTCTTCCTACAGTGGCCAATGTCAGGTGCCCCAGAGAGAATGAGCAGAACAGGTAATCATCAAGTGATCCATCCCGTCACCCATTCCCAACTTCTGGCAAACAGAGGCTAGGGACACCATCCCTGCCTATCCTGGCTAATAGCCATTGATGGACCTATCCTCCATGAACTTATCCAGTTCTTTTTAAACGCTATTATAGTCTTGGCCTTCAACATCCTCTGGCAAGTAGTTCCACAGGTTGACTGTGTTGTATAAAAAAAATACTTCCTTTTGTTTGTTTTAAACCTGCTGTCTATTAATTTCATTTGCTGACCCTTAGTTCTTGTGTTATGAGAAGGAGTAAATAACACTTCCTTATTTACTTTCTCCATACGAGTCATGATTTTATAGACCTCTATCATATCTCCATTTAGTCGTCTCTTTTCCAAGCTGAAAAGTTCCAGTCTTATTAATCTCTCCTAATATGGAAGCTTTTCCGTATCCCTCATCATTTTTGTTACTCTTTTCTGAACCTTTTCCAATTCCAATATACCCTTTTTGAGATGAGGTGACTACATCTGCACACAGTATTCAAGATATGGACATACCATGGATTTATATAGAGGCGATATGATATTTTCTGTCTTATTATCTATCCCTTTCTTAATGATTCCCAACATTCTGTTAGCTTTTTTGACTGCTGCTGCACACTGATATGCTTCAGGTTCAAATATTTGTCCTTGCTTTCAAAGTCCTACATTATGAAGCCCCAGCCTAAATCTCCAGCTTGGTCTCTTTTCACGCGCCTTGCTATCACTTCTGCACCAGCGGAACCTGCCTTGATACCCTTTTGTCTCCTCTCACAAATGCTTCCATCCCTTCTTCCATTTTGCCCTTTCTGCTTGGAACATTCTCCTCAAACCGATTTGCCTGGTCACCTTACTCCCTTCATTCATTCCTCTGTGCTGTTGAGAAGTATGGACACCTTAGGGAAGGAGAACATGAAGCTGGAGCAGAGGGAAACGATTCCACAAGTGGAACCCTCCTTCCAGATGATGTCATTGTATCCTCTTGCAGCGAGGATATCCTGCTGGGGGAGAGTCCCCAGTTGTTAGGAACAGATGTGTAATAATAATGGGAAATTCAATTATTAGAAATATAGGTAGTGCGGTTTGTGATGACCGGGAGAACCGCATCGTGAATTGTCCACCAGGTGTAAAGGTTGCAGACCTCTCCAGACATCTAGATAGACTTATGTGCAGTGCAGAGGAGAAGCTGGTGGCTGTGGTATACGCAGGCACCAGTGACACAGGGAAAGGTAGGCAAGAGGTCTTGGAGGCCAAATTTAGACTGCTAGGTAAGAGATTAAAGTCTAGGACCTCCATGGTAGCATTCTCTGAAATGCTTCCATTCAATACACAGCAGCAGTTAGTACAGGCAGAACTGTAATGTCTCAATGAGTGGAGGAGGGATTTAGACTTATTAGGAACCAGGAAACCTTTTGTGAAAAGAGGAACCTACACAGAAAGAGTGGGCTTCTCCTAAACCAAAATGGAATCAGATTCCTCGCATGTAAAATTAAAAAGGTCATAGAGGAATTTTTAACTAAGGGCTGAGGGAAAGCCGACAGGTGCAGAGGAACACACAATTCAGACAGACATCCCACAGGGAAGAATTTATTAAAGGGGATACTCTTTATTCTAGTAAGGAGGAGAGGATAGAAGCTGATAAAGTACAGGCAGGAACTGAAAAGAAACAGTCAAAGGAAAGAGTCCCATTCAATTGCATCACATGAAGGCAGACAACTAAAAATTGACAAATTTTGTAAGTGCTTCTATACAAATGCTAGAAGACTAAATACTAAGATGGGTGAACTTGAAAGCCTGGTATTAAATGAGGGTATTGATATAATAAGCATCACAGAAACTTGGTGAAATGATGATCGTCAAAAAAACAAAGTAATAGCAGAGTACAAAATATTTAGGAATGACAGAGTAGGTCATGCTGGTGGGGGAGTGGCACTATATGTGAAGGAAAGCAAAGAGTCAAATATAGTAAAAAATCTTAAATGAATCACACAGTACCATAGAATCTCTATGGGTAGAAATTCCATGCTTGAATAACAAGAGAATAGCAGCAGGAATATACTATCAACCACCTGACCAGGAGGATAATAATGACTGTGAAATGCTCAGGGAGATTAGAATGGCTACAAAAACAGAGAGCCCAATAATAATGGGGGATTCGACTGTCCACATATTGACTGGGAACATGTCACCTCAGAATGGGATGCAGAGATAAAATTTCTAGACACCATTAATGATGGCTTCTTGGAGCAGCTAGTCCCGGAAACCACAAGGGGAGAGGCAAATACTGACTTAGGGCTAATCTGCACTACTGTGCTACATCGGCACAGCACTGCTGCAGCACATCTAGTGAAGACGCGCTATGCCAACAGGAGAACGCTCTCCTGGCAGCATAATTACTCCACCTCATCGAGAGGCGGAAGCTCTCCCACCAACATAGCGCAGTGTAGACACTGCTTTAAGTCGATTTAATTTACGTCACTCAGGGGCGTGGCTTTTTCACATCAATTTAAGCGGTAGTTTACAGACAAGCCCTCAGTCCTAAGTGGCGCAAAGGAACTGGTCCAAGAGATGAATATAGCTGAACCACTCAGTAATAGCGACCATAATGTAATTAAATTTAACATCCTTGTAGGGGGGGAAATACCAAAGAAGTCCTCCTTTTTGAAGTTAAATGCTACAGTGGTGAACTACACAAAAATGAGGAAGGTAGTGAAACAGAAACTGAAAGAAACAGACACAAGAATTGAATGTCCGCAAGCTGCATAGAAACTTGTTCAAAATACCATAATAGAGTCTCAAACTAAATGTATATCCCCCCCCAAAAAAACCCAGTAAGAAGACCAAAAAAAGCCACCATGGCTAAAAAGCATAGTAAAAGAGGCAGTTAGAGAGAAAAAGGCATCGTTTAAAAATTGGAAGTCAAATCTTACTGAGGAAAATAGAAATTCTGGCAAGTCAAGTGTAAAAGTACAATTAGGCAGGCCAAAAAAGAATTTGAACAGCAACTAGCTAAAGACACAAAACCTACCAGCAAATGTTTTTAAGCACAACAGAAGCAGGAAGCCTGACAAACAATCAGAGCGGACACAGGACAACCAAGATGCTAAAGGACCCCAATGGATGACAAGGGCGTTGGGGAAAGCTAAATGAACTATATGCACCTGTCTGCACTGCAGAGGACATGAGGAGATTCCCACACCTGAGCCGTCCTTTTTAGGTGACAAATCTGAAGAACAGTCTCAGATTAAGGTGTCAATAGAGGAGGTTTAGGAACAAATTGATAAATTAAAAAAAGTCATAAGTCACCAGAACCAGATGGTATTCATCCAAGAGTTCTGAAGTAACTCAAATATGAAATTGCAGAAGTACTAACTGTAGTCTGTAACCTATCACTTAAATCAGCCTTAAATACCAGATGACTGGAGGATACCTAATATAATGCTGATTTTTAAAAAAGGTTCCAGAGGCGATCCTGGCAATTACAGGCCAGTAAGTCTAACTTTAGTACATGGCAAACTGCTTGAAACTATTGTAAAGAACAGAATTATCAAACACATAGATGAACAATACGCTGGGAAAGAATCAACATGGCTTTTGTAAAGGGAAATCATGCCTCAACAATATGTTAAGATTCTTTGACGGTGTCAACAAGCAAGTGGACAAGAGCGATGCAGTGGATATAGTGTACCGGAAGTTTCAGAAAGCCTTTGACAAGGTCCTATACCAAAGGCTCTTGAGCAACATAAGCAGTCATGAGATAAGGGGAAAGGTCCTCTCATGGATCAAGTAACTGGTTAAAAGATGGGACACAGCATAGGAATAAATAGTCAGTTTTCACAAAGTAAAGAGCTGGGTCCCCCAAGGTTCTATACTAGGGCTAGTGCTATTCAACATATTCATAAATGATCTGGAAAAGGGGGTAAACAGTGAGGTAGCAAAATTTGCAGACAATACTAAATTACTCAAGATAGTTAAGTCCAAAGCTGACTGTGAAGAATTACAGAGGGATCTCACAAAACTGGGTGACTGAGCACCAAAATGGCAGATGAAATTCTGTGTTGATAAGTGCAAAGTAATGCACATTGGAAAACATATTCCCAACTTACATACAAAATAATGGGTTCTAAATTAGCTGTTGCCACTCAAGAAAGAGATCTTGAGTTGTTGATAGTTCTCTGAAAACATCTGCTCAATATGCAGCAGCAGTCAAAAAAGTGAACAGAATGTTATGAACCATTAGGAAAGGGATAGATAGGTACTTCCTACAAACACACTTCACTATCCCCTCCCCTGAGTCACAGTTCAGAATCAAGAATGCATAGACTAGAGCAGAGATCTGCAACTGGTAGATTATGAAGCCTTGTAAAATAGGCTGCCATAACAGTGCTAGCCCCAGTGCAGATTTCTTTCTGCTGCCACCCCATAGCCTCTACAGAGACGTGGTGTGTTGGTAGTGCAGTCAGCTGTGCAGAGCCTGCTGGCAATGGATTCTCCCCTCAACTTTGGAACATTCTCCATTTGGTCCAACACAGCCTGAGTCTGCTGAGTTTCAGGGCACACAAGGGGTTGGACTGGAGCAGTAGCTCTCAATCTTTTCATATTACTGTACCCCTTTCAAGAGTCTGATTTGTCTTGAGTACCCCCAAATTTCACTGCATTTAAAATCTACTTGCTTATGAAATCAGATATAAAAATTAAAAAGTGTCACAGCACACTATGACTGAAAAATTGCTTACTTTCTCATTTTTACTATATCATCATAAAATAAATCATTTGGCATATAAATATTGTATTTACATTTCAGGGTATAATATATAGAGCAGTTTAAATAATTCATTGTCTCTATGAAATTTTAGTTTGTACTGACTTTACTAGTGCTTTTTATGAAGCCTGTTGTAAAACTAGGCAAATATCTAGATGAGTTGACGTACTCTCTGGAAGTCCTCTGCATACCCCCCAGGATATGCATACCCCTGGTGAGAACCAGCGGAATGGAGGATGGTCCCTTCTGACCTTCAGCTCTGAGTCTATGAAAACACATTTATAGTCCCTGATTTTGGAAAGCAATAGATATTGTGGTGAATGTTTTCCAGGTTCTATTTTCTGTCTGATAATTGTTGGCTGGGAAAGTAGATGAAACTGAGGGTGTTGTGCAACATACTAATTGTGTATTGTGACGGGGCAAGGCCAGATGGCTATAGAAAAGTAGTGGGAGATAGATATATTAGCTCCAGGCTAAACAAATCCCTGGTACCAGGTTAAGTGAAAGGGCAGCTGCTCCAGGTCAATTAAGACATCCGGGGCCAATTAAGAACTTTCCAGAAGGCAGGGAGAAGGCTAGGTTGATTGGGACACCTGAAGCCAATCAGGGGCTGGCTGAAACTAGTTAAAAGCCTCCCAGTCAGTCAGGTGGGTGTGCATGTCAGGAGCTGTGGGAGGAAGTTGCACTATTGGAGAGGCTGAGTAGTACACACCATATCAGGCACAAGGAAGGAGGCCCTGAGGTAAGGGTGAAGTGGAGCTTGAGGAAGTGAGGGCTGCTGTCGGGGGGAAGTAGCCCAGGGAATTGTACATGTCATGTTTCTAAAAGGTCAGCTACCATAGCTGATACTATTAAGGTCCCTAGGCTGGAGCCTGGAGTAGAGGGTGGGCCTGGGCTCCCGCACCTTTGCGCCCTGATTAATCGCTGAGACTGGGAGACAACAGAGACTGTGCAAGGAAGGATAACTTCTCCTCACCTCCCTTGCTGGCTTATGATGAAAATGGCTCAGCAGACTGTGACCCTTGTCTCTAGAGAAAGAAGGGTTACATGGAGGGTCACAGTGAGCCTCTGAGGCTAGCGAAATCCACCAGGAAACGTGGGACCCACGGAGGCAAGGACAGAGCTTTGTCACAGTATGTAAATAACATCAAGGGCCCGCAGAAGGACTATGAAGCACTCATTATATATAAATGGGAAAAAAAGCAAAGATTAATTGACATGCAGCTGGATGGAAGAATCATTACACCTGATATCATACAGGCTGATGAACTTAACTATTCCCTCTGAAAGAGAAAATATATCCCATGTACCTGCAAAGTAGTTGAGGGCTCCTGCATTAGCCAATCTTTTGAAGATTTTCTTTTGCACAGAGTACTTATTGTTCTGATCTTCTCGGACACTGATGGTGAGATTCCCTGGACAGGCTTAAAATGAGGAAAACACCTGAATATTATACGGTCCAAACTTACACACACAAAATCACATTGGCCTCCCTTCCATATAATTACCTAAAGCAAAATAGCTTACAACAGGGACATAACAATCACGTAAGACTCCACCCAGTATTTGACAAGGAAAGGATGTTTGAGCATGGAAGAGAAAAGAGGTCTGTCCTTGTTGCATGGCTGGGTTCTTCTGTAGGAGAGACCAAAAGAGTCCAGCTGGGGATGATCCCTCATGAGAAGGGAGGATACACACGATGTGGCTTTAGGAAGTCAACCTACTGTAGGTATCTGCCTGTTACAAGGACCAGAAGAAAGGGATAAGCTTGTCTGCACAAGCTTTTCTAAACCTTAAAGACTCAGGTTTAGATGAAGTCTTAGTCCTCTCTTATACTGTTTCATTTGGACTCTGGCTATGAGAAGCCAACTTCTGGTGTTTGACATTAGCCATGGGCCTATTTGCCTGATATACTCACTGGTTTTTGAGTTTAGCAGGTTCTGGACTGGAGAATGTGATGCTGAACAGAGGCTAGATGAGGGTCTGTAAGGGCAGGCTGGAAAGAAACAGATCTGGAGGCCTGTGTTTACTTGAAACTAAGAGACAGCTTTCCTGATTTTAAGAATAAAATAAACATTTAACATCCACTTTATTTTCACCTGGCAGGGAGAATTGTTTCATCCTCGAGAATGGCCAATGCTGCTTCTATGAGGCTCACGTACCAGTATAAAGGCTAAATGTAATGCTAAGTGTCTAGTCTAGACTACTCTGGTTAGCACAAGACATGCAAAGTACACATATAGACCATTGATCAAGCAGGATAGAGACACCAGCTGGCTGTTCTTCCTGATGAGCACAGACAACAGTGGAGTGGGCTGACTATGGCCTTACAGTTTCCAGAAAACTGTAAGTGATTTTAACTATGTGTTACCCTAATCGGAGGGGAAAGGAGTTGGATTTTCAACCTTACCCAGCTCAAGCAGGAGACAGAAGGAGCACATGAAACATTAAGCTAATTAAACAAATTAATTAAACATTAAAAGTCAGGGCTCCCACACCTCTTCTCCCACCAAAAGAGATTCTCCTTTCCTATGCAGAATCCACTTGTTTGTATGGATCAGTGTACACCAATTTAAATCAACCCAGACCTAACCAACTATCTACCTTCTTGGCTTTTCCAGAAGTAGCTTTGGAGGATTTGCTGTAAATGACTGACAAACAGCTATTGGGATAAAGCTACATCCTTGCCTATCCATTAACAAGTGCTGTAAACTGGCATTTAATCATGGTTTTCAACATTAAAGCCTCAAGCACATACTTCCTAAGGGTGCACTATTGTGTTATCTCCACAGAAAATGCAATTGCTCATCTCTCTTCCCTAGTTATGCGGGTAATTTTGCTGTTACTGTTCAACACAGTTCCAGAGAGAGGACAATTTCCCAGTCATAGACCTTGTACAGACATATTGCTAGAAGTTGTTAATACCCTTACACTAATGCTAAGCATTCTCTTTCTATTTTTCCTTTGGATTTTTTTTTTTGCGGCCTTTTTTAGTGGGTTTGGGCCACCAAAAAACAAGAAATAAGTTTGGGAATTCTTCAGTGGATTTTTTATTCCTTTCATGGGGAGGCCTAACAAATACTGCTCAGAAACTAGAGGGAGTCTTGATCCAGTAATTTCATATATTCTGTACAGTCTCTTATTGTCCCGCACTTAGCTCTGACCTGTCAAGCCCTAGGGGTGCTGAAAGCAATTTCTTGAGCTGCTCACCTGTTCTGGAGTTTGCACATCATATATGCTTTGGGATCCTGGACAGTAAACCCTTAAGAGCCAGTCTTCATCCAAACTTCCCCTCCTTGCCTCAGGGGACGTTATTAAATCAGGCTGGAGACAACATTAAAATAAGCATGAGCAAATGAAACTAGAGTGTAGGGAGTAAGAGTTTAGTTTTCAAACACTGGACAAATCAAACTTGCTGTGATGGAAACGACCAAAGGGTTTCTAAATTCTGAAAGAAGAATAATTACTGTCAACATGAATGAGATTTAAACAAATGTCAGTCTCACGGTTAGTTGCTGTCCCTGTAACCTCAAAATCAAATGAGTTGCAATCAATCATGATGAATCATTACACATATTGAATCTATTTCCCCATGTTAAGTATCCTTACACCTTCTTGTCAACTGTATAAATGGGCCATCTTGATTATCACTACAAAAGTTTTTTTCTCCTGCTTACAATAGCTCATCTTAATTAATTAGCTTCTTACAGTTGGTATGGGTACTTCCACCTTTTCACATTCTCTGTATACATATATACACACACATCTTCTTACTTTATGTTCCATTCTATGCATCTGACGAAGTGGGCTATAGCCCACAAAAGCTTATGCTCAAATAAATTTGTTAGTCTCTAAGGTGCCACAAGTACTCCTATTCTTTCTGCGGATACAGATTAACACAGCTGCTACTCTGAAACCAATCAATCATGATGTTTCTCAGGTCACTGTATCAGCCCTGGAGATAATTTGACCTAACTAAAATTCCCTGCTATAATTACAATTGGTGTAGGCCTCCTATTTTACTCCTTCTCCTAAACTGTTGTATAGTGTTCTTGTGTTTCCTAAACTGCTCTGCCAAGAGCAATATATTTAAGGATGGGTTTCTACATTTGCTAAATTTCTCTCTTCAGTAAATCACAACTTTCGTCTATAAAATCCTTGTCAGCTACAAATCCATTCATGGTCTCTGGCCAAAGGTGAATTTTCTTGGAACGTTTGACGAAAAATGGTTTAACAATTGCAATGAGTAAGTGTCAGAAAACTAGTATCCTTACCCACATACCTGCAAATAACACCTGCTCATACTAAAGCCTATAGGACTGTCTTTATGTGGCAGAGCAGGACATCACTGCCCCAGGGACTGGGGAAGGAAGGAAAGAAGGAATAGCTGCCTAGTCTTTGGGCACCAATACCACTCCCTCCTGCTCACGAGAGGCAATGCCAGCAACTGGTTAGAGCAGGGCATAGGACACCAGGAATCTATTTCCAGCTCTGATACTGGCTGGTTATGTGCAAATCGCTTCCACTCTCTGTGCCTCAGTTTTCCCATCTGTGTAATGGGGTGCTGGATCCTTGCGCCCCAAAGGCCACGAGCCCAACTTACACATGCGGGGTCCTGCGGAACCAACGATGGCTTGGGCACAGATAGGCCTTGCCCTTGCTTTGCAGCCATGCTGTCGCTGGCCTCCATGTCGCCTGGGCAAGCCTCCCCCCGCCCCGCCTGCGGGGAAGGTGTTACCCCCTCTGTGGCCCCGCCTCCTGCCCCAGGAGACAGCTAGGGACGCCTCACCGACACAGCCTTCCCGAAGCCCTTCGCCAGGGAAAATAGTCCCATCTCCTCCCTTTAATCACCTGCAGGGCGGAGAGCGGGAAAGAATTCCCTGACCCCACCGTCGCTGAATGAGGAGAAACAGCCTCACCCGGCCCGAGCTGAGAGCGAGGAGAGTCAGTGATTGTGAAGCTCGTATCCCTCCGCCTTTGTGGTGGTTACGCGTCCCTCGCTCCCATGGCAACTCCAGCCCTAGCCTCTTCATTATGATGAATAGGGCACTCCACCAATCAGAAAAGAAGGCGTTCCACCTCAGCGAATCAGGCGGAACGAACTGAGACTAAAGGCCCGCCCTCCAGTTGAGAAAGGTGCTGCAGTGCTGCTTAGCTAGGTAAGCAGTGGGGTCGCCGTCCGCATCAGGTCCGATGGTTGCGGAGGGGTGGGGGGGGAAGGACTAAAGTGCGGGCTCCCCTCATCTCTTGTAGTAAGGTGAGGCCCGGGAGGACTACATCTCCCAGCATGCCACGTGCCCTGTCACAGCTCGCGAGAGAGCGTTGCATGCTGGGAACTGTAGTCTCTGCTTCAGGCTGGCCCCGGAACCTGCGCACTTGCATGCTGGGAGCTGTAGTTTTTCTGGGGGCGCGCGCTCAGCCCGCCGTGGGTTCTCACCCGTCGTCCCGCCAACCCGCTCGCTGAGGCCTGGGCTGCCCATGGCGGGAGCTCAGCGCGCCCTCGCCCGCCATGCCTGGGAGTGCGAGGCAGGGGCTGGCCCCAGTGCACACAGAGCTCTCCCCCCAGGAGTCTGGGCGAGGACAGGCCCCGACAGTCAGTGGTCGACCCCAGCGTGGGGGTTATATGTACCCCCCTGTGACGTGCAAGTGCTTTGCCACCGCTGTGTAGCCAAGGCTAGCGCCGGTGAAATCACCTCAGCGTCAGCGCAGGCAGTGACTCCCCGCCCAGCAAGCCGCCGCCTGTCACCTGGCGCCTTCACAACCAGCCCCACCAGCCCCACCGCAGCAGGCCGCTGGAGCGAGCGTGGCCTCAGGGTGAAACGCCCACGCCACGAGCGGGCGGCGGCACGGTGTGAAGTCATTGCATTCGCCACTGGTGCGTGGTAACCCAAGCTATTACTCCCCACTGCGTTGCCCACGCACCTAACAGGCCAGCATGGGCGGCGGGTATAATATGCCAGGGGCCTCCCCTGGCCTGGCCGCTGCGGCCGGACCCCCAGTGGCAGGGTTTGGGGGGCGGGGGAGGGAGGTTTTTGCTTTATTATACCCCATGCAGGTCGTGGGGTGGATGAGGAGGTGGTATGTGCTATTCAGCTTCCTGGGTTCATCAGTCGTCTCTCCGGGCTCCAGGGAGATTACTGATGGGCGCAGGAAGCTGAGGAGCAAATACTGCTGCCTCAGCGGGCCTGGACCCTGCGTGGGGCATATCAAAAGCTTCTTTGGACCGGAATGAGAGGCAGCTACATGTAAGTAGGGACAGGGCTTTTGCCAGGGCTGTTGCTGCAGCCAAAGTCTTTAGGAAGGAGAAAAGAGCAAGGGGTACTGTTGCCTGGTGGGGCCCATGGTGTGGTGTAAGCAGGCCATAACTTGTGTCTAGGAGTTCTGTGCAGTGCCAGAGCTGACCCCCTTCCTTGTTAGTATAGTGGTGGGTATCCCTGCCTGTCACACAGGAGACTGGGGTTCAATTCCCCGACTGGGAGAATGGTGCCTTTTGACTGCGGAGAAAGAAATGCCTTGCCCAGCCAGCACATTCCTCACCTCCTCCTTGTAGGGCAGGGGTCTCAAACTCAAATGACCACGACGGCCACATGAGGACTAGTACATTGGCCCAAGGGCTGCACCACTGACCACCCCCCTGCTGCCCTAGCCCCGCTCCCCACTCCACCCCTTCCGTGAGGCCCCGCCCCTGTCCCACCCCTTCCGTGCCCCCATTCCAACCCCTTCCCTGCCGTGCCGGGACCTGGGGAAGGGGGCGCACAGGGATCTGTGTGTTGCCCTGGCGGTTCCCCATTCTCGGCCAATAGGAGCTTCGGGGGAGGTACCTGGAGGAGCGGCCAGGGCAACACACAGACCCCTGTGCCCCCCCAGGTCCCGGCGCCTGGTGCGCGCCGGCCCAGAGCCACTCTAGGTAAATGCTGGGGGGGCAGGGGTGCCACGGGGAGCTGGCAGGCCGCAGAAAATAACCCCGCGGGCCACGTGTTTGAGACCCCTGTTCTTGGGTGACTTCCATTCACACCCTGACCCCGCAGTGGTGATTTTTACCTCCAGAGAGACAATTAGCTGGCAAGGCCACCCCTGCCTGCTTGCCCAAGCGAAATGATCTACATCACCTTCTGCCAGTGGGCACAGCTTCAAGACCTGCATGTCAGGACACATTTCAGAGTCGCAAAGGGAAATACTTTGGCCACGGGCATGAGGACAATCGCCCAGCCAAATGGGTTGGCAGCTGGTGAAGGGGTGAGAAAGAGAGAAAAGCGGACAGGCAGCAGGCTGGCCTCCTGTCTTTTTTCCTTTTGTTACAATTTTAAGTGTGACAGCCAAAGAGGCCTTGGCTGCGTTTGTGATGGCATGACTTTGAGGAGCGTCTGAAGTGTGGAAGGTGGAGGGTAGAAAGAAATGGTTGTCAGAGGAATCATAAAATATTAGGGTTGGAAGAGACCTCCGGAGGTCATCTAGTCCAACCCACTGCTCAAAGCAGGACCAACACCAACTAAATTATCCCAGCCAGGGTTTTGTCAAGCTGGGCCTTAAAAACCTCTAAGGATGGAGATTTCACCACCTCCCTAGGTAACCCATTCCAGTGCTTCACCACCCTCCAAGTGAAATAGTTGTTTCCTAATATCCAACCTGGACCTCTCCCACTGCAACTTGAGACCATTGCTCCTTGTTCTGTCATCTGCCACCTCTAAGAACAGCCGAGCTCCACCCCCTTTGGAATCACCCTTCAGGTAGTTGAAGGCTGCTATCAAATCGCCCCTCACTCTTCTCTTCTGCAGACTAAATAAGCCCAGTTCCCTCTGCCTCTCCTCATAAATCATGTGCCCCAGCACCCTAATCATTTTTGTTGCTCTCTGTTGGACTCTGTCCAATTTGTCCACATCCTTTCTGTAGTGGGGCCCCCAAAACTGGACACAGTACTCCAGGTGTGGCCTCACCAGTGCCGAATAGAGGGGAATAATCACTTCCTGCAATCTGCTGGCAATGCTCCTACTAATGCAGCCCATTATGCTGTTAGCCTTCTTGGCAAGAAGGGCACACTGCTGACTCATATCCAATTTAATCATAAAATACCAGGGTTGGAAGCAGTGATGGGCTGCCAAAATCTTAACAACGGGTTCTCTCCTCACCCCACGAGGGGGCCGTTGCCCACCCCCGCTCCCCGGGACTCCTGCCCCATCCAACCCCCCCGCGTTTCTTGACGCCCCCCACCCAGGACCCCTGCCCCATCCACGCCCCTCCCCTGTCCCCTGACTGCCCCCAGAACCGGGCAGGAGGGTCTCGTGGGCCACTGTAGTGGGTGCCCACCCCACCCCTAAGAGCCAGAGGCACCTGCCGGGGGGCGAGGTGGGAAGTCCCAGCGATGCTTACCTGGGGCAGCTCCCAGGAAGCATCCGGCAGGTCCCTCTGGCTCCTAGGGGCGGGGGAGCGTAGCTAGGGGAGGAGCAGGGGGAGTGGCCGCTCCCCCCACCGATCACATCAAAAGTGGCGCCTTAGGCGCCGACTCCCTGGGTGCTCCGGGGTTGAAGCACCCATGGGGAAAATTTGATGGGTGCAGAGCACCCACCAGCAGCTCCCCGCCCCGCGCCCGGCCCCAGCTCACCTCCGCTCCACCTCCAGCTCCTCCCCTGAACGCACCGCCCCGCTCTGCTTCTCTGCCCCCACCCCCACTTCCCGCGAATCAGCTGTTCGGTGGGAAGCCGGGGAGGACTGAGAAGCAGGCCGTGGCTTCCCACTCAGGCCAAGGGTGCAGAGGTGAGCTGGGGCAGGGAGCGGTTCCCCTGCGCACCCCTCCGGGTTACCTGCTGCGGCGCGGGTGGCCCTCCCCACCCCCCCCCAAGCCCCGAGCTCACCATGTTGGTCAGGCGTGACTTGCCCTTGGTGAATCCATGTTGACTGTTCCTGATCACCTTCCTCTCCTCCAAGTACTTCAGAATTGATTCCTTGGGGACCTGCTCCATAATTTTTCCAGGGACTGAGGTGAGGCTGACTGGTCTGTAGTTCCCTTTTTAAAGGCACCACATTTGCCTTTTCCCAATCATCCGGGATCTCCCACGATCGCCATGAGTTTTCAAAGATAATGGCCAATGGCTCTGCAATCACATAAGCCAACTCCCTCAGCACCCTCGGATGCATTACATCTGGCCCCATGGATTTGTGCACATCCAGCTTTTCTAAATAGTCCTCAACCTGTTCTTTTCACCAGGTGCTGAGCAGCCCATTAGTGAGTGAAAGGTCCCAGGCAGGTGCAGTGGGAGGAGCTGTGTAGCCCTTGAAGGCGGCCTGCTGAGAGGCTTTTCCCTGCAGCAGCTTGGGGTCTGTGGAGGGAAGGCGCGGTATGGCTGCAGCTGGCTCGGGGTACCTCTGGGTTGGCGGGGGAAGGCTCGGGGCTTCGACTGGCCCAGGACTCTTCCGACCAAAGGGGGGCTGGCATTCGGGCCTCCAGCCAGTGTGGGGCTCCTCCGATTGAGGGGCAGGAGTGCTCAGGAATCCTCTGGGCACGGGGGACTCATGGCCCCATCCGCAAGGGAGGTGCAGGGGTTCTCAGGGCTCCGGCTGACAATGGCCTGCTGGTTTGAAATTCTGAGCTGCAATCTACCCATAGAATAGGGCCCCGGGGACCGTCCAAGCAGCAGCCAGTGTGGCTGACCCCAGGGACCGCCTTAGCAGCAGACCCCTAAGGGGGGCTCCACCCGACAACCATGCAGGCCAATTAGCTCAAGCTTAAAGCACCACTTAACTTGAGCCAGAGATTTTTGTGTGTAGCTGGAAGTTGAGTTGGGGTGGCACTTGAGTTATAACTTGAGCTAACTGTGCTGTCAAGACAGGCTCCCAGAGCTAAATTACACAGTGGACCTCTCTGGCCCTTGGGCTGCTCCAGTTGGAAGAGCACAAAGGTGGTTTAACCCCTCTTCCCTGGGCTCCGAGTTGCGTGCTGCACCTCGTAGAGGCACAGTCGTTATGATGGGGGGGGGGGGGGTCAGCATTCAGCAGGCCAAAGCCCTTTAGACTTCACATACTCACTAGACAGCTGACTAGGCTGAACATTTTCAGTAAAAGTTTCTTTTAAAATGAAAATAAATCTACACTGGATAATTCATAAAGCCAGAAAGGACCATTAATCCCTGGGGAGAGGATGAGAAAACAAACAACACGTGACAGTTGTGTAGGTAGTCACATTGCTTAATGCACTACTGGAAACTGCTCAGATACTACAGTGATAAGCGTGGTATAAAAACCTGTACAGAATAGAATAGTAAATAGAGTTAGATCATCTAGTCAACGTCCCGTGTATCACAGTCCATTAAATTTCACTCAATTACCCTTGTATTGAGCCCAGTATAAGAACATAACAACGGCCATACTGGGTCAGACCAAAGGTCCATCTAGCCCAGTATCCTGTCCTCCAACAGTGGCCAATGCCAGGTGCCCCAGAGGGAATGAACAAAACAGGTAATCATCAAGTGATCCAACCCCTGTCACCCATTCCCAGCTTCTGACAAACAGAGGTTGCGCTGCCCATCCTGGTTAATAGCCATTGATGGAATTTATCATAGCCTGGTTAATAGCCATTGCTGGAATAGCCTCCATGAATTCATCTCATTTGAACCATGTTATAGTCTTGACCTTCACAAAATCCTCTGGCAAAGAGTTCCACAGGTTGACTGTGCATTGTATAAAGAAATACTTCCTTTTGTTTTAAACCTGCTACCTATTAATTTCATTTGCTGACCCCTAGTTCTTGTGTTCAGAGAAGGAGTAAATAACACTTCCTTATTTATTTTCTCCACACCAGTCATGATTTTATAGACCTCTATCATATTCCCCCTTTGTTGTCTCTTTACCAACCTGAAAAGTACCAATTTTATTAATGTCTCCTCATACAGAAGTTGTTCCATACCCCTAATAATTTTTGTTGCTCTTTTCTGAACCTTTTCCAATGCCAATATATCTTTTTTGACATGGGGCGACCACATCTGCATGCAGTATCCAACTTGAGTTTGACTAAGGCATAACTTTTATATAATTGTGTATAAAATGTTTAGGTTAATTAGCTGCATAACTGTCAGGATTATCCAACAACAGCTTTGTTCATAAAATGTTGCATTACAGTTTGTTATATGGTTATTTAATAGTGATTTACTTCATAAAACTATATAGTCTGATTTATCAGAGAGACAAGATGGGCGAGGTGATACCTTTTATTGGACCAACTTCTGTTGGTGAGAGAGACAAGCTTTTGATCGTACACAGAGCTCTGGGAAACTTACTCAGTGTCACAGCTAAATACAAGATGGAACAGATTGTTTTTCATAAATAGATAACATATATTTCGAGGGACCATTCAAGGTAAAGCGGTCTGATTTATGTAATCATTGTGTTGTATAGTGATAAGAACACCTTTATCATTTTTATTTTACTTCATCATCATCATCATCATCATCCAGATGAGATGTCATGTAAAGCACAGTCAATCTGAAATCCTTACCACATCTAACACTTGGCTTGGAATGAACCAGTACTCTAGAGACACAATACCTGCAATTTTCTGATGGGCCAATCCGTTTTTAGTTTCTTGTCCTTATCATTGCTAAGTAAATCTTCCAAATACGACTGATCCATAATCATCTATCTGGCTGAGTATGCAGATAAACAGCCTGAAACAATAACTCTAAAACGTGTGCAATACCACCAGTACTGTCATCACCAAATGTTAACTCTAGGGTCTAGTAATGTCAGTTTAAATGTCAATATTGTCAATTATTTCACTGTTGATCATTTGAACAGAAACATCTAAGCATGTTGTGAGAGGAGCTTGAAAAGAGCACTAACGCTTCCCACTCCAGCTGAGTCCCACTCTAACCTGGTGCTTATAGCAAGTTATGGTGTATTTCTCATCTTTTTTACTCTGGATCAGCCTCCTAAAGGGAGCTAAATGAAATTCTGGATGGGAGGAGGATCAGGCCTCTGAAGCTCAACGGGAAGGAAACGAACACCTACCTATATCTGATTTCTTTCACAGAACTGAAGGAAAATGAACCAAATTCAATCTTTGCTCAATGATTGCCTTATCAGAACAAAACATGTGGAACATGCGGCCATCATCAAATTAAAGGACGATTCTGTGTGGGAATCAACCGTTGGCTTTAATGTAAGAAAATAGAAAGCATCCTAGCAAGTGACACTGAAGGTAGAAAATTTAGAAATGTGCCACACTCTTTTAAGGGAGGGAGCGTGAATTAGTGATTAGAGTGGGGACTGTCAGTCAGCAGTGCTGGGTGCTAATAAATATTCCTGGCTCGTTCACTGGCTGTGTGACATTGAGCAATTCTCATAACCTCTGAGCCAAATGGGGTATAATTAGGGCCCAACCAAATCCACGGTCCATTTTGGTCAATTTCACAATCGTAGGATTTTTAAAATAGTAAATGTAATGATTTCAGCTATTTAAATTTGAAATTTCATGGTGTTGTAGTTGTAGGGGTCCTGACCCATAAAGGAGTTGTCGGGGGGTTGCAAGATTATTGTAGGGGGCGGGTTGCAGTACTTCTACCCTTTTACTTCTGCACTGCTGATGGCAGCGGCACTGTCTTCAGAGCTGGGCAGCTGGAGAGCGGCGGCTGCTGGCTGGGATCCCAGCTCTGAAGGCAGAGCCACTGCCAGCAGTAGCACAGAAGTAAGGATGGCATGATACGGTATTGCCATCCTTACTGCTGTGCTGCTGCCTTCAGAGTGGGGCCTTCAGTCAGCAGCCGCCACTCTCCGGCCGCCCAGCTCTGAAGGCAGCAGTGCAGAAGTAAGGGTGGCATGGTATGGTATTGCCACCCTTACTTCTGTGCTGCTGCTGGTGGGGCACTGCCTTCAGAGCTGAGTGCTCTCTGGCCGCCCAGCTCTGAAGGCAGTGCAAAAGTAAAGTTGGCAATACTGTGACCCCCCCTAAAATAACCTTGTGACCCCCTGCAATTCCCTTTTGGGTCAGGACCCCCAATTTAAGAACTGCTGGTCTCCCCTGTGAAATCTATATAGTATAGGGTAAAAGCACACAAAAGACCAGATTTCACCGTCTGTGACTTGTTTTTCATGGCCGTGAATTTGGTAGGGCCCTAGGTATGATACTACTTACTGAAAAGTGTGTTGTGAGATTGAATTTGTTGTAAAGCACTCATGTTAGATCTTTGGAGGAAAGGTGTTATATCAGCAGAACTCCATTTCTTTCATGCTTTGGACTGCGTTTGTGTTGATTTTGTTCTGTTATCAAGAAGGTACCAAACAAGACAACAGAATAGCAGCACTTCTGTATTGTATGGTAAAACTAATGTTTCCCCTGTCTAATTTTATTTTATCTTATTTTATGTTACATAGGAACAGAGGGGATCAAATCTGTCTCTCTATTTACTTATGTGGTCTCATCACCATAGTATCTGAGCACCAAAGTGTTATCCATAGGACAGTAGCAGTCAGCGAGGATCTAAAATGCTAAAACTTCATCTTCACTCTAGAAGTGTGGCTGATGGAGACTGGGGGCAGATTCTTAGCTGGTGTAGATTCTCATAGCTCCACTGACTTCAATGGATCTATGGCATTTCACACCAGCTGAAGATTTGCTCCTAGATTCTAGCATGTAATGCTCCATCTTGATCTGAAAAGCTCACTTGCTGGAGTCTCTCAAAGCTATGTCTGTATATTAAAGATAGAGAATATTAGTATTTGAACCTGCCATCTGTGTGCTCAGCACTATGCAAACACAGAGCAAGGCAGAGTCCTCTGCTCCAGAGAGGTTTTAACCTAAGGGCCCAATCCTGTCAACACTGCTGGGCATACTGCTTACCATTAGTCCCACTGGAATCAATGGGACTACTCATAGGGGTAAATGCAAGCATTTGTGAATCAGATCCTAAATCAGACACTGAAAATACAGTTCATTCTTACATGGACTAAAAGCCCAATTTCAAAGTTGTTCAGACATTTTCCTTTTTTGTGTCATCATTATCTATTTATGAAATCGTCTTTGGTTAATTATCAGACATAACAGAAGAAGTAAAAAGAAAAGGAGTACTTGTGGCACCTTAGAGACTAACCAATTTATTTGAGCACGCATCCGATGAAGTGAGCTGTAGCTCACGAAAGCTTATGCTCAAATAAATTGGTTAGTCTCTAAGGTGCCACAAGTACTCCTTTTCTTTTTGCGAATACACACTAACACAGCTGTTACTCTGAAACAGAAGAAGTGTTTTTTAATGATTGCAGAAGTGTGTCCTTTTGGTCCATAACAAAATGTCCCATTTTATCAATTTAGCTGCAGCCACAGAATGCCTTAATCCTCAGCTCTGCTTTCTTCAAGAACTTATTACAGGTCAGAAGAGAAGGACTTTACTTCCAGGAGAAGCAGTATAAATGTGTCCGAGCAGATGCGTACTCCATCTATCTTAAAAATGTAAGTTGTTAATATGTATGGCAAGTAGGTCCAAGCACTGAAAAAAGTATTTGATAGTTTTCCTCTTTCCTTCCCTCATCTCCTGTTTATGTTAACACCCAGAGTTGATTAGAGGTTAAACAAAATGCTGCCTCCTTTCTATCCACAGCACCTTTACATATATGGGGCAAACAAATAAATGCACAGCAGAGCATCTCTACAAGGAAAATGACAAGCATATAACATAGATTAAAACAGAAATATATTCTACCATCCATCTCAAAGTATCCGACAATTTTATTTCTTTACTAACGCTGAGAAGGGAAACTGAATTCTGTTATCCCAAATATTTTACTCCAACTATTTGTGGCACAATCACTATTTCTGGCTTTTAGGATAAACCAGGTGCTGAGATTTCTCATTATGGGCGGTCTCATTTCCAGCTGTGTGGAAGTGTAGATGTAAAACGAGGTGGCCAGGTTTTCTGAGTAACTTCACTGGCCAATGACACCAACTGAGAATCAGTATCAGCGTCTTGACTTGTCACTGAAGAGCTCAACCCTTTCTCTCTTTTTTTTTCAAACAAAAGTAGAAGTGTTAACCCCAGGGATCTGGCCCAGTTCCATGTTGATTAACTACATTATGACAGCATAAACTTCCAGCCACTTTGCAGTTGCAGTTAGATGTGGTATGCTTCTCAGGACTGAGGCCTCTGTTTTATCTGTCTGATCTCTCTGGTTTTTAATACATCACATATTGTAATGGCATCTGAATTAATACTCTGTGGGCTTATTACATTCAGTAATGAATTTTGGGAATGCCCTTTTTATTTCTCCTAGGAAACTTTTTTTTTTAATGCTATATGGAAAGGGAAATAGAATTAACAGAAATGGTAAACTTTGGAGGGATAGCTCAGTGGTTTGAGCATTGGCCTGCTAAACCCAGGGTTATGAGTTCAATCCTTGAGGGGGCCATTTAGGGAATGGAGCAAAAATTGGGGATTGGTCCTGCTTTGAGCAGGGGGTTGGACTAGATGACCTCCTGAGGTCCCTTCCAACTCTGATATTCTATGAATCTATGAATCTTCTTCCTTTTTAATGTTATGTAGCATTTGTGATGCTGGTAAACCAGGTGCCAGCTCATGCCAAGGTCCCCAGGCTGCAGTCGAACACTGACAAATAGCTGGAATGAGTCTGGCTCACCTGTGTGTTAGTATTGTTAAAATAGGTTTTAGAATTATAAGAATGTGTTTAGTGTTTAGACTTTACTGAATGCTTTTGAGTTGCTGCCTGCATTCTCACTTATAACTTCTGTATTCCATATTATAAGGCAGGGGTTGGCAACCTTTGGCAACCAGCCCATCAGGGTAAAGCTGCTGGCAGGCTGGGCCAGTTTGTTTATCTGGTGCATCCACAGGCATGGAGCCCCGCAGCGGTTTGCCATTCCTGGCCAATGGGAGCTGTGGGAAGCAGTGGCTAGCATGTCCCTCGGCCCGCTCCGCTTCCCGCAGCTCTCATTGGCTGAGAACCGCTATGCTGCTTTGACTCTGGAGGGCAAGGTTTATTAGGCATAAGCAAGAGAACCCTAGGGCTTAGCCTCGGTTAGCCTTAAAGGATATATAGAGCTTGCTTATTATAGAAGCCTTTATAACTGTTTGAAACTTAAGATGTGTAACCCTTCTGCCTGTCAGAGTTGGCAGCAACAAGGGCCAGGTTCTGTATCTAGGGGTTCCGTTCCAATAACACATTGCAAAACTGGCTCAAGCCCCCACCCAGTGACCTGGGACAAATATATACCACCACCCCCGGGTGCCTCTAAGAGGCAATACTTCCCCTCTTGCAAGCACAGAGTCTGAGTGTAGCAAAAGCCTTTTAATAACAGAGAGAAACAATGTGGCATTATGTTGGGGAAACACCACCAACAGGATTCATTACACAAACCATGAGCAAAAACCCACCCCAAGCAAATTGGGCCGTGTCTTTTCCCTTTGGTTCTTGAGTCCAGCAACCCAAAAAGTCACCCAAAGTCCCAAAAGTCCAGCAACCCTGAAGTCCAGCAACCCAAAAGTCTCTGTCTCTGTCCTTGGTGAGTCCAGAGTTCAAAAGTTCATCTGCAGAGTTTTAACCCCCCAGCCTGTGTGGAAATGGGGTGTGGGGAGTAAAGAGGCACCTTACATTTTCCAGTGGCTGACTGCCGTGCCTCTCCATGGGTTTCTGCTGCAGCCTTCACCACCAGCTGCTCCTCTCCAGTCGCCATCCTGCTAGCCACTCCGCCAGCTGCTCCTCTCCAGTAGCCATCCTGTGAGCCGCTCAACAATATATCTTCAGGTTCCCTACTACTTAACACAGTACTCAATTATTTCAGCTCATAGTATGGGAGCCCCAGTGCTGGTTCACCATTGGCCCAAAGTGAAGTCAGCTCTACAATCTGTAACCAGACTCCTTATGGAATCAAAATTAGCTCTGTTATTACACAGTGGAGAGAAGAGAAAGTGCAGGTAGCATTTAGAGCCCTCAGAAGGGTCCCATACCACAAGGTACAAATGTCTGTCCCCAGCCTTCCTTCATTCACTGAGTTTTGGAACCCATGTCTCTTGCCTAGCGAGTGCTACTTAGTTGATGGCGAGTCCCTCCATCATAACAAAAAGCCAAGTACAGTTCCACTGTCCTTGATTCACATCATCAGGATAACAACACTTTATTCTTCCTGCCCCAATAACAGAGAAATTGGGGATCCCCCAGCAGCCAAAGTGACCATCTAGGCTGGGTAGGTGTGCCTATGCAAATGAAATCAGTCCCTGAAGTTCTTTTCCACAACCTGCCACAACTCACCACCAGATGTCAGGGTAGAGCTCATCCTGACTCTGCTTACATCCTCCCCACAGCCAAGAATTTGGCATCCCAAGAAATCACACTCCCTATTATACCAACTCATTGGTTCCCTCTAAAGGGCCTCAGGAAGCCCACTATGGCTTCCACAAGCCTGTGTGCTAAGTGTATTGGTGCCTCACTAGCCACCCCAGGTGCATCATAAGTTAACCGTTTTACAGGTCTTATTACCCTGTCCCGTCTGTTGAGAATCTCTGTTGCAGAGGTAGCAGGGATATCTTCTTGAGTGACAGATGGAGAGGTTTCCTTTGAGGATCCCTCGGCTACTGCCATAGACCCCTGCATCTCTAATTCTGACCTTGGAAGGTCCAGCGTGCCTAGGGCCCCCTCCACCTGGATGTCTCCACTGTCCAATAACCTGTGTGCATCATCATAGGGGGTCCCATCAGCGGCACAGGGGTGCCAGTAACGGGCCTAAATACCTCCGCCATGGGGTTTAGAGCTGAGGAGGGTGAGCTGTCTATTGGCTCAGCTGGTCGAGACCAAAATCTTGTCTCCATTCCAGAATATACCATGGTCATTTCTTCCTCTTCAGCCTCACTCTCCAATGTGCTGAATAGGGGTAGGTTAGCTTCAGAGGGCCCGCTGTCCGTATTGGATGGTGGCTTTGGTCCAGCACTTCTGTTCTGCCTGGCTGCCCTGTCATAGCCCATCTCATAAGGGGTGCCTACCAATTCCCCCACAGGGAACAAAAGGTTTCTATGCACCACCTTTATTTGCCCTGGACCCTCCTCAGGTTTGATCTTGTAGACCAGAAGATCTCCCAGCTTTTCCATCACCAGGTAAGGTACTGCCTTCCATCTGTCAGCTATCTTGTGTTTGCCAGCAATACCCAAATTTCACAGCAGGACTCTGTCCCCCAGCTGAAGGTCCTGCGAATGCACCCTAGCATCATATCGATGTTTGTTGCGGTCTGAGTTCTTCCCAGCTGCAGACATAGCTAAATGATAAGCACCCCGCAGCTTTTCTGTTAGTCGAGACACATACTGCTCGTGAGTTTCATAGCTCATCTTCTGACCCCGGGTGATACGGTGTTGTCCTAGACTTTTTAATTCCTGCTATCCTCAGCACCTTCTTCAGAAGGCGACTCTCAAAATCCCACCTCTGATCAGAGTGTATCTGGGCCGGGAATCCATAAACTGAGAAATATTTCTCCCACAATACTCGAGCGACGGTGGTGGCCCTCTGATCACGTGTGGGATATGCCTGCGCATACCGCATAAAATGGTCAGTCACTACAAGCATGTTTCCAACATTCCTCTTGTCTACTTCTAGAGAGAAGAAATCAATGCATACCAGTTCCAAAGGTTTGTTACTGGTGATGTTCTTGAGATATGCAGCTCTCATGGGCAGAGTTTTCCTTTGAACACATCGAGTGCAGGTCTCATGATTTCCTGCGAACATCTTCAGCCATCCAGGGCCAACAGAACCTACTACAAATAAGTTCCAGGGTCCTCTCCATCCCTAGATATCCAAAGTCATCATGCAGGGCCCTCATGGCCAGGGCTCTGTACTCTTTTGGCAGCACTAGCTGTGCTCGCTGCTTTTGTAACGGGTCCACGGTCACTCGGTGTAGCACTCCCTGAATCAGTTTTAGTTTGGTCCATTCTCTCAATAGTAGTTTACCCTCTGGGTTAGGTGGGACAACCGCAGCTGGGCTTCGCCCCTCCCTTTTGGCAACTAGTGTATCACAAATATCAACATCTTGCAGCTGGGCTTCTTGCCAATCAGCCGCATTGAGCATGGGCAATGGAGATTGGTCCAATGCTATTTAGTTCACCGAGGCAGAAGGCATGCTTTCAGGGGGCAGGCCCAGAGCTTCTTTAACACATCCCTGAAGGCTCCAATGGGCCTCCGGCTCTCGACAACTCACACTGCAAATAGCTCTCACTCCATCCAGGGTACCACACAGACCTCTGGTGCTTGAGGACGCCTGGACAGTGCATCCATATCTACATTGCTTCTCCCCGATCGATATTGAATGCTGAAGTCATAGCTAGCCAAAGCAGCCACCCATCTTTGCCCTGTAGCATCCAGCTTAGCACTTGTTAACACATAAGTCAGTGGATTGTTGTCTGTCCAAACCTGGAGCTGAGCACCATACAGGTAGTCTCAGAATTTCTCAGTGATGGCCCATTTCAAGGCCAAGAGCTCCAGCTTGTGGGTGGGATAGCGAGTTTCACTATCAGACAGTCCTCGGCTGGCAAAGGCTACAGGTTACAGGTTACGTTTGCCTTCCACTTCCTGATACAGGACTGCTCCCAGACCCTCCAAACTGGCATCAGTATGCAGGATAAACAGTTTGCTGGGGTCAGCAAAGACTAGGACTGGAGCATGAGTTAGGCAAGTAATGATTTCTTGAAATGTCCTCTCACATCTCTCATCCCACCGTGGCCCAAACGGTTCGAAGGGGCCATAGTGTCTCTGCACAGGAGGTTTTGGGGACCTCCCCTTGTTCTTGGTCTTAGATTTGTTTTTTCCAGGCTGTTATCCCCGGTAAGATCATTCAGAGGCTTTACAATCGTAGCATAGTTCTTCACAAATCTGCAGTAGTAGCCACTAAATCCAAGAAAGGTCTTGAGTACTCTGTAGTTACTTGGATGTGGCCAGGTAGTGAGTGCTTCTATTTTATTGGGATCAGTACTCACACCCTTTTGGGACACGATGTGATCCACATACTTCACTGAGGTTCAGCAGAACTGGCTTTTGTCTACCGAGAGCTTCAAACCATAGTCCTCCAACCTATCAAGCACTTTAAGAAGTCTTTCTTCATGCTCCTCCAAGATTCTTCCAAACACAATCAGGTCATCCAAATAAACTAACACTTGCAGTAAATTCATGTTTCCCACGACTTCCTCCATTAGACATTGAAATGTGGCAGGCGCTCCCGAAATTCCCTGTGGCATGCGTTAGAACTGATAAAACCCTAATGGGCAAATGAAGGTTGTCTTCTCCTTATCTTCTTCTCCCAGGGGCATCTGGTAGTATCCACTCCGGAGATCCAACACAGAGAACCACTGGCTTCCCAGCAAGCAATCTAAGGCATCTTGAACTCAAGGCATAGTGTACTGGTCAACCACAGTATGGCTGTTTAGGGTGCAGTAGTCAATATACATCCGGATTTTCCCGTTCTTTTTCTGGACTACCACAAGGGGTGAGGCCTATGGGCTGTGGGACTCTGTAATGATGCCATTCGCAGTCAGCTCTTGAAGATGATGTCACACATCTTCCACCTCAGAGAGGGCAATCCTCCTAGATCTCTCCCTAAAAGGTTAAAAGTTATGTAGTCTGATGTTGTGCTCTACTCCTTTTGAACATGCCACATCCCACTCATGCAGTGTGAAGACTGGATCTTTCACAAAGTTTCTTCCTCGGGCGATCTGTCCACTCCTCAGACAATGGTGAATCTCCAAAGTCAAACTTTGCTGGGTCTATTGCTGGAACTTGAGTTTCACACTGGGGTTTTACAATCAACTCAGGCTCAAAGAGGTCTGCTATCTTTTGTCCTTGATCACACCTTTGGGAGCGTAGAGGGCCCTGAAAACAGCTCCTGCAAGTTCCTTAATTCCCTACAGCAAAGGGGCAAGAAGGCTTCACTCATTTGTGTATATATGTTTAGCTGCTTTAACTTTGTAAATAATTCTCTTTTCCTTTTCCTGCTGAATAAATGTTTATAGAGCCTATTATAGGATTTGCTACAAACGTTGTCTTTGCTGTGAGCTCTAAGATGCAATTGGCCTGGGTAAGCGACAGGTCCTTTGGGACTGGGAGTAACCTGAGTACCGGAGTATTGATGTGATTTTTGGTGTAAGGGACCATCTGTCACAAAGGTACGCTCACCTGGGTGGCGAGATAGATCAGAGTACCCAAGGGGACTGTGACTCCATGTGAAAGCTGGTATAGTTCCTGAGGAGTTTATCTTTGATATTTGGTTGGTGCAATCTAAGTGTAGAACTCACAGCCAATTTGGGGTTAGTGCCCTGCTTCCTAACAGTCTGCCCTGAGGTTGGTGCTTATGCTCTTGAGTCACTGCAGGCAGCTGTACACTGTTCTTTTGAGCTGTGAAACTGCACACATGTTCCACCCCAAAGGTAGCTGAGTGGTGGTGGGTAGTGATTCCTGTGCACATGCATACACACTTGCTAATCCTCACATCCCATGACTCAGATGCTTAACTCAGTAATTGACATCATGTAATTCAAATATGGGAGTTGAGTGTGCTCAGCAACTCCCAGCAGATGCTGGACGACCCCACACATTTGCATCCTAATTCAGTAATTCCCAATGGGACTTCCATTCATTATTTCAAATTAATGAGATTCAGATATGATTAGGTTGTAAAGCCTTTTTGGAGTCTTTCAAATTATACACAGCACACACATCTATTTTATTAATATTTTAATAACATTTTTGTGGGTTATACTTAGCACCCGGATTGCACTTTATCTCTTCAAAGTGCTTTATAAAAAACATTATTTATGAATAAAGGTGGGAACATGCAGTATAATAAAAAAACAGAACAGCTATTGCTTGGCTTGATTAAAATATACAAATATATATAAAACCCATCATCTTAAATGAATTTATATCTGCTATCAATATCAGTCTTGATTTAGGCTCTAAAACAGTATCTTTTCTTCCTCAAAGTGACACACAGCTTAAAGATAGAAAACATCCTTGTCTAGTATACACTGATAAATAGTATATATATTTAGAAGAACCCTGCAACTTTTAACCAGTTTTCTTCTTTATCTAGGAGAACAGAGGTCTGATAGCTGTGAAAACAGATTCATACATCTTGGTTGCTACTTACTCTGAGGGCATGTATCCCAGTGTGTGTGTGGAAGCTATAGAGAAACTGGGTAATTACTTCATGTGCATGTATGTCTGAATGTAACTTGTAGAGAGATGTTACAAGTAGGGGGCAGCATTTCATTCCAGCAAACTGCCTGGAACATTTGGGACTTCAGAAAATCTTGAAAGCCCATGAAAAGGAAAATTAAAATGGACCTTATGTTGTTTAGTCAGAAACATGCTATCAATCTCCTTCAATTTCCACAGAATAAACATATAAAGGTATCTGTATAAAATTTTAAAAAGAAAAGCTTTTACTGTTCACGATCCTATAATTATAGTTAATTTTTAATAGGGATACTATGGATTGATTTAAGAAAACCCGCTTGAAAACATTATAGTTAATATTATTGGCCTGATTCTTAGCTACTCTGTTCCTGTGCTTGGAGTGGAGCAAAAGTAGTTTAAAATTAGGTCAACATAACTACATCACTAAGGGCTGTGAAAAATCCACACTCCTGAGTGGCATAGTTAAGCCATCCTAAGTCTCTATGTACACAGCGCTATGTTGACAGAAGAATTCTTCCATCAGTCTAGCTAGATCTTTCAAGGGTATGGATTACCGATGCCAATGGGAGAATCCCTCCAGTCAGCGTAGGTAATGTCTACATTGAAGTGCTACAGTGGCCCAGCTGTGCCGCTGTAGTGTTTTAAGTGTAGACGAACCCTCAGGGTATGTTTATTCTTCAATCAAGGGGTATGATCGCAGCTGGAGTAGACATACAAAGCTGAGGCAGTGCGTGCTTCAGCCTGGGCTGTGCAAGCTCACCCAGAACCATGGATAATTACTCCCAGGGCTAGTCTGTGCTGAAACCTGCACTGCCACAGCTTCGCTGCTACAGTACCTGAGCTAGCTAGATTAAAGCTAGCGTACTCAGGTGTACCCCCTCAGTCACACCTGTGATTGCAGTGTAAACTGAGCTTGTGTTTGCTCGGTCAGACAGAGGTTTGGAGAGGTTTATTTTTGCACAGCCTTTTGTTATGCAGTTTAATCTTTTTTCCTCCAGAGAAAACAAAGTAGCTTTATGTATTCTACTTTATGTAGTTCAAGGGGAGATTTCTGCATACGATTGGTTTGTAAAGTGCATGCTGATCTGAAGGAGGGGTGTTTAGACAAGAATTTCTTAATGTCACAATCTTACAATAAGAAATATTCTTTTTATTTCAAATGACACACTGAAGATATATTTGGAGTTACTAATAGTAAATGTAGGTATTCATATATTTTAAGTATTCACAAACAAATACTGATGCAAGTTAGATTATGATCTCTTTCATTCAATTACAGTACATTCCAGTGTTGATTTAAAGTGGAGCATTTCCATTATGGCAAATATTAAAAAAGAAAATGTCTTCTATTTGTTTTTTTCCCCTTAGCGGACTATTTCAGAGATAAAGAAAACTGAATCTTCAAACAACTTAAACTTGATCAAGCTTATGAAGACTGGTTTGTTAGAAAACCATGGCTGGAAGTTTGTACTGAAGCACATCCAAGCAAGCAATACAATATCCATTATTCTTCAATATTCTAAATCCATAGTGAAGGCTCTGAAAGAGAAGGATAATCCACAGCATGTGAATCCCACCAGTGCAGCCTAACAGCCCCCTGAATTGTCAGCTCCACCATCTTCATGTACAAAAATTACAGCTCATAAATCCATGCATGTGTGGTGGCATTTGGGCTCTAGTTCGGATGGGTTCCAAGAGTCTAATATTGCAAGATGCAGAGTGTCTCCTACAAGGTGCTGAGTACCCTCTACACACAGTGACTTCCCTGGAAGTTGAGCCCTTTCTCCATGTCTCCAGTAGGAGTTGATGGTGCCCAGCACATCATAGGATCAGGCCCGAAAACTATAACTTCATATAATCAGAAGTACAGTTGGGTGATGTTCTCAAGAGACTGAGTTAAGGTGTTTTTCTTCATTTTAACACTATCTTTTTTTTTGTTTTACCCAAACTCCTAGTAAGAAAGCAGTTAATTTCTCTGAGCTGTGGGGCATCTCTCACAGGACATGTACCATATACACAGCATCAAAACGGAGTAGATTAATGAAATGTGTTGCATGAACATGTAGTTCAATGTAAGCTCACAAATTGCATTGGTTGCCTTGGAATGTCTTGAATAAAATGCCATGTTTATACCCATCTATTTGCACTGCCATTGAAAGATATATTCATAGTGTTTAAGGCTAGAAAGGACCATTAGATCATCTAGTCTGACCTCTTGCGTAGCACAGGCCATTACATTCCACACAGTTATCCCTGCACTGAGCCCAGTAACTTGTGTTTGCCTAAAGCATAATTTCAAGAAAGGCCTACTGTCTGGATTGGAAGTCATCCAGAGAAGGAGAACCCCCTTCCCACTGCTCTGGGTAGTTTGTTCCACCCTCATTTTTAAAAAATTGTGCCTAATTTCTACTTTGATTTTGTCTGATTTCCTCTTCCAGCCAGCCATGGGTTCTTGTTATGCTTTTCTCCCCTAGATTCAAGACCTTTTTAGTACCCGTATTTTCTCCCAGTTAAGTTACTCACGTAACAAAAAGAAAAGGAGTACTTGTGGCACCTTAGAGACCAACAAATTTATTTGAGCATAAGCTTTCATGAGCTACAGCTCACGTAACAAAGTAGCATTCACCTGTAATCAAGTTGCCTCTCAATCTTCTTTCTGATGAGATAAACAGATTGATCTCTTTAAGTCTCTCACTGTACAGCATTTTCTCCAGCCTTCAAATTATTTTTGTGGCTCTTTTCTGCACCCCGTCAGAGTTTTCCAGCATCCTTTTTAAAATATACATACCCGAACTGTATGCAGAATTCCAGTATAAGTCTCACCACTACCATAAGAATTACATTAGCTCTTTTTGCCACAGCATTACACTGGGAGCAGATGTTGAGTTGCTTGTCTACTATAACCCCCAAGTCCTTTTCAGAGTCCTTTCTTTCCAAAATACAGTCCCCCATTCTGTAGGTATGGCCTGCACTCCTTGTTCCTAGATGTATGTTTGCATTTGATTGAGTTAAAATGCATGTTGTTTGACTGGGCACAGTTTACCAAGCAACCCAGATTAGTCTGTATGACTGCCCCTTCCTCATCTTTATTTACCATTCTGACAATCTTTCTGTCATTTGCAAATTTTAGCAGCTGTGATTTTATCTATTTCCAGATTGTTGATGAAAATGTTGAATAGCAACAGGCCTAGAACCAAACCCTGCAGAACTCCACCAGAAACTCCCATTCAGTGATGAGTCTCTCTACTTTTTTGAGATCTGTCAGTCAGTTATTAATCCATCTAACATGAGCTTTATTGATATTTAAGGCTACCATTTAGTCATGGGTATTTTTAGTAAAAGTCATAGACCTGTCCATGACTTGTACTATAAATATCCCTGACTAAATCTTGGGGGGGTGGGGGGCGGGACCCAGGGCCAGCGCCACCAGGGCCACCGAGCAGCGGCTGCTCCAGTCGCCCCTGGGACCACTGCTGGGAGCTGCCGACCTGCTGCTGCTCTGGTTGCCTCTGGGACTGCTGCTAAGGCGGTCCCTGGGGTCAGTCACACTGGCTGCTGCTCGGGCGGTCCCTGGGGCCCTATTCTACGGATGGATTGCAGCTCAGAATTTTGAACCAGCAGGCCATGGAAAAATTTGCAGAGCTGCTCCCCCAAGGCTCCTGTGTCGAGTTTTTGGCCTCGGTTGAAGAGGGCAAGCTAATCTCCCGAGCTTCCCTCCAGGCTGCACTGGACGGTGCTGATGCCGCCACGAGACTCATGGCTACAAGGGTGGCCATGAGAAGGGGCTCCTGGCTCCAAGTTTCTGATCTGCCATACAAGGTCCAATAGACCATTCAGGACCTCCCCTTTGAGGGTGTGATGCTGTTTTCCTAAAAGGCGTCATAGTCTAAAGACTCAAGAGCCACCCTCAAATCGCTGGGCCTCCACACTCCCACCATGCTGTGGAAGCATTTCAGGCTGAAACCTCCTCCATGGTTCTACCAACAACTGAACCGACAGGACAGTTCCCAGAGGAGGAACTGAAGGTAGAAAGAGGCCACACCTGCATCAGGCCATGGCTCTGGCCAATCCAAGGCACCTTCAGGTCCGAAACAGGCCTTTTGAAGATGTGGTCGAGGAAGGTGCACCAGAGCAAGAACTGGTTCCACCCCGCCTTACCTTTTTGTCTCGATTATCCCCTTTCTACCGTGCATGGTTCCGTATCACTTTGGACCGCTGGGTGCTCTGCACGGTAGAGAGGGGATACTCCATCCAATTCTGTGCCCTCCTGCCCTTCCATCCCCCTTTCCATGTCCCTCTTCAGGGACCCTTACCAGCAACTCCTCATACAGGAAGTGCACTCACTCCTATTGCTAGGGGTAATGGAAGAGGTTCCTCAAGAGCTGAACGGCAAGGGCTTCTATTCCCAGTATTTCCTAATACCGAAAGCCAAAGGCGGGCTCAGGCCCATCCTAGACCTGCAAAAACTCAACAAGTTCGTGAAGAAACTCAAGTTCCTCACGGTCTCTTTGGCCTCCATCATCTCTTCATTGGATCCAGGAGACTGGTATGCCACCCTTGACTTGAAGTACACGTACTTTCACATAGCAATAACTCCGTCCCACAGAAAGTACCTCAGGTTTGTGGTGAACAGCACCCACTACCAGTTCACAGTCCTCCCGTTCGGCCTGTCGGCAGCACTTCGAGTGTTCACCAAGTGCATGTCTAACCTGATCTGAGCAAGAAAGCTCCATCAGGTTCAGCCATGGAGCTTCCACACGGTGAGGTGCAGCAACTCAAGGTTCGGGTGTTGGAGACAGCCATGATCCTGAGTTAGTAAGTGTGGAAAGAGCAGCAAGACTTCCACCTGCAGTCCCTCCTGCCCTGCCCCCCAGCGCTCCTGCCGGGAGGGGAGTGGGGTTGGCACACGGGGGCTTACCTTGCTCCACCCGCCCGCTTGGTGCTCCTGCCGGGGGGAGCAGGGTTGGGGCGCAGGGCTGGACAGAGAGGGCAAGCCCGTGTGCCCCGACCCCGCTCCCAGGAAGGAGCGCTGTGCAGGTGGAGTGGGTCAGGGCGCAGGGGCACCCATTTTTCCAGGGCTCCCCAATTGGCCAGGGACCCTGGGAACAGGCCCCGTTGGACCAGTGGCTAATCCACCACTGGCTGTGCCACCCGCCCTGCCTAGGGAGCGCCCGGCCATAAAGAGCAGACCTGGCAGCTCCCACCATCTTCCAATACGCTAGCTCCTGGCAGGAGGCAACAGTTTTTAAATTGTGGGGGGCATGCCCCATAGTTTGTAAACCCCTGTGCTAAATGGAAGGCAGAAATGGCGGGGATGGGGCGGAACACGTGACCCTGCATGCCCCTCCCCGCCAGCCCGTTTTCCCACCTCAATGGCTTTTTGCCTGGGTGACTGCCCCATTTGCCCCGCCCTAGTTATGGCCCTGATCTTATCTATTTATTGTTAGGCATAAATATATGTTCTGACACTATACGTGACAATAATTCTGTCTGAAAATTTATAAATAAAGGTGCAAATTGATTAAGCCTAAATTGGGTGGACTTGTGATTCAGTTTCCTACCTTATACTCTCAACAAGCTCAACAGTTAAAAACAATTTGTTAAATAAACCCATCTTGCAGAATTCAGAGTCCAGAAGCCAGGTCAACAATCAAACATTTTGCCTAGGGAATGAAGAGAAAAAAGCACGTGTAAAAATGTGTTTTGAAAAATCATGAATAAAGGTAGAGGGATTAAGGAATGAGTATAACATCTTTAATTTTTATTTGTTTATTGTTTAAATTTCACACTGATGATGTGCATTGATTTGCTAATTTTCATCATTCACTTTAACATGCACAATAAAGATGAAAATGCACAAAGCAGGAGCAAACTGTCTTGTGGGAAGGTGTCTGGTGGATCTCTGTAAGACTCCCATTATTTCAGGGTTGGCTTTCTTTGCAATTTCTGTGCCTGATTAATGTAGCTGAGAATTAATCATTTAGAGAAATGTTTAATCATCATAAACTAACCCCTGCAGTGACATGTGGTGAATCATTTTCCCGGTGTTCTGTGTCTCAATTGTGTATTGTTTTCTCATCCTAGGCCCTAATCCTGCAAGCACTTAAGTATCTGCATAATGTTAGTCCTGTGGGTAGTTCTGTTAAAATGACATTCATTGGTAACATTTGTATTTTAAATCAATGGGACAACTCTGTGTGAGTAAAGTCATACAGATGCTTAAGAGTTTGCAGGATTAGGGCCTAAGATTGTAGGCTCCTTGGGGCAGTGATCCATTCTCCTCCATATTCTGTACAGTGCTGGGCACACGGTTAGCATTCAGTAGATAATACAGAAGATGAGCCCCTCTGTGATTTCCCATCTCTTGTTGCCCTTCCCATTGCACCAATGGAGAACCTTTTCTGACTTAAAGCTGCCAGGCAGGCTGACTCTGTACCAGTTTATGCACGCTTCACATCTTGACAGATACAGCCAAAGCAGAGGAATCAAGAAACAGCACATATGAGGAGAGAAAGTCACTTAGCACCCACAGGACTGCAACAGTTAGTAGGAGAAATCATGAGATTCCTAGAGCAAGTAAGGCACAGAGGAATCCCCCTGCTAAGGAGAATGAATCAAGAGGTTTTTAAACCTATAATAATTTTCTGTCTCAAATCAACCTGCTGTTGTTTTACTGTATCTTTACATTGGCAGCTGAAGGGCTGAATCACAAATCTGAGGTTAGATAAAACTTTATACATATTAAATAAATTATTCTTGCTTCCTCTACTGAGATGTTTAAAATTATGTTTCGCTCTTTGCCTTTGTCAATTATTTTAGAGGCCAATATACCTTGGCAGCTTGAGCACTGATCCCCTGATCCTGCCATCAGCTCCATGCTGGTGGATTTCTTCACTCACATGGAGTTCTTTGAAGTCAATGAACTTCCATGCAGGCATGAGGGGCACATCCACAAAGAGCACCCTACAACAGGGATCAGCAACCTTTGGCACATGGGCCACCAGGGAAAGCCGCTGGCGGGACGGGATGGTTTGTTTACCTGCAGCGTCCACAGCTTCGGCCGATCGCAGCTCCCACTGGCCGCAGTTCACCGTCCCCGGGCAAGGGGGCTGTGGGAAACGGTGGCCAGCACATCCCTGGGCCCATGCCGCTTCCCGCAGCCCTCATTGGAGTTCACCAATGGTGAGAATTTCAGAGTAACAGCCGTGTTAGTCTGTATTCGCAAAAAGAAAAGGAGGACTTGTGGCACCTTAGAGACTAACCAATTTATTTGAGCATGAGCTTTCGTGAGCTACAGCTCACTTCATCGGATGCATACTGTGGATTTCCACATACTGCGATTTCCACAGTATGCATCCGATGAAGTGAGCTGTAGCTCACGAAAGCTCATGCTCAAATAAATTGGTTAGTCTCTAAGGTGCCACAAGTCCTCCTTTTCTTTTTAATGGTGAGAATGTTTGGGTAACCCAACAATTGCACTGGTATTCATGATCATGATTTAGGAAAAGTCTGCATTCTTCTCCTATGAAGTTGCTATTGTGTTTCGACTAGGCTACATCTACACTGCAGTAAAAGACCCATGGTATGGCTATGGCTGGCCCAGGTCAGCTGTTTTCAGCTCACCGAGTTCAGGCTGCAGGGCTAAAAATTGCAGTGTAGACATTCGGGTTTGGGCTGGAGTCATGGCTCTGAAACCTCACAAGGGAGTAGGTCTTAGAGCCCAGGCCCGAGCCCAAATATCTATGCTGCAATTTTTAGCCTAGCTCTAAAGTTGTGGGGAGTAATGGCAGCAGCAGCACCAAGGAGGAAAGCCCTTGGAGGGGGGAAGTGATGTACAAAACAAGAGCTTGGCATCCCTGAGGTCAACAACACCAGCCAGGACAAAGCTTCTAACGCGGTATAGAAAGAGGTGAATATTGGGCAGCTAGCTAGACGTGAACTGAAGTAAGCTGCCTCAATTCTCCAGCCTCAGACCGGTAGGTACGGTTCCTTGCGCTGAGCTGTACAGTGCTGTGGTAAGACCTGATGGATCGTCCTACTTACAGAAAGCTTCAGCTGGGGCAGTTATTTACACCGTGTCTTAGTCCATTCAAACACAACAGGCAGGAGCAGAGGGGAAGTGAGGAGGGAGGCTGGTGGCAGGCGGGTGAGGTGGGGAGACGGGGGGGGGGGGGACGAGGAGCAGGAGTGGGGCGGGGTAGTGTGGAGAGAGAGGGGAGGGGCACAGGTGGGTCAGGTGTGGTGGGGGGAGGAGCCGGAGGGGGGGAAGGGTGAGGGAGGGGCCATGGGGGGGGAGCGGGTAGAGGCCGGGGGAGGTCGAGTGGGGAGGGGCAACAGTGGGGGATAGAGGAGTGGGGGAGGGGGAGGGGCCAGAGGCTCTAACGGCACCACCAGCCGAGAGGGACTGCGGGGAGCGGCATCCATAAGAGGCAAATGAATGACCGCGCCCGGCACACTGGCGGCCAAAGTCACATGACCCTCACCGTCATTCCCCCCCGCCGCTAACCTGACCGGCTTCTTTCGTCCCTAGCTGGTTGAGATGCGTCACTTCCGGGGCACCCGCACGCCCGCGGTGCAGGCTGGGATAGCATCCGGGCCTGCCTGTCGGAGTGAGGAGGAGCGAGGCGGAGGCGCTCCCGTTGTTTCTCTGCGAGGTCAAGGCCCCCAACCCGCCCGGCACCATGGCGATGCAAGCGGCCAAGCGAGCCAACGTGAGTAGTGCCGCCGCCGCCGAGCGGGAAACGCGGCTGCCCCCAGCCCCGAGCGGCTCCGGCCGGCCCCGCCCGCCCCCCTCCCCGCGCCCGGCCTGAGGCGCGCCCTCCGCGCGGGGAAGCGTCTCGCTGGCTTGTCCGGCGCCCAAACCGCCAGCCCCAGGGACCACGGGCTCGCGCGGCGTCTCGGCTGAGCCGGGCTGGGGGTCGGCTTGTTCCGCGCTCCGAGCAGGCCCCCAGGGTCAGGCCCCGGCCGAGATCCCCGAGGCGCGTTGTGGGGCAGCTGCGTGCACCAGGTCTGTGGCTCCCCCGTGTAGCGCTTCGCAGCCTCTGGTCCTGTGCCGCCAGCGCACTTCACACCCGTGTCCTGGGGTTTGAGGGCAGAGGGGACCCTTAAGTGATCTAGTCCGACCTGCTTGTCACAGACCGTAGTATCTCATCCCGTTACCCCTGTATTGTGTCATGGGACACTCCACTGAGAGAGCCAAATAATTATCTAGCTGAGAGGCATTATTGCTCTGATGCATTGGCAGAGACTTTAAGTGGCTCATCAAAAGCCCCAAGGCAGAGCGTCAAGACTGGAAATTATGTGCATATGGGAAGATCAATGCAAGTGATCAAAGGATTGAAAAATATCCTGTATAGTGATCAACTCAAGGAGCACAATTAGTTAAGCATAACAAAGACAAGGTTAAGGGGTGACTTGAGCCACGGAGTGTAAACACCCATAAGAGGAACAAATATTTGATAATAGGCTCTTCAGTGTTACAAGCAAAGGGAAATCAACTTTCCAACCACTGGTTCTTAAGCTAGCCAAATTCAGGGCTAGTCTACATTAGAAGTGATCCATTGGCACAGCTGCACCGATAGAGCATCTTCACCAGACACGTTGCATGTCAACAGTAGAGAGATTTTCCATCTGCATAATTACTCCACCTCTGCAAGAACCAGTAGCTATGTCCACAGGAGAGTGTTTCCCACCGACAAAGTGCTGTCCACACCGGTGTTTAGGTTGATGTAACTTGCGTCACTCGGGGGTGTAGGGGTAGGGCGACTTTTTCACACCCCCAAGCAACATCAATTATATAAACATAAGTGGTAGTGTAGACCTGCCCTCAGACTTGAAAAAAGGCATACATTTTTAACAGAGAGGGTTCCAACACTGGAACGGTTTACCAAAGATTGTGGTGGCTTCTCCATCACTAGCAATTTTCAGATCAAGACTGGATGTTTTCCCAAAAGATATTCTGTAGTTCAAACAGGAATTACTTGGGGAAGTTCTGTGACCTGTGTTTTGCGGGAGGTCAGATTAGATGATCCTAGCGGTCCCTTCTGACCTTAGACTCTGTTCATTTACTTAGAGACCATAGGGTCTCAAACTAGTCTGTGGCCCACAAAGAGATGGCTGGTCACCAGGTACTACTCTCCTGGTTTCCAGCCACTAAATTTCATTACAATAGAGCTACAGATACCTCAAATTCTTTCCTAATGTTTTTCCATGCAAGCAAGTGCTGCAGTTGTTAATGGATGTTGTGTGATCACAAAAGGATCTGTGAGACCGAAGGTGTATGGTAATTGGGAGATATTTACATTTGATGCGTTAATTCTGGAAGTGAGCATTCTAAATGTAACTGGTTTCTATTTTAGATTCGGCTGCCTCCTGAAGTCAATCGGATTTTATATATCAGAAACTTACCATACAAAATTACAGCTGAGGAAATGTATGATATTTTTGGCAAATATGGACCTATTCGGCAAATCAGAGTGTAAGTCTTTTAGTTATAAAACGTAGCAGTAAGTATTGGGTACAATTGTAGGAAGTGTTCTAAATATCCATCAGTGTGAGCAGCAGGACATTTTCTGCAGAAATATGATGCCAAACTCCTCTGTTTTGACTTTTGCTGTAAGCATACTAGACCCTCTGGCAAGTGTACTCATAGCAGATAAAAGTTGAAAGGTAGGGGAAAATGATATTGGATTGTGCAATGGGAGGTGAAATAAACCATATGACTCTATTTCTCTCTACTAGACAAACCAGCAATCTAGTGAAGAACTCATATAGTGCATTTCATTTTTGTTAGTACTCAGTAAAAACATGTAGTAAAAACATTCACTGAATATGATCTGCCATTTTTCCTAGTGGCTTTTGAACAAATTTGGTTCATAGTTTAAGTGTATCAAAGACAGAGGTCAATGTGAACAAAGTTCATGGCTAGTTTTCACTTTAAAATATTTAAAGAGTTATTTTGGAGAAAACAGACCCTTCTACCTAGTGGGAATTTACAATATTACAGTAAATACTGTTGATCTAACAGTCTTGGCTTTGTGGAACTTTAAGGTTCTCTTTAAGTGAATCATAGAGCTGCCTTTGAAGTCAAACTGGAGGAGATATAAATATTGTAGTCTGTTCTCTCCATAAGATAGCAGAGGCTAATCACTTAAAGAAGAGAATAGATGTGAAATGCATTGATGCAGTGTAAACTGTACTGAATTGGGAATGATAATTCCAATGGAGACTAAATAATATAAACTGACTGCAAAGAGTTACAAAGGGAACTCGCAAAACTGGGTGACCAGGCAACAAAATGGCAGATGAAATTCAGTGTTGATAAATGCAAAGTAATACATATTGGAAAACCATACCAACTATATGTACAAAATGATGGGGTCTGAATTAGCAGTTACCATTCAAGAAAGAGATCTTGGAGTCATCGTGGATAGTTCTCTAAAAACATCCTCTCAGTGTGACAGCAGTAGTCAAAAAAAGCTAACAATGTTAAGAACCATTAGAATAGATGATAAGACAGTAAATATCATAATGCCACTATATAAATCCATTATACACCTAGACCTTGAATGCTGCATGCAGGTCGCCCCATCTCAAAAAAAAAAAAAATATTAGAATTGGAAAAGCTGCAGAGAACACCAACCAAAATAATTAGGGATATGGAACAGCTTCTGTATGAGGGGAAATTAAAAAGATTGGAAATGTTCAGGTTAGAAAAGAAATGACTAAGGGGGGATATGATAGAGGTCCATAAAATCATGAATCGTGTGGAGAAAGTGAATAAGGAAGTGTTAATTTACCTGTTCACATAACACATGAGCCAGGGGCCACCCAATGAAATTAATAGACAGCAGGTTTAAAACAAATATAAGGAAGTACTTCTTCACACAACACACAGTCAACCTGTGGAAATCATTGCCATGGGATGCTATGAAGGCCAAAATATAACAGGGTTCAAAAAAGAACTAGATAAGTTCATGGAGGATAGGTCCATCAATGGCTGTTAGCCAAGGTGGTCAGGGATGCAACCCTATGCTCTGGCTGTGCCTAAACCTCTGACTGTTAGAAGCTGGGACTGGATGACAAGGGACGTATCACTTGAAAAATTGCCCTGTTCTGTTCTCTCCGTCTTAAGCATCTGGAATTAAGCAATTGGAAGACAGGATACTGGGCTAGATGGATTATTGGTCTGACCCACTATGGCCATTCTTATGTTAACAGGACTTAGATACATTGAATACTGGACAGCAAATTAGCTAGGCATAACGTTCTCAACAGTCAGATTGCATAAATGGCAGGCCTCTTACTACATGCTGAAAATAGAGTTGATATACCTAGACAACAGCAGACAGTTCTAGCTATCTCAATACCAGAAAACTTGACATATTAAAAGAAATTTAGGAAAGATTAACAAAAATGGACTGAGTTGAATGAGTAGAAAAATTAAATGAGTAGCATGGCTAGACAAGCAAAATTTCCTATCCTTCTAACTTGTAGACAAGGAGAATTGTTATTTAAGATAACCGAAAAGGGTATAAGTAGGAACTGTGAGATTACATCGAACAAAGGAAAGCTAGAGTGAATATAGTTATGAGTAAACTTCATTATCATTCAATCAGGGAAGAGTATCCTGTGTCTGGTCAGCAACACAAATTCCTGTGCTGATGGATGTAAGATCTCCAATGAACACTTAAATACTAAGTGTCCCAGACCTTGCTTAATTTATCAGGTCCAACACATCACAACATAAACTGGTCTAGCTGCTAGTTATTAGGATACTGAATATTCTTTTGAGATTAAAACATGAAGGTTTTTCCTTTATTTATGCTCACTTATAAGTGAAGGATTTCATCTGGGAAGAAATGTCTGCAAAGCACTAATTGATTCATTGTTTGTGTATTGAGACCTGGTTTTGTTTAAATTCAATACAAATAAGATAACAGAAAGGGAACATTAAGCTCTGGTATCTACTGTCAGCACAGTTTTTGTGGTTGAGGCACTATTGTTCCAATAAGAAAAGGAGTACTTGTGGCACCTTAGAGACTAACCAATTTATTTGAGCATAAGCTTTCGTGAGCTGTAGCTGTAGCTCACGAAAGCTTATGCTCAAATAAATTGGTTAGTCTCTAAGGTGCCACAAGTACTCCTTTTCTTTTTGCGAATACACACTAACACGGCTGCTACTCTTAAACCTATTGTTCCAATGTAGATTTCTTTGGGTATGTTTATGCTGCAATTAGAAACCCGTGGCTGCCCTGTGTCAGATAATTCAGGCTCAGGGTAAGAGGCTGTTTAATTGTGGTGTAGACGTTTGGGATCGGGCTAGAACATCTACACCACAATTAAACAGTCCCCTAGCCTGAGTCAGCTAACACGGGCTAGCTGTGGGTTTTTAATTGCAGGGTAGGAAAAATATTCTGTCTGTGTGTGTGATATGCCGAAATAGCAGTCCATCTGGGTTCTTGGTATCTTGAAGTGGTATAACAAACAATACTTCAGCTTTAAACGTTTTATTTGACATACAAGATTGAGCTCTTAAGCAATTTATTGATGTAACAGTTTTCAGGCTTCCCAAGAATGACACAGCCATAATGCATAGCAAGCACTTTCATAATCATTTTTAGAGAGGAGATGAATTGACCTTGGAATATAATACTATGCATACTAGTTACTGCTGTCACACTTTACAAAATTAGAGCCAGAAATAAGAATAAATGAAGATTGCAATACGTCTGTGGCTTTCCATACCAAAGTCTAGAAAAAGTCATTAGAAATCTTGGTTTTTATTAAAGTTGTATTAGTTACCATAATCTGTGCTGTCACTGCTAATTGTTAGTGGAATTATTTTATATTCATATTGTTTTAATATTAAAACTGATCTTATGTTGCAGTGGAAACACTCCAGAGACTAGAGGAACAGCATATGTCGTTTATGAAGACATCTTTGATGCCAAGAATGCTTGTGATCATCTGTCAGGATTCAATGTGTGCAACAGATACCTTGTTGTCTTGTACTACAATGCAAACAGGGCAAGTACACTTGTTTTTCTAAAATAGCATACCACGTATTTAATAGTTATCAATTTTTCATTCTAGTCTAAAATGAAAATTATTTGGATTTATTGCAGCTATTGATTTAAATATTCTAGAGAACAATGCTGAACTTGGAGAGGGATGGTCTATATGAGCTAACAGGGTTTTATTTTAACTTCTTTTGATTCTTTTTTGTGCAACGAACACTCTTATTGGACTGAACTGGGGGAAGCAAGGTGGGCTGTAAAGAGCAGATTGCAGCATTGCTTCCCACAGGCTTAGTTTTGGGGTCCCTGCCAAAGGAGACAAGATCTTGGTTAGAAGAAATGATCTCTGAGCTCTTGACATTGGTTCTCTGCCCAATGACAAGCATATAGATTTCTAGGCCACATTTTCTTGGGGGCACTGTCCAGTATTGAAGAATTATGCTGTAGAGTGTAGTGACAAGAATTACTTTCACTTACCCTAAAATCATGATATTTTTCCATATCTTAATTGAAGACTATGGTAATTACATGGTAACTTGTGTTAATTGTAGTATTATCTCCTAATAAGTGTAACTAATGTGCCTTATTACAGTAGTTCTCAAACTTTTGTACTGGTGACCCCTTTCAAATAGCAAGCCTCTGAGCGTGACTCCCCCTTATAAATTAAAAACTTTTTTATATATTTAACACATTATAAATGCTGGATGCAAAGCGGGCTTTGGGGTGGAGGCTGACAGCTCACGACCCCCCCATGTAATAACCTCGCCACCCCCTGAGGGGTCCCGACCCCCAGTTTGAGAACCCCTGCCTTATAAAAACTCAGTAAGAGATGATAAATTGTAAAGAATATTCTTCTCTAATGTAATTTGTTGATTTTGTTACAGGCATTCCAAAAGATGGACACAAAGAAGAAAGAAGAGCAGCTGAAACTTCTCAAGGAGAAATATGGAATAAACACAGATCCACCGAAATAAAGATGAGCTCTTTTGGAACGATTATTTTAACTCTTGCCACACTGTTTTCAGACTGAACCTCATAAGGACTGTTAATCAAGTTTGATTATTTTCATTTGACCCTTTTACTGCTATGCCTCATGCATAGACTATTCATTTTGAAGCTTTGATATTTTAAGTTTGGAATTTACTAAATAAATGTAGTTCACTTTTGGATTTGATGGAATTACTAAAATTTAAGTAATTTAGACCAAGTGAACATGCTTTCTCCTGGATATCAAGGAGACCACGTCATTGCTGCATAACCGTAGTGTCTGTTTCCAGTATTATGACCAAGTTTTTGATTTAGTCCTGGTGAAATTCCTCACCCTAGATGGCTTGCACTAGACTCTGTGCACCACTTAGCTTCCATTATTTAGGGTAAGTGGCCTTGTGTGGACTCTCTACATAGGAGTGAGTTTCATCCCATATATGTATAAAAATCAGGCACCATGAATAAATGGGGGAAAAACCCACAATTTTTGTATAGAAAAGGGTCTAGTATGTTTTGACACTTATCAAACATTTGTGCTATTGTATCTAAGTTACTATTTTTCTCCCTATGGGAATGTTTGAATCAACCTATCCTTTTTATTACAGGGAACTTGTTTGTTATAAGGCTGCTTCTTATATTAAACAAAAATTTCTCTGTCCTGTGTAGCTCTTCCCTGAGACTGGTGGCAGTAAATGGAGGTCTGGATTACATGGTCATAAACGTGAATTGCCCCTAAATATATCCAACTGTCTCATAGATGGTTTTCTAAGAAGTCATCGTGTTGCCAGTGACTGGCTAAAAGGAGGTTGGGGGGTGGAAAGCTGATGTGCTATATTGAAACAGCAGTTTTACCGTGACAGTGAATGACTGCAGGGTTACTCCAGGCTTAGTTGAGTGAAGACCCAAGGGTCAAATTCTGCCTCTGTTACACCTTTGTGGCTTGCATTGAAATAAGTGGGAGAAGCACTCATGAGTTCAGAGGCAAAATTTTCCTCATTTGCATTAGCTATTTCAGCAACCAGCTTAGACCCAAGACAAATCAATTTAGGAGATATTGTTGACCATTTCAATTATAAGTACTTATAATGAGAGCTTTTCATTTCTCTTGTAATTATTTAGATTAATGTTACACTCAGTCTGGTCTGCGGGGGGGAGGAGGGGGGGAAGAGTGTTTTGGCTTATAGATGCTGATACGCTTAAAGACATGTTTTGCCAAATGTGAATGTTAATGTAAAATAGACAAAGATTCTTTAAGATGGTGAATCCCCATAAATGAGTATTTAAACTTAAAATTTACTAGCCAGTGCTCAGAATTTGCTTACTTGCTCTTAGCTTGATTGATGAGGGAATAAAACTAACATTTGTGTACCCAAAAGTTGCTTGTGTACAAGTTTTGCAAGCCTTGCTATATGCCATGTTAATTTACCGATAACGTCTTTTCTCTTTCAAATGTTAAATTAAAAGATTTAAAAATTAAATGAGTATAAACATAATCAGACTAATGATTAAGATTTGGGTAAGATCTTACATAGCGCCCATCATGATGGTATCTGTATGCCTACCTCCCATACGACCTTAAATGTTGACATCTGTGTGTAATTGTGTGTTATGTATATACACACACATAAATACACCTACTTCAGTGCTCAGGTAAGGAGCTAGATTGACAGAACTGGTCTCCAGCGTTGACCTGCTGAGTCACAGGACAGCCTTCCATAGAGTAGGTTTTTTGCCAGGCCCATTCAGTCTTTGATGGTTCTGCTTTGATTACTGCAAAGGGTGCCAGTTATGATACTTTGATGTGATAACTTCCAGATGAATTGCACGTAAGCCATTGGAGCAGCGATCAGATAGTAATTTCTGTCATACCTTGCCAGAATTTGAGCCACCCGTGTAGAGTTGAAAGACTGTCTCCTATTTCTAATTCCTTGATCTATAGGAGAGTCTGACACAGCTCCTCTGCTCCTCCTTCCGGCCTCCCCCCCCCCCCCCCCCCCCCCCCGCACCTCTCTGGCCCTCTCCCCATTCAAAATTAGGCCATTTATTTACGACTGTGGTACCTGTAGGCTCCAATAAAGGGTCCCCTGTGCTAGATATGACACAAATTAATAAATGGATGCATTCCCTGCCCCAGATAATTCAGTCTAGGATTATGACTAGATACCCCAGCCGAATAAATAAAAAAGGAGGGAAGGTTGGAGACAAAATAAAAGCAAAGATGGGTATGTTTGCATGATCTCAGTGGTCACACTAGTCACAGGTGGATACTAGCCTAATCAGCTGTGACAATGTATGCAAATACATTTTTATTGTTGTTGGCCAGCTATTGTCTTTCCTACCCTGTGGCTTCCTGCTCTTTCCTCCCCATCACAGCCACATGCACCAAAGCTCTGCACACTTAATGTGTTCAGTGTTAACTAATTCTGTCCTAAATCCACTCAAAGGCCAGCAGTCTTCATCAAGCCCAACCAATTAAAATAAATTGGGTTCTTAGGCCAACTCCTCTTGCGATTTTTAGAAGATGTTTCAGAAGTGAGTTTCTCTTCTTCCCCCAACCTCAATATCTTGGCTGATTTACCTTAAACTTTCCATGGAAATCCTATGCTGTTGCTGGGCGAAATTTCAGATGGAGTAATTTAGGGTGAAATTGGGTTGATAGTAGAGCCAAATGTATCACCTTTAGCTATCCTCAAGCTTCGAGGAAAATTGCACGAGGACCTAGATAAGGTGCCGAGTGTCCCCAGCCTTTTTGGCTGTAAGGTGCTGAAGGCACCCAGCACCGTGCTGGATTGTGCCCTTACTAATTTAGTGAAGTATTTATGAAGTGGCATTTAGATCCACTTCATCTTTCAGTTTTTTTATTTTGAATAGTATGCAAATATCACATTTCCTCTGTCAATAAGAATTCTTTTGCTTGCATTGCAGAGTCTGATTTTGATGAAAGCTTGGTGGTGGTGAAGAAATTTACAGCAATTCTATAGGGTAATAAGATGAATAAAAATTCTTTCAGTGAACTTTAAGACCAGCAGCTTTTTGATTTCTATGAAAGCTTTGTTGCTGCCTTTCATTAAATATTCCATTTCATACTACTTCTTCTAGTGCCTGTTCAGGGTTTTTCAATGTCCCTGTACATGTAAAAATGAAATCATTTGTACTTGCAAGACAGAGGGAATGGAAATCAAATGCCCAGAGCATTATTTTGATGAGGTCTGCTCAAGATTTTGTTTGAAATGTAATATCAAAGGACAGGGAAATGAGCTCAGTTATAGGAATAGCAGAGGGGGTAACTCAAAGCAGATGTTACCAGCCTTGCAGTCTACAGTTGTTTTATCTGTGCATTTCCTTTCTGCTTAATTTTCAGGAAGTAGGACATGAAATTATGCCTGCAAGGTTGTTTTTCCATCTATAAAGTGATTAGAAATAAGTAATATAAGAGCATATCTGATTACACAGGCAACTGTGGTATGTCTTTCCAGTCCATTATATAGTGGTAATAATTATGTGCTGTGTTGATAAATGACACAATTAAATAAATTAACACATTTTGCAGTTGAATAAAGAGCCACCAGGCAAAGATTAGAATGCTGGATTACATTTTGTTAAAGACTTAATTTCCCTAAGTATCCCAAAGTATAGCTAGTCTTACCTTCAGATATTTTTTTAATCAAATTTGTTATGGAAAAAGAAGTGTGCTTCCACTAAAGGGAGAAAGGGTGGCGCGTGAGAGAGCTTCCTCAACCAGCCGTAACGAGCAATCTAAGGAAGTTCTTTGAAGACTTGATAGTGGAAGGTGCTGAACCGCCTCTGCTCTTATTGATGTCAGTAGGAAGTGCAGGTTTGAGGAGCTGCCTGGTGAGGTTGAGAGAATATATTCAGGTCATAAAGCCTGACAGGCACAGTTTTAACAGATAAAAATCCTAGCAAAAGCTGGAAGGTGCTAGGTCATGGATTCACAGAAGGGCTTAGGCATTGTGACACCTGGAAAATCACTGGAACAACAATGGGATCCACAAAGCCTGAGTTAGGTGCCTAGCTCTCTATACAATGACAGGAGAGTGCTACGCACCCAAGAATGGGATCCACAAGAGGTAGATTGGCTAGTTTAGGCAGCTTCCTTTCTAGCAATGGGAGATGCTGGGGGGGGCTAAGCCCTGCCCCCTTATGGAGATAAGCACCTAAAACTGGGCCAGGGGGAGGCACCTACCTCTGCTGGTGGTCGATAGTTGGGAACCCTCTCCTGGAGTAAGGTAGCTGAGTGGTGGGCATGCAGGGTGGTTGCCTGGGCTCCAACTTCCAGGGGGCACTGCTGTGCCACTAAGTTGAGTGTTTTTTGGCTCAGCCATATGTATGTAGGGTGACTGGGGGAGAGTGAGGGGGGAAGGGGCATTGGAAATGTTTTCTGCTCTGGTGGGCCTATGAACTGCCCAGGGAGAAGGAGGAGGAGCCTCTTTTATACTGTTTAGTCCAGCAGCTGGGAGACCCAGATTCTATTTCCCCTCTCTGCCTGATGGGAAAAAGGGATTTGAATGGGGTCTTCTACCTCTTAGGATAGGTGCCCTAACCCCTGGCCATGGTGTATTCTGAGGGGGTGGGGGGAGGCTCCCTCGCTTTCTCCTGTCAAAGCTGTTCCAAAGTAATGAAATAGTCATAGAGGTGCCAGGACTCAGCCCTGGCACAAATTAAGCACTGACTAAACTATTATACCAGTATCCAGGCTTCCTTAGAAGTATGGCATCAGGTAAAGTAATCCTAACAAATAAAAACAGTCTTGGAGCAGGGGGCTGGGCTAGACTAGACTGGCACTCCCCCATGAATGTTCTAACCACCGGGCCATAGACATTCTCGCATTTGCTCTCTGGCCCAATGACTAGGTAAGTATTTATCCACAGTGGACCAGCTTCTGCAGGAGAGACAGAGAGAATCCCCACATCAGAATACCCCATAGCTCAGTGGTTAGAGCACTCTCCTGGCAGACACCCAGTTCAAATCCTTTCTCCCCAGCAGGTGTGGGATGGGGTTTGAACCTGGGTCTCAAACACCACAAGTGAGTGCTCTAATAACAGGGCTAACAGGTACCACCACCACATTTCAAGATGAAGTGGCTCATTAACACTCCTACAGTCAGAGAGGAGAGTGTTAGTGGGTTATAGATGGTTGTAATAAACCATAAATCCAGGGTTGCTATTTAGTCCATGATTTTTAGAGACAATATCACCCCCATCCAGCTGCCTTTCCCACCTCCCCCCGCCCCATCCCTTCCTTTCCTCCCTGTGACTGAAGGGGTGTTAATGGGCTACTTCACTTTGCATGGTCCCTGGAAATATGTATTTACTGTTCCACCTTGTATTTAGCAGTGACACACTGAGGGCAGGTCTACACTTAAAACACTGCATCAGACACTGTAGCACTATAATGAAGAGCTCTCCCATCGGCTTAGTTAATCTACCTCCGTGAGAGACGGTTGCTATGTTGGCGGGAGAAGCTCCCCACTGACATAGTGCTGGCTATGCTAGTGCTTAAGTCAGTATAACATCGCGCAGGGTTGTGGATTATTCACACTCCTGAGCAACGTAGTTCTTCCGAAGTAATTGTAGTGTAGACCAGGGCTGAGTAAGTTTCCCAGACCTGAATTAGAGCTCTGTGTAAGCTCAAAAGCTTCTCTCTCTCTCTCACTAGTAGAAGCTGGTCCAATAGAAGATATTACCTCACCCACCGTGTCTCTCTAATATGCTGGGACGACACGGCTACAACAAGATTGCATACACCAAAGGAAGTTTATACTGAGTTACGTTCTCTCCCAGCTTAGAAGTCAATGGTGGCTGTCATCAAGATTTCTGAGCACTTTCAATGTGCTCAGTGATGTCACAAACATATACAGTGCCGTCTCACCTTCTGCAAGGAGCCTATATTGTCAATAGGATCCTTTGTCCCCTCATCCTCCTCTCTGGTCTTGGCTTTTGAGGTCAAGTTAGGTTGGTTTTGCTTCTTTCCAGCTGGTTTAGTCTGATCAGTGTCCAGGCTTGTCTGTGGGGTACTACTTGTTGCTGAAGATCAAGAACAAGTGGATCTTACTCCCCAGGATTTTTCTTATTCTTTTTGTTTCAGGAATACTTTTCTGCTTAACTGTCTTTCACTAGACTCAGTGCTAAATTTGTAATGGAAGAGGTGCCAGAAGCCCTGGCACAAATGAAGCACTGGTTGGATGTCTGGAGAGTGGCAGCTGCTGGCCGGCAGCGCAGAGGTGCCAGGGCTATGAAGTGCCAAGCCTAGAGGTGCTAAACTATTATACCATTATCCTTAGAAGTATGGCATCAGGTAACCCATTGCTACCTGCTGGCTATTAATTATGGACACGGGTCTTCTTCACCTCTGAAAATCAGAGACAAGGTATCTTAGCCTTTGTCTACGCTACCCAGTTTTGTTGGCAAAAGCAGCTTTTGCCGACAAAATAGTGGATGTATACACACTACAATGTTACTTCTGTTGGCAAAACTCTCCTGTTTTGCCAACAAAACAAAACCACCCGGACGAGAGCCATAAAGCTTTTTGGGGAAAAGTTAAAGTGACAAAGCAACAGCGTAGAAACTGCCATTCGTTACATCACCATAACAGGCCTCCCCCAGTATCCCACAATGCCTGTTTTGACTGCTCTGCTAAGTGTTTTGACCTCTGCTGCCTGCATACAGCTACACGGGCATGTGCCCCTCCACTTTCAAAGCTATGGAAAATTCTGACAGCTGAGCATGCCACTCTGCTCTGACAGCAAAGGGCAAATCATTAATGTGGAATCCTGCTCTCTCTGGCGCTAGGAAGACAGCGGAAAGGCAGGCTGCTGTGGGAGGTGCGGGACTGCTGTGCTGTGCAGTGCCAGGAAGGGAAGCGGGGGCTGATGTGTGGGGGGGTGTCTCCGTCTCCCTGCCTCAGGACTGGTTGCTTCCTGCTGCTGTCTGAACTTAAAGAGACAGCATGCTGACATTATGGTGCCAGGTGTCCGGTTTCCGACTGTCGCAAAGGGACCCTGGCGGCTCTGGTCGGCACTACCGACCAGGCTGTTAAAAGTCTGGTCAGTGGCACAGCAGGGCTAAGGCAGGCTCCTTGCCTACCTTAGCTCCGTGTGGCTCCCGGAAGCGGCTGCCGGGTCCTTGCAGCCCCAAGGCACATGGGTGGCCAAGGAGGCTCTGTGTGCTGCCCCCGTCCCTAGTGCCAGTTCCACAGCTCCCATTGGCTGGGAACCGCAACCAATGGGAGCTGCGGGGGCGGCACCTGCAGGTACGAGGGCAGTGCACAGAGCTTCCCTGGCCGCCCATGTGCCTTGGGGTTGCAGGGCCTTGGCGGCCACTTCCTGGGAGCCATGGTAAGTGCAGCCAGGACCCCAAATCCCCTCCCACACCCCAACAACCTACCCCAGCCTGGAGTCCTCTCCTGCACCCCAACTTCCTCCCGGAGCCCGCACACCCTCAACACCCTGCCAGAGCCCTGAGCCCCATACTGCACCCCAAACCCCTCATCCCCGGCCCCACCCCAGAACTCACAACCCTCCCCCCCTGCCCTAGCCCAGAGCCCCCTTCTTCACCCCAAACCCCTCATCCCTGGCCCCACCCCAGAGGCCACACCCCATCTGGAGCCCACACCCCCTCCCACACTCCAAACCCCTCAGCCCCAGCCCGGAGCCCTCTCCCGCACCCTGAACCCCTCATTTTTGGCCTCACCCAGAGCCCATATTCCCCCCTCCCCCCCGGCCGCACCTCTGCTCCATCCTGGAGCCCTATCCCGCACCCAAACCCCTCATCCCTGGCCCTATCCCAAAGCCTGCACCCCCAGCCAGAGGCCTCCTCTCCCCCTATACCCCAACCCTCTGCCCCAGCTCAGTGAAAGTGAGTGAGCGAGGGGGAGAGCAAGCAACAGAGGGAGGAGGGATGGAGCAAGCAGGGGCGGGGCCTCGGGGTAGGGGCAGGGCAGGGGTGTTCGGTTTTGTGTGATTAGAAAGTTGGCAACCCTAGCCGACACACGCTCTGTCTCTCTCATATACGTACTCCCCCCGCACTCTCTCACACACTACAGCAACACACAATCTGTCTGTGTCTCTCCCCACTACCCCTCCCACCGTCCCTGTCAGACAGCCTCCCCCTCCACACTTCAGTTGAAAAGCGGCTGGCAATCTAGTAGGATGCCCATGGAACAATGGGATTGGGAAACCTGCATCATGTGATACTGTACCTGCCCCATGAGGCATTGCAAAGCCTTCCCAAAGCACCCTGTAGCCAGTTGCACAGTGGGATAGCTACCCACAGTGCACTGCTCTCTGTGTTGCTGCAAGAGTTGCTAGTGTGGATGCGCTCTGCTGACACAAGGAGCATAGTGTGGCCATTCAACGGTCGTTTAATTAAAGCGGTGGCTGTATGTTGGCATAACTTGTGTCAACAAAACTCTGTAGTGTAGACAAAGCCTGAGATGGACACACAAAAATGGATGCACTCGAGTTAGTGAACGCTTCTGAAAAATTTGTCTGCATATTTCTCAGTGCCATAAATGTATGATCGAGCTGCAACGGTGCTGTTAGTGCAAAAGAATTTGTTTTGAATCAGACAAAAAGAAGCCTGTCTGCAGAAGCGGAGAAATGAGATTAGAAGATACTAGAACTGCTGTCCCGTCTCTCTCTCGCTCTCTCTCTCTCACACACACACACACACACACTCTCTCTCCCCCCATGTTGCCTTAGTGGAAAACTGCAGAGAGGGACCAGCCAGACACTCCAGCCTGTAGAAGCAGAAGTGGCAAAAGCAGGGACCTTCTCGACATTCAGAGAACTTTCTATAGTTTTGACTGGACTTTCTCTGCTTTGTGCTGATTGGCTGTTTGCTCCAACGTTCTCCTCCCTCACAGTCGCTTCATCTCAGCTTCACTCCACACCTGCCCCCTCACTCTCTTTTCCCCTGCCCTGTCCCCCTTACCCCACTTTACTGAGCCCCTCCTAGCTAAACCCACTAAAAAATAAATAAATGAAATAAGCGGAACTGATACAACATTTACCGCCATCACATGGTTCATGCTGCTTGTGTGTTAGACGTCTTCCCATACCCTCTGTCTGGCTTGGCTATATAAACTGCTTGGGGCAGCACCCAGCTACTCTTCTGTGTTTGCACAATGGGGCTCCATTCTTGGGTGGCCCTAAGGCACCACTGTAATTACATGATTACCAATCATAGTAGAATTTCTCTATCTACAGCTGTCTTTAAGCATTGTCACAGTTAGCTTGGGGCTGTGGGCAGGGTGGTCAGCTGTGAAATGTTTTATTCATACCAAACATTAAAGAATAACAATGGACACTAAGTGATGGAAGAGAGGTGGGTTTCGGTTTTTTAAAATAATCTTAAACAAGAACATAGCATTGTGGCTAAAACAAATACTGATGCAGAACTCCTAACTGTGGTACGTAACTCCTAACTGTGGTATGTAACCTACCATTTAAATCAGCTTCTGTACCAAATGACTGGAAGCTAGCTAATGTGACGCCAATTTTTAAAAAGGCCTCCAGAGATGATCCCGGCAATTACAGGCTGGTAAGCCTGATTTCAGTATCAGGCAAACTGGTTGAAACTTTAGTAAAGAACAGAATTGGTTGAAACTATAGTAGAAAGAAAATCCTCTCTCTGCTCCTGAGACATCCCCAGGTGCACCCTGTACCGTTACTGCTGCTGCTCCATGGAAGGTCTCTCAGACAATGATAGTAAATAATTGGTTGAAATGATAGTAAAGAACAGACTTGTCAGACACACAGATGAACATGATTTGTTGGGGAAGAGGCAACATGGTTTTTGTAAAGGAAAATCATGCCTCACCAATCTACTAGAATTCTTTGAGGGGGTCCACAAGCATGTGGACAAGGGGGATCCAGTGGATATAGTGTACTTAGATTTTTTTCAGAAAGCCTTTGACATGATCCCTCACCAAAGGCTCTTAAGCAAAGTAAGCTGTCATGGGATAAGAGGGAAGGTCCTCTCATGGATCAGTAACTGGTTAAAAGATAGGAAACAAAGGGTAGGAAATAAATGGTCAGATTTCAGAATGGCGAGAGGTAATAGTGGTGTCCCCCAAGGGTCTGTACTGGGACCAGGCCTATTCAACATATTAATAAATCGTCTGGAAAAAGGAATAAACAGTGAAGTTGCAAAATTTGCAGATGATAGAAAACTACTCAAGATAATTAAGTCCAAAGCAGACTGCAAAGGGATCTCACAAAACTGGGTGACTGGGCAACAAAATGGCAGATGAAATTCAATGTTGATAAATGCAAAGTAATGCACATTGGAAAACATAATCCCAACTATACATACAAAATGATGGGGTCTAAATTAGCTGGTAGCACTCAAGAAAGAGATCTTGGCGTCATTGTGGATTGTTCTATGAAAACATCCACTCAATGTGCAGTGGCAGTCAAAAAAGCGAACAGAATGTTGGGACTCATGAAGAAAGGGATAGATAATAAGACAGAAAAGATCATATTGTCTCTATATAAATCCATGGCACACCCACATCTTGAATATGGCATGCAGATGGGGTCGCCCCATCTCAAGAAAGATATATTGAAATTGGAAAAGGTTTGGAAAAGGGCAACAAAAATGATTGGGCATATGGAACGGCTTCCATATGAAGGGAGATTAATGACTGGGACTTTTCATCTTGGAAATGAGATGACTAAGGTGGGATATGATAGAGGTCTATAAAATCATGACTGGTGTAGAGAAAGTAAATAAGGAAGACCTAAGGGGTCACCAAATGAAATTAATAGACAGCAGGTTTAAAACAAACAAAAGGAAGTGTTTTTTCACATAACACACAGTCAACCTGTGGAACTCCTTGCCAGAGGATGATGTGAAGACCAAGACTATAACAGGGTTCAAAGAAGAACGACATAAATTCATAGGCTAGGTCCATCAATGGCTATTAGCCAGGATGGGCAGGGATGGTGTCCCTAGCCTCTGATTGCCAGAAGCTGAGAATCGGTGACAGGGAATGGGTCACTTTTGATGGTTACCTGTTCTGTTCATTCCCTCCGGGGCACCTGGCACTGGCCACTGTCGGAAGACAAAATATTGGGCTAGATGGACCTTTGGTCTGACCCAGTGTGGCCATTCTTCTGAGGAAAAGAGAGAGATTTGTAGGGGCTGGTGCACAGATTGCAAAGTTTGATTTTGCATGCTGGTTTTATATTCATTCACCTGGCGTTATCAGCCCATGGTTGTTTTCTTTCTAGTCTTGTAGTCTGGGTCATTTGACATTCAAAATTCCATTCTAATTTTAATTTTCTTATAAAGAACCACACACATGCATGCACACAAAACCAAACCCCACCACTATCCGTTGTAGTAAGTTCTTCTGCTAAAAATCCAGCAGTATAGTTGAAAATATGTACAGGTTTTTCTGAGTATGTTTTGAAAATAAGACCAACACCTTAACAATGCCCATTCCCTTTGCTGTGCCATAAAAAAAATATGGCTGTTTGTGCACTAACAATAAGACGCTAGTGACATTACCCATCAAGCCCAGCATACCAGGAATTAGTTCTGGATGAGGGCAGAATAATTATATGAGGAAGGCAGTTAGACAGAGTTCAAATTCCTGGGGTGTGGGGGAGGCTATTGCTGATTTGGGCAAGTGACAAGTGCTCCATGCCTCAGTTTACCCAAACCCACTTGCCAAATGCACAGGGATGTTATGACATATAATTATTGTTAGTAAATTGCTGTGACCCCAGTGTATGAAAGGCTTAGGCAGACCTGTCAGCTGGTCGCCTTTGCCTGGAATTGTGTCATATTGAATTGGATTAGTTTTGATGAAGGTATTATTTCTTTTCTCAGCCTTAGTAGTGTTCTACATTATTAGCAAGATGAAACCAAACAGCGAGACCTCTTTCTGAAGAGTGCCACCTTGGGGATGGGCAGGAAAGGGACAAACAGTAGCATGTAGATGGAGCTGTTGGATAGTGACTTGTGCCATGGGATGGGGTTAGGGTATGTGTCACTGTTAGATGGTTTGGAGGTGAACATGTCACTGGGGAAGGGGGAGGGCTCAAGGAAGAATGGATTGGACATGGATTAGGTTAACTACTTAGGAGCTGGAGGGGGCAGCTGGTCTGATTACTTTGTGGTATTCTGGAGCTTTCTGTAGGTAGTCCAAGGGGAGAAGTCTGGTGGTAAAGCTAAACCACAGAGTGCTTCATAAAGAGACATGCAGGTTCCCAGCAAGTTCTTCCAGTAATCCTGAGGCCCTGGGGATTTGGTGGTCAGGCATCTCCATGCAGATTTTCAAAAACACTCAGCATTGGCCTAACTCAGCTCCCACTGAAATCGGCAGTAAAACTCCCACAGACTTCAATAGGAGTAGAATTAGGCTGACACATTAGCTTCTCAAAGGTATTTAGTTGCCTGGCTCCCACTGAAATCTGGGGCTGAGTGCTTTTGAAAAATCCAACCCATGATCAGTGGTCTCTTCTATGACCAGGACTGAGGGGTACTGAGCAGCACAGATTCTGTTTGATTAGTCTGGGAGCTGGAGAGCCAGAGCAAGTGGAAAGACTGTCCAGCAGCCTCAAAGAACCCCCTTTATATTCATTATAACCTGGACCTGTTTCTTTTTGAGCCCACAGGTCCCCACAGTGACACCAGTTCGGTTTGTAATTTTTAACAGTATTGTAACATGCCATAGGCATATTTTATTCAAGAAAAGAAATCATTAACAAACCGGAAGATCAGTAGTTTCTAGAAGAACTTTTATATTAGAAAAAATGCCCAGCTACGTTAACAGTGAAGGACAAGAAACAAGGCAGAAATGGTAAAGTATCAAGATTTTATTGTTTCCATATTTTTTTAAATTTTCAAATGAGACATTTGTTTAAAACAGCAGCGAGCAAGCACGCACAAGTTGAGAAAAAAGTGGCAGCGCAGGTAACTCCGTTTGGCTAATGCCCCTTCATGTACGAGATGTACATTTGATTTCTGAGCACCTTTTGTTTGTCTTGGTTTGTGTACAGTAAGGCAGTGGTTTTTCCATAAGGAATATATATATATTTAATTATCATTGTGAATTTTAATCACATGCAAATTAAATGAAATGTACAACTCAAAAATGTTACAACGGGGGAAATTTTTCTCAGAGCAAAGAAGCTTCTAATAGAAGACAAATATGGACACAACAACTTTAAAAAAGAGGGAAAGGAATAAACAACCTAAGGGCAGGCGCTATTGGCATGACAGCTCAAGCAGGGAAGATTGCGACTCCAGTGCGGCCTCCTCTTACCGTAGGGAAGGGGAAAAGAATGGATGATTATCAGCAGATGTCTTCACCCGGCTCCCATGAAAGGCTTTACTCTAACCTGAGCAGCTCCACGTCGAAGATGAGGGTAGCATTGGGAGGGATGACTCCAGGATGGCCTGTGGCTCCGTACGCCATGTCGGGCGTACAGGTCAGCTTTGCTCTTTGTCCTAAGCTCATCTAGTGTTTGGGTGTTGGAGAGGGAGAGGGAGAAGGGGAAAGAATGTGTTAGGAGAAATACAATAGTCAAGTCACTAAGGGGCAGATTTGCAAAGTCAGTGAGAGTTTGGCACCTAACTCACTTGATGCTTTTGTAAATCTCGCTAACTGCCTATTTACATCTTTAGGCCCCAAATACCTGTGTAAATCTGGTCCCAACAATTTAGCCTCAGATCTCCTGGCTCCTAGTCCTGTTCTTTTACCACTGGATAACAGCCTCTCATTGGCAACATCTAATAATCCTCTAGTGCCAGTTTTCTAACCCAACGGAATACCCTTTTGCGCCAGTGTAGGTCCACATTGTTTCTTTATTAAGGCCTCCTGTGAGCTGCAGAGCTCTCACAAAATCTGCTGACTGCAATGGGAATTACGGACACCTGACAAGTCACAAGAGGCTCTCAACACCTAACAGGATCAAGGCTCTGGATTCAGAAAGGCCCCAGCTCAGTAAGGCACGTAAGCATGTGCTCAAATTGACTGGGACGCATGTGAAGAAGAGCTTTGCTGAAGCCATCATGTGATTTCCAGAGTGCTTTGCATCTCCCATTTTCATTGACATCATTGTCTTCAATGTTCAGCCCATTAACCTCTCTCCTTGTTTCTCCATCTATCCAATGGGGATAATGCTACCAACCTCCCTCATAAGTGTGTTCCAAGGGTTAATGAGTTCATGTTCCCAAGGCACTTTGAGATCCTGAGATGGAAGGTGTTGTCAAAGTGTTCGATAATTATTATTAAGTCCTAGTGTGACAATCCACTAGGCGGAGCTAGAGGGTAATTTGTTTCTAGGCAGATTATTGAAAAGGATTTAGGCTACATAATTAATTTAGGGAAGGTAATCAGGGTGTTCTGGGAGGCTATAAATTGACTTATGTGGAATCACTACCAGAGCTTTAGCTGAGTCGGCTTCTAACAGGGATAAATCTGTTCCCCTTTTTGACATTAAATGGTCTATCAAATTCATGCTATTTTTGGGACCCCCTCATGATTTTTCATACTAGTCCCAGGACTAAGCATATACACATTTCGTCTCTCTGTGCCAACATCTACATCACTAAACAAAAAGCATGGCACTTACAGAACATTTGCAAACCACCACATTATTCACTCTGTGTGTTATATCCCTTCCCTCCAACCATTTGCTGATTTGTCTAGTTCAAGGGTTCTCAAACTTCATTGCGTCGTGACCCCCTTTCGACAATAAAAACTACTACATGACCCCAGGAGGGGGGACTGAAGCCTGAGCAAGCCCGAGTCCCAGGTGGGGAGGAGGGGCAAAGCCAAAGCCCAAGGGCTTCAGTCCCAGGCAGGGGCCAGTAATCTGAGTCCCGATGCCCAGGACTAACGCCCTCAGCCTTCAGCTCCAGGCAGTGGTGCTCAGGCTTCAGCTTCAGCCCAAGGCCCCAGCAAGTGTAAGCCAGCCCTGGGGACCCCATTAACATGGGGTCGTGAACCACAGTTTGAGAACCGCTGGTCTAGTTAGTTCTTCAGGGACCATCGCTTATTCTATGTTTGTACAGAGCCTGGTACAGGGGGATCCTGATCTCATCTCTAGGTTCTACCATAATACAAATAATACATTTTACTACTATTAATAAGGAATGCAACTTGAATGGTGGGGAGGAACTGAACATTCTTAAAAATACTCTGGGATTCCTAGAATGAACTCGTACCCTCAAAGCATTTATGATTCAAGAGCTGGGCATAATGTGGCTAGGAACCGGATTCTTGTCCATTCATAGCTGAAACAGCACAGTAGTAGGATTGTACTAGCATCTGGATGGTTTCTTATTTGCCCTTTTCCCCCACCTCGTTTTATGCATTAGTAACAAGCTCCAAGCAAAACCTTCATCCAGTCTGAGCTTTGGGACCCAGAAATGTGCAGTTGCAGTGACTTTGCACCCTGGCCTTGTTAGCTCTGTATATCAAACACAGCTCAGCTTCTCTCTTTGCATAGAGTAGCACTACAGCTAAGTGCCTATGGGAAATATGCATTATATTAAAATAGATGGCATTTGGGGTTTTATTGGGATGACACTGTAGCGAGGAGGCGTGGCCTCCCTCAGAGAGTGACAGGGAGAGACCACAACACACCCCCATGGTGGGCCGAACCAGGAGAGCCATGTCCGTCCTGCTGCAAGAGGAAGGGCGGGACAGAAGGGGAAGTGGGCTCGGATGCGTCCTGCCTGCTGCTGGAGCCTGCAGAGGAGCTGCCGGGGCTGCCTCCTGAGGACTGGCCAGAGCTCTCCAAGACGACAGATGCAGATACACCCCAGGGGGGGAGAAGGAAGCAACCCAGGGAAACCAGGCAACAGTCTGGTTGGGAGCTGGCCTGATACAAGGTCAGCGTGTTGCGGGCGGATCCCCACTGGCCCACTGGCAGACCACTGCGCCACTATTAGGGCCCTGAGCTGGGGTGTGGTAGAGTTGGGCGGGCCTGCGTCCCCCCTGCCACTCCACCCCTGGGGTGGCACTACTCCCCATCCTTAGACTAGGAGGCCTGCACTCCTCAGGCAACCCTGTCTGAGCCCCATAGACTGTTATTGATGTTCAGCCTTGAGTGAGCCCCTAGACTCTCTGGGTGAGTCTTACCTGAGCATCTAGACTTTACAGTGCTCACCCCTACTGGGTCTCATAGACTGCGCAGATTGCAGGCAAGAGTCCACTCATTGCTTTGCTGCCCCACCCTGACTGGGCCTGGGGCTCAAAGACTGCTGTACTGTTCTGCCCGTCCAGAGGACGGAGCGCTAGGTGAAGCTAACCCCCTTTGAGCACCTTTACAGGTATGCAACATCGAGGAGGCGTGGCCTCCCTCAGAGACTGACAGAGAGGGACGACCATGCAGTCTACAGACACTGAAGCCTTAATGATTTGAGGGCAGCCTCCTTTTCCTTGCCCTTGGTTTAACATTCATCATTGAACATTAAATTGTGCAGCCATGAGTGGAATGTCATAGGGACTTAACAGTGCAGTTCAGTATCCTATTCAGTGAGGGTCAAATTCAGTGGGAGGCATCAAATGCAGCAGGACTGGCCTTCTTCTGTGCAACTGCACGGATGCTGCTCCATGACACACTACCATGCTGGATCATTGTAGGGGCTGGGTGGGTTGCACTGACAAGGTGGATCTATAAGCCAACCCTCCGCTGACCTTGTAGAGGGGGAGCTCAGGAGGTTGTGGATGCTGAGTGATTTACAGACAGGAGAGGATTCCATCCTCCACAGCCCACCTGGAGAAGCATGTGCAAAGCCTCGCCATCATGATCAACCCCTGAGTTCTGGCCATCACAATTAGGCTAATCAATGGAGGACTAAGAAATATTACATTAGTATGCATCCCACCATCAGAAGAACCATCCAGGATTATAGACTGTGATTTTGACTTGCCTACCCCGATGTTAAACCATCATTATTGTACTGAACATGCCGGCATGCACTCCAGCTAATTTGAAATTCAGCCAGCATCATCCTTCTGTACCTGTGCAGCTCCTTCCTCAAATCCTTTAATGACTTCTTGTCTGCCGATCTTGAACCTGAAAGGCTTGTTTCGGTCTCTGGAGGAATCAAACTTCTTTCCATTCTGTAGCATCCCTGCCAAAACAACACAAATGATTTCAGTCCCAACTAAGCTTGAAGTTAAGTGCTGAGGGGATGGAGTGATGACTGATGTCTTGGTCAGATCAATCATATATTTCCTTTAAAAAAAAAAAAGGCTAATCCAAGGTTTATAAGGCAAGAGAACCTCATGCAGAGGCATCACAGGTTCTAACAGAAAGTAACTGATTGCAGAACTATACTGTAATGATTTGTTTTGTGTAGCAGGTAGAAACCCCAACCAAGACGGGGGCCCCAGTTGTGCACTGTACAAACACACCTGCTTACAAGCTAAATAGCCAAGAGGACAAAGAGTGGGCAGGAAACAGAGGCACACAGTGGGGAAGCCATTTGCCCAAGATCAGAGTGTGAATCTGTGGCAGATCTAAGATGAGAGCCCAGATCTCCTGTCGCCCAGTCCAATGACCTCATCCCTAGCGCGGGGGTTTTCAAATGTTGTCATAGCGAGCCTCCCTAAGCTATGAAACAAAAGCAATTGCACCTCCCCATAGCTTCCAAAGGCAACACAAGGAACCAAACGTCCTACACTCCACGGAATACGAGTAATAAAGTAGAAGGGCTTTGAGCAACAGAGCTATAATAAAGTCATAAAGCGCCTCCTGCATTAGCTCACAGTTCTGTTCAAAGCCCACACATAGCAGCAGCTAAATAACACTGCCCAGACGTTGTGGGAATTCATATCACCGAACAATTACCAGTTGTGTCAGTAGCCACCACTCCTACCTTATCAGTGGAGGGAGTGAGCTTGTTTCCACAAAGTAGTAGCATTCGACACCTTGTCCCCATCCCCAGTTCTCACAGGCCCTGGAATGAGGAGATGGGCTCATGGGTGCTGGGCTCACAGGCAGGGAGTGGGGCCCTTCTTTAGTGCAGGTGCCCCACAGGTGGGGTCAGTGGAGTTCCAGGGCAGGGGGCAAAGCAGGGGAGTCAGAGCATGGCAATCACCAGTTCACCAGCACTGTGAGCTCCATGTAGGCCCGGTGCAGCAGGATGTGGGTGCAAAGCCAGTAGCCAGGACTGGCCACCACTGTGGTGGTCCCCAGGGCTGGGGGAGCTGGGGCCAAGGTGGGACCCCCAGCAGCTGAGACCAGCGGTGGTCGAAAGGTTCTCTTTCTGGTACACCCAATTCGCCCAGCGCTGCTGCCCAGAGACAAGTGGCAGCTCAGTAGTGCAGGAGGTTGGGGGGCTAGAGCACAACATTCCAAGTGGCAGCCAGGGGTCCCATAGTGCAGCAGGTATCAGTCAGACGTGAGTGCCATCCTGGATTTCAGGTGCTCGAACGACACTCCAGACCACTATGGCAGCACTACTGGACCAAAAGACAGGCAATTGATACCTCTGCTGGCACACACTCACACTTCACGCTTTATGGCACGCCCCATAGCAGGAAAACTTCTGTCCTAAACCACACAGCCTGTCCATTGAAGTACCTTGTTGATGTTAGATGTCTGATTTAAACCTGAATGTGAGGCACTTACTGTCACAGTTCAGGGTAACTGCAGTTGTATTCCCACTTTGTGGTCCCTCAAGGTCACCCACTCTAGGCTCCCAGCTCTTCAGCTGTCAACTGTCTGGAGGAGAGACCTGTCCCTCCTGACTGGGAGCTTTTCCAGGCTGCGCAGTTCCCTGCCTACACTGTAATAACACCAGCAAGTCAGACTGCCAAACAGGCAAGCCTCAACGCTTTGCTCTCTCTTCTAAGGCTATGAGCCATGCCATCACCAGCAGTTATGAATTACCACACAGCTCTTTCTAAGCAAGCCCATTTATTCTTAAGGTGAACCTTACAGAGAAAACAAATATATAAAAAACAATACAAGTTCCTACGCACATGCTAACAGCTTACCAAAGGTTACCCACCAGTCTTATGGAGCCTCAGTAGGCCAAAGCCCTGCCAATCTTTCCCAGGAAGGAACAGGGCCCCCGTTCGACAGAAAGTCCTGTCTGTTTGCTGGATAAGAAAGAAGGCCCTGAGTCAGTTTAAACTCAGGCTATTTATCCAAAAGCCCTTTCTTTGTCTGTTGGCCTCTGGAGAATCCAGTTTGAACTTATATATGTGTACCTCTCCATTGGATGGTACTTCTCTGGAGTTGCTACAACCTGAGTGAATTTTCCTAATCACATCCTAACCCTGCCCCATTGTTCTTAGTTCCTGGAGGAGCTGAGGTCATCCTCTCCCATGGTATTACATACAATCCCTGGCCCACAATGATACATAAACTTAATACAGCAAGATCTCCCCAAAGATATTGCAGGAAATTGCCACATCTGTCCTGAAAGTTACTAACACACCATCTCCTCCAGTCACAGATTTCATGTTGGAAAATAAGACATGATATCACTGGCACCAACGGGATAAGAGCACACAGGACTTCATGGTGCCTCACTTAAGGTTGCCAACTCTCCAGGATTGGCCTGGAGTCTCCAGGAGTTAAAGATTAATCTTTAATTAAAGATTATGTCATGTGATGAAATCTCCAGGAATACATCCAACCAAAACTGGCAACCCTAGCCTCACTTCAGCACAAATACCTACAGTTTCCAGTGCAAAAGCGTGAAATAGATCACCACTTTTACGTAAGGCCCTAATAGCCTGATCAAGGGTGGACAGAGACATTAAGGGTATGTCTACACTGCATTGTAAATTCGGGTCAGTGGGACTTGGGCTTGTGGACTCCAAATCCACACTTGAGCATCAACATTTCATTGTAAACCTGGGCTTACAGGGCTGGACCCAGGTCTCACAGCCATGCTAACACATCCATACTGCACTGTGCAGACCTTATGACTTGGGTCTGCAGCTTGACCCAACTGTAACTGCAACCATACTGTAAAATGACAGGGTCTAGACCCAAGTCACAGCAGGACTCAGGCTCTGACCCAGTCTGCTAGCAGGTTCCTAGGACCCAGGTCATAAGTGCTTGCTGACCTGAGTCAGACTGATTTGTGCGTGGACAGAAGGAAGGCTTGGGCTCAGACCTGAGTCAGAGGGGTTAGTGTACAGTACAGACATGCCCTGAGGGTACGTTTATACTCCAATAAAAAAAGAGAGCACCGAGTCTCAGAGACCAGGTCAGCTGACTTGGGCTTGCAGGGCTCGGGCTGTGGGACCATAAAATTGCAGTGCAGACATTCTGGTTCAAGCTGGAGCCTGATCTCTGAGACCTCCTCTTCTCCCATCCCATCTGTCTTGCAGGGTTTCAGAACTTGGGATCCAGCCTGAGCCCGAACATCTACACTGCAATTTTATAGCCCCAGAGCCCAAGCCCTGCGAGTCCAAATCAGCTGACCTGGGCCAGCTGCAGCCATGTTGCGGGTCTTTTATTGCAGCGCAGACATACCCAAGTGACCTCCCTAAGCCTACCCAGTGGGTCACAGGCAGAGTGTGATTTAAAACTCAGGACTTCCTGATTTGCCTCCCAAACTTATTCCTCTAGATCATTCTGCCTCAGGTCCTTCAGACTGTCTGTTTGGGGACCTGTTCAGACGTCACTTATTGCACAGTAATGTGCATACTGACAGCACTCTATAAATAATACGTGATAAATGTTAACTCCAGCCTTTGTGTGAACCCTGCCAAGGGTTTATTAACAAAGTATACACAATATCATCAGCATTTTATGGTCAGAGGTGTCATCCTCCTGGATGACTGCACATAAGTACATCCTCACCCCCTCTCTTTGTCATTGGCTCCAACGTCCCCAGGTGCGCCTTAGTCAGAGCCCGTTATTTTTCCAGATTGTTACAAAATCTATCCTCTTTTTTAAAAATATGGGTTATACGGATCAAAGGTTAAAATCTGTTAAACTGTGTATAATTTATCCTTCCCAGCAGCTAGGAACAAGTCTGCTTTCACACAGACTAGTGTTTCCCAATCTTGTTTTCAATGTAAACGGTGCTTTGTATGCTCCAGTACAAACACCAGCAGTGTTATAAATATCCCTCTGCCAGTAAACTCTCAGACTACGTGCTGAAATACTGCCAGCTGAGACAATCTCTTTATGCCATTTTGACCAGGTTTAACTCAATTCCTGTTGCTGCTGGTAAACGGCCAGATCTTCAGCTGGTGTAAACTGGCTCAGCTCCACTGACTTCAGCAGATTTACACCAGCTAAGGAACTGGCTTAAAGTCATCTAAAATTAAAGTGAACCAAGCCCTAGAGAGTATTCTGTAGGGAGCGATCCTGCAAGGAGATGGAATTGTGTGGGACTCTGATCAAAGCAGGGGACTGAGAGTCTTAATGACGTGGTTCTGCCACCAACTACCTGTGGGACCTTGATCAAGTAACCAAACCTCAGTTTACCCTTCTATAAAACGGGGATTACTGACTTGACCAACATCAGACAGTGAATTGGTGGCACGACCAGGAATAACAGTATTAATTATGAAGTTTACCCTAACTCAGGGGTCTAGGGATGCTTAATTGAGTAATGCTTCTAAAGTGCCTTCAGAACTTCAGTTGAAAGAGGCTGTAGCAGCACTGATTGTTGTTATAAATAGGTCTTCTCCAGCTGTAACTTTTGATTCTACGATCTTATCAAACTAACCCGGGGAAAAGTGGCAGCTGCTATCTTGACACCTGGGACCCCAGCACAGCTCTGCAGGACATTAGACAGGAGGCTCTCTGAAGAACAACAGGAATTTCAAAGTGCTTGTTTCTGTTTTCATGTTCTTAACAAGCCACACAGATTCTTCTAGACTAACCATGAGATCACAAGCAAAGAGAATGAAAAATAAACATTTTAGGGGCAAAGTGTTGGGTAGTTTGGGTCCCAAATTTAAGGAGGGGCAAATTTGTAAAGGGGCTTCCATCCAGCCTCAGTAATTCCCTTTGGAGATTCATAAAATCTAGAGATAGAAAAGACTTGTTGGATCACCCAGTCCCAGATAATACAGGGCTGTTCCCTATAGTCCATTCGCCCGTGTTTTGACTAGCCTAAAGATCCCAAGCAATAGAGCTTCCATCACTTCCTAGGAGGACTTTTCCACATACGACTACATCTCAGTTAGGAAATTTGCCCTCCGGTTGTGCACACAAATGGGGCTCATATTTGTAATGATATCATCTGTGCACATACGTCAGAGTGCTCAAAAATAGTACATGCAAGAGACCATGTGGCCAAAACTGCACGGGTACAAACCGAGACAATTTTTGAAACTTTGGCTCACTATGAAGAGAAATGTTTGCTTGAGAACATTTTATTTGAAATTGATTTTTTTATCTTGATCATGTCCCTTTAATGTGGAAGTGTTTGAATCCAAAAGAAAAAGGAGAATTACAAAATTTACTGTAAAACCATCTTTAAAAAAATTAAAGAATAATCAAAATATATAATATAAATAACTTTACCATGTTTCAGTGTTTCCTACAGGTTACTGAAAATCAAAGGCAAGACATGTTTAATTATCAGAGGTGTAATGTGAATTAGTAAAGACTCAGTCTACAAAATCCCTCTGATCACATTTAAGGACAAACATTGTGACCCACACTGGACTGGAAGTAAGAGGTGTTATGTGTACAAGAGACCCCAACACCTATTTTCAGGAGCTCTTTAAATCCAAAGTTGCACTGTGATTGACATAACATAGAGGTGACCCTGCATTGTTTAGCCAGATAAAGCTCCATTGACTTCAATAGAAATAAAACGTGAACAATCTGTACCATCTTTCAAAGCAAAACTAGATACTATCATCCTTAGCATCATTTGAAACAAAGGGCATTTGTATGGGAATTCAATTTAGACACTATCAATGGAAGTAATAGCAGGTACAAACAACAAAGACAAAATCACAGCAAATATCTTGGTGGCATAAGAGGGGAAAACAGAAACAAACACATGTTGCGAGTGACCTCAACAGGAACAACGGGAAGGCACTGCACAAACAACTGGAACAACACAGCACTAGGAAGACTTCAGGCTCCTAAACAAACAATTTATGGATGGTGACATTAAATGAAAATATGGAGGGATGGGAAAATTCTGCATCACTCCCAGGACTGGTTATGGACCAGACAGTCTTTCACTGATAGGTCACTGGTTTTATCACCCCAGATTAGTAGAGACTGAAAGTGATTACCATTTGAAGGTTGTCTGGTGTCCTGTATGAAGCAAGTTGGTGATCTCAGTTCCCAAGCGTCCACATGATAAAGGTCACCACACAGTCAGCACTCTTGTCGGTCATCTCATTAGAGAAGCTAAGGATTGAGACTGATCTACCCTTTCATCCCTGGAGGTCTTCTGGGACAGGGGGGAGGTACGCTGTGCAGGAAAGCTTGCATTGCCACTGCATGTGCTATACCTATTCTATAGACAAATAGAGGGCTTCAGTCTCCAAGCCAGTACTATTTATGAGCAATAAATGAAGTTAAGAGATTCATTATGATTGTTGTTCACTGATTAGACTGAATTAAAATATTTTCTGTGGAAGTTACTCTCCAAAGTAAAGAACAGCAAAATCTCGAGAAAGATCAACACACTTGTCTACCTGGTTCCCATGAAATCACTATGTACTGTAAATGAAGAGAATATTTCAGTGTACATGTTCTTTCGGAGAACATGGTCCAAGAACATCTTGTCTGTTTCTCTCACTTTAAAGCAATAAGCACCTCCCAAAGCAATAAGCACCACTATATAACAAACAATATCGTTATCACCAGACTTGACACATACCATCTGTTGCATCATCGATAACTGCTTACAACTTTATCTGCATCTGCCTTAGACAGAGGTTGTTAACATGTGACCCAATGGAGCTCACTCCTTATCATGGGCTCTCTCTGTATCCAAACACAATTGCTGTGAAGAGCTCTCCTACAAGTCCCTGTCTCTAAGGCTCCTAGTAATCCATCCATTCCTAGTAAATTTGCCTATCACAGCTTGTGATATGAGTGCTGTGCCTTGAGGTGATGGGGTCTGAGAGTTTAGAGACTGTCTCTGATACTAGGGAAGTGTGTTGAGTTCATCCCTCCATTGCAGGTGTCTGCATTGTATCCTTTACTGATGTAGCTTGACCAGGGTCAGAGATGCCTTCTGCTTTCTGCTTTCATGCTTGACATGGCATGAATGGGGCTCTTAATATATTTATCTACTATTTTTCCTGGTAGCCAGCCTAGTGAGGTTTCCAGGCAGACTGTATCTCTGAGCTGGAAGACAGGTAGGAGTATGGTTGTCTGCTCATTGTGTTTTTTCCACCTGTTTTGCAAATAGCTTTCTTTGAGGTGTTAGGGTCCAGTGACAAACATAATGAGGGAAGATTTGTTCTCAGCATCAGGGCTGTGCTCGGGAGCACTCCATTCCACACTTGAAAAGAGCTGAGTGTGGAACTTTACCTGATGCAGTCATTCTGTTAAACACCGATTTCTTCATTCGAGTGGTTCTCTCTGCCATGCCATGCAGAGATCTTGGATTGGAATGTGAGTGCAAGTCTGCAAGATCTTGCAACATGACCCATTTCTTTGCTTACAAATGGAATGTGATCATTCAGTAACTCCTTGAGTTATAAATATGACAACCGCTGCGTGTGCTACATCATTAATGTCATCACAAATGTTTGCTAAAGGCAAAGATACCTGCAACTATTTTGTGCACTTATGTCTTAGGAATCTAGTGAGGCCATAATGATTCAGACTGGCTGCCCTGTGTTCTTAACATACATTGCATACTTCGGTAAGTACCATTATGTGTTGGGCCACTCTCAGGCAGTACATTATCTGACTGGCTTGTGAATCTGTTCCTTGCATGCCCGGCCCTGCTGTGCTTCATATAAAAGCTATTGCCTCATGTTTTTGAGGAATACTTATTCTGTCACCTGATATTAATAGCCCTGACTGTGAGGCAATCATGTGTTTCAAAGCCCAATATGGCTTTAGTTTAGGACTGACTCGTCTCCTCCTTCCATGGCCAACCATTGTATACAGGTTTTTCCAAGGCTTGCAGATGAGTGTCTTTTAATGTGTCTTGTGATCTGTGTAGCATCCCCATACTTAATATCAAGGTGACATCAGTATCATAAACAGCTTTCTCTTCAAAGAGTTCAGAATCTGATTCTGTAGATTGCTGGCTACAGCCTTAGATTGTGTGTTCTGAAATCAGCACTTCTTTACAAATCGTGTGTATAACTTTCAGATCATCTCTTTGTAGTTGAAGTAGTATGTGCTATTACCTTGCAGGAATTTCAAGGGATTTCCCAAGGGGTTTAAAGAATATGGTCTCAAGTGATTTATGATGGTCTGAAGTAAATGAAATTCAATAATGACAAATGCAAAGTACTCCACTTAGGAAGGAACAATCAGTTGCACACATACAAAATGGGAAATGACTGCCTAGGAAGGAGTGCTGAGGAAAGGGATCTGGGGGTTATATGGACCACAAGCTAAATATGAGTCAACAGTGTAACACTGTTGCAAAAAAAGCAAACATCACTCTGGGATGTACTAGCAGGAGTGTTCTAAGCAAGACACGAGAAGTAATTCTTCTGCTCTACTCTGCGCAGATTAGGCCTCAACTGGAGTATTTCAGGAAATGGACAAATTGGAGAAAGTCCAGAGAAGAACAACAAAAATGATTAAAGGTCTAGAAAACATGACCTATGAGGGAAGATTGAAAAAAATGGGTTTGTTTAGTCTGGAAAAGAGAGGACTGAGACGGGACATGATAACAGTTTTCAAGTACATAAAAGGTTGTTACAAGGAAGAGAGAGAAAAATTGTTCTTCTTAACTTCTGTGGGTAGAACAAGAAGCAATGGGCTAAAATTGCAGCAAGGGAAGTTTAGGTTAGGTTCCTAACTGTCCGGGTGGGTAAGCACTGGAATAAATTGCCTAGGGAGGTTGTGGAATCTCCATTATTGGAGATCAAATTTAAGAGCAGGTTAGACAAACACCTGTCAAAGATGGTCTATAATACTTAGTCCTGCCATGAGTGCAGGGGACTGGACAGATGGTCTCTCAATGTCCCTTCCAGTCCTACGATTCTATGATCAGATTGCACTTGGATTTCAGCACTGTCACAGGGTGATACTGGCCCTTTAAGAAGGAACAAGGTTAGTGCCTCTGTGAGTGATCAGCTGATCCCAGTTGAGCTTTAAAATAGGGCACCTGGGCTTAGAGCCAGAGAGACCAGGTGAGGGGGAGCTTGGGTGAATCAGGAAGAGGCAGTGAGAGTAGACATGGGGCTCTCACTACCTGCTCCCTGGGAATAGGTAGCCCAGTTGAGTAAGGTCTGCCTGAGTCCCCTGGGAGGAGCAGTAGAAGGGACCTGAGAACTAAAGAGGGGAAACTCCTAAGAGCTGGAGCCCAGGGAACTGTGTTTTTATTGATTTGACCTAAGTTTGGACAACAAAACTGTATAACAGAGACTGTGGGTAGGGCAGTGGGTCCTTTGGAGGCTGGGGAAGAGGACCTTGTTAACAAGCACCTTGTTAGGTATGGGATGGCATTTTTTGGTGGGAAATGCAATAGTTCTTTTTCAATTTGGGTGTAATGTTTTCTGCCTCTGTTACATAATATAGGCACAATAACTTCCTCTTGCAGTGAACAGGCTCCTAAACAGTCTTTAGATGCATCTGTTTGAATAGTGAGCTGCTTGTTAGGATCACAGAATCCAACTAGTGGTGCATTGCAGGCTGTCATTTTCAGTTGCTGCAGTGTCTTGTCTTGTTATGGTGCCCACTGCCAGATTATGTCATCCTGTAGCAACTTTCTCAGGGGATCCATCAAAGTTGCTTCATTGGGATGTATTATACTAGAAATTCAGCCATCCCTAAAATCCCCTGAAGTGCCATTTTATCTTGTGGGGGTTTACATAACCAAAAAGCAATTGAGAAAATCATGCCTAACCCTGGGAGACAGGAGAGAGAGACGGCATCGCATTATGGAGCTTCCTGCTAGAAACGGACAGTAATGACAAACGATCATGGGGGCTCAAACCCTAAGCACAGTGAGTGTGTAGCCAGCCCCGTGCTGGATGGATCATACCTTCCTCTGACATATATAAGGGGTCTTGCCTTTTCTTATACTTTGGCAACACTAGTTCTTCTTTGATGTGCGCATAGATGCGTACAGTTCCAGTTCTTTGAATTAGGTTGAGATCAGTGCCAGCTTTTTAACCCAATAGTTGTTGGATATTTTAATAGTAAAAAAATTGTCCTTGGCTGTTGCTGCTGTGAAGGTGATTTATCTTTCAGATTCTGTCCTAGAGACACCACGGTACTAGTATAAAATTAGGCTGTCATACGCAGACTGGACCCAGAATCTGTGTTGAAATACGTGCTGGGATAATATTAGCCTCAGTCCCAGTAACGAGTCTGAATTTTATAGGAAACCTCCTTATATATGGAGTCAAATACCAAGCTTCTGCTGGATCAGCTCTGGGACTTTGGTTATCTCGACACTGTCCCTAGAAAGAGTGCAGGCTGGCAGTCTATTCCAGCCACAGATTTGCATCCCTTCTCTGAGGTAGATCCGTTGCTGTGACATCTGAGGAGAGTCAGGTGCGTTTCCAAGTGTGACAGCTTTACAGCCCGTTTTTAACCACGGCATAGGCTTTGAGTCTGAGACATATTCCGTTTGCTTGCACAGATTCTCATCAGGGCATATTATCCTGAGCCCTAATTTTGTTTAATAGCCCTATACAAGCATTTCAATGTTTTGCCATTATCTTCATTTGTGTCTTTCAGTTACAATGCTAACAAATTCCCGGTCTTCAGCTCCCCCTCTCAGTTCTGTTGCTTTCTTATCAATCCCAAGTGCTTCGAGGTAGGAATGATGCCAGAATCTATGCTGTTTGCATTTTTAGGGTTACAAGAATTCCTAAACATTGTTCAGATCTTATTCAGAATTGGTTCATTGTCCCCTGCTTGCTCTGCTAATGTGTTAAACACTTTGAAGCAGGACTGCTCCTTTTAAATCCTCTCCTCTTTTATCTACTCAAGAAGCCTTCATAAAGATTAGGAAGTGTTGCTCCAATCTCTTCCAGTTGTCTCCCACATTACTATCTGAAAAGAACAGGCCAGATTCTCAGCTGAGGTAAACTAGTGTAGCGTTACCGCAGTCAATAGAGCTATGCCAAGAATCTGGCCCAATACTAGGGGAATCTTGCACTGATCCATATAATTGTGACTACCTCAGCTGTGAATCCTAGGATGTAGTCTAATTTTCCCCTTTAATTCTGACATTCCACTTTCACTTCTCATACATGTTCACAGACTCCTTGTGTGAGGCGATCCCATAGCCAGACCAGGGCTGGTCACTCAGCTACAATGACTCACATCTGCAGCCAAGCCTGCAGCCACTCATCTCTCAGGCATTCCGCAGCAACCTATCCCGGGGCAGAGCCCAGGTGAGATGATCCCCAGGCACAGGTCACTCTCACCGCCAGAGCCACAAGTTAGTCAGTGCAACAGCACCACTCGGCTAGGAAGCCTCCTGCTGCCTCAGTGTGTTACCTGTCCTTGCCCCAGCCTCATCTGAGCCTTGTTCCAGCTCACTCCTGCCTTCTCCATGCCCTATTCCAACTCTTCTCCAGCCCTGTTCCTTACCCACTCCAGCCCTGCACCCACCTCCTGACCCCCAGACCCTTACACTGACTCCAACCTGGCTTCGACCTTTGGTCTGCTTTTGGACTCCATGATCCTGATTTGGCTTATATGGACTCTGACCTATGGCCTGTCCCCAGATTCCGGTTTCAGCGACGCCTTTGACCGAGTCCTGACTCTGTGTCTGGTTTCCATCCTTGGCACCTGTTCTCCCCACTGCTCCAACCACCAGGCCTGATTGCCTAGAACCCAGATCATGAGATCCTGGCTCCCTGCACCTGCTGTCTGGTTCCTTGCTATTTCCATTTGTTTCTGCACTTGCCAAATGAAAAGAAAACCTGCTCTTCTTGCAACATACAAATTAACATAGCCCACCTCTCATACCATGTCATGTTCTCTCATGTGGCTGACTAGCTGCGGGCTGCAGTCTGCGAGTGTTCTGCAGAGCCCAGAGCTCAGGAACCCTGGAAGGATCACTAAAGAAGGACACAGCAGTGTATGTTTTAAACTATAACTCTGGATTAATAACAGAAGCAAACAACATGAGCGCGCTGCGGTTCAGCTGGATCCAAATTCTTCCTTCATTGGTCCTGGCATCAGTAGGCTTCTGAAAGGGAGGAAGATGACATGACACGTCTCCAGACTCTTCCATATAACACTTTAAAGACAGACTATTCAATATACCACATCTATCTAGATGAATTTTTGTTAAGGAGACAAGATCCGTACATGAAGCATTCAAATAGTGATGTTTCATCAGTTGACATTGCCAAAGTCATATCCCAGATGCAAGATGGCCCCCTCTCACAGACTTCAGGAGGAAGGGGGCTTGTAGGACACTAGACATGCCATTGTAGGCAAATAAAGATTAATTTGGTGGGAAGGGAGGCTGAGGTCTTTTGAGGGCAGTTAGGGCAATGAACCTCGCTGGTTTCATTATGATAATGAATTATTTTATGCATTCATACAGACCCCAAATTCAGAGCAACCCCCAGGGAGATTTAGTTTAGGTGGGTTTGTTGTGTTTGTGTTAGTTCACCAAAACCATTTGACTCAAGTCTGAGCACTCAATCAGGTTTGAGTCTGTACTGCTAGAAATGCTCATACACAGTCCTGAGACACTGCCACAATAAAGCATCGGGGGCAGGGCTGCCTCCTTGACACATCTATGTTATACAGCTTCATTTTTGGTTGCTTGTAAATAATTGCAGAGATGTGAATTTTGAGGGGGGCAGCAACAGAGAAGCTTCATGACACTACGTGCCAATTGGCCAGTAGGTGACATTCACATTAACTCCTTCATATTGGGAAATTTGGCAGGTCTGCTACCGACAGCAAACAGCACATGAGGAGACTCTGACTCACAGAGCAAACGGATTAACTGTAGAAACATATGCCCCCCATACCCTCTCACCCCTCCAGCCCTTACTAGACAGAGGAAAAGTACCAAGATGCAAACAGGATGTATGTGCAAATGGGGGGGGGGGGAATCTGTTCTGGTGCTTACTGTGCTGGCACATGCTATTAAACCAGTATGACAGAAAGTTGCCCTCAGGAAGCGCCAACCTGCCCTCAGGAAATTCCTGTCTTGAAGACAGACATCATTTATTACTGAAAAAAGAATCCGCCAGGGACAGTGAGAGGCTGACATGTTTGAGTTCAACTTTCACTGGCACACAGCCAAGGACTGAAAGAAAGGCTTAAGAGAACTTTCTTCTGGTGCCTCTGTGCCAACAATAGATGCGGACAGTACAAATACTTACAGACCTAAAGTGGGGAGAGACAAAAGGGGAAAAGCTGGGCGACTGCCCTAGGTGCTTAATATAACGCTGGCTCGTGTTGGCTTACATCACTGAAGTGACTGGGGTCTGCAGTGGCATCAGACAGGATGGAATGACTCAGTCACAAAGTCACGATACCACCAGTACAAGATGTCTTTTCACACATACTGTACTGCCCAGTCCTCCCCTTCCCAAGGGAGGTATTAATAGCTGCATGCTCATGCTGTACATACTGTAGTACCAGCATTTCCACATCAAGGGAATGTGCAGGGCTGCCAGCGGAAAGCAAAGTTTTCAAAGCAAACACGGGACAAAACTATTTTCTCTGAGACACACAGCAGTTCTTCACTCCAAAGTGCTGTGCACTGAATACTCTCTCTCTCTCAGAACTGGTCTGTGAGGCCAATTCCCACTCTTTCAAATCCCTCTCCAAGACCCATCTCAGCCATAACACCTACCAGAAATCAGCCATGACACCTATAAGAAATAGATGACTAGGCTATGAGGCAGATGGAGCTTGTTGGCTCTCATGTTATTTAGTTATGAGAATATAATTTGAAAAATAAAAAGCAAATGTATATTAATATTTGTATATATTCAACTGCAACCTTGTCTCCTCCATTCTTCTCCACTCTCTGAGACCAGGACTTTCTCCTATTATCTATTTGTTCAGAATTTCGCACAATGAGGCCCTGGGATACTATTGTGATAATATAACAATAATATTCTCCTCTCCCTACAGAGGGGATAATGAGGGTGCTATGAATAGATGGAAAGCAGAATAATGTGTGGAAATAGTGCCTAGGGATTACCTGTCAAATGAGTCTGAGAGCAGAATTTTGCCTTAAATCTACACGAAATGGAAACAAGCAAATGATCATTTATAATTTTTGTTTTATTGTGATTAAAAGTTGCTAATTCTTAAACTCTTACCAGGGATTACTTTTGTTACCATATACACAAAACCAGATAGGACCAATTCTGATAAAGACAATTGAAGGGGAGGTGTTGGGGAGGATCTTCACAGCCAGTGGCTTTGTTAAGATACTTTATATCTGAAGTCCATGGACTGCCATTGTCTGATCACTGCAGTAGCATGTCTTTAGTAATAAGGACCCTGAAATGAACAGCTGCCCTCGGTGGCATCAAATCAAAGGCAAAACATTTTTCCTGGAAGCTTTAGAATCACTTAAAACAAAACAACACACCTACAAAAACAGTTTGGCATAGGATCAGATAAGTAGAACATTATAGGAATACTCAGCAAAACACTTATATAAGAGATCATGACAAAATAAAAAGTCCGTTACTGTGAGGCTAAAAAAGGAAAATCTTTAATGTCTCATATAAAGTTTATAAAGTTGTCCTGAGCTCTAATAAAGTTACCTTGAACTCTGATCCAGCTCATTATGTACGAGTGAATAATTTTATATTCATCTTTTCTTTTAAAAATAATCAATAAAATGTTTTAGCAAAAAGTTACTTTGTACAGCAGTATCATTCAGCTTTGTAGAGCTAGAGAGACGCTTTGTCACTGCATAGGGTGACCCGACAGCAAGTGTGAAAAATCGGGACAGCAGGTGGAGGGTAATAGGCACCTATATAAGACGAAGACCCAAATATCAGGACTGTGACTATAAAATCGGGAAATCTGGTCACCCTATCACTGGATGGCCCTGCTGAGGGTCACAAAACAAACACAGGCAAATGTCTTGACCACCCACTGCAATGTTGGCTTTGTGTGACTAACACGTCGCATTGCAAAGTTCCCTCAGTGTCTTCTTACCTGCATAACTCCATGTCTTCTCTCCCTCGTCTCCCCCCACACCGGGCTGCCTGGAGGGGAGAAGAGGGATCCTGGCTGTCTAGTTGCTAAACACTAATTCACATGTCCTGGTCAGTATATGAGGGGCACTCTTCTGATCAGGGCTCCGTTCTGCCCAAGTTCAGGCTAAGCAAGAGGAACTACGATCTGATCAGTGGACTCCAGGAAAGGTGTATGGTGGACTCTAGATATGCGTGTTTATTTTTACATGTCTAATGTATGTTCGAATATGCCGATCTGTTTCCCATTAAATGATGAGTCTGTGAACTGCGCTCCAAGCTGTGGGGGCATTACACTTGATAAGCCAAACTGAATCCTTCTCAGATTTTAATTCTAAGGTGAGCATTTCATTCCTTTCATTGTATTTAATGTTTTTGTTCCCCAGTGAAATATTTTCAGCCTTTGGTTCACCAGCCTGAGCCCAGACAGGACATGAGCCAGTGGGGATTATCACCAACGAAGAATTTCAGGATTACAGCTGGTGCAAGCAGAGGTCATGGGGCTTTTCTCACTCCCTTGACTTGTGATCATTTACTCACTGAATTTCCCTTCCATTCCCCTGGTCACATGACTTGGCTGTATCTTGACAACTAATCTAACAGTTTTGAGGGCTGATTCTGTCTTTGAAACTACAGTGCTGCTCCAGGCGCTAGAATGTGCTTGTGTCTCATATAAGCCTGTGTATAACATACAGTTTTACTTACACAGAGGCTACTCCTTCTACATAATATATATACAATGAAAAAAACATACAAAAAACAAATAAACACAAATCCTCCATACACTCAATACAATAAAGCTGTGTTTTTATGCATGGGTTCTACTGATAAGTGTATACTGTACAAATCGGATGATCTTTAGTGCTGTGGTTTACAATTTATACATTAATGAGCGTGTGGGAAACTCCTGACATAAATATCCAGATGCTGGCTATAACGCTGCACCTCCACGTGTTCTTATATATATGGGATTAAAACTGCAGAGGTGCTGAGGTACTCAGTACCTATATCTCCCACTGAAGTCAATACACAGGTGCTCAGCTGCCCTGAGGATTTGGCCCCAAGTAGTGTCCCGCATTACCAGTTATATAAATCCTGAATGATCATCAATTTTAGCGGCTGTAACATTTTTCAGTTGTGACCATTTAGTTTCATAACTCTCTGGTGAATTTCTGAGTGTTCTATCCATAGCGGCCTTTTTATTGTTCACATCCACAACTATCCTTGAACCAGAATAAACTATTAATGCTGTTTACCAATGTATGATTTTCCCATACCAGGATACGGCACCGACGTGTGTGCAGTAAGCAACCCATACGAACAAGCACACTCCATCTGGAAGCACCCCACCATCGTGGACATGAAGCAATACTGCTGGAAAGCGGGGCTGAAGGTACGACACTGCTTCCCTCGGCTAAAATTAGCTACTGAAAACAGCAACTGCTACAGTAACATTAGAACTCACTGTGCCTGCACTAAACTGATGATGCAGAACAGTTCAGAAAATTCCTTTGAACTTTGAACTTCTTTTTTAAATGTCTTCCAGAAAAACAGGCCAGTGAATTTACCTCTCTGCCCCACAGCGATTTACCTCTCTGCCAGCTGCCCTGGGGACCCAAAACATACTGCTGGGGCGGGGGAAGAGGGGTCACATGACCAATTCTTGTGGCTTCCCTTTGCTTCCCCATCAGAAAGTCATTTTTTTTGCAGGGAAGCAAAGAAATCTGTGGGGGACATAAATTCTGCGCATGCGCGGTGTGCAGTATTCCTCTAGGAGTAACAATTAATCTGAAGCAGAACCAAGGTTAGAACTCCAGTATCCCAACTTCTGAGCCTGAACTTTAACCACAAGACAACGTTTTCTCTCCTGCATTCCTTCTGTATGCAGAATTCCCACTGATATCAAGCGTGACTCACTGGACATCCAAATGCAGGATTTTGGTCAATGGGCTAAATTCTGCAGTCCTTACTCAAGTGCATTCAATGGATGTTTCCTTAAGTAAACACAATGCGAATAAGGACTTCAGGATGGCTCTTTGTAGAATAAATATCAAATTAGAGAATTTTAAAGTTAGCCTAAGTTTGGTTAATGAAATATCAGTTGTAAAAAAAGGCCCTAACTTGCAAATAAAATAATGAAAATGAGTTATAAGACCAGAAAGAATGAAGTAGGGAGGATGTGTGGTTCAAAGAACAACTAATGAAATAAAGGGGAAGTTTTTAAAAAGAAGGCCTCTGATGGGATGACTGCAGATGGTTTTAAATAAGACAAAGACAATTTGTCTTAGAAGGAACCAACATGGACCTTTCCACCCCCTATACCAGTGTTATCTCAAAAATCAAGGCCTTTGTGGACGCAGGTGCAAGAGAAAAACTGATGGCCAGAAAGGAGGGGACGAGATAGAGAGGAAAGGCCTTGGGGAGAAAGGAGGTTGTAAATCTTAGCTGGATTAAGATTGGAAGTAAGGGGTGCACTGTCTCAAATTGGTGTTTAGCTGAAGTTGATAATTGGCAATGACATCACTTGTTTGTTAAAGGATATAAAAAAGTGAACTCTTAAAGGATTCATTGCTAGTACCTGCCTGACCACACTGGAGCCAACCAAGATGGGTCTAAACACCCATAGAGTTAGGCCGTTTGTAAATATCTTGATCAAATGCCTATAAAAATTTTGTTACTGTTTGGATGTAGTAAATTGCTTATTATTTATGCTTTTTAGGCATCTTTAGAGCAATTGTATAAATACCATTTGGCCTTTGGATTTGCTAAAGAAGTTTACTGTTACATTAGCATTGTGGTAATACCCTGCATAAATAATAATAATTCCGACATCCCTGTGTATAAATCTCTAGAGCAATGGTGAGGCAGGGGAGAAGGGAAGGAAATCCCAGGAAACCAAAGCAAATGTAAAAGCAATAAGAAAAACAGGAGCTATTTTTATGTAAAAATGCAAAACAAGCATGATTCAATAAAATTACATCAGCCAAAGCAATGTAAGAAACACAATTATGACCCCTGGGCTTAGCATGGAAAATGACTTCAATGAAAAATGTGATATTGCTTTGCGGAGTTGGCCGTTCTGAGAAGTACTTTGTTAGCTGCATTTTTAATTATGCTCTAATTACTTCTTACCAGAAGAGGCGACCAATTCAGATGCAAGCTGGGCAACAGACTGCAAGTGAACATAAATACTTTTAGTACTCTGTATGGCTTCCTCATATGGCTCACGTCCTACAAAATGTTGAGGGCCCTCAGATTCCACTGAAGTCAGCTCCCGCTGGGGTTGAGGACACTCAGCACCACACTGGACTAGGTGATTGTTGGACCCATATAGGTTTCTGTTCCCAATTTCTGGTAGCATAATGCAGGTACAGAGATGAGCTAACCTGCAAAATTTGCATCAGAGCTTTGCATGGGTGTGCAGATCCAGACGTTTGATCTGACCCATTATAGGGACAGAAAGTAGTTCTAAAGAGAAGAGAGAGTTCTCATGGGTGTCTGGAATTAGGGTTTTGGTTCTCATCCATGCCTATATAGGAAGGATGTAGAAAAGATCTACAGAAACACAACAGGAAAGGTAACCCACAGGAATGAACTTATATGAATGAAGCACCAGGGTTAACTGGGCCACATTCTATGGCCTGTGATTTACAGGAGGTCAGACTAGATGACCTAATGGTCCTTCTAGCTTTAAGATCTCTTAATCTATGAAAGAGCTGGAAAACCTAGGATTGCTTTTCTTGAAGAAAAGACCATTCAAAGAGGATGTGATACCAAGTTAATTTGACAAGACCTATTTTCCATAAACCCAAATCCTGCTTCCACAGAAGGCAGTGGCAAAACTTCTATTGTGGACCAGAGGCATAGACTAAGATAAATTGAGCTAATTATGATAAAATAGTAAACGCCAGTACTCAGACACTTATTTTACTCACTGGCAATTAATTCATCCAAGTTCTATTTTAGACCGGAGGATCTGACCGTAGATGCTTTTGAAAATCTCACTCAAAGTCAACAATACATAGGTATACAATATGTTAATTGCAAAAAAAAAAATTAAACAAAAAAATCCTTCCTCTTTTCTATTATGACAAAGGTCAGTCAAAGAGCTGTTAAGCTAAATGAGAAGTTGGGAAGTTAATAAACTCATGCACTAGACGTGATTTTTAATGTACAGTTTATTCTTTATAATTAGAGAATATTATCTGTAAACATCTTAAATAGTCATACCAATTGTTCATAGATGGCAAAAGATATTAATATGCTACTTTAATACTATTGGAAATGTACAGTTTTGTTGAGGGAAAATATTGTGTCCATCCTGCTGAGTGGTAGTAGATTTCAGGGCTTTGTAGTTAGTTTCTCACTCAAGAAGAAATCAGGGGGCTGCAGAATGATCTCCCACCTCCGTGCAGCCAGTGGCCTGGCCCCACTGCCATGCTAGAGCCTCCTCATTTATCTGACAAATAAAATTTGCAGAATTTTGCAGAATTTTAAAATATTGTGCACAGAATTTTTAATGTTTTGGTGCAGAATTCCCTCAGGAGTAACACTTTTTAGAAAAAAGAAAAGGAGTACTTGTGGCACCTTAGAGACTAACCAGTTTATTTGAGCATGAGCTTTCGTGAGCTACAGCTCACTTCATCGGATGCATAGCTGCAGTTTCCACGATATGCTATGCATCCGATGAAGTGAGCTGTAGCTCACGAAAGCTCATGCTCAAATAAACTGGTTAGTCTCTAAGGTGCCACAAGTACTCCTTTTCTTTTTACGAATACAGACTAACACCGCTGTTACTCTGAAACTTTTTAGAAAAAGAACTTGTGAGAGCCTATATGTAATAGCACCAGCTGGTGACTCCTGCCACAACAATCTAAAATACTGAAAAGGAGCTAACAAAGGAAACACTTTTCTCAAATTATTTACCACAACAAACGGATTAGAACCTGTAGTGGCAGGAGCCCCAGGGTGGCTCATTCCCATGAGATTTCAGAGGCCAGGAAGGTGAGAAGGAGAGATTTATCTCAAATCAGAAATATTCCACCTCATTCCCTTTGGCACGTTTGCCTCTTTCCATTGTTCTACTGCCACAATGATTACATGTGTGACAGCTGCACCTGTTCAATACTGTATGATTCTAATAACGCAGGGAAAAGGACAAGTTGCTGCACCACTAGGCACTTAATCTCATGAGTAATTATTTACATATCAGCACCTTTGGAACCTAATTTCGGCATGGCACAGATACATGAAAATACTTCACAGTGTGAAATGTATGGGCTGTCCCTTTGGAAAGCGAATGGGGGGGAGAGCAGTTGGTGGAAATATGTATCAACTTCACAGTACAGCCTCACAAATATCCCAAACCTGATGGCAACATTAGGACCAATTACTCAACAACTTATCTCCTATGTACTATGTCCAATACATTTTCTAGGAATACGGCAAGTCTAAAATAGAACTTGGAACTTGCTGGATTAACTAAACATCAGTGCTTAAAATAAGAATCCAGAGCCATGATACCACCTGCAGACAGAGTTGCTCTTCCTTTTATGTTTCTATGAAGTCAAGTAGGCCAATTCGGCACCGAAGTCAAAAGATTCTCAAGGCATGTAACTCATGCAAGGACTACTAATGGTAGTAGGAGCTACACAGATTGTGTCCTGGTCCAGTTAGTGTCCTGGTACTTTTTCCTAGAGGCTCTCTCTTACCAAAACATTAACATAAACATTAGAGCTATATTAGTTCTTCATTATAACCCTGAGTTAACAAGCCAAAATTCAGCCCATTTGTTAAAATGTTTGCCCACCGTTGAGATCAATTCTGTGGCAAGTTTGAAGCCATCTCTCTCCTTCCATGCAGTTGCTAGTGATCAATCTACTTGAAACCAGGCAAACCACATCATTTTTGCTCAAGTGTTGCTTAGAGAGGTTTTGAATCCATACAAAATGAAACTCAGAGGGGGAGGACAGATGAAACTTCACTCTTTCTGTACGAAAGCATGAGTCAAATCTCTGACAAACTGGGAGCTAAAATGGATGAGTTCTGGACAATTCTAATAAACATTCCTCAAACTGCATTCTCATCCAGCAGCAATTCCCAGGTCTGCTGGAAGATATTAGTGAAGGGTTGTAAGTCTTTTTCTTCTTCAGGCTCAATTTAAACAAGAAAATCTCAGACCTTCCTACAACTGTCAGCCTGCACATCATGTCTTTCTTCAGATATAAATAATATTCTCTTTGGTTTCTAATGTAGTGTTCCCTCCTGTCTGATTGAATCTATCCTTTCAATACAATTTAGAATCTGATCATTTAATAGTCATTCTTTTCTGGTTTAGCTAAATTTTGAGTGACTCCAGTCACCTCAAAATGTCTGTAAATATTTACATATACAGTCACATCTCTTATGGCCATGATTTTTCACTGAAATAAATAAGTTTACAAAGAATGTTATTTCTCTTTGCTTTTTCTTTCCCCATCCTAAAGGAGTACACATCCCTTCCCATATCACAATGTAGCAATTCTTTGTACTTAATGCCTTCCATCGGAGGCACTCAAAAAGCATTACAAATATTAATGAAGCTTTATAAACACTTTCTGTGAAGCTTCAGAAGATTATTATACCCATTTTACAAATGGGAAGACTTAAAGAGATAAGCTAAGTGACTGGGTTAGGGCAGTGGTCTCCAAAGTGGGGTGCGCAAGATGATCGATTGGGGGGCACGGCAGGAGGAGCACTGCCGGAGGGGAAAAAAAGGGGGGGGGGCGGCCCTAAGTCCTCCGGCCCATGGAGGAGCAGGGGCAGCCGGCAGCCAGCTGCCGGAAAGAAGCGGCACTTTCCCCTTCAAAGCCAGTCGGAGAGAAGTGGCGCTTTGAAGGGGAAAGTGCCGCTTCTCTCCAGCCGCTGGCTGCGTGGCTGCCCCTGCTCCTCCTGAGTCCTCCGGCCCGTGCTCGCAGGGCTGCATTGCGAAAGGGGCTTTAGAGCTGCAGGCCAGGGCCGCAGGGCCCCCTTAACCCAGGGCCCTGAAGCCCCTAAAGCCCCTGCGTTCCGGGTGGCCCTGCCTGTTGGGGGGGGGGGCAGCTCCCAGAATCGTGGCCATAGGGGTGGTGCTGCGCAGCGCAGAGCCACCTGCACACCCCCTGCACCAAACAGGAGCTGCCCCAGGTAAGTGCTCTGCACCTCCTGCCTGCCCCAGCCCTGAGCCTCCTCCCGCACCCCCACCCTGAGTGCCCTCCCGCACCCTAACTCCCTCCCGGACCCCGCACCCCACCCTGAGCACCCGCTGTATCACAAAGTGTTAAACCAAGATTTTCAAAAATAATAAAGCATATTCAATCACATTGCTCTCACTAAAAATATTATTATTAATAATAAAAAAAAATTTAGTGAGAGCAAAACGGTTTTTTTTGCACCGTTAATAAATAAAATAAAAATTATTTTAAAAGTATTGTTTATTTCATCTTTATCTCATCGTTTTTTAATTTCTATTTTTTGTCTATGTTTTATAATTTACACAATATATGAGTACAGTAGTACGTGTATATAATTTATACATAAATAAATATACATATATTGGGCGTGCGTGCTCAAAAAAATTTTACTGATGGGGTGTGCGATCAAAAAATTTGGAGACCACTGGGTTAGGGCACATGGTGAATCAGTAGTAGAGCAGTATAGAACTCAAATATCCTTATTCACAGAACACTACTCTACCCTGACTAGACTATGTTGCCTCTCATTTTCCTCTCTATTTTTCCTCTCCGTTTGTTCTATTCTAGTCAGTTATAGATGGGCCCAACCCACAAAAATTCATAACTAGACAAGAACTTTTCCAAAATGTAGGAGTGTTCAGGTTTGAGGGGGAGTTTCGGTCCATTATAGGGATTGGTGCCATACCCAGAGGTCAAATTCAGAACCACACTACCCCAAAATTTAGAAGTGTTCAGATCTACTTCAATAATCAGCAGACTTCTCCAAAATAGCTTATAGTAACCTAAATGCCCTGGAATGGGGATGGACGAGGGAGGATGCTCTTGGGCACAGTCTGAGAACCTAGAGAGACAGACTGGATGGTGCAATGGAAGAATCCACGTCAGAGATATTCATTCATTCTCTGTGCTTCAGGATAATGTCTGGCTTCGCTTGCACAGCCAGCTCCATGACACCAAATCCAGAGATCACTTCACGAGAAATATCTGCTTGGCTTTTATCAGCTGACACCCTGGTAGGCTGCATTGTACATTGGTTTCTCAGGGGAAAAGGAAAGGCTCAGATAGCTGTTGTCCCAGGACCCTTGTTCTTTCAACACAGCTACTTGTCCGTAAAACGTACAGAAGTGCCTGAAATTTAAAATAAATTCGGCAAGTGTTGAAGAGCTGTTGCTATTCTTATCTGACTTCCCACTTTAAACACAATGGGCTGGCAATGTCCATTACTCACTAACAACAGGCAATATTTAAATGCTTTGTAGTCTACAAATGGGCCGGCCCAACAGTGGCAGAATTAATCAGAGGGAGGTTTCCCAGTCAGGAGGAGTCCAATAAGATCTCCCTTACTGTACTGTGGAGTTTTGTAGTTATGTAAAATTTCTCCTCACACCCCTGTTGGGTGAAGTCCCTCGGAAACTATAATTTCTCTGCTCTCTGTAAGATCCAATGTCTCCAACTATTTTCCATCTCTCCATCATCCCCGGCTCTGCAGATATATTTTCCAGCTCACTAAGGTTCCAATTTTGTTCCAATTCCAAACTTCCACAAAATCAATAGGAGCTCTGAGTGTGCATTAATGGTGACCTTATTAAAAACACTACAGTATTCTGTAGCTATGCTTTTGTAGTGTTTTGAATAATTATTGTCAATGACTTTATTATTCTTTTTAACAAGAAAGGATCGGGCCCTTCATCTGTTTACAACTCTTATAAAAACAATAATTTCCATTTCAATTTGACCCCCAAATTAGGTTTGGTTTAAAAAAAAAACCCACAAAAGCTAATAAGAATAAAAATGTAATTTTCCTGCCAGCCCATTTCAATTTAAATAATGTGTTCCGAAGCATTACACTTTCACTGCAGGACTGGAAAGACACACAGGAATTGCTTGAGAGCAGCAATGTAGCCTAGTGAGTAGAACACAGCATTGGGACACATGGGTTCTATTCCCAGCTTTGACACTAACCTGCTGGGTAGCTTGGGAAAGTTGCTTTGCCTCTCTCTGTGCCTCAGTTTCTCCATTTGTAAAGTGGGGGCCATAATACTGAACTCCTTTGTAAAGTGCTTTGAGATCTACGGATAAAAAGCACTGTGTAAGAGCTAAGTATTATTATGATTAGAGAAGACCCAGGAAATGAAAGAAATGTGAAATGTAAACAAAAAACATAATCAGAGATCCAGACTCTAGATCATATCTCAGGTTCTCAGATACTACAGTGTTGGGCATGGTAAAAGAACCTAGCTACATAGGTGAAATGATACCTGTATTGTAATGGGACTAACCAAGATGCCAGATCTGCATACTCTTGAATTTGGGTGGGGGATTGCAATCCAAATCTAAATTTTAGGTTGCTATTGCAATGGCCAAATTCTCGGCTGGCATAAGAGAGAGCAGCTGTATCGCCCACAATGGAAATGTGCCCACTTACATCAGGGGAGAATTTGGTCCAGTGTTTGGATTTGACCGGCTGATGTTTAAAACTTCTGTTTGAATCCAGGAATTTGAATCATAAGCACAAATGTGGAAAAGGAAATTAGATATTTAAAGGCTTTCACGTCAAACAAACAATCTAAGGTATTATTAATAACCCAGCTAAGGATCTTTTTTAACATGCGCTTTTCATTTTGACATGGTGGCCCTTTAACTGGCTCTCCTGCTCGGTACTAGAAGCACTGACTCAGGAAATCAAGGTTCAGAAACAGGATCATGTCTTTGGGTTCAGGCCAAGAAGCGAATAGGACACTCTGAAAAAGGGAATCACTTAGATAATGCAGACGATAGCACTCAGCTGTGTGCTACAGAAGCATTGCTGACTGGCTCTGGGAGTAGGGCAGGAATTGTGCACCTGCCTCGCTGCTCACTTGATTGGAGACACGGTGCAAGTGACACCACTGAAAAATCAGGGAAGGGCATAAACCTGAAGGTGCAAGCTATCAATGCCACTGTCTACCCGCTCCAAAAATTCCCCTGGCAGAATAAGGGAGGAAGCAGCTGTAGCCTTTCCAGAGCTGTTGCCAGCCACTCACTACATCCCTTCCAAAGAAAAAGGAGAATTCTTTTAGAATGAGAAAAGACTAATCAGAGCATAAAAGTAGAATTATATATATAACATGAATGACTAATGCTCAGGGTATTGAAGTCCTGCAAACATTATAGCTTGATTTCCCTATTGCAGCTACAAGACCAGGAGACTGAAGAATACACCTTCTTTTAGAATTTGAAGAGGATGTATGATCATATTCACCTATAAAGTGGACACAATGAATAATATATAAAATACATCTATGTAGTGATTGTGGGGATGAGAGAGGGGAGAGTGAATGGGGAGATAAAATAATGAATGTTTTTATTCATTAATAGTGATGAATATTAGTGGGGTGCCACCGTTTCATATAACTTTTAAGCAATACAAACATGAAAGGATTAAACTGGGGGGACAGATGGGATCATTACTGAATAAGAAAAATTCATTTCTCCCTATGATGAACAGACACTGGAGCAGGAACAATGCAAGATTAATCTGGGTTGCAATTTGAGATTACGCTAAATTGCAAAATGCAGATCCAAATCTCTAAATAAAAATTGACAGTTGGGGTGGGGGGTTCAGATACAAGGTTTTAACTCAGACCATTGCAGAGAGAGCAGCCAACTAATAAATTTTAGACCTGGATTCTGGACCTCCTCCTAGAGTGTGTCAGAAAATGGAAGTTTTCCTGCAGAAAATGTTGCATTTTCAGTGAAAAAACAAACAAAACAAAAAACTGGTCAAAAACTTTCAGCTGAAAACCGAATATTTCAATTGGAAATGCTACTGTGCTGTCTCATGCGAACTGATGTTTGAGTACCTTGCGCTCCATTCTCCTCCTTGGGCCAAGTTACTTGGCCAGACTACATCTACTATCATGTTCCAATCTCTCATCTTTCTGAGCTACTGTGGCACATTATGTGAGTCCTTGGCCATGGTGCATCATGGGAGATGTAATCTGGCTAGGAAATCCAGCTCAGACCCAAGAATGGAGGCATGAGGCACTCAACCTACAACTCCTGTGAGGCATGGCCATAACATTTCCCAATAAAATTATTTGGGTTTTGGCCAAAAACTAAAACCTTTTCAGTTTTTCAATCAAAAGAAAGTTTTCCACAGAAAGCCGGTATTTTTCATGAAAAGTTTTGTTTCGTCAAAAACGGAACGTTGCACTGAAAAACGGTTTTGGCAAAAAATTTTCAACCAGCTGTTCTTCCTGAAGTTCAGGGGTGTTCAGATCCAGAGCTTTGGGTTTGGCTATTCCCTAGCTGCAAGATACATTGTCAAGTTTTCATGCCAGTGGAGGAGTCAGACTGAATTTTTCCCAGAGTCCATGGTCAGTGTCCACTGCTTTCAGTCACAAGTCCTATGGGTGTGTCCTTGTCTCATTTCCAAAGCATGCTGCATCAGCACCAACGTTAAAGGGTTTGGAAGTAGCATAGGTAGCTATCACTTGGGAGATTTAAAACTAGACAGTACAAAGCACTAGCAAATGTACTGCAGAGAACAATGCTGGACTAGCAGATGGACTGGATAAACTAACATGCCTTCTCCATTGTATATTAAAAAACAAAACAAAACAAAGGTACTGAACTAACACATTACACTGCACACAGAACTCTCTCCCTGGAGAGAGGATGAGAGAAAGAACAACCCACGAGACAGATGTTAGTCACATCACTAAATGCACTTCTGGAAGGAGCTCAGATACCATGGTGCTGAGGACAGTAAAAGAACCTATATATTACAAGACTAATGAGCCAAGTCAGGAAGGGGGAGCAAGAGTTGGACTAAGAAGGTAGGCACAGATCGGGGGAGACAGAATACTCCCACCTAGATCACAGTGTGGAATCAGAGATAGTTCACAGCTGCTGTGGTCTCCAGGCTTCTGTAGTCTCGCATTGGGTGATGGATACAGGTGTTGGCCGCTGTGTGGATCCACTGGCCCTCTGATTATATAGGTCCTCTGGCTCTGCCGAGAAATCCCATGCATGTGGTGTCATAAGGATTCTCTGTGCCATGTGATGTGCAGGGAACATGGACTTTGAGGCCAACGTTCTTAGGAAACAGTAATGTAGGATTTATAATACCCTCAAATAGCTAGGACTAAGTTTTAAATTTTCTTTGAAAGATGGCACTTTCAATATAAAGCCCCTTAATGCCATGCTGGCATTGGTTCAGTACTGACTCAGAAATATAAACAATTGTGGAACTCTTTGTATATAAACCCATTAGAAATCTATTTCATTTTCGTGAAGATCAGAATCTGGAATCCTAATTGGCATCAATTATTACAAAGCTTTCAGATCCTGGCCATTAAATTTACATGAGCTAGAAATGTGCAGAGTGAACGTAATTGTGGTCACTGTAAACATGTGCAAATGGGAGCCAGCAACCCTCAGTTTGAAAGAGCAGTCAATTATTCTGCAAGCATGCGTTGCCCCAGATTAGTACTGAGCTCAAAAAGCCTGATGAACAGAGGCCATTACTTCTTTGTTACCTTACATAAGCTCCTTTGCAACTTTTCTTGACTTAATATCAACTTATTATAGCTTTTTCATGGAATAGACAGCAGGGGGCTTAATTATTTTCTAGCAATTTAATTTCAATGCACACAGGGAGGCAGCTTGATGCAGCAAACCCTCCATGAAAGGAACTCCTATGGAGTTCAATGGGTGCTCCGTCAGCACAGAAAGACTGGTAGGCTCCAAACCGTGGAAGCAGTCTTTCAATGACAGCAAAGACACTCACAGAGCAGAAAGCCCCCTTTTTTGTTGTCTTGAAGAAATATCTCTTTTGTCTTCTTAAATCTGCATAAAAGAAACTCCTTTGTTTTTCTCAAATGAGTTTTAAGGTTGTTGGGCTTACAGAGCAGTCCCGGAGACTGAAGTCTTCTATTTAACCATAGAACAGGCAGCAGTTAGAGCTGGATGGGAAACAGTCTTACCATCCTGCAATATTTTTTTGAGATTTCACAAGTTTTGCTGTTCTGTGTTGGCATTATACTGAGACCATTCAAATTTCTCCCAGAAAACCAAGAAACCCACCCCCAAAATAGCCAATAGGTCAGTGGTTAGGGTACTCATCAGGAAGGTGGAAGACCTATATTCAAGTCCCTGCTCTCCCTGACTCAGATTCTTTCTTGCTCTCTAACTTCCACTGAGGACCTGAGAAACCTTTCCTGTCAAAAAATGGTAGAAGCCAACCTTTTCCTGTGAAAAATGTTGGTTTTGACAAATTGGCATTTTCTGACAAAATACTGTTTTGTCAAAAAATCCCAACGAGCTCTAGCAGCAGTGCTAGCTTCTCACCGTGCAGACCAGGTGTCAAAACTCTGACCTGCAGACATCATCTTTAAGGGGATACAATGATAAAGAAGTCTGCATGCCTAATTCTGTTACCCTATTCATGTAAAGTAGTACCTAACTCTGCAAGTGATTTCACTTCAACCAATAGGACTATTGCATAGTAAGGTACTGCTCAATGTGAATAAGGGTGGAAGAACTGGGCAATCTGAGGGTCAGTTTTATGATGTGGACCCTTTTCCACTAGGAAATGAACTGAGATTTCCAACTCAAACTCATTCCTGTAATTGTTGAAGCTATTATATTTTGCTCACAAGATCTGTGTATGCTCTCTACCAGCTCAATCTTTTTTCACTTCTATAGTCTCTTTCAACATGAGCATCTCAAAACATTTTGTGAACATTATTTAGGTTTCATGACAATCCTGTGAGGCACTATCTCCATTTCTTACAAAATTTCAAAACTGAGGCGCAGAGGAAGCAAGTCACTTACCCTAGGTCAGACAGTAAATTGGTTGCATAGCAAGGAACAAAACCCTCTTCCCCACTAACTCCTCGTCCCAGGCTCTAGTTACTATATAACGTCTCCACTAAAATATTCCCACATATTAACTGATCAACGGTAAATGAGCAAAAGTGAAAATTTGACGGACTTCATCAGAGAATCTTAACATTTGCAAACTGTGTCTGTGGGGTCTCAGAGGAGCATGTTTCACACTGAATAGTCAAACCACCTTTTGCAATTCTGATTCACAGAAGAAAAGCAGAGAAGACTTGAGATACACTTTCACTGGGTCTCAGTTGCCATTAAGATCTTCACAATGTAAAAAGCATCCATCTTTTCAAGCCATAGCAATTTAAAGAGGCATATGACTTTTACTAGAAAATACAAAGAATTGGCAGGCATCACACCATATGAACAAACATCATATCCTATGGTACGAGATATCTTGGAAAGGTTTATAATCAATTAAGTTCCTTATAGCTAGACAAGTTTTGGTTGGCTGTAATTCAAGGCTCAGTTATATTGTCTGCTACACCACAGGGTTTATTAATGCTAGTTCTAATTTCTGTTTTCACTATCTATTCCAAAATCACCCAGCTAATTAAAGACAAAGAATTTTGATTAAATTCCTTGCTTAGAGCCCAATTTTTTTCTCAGATATACAAGCACAACACCCACTGAAGTCAATGGGTGTTTACTCCCGAGCAGGACTGGGCTAATATCAGATTTTTGCATTTATGCTGACACAGAGCACTTCCAGATTGGAAGAACGTATATCAAGCCATGCAAACATTAAGCTATATTGGCCAGATTCTCATTTAGAAAGACTGGTGTAACTTCATTCCATTCAGTGGCATTACTCTTGATTTACATCAGTCTTGCTGAGATGGGAATCTGGCCTTATGCCCATAGATCTCCAACCATTATAATGAGAATACTTTTTTAAGGCTGTATTGACTTTGGCTCGTAAAATACACAGAAAATTCTTCTCTTTTTGGCAGAGCCATATAATCAAATTCCACAGAAATCTGTGTTGTGTTAAATGGAATTTTTTTCTTTTTTCATCATGATAAATTAAGCACGTTCCATAAACTACCGATAATCTGCACACTATACAGTAGACTTGTACAATTTCACAATTGCAACCATGGCTTTCACCCGTCAGAAACAAAAATTACAAAGCATTTGGTAATGTATACATAAATACAAAATGTTTGGTAACATATGGCAAAAGGAATGACAACAATGTGCCCCCAGATCACTAGTGCAAGCCAAAAAAAAAAAAAAAAAAAAGACAAGAGCATCATTTATTAATTCTGCTTTAAAATTCAGGTCCTATTTGGGTAGCTCCATTGAAGTCAATAGTCAATGCAGCTGTACTGATTTACTCCAGCTGAAGACCTATCTGATCTTAAGTGTTTTAAAAAGAAACGGATTGATTTCCCAGTGGACATTAATTAGTTCTGTGACCATCAGCAAAATGCTGCTCTGAAACATGTTTAATTTCATAAATAAATAATAATATAATGTGCACTGCTATAGCCCCTTTCAAACAAAAACCTCACAGCACTTCACAAACATTAATGAACTGAGGCTTGTAATATTTCTCCGAAGTGGGTAATTGCAGTATTATCCCAATTTTACAGATGGGTAAACAGAGGTACGGAGAGATTAAGGGCTCGATTCTACCCTCAGTTACAATGACTGTGAATAAGAGCTGCCCCGCTATAATTAAAGGCTGAATTTGGGCCTAAGTATTCAAGGGTTGCTTGAAGTCACACAGCAATTCAGCAGCAGTGCCTGCCAGGAACAGGATCCACAATTCCTGACTCCCAATCCTATGCTTTGGCCACCAGACAAAGTGTTCAAAGTCATAACAAATGTGACAAAAACTAGAACTTTTAGAGATCTTGTTTAATGGTAAGCCACACTTTCCATCACCTCCAGCTAGGGTTACCAACTGTCTAATCCAGGGGTGGGCAAATTTTTTGGCCCGAGGACAACATCAGGGTGCAAAACTGTATGGAGGGCCGGGTAGGGAAGGCTGTGCCTCCCCAAACAGCCTGGCCCCTGCCCCTCCCACTTCCTGCCCCCTGACTGCCCCCCTCAAAACCCCTGACTCATCCAAACCCCCTGCTCCTTGTCCCCTGACCACCCACTCCTGGTTCCTCCCACCCTTAACTGCCCCCCAGGACTTTACCACTCCCAGAAGCACGTCCCTGGGGCCCCTGGGGGGGGGCAGGGGACTTTGCATGCTGTCCACTCCTAAAAGCGCAGCCCCCGCAGCTCCCATCCAACCCCCCCATTCCCCATCCCCTGACTGCCCGCCCCCCTGAACCCTATCCACACCCTGCACCCTGACAGGCCCCCCAGGACTCCCACACCTATCCAACCCCCCCTGCTCCCCACCCCCTGACCACTCCCCACCAGAACCTCCGCCCCATCCAACCACGCCCTGTTCCCTGTCCCCTGACTGCCCCCCCCAGGACCCCGTGCCCCTTATCAAACCCCTACCCTCCTTATCATGCAGCTCAGAGCAGCAGGAGCTCGTAGCCCTGCTGCCCGGACGGAGCCAGCTGTGGTGCCCGCACGGCAGCGTAGCTGCGGGGGAGGAGGGACAGCAAGGGAGGGGCCGGGGGCTAGCCTCCCCAGCCAGGAGCTCAAGGGCCAGGCAGGACGGTCCTGCGGGCCGGATGTGGCCCGTGAGCCGTAGTTGCCCACCTCTGGTCTAATCGCACAAGCCCAAACACCCTTGCCCCACCCCCTACCCCATTCTTTCCCCTGCCCCGGCCCTTCTCTGAGGCCCCACCCCCCACTCACTCCATCCCCCCCCGTCACTCGCTTTTCCCCACCCTCACTCACTTTCGCCAAGCTGAGGCAGGGAATTGGGTTCCCGGCCAATGGGAGCTGCGGAGTCGGCGCACAGGGAAGGGGAAGCACACAGAGACCCCCCTGGGCGCCCCTGCGCCTGGGAGCTAGAGGGACGTGCCAGTCGCTTCTGGGAGTCACGTGGAGCCAGGGCAGGTAGGGAGCCTGCCATATGTCCACTGTGCTGCCAACTGGACTTTTAGCGGCCTATTAAAATCTCCTGGATTGGTTTCAATAGCCACCGTGAGATTGGTTCCGATTCTGGGAGCCCCCTGGCCAATCTGGGAGGGTTGGCAACCGTACCTCCAGCCAGCCTGCTTTGAAGAGTTGACACTAAAGATTCCCCACACCAAGAACTCACTGAATTTAATCTTAAGAACCTATACTAAACTGTAGAAAAATACCTCTCTAATGTTGAGATACACCAGTACTAAGGCCACTGTTATTCCCTTATTGTTACTATTATCAGTATTAGAGTATGACCTAGCAAACTCACCGGAGACCAGGGCAATGTGCTAGGTGCTTACATACACATAGTAAGAGACAGTCCCTGCCTCAAATGGCATATAATCTAAATACACAAGACACAACAGTCCTTGGAGTAGGGGGACTAAACACCAGGTCTTCTATCTCTCAGGTGGATGCCCTAACCACTAGATTACATAGTCACACTCACTCTCTTTAGCCCAATGACTCTTTAAGTATTTATACACAATGGAAGAGCATCAACAGGCAACACTGAGGCCCATTTAATCTCGTAACGTAGGACTTAAGTGATAGACAGCCTTTGTACTGGCCCCCCTTGCACAGAGGTGAATTTACCCCAATGTCTGGGATACATGCTTTTATCTTATATAAAGCCAAAAGAAAGAAGGAATATCATTGCATCTCAATTAATGACCTCAGGGTCCGAGATGATGGAGATAGAGGGCCTGATCCAACACTGCGTAAAGGGTGTTTTCCACTTGCCTTCTATGGCTAGTGTAATGGAGCGGAGAATCAGGCCCACAGTGACATTTATTAACCATATGCTATTACACATTCCACTTAACAAAGAATAGCATGCACACATAGGTATTGTAGTTGGAGCTGCCCAGTCAAGAGTGATGCCTTCAGGAGACCCATCAGAAAAATATTAAATAACCAAGAAGGGGCAGAGGAAGGGGAAAAAATATGATCCTGAAATCTGAAATGACAAATGCCTCCCGAAGTGCAAAGCCATCTGCACAGAACATTCAGAACACGCCTCACCTGTGTAGTGTACCACGCACGTCTGACCCTTCTTTGGAAATGTCCGTCCTGTTAAAAATAGAAAAGTATATTTTTAATAAGTCTTTGATTAACCATCCTGCGTGGGAAAGATTCGCTTTTAGTAGCGGTGGGCTCAAGAGATTAGACTGGGGTTTGACTCTAGGGCTGCTTTGAGTCTGGGTGTCATTTTATCTTAGTCACCAATATTCAGGATGGGAGTGAAATGGTTTAGGATAAAAGGTCCCCTATTTAGTTTAGGAAGACATGTTTTCTTATATTAATGTGGTTTTCTCCTTTCTGTCAAATCTAGTATCTTTTCTTACTAGCTTTAAGATCTGATTTGTCCTCCTACAACTGCAGGGGGATGGCCTCTGGAAAGACATCATGAATTATAATTAAGGCTGCGATTCTTTCACGGAGGTCAGAGAAGTCACGGATTCCATAACTTTCCGCAACCTCTATGAGTTCCGTAGCAGCTAGTGCAGCTGACTTCAGGGCCGCCCGAGCAGCCAGCTCCTGGGACAGCTTCTCGGGGGCCCCATGGCCAGCTGCACCGGTCACTTGTGGAGCGACCCGTGACCAGCTGCTCCGGTAGTCCCTGGGGCCAGCCACACCAGCCACTACTCAGGAGACCCTGGGCAGCTGGCTCCGGGGACCGCCCAAGCAGTGGCCGGTGCAGCTGGTCCCACGGACCGCCCGAGGAGCAGTCCTGGGGGCGGCTCCGGGGAGCGCCCAAGCAGCGGTCCCAGGGGCCGCCCCGGAGCCAGCCGCACTGGCCACTGCTCAGGCGGCCCTGGGGAGCTGGCTCTGGGGACCACTGGAACCGTGGCCAGTGTGGCTGGCTCCAGGGAATGCCCAAGCAGCAATCCTTGGGCGGGATGGGGGTGCCCTGGGGACCACCTGAGCAGCAGTGGTCCCAGAGGCCGTCCAGAAAGCGGTCCTCAGGAGCAGTGGCCAGGAAACAGTCAACCCCCAGCACTGGAGTAGGGCCCTCCCACAGCAGGGGCCCCCCGGAGCAGCGGGGCCCCAGAAGTAGAGATTTAGTCAGGGGTATTTTTGGTAAAAGTCATGGACAGGCCAGCGTGTGAATTTTTAATTTATTGCCCGTGACCTATCCATGACTTTTACCAAAAAAATAAATATCATGAACAAATCTTAGCCTTAATTATAATCATTTTTAACTTCACTTAACCTATATTTTGCTATTGTTCACAAATGAATAACATTACACTATGAAGATGTGGTAATGTGTTTGTATTCATAATTCCAATATCTTTTACGTAAGTCTACTTTAATAAGAACACATATAATTAGCAAGTGGCAATCGTTTTAAAAAAAAATCCCATCTCCTACAGTGCAAATGCATTTTCACATCTGCAGTCACATGAGATAGTAAAGCACTGATGGGTGAAGAGAGATCTTGGTAGCCGCTTGTTAAAATTTTGACACCAAGGGCAAGAGATCTGAATGATTTCCCTGTCACTGATCACAGTTACCCCAGCCATTCTCCCACTCTATATATTGCTAAAATAACCCCTGCCAACAGGCTTGGACACATCTATAAAGCTACAGGACAATTTTTTAGGACGTACCCAAAACCCTCCTAATAATGGCAAGTTAAAACACACACCATTGATTTGTGTATCTGAACTGGCAGACAGAGGCCCCATGTTCAACAGAACTTTGATCCACAATCCATCAGAAGGCCCCACAGTAGAGAACAGCAGGTCAGGAAACCAGAAATTGGGGATTCAGGTAGGAGCGTAAGCTGATCCTGCCTGCCTTCTGTTGCTTCTTCTGCCTGAATGTAGTGTGCTAATGTGTTGTGCATTATATAGGCTATGAGCTGAGATACCCAATAATGCATACCAAGGTAGTGTGCCAAAGCCAAACACCATGAACAGCAAATGGCAGTAGGACAGAGCCTATGACAGGCCAAGCACTGAGGCAGGTAGGTTCAACAGAGAATTACAATACAAAATGGTAGCTGTGGTGCTCTTTACAACCTATTGTCTGGTCTATCTAGATTGGAAGATTACTCCTGGAGGAATCCTGTGCCAAAAAATTAAAAATTTTACATCAAAAAAGTTAAAAATTATGTGCACAATATTTTAAAATTCTGCAAAGTTCTGAATATTTTATTTGTCAAAATAATACAGTATAATCACACCATTTGCAATTATTTTGGTAATTTATTTCAAAATACCTGTCAGCAAGTATGTCTCTAACAATACAGACAACAAAAAAGACTCAGGAAATGTTTTTTGACAAATAGACAGACTGGGCATATTAGCACATCTATACAGCTCCACAGCGAGCAAGAAGGACAGTCTCACACGCATGCCCAGCCCTGCTCTCCTGATCCACGTGCGGGGAAGCAGGCTCAGCCCAGCAGGATCCAAGTGTGGAGGGGCTTGGTGTGGGGGGATCCATGTGTTGGGTGAGAGGGTCCTGCATGGGGCAGGGTGTGGGGCAATCTGAGTGTCGATAGCTGCAAACTTTTCCCTTAGCAGGAACTCCAGATAGGTAGTCACATTTTGAGGAAGGATGTATTTTCCAGGGTCAGCTCGGTAGCTGACCAGCCATTCCTCTCATAGATGTGCTGTTCAGTCACCATAACTCTGCATACTTCAGCAGCATACATGCTGAGGACAGAATTGCAGCACGGGAGCAGACACTTGCATTTCAGTTCCAGTAACAAGAACATCGGCTGAAAGAAGATGTCAGAGCACAGCAGAAAAACCTGTTTGAATGGCTGCTTTCACTAATGGCCACAAGATTGCAGGCTCCTGCTGTGCCCGCACCATGGCATGAGTCCAGTCCACAGTACCATGAGCTGCATACCGGGAGCACTTTGGACAATTCCATGGTTGGGTGGCCCATGCAACTGGGACTTAACAGCAGCTGGACAGGGCAAATCTACCCCCCAGCATACTTTCACCCCTGTGGTGACCTCCTTTCCCTTGCCGTCTGCCACACCCTGGAGGCCTCCACAGCCATGCGTCGGTGAAAAGGGCATGCTAAATGCACAAGAAAAGGAAAGGAGAACATGCCAGCTGACTCGCAAACTTAGGGGATTTTTTGATGGTCCTGTTTGCACCATTCAGTGTTTGGTATATGCACTTTGTTTTATTACTGGTTGTGGTGTTGGTTTATTACTGTTGTTTTGGTATGCAGGCCTGCCTCGCAATGCTCCATTTTTGTTATTTTTATTATGCAAATAAAGGCTTGTATTTTATTAGGAAAGTTTATTGTGCTCACTACATCACATCTTATAATGTGTATTTTGAATAATAAAGATAAACACAAGGTAAGGCAAAAGTTGTAACCAAACAATTTCTCCATACAGCTATGTACAGCAATCAATAGTAAATGCACTGCTCCCCCCACACATTACATTAAGAGTCATGTCATCCAAAATTCATGACAATCAATACCTCCCCCGTTCACTGTGTAAAGTGACAGTGCACCCCCTTTCATTGCAGGATGTGACAGTACCTCATTTACTGTAAACATTGCTGGACAAAAACATTCATAAATGTACTATTCTCCCTCTTCCATTGGTCCATGCAAGTCCATAATGTGGGATCACAGGGCATCCCTGATTTCCGTTGCCTGTTCCAGCTGTGAGATCAGTGCACTTTCTGGTTGAGTGTACCTGTTCAGCAGGCCATTACTGTCACAGGTCCATTCAGGGGCAAATGGCCCCCCTTTGACCTCAAAGACTGTGCCCAGCAAGGCACAATAATTCAGACATCACTGATGACACTGGAATCCAAATGGGTCTGTAGACCATGCCAGCAGGATTTCAACCTGCCAAACGCACATTCAACCACCATTCTACACCTTTGGAGAGTGTAATTAAACTTTCTTTTGCCAGGTCCTCTGAGATCAGTATATGGTTTCATAGGCCAGGGCAAAAAGGGGGTATGCAGGATTTCCCCAGAATAGCAGTGGGGACAGTAACTCCATTTATGACAGTGCCATTTGGTGGGAATAGTGTCCCAGCCTGTCCATGAAGGTAGACTATCGACCAGTGGAAAACCCTTCACATCAAGTGGGAAGATCGCCGCACTAATGCCAGAATCCTCACTGAAGCCAATGTCACCAGCACTGAAGGAATGATCCTTATGCACCAACTTCGCTGGGTTGGACACTGTGTGTGGATGCCAGATTCTCGCCTCCCAAAACAAGCCCTCTACTCTCAGCTGACCTACAGTCAGAGATGGCTGCAAAGACACACTAAAAGCGTATCTCAAGAAAACTGATGTGGACATCACAAGCTGGGAGGAGCAAGCCACCAACCGACCCCAATGGTGCCACATCCTCCATCAAGGAAAAGCACCTTGCCCTCAAAGCTGAAAACAGGGAGACCCGAAGGAAGGAAAAACAAAGAACTTTCTCCCAGCAGGCAGCTGGCCCGACAGGAAATGTCTGCACCCACTGTGGGCGGATCTGTGGTTCCAGGATCGGACTCCTGAGTCATCTCAGGACCCATATGTACATCCGTGGTAGAGATCATCCTCAAATCGAGGGATCGCCGCCACAGCTGCTGCCGATTGTTTATGCCCATCACCTTTGGGTAAATCACATACCTGACCGCCTCAAAAACTTCTGCCTCCACTTTACCCAGAGTTGATTTTCCAACACCAAACGGTTCCCAATGGACCTGTAGCAGCCTAGGGTAGCCAGCTTCCAGATAGCTATTTGCTTCGGGTCCAATATGGTCGCCCTCATGAGCATGTTGAGATGCTGGAGGGTCAGGGCAAGCTGCTCACAAAGCACCAGAAATGTAGCTTTCTTCATGCAAAAGTTCTGTACACACTGCTGATCATGGTCTGCATGAGGACGTGATCCTACCAGTCTGTTCTTGTGGCCCTGCTCCAGGAACACGGGTCTATGTAGAGGGCATCAGCAGCTATACCAAAAGTCACGAGGAGCATCAGCCAGTTCAAGTTTTCCATGTCTGTATCATCATCCTCCTCTTCCATCATTAGCTCCGGCAGGTGCCTTCAGTGGGTCAGAAAACGCCACCAAAATGTCCACCAGCATCTCATGAAAGCTCTGCTCATTTCCTGAAACAGGAGCAAAAGCCCAAGCAAGAAAAGTTCTTCAAATGATGACTCCTAGTTCTGACTGCTGGGAGCATGTAGGTCAAAAGGACAGCTCAGCAGAATGTGTTGGTGGGCTGCAACAACTTCCTGTGATGGGCGGGGTGGACAGCCAAGTTTTCCCATGCTGCACCACAAAGGGCTAGAAAGTGGTCACATTTCAGGAGTGTGCTAGGTAGTCTGGGATGTGATTCGTTGGACTTGGGGATATAGGTAATCTGGGATATGATTGGAGCCCCGGCGTGGGGCCCAGGGTCAAAAATTCTTAACCTAAAGTCATCAATGAGTGTCAATGCTCAACCCCTGAGCTTTCAAAGCCAGGGTCCGTCAATTCGAGTCCCACTAACCCTGGGCTTACATTGCAGTGTAAACATTCTCTACCTGTCTGTACAAAGCCTAGCACAAATGGGGCCCTGATCTCAGTAGGTACTACTGTAATATCACAACTAATAACACCGCCAGGTACGATGCCAATACAGTCCAGTTAAATAATGCCCCATTCAATGTGGAAGTAGAGCAGAAAGAGTGTGATACAAGTGATCAGTGGCCCATATTCCACTCTGGCATAAATTGGTGTAATACTGTACCACCAAAATCAATGGAGATGCATCATCTTATGCCAAGGCTGAATTAGGCCTGAAGATGTTAAGACCATCAACTAGTCACTACAGCAAATTGACTTCTGAGTGGATTTGAGGGCAATAGTGCTTACTGGTTTTGGTTTTAATGACACTGTTTAAATCACTTGGATTGGATTAAGGTTGGCAACCAGGAGAAATCACATTTATAACTTTATTTTGAAGAGCATCTTTCATACAAACCATATCGCAATACACTCTAGAGATGAATAATAAAATGGCAAGGCTAAATTCTGCCCTCACTTACACTTACAATACAAGAACAGTACGTAGTTACCCTGAATTTACAGCACTATAAATTGGAGCAGAATCTGGCCCACAGAGCTAAACCATAGTAGATGAGAAGACAGTTAAAAGGCATAGGCAAGGGGGGAAATGATGTTGGGCCAACAGAGTTAAGCCAAGGATGAATTTGGCCCATTATATAGATACGTATGGCTCTATATTAGTACTGACCAGAGATTCTAGAAATCCGTTTGCCATGGAAAAACATGGAAAAATGCAAAATTTGCATTTTTAAAGAGAATCTTTAGTTTTTACATTTTGTGAAAAAATAAAAACATCTATAGTAGAACCCTGGTTATCCGATCTAATTGAGACTGGGGTCAGATCAGATAATCAGGAGAATGGGCGCGGCTCCGGCTGCCTGGCCTGGGCGGCAGGGCTCTGGCTGCCAGCTTAAAAACTGTAAATATATTTATAAAACATTGTGTTCAACTGATACCTACATATATTGTGGCTAGGGAAACTAAAGTTCAGCATTTCATTTTAATCATGGAAAAACATGGATTTTTATGTTTTTTTATTAGACAACTTTGGGGTTTTTATCACAGAAAACGAGGGTCCCTGGTAATGACATTTGTCTTCGAGAGTTATAGGATGATATTCTAGCACCAGAGTGGAGCAGCCACTCTGAAAAAGTGATCCCATAAAAACAAAGATTAATATACTCTTTAATCTGGTCCAGTCAAAATGCGGATGCCATCTGAAGTGATCCCGACATAAATGGCCTATGGTTCATGAAAAGGTTTGGAAATAAATTTAGGAAACTTTGTTACCGTGCACGTTAAATGCCAACCTTCGCCACAGCCACACACACTAATCAGCAATCATTTATTAAGTTGTTTTCCACCCTCTACAGAATTTAACCCTTCCTGCTGCTGCCCCAATAATGCCTGATCCAGAGTGCGATTCAAAAGTGAACCTGCTTTCGCTGCTGACTGCTAAGGCTCACATTTTAAAGTGGGCGTGCACTGGACTATAATTTGCTCTCGTTACTAAATTACTTCACTGCACTTGGATTTATGCAGCTGTCAGCAAATGCCATTTAAATATCCCAGACTATTCCCTGCCTCTGCTGTTGCCACCAAGGGAGCCGCAGACACTGCAGCCTACTCATCCCAGAGAACCTAGTCGGCTTTCCTTCTGTTCCTCTGATCCCAGAGACCTTCCCCCCAAACCTCTGATCCCAGAACCCTCAGGCTTTTACCCTCCCTGATACTAGGGATGTCACCCACACCCCTTTCTCCCCTGCAGTCTTTTATTTCTTCTTCAGATGTTGGGCACTCCTAGGTTTCCCTTCATCTGGTCTCATATCATCTTTTGATGCCGGAGCTCCTGAGGCTGCAGTGATTCCAGATAACCCTTCCTGATTCTGGAGACCCTAGGCTCACTGTCTTCTCTAATGCTAGATCCCGCTCCTATGAAGTGAGCTGTAGCTCACGAAAGCTTATACTCAAATAAATTGGTGAGTCTCTAAGGTGCCACAAGTCCTCCTTTTCTTTTTGCGAATACAGACTAACACGGCTGTTACTCCGAAACCTCCTAATCCCAGAGACTCCTGAGCTTCCTCTGATTCCATATCCCCACCCCCAATGCAAGACACCCTTGTACTTCTGCCCCCTCTGACTACATATCCATCCTTCCTCTTATCCACCTCCCACCCCCATTCCTGAAGCCAGAGACCCCTGGACTCCTTCCTCTTCTGATGCCAGAGAATCCCGGGCTCCCTCTGATCTCAGATTTCTCACTCTCCTGATGCAAGAGACCCTTGGGCTCCCCCTTCCTCCGAACCGAGATTCCCACTCCCCCTCCAGAAACCCTTCCCCTGCACTGTCCCTTGATCCCGGATCCTGCCCCCACGCCCGATGCCAGGGGGCTCCCTCTCTTGCGATCACAGGCACCCCAGTACCACCTAAAAGCAAATCAGGAGAGAGAGAGAGACCCTACCGTCTCCAGGGGAGATTGTCTCAATTTCCACTCCCATTCTTGCACTGCTGGTCTGCGGCAACACAGAGCAATTCTTGCTGCTGCCTGGGTCACCCTCGGCGTTCAGCGGGGCACTACCCTGGCTTCCCCACGCCTGGACCCTCCGCTGAATGCATTCCCCTTCCTAGCTGACTGACAAGGAGCATCACAGCTGTCCATCACACGCTTCCAGCCAATGCAAAAGCTGAGGTGGGTGGGGGCTGCCTACTCGGTCACCCAATCCCCCTTCTCAGCTGCACAGGAAAGGCAGGTCCCTCAGAGGGGCTGGGAGATGAGAGTGGGGGCAGGCCTCCCAGGCTGTAGTTGGCTGGGATTTGCTGCTGCATGAAGCATTTAAGGACTTGGCACTTTAATACTATTCCCTTCCAGCAAGTACTTGTTCCTTCCTCACACAGCATATACTCCTTAAATAGCCTTGCAGAAGATGCACCCCTGTGTGCCGGGGAATAAGCTAGTGCTGTCTGCCTAGAAGAATGCACTGCCTCTGCCAAATGCATCCTTCAAGGCAGATGTAGTCAGTTCAGTAGTTCCCAATCCAGTGGCGCATGGCCCCAGTACCCGTTTTCATGTCTGGTGCACTCAGCTCCCATTCTCTTCCTAAAGATGAGATTCTGCGGTGTGTCATAGTGTGTCACCAATGCCCACTGCTTCTAATTCACTTCTGTGCCCTCTGACCGGCAGTGGCGCTTGCTTGTGTAATGTGCAAGCTGTTCCCAGTGTCTTTTGGAGCAGTCCGAGTTTCATGGCTGGTTACATCATGAGGAATCAAATGAGGAAAGGATAGTCACCAGGGATGAAAGTGCCAAACATGCAGATGTGGAGGGGGATGGGATGAGGGGGTGAGGGCAGGGCATGGAATCCTTACTGCACCAAGGATAGATTGAAATGACAGTGATGTTTACCATTCATGCTCATGTCTGGCATGATGTATGTGTGTGCACGTTTACTTGTTCGTGGGGTGGCGGGGGGGGGGGTAGGGGTGTCTGAAATACGCACTAAAATATATTTTAAATAATTTTTAAACCCTGTATTTAATGGTTAATTGTTCCCATCATGTTGGATTAAAAATTGTAAAAACTGTGAGAGATACATGTATTTCAGATACCTGTGTCTGAAAAACTGTTTTCCCCCTATGAGAATCTGTACATGAATCTCACTATTCCCATCAACTCTGAGGAAATAATAATTTGCTGACAATTCTCTTTCTTTGGTTCTGGAAAATGATCTGATCATTTTTGTTTTTTAACTGGAAGAATTATGTCCTTCTGCATCAGCCTATACTGGTCTGACATTTTACACCCATATTTGTACTTTTCTCTTAATCACTATATTTTTATGTAACTTAAAAACAGTCCCCTGAATGTCTATGTGAGTCATAAGGCTATAGTTATTATTTCTGTAGGGATTCTAATATTGCTTATAAATATTAGTGTCATGGACTCTTCTGCACCTGCCTTAGAACTTGCCATAATGTCAGTGGCAGCTGCTCAGGGTAATCAGCTCCCAGTTGAATCCGATAGCCCCCAAGATGGATCTGCATGTGGGGGCATCTCCTTCTCCAAATGGCTCTTGCTTCAAAAGACAGCTACTCACATGAGAGCAGAAGAGGACACTCTGTCACTCACATCACCTCCAGAACTGGCTCCCACTGCCTAAACTGACTGAGGGTTGTGTTAAAATACAGAGTACACCCTGAAAATGTCTCAGCTACTACAAAACACAGTGGCCGTTTGCTTAGCAGTGCAGATTGACAAGAACACATCATCTTGGGACTCTGTCCTTTGCACTGGGTCCTTATCTAGCAAGGTGCTCATGTGGTCTCCATCACAATAGTATCTGGATGTAATTGAATAAAGAGTTCAGTTCATAGTCTTTGTCCTGATATTCAAAGCCTTTCAAGGGACTGGGGTTGGTTACCTGAGAGATCCACAGCCAGGACCTCCATTTAACCAGAACCTCCAGCAACAAATACTGGAGCCATGAAATTGTGGACCAATATGTGAAAGCTCATGACTAAAAGAGACAGAACTTCCACAAGTGCTGGACCTAGACTATGGAACTCACTTCCATGAGAGAGAAACATGACTAACCACTTTCAGAAGTAAATGAACAACTCATTTCTCCTATTTAGCATTAACACAGTAATTTCTTCACTCATATACACACGCGCACATAGCCAAAACATGTTAATCATAATCCTTCTACAAGATGGGCAGCAAGAAAGGGGTGGAGGTGGAAGAATGGCTTAGAGTTAAGGCACTGGAACTCAGGAGATCTGGATTCATACTCCAGTTGTGACACAGATTCCTTTATGAACTGGGGCAAATCACTTAATGTCTCTGTATGTGGACAATAATTCTGCCTTGTCTAGTTAGTTAGTAAAAAAATTGGGGGCAGGATCTGTCTCTTATATAGCACCTAACACAACGGGGCCCTGATCTAAGTTACAGCCCCTAAGTGCTACTGTCATATAAATAATAACAACAACCTAATGGGTTAACCCAGAAAGAATTAGGATTATTCTGCCATGTGGTCTTTCAAAGCAGAAAATGGACAAAAGGAATTTTTAAACAAATCCATTTTGCAAAGAGAGCAAAAATGAACAGAAATCACTCACACTTATAAACAAGCAAAATATTTAGTTCAGCTTTGTCATTTTCTTGATACAGAACTGGGGGTTAAAATGGGGTCATTCTGTAAAAGGTTACATTAGACAATGCAATACATTAGACACTCTCTGCGTCAAAATTCTTTTCTTTATACTTTTGCTATTTATATTGGTCGGGAAATGTCACAGCTAGACACACTGGAAGCAGTTCAGACTATAATAGAAAACAAAAACAAAAAATCCCAAGAAACCACCAATATTAACTACAAGCTTCTGTTGTAGTCTTTTTATTATTCTGGAAAAGTCTAACTATGGAAGAGAAACCAACGGATATTCTAACTCCCGCAAATAAATGAATCACTGGAACTAGATCATGGATTCATATATACAAAGTGGCATTTATTTTTGTTCTTTCTAAATATATTTTACATGTTCACCTTTTAACCCAAATGACCTGAAGTCATAATATATATAACATCAATGAAATGCAACTACCTGCAGCATGGATAGCAACAAGCAAACTGGTGCATAGTAGTGATAAAGGAGGGAAAAATTTGTCCAACACACGAGGTCAAACCTTTACTCTTGTGAAAAATATTGAGTCAAAAGAGCGAACAGAATTTTGGGAATCATGAAGAAAAGGATAGATAATAAGACAGAAAATATCATATTGCCTCTTTATAAATCCATGGCATGCCCACAGCTTGAATACTATGTGCAGATGTGGTCACCCCATCTCAAAAAAGATATACTGGAAGTGGAAAAGGTTCAGAAAAGGGCAACAAAAATTATTATGGGTATGGAGCGGCTTCCATAAAAGGAGAGATTAATAAGACTGGGACTTTTCAGCTTGGAAAACAGACGACTAAGGGGGGATATGATAGAGGTCTATAAAATCATAACTGGCATGGAGAAAGTAAATAAAGAAGTGTTATTTACTCCTTCTCATAACACAAGAACTAGGGGTCAGCATACAAAATTAATAAGCAGCAGGTTTAAAATAAACAAAAAGTAGTATTTTTTCGCACAACGCACAGTCAACCTGTGGAACTCCTTGCTAGAGGATGTTGTGAAGGCCAAGACTATAACAGGGTTCAAAAAAGAACTAGATAAGTTCATGGAGGATAGCTCCATCAATGACTGTTAGCCAGGATGGGCAGGGATGGTGTCCCTAGCCTCTGTTTGCCAGAAGCTGGGAATGGGCAATAGGGGATGCATCCCTTGATGATTACCAATACTGGGCTAGATGGACCTTTGGTCTGACCCAGTGTGGCCATTCTTATGTTCTTAAGAGATCATTAATATCCACCAAGAAACTCAGGTTTACGAGTCTCATCTGGAAAACAGATACCCACACCCACACTTATCTTCATGGCACTCAGTTCTTTATCAAGGTTGACTCAGCCCTTCGGCCTTTAACTACCTTGGAAGGCTAAAAGACTGAATCAGCCTTACTAGTACTGTATTTGATCCTATGGTTTCAAAGAGTCAAAGTACTGCAAAGCTATGTTTAGACCATTAAGCAATTCCTGTCTGGTACAAAGTTTTTGAATTGTGCAGTATGACAAATACAAACTCTATATTTTCTACAGTTCTAAGGTTCCCTCTAAACTACAGCACAGTCTACTGCAGGGACAGAATCACTGCAGGCAATAGTTTTAAGCAACAATTTGAGAAATACTTCAGAAAGGACAAAACCATTTTCAATACCACTTCACAAAGCATGAAGTTCCACCAAAGCAGTCTTGTCTGGTCTACACCTGCACATAAATTGTTTTCAATACTAGTTCATTGGGACAAGTTGCTTAAAACCATTGTTCACAATGGTTCTGTTTCCTACTGCAGACAGAGCTTAGAGGTGAACTATTTAAAAACAAGATTCTTACCAGCAAGGTGATACAATGGTTCTAATACGCCACTGTTTGAAACCACTTTATAAACCACCAAGCATAGAGGCATGCATCTACACTGGACAGTTGTTTACTGTTGGTAATAACTGGTAAGTAAGTTCTAATGTAGACAAAGATGGGTTGGTAAAGGGTATCTAATATAGTTAGAATGCATCTACTCTGAGATTTATCTGAAAATCTTTCACCATTGCCATACCAGTGGCGCAGCTCTGTCAATGACAACTGGGGTAGAAGCATTAATGTAGATTGGCCACCAGCATTTTTACTTCCATATATTCATCATACATGGAGCTAGTCTAGACGAAATGCTGGCAAAAACACTGGCAACCAAACTACGCACATACTCCCACCATTGCTAACACCAGGGGAAATATACAAATGCAATGGTGGAAGATTTCCCTAAAATTGTAGGCAATGTCTCAGGTTTGGTCTTCACTAGCTACAGAAAGCATAGCATATTTTAAACCTCTGTCTCTTCCAGGCATTCTCTACATTAGGAAAATCACTGGTTGAAAATGGATGGTTGGATGGATTCCTAGGACCCTTCTCAACCAGCATTGAACATGGTTTAACTGCTAGAACAGACAGGGCCGAATCATCTTCTGAAGTCCTGATGGAACTTGTCATCTTGCATAATTTCTGTAATGGGTGTTGTCCTGTTTGGTCCTGTCTACACTATCAGCCAACTGTTTTCAGCATCTGGTTGGTCAACTCCCAGAGTTGACACTCCTTGCCAACAATCAGGAGTGTGCCTAAGGGGGCAAGCAAGGGCACAGGTCCACCTGTAATCAGTAAGGGCACAGAGCTCCTCTGGCCCCAGGGCCACAGTGGGACCTGACAGTTCCTCCAGCCCTGGGGCTGCAGAAGTGCCCCTCCAAAAGCGGTAAAATTTAAATTCCTGAGTGCACCCCAGCCAACAGTAAATAATTTTCCTAGAGTAAACAGAGTTATAGTGAAGACTAGGTCATCTAAGTGACATTTTAGAAGGTTCAGAAACTATTTGTCATTAAAATGGTATAATTCTTCTGCAAGAAATGTCATTATCCTCATCTCTTTTTTACAAGTCTCAAATGAGAATGATCTTACTGAGCGTGCAAATTGTAGCAAAGCAAAATGCCTCTAAATTATTTGATAATGTGGTGTATTCAATGCAATATCACTTCACAGTAAGTAAATTTATGTTCTCACTGAAAGCAAACAAAAAGTTAGAAAATGTTCTTTTATTAATAAAAACCAAAGTGACAGACTGAAAGCAGTCACTAAAGCCAGGAATATTTTGGCCGGTGAATGATGAGTTAGAGATGGAGAACATCCATTAGATCAGTGGTTATCACTTTCACACAGCAAACCTCTGAGTGCAACCTCCCCTTATAAATTAAAAACACATTTTTTTATGCTTAACACTTATAAATGCTAGAGGCAAAGTGTGATTTGGGGGTGGAAACTGACAGCTCGTGATCCCCCATGTAATAACCTCATGACCCCCAGTTTGAGAACCCCTGCATTAGATCATTCAATCCCCTCTCCTTGCCAAGAGAGGATTCTTCTCTAAATTATGTTTCCTGGTAATCTTCTGCCCAGTCCAATTTTAACAGTTCTAAGCAATAGGCTCCCACCATTTTCCTTAAGAGCCTATTCCACACCTGAATACAGTTCACACTCAGGAAATGTTCCTTTCTGAGTGTGATGTGGAGAAGTTTGATTGTCAAGGGGAAGTATGGAGTACTCATAGGATGATTTTGTTGCGGTTTCCATATACAGAGTGCTGGGGAATGGTATATGATGAGGGCGGAAGTGAAGGAGGATTAGATAGTTGGGAGGGTAGTTGGATAGGGAGGGAGAATAGGGCATTCCCTGGTTGGGAAGGCGTTAGTAAAGGGAGAACCATGCCCTGGAAAGAGATATTAGTGGGCTGGTGCCGATAAGGATTTCCGTACATATCAGGAAATATATTTGTAACATGGCATGTGCGTAACAACCAAGTAGCTGTGTGACATTATTTAGGTAACTTACTTCATCTGCTCTTCCTCCTACTTTCTGATGCATTGTGTCATGAGGTACAGCACTCTAGCAAGCTGCAGAGAGCCCGAGTCCATGGTTTTCTGCTGGGTGTGGGGGAGAAGTACCCTCTTCATGGCTTGGGCCCCTTCTCCCCAGTCCTGCAGAGACCCTTCTTCAGCTACTGCAAGGTGTTCTAGCTCTGCAGGCTGGTTACGGGAAGTGTTGGGGGACTCACAGGTCCTTACACACTTGCTGGACTGTCCTACTATAACTTGTGCAGTATTCCCTCCATGCACAGAACCACACCCAAAGGGAGTGCCAAGTGCACCAAAGGTCAAGGGAGCCCCTAACAGCATGGCTTGTGCCAGAGTCTTGTGTGATGGAAAATGCCTCCATGTGGATGTTCTTTGCCTCTGGCGGCTTCCCTGAGGTCCTCTGGGATCTCAGGGAATTACAGGTTGGGAGATGGGGCCAAGTGCTCACTCCTAGCAACTTCCAGGAAGAAGCACCCCCCATCTCTCCTACCTGAGAGAAGAGTTAGAAGGAAACTGAGTTTCAACGTGGAGTATCCACTCCTTGACTCCGGTATAATCTGCAGAGGGAAACCCAGGGTCCTACATTTATATAAACATTTTTTAAGGGAAAGTAAGCTACCTTGCCAAAAGAAAAGAAACACTTATATTTAAAAAATGACAATAGGTCTCACTCTAATTTGCTATCCACACACAAAATCTTCCTGGCAGGAGAGTGGGTGAAGTCTAGTTCAGAGAGCAATAATGGTAGAGAGAAATATCACCCTCAGGAGAATATGATTTACATATTGTCACCAGTAGATCTGCTCTGACAGGTTACTTATTATGTATCTTTATTAATTGTGCACATTTTCATACTCTATTTCAGTTAGCTTGTGACAGCTAGGCTATTTTTAAAAATAGATGCCTTCTGAATGGCATAGAAATGCAAGCATTAAAGAAAGTTACTCAAGATTCTTAACTTTATTACATTAAATGATACCTCAACTAAAATAATTAAAAATGGAGTGGGCAGCTTTCAAGAGTAGTATTTTTGGAAGTTAAAAATATCACATTGTATTAGACAATTTATACATTTGGATTAATATTGGAGAATCTGTTACTGTTAAGCTTTTATTCATTATGGGGCTGGTTCCTGCTCTTGTTGAAGTCAACGGAAGTTTTACCATTGATTTAATTAATTTAGAGCAGGATTTGGCCAAGAAAGATTTATTGTTTTATTCTCTGTTTTACTATGAGTAACGAAAAAAATGAACTCTGATCCTATGAGATGCTGAGAACTTCCCACTGAGCTCTGAGGCCCAGGCCCAAAGGCATCTAAATCTCATGGGGAGGCATCTAAATTGCTTTGAGGACCGGGGCCTGAGCACCTTCAATTCATATTGAATGGATAAGATGCGCTGTATTTCACAGGATCTGGCTTATAATAAGAACAGTTATGTAAGAGATAAAGCTGCCAGCTTGGTGGAATATAAAATGTTCTACACAAGGGGCTATGTTCTCATCACCAACATGAATCAGAAGTTACAATGCTACTAATGAGATCTGAATCTGGCTCACTATCTGTGCAGGAGCTTGACAGCTATTCTCACTTTTTTGTATCACACTGCAGTGGTCTTAAGTTATTGACAGATTATTAACATCACTGCTGTAAGAGAGGAGATTTTAAAGGAAATCTATGGTGCTGCCATGACAATTCCCAAGGACAGGTTTTGTGTGTGTCGTAGAGATCAGTGCACACCAAATTCACATGAAAAAAATATTAAATACTTGTTCTGGTTATAGAAATATACACAGTCTGAATGAGGGGAAATTGTCTATTTACGTCTACTTTTTATTCTCTGGGCTGAAGAAGCAAAATATGATGAGTTGTAGTACATTGTGTCAGACTTTAATTCATATACTGCATGCATGTAGAACTTCAGAATGCACTTGGTTTAAATTCTGTAGCTTTTTCAATTATTTTTTTCCTTTATCATTTTCAGTAGTCTTCTACTGTATACATACAGCTGTTCAGGCACTCCCTAATGTCTAATTTAACCCCTGAAAACTCACGCAAACCTCATGCAGTCAAAGATGCTGCAGAGTAAATACATTGGCATGGACACCTTTCCCCCACATTACTCCCTCTCACAGAAAAGCCTGTGGGAGGGTGTAAAGGTTCAGACTCACCCCTGCAGCATCTCCTGCTGGTAGTTGTCAGGAATTAGCTCATCCAGCCACTGGAGCACCCTCTGCAGGCCGGTGATCCACCTTACCCCTGGCCCCCCGTGTCCCTCCCAGGACCTGGTGCCCCTTTCTCTGGGGTGATGCCCCCCAGCAGTACCCCCACACTCTCAGGTTCTGGGTCTCCCCACCCAGGGGAACCCCCACCCTCTAACCCCACCCCACCTTAGTCTGGGCCACTGCCAGTCCCCACTTAGCCCCTTGTATCGGGGGGGAGACTGCAGCATATACGCCACTCATCACCAGCAAGGGGGTTTTGGACCTGCTGCCTCTGCCTTCCTTTGGTCTGCCCCTCTGCAACACTGCACCTATTTGGCCTGCAGCCAGGCCTGCAGCCTGAGGCTTTCCAAGCTGAAGCTCCCATATCCTCAGGCCCTTCCCCAGCCCTGCTCTAATCTAGGTGTCCTGCTCAGCACCTTGCAGCCAGGCCCTTCTCCCTCTACAGGCAGAGGGAGACTGACTAGGCTCCTGGCTCACAGTCTCTTATAGGGGCCAGCTGGGCCTGATTGAGCTGGCCATAGCTGCGGCTGCTCCCTTAATCCGTCTAGGCTTTTCCCCACAGCCCCAGCCCTCTCCTCGGGCTGGCCTCAGCCCTGTCAAGGCCGGAGTGGGTAACCACCCCGCTACAGAGGGGTATAAGAAGAAGGAAGCCTGAATTAGGATCCCTTTGCAAAGATCCTCATACATTATCCTGTTGGTGGTGGGGTTTCCTCATTCCCTATAGGAAGGGTCTCAAGGCCTGCCCAAAACCTGGCGGACTCCCAGGAATCTGTGTAGAATTCAAGGGATTCACAGGAGGGCAAGTCCTGTGCCTCCCCATGAGAACTGGCCCTCCACACACACCACCCTTCCATTGGAGCTGTACCTGTCATCTCTCATTCACTATAGAGAGGTTGACTCCTATCTCCGAGTAGCCTAAGATGCCAGACTCCATCGCCCTCTTGTTAAATTTTCAAACCTTTGTACATTCACCCATGCTGTTCCTCACTCTTAGGAGGAGTTTCCCATAAACATCTCAAAACTAGCTCATTATTCTCCTTCAAGTCCCTTCCTAAAATTCTTCTTTGCCATGACATCTCCAAAAAATGTGACAATGGTTAGGCTGCTCCCAGTATGCTGAGATCACTGTCTGTCATGCTGACCAACACTGGCTCATTGTTTCCTTATGCTCCCCCATCAGTCTGTCTGTACCCATCCATTGTCTCTTGTCTCATATTAAGATTTATAAACTCTTTGGGGCAGGGACCATCTTTTTTATTCTGTGGTTGTACAGCTCCTAGCACAAAGCGCTCCTGGCAAAAAGCGCTCCTGGCAATGACAAGGGTGCTAGGTGCTGTGGTAATAAACAAACAACTACTACTTTTACTACTAGTATCAGGGTTCTCCTTGATAGCAGCTGGCTCAGAAACCTTTGAAAAGACCTAAACAGAAAAGATAATATTGTCTTGGACTGAATTTTCCTGAAATGAACTAATAGATCACATTTGTTAACCTTATAGCCACTAAATGCCTTTTCTAATTTACTTCAGAACTCTACCCTTCAATGTGATCTAATATATTAAATATCTGGTGCACTTGTTGGTTAAGGTGAAGTTAGGTGGTTTGAAAAAAAATTGGACTTAACAATGGAAGAACTAGAAACACTCTATAGTTAAATTACCGTTGATTGTGTTATGCTACCTCATTACCACCTCAGTGAAATTTTATTGAGTTTGTCATTATAATAGTTGAACACATTGATTAACTTACCAGAGAGAAATAAACACAGTAAGTCTGTTGTCCCTATAGCTGTAACAAGCCAGCTGGAGGGGTCATCATAGCCAGCTGCAGACATTTTACACAGCACCATCTCCTGTGGGGATGCCTGTCAGCAGCCAGTCCCACAAATTTTTCCTCGTACCATATAGCCCCTTGGAGGTATGGGTGGGTGGGAAGGAAGGTGTGGCACAGGCACGGTTGAGAAGGCAATGGTAGCGTGGCTTCTGAAAAACGTATGCCATTGGAGACGAGGAAGTCCCGAGAGTAGCAGAGAGAGCCTGATCTTCCACATGAATGGCCTAAGAACCACTGGATTTTCCCATGGATCTCATCAATATCTGCATGATTGGAAGGCTGTACATTCCTTACTTGCTTTGTCTGTCTGTAAACCCTACATGGCTTATGGGACGATGAGCTGCATACTCGGTAAGTTTTGACTATTAGAGTTTCTTGTACAACATTGTTCCTCCTGCAGGTTTTTCCCATTAGAGAGACTGTTGTAGCCTTTAGTCTGAAAATGAACAGTTCAGCCATGTTGAGGCAGAGGAAGGTTATATAATTGCTTGTATGCCAGACCCCCATTTTAAGCTACTACCATCCAGCTGCAATATACTCTGCTGTGATAACAAAGGTGCCACTCAGAGTTTAGTTGAGACAATCATACTGAAGAATCCCAATACTGGAGTTAGTGAAATAAATCCAGAAGGCAGGGAAACAGTTAACAAGCCATTGACTTAAAAACACACACAAAAATCTGCATGGACTCTGCAAGTCTCTGGAGTTGATGGTACAACATTTTAATGTAATCTCAGTCCTTATTTACTACAATCACTGTGGATAAACAGCTACCGTTATATTTGGCAGAACCTCTGAATAGTCCATTCAACCATCCCTGGAGAATGATGGAAACACAACACAATCAGGCTTCCTAATCTCAGGCACTGCAGTGTTTTACCCTGAGCCTTGGGTATATTATGGAAGTTCCCTGGTCAGCAACAGTTGAAACTGAATTGGTGATGAACATGGTTTAACTGCAGGTGTAGACAAAAACAAAGCTTGATCAGCAAGGATTCAGAAACTGGAGACAAAGTACAAGAACATAAGAAAGGCCATACTGGGTTAGACCAAAGGACCATCCAGCCCAGTATCCTGTCTACCGACAGTGGACAATGCAAGGTGCCCCAGAGGGAGTGAACCTAACAGGTAATGATCAAGTGATCTCTCTCCTGCCATCCATCTCCACCCTCTGACAAACAGAGGCTAGGGACACCATTCCTTACCCATCCTGGCTAATAGCCATTAATAGACTTAACCTCCATGAATTTATCCAGTTCTCTTTTAAACCCTGTTATAGTCCTAGCCTTCACAATCTCCTCACGCAAGGAGTTCCACAGGTTGACTATGCGCTGAGTGAAGAATAACTTCCTTTTATTTGTTTTAAACCTGCTACCCATTAATTTCATTTGGTGGCCCATAGTTCTTATATTATGGAGCATGGAGCTCCATAATATAATGGAGCAGGTCCTCAAAGAATCAATCCTGAAGCACTTACATGAGAGGAAAGTGATCAGGAACAGTCAGCATGGATTCACCAAGGGTAGGTCATGCCTGACTAATCTAATCGCCTTCTATGATGAGATTACTGGTTCTGTGGATGAAGGGAAAGCAGTGGATGTATTGTTTCTTGACTTTAGCAAAGCTTTTGACACGGTCTCCCACAGTATTCTTGTCAGCAAGTTAAAGAAGTATGAGCTGGATGAATGCACTATAAGGTGGGTAGAAAGTTGGCTAGATTGTCGGGCTCAACGGGTAGCGATCAATGGCTCCATGTCTAGTTGGCAGCCGGTGTCAAGTGGAGTGCCCCAGGGGTTGGTCCTGGGGCCGGTTTTGTTCAATATCTTCATAAATGATCTGGAGGATGGTGTGGATTGCACCCTCAGCAAATTTGCAGATGATACTAAGCTAGGAGGAGTGGTAGATACGCTGGAGGGCAGGGATAGGATACAGAGGGACCTAGACAAATTGGAGGATTGGGCCAAAAGAAATCTGATGAGGTTCAATAAGGATAAGTGCAGGGTCCTGCACTTAGGACAGAAGAACCCAATGCACCGCTACAGACTAGGGACCGAATGGCTAGGCAGCAGTTCTGCGGAAAAGGACCTAGGGGTTACAGTGGATGAGAAGCTGGACATGAGTCAGCAGTGTGCCCTTGTTGCCAAGAAGGCCAATGGCATTTTGGGATGTATAAGTAGGGGCATAGCGAGCAGATCGAGGGACGTGATCGTTCCCCTCTATTCGACATTGGTGAGGCCTCATCTGGAGTACTGTGTCCAGTTGTGGGCCCCACAATACAAGAAGGATGTGGATAAATTGGAGAGAGTCCAGCAAAGGGCAACAAAAATGATTAGGGGTCTGGAACACATGACTTATGAGGAGAGGCTGAGGGAACTGGGATTGTTTAGTCTGCAGAAGAGAAGAATGAGGGGGGATTTGATAGCTACTTTCAACTACCTGAGAGGTGGTTCCAGAGAGGATGGTTCTAGACTATTCTCAGTGGTAGAAGAGGACAGGACAAGGAGTAATGGTCTCAAGTTGCAGTGGGGGAGGTTTAGGTTGGATATTAGGAAAAACTTTTTCACCAAGAGGGTGGTGAAACACTGGAATGGGTTACCTAGGGAGGTTGTAGAATCTCCTTCCTTAGAAGTTTTTAAGGTCAGGCTTGACAAAGCCCTGGCTGCGATGATTTAATTGGGGATTGGTCCTGCTTTGAGCAGGGGGTTGGACTAGATGACCTCCTGAGGTCCCTTCCAACCCTGATATTCTATGATTCTATATTATGGGAACAAGTAAATAACTTTTCCTTATTCACTTTCTCCACACCACTCATGATTTTATATACCTCTATCATATCCCCACTTAGTCTCCTCTTTTCCATGCTCCTCCAACTTGTGTATTTCAGCTAAAAGTTTTTTAAATTTTCATTGAGGGCATCTATGCTGTTCATCACTTCAGACTTCTCCTCAATAATGCTGACAGGCTTTTGATTTTAAATGCAATCTGTACATAATAAACTAGAAGAAGCCAATAATAGTGTAATGTATAGGAATAGGGTAGTGTTCCTTGAAATATAAAACATGGTGAGCGCCACCAAAGGGCTCACTGGCTTATTCTTTCACCCACTTACTTCCCTGGTCCTTCTCGCATGAACAGAGAACAACAATACCTGAAGTCCAAAGGTGCAAACAATTCCATGTTTATTGGGGTGAACTTCCAGCAAGCATGTGTCCCTCTTCCCAGCTCTGACACCCAGAGCCTTACCTGTGTCCCTGTTCCCATTTCCTGCCCTTAGCTAAACATGATTCCAATTTCCCCACTCCTGTTCCCATTCCCCCACCCCACCCCGACTGATTGCAGACTATATAGTAAAACTTGAGTTCTGCTTAGCTATACCTTAACCAATCATTTTATTGAAATTTAATTAACCAATCCTAACATATTGTAACATGATTATTACCAATTATATCCCACCACCTTAATTAGTTTACACCCAGCAAAATTAATTATACAGCAGACAAACAATTACTGAACCAGATAGAGATTATACAGACAAACAATAGGGAAATGGGGACTACAGTGATAGAACACACACAGAAATGAGGATTTCACATCCCAGCTATTGATAAGTGAGTTCTTGCCAGACAGGATGCTATCAAACTAAGTTTCCTTTTACATCTTCTAGGCACTTCACTTTCTCTGGAGGCGATAGGCATTATCAGGACAGGATTGTATTTTTAACAGCCCAGTTGCACCTTATTTCAATGTGACTAGGTTGGAATGTGAGAATGTGACCGTCCGCTTCCCAGCTTATGGCTGCCTCCGCTGCTTAGCCAAAGATCTTAGCCTAAGCACAGGGCCTCAGACTGTCACAGTAAGAGAAGGACCTTACATCGGCAGACAGTGATTTTGATTCTCTCTTTTATACATCTATAACTAGCTAAGTGATAAGAATACACCTAAATTCTTAGAGTATGGGCCTTTACAGACAGGCCTGAATATCTATATCCTAACACTCCACCCTATTTTTTTCTCTTTTTCTTTTGGGATCCTCCTGCCCAGGTATCCCTGGAAAAGCATAGGACATATGGCGACACATTTCCTGATAGGCATCAAGGTGGAAGGTGTCGATATTCCATTTGTCCCACTGCCCCTTGTGTAGTACAGTGCCCTGCACCTTCTCTCGTACGGGCATACCACACCTATTCCAATTAGTGTTCCAGACTTCCCATTATAGTGGGCCCAAGAAGGTTGGGTCCAGGTTGTCTAGTACACTGTAGGGCGGGGAGGGCTTACTACGTTACTTATAGGTTATCTCCATATGCAATGTAACACAAGTACAGTTAACAATACAAAATCCACAGCAACACCGAGTCCTGACCACTGCAGTATGGTCCAACATCCGAGACACCCCCAAAACACTGCCTCTCTTCCTTCGACAGGGTCACGATCTTGTGTCCAGTTGCTGGCAGTTGCAACAAGCTGCCCCTGCAGGTTTTTCATGCTTTTGTCCATATCATGAGAACATTGAATGTTCTCAGAGAAATGGGTTATTGTCCAAACCAGCGTAACTACTTGGTATGGAATCAGGCAGTATGCCCTGGTTGAATTATTCACAGCAATAAGATTCAAAGATCCATTTGTGCACCAAAGTTCAGATAGCAGCATGTAGATGTGTGTAGTTTGGTTATGGGCTGGTGTAATTGTGCCCCCAGTAATATGTACATTCCCAGCAAAAAACACCTTATACACAGTACACCCAACTGTCCACCCCTTGCATAGGCCATTGATTCTGCTCCTCCATAGTCATAGGAGAGGGGCACATCAAAACATCTTCTATTGATTTATACTATTTTACACACCCCTCCACTGATCCCAGTGAGCTCCTCCCCTTCTCATTATTTCCATAGGGTTTGTGGGGACCACTTTAGTTGCCGGTACCATTTCCTTTCCAGGTACCCATGGTAGCTATTACACAGGTGCTGGCCTCCTAGTTGACCATTTTGTATTCCCATACACATCTCTCCCCAAGGTCAGCCTTTTGAAGCCATCCCCCACCCACATCATGAGATTTTCTGTTCATTAAAACACAACAATGCTAGCAACAAGACAAACACCACAGACAAACACAAAACACAGATCCATGGTATTGTGGGTTATTTTTCCATTGGCACCAGCTTGCTTGTAGAGTGTCTGAAAAACAAAAGAAACAATTTCCACCCCCCTGGTGGGGACCGATTATTGCTTAATAAATAAAATAATAATAATATCACTTTCTTTGACAAATTTCCTTGCTAATTGCAGGAAAAAACAGAAGAATTACCTCCAGGCTGTCCTTATTTTGTTCTATAGTCAGGCTAGTGAATTACCCCACTCAGTGGTCATTTATGAAATTCATGAGGTGGTGTACCTCAGTTTCCCCTCTTGTACAACAGACCATGTTTGCAATAGTTTCTCTGCTGTACCAAGCTTTAAATTTATTCTCAGGTAATAGCTGAGACACAGCTTCAGAGTTTAGCACTGTACACACACACACCCCTTAAGGTTAACCTGCCCCCATATGTTCAGGCTTGACTTGTTTTTTTCACCTCCCTTTCCTGGAGGGCCATAATCTGAGTCTTCTAGTAGCTTGTTTGCTGACCAGATGTATTCATTATTTGCAGCCCTTTGTGCCCATCAGCAAGGTAATTTGCATTTACACAGAGGCTTACTAGCTTGCTTCAGGATCCAAAGCTGTTAGCAGCTCAGAGACTGTCTTAAAAGGGAAACATTTTACTTCCACCAGAGTTCTGATTACTTTCCACTTTCATCTTCTGCTCCAAATTACACAGATCTGAAAAAGCACGCACAACCTATTGTGGCTCCTTTTGGAGCCCTAATAGGATTTTAATTAAGAACCATGTTTTGTCTGCATTTCTTTTACCCCTTCTCCAATATATACTGCACACGTCTTGGGAAAATGCACATTCCTTCCATATAGTTTAACTTCCGTAACATTATATTAGCCATATTAATTTTACACAAGGTGTAACTGCCTCCCCCATGCCCACAGAGTTTTCATGCACACCCACCAAAGCACCAATCTGATCCCCCAAAGCCACCCCAAGGCTCAGTGTTCCCATCATTCCGCCCCTTTTCCTTTTCCTGTGCACACACACAAAATTCTCTTTTGCCTAACATCCCTTGCACTGTGATTACTCTTTTTTACACAACTGTATCCCGATTACACTTCCATCTTGTACAACTAGACACAACCAGAGGCAGCCAAGTTACGTTCCAGTAGAAACCCCTTACATTCCTTTAGTGATTTTGATTACATTACCCAATAGTCAAATAATTTTGATCAGATTCTCTCTCCGCCTGCTGCCTGCAGCAGTCCCTTATAGACCATTTCTGTGGGAAAAGGGCCCATTTTCCTTCAGAATAGCTGTAAAGGCTTCTGGGGACAGAAGCATAGTGGTGGTAGTAGCCACTCTACCTGACCCCCTTGGATAATTTAATTACCAAGCTTCCATCCAATGTGACTGCACAGAGTTGCACATACAGTTAAATTTATATAACTGGGTTTTATCATTAAACAAAAACTTCCTTCTTGTAACACCACAACTGTTACCTTTTCTCCAAACCCTTTATTATCAATTTTTGCAAAAGCTATTTGTAACTTTTCACTCACTTCTTGAAATCACTTACTCCTACATTTAGTTCTTTAAGGTAGTGCAATTTGTCTGTAACAACTTAGCCACCAAGTACAATTATTGCCACACAGCTGCCTTATCCTGTGCTGTCTTTACCTTGAGACTGTTCAAAGAGGCAGTAAAACATTTGTCTCCATGGATGCCCATGGATCTTTTACTCCAAAAATTCCAGTGCAATACAGCAGACCTCCATTATACTTTAACCAAAAACATCTCACATAAGTATCCAAAGTACCCTCCATTAAAACTTCAGAAAAACAAAAGAGTGTGGAAAGGCAGGGGGAGAGGTGGAAAGAAACCAATTAAGCCTGTCAGGTCAGTTTAAAGTATAGGCTACCAGCAGCAAATTAAGTAAACCAAGGAAAAGAAGAAAAGGATATAGTTAGCTCTGAGCCAAGAATAGGCTCCCTGGGTTGAAACAGTTGGGAACCCTTATCCCCAGGTTCTCATTCTGGCTCTGGGAGAAGAGTGGGGGTTGTTACCTGCTCCTGCAAACCCTGCCATTTTGCACTTTGAAAGTTTTTTTTTTCCCCTTCCCCTTTCTTTCTCTCCACTCCCCCAGGACCAAGTCCCAGCTCCAGTCTCTAAAGGTAGTCTGTTAACTCTGCTTTTGACTTTAAACCCTGTTGTGCCAAATCATCTTTAACTACCCCTAACTAATTTACAACCTTCAGCAGCCCTTGCTGAAGCAGGACCAAATTTGAAAGATTACTGGCAGGTTCCCATAATGCTGCCCTTACTTCAAACCTCTCACAAGCAGACTGAAGTGCCTCCTTTCCCTGGAAGGCATTCAGTCCCCATGGGCAGGGACCTTCTTCCACTACCCATATACCAAGGAGGGTGGGCTCCTCAGCCACCCCCCATCCCTCTGGGTCCCCTAACACTTCCTCCATTTCCTTTTTAATCTCATCCCAGGTTGACCCCTGCACCTGGTATGGGCCCTTGTTCTTCCTTATCCATTTATCCAAAAAATCCTTTACCCTGGCTTGCCAGAACCCACAACTAACATCATGAGAGTTCGCTATACCCCCTCCAAGCAGCTGCGCGGACTGTTGGGGAGGGGGACTTACAGGCTGCCACTCACCTATCCGATGCAATGCATCCAAGTCACAGCACCAAGATGTTAGGGGGCTTATTCCTTCACCCGCTTACTTCCCTGGTCCTTCTCGCATGAATAGAGAGCAACAATACCTGAAGTCCAAAGGTGCAAACAATTCCATGTTTATTGGGGTGAACTTCCAGCAAGCATGATTCCAGTTTCCTTCCTTAGTGTCCCTCTTCCCAACTCTGATACCACAGAGCCTTACCTGTGTCCCTGTTCCCATTTCCTGCCCTTAGCTAAACATGATTCCAATTTCCCCCCTTAGCAAAACATGTTTCCCATTCCCCCACCCCACCCTGACTGATTGCAGACTATATAGTAAAACTTGAGTTCTGCTTAGCTATACCTTAACCAATCATTTTATTGAAATTTAATTAACCAATCCTAACATATTGTAACATGATTATTTAACCAATTATATCCCACCACCTTAATTAGTTTACACCCAGCAAAATTAATTATACAGAAGACAGAAACAATCACAGAACCAGACAGAGATTATACAGACAAACAATAGGGAAATGGGGACTACAGTGATAGAACAAACACAGAAATGAGGATTTCACATCCCAGCTATTGATAAGTGAATTCTTGCCAGACAGGATGCTATCAAACTAAGTTTCCTTTTACATCTTCTAGGCACTTCCCTTTCTCTGGAGGATTATAGGTGTAAGCAGTGTCAGGATGAGCTCCACCCTGAATAAATTGAATATTAGAATAAATTGAATATAAGAATAAATTGTTATTACCCTGATTATGGGAACTGTGCTTGGAACTGTACTTGGCCTTTTGTTATGATGGAGGGACTCACCATCAACTAAGTGGCACTCGCTAGGCAAGGGTCATGGGTTCCAAAACTCTGTGACTTGAGAGAGGCTGGGGACAAGTATTAATACTTGGTGGGATGGGCCCCTTGGTGAGGGCCTTACATGCTAATTGCACTTCCTCCTCTCTCCACTGTGGAACATCAGAGCTAATTTTGATTTCATTAGAAGTCTAGTTACAGGCTCCTGAGCTCACTTTGGGCTAACAGTGCACCAGCACTGAGGCTCCCCTACTACAAGCTGAATTCACCAAAGAGCTGAACTGACTAAGAGCTGAAATCACTGAGCGTTGTGTTAAGTAATGGGGGAGCCTGAAGATATATTGTGGAGCAGTTTGCGGGACGGCTGGAGTGCCTTGTGGACAGGCTGGTGGAGCAGTTCATAGGATGGCGGGAGCTGCTGGTGGGACGCGGAGCAGTTTGTGGACCGGCTGGTGGAGCAGTTCGTGGGATGGCAGGAGCTGCTTGTGGGCCGCGGAGCGGAGCTGAACTGAGCGAAGGAGTTCGTGGGGCGGTTGGCGGAGCGGAGCAAAGCGAAGGCCTATGGAGCTGTGGGGCGGTCAGCTTCAGATCATGTAAGGTGCCTCTTACCCCCGTCCCATCTCCACCCAGGTTGGGAGGTAAAGCTCCGCAGATAAACTTTCGAACTCTGGGGCTGCCCTGACCAGGGACAGAGACTTTTGGGTCATTGGATTTTTGGGACTTTGGGTGATTTGGGGTTGCTGGACTCAAGAACCAAAGGGAAAGGGGCATGCCCCAATTTGCTTGGCGTGGGTTTTTGCTCATGGGTTGTGTTATGAATCCTGTTGGTGGTGTTTCCCCAACATAATGCCACATTGTTTCTCTCTGTTATTAAAAGGCTTTTTGCTACACTCAGACTATGTGCTTGCAAGAGGGGAAGTATCGCCTCTTGGAGGCACCCAGCGGGGGTGGTATATATTTGTCCCAGGTCACTGGGTGGGGGCTCGAGCTAGTTTGCATTGTGTTATTGGAATGGATCCCCTAGATATTGAACCCGGCCCTTGTTGCTGCCAACTCTGATGGGCAGAAGGGTTACATAGGCATTATCAGGACAGGATTGTATTCCTAACTGCCCAATAGCACCTTATTTCAATGTGACTAGGTTGGAATGTGAGAATGTGACCGTCTGCTTCCCAGCTTATGGCTGCCTCTGCTGCTTAGCCAAAGATCTTAGCCTAAGCACAGGGCCTCAGACTGTCACAGTAAGAGAAGGATCTTACACTGGCAGACAGTGATTTTGATTCTTTCTTTTATACCTCTATAACTATATAAGTGATAAGAATACACCTAAATTCTTAGAGTATGGGCCTTTACAGACAGGCCTGAATATCTATAGCCTAACAAGCCCTTTGGTGGTGCTCACCATGTTTTATATTTTTAGAAGTTGCCAGAAACCACCCAGAGCTGCAGGTTGTATATAGCTAGGCCTTTCATGATCTAATAAGTGTTTGTACAGACAGTTATTTGGAACCCAACTAAGCCCATGTCGTTTCTTCGTATCACTATTGTTGTGTAAAGAGCAAAAGACACAACAAGTGCATCAGTAAGAACAATAGCAACAAGGAGATCACAAGACGCTCAGTGGAATAGGTCGCAAAAGAGAAAAGATTATAAAGTCAGAAGGCACCACTGGGTCATTTAGTCTGAACTCCTGTTTAATACATGCCTTAGGACATCACTGAATTAATTCCTGTTTGAACTAGAGAATATCTTTTAGAAAAATATCCAACTTGTTTTAAAAATTGTCCATGATGGAGAATCCACAACCTGTCCTTTTTGGCTTAAGCTGTAGGCTCACAGGCAGAAATGAACACCTGGGAAGACCAAAAGGGAAGTGACATAAATAAATCTGATCCAGAGAAACAAACACTAATTAGATCAGGTGCCCTGGCTTCTAGTTTATGTTGCTTATCTTTTTGTCTCCCCCTCTCTCACATTTCATTTAACCAGTGAGTATGATTGCTTTCTCTTATTTCCCCTTCTAAAGCCCCTTAGGAATCTTTGAAATGTGCTGCATATCAGAGATTGGAATCTGGCCCTTATTCTTAGGATATGTTTAAACTTTACTTTTTCCTTCAAAGACTGTCCGTAAAGAAGTGTCAGGTCATTATTTCATGCTGTAGTTTAATGCCAAGGCTTAACAGCATAGGATCTCTCTTCTCCATTCATTGAAGAAGCCCTTCATTCACTGAAGGTCAAGGTATTAGAGTGTTATTTTTAAATATACTCCCAGCATTTAAGAGTTAAAAATAGGCTACTGAGAAAATGTCAGTGAAGCATACAGTAATTAGCTAAACCTCGTTAGACATCACATGAAGCTGATAACTCCTCCCAGAAAAGAGCATAGCAAAAGCAGCTTTCACCTGGATTTATACTTAGAAGAGCAGCTGGAGAGTCACAGTGTGAAGGAGTTTGCATTTCAGGCTCCTTGCTTATTAGAAAAAAAATCAGCTTGATTCACCTACAGGGAAACAAGTCAACAGCCGAGGGACACATTTTCCTTATCAAGATGCTCAAATGAATCCTATGGATTTTTTACTTTGGAACAATCACCTCTAGGGAGGAAGTTTAAAAGGATGGAGTTGGGAAAGGCAAAACTTCTAAGAACTGGCCTTAATGCCCTGCATCAGGCCATACACCCTGTGCATGGAATTGCCTGGACAGATGGGAAGCAAGTGGCACTGACTGCTTTACATTTGCATCATGGAGAACTCAAGTTTGGTGACTCAAGTGTAATTGGTCAGTTTGAACATGTTCATGGACTTTACTGGGGCTCCTATTGTGCTGCAGACACACCAGCTCTGCTTGCTGTTCAGCATAAAAAACACGTCACTGTTTGGCAGCTGAGCTATAACATTTTGGAAAAGAAAAAGCTCCTGGTTTCTCAGACTTGTGAAATTGGAGAGCCATTCCCAATGCTTCCCCAGGGCTGTGCGTGGCATCCCAAGAAGGATATTTTGGCTGTGCTTACTAAACGGGACGCCTCCGTTTTACACGCTGTTCGTTCTGATAACTCCAGGGTTAAGGCGGATATCAAAAGTAGTGGTCTCATCCACTGCGCTTGTTGGACTAAGGAAGGCAATCGCTTGGTAGTTGCTATAGGCAGTGCCCTTCATTCCTACATATGGGATGATACTCAGAAAGCTTTAAATGCTTGCTTCTTTTGCCCAGTATTTGATGTGGGCAGTTATATCTGTGCTATAGAAGCTACTTTAGACTTCCAAATTGCTGTAGCCACAGAGCTTCCATTAGATAAGATCTGCGGCTTAAATGCAGGCATTACTTTTGATGTGCCATCTGGTACGGAAACAGGTTCTTTAACTTCACAATCTACTCTGGCACTTGGGGATGAGGAATACTCCATGGACCTAAGAAGAAAGTCGACAGATTCAGAAAAATCAGTGGCTGTTGATTCAGTCGCTTCTTCTTCATCAGGTCCTGTGGATTTGACCCATATCCTTGCAAACCGTCGGAGATCTGATCCCAGTCCTCTCATTCCTCTGAGACACAAGGACTATGTCCCAGGAAACAATCAGGACTCTTCGTACCTGATCTTGGTAACTTTTGAAAGAAAGGTAACGACCACCCGAAAAGTCAGCATCCCAGGCATTCTGGTCCCTGATATAATAGCTTTTGACCCTAGAGCTCAGATTGTGGCAGTAGCCTCCAATACTTGTAACATTGTTTTGGTTTATTCGGTAACCTCTTCCTGCATGCCCAATATTCAACAAATCCAATTGGAGAAAAGTGAAAGACCAAAGGGTTTGTGCTTCTTGACAGATAAACTCTTGTTGATTTTGATTGGAAAGCAGAAATTCACTGACCCTGCTCTCATTCCATCTTCAAGTTCAGAAAGGTACATTATTCGTTTAATGATCAAAGAATTAATATTTGAAGAAGATTTTTCAGCACCATCTCATGCCACCCAGAATCTGCTTTCTAATTTTGAATCCTCCATGAATACTCTTGGAAAACGGAAGTTCTTTGAAAATCTTGCCATGGAAGATCAACCCTTGAGCAGGGAGCTGTTAATACCAGGTAGCACTATCATTCAATCCCCTAGTGGCAGGAGAAAACTCATAGAAGAAGTGAAGAGTCCCAGTTATGAACGAAGCTCATCATCAAGTGTGAGTGACCTTGATGAAAAAAGAGTCTCAGGTGACCCATCCATTGCTTTGGAAATGTTGGATGCTGAGCCAATTAATCGGTCAGTGGCTCCCTTTGGACTTGGGACACCAGCCAGGTTTTCCAACAGACCAGCTTCTCCTAAAGTGCAGCTGGATGTGATTCAAGAAACTTCTATTTCTCCTAAAAATAACAACTTGCCAAGTGAAAAGGGAGCAAGTCACATATCCAGGAATCTAGAGAGACTGTGTGGCAGCTTCACTGAGTTACAGCTGCACCTTTCTGAACTAACAGACTCCACTAAAAATGGAAAGAGGTTATCTTTAGCATACCCATCTTTTCAGGAGCCACCTTTTGTCCACATCACTTATCAGGTAATTTTTTATTAATTTAACATTCTTATCAGGTAGCTTTTTAAAAATTCTCTTTTTAAACATTTTATTTTAAAGAAAGGGGATGTATTTTAATTTTCACAGTCCAATTAGCAGATTTCATCAGAGCTTGACACTCAACTTGATTCAGAGTTGTGAAATAACTTGTTAGCAAAACAATCAATTACATTTCTGCAACCAGTTGGCTGAATTTTATAGGAGATTCTGCATAAGAAATCAGGGTCTTTTCTTCCTTCATTGCTCAGATGTAACTACTACTGAGGCTAATTGGAGTTGCATGCATATATCAAAAAGGAGCACAGAACATTAACAATTATCACTGTACAAAAGGGTTTTGTATTATTTAAGTGTAGATGGCTCCACAAACACTCCCACTGGATGAGACAGCTACTCCCACCAACAAGCCTATGAAGTTCAGATCTGGGTTCAGATTCAAAGTTTGCAGCTAGCCAGTATCTCTGATGGGCTGAAACAAAACTTTGGATCTAGACTTTTGCAAAATTCAGGTGGGAAAGAGCTGAACTTTGCAACTTCGCCCATCTATAATTTAGTTTTTCACTGACAATCTTTACACATCTGGACAGTTTCATTTTTTCAAAAATGTTACCTTTTTAACTTGATTTCTTAAAAAAAAAAAGTGTATGTACCTAACTGCCAATTATTTTATTAACTAATAAGTAATATGCCAAATCATCAAGTCCTTATCTAGACCTTATTCAGACAAAACTTCCATTGATTTCAGTGTGAGTTTTAACTGAGTAAGGACTTCAATATTTGGTTCATTATTTTTATTATTGTTATTTTTGAGACACCCTTCAGTTTAGTATAATAAGAAACTAGATACATTTATTTATATATCTTGCAGCTTTTGAAAATACTTTAGGATCCTTTGGTATGAAAGGCATTATGGAAATATAAGATATTAATTTTTTATTATGTAGTGATATTAAAATTATATATCTCTGGGTCAAATTTGATTCTCAGATGTGTGCGAGTGGTTTCCTGTTACATTAATGAGAGCTATCTGCACATCCAAGGAGAGAATCTTCCTCTACACATCCTGTAAGGAAATGATTACTTGATTCAAACATCATTCATCACATTTTAGAAATTATTTACTTGCCATTTTGGAGTATTACAGTGTGTTGGCACTCTGGGTGAAAGCAAAGTGTTTGATCTCGTTTGGTCAATAATTTAACTTGAATATATTGCATAAACTCCAATACACAAAGAAAAAATACTAGTTTAAATATTTTAGTATTATATTCACCAAAAAAGTAAGCACCTGTGCCTTACAGTGAATTGAAGCTCTTTTGCCTACTGAACATTTACTACCTCATTGTCTTTCAAGAAGCCCCTTCTTTTGGGTTAGAATTAGTGGTGTCAATTCTTTTCCGAATAGAATTTTAGGCTACGGGATCTAGCACCAGCTTAAGATCTGAATTACAAAGTAAGTGCTTGATTGCACAAATAGTAAGAAATATATTTGCTTTTCTTTTAAATCAAAGTGAATTTGGTGCTGGTAAAATGATGCCAGACTGATCCTATTGGAGAATGAATTTCTTTGTTTACGAAAAGAACAGGTTGGTTTCATAGCTCATCCAAAGACAGCACCACATTAAACTAATTCAGAAAAAGAGCCACTTAATGAATGTTTGCAGTGTTGTAGCCATGTTACTCCCAGGATATGAGAGAGACAAAGGTTGGTGAGGTAATATCTTTTATCAGAAGTTGGGCCAACAAAAGATATTATCTCACCCACCTTGTTTCGCCCACTTAATGACTAGGTTTCTTCCACATTTAGGTGTTCTTTGAAGGTCTACCATCTAAGTACTGACCTTGTCTAACCCTTTTCATCTTCTGAGATCTACCAAGATCACAGTATGAGGCCAAAGATAATGAAAAAGAGATTGATGGCAAAGAGACATCCAGACAGACAGAGATATATTTTACCTCAGAGACAGCCAATAATTTTCTCAGAAAATAAATGTTTTGATTAGTTTGGATTCAGACATCTGAGTCTTGTTCCTGCTTCATGAGCTGATTAGCACTCTCTGAGCTCAGAGACCAGCTCAGCCATGGAGTTACAGCCAGGCTCTGTATGCACAGAGCAAAAGGCTCAGGAAATGGCCCTACTGCCTTACGTATAAATACCTTTCTGTGGTAAACATTCTAAATATAGGTAACACTGCAGTACTGGAATACTGTAGTACAGCATTTATTTGTAAGCTTGTCGTTGCAAGGTCTGTGTCTTTGTATGGGTTTGTACAGCACTCACCACAATGTGGGCCCAATCCTGACTGAGGCAGGCATCTGGGCAGTACTGTATTATATTATAAAATACATAAAATAACAACTACCACACAATATAACCATATGGCTACTTAAAAACATAAAAGTAAGGTTTAAATCATTATAAGTAAAAAACAGCAGTAATTAATGACCAATTATCAACTTTATTATGTGACAGTGTTTATATACACCAAACTATTTAGAAAACTATGGTCTAAGATAACTCTGAACCTAAATTATTTAACAATTTCAATTTCTCTTCATAGTAAGTTCCAAAAATGGTATTTGTTTTACTAATGCTATACTAACTGTAAGGAGTCTATGTTCTTTACAGATTTGCCATGACAATACTAACTGTACCTTCTGACAGGTTTCAGAGTAGCAGCCGTGTTAGTCTGTATCCGCAAAAAGAAAAGGAGGACTTGTGGCACCTTAGAGACTAACGAATTTATTTGAGCATAAGCTTTCGTGAGCTACAGCTCACTTCATCAGATGCATTCAGTGGAAAATACAGTGGGGAGATTTACAGACACAGAGAACATAAAACAGTGGGTGTTACCATACACACTGTAACGAGAGTGATCAAGAATGTCATCTTGTCAACTGCTGGAAATGGCCCACCTTGATTATCACTTCAAAAGGTCCCCCCCCACCCCACCCCCGCGCTGGTAATAGCTCACCTTACCTGATCACTCTCGTTACAGTGTGTATGGTAACACCCACTGTTTCATGTTCTCTGTGTATATAAAATCTCCCCACTGTATTTTCCACTACATGCATCCGATGAAGTAAGCTGTAGCTCACGAAAGCTTATGCTCAAATAAATTTGTTAGTCTCTAAGGTGCCACAAGTCCTCCTTTTTCTTTTTGTAACTTCTGACACACTTATGTCTATTCAGTAGTCCCCGGGCTTATATTCTATGTGAACTGTGGACATTAGCGAGTCCATGATCACCAGGGATCCTAGAAATCTGCTTGCCTTGGAAAAATGTGGAATTTGCATTTTTTACAGAGAATCTTTAGTTTTTACATTTTGTGAAAAAATAAAAACATATACAGTGGAACCCCAATTATCTGATCTAATTGGGACCAGGGCCAGAACTGATAATCAAAAATTTGGATAATTAGGAGAATGGACAGGGCTCGGACTGTCAGCCCCATGCAGTGGGACTTCAGCTGTCAAAATTGTAAATATATCAATAACATGTGTTCAACTGATACCTACATATATTGTGGCTAGGGAAGCTAAAGTTCAGCGTTTCATTTTAATTGCAGACAAATGCAGATTTTTATGGTTTTTTTATTGGAGAATTTTGGTTTTTTTTTTTTCCCACTGAAAAGTAGGATCCCCAATGACCACTCACATTTTGGAGCTGTCACAGTTGTAGCTTGTGTAATAGCATTCAGCCATAGAGGTGATGCGATCATTCACCTTGAACAGCATATATTTAGGCTTGGAACTATTAGATTTTTATCAGTAAATGCTGGTAAACATCAATTTCACTGTACACATACAGACAAAAAATATTTCCATTGATAATAATCAAAATGTACAGACAGACAAAGTCAGAAAAATGTGGCTTGTGAACTGATTAGAGTTTCATTTAAGGATATTTACTTTGTATATTTTGACATGATATTGACAATTTGTGTTTTAACAGCTATAAAGCTTTAACTTTTCAAATCTCAATATCTACTGTCATTAAATAATTGTTGTCTGACCATCGGTTGTCTTGTCTGACCCCTCCCCATAATTTCCTGTGAAAATGCAAATTAATAACAATATTTTAAAACCTTTAAAATAAGCATCAATATTATCTGTCAAAAGTACAAAAAAAAATCTAATTCTGCCAGGCCTTCATATATTATTGCAGCTGCATCATGTAGAGATGAATGGTTTTGTGAGTATTGTGGGAGGGCAGGCAGAGAGACTCAGTCACAGGCTTTTATTAAATAAATAAAAAAAGTAAATAAAAGTAAAATAATGTGGTATAGATTTGTTTCTGAGTGCTTTTTGCAACTAGATATTTTATCACTCAGTTTCTCTCTAGAAAAAAAGAACAAGTAATTAGCCACATTCAGAAACTAATTACAGTAGGAAATTGGACCATCAGGATTCCACGTGATTGCCATTTAGACAAACCTCACTAACAGGGATAAGATTCATCTGCTGAAACTTGAAGAATACTGTTAAGCTCAAATTTTGTTCATGAGCAGTATTGTGTCAGAAATAGGTATCACTGACAGGGTATATCACAAAATTAAACAGAAAACCAAATGCATTTTGGATTATTAGTCGTCATGATTTCCCACTTAACAATCACTGATAGTGTATAGAATTCAATTTATATTTGCATAAGCACCCTTCAGACACTGTACATGTACGCTGACCTGATCAATTATAAAATAAAGAGAAAAGCAAGGTTTTACAGTAAATTAGGAGATGAGTGTAGGGCATTCCAGGTAGATGGGAACAACAACAACAAAACCTGGGACATGATCATACACAATAGTGGGAAGGCAAGGACAGAAGATAGATAGGAGACCAAGGTTAGAGGAGTAAAGTGAATGAGCTAAGGAATAGGTATACAGTATTAGGCAAGAGAGATTGGCGGTAGTAAATTAATCTCTTTATTGGTAATAAAGTCTCAAGGCTTTTTGAACATGGCACCCAAATTTCCATCTCCATCAACTCTAAGGGCATGATCCTGCAAGATGTTCAGGTTGGAAAGGGTACATGAGGTGCTGAGTACCATCTACTCCTAATGCAGTCAGTGGATATATCTCACTAGAAGAGCTCAGCACCTTGACATATAGGATACCAAGCTATCTATATTCCTGTCTTGACTGTTAGATCCAAGCTACACGATAATAACCCGATTAATGAATACATCAGAGACTGAAGACTCTCTTTTGGTAAGAAGAAAAGGAGTACTTGTGGCACCTTAGAGACTAACCAATTTATTTGAGTACAAGCTTTCGGATCCAATGAAGTGAGCTGTAGCTCACGAAAGCTTATGCTCAAATAAATTGGTTAGTCTCTAAGGTGCTACAAGTACTCCTTTTCTTTTTGCGAATACAGATTAACACGGCTGCTACTCTGAAACCTGTCTTTTGGTAAGATGGCCCTCTTTTGCCCCCAAGTTTCTGACTCAGCTATCACTTTCCTTAACTCAGGCCTTAACTTTGCTTCCAAAGCAAGAAATCTCAGAGTCATCTTTAATCGCCAACATTACTTTACTTTCTACATCTCCCTTGTCTGTACTTCAGCTTATCACCAGTTTCAGAACATTATCAGAATTTGTCCTTACCATGTCCTCTCTGCTTTTGCTTACATCCTTATCCATGCATTAATCACCTCCTATCTTGACTACTGCAGTTCCATTTTTTATGGTCTTCCTAAATCTCTGCTCTCTAAACTTCAGGCTGCCTGACTAGTCTGTCACTCCAGGAAGCAGAGTCAGATCACCTTTATCTTCCATCATTTTCATGGCTTCCTTTCTATTCCTCAATCCAATTCAAAATTGCCCTCCTGATTATCAAAATGGCTCATGGATTTACTACAGCTGGAAGAAATGGAGGAAGGAACGAGGCTGTAGGTAGATCGGAGAGAATGAAGCACATTTTTTGCCTTTAAGAAAAAAAAGAATGTTTTCTGCATTACATAGCATGTTTCTATATACACAGATTCTGCCACTCTTAGTGACACTAAGGAGTATGTACACACGAGATGCCCCATGGACTTTAATGGGATCCTTGGTGGAATAAGGCACTATTCAAAGTGAGTGAGAGTATCAGAATCTGGTCCATAGATAGTAAGTCGGGCTACCCACAACTCTGAGTGGACAGTGTACTCTGATTTGCACCACTATCTTATCAGTAGCTGGTCTTAAATTCATAGAGATGATCTTTGTACCAAGGTGAATGAATGTGGGTAGTACAGGGGGATGTACAAGATTAAAATGAAGCAAAAGGGTTAAGAAGAGGAAAGGATAGAGTTGAAGATATTGGCAGACTGATGGGTGGGGATAAAATATGTTGTTTACTTATAGTACAAACAGATTGTATAAAGCATCTAATCCAAGGGCTTTTAAAAACCTATTTGCTCTTTGCTTTAGTAAACAATTTTCCGCCCATAAATATAGTAGCTCACATGTTACAAATAGATAGCATGGACTAGACCACTGTAGCCTCCCAGCCATGTGTTGGAACACAGTTACTGCTAGTGCATTTCAAGCCCTCATCTGAAAATGACCTTAGAATTTTCATATATTTAGTACACCACTTTTCTTCAATTTTCTTACAAGATTTCTTGAGGTTTGATTGTATTCATACTTCAATATCTGATTATGGTCTCTCACTTGATTTGCACTTTTGAATAATGTTATCTTCTGAATAATAAAGTCTGACTAACCTGACTAACCTGCATTTTTCAAAACAAGAAAGAATTTGAGATAATAGTTTTTCCTCAAGACCTCAGAAGGTTTGGTGAAAGAAACTCATAAATGGAAGAGACCAATATGACTCAGAAAATAAAGAATCTTACTGTGATAGGACCATGCCCTGTCACTGAAAGGGGGAAGACAGTAACAAAGAATGATCATTAATCATAAAATCATAGAACTGTAGGCTGGCAGGGACCTCGAGAGGTCATCTACTCCAGTCCCCCGCACACATGGCAGGAATAGGTATTCAGGGCCGGATTAACTTTTTGTGGGCCCGGCACCAAACATATTTGTGGGCCCCCCTGGGGAATGAAGGGGCCGGGGCAAGAGCCCAGCCGATAGGGTGGATTTGATTTAAATCATTATTTAAATCACTAGTCAGGGAGACTCGATTTAATCATGGTTTTCTACATAAAAGTGCATTCTTGTTGGTTGTTATAATCTTAATACATTTTCTTCACAACTCAGAGATAGATGTAGGTTTCATTTTTAGAAGGTACACACTATACATTTTTAAACAGTGATTTATTTTGAAAACTTTTCAGATGAGTTTTACAGCTATATCAGAAAATGAATGATTGTTTGGTTATTTCATTTACCAAAGATAATTGAAGCAGATATTTATGAAGTCATTGGTAGGTGAACTATCTCCAGCTCAACAGGTTAATCATTAATATTTGGAGGATTTTCTTGCCAGGCTGTATTAGGAGGAGAACATCACCAGACAGACATTTAAATTGTTTTATTTAACTAAAACAACAACGTTAAGTATTCTTGATATTTTTTCTTCAACAACAAACATAATATTTTAACAAAAAAGCATATGTCCCTCGCCTCTCACATTTATCTCCAGACTTTTTCTCCTTGTCCAGGTCTATTCCTCCCCCAACAATCTTCTATTCATTGAACTTTTTGAAACTTTTCACTTTTAAAGAGAGGTAAGGGATTGACTCTGTTACAAAAATTTGCAGAGGGACAACAGAGTTGAGGTCTGTTATTTCTCACCTCTATATATTATTTATTTACTTAAAACATTTTTGCTGTTAACAAGCATATTACCTCTGGAGACACAAATCCACAGTTTGAGAACTGCAAAACTAAGCTTCTCTGATGGTATCTTTTAGACTGAGCACTGAGTCCCATTGGGTAGATAGAAAGATTAACATAAATAATCTATACGGAAGCCTGTGGAACCCCATAAGATTGTGTCCCTAATCCATGAACTATTAGAACTCATTTACAAAACTTTTCTTAAACATTACATGAATATATTGTCTCATACTATAGAATTAGAATTTATAATCCCTATTCCATGATGAGATATAATGTATCTTAATTAAAACTATCTTTAGATAGGTGTTTTTCCCTCAAAAATCCAATTTAAATAAAAAAATCTGATTTTTTAATTTTTTTAAAAAGTCATTGATTTTTATCCCCCCCCCGCCCCTGCCCACATAGAGCGGGTACCTACCTTCTTCTTGGTTCTAGCCCATTCTCTTTGTCTGTCCATGCACTGAGATGAGGGTGGGGGTGCAGGGTCTGGGAGGAAGTTAGGGTGCAGGAGCAGGCTGAGGGTTGGGGTGCAGGTTCTGGCCAGGAGCTAGGGTGAGGGAAGGGGCTCAGGGTTGGGGCAGGAGGTTGGGGTGTGGAGCACTTACGTGGGGCAGCTCCCATTTGGTGCAAGGGGTGCAGGTGGGAATGTGGGGAGGAGGGCAGGAGCTTCCGTTTGGTGCTCAGGGTGGGGATGTGGAGGGGTGCTGGAGTCAGGGCATGAGGTGTCAGGGGGCTGGGTATGTGTGGGCGGTGCAGAAGTCAGGACTGGGGGTGTGTGAGAGGGGTGCAGGAGTCAGGGCAGAGGGCTGGGGGTTGTGGGAGTGCTCCCAGCCCCCTGCCCTAAGCGGCTCACAGCAGGGTGCTGGAGGGGGTATACCCTGATTCCACCCCCTTCCCCAAGGCCACACCCCTGCCTCTTCTCCACCTCCTTCCCCAGCAGTGAGTGCACTGTGGCTCTGCTCCTCCCCCTCCCTCGCGCAGGTGATCAGCTATTCGGTGGCAGGGAGAGGAAGGGAGGGAGGGAGAGGGGGAGGACTAGGAAAGCGGCATGCTGGGAGAAGAGGTGGGGAAGGGGGAACTTGGCTGCCGGTGGAGCCAGCTCTGCAGCAGGAGCCGGCAGGACCAAGCTTCTGCCTGCTGCCCCCGCTGCAGAGAGCGGTGGGTGGGGGGCGTAGAAGAGCAGGCCTGGCCGGGGCCCCTTTAGACCGTGGGCCCGGCGCCATGGTAAATCCAGTATTGTAGGCATTATCTAGACCATGCCTGACAGGTGTTTGTCTAACCTGCTCTTAAAAATCTCCAATGATGGAAATTCCACAACCTCACTGGGCAATTTATTCCCGTGCTTAACCACCCTGACAGTTAGGAAATTTTTCCTAATGTCCAACCTAAACCACCCTTGCTTCAAATTAAGCCCATTGCTTGTTGTCCTATCCTCAGTGGTTAAGAACATTTTTTTCCCCTCCTCCTTGTAACAACCTCTTATGTACTTGAAAACTGTTATGACTCCACCTCAGTCTTCTCTTCTCCAGACTAAACAAACAAATTTTTTCAATCTTCCCTCATAGGTAATGTTTTCTAGACCTTTAATCATTTTGTTGCTCTTCTCTCCAATTTGTCCACATCTTTCCTGAAATGTGGTGCCCAGAACTGGACACAATATTCCAGTTGACGCCTAATCAGCGCGGAGTAGAGCGGAATAATTACTTCTTGTGTCTTGCTTAAAACACTCCTGTTAATACATCCCAGAATGATGTTCGCTTTTTTTGCAACAGTGTTATACAGTTGACTCATATTTAGCTTGTGGTCCACTATGACCCCCAGATCCCTTTCCTCAGTACTCCTACCTAGGCAGTCATTTCCCATTTTAGATGTGTACAACTGATTGTTCCTTCCTAAGTGGAGTATTTTGCATTTGTCCTTATTGAATTTCATCCTATTTACTTCAGACTATTTCTCCAGTTTGTCAAGATCATTTTGAATTTTAATCCTATCCTCCAAAACACTTGCAACCCCTCCCAGCTTGGTATCATCCATAAACTTTATAAGTGTACTCCTGTATGCCATTATCTAAATCAGAATTGATCCCTGTGGGACCCCACTCAATATGCCCTTCCAGCTTGACTGTGAATCACTGATAACTACTCTCTGAGGATGGGTTTCCAACCAGTTATGCACCCATTTTATAGTAATTCCATCTAGGTTGTGTTTCCCTAGTTTGTTTATCACAAGGTCATGCGAGACAGTATCAAAAGCCTTAAAGTCAAGATTAGGGCTGTCGATTAATTGCAGTTAACTCACGTCATTAACTAAAAAAATTAATCGTGATTAATTGCACTGTTAACCAATAGAATACCAATTGAAAATTATTAAATATTTTGGACGCTTTTCTACATTTTCTAATATATTGATTTCAATTACAACACAGAATAGAAAGTGTACAGTGCTCACTTTATATTATTATTTTTATTACAAATATTTTCACTGTAAAAATGATAAACAAAGAAATACTGAATTGATAAACAATGATTAAATGATAAACAATTTAAATACTTTTCAATTCACCTCATACAAGTACCATAATGCAATATCTTTATCATGAAAGTGCAACTTACAAATGTAGATTTATTTTTGTTACATAACTGCACTCAAAAAACCAAAACAATGTAAAACTTTAGAGCCTTCAAGCCTACTCAGTCCTACTTCTGGTTCAGCGAATCGCTAAGACAAACAAATTTGTTTACATTTACAGGACCTAATGCTGCCTGCTTCTTATTTACAATGTCACCTAAAAGAGGGAACAGGCATTTACATGGCACTTTTGTATCCAGCGTTGCAAGGAATTTATATGCTAAACATTTGTATACCCCTTCATGCTTCGGACACCATTCCAGAGGACATGCTTCCATGCTGATGACGCTCATTTAAAAAAAGGCGTTAATTAAATTTGTGACTGCACTCCTTGGGGGAGAATTGTATTTCTCCTGCTCTGTTTTACCCACATTCTGCCATATATTTCATGTTATAGCAGTCTTGGATGATGACCCAACACATGTTTGTTTTAAGAACACTTTCACTTCAGATTTGACAAAATGCAAAGAAGGTACCAATGTGAGATTTCTAAAGATAGCTACTGCACTTGACCCAAGATTTAAGAATCTGAAGTGCCTTCCAAAATCTGAGAGGGACGAGGTGTGGAGCATGCTTTCAGAAGTCTTAAAAGAGCAACAGTCGATTCGGAATCTACAGAATCCGAACAGCCAAAAAAGAAAATCAACCTTCTGCTGTTGGCATCTGACTCAGATGATGAAAATGAATATGCATCGCTCTGCACTGCTTTGGATTGTTATCGAGCAGAAAGCATCATCAGTATGGATGCATGTACTCTTGCATGGTTGAAGCATGAAGGGACATATGAATCTTTAGCGCATCTGGCACATAAATATCTTGCGATGCCAGCTACAACTGTGCCATGTAAACACCTATTGTCACTTTCAGGTAACATGATAAACAAGAAGCAGGCAGCATTATCTCCTGCAAATGTAAACAAACATGTTTGTCTGAGCAATTGGCTGAACAAGAAGTAGGACTGAGTGGACATGCAGGCTCTAAAATTTTTAATTGTTTTATTTTTGACTGCAGTTATTTTTTGTACATAACTGTACATTTGTAAGTTCAACTTTCATGATAAAGAGATTGCACTACATTATTTCTATTAGGTGAATTGAAAAATACTATTTCTTTTGTTTTTTACTGTGCAAATATTTGTAATAAAAATAATAATATAAAGTGAGCACTGTACACTTTGTATTCTGTGTGGTAATTGAAATCAATATATTTGAAAATGTAGAAAACACCCAAAAATAATTAAATAAATGGTATTCTATTATTATTTAACAGTGCAATTAATCAGTTTTTTAATCAGTTTACAGCCCTAGTCAAGATATATCACATCTACCATAGTATAAATGTAGCATTTCAACTTTTTCCTATCACGTACATTACAAATTTACCTGTTCAGGAAGGCTCAGTGAAGCAGAACCCAGGACTGCAGTAGAAAACCTTTAGCTGCTGAGTTTCTGGAAAGCTGCCAAGAAAGGGAGAAAAATAAGGTAGAATAACAATAGCTCTTTGGGAAGTGGCAGGAAAATTAGTGTTGCCAACTTTTTTGATTTTATTGTGAGTCTCGCGCTATTTGATGTTTTACTTAAAGCTTCAGCTCACTGAGGCATGTGATTACATGAAATTCTCAGCTTTCATTTTAAAAAAAAGTTTTCTAGCCCTCATGGTTGCAGAGAAAAGCTTGAACATGTGACTTGAGGGTACCCTAAAGGTTCAAAAACAAAAAGAAAAAACATCCAATCCATATTTTAAAATCTTGTGATTGTTAAGGCAGCTTTGTGATTTTTGGGTCCTGACTCATGAGTTTGGAAAGTTTGGGTTGGCAATACTGAGACTGGCTGGCTACAAGCTATGTGACCCTTTTACAAAGCTGTAAAATCTGGTGGCTGCAACAGATGAGGGAAAGGCTTGCTCATGTTGCCAGATTCTTGTTGAGGGAGTGCTGGAATCAGATACATTATAGGAAGTTGGCCAAAAGAAGCTGGGCAGATAATATCCACTTGAGTATCTGGAAATATTTGTCACTTCTGTGTACGTATCCCCTTGGTCCTCCAATAAACTGTTTATGGATAAAGCAGTTTACAGTAAAGACTTTTAAACTGAAAACTACAAGCCCTTTTAGCCCACTAGAGAGCGCAATACATCAGAATCAGAGATACAGCTTCTAGGAGCAGACAGTGAAACTTGATGGAGTTGGAGGAAGAATGATCTTGGGGTTAAAGCACAAGGGTGGGAGGCATGAGATCTTGGTTCTATTCCCTACGCTGCTACAAATTACCTCTATGGGCTTCAGTAAATCACTTAATTTCTCTGTGCCTTGGTTTCCTCATCTATAAAATGGGAATAATAATCAAGTACCTCTCAAGAATGTTATGAGGCTAAATTGATTAATGTATGTAAAGCATTATGTGTTCCTCAAAGAAAAGGTGCATTATTGTTACTTAAACTAAATGATAAATCGGAAGAGGCTGAAATAAATTGGAGCAATTAAAAACAGAGGAAGACCCATGATCTAACAGAATTCTCCAACAGTCAGACATAAAATGTAACAGATATTAATTTATCTCAATAAACAGGAAAAGTGCCTGACCACTTGAGAGAGACTAATGTGACACTAATATTTAAAAGCAGTGAAAGGAAAAGAACTGTGAAACTAAAGATCTGGATTTCTGAAATCTGTACAAGGAAAAAATGTAAAATCATGGGTAGAAATAAGATAAAGGATCTTGGACAGAACAGACTGGTCTAAGACAGTCCATGTGGTTTTATAAAGAGTAGGTCATACTATAAAATTGTGATTCACTTATTGCGGGAGGCTACAATAAGAGCTGGCAGGATTAAGCAAAAAACTTAATGCACCAAATTCATCCCTAACATAACTTTACTAATTATAATCAGCTGATTTGTAGTCAATTGAGATGGATCTGGGATTAATTTGTCTTGATCATACTTGACTTGAAGATAACTAGTATGAAGAAATGGGCCTGCACTACATCCAAACCCCCTCAAATTCTATGAAGGATAACCTTTGGGTCAGAATTTTTCAGCTCAGGCCCATCATTGTTTATAAGTTATTGATGCAAGAGCAAATCAGACAACATTTTGTTGTTTCTACCAGTATTCTGGCAAAATGTGGCAGTGTTTGGATGGTACAAGCTCATAAGAACAACAACAAAAAAAATCACTTTGCTTTTGTGCACAAATATCTGCATATGCAAATATAAATTTTTTGAATCATAGAATATCAGGGTTGGAAGGGACCTCAGGAGGTCATCTAGTCCAACCCCCTGCTCAAAGCAGGACCAACCACAACTAAATCATCCCAGCCAGGGCTTTGTCAAGCCTGACCTTAAAAACTTCAAAGGAAGGAGATTCCACTACTTCCCTAGGTAACGCATTCCAGTGCTTCACCACCCTCCTAGTGAAAAAGATTTCCTAATATCCAACCTCAACCTCCCCTACTGCAACTTGAGACCATTACTCCTTTTTCTATCATCTGCTACCCCTGAGAACAGTCTAGATCCATTCTCTTTGGAACCCCCTTTCAGGTAGTTGAAAACAGCTATCAAATCCCCCCTCATTCTTCTCTTCCGCAGAATAAACAATCCCAGTTCCCTCAGCCTCTCCTCATAAGTCATGTGTTCCAGTCCCCTAATAATTTTTGTTGCCCTCCACTGGCCACTTTCCAATTTTTTCACATCCTTCTTGTAGTGTGGGGCCCAAAACTGGACACAGTACTCCAGATGAGGCCTCACCAATGTCGAATAAAGGGGAACGATCACATTCCTCGATCTGCTGGTAATGCCCCTACTTATACAGTCCAAAATGCCATTGGCCTTCTTGGCAACAAGGCACACTGTTGACTCATATCCAGCTTCTTGTCCACTGTAACCCCCTAGGTCCTTTTCTGCAGACCTGCTGCCTAGCCATTCAGTCCCTAGTCTGTAGCGGTGCATGGGATTCTTCGGTCCTAAGTGCAGGATTCTGCACTTGTCCTTGTTGAACCTCATCAGATTTCTTTTGGCCCAATCCTCTAATTTGTCTAGGGCCCTCTGTATCCTATCCCTACCTTCCAGCATATTTACCTCTCCTCCCAGTTTAGTGTCATCTGCAAACTTGCTGAAGGTGCAATCCACGCCATCCTCCAGATCATTAATGAAGATATTGAACAAAACCGGCCCCAGGACCGACCCTTGGGGAACTCCACTTGATACCAGCTGCCAACTAGACATGGAGCCATTGATCACTACACGTTGAGCCCGACAATCTAGCCAGCTTTCTATCCACCTTGTAGTCCATTCATCCAGCCCATACTTCTTTAACTTGCTGGCAAGAATACTGTGGGAGACCGCGTCAAATACTTTGCTAAAGTCAAGGAATAACATGTCCACTGCTTTCCCCTCATCCACAGAGCCAGTTATCTCATCATAGAAGGCAATTAGATTAGTCAGGCATGACTTGCCTTTGGTGAATCCATGCTGACTGTTCCTGATCACTTTCCTCTCCTCTAAGTGCTTCAGAATTGATTCCTTGAGGACCTGCTCCATGATTTTTCCAGGGACTGAGGTGAGGCTGACTGGCCTGTAGTTCCCAGGATCCTCCTCCTTCCCTTTTTTAAAGATGGGCACTACATTAGCCTTTTTCCAGTCGTCCAGGATCTCTCCTGATTGCCATGAGTTTTCAAAGATAATGGCCAATGGCTCTGCAATCACATCCACCAACTCCTTTAGCACTCTTGTTGCTAACATACCTGAAGAAACCCTTCTTGTTACTCTTAACATCTCTTGCTCGCTGCAACTCCAAATGTGATTTGGCCTTCCTGATTTCACTCCTGCATGCCTGAGCAATATTTTTATACTCTTCCCTGGTCATTTGTCCAGTCTTCTACTTCTTGTAAGTTTCTTTTTTGTGTTTAAGATCAGCAAGGATTTCACTGTTAAGCCAAGCTGGTCGCCTGCCATGTTTACTATTCTTTCTACACATTGGGATAGTTTGTCTCTGTAACTGCAATAAGGATTCTTTAAAATACAGCCTGCTCTCCTGGACTCCTTTCCCCCTCATGTTATTCTCCCAGGGGATCCTGCCCATCAGTTCCCTGAGGGAGTCAAAGTCTGCTTTTCTGAAGTCCAGGGTCCATTATTTGCTGCTCTCCTTTCTTCCTTGTGTCAGGATCCTGAACTCGACCATCTCATAGTCACTGCCTCCCCGGTTCCCATCCACTTTTGCTTCACCTACTAATTCTTCCCAGTTTGTGAGCAACAGGTCAACAAGAGCTCTGCTCCTAGTTGGTTCCTCCAGCACTTGCACCAGGAAATTGTCCCCTACACTTTCCAAAAACTTCCTGGTGTGTCTGTGCACTGCTGTATTGCTCTCCCAGCAGATATCAGGGTGCAAATGCAAAGGTCTGCAGGGACACTCATTACACCCATTGCTGAAAATTAAGTCCCTTGAACCTTATGTATAAATCTAAGTGAAATATAGTATTACTAAAAACAAAAGGAAGAACTTGAGGGAACTAAAATGATCAGCGGGGAGGTCTCATAAATTATGGCTTCAAACAAAGATTAAACAAATTACCAGTGGTTTGAGATCAGAAAGGAAAAGACTGAAAGGGGATTTATTTGAAGGATTTCAAATTACTTGGATTTTTTTCTTCTAGTCATTACACAATAACAAATTGCTAATTTATTTTTAGCATGGGGACAAGAGTACAAATATCTGCAGGGATTTTTTTTTTTTTAATTCAGAGACATTTGTACAGTGCCTATCCTAATAGGACCTCTCAGAGCAACCATAATACACAAATTAAATAATATTAAACTACTCATCTGCATGAGTTATTTAAAATAGAATGGGGGAAAGGTAATTTCACAGAAGTTCAGAGGCATTGTGATGGTATTTATAATCCAGTGCGGTTACGTGAAAACCAGGAGGATTTAACGTGCTGCAATGAAAGAAAAGAGACTATGTGGTTTAAGAAGGGTTTAAAATGCTGCAGGGTAAAGAGCACGTGGATGCAGCATAAGATGTTATGTGGTATAGAGCATGTGGCTGCAGCAAAACTGTTTGAGATCTGAACAGAATCAAAAGCAGCAAGAGAGCTTGAATAGAAACTAAGAATTGAGCATTAACAGAGATTAGGAGACATTTATTTAAACCAAAGGTTAATTAACATGTGAAACAGATTACTAAATACAGAAATAGACGATGCAGCTGTGAACTGATTTAAAAAGAAGTTTGACATCAAGAAGAAATATCAAAGGATAATAAGTGCAAACGCTAACTAGAGCAGAACCCAAATTAAGTTTAGGGAAGATGATGTCTCTTCTTTCTGTCCTAAAATGTTACAGTGCTGCAGTTGGTTTCATGCTGAATATACAAAAGGAAAATTGGAGGCAGAGGGGGTCAACAGCATATTAATTAAATAAGAAGATTGTTAAATTGGGAGATGTTGCAACCACAAGTGATGCCAGAGGAATAAAATAGGTTCTAAAGAAATGGAAAATAAGGGCAGGAAATAAAGTGAGCTTCAAAGTAGAAAAATACAGGAGTAGGTTTTAGGAGGAAATAATCCAAACCATAAGATATTTAATAATGGCAGAGGGTCACTTGAAAAGCAGTAATGCTGAAATTTGTCTCTAGATAATAGTGGACAGCAAATTAAATATAAGCATATCTATCAATTACGTTGCTGCTTAGATTTTACAATCATCAGGTGTTCCTCATGCTGTGGTCTTGTGGACTTGGGCTCAGACCCACAAAGGTATTTAGGCTCCTAACTTCTATTGATTTTGATGAAAGTTGGGAGCCTAAATATATCTGTGGATCTGGACCAAAATGTGCGATCATCAGTAGGAACAGAATTCAGAGGCCTTAGTCCAGCTAAACTCCACTCAGCACAGAACCAAAGCGGAGGACAAGGCTGACTGAATACCATCTTTATACTCCCCCATTCTCTGGTTGGCTGGTTTGACTCCCAGTGTAAGTTCCACCCCTGCTTAGAAAGCTATAATAGACTTGCCAAGACTGCCTGATTACGGCAGCTGCCCTGATTAGGGCCCTGATTAGGGCAGCTCTACAGTCCCTCTGTTCTGCCAGGGCTGTGCAGATGGATTGTATTGGGGCCAAATGTGTGACCAAAGATATTCTGTTCGATAAACACACACACATGTACAACAGGAATTAAGGAGACTGCTTATTAGTTGTAGTAGCATTAGGCTTGTAAGCTCCGTAGGCCAATCACTAATAGATGACAGGATCACACCCACTTAAGCAGGATTGAAATTCACCCAGAAGAGGACAATAGACACTTATACACATGGCTCAGTACATTACATACTCCTGAGGGCATTCTGTGCTAAAAAAATTAAAATTTTGCACCAAAAAAATTCTGCAAATTTTATTTGTCAAATAAATGTGGAGGCTCCAGCATAGCATTGGGGAAGACAGTCACTGGCTGCACAGAGGTGAGAGATCACTGTGCAGTTCCCCCCCAACACCCGGGACACAGACTCAGCAGTGAGGCTGCACTCAACTCTGACACAGCACAATGATCGGGCCTGCCCCAGAAACACACCTGAGTCCTGCATCTCCATGCCAGGTGCACCAGGTGTGGGGCAGGCAGGCTCAGCAAGGCAGGATCCAAGTGTTGAGGGGCTTGTTGTATGGGGTTCTGCGTGCAACAGTAATGGGACTCTGCAGGGAGGTCCAGGTGAAGGTAGTTGGGGCTTAGCAGGGAGGGGGGCATCTGGGTGTGTGGGGATATAACTTGGCAGGGGGTCTGGGTGTGGGGAGCTCACTGGGGAGTCTAGATGCTGGGGAACTGGGGCTCAGTGGGGTGGGAATCCAGGTTCAGCTGGTTGGGGTTTGGTGGGGTGGGGATCCGGGTGTCTTATTGGGGTGGGGGAGTGGGGCTTATCAGGGGAGTTCTGAGTGAGGGGTGTGTGAGGCTTGGTGGGAGGGTCTTGGTATGAATAGGTCTGGATGCACAGGGGTTGGGTGGATAGTGGAGCAGCTCCCTGTACAGGGAGCCCTCCCCCTGCAGCTGAGGAGCGATGGATGCAGGAAGTGTGCGGGGAGGGAGTTTGCAGAGCTTCCTGAAGCTGGGGGAGAAATCTGGGGTTGGGTCTGACCCCGCCCCAGATGCCATGCAGGGGAAGAGGAAGTCCTGTCCTCTCCAGCCCTGAACCTAGCGCAGGATAGGAGCCACCAGCTGGGTCTTCCCCAGTCCTTCCCCCTGCCCTATAGTGATTTACCTCTCTGCTGGCTGCCCTGGACACCCGAAACATACTGCTGGGAAAGGTTGCATGACCACTCTTGTGGTTTCCCTTTGCTTTCCTGTCAGAAAGTCATTTTTCTGCAGGGAAGCAAAGAAATCTGCGGGGACATAAATTCTGTGCATGTGCAGTGACGCTGAATTCCCCCAAGAGTAGTTACATTTGCAAGGCAATATAGCATCAAAGAAGCCAGTGCAGTTTTGAGCTGCACGTTGTAGCCAATGATTTTAGTTTCGTATCCATTTATTGTGTGATGTTATGATTAATCAATTTATGTTACATATATTCATTGTTTGTTAATTAGAGTTAATTTGTAGGATTATAAATGTATAAGATTGATCAGTATTTAGAGGAACTGAGTAAGTAAGGAAGGAACCAAGTAGACATGAGTAAGACAAGCTGAAACACAAGACCTGTAGGTTGAGGCCTGCAAGACTTTAGCTTAGCTATTTTAGGTGTTGGAGACAAGAAACAATGACATAAGTGACTGAGAAATAACCTGATTCCCTAAGACTATGGGAAAAGAGGTACCAACTGGTAAAATTGCACAAAATTACTCAGAAGATTAATATCAGATCATAAAAATACTGTAAAGGTGCATCTAACTCAGACATGTGTCTTAAACCACGGGATACAGGTTGTGCGTCAATGCTAATGAGAACAAAGGAAACTTACACAGCCTATAGAAAATTGGGGTCTCTTAAGTTTCCAGGAGACACCGAGCAATAAGAGAAAAGACGGTGGACACTTTTATGGACACACGCAGAATGTAGGTGTAGACAGAATCACATTAGAAAAAGGGAATGCCCAGAATGGGAAAACTGAGCTCCCTTGGGAGACTTCAGCAGGAACCATCCCTCTACTGATGATCAAGCCACGAGAGACCCATCAGACCCTAACACTGTTGTTAAGAATGTGAGTACAGTAACTCCTCACTTAAAGTTGTTCTGGTTAACCTTGTTTTGTTGTTATGTTGCTGATCAATTAGGGAACATGCTCATTTAAAGTTGTGCAATGCTCTCTTATAACATTGTTTGGCGGCTGCCTGCTTTGTCCACTGCTGGCAGAAAGAGCAGCCCGTTGCAGTGAGCTGGTGGGGGCTTGGAACCAGGGTGTGCTGGCAGCCCCCCTATCAGCTCCACATTCCCCAAAGTTCCTTGTGTGGCAGCTGCCCAGCAGGCTGTCAATTGCCAGCAGTTCAGCTGTCCCTCCCCCCACTGCCATGTGCTGCTCCTGCCCTCTGCCTCGGAGCTGCTCCCCGGAGCCTCCTGCTTGCTGTACGGCGGGGGGGGGAAGGAAGACGGGGGCTAATGTCAGTGTGTCCCCCTCCCCCCTGCTTCTGCCCCCCGCTTACCCCATTTCCATAGACCTGCGGGGGGGGGGGACACGACACGACACGACAGGGCTCAGGACGGTGGGAGTTTCCTGGCAGCAGCTTCTGTCTCAACTTGCTGATCTACTTAACAAGGCAATGTACTTAAGAGTGGGGTCAGCGTACTTGTGTCTCTGTCTCTGTCTGCCATGCTGTCTCCCCTCCCTCCATTTGTTCTACCTTGTAGAGTGTGAGGCTACATTAACAACAATGTGTTAACCCTTGAGGGCTCAGCCAAGTGCTAGTTCATCATTTAGCAGTAAGGCATTCCCTGGGAAATATCCCACCCTCTTCCACCCTCTGACTCCACCACCTCAACAAAGCTTCACAATCATTGCTGTGTATCAGTATTAAATTGTTTGTTTAAAACTTATACTGTGTGTGTATATGTATACATATATATAATATAGTCTTTTGTCTGGTGAAAAAAATTTCCCTGGAACCTAAACCCCCCTAATTACATTAATTCTTATGGGGATATTGTATTCACTTAACATCGTTTCGCTTAAAGTCTCATTTTTCAGGAATCTAACTACAACGTTATGCGAGGAGTTACTGTATAACTATATTTGCAACTTGTGCATAGGTCTCTACAGAATTTCTATATGCTTGGTAATCATAAGATAAAACTTATAAAACAGATGAGACTTTGTACTGGTGAATGTATGTATGGTCACTACCCTTGGTCTTTGTGTTACTAGAGACTCTAACTCTGAAGCAAGTAGCAGAGGTGACTTTCACTCTGTTAAGCTTGAAACTGTGGCTGCCAGAGCTGAATCCACGGTGATGTAATACCAGGTTATAAAATTCACTTTAAATAAAATAAAAGGCTACAACCTGCAGACATGACTCTAAGGAGCTGGAAGCCAAATGAATCCCTTTCTACTTGGGCCTGGTGAGACAGTACCTATAATATTGCAGTTAGATATGGGTGCCATGTTACCATAAATATATAGATACATTGTTGGGAGTAAAGAGAAGATGAAAACCCAAAATGATAAAGGAGCTGGAGGGTTTGATTCTTGATGTAAAAAGTGGCTAGTATTCTAACATGACCTTTTTTTTACCTGTATGTGTCCGAAGAAGTATTTCTCAAATGGAGCTGTTGCTGAAGAAACAAGAACTGTTCTCCTTTGTGATGGCAAGATCCATCTGAATTTAGTCCAGCAGCTTTTTGATCTACCCATTATTGAAATGAAACATGGTAAGTTCTGTTTATTTCTGGTGGCTGGGTTACAGACAACATTTTCAATATCAGAGTTGTACTTGGAAACATATATAGGTATTTTGACATTTTTCCCAATAAGCCCTTGTTTTTGTCGTCTGAAACATGGCAGAAGGTAGTAGTGCTGGCTTGAAGTAGTAATAACAAACACCAAATACATGGTTTCCATCATCAGCACCCCCCTATAAAAATTGTTCCAGCACCCCTGCCAGAACATCTCCCAAAATTACTTAAATGTTAGGGATGATTGCATCGGTGCCTGTGACAGAGTGCTGGGCAACAGCACCTGAGCCAGCACTCTGGTCACTGCAGCTCTAATTAATTACTCCAGAGCAGATCTCATTAAGAAGAGCTGTGCCTGATTGATGGGCTGGGGAGAACTAAGAGGCTAATTAGGCCATTAGGCAAATGGTACAAAAGGCACAGGAAGGAAGTGGGATGGAAGGAAGCAGATAGAGAGAGGGAGGGAGAGATTGTTCTTCCCTGCTTACCTCAGGAGCTGAAGACTCCCTAGGACTGGAGGTGTAAGTAAGGCTGCACAGAGTATAAGGGAGGTGGAAAGCAATATTGTAAATTATAAATATTGTAAATTGTATATTTTTACCAGCAAAAATGTCGCTGAGCTGTTTGTGGACTTGAGCAGAGGCAAGAGCAAGCGTGCCCTGCCGTGCTGCCCCGAAACCAGAGCAATCAGTTACATTCCTCTGTGGAGGGAGACAGAGAAAATAATCAGGACACAAAGTTCTTTGGAAACAGGGATGCTTCCTTTTAAAGCCTTTTGACATCCTTACCCCTTTACCCTCTTCCACAAACATGCCATGTACCTGATGATATGGGGCAGGGGGTGGGGGGAATCATTCCTAGGATATTAAACTTTTTATGTCTGGAAAGTCTTGGGATTAGTGTAATCTAAAATTAGTACAGGAACCTAGTGTTCTAATCTGCCAAACTCTTCTCTTTTTACCTTCCACCAGTGATGTATTTGTAAAGATGGGGAGGATCCAAGAAAATCTTCTCCCTGGTCCATGAACTATCTAATCCTTGTCTGTAAATGTTTATCAGCTTCTCAGCCACCGCAGGGCATGTATTTCCCCCCCTCTCCTCTAAAATGGTTTCTGTGGCTGGTTTTATCATATGTTATATATATTATAAATGTTTGCCTTGGTCTGTAGCTGTGATCTCTTTGAGTGGCTTCCCTCCCACAGGGACACCCAACAATAAATTCCTACCTCCCCACCCAGTTACCACCAACAAATAAAAATATTCCTCATAATTAGAGCTGGGTGGGAGATGATTTTTCTGTCCCATGAAAATTTTCAACATTTCAAAAATTTTCAGAGAGCAAAAGCAATCCTGGCCCCAGTAGCCTAGTGGTTAGGGCACTCACCTGGGATGAGGGAAACCTAGGTTTAAATCCCTGCTCTGAATCAGATACTTGAGGTACTTGAGCTTGGCTCTCCCACATCTACCAGGCTATTGGCAGTTCTGGGGTGGGACTCTCTCTCTCTCTCTCTCTCTCTCATTTTGACCAAAACTTCCATTCTGTACCTAAGAAACCTTCCTGACTGTAATATGCTATGATTGGCAACTTACCTCTAAACAGAGACCAGCAGAGGGATGGCACAGGTGCTGTCAGTGAGGACAGACCAGCGTAGGAAAATCTGCACAGCACCTGCTTACACTAGGCCTGATTAATCCTGGTGCTGATGCTAAGATCAGTGCAAAAACTGAGAATGGTGGCTCCCTGAAACTGGTTTGGTGTTGGGCTGCCTTAACTTTTACCCTGGCTGCAGTGGTCTCTCTGAGTAGCTCCAGCAGCCAAGCATGGGTGGGACATAAGACATCTCTCCCTCTGTCAGCATACCTCTTGTACTGGAGGTGGCTGCAGGTGGTGGAGTAGAGCCAACTATGCCAACTGTTCACCTGCTGGGGAGGCCCTCTGTGGAATTGGTATTTTCAGAGAGATCCCTTTGCAGCAACACAAAGTGGCTTTAGCATGGGGAGGAGGTGATGAATTCCCATCTTTGGCCAGCACTATCAGTTCTTGATTTTAAGAGCACCAAATTCACCTGTTTAATTTAAAAAAAAAAAAAAAGACATGGAGAGATTATTATGAAAATGAACAAGAAAGGCTGATAATTTAGTTAACGTCAACACTCTTCATTTTGATGCCCCAGGTTTTACAGAAGACAAATGCCACAACACAGAAGCACCTACAGATGTCTCTTCTGTCCAGTGTGCTGTTACACTCTTACAAATGGACTCCTTTTTTGAAAGAGCAAAGGGAGTTGTTGAACCAAGAATCCCTCTCAAACCATGCAAAATTTACCAGATTCAGAGCAGAGGGATTTATGTGATTCTTCCATCAATTGAAGAACTGACCGGGAGTGGGGGCAGGCTGCACTCCCTGAGTTTTCCTTTGAGTTTGGGATTCAGGTGAGCTACAAAGCTCAAAGTATAATCCATCAAAATTGCTGAGTTTCACCTAGTTTTGCATTGAAACCCTGTAAAACCACAAGTTTTGCATAGTTTTGACACAAAACCATGAGATGGCCTGGGCACAAGTGACATGTTTGTGAACATTAGCAGACTGTACTACAAATGTGGGGTGATTTTCCAGTTTGCAACAAAACACAAAAAGTACACTGAAGGGTTAACAGAAATGTTATTCAGCTCCATCCCATCCTCTAATGCCACATAATTAGATGGGACACTTTGACAAATGTCCTTAGTTTGCAGCGATGGTTTCCATTTTTTTTTCTTTCGAATGAACATTTTGAAATGCTAATCTGCAACCGTGGGCCAAATTCATACTGACGCAAACCCACTGAAATGAATAGAATTACATCAGGAATGAACTTAGCCTTGCCCTGTGCTTCAAGTCCAGTAGCATAATGCCATTACCCTCACTAAATACAGCCTGTCAAATACAGCATTGGTAACAGCACATATTTGGAGGTCTCAGTCTTCTGCAGGTCATCTGTAATAATTATGTAAAGTAAAGGAGTATTTTTAAGATTACTTTTTGCACCACCCTATCTCTAAGTAACAAAACATTTTGTGGGATATAATATAACACGAGTGTTAACTTATTGCAATTGTGATTTTTTTCAAACTTTCAAATGAATGGGGACAAAAACTCACAAGAGAATAAAAAAGCAGGTTTTATCAGTTCGGCTGATAATACAGTTCTGTTGGTTTGTGTGGCAGCGTTTCCAATTACAGCCCTCTAGTTTATAGACTCCAAAGTCTGTCCAGAATTAGAAAGAAGGTATTAACAGAAAAAGATTAAATGTTCATGGCTGGGAATGACAATCTTCTTATGATGTTATAGGTGACATGACAACATGAAATAGTGAAGCAGCTTGTGAAAGTGCTTAGTTAATAGCATAAGGAAAGGTGATTTTGCTTTGCCAAATACACGATGTTGCAACTGAAAAAAAAATCAAGCACAGGGTTTTAGGGTTTTTACACTTCCATAATCTTTTTCATTTTGAGTAGAAAAGTAAATTTATAAGAACTATCAAAATATACACAATGAAACATAGCCTACCAAAGATGCTATTCAAGGTCCTCTATTCCATAGTTACGGGACAAGTTGGCCTTATCAATAATATGGCACACAGTTCCCAGAGTGGTACTGCTGTCAGTGCTCTTTCTTCTGAAATGTCCAACTGAATAAAACAAAGGATATAGAGACAAATTGTTATATATGTGTATGTTATGTCTTCTGATAACAAATAGGTAGCCCATTAGGGAAAAGACCCACTAGCAGTAAACAAACACAGTAAATATTGCTTTATTTTAAAAGGTGACTTACAAAGGAAAGAAAATAGGTTAGTATTCTTTTCTGCGTCTATATGATGCATGAAGCAAGCCTGAATGGTTTTGATTTTCTTTCTTTCTTTCTTCTTTCTTTTCTGCTTTTTCTTTTTTTTTCTTAAAACATTAGAAATTCAGATCGGTCTACCCTACATTTTCGCGAGAAACTTTGGACAACTGGAGAGCTAATAGGTTTATGATATCAGAAATACTATACAGGTGAAACATAATTGAGAGGAGAAGTGATTTTTATTCAGTCAGTTTAAAAATCTTGTTGTTATTGTTATCACCTATTTAATATAAATGCCCGAGAAACACTTGGGAGAAAAGACATCTGTCAGAGATTCAACAACACACCTCTTCAACTGAGGACTATGAAAGCTCAAAATCCCCATTTCTGAGACCTCTAACAAGTCATCCCACAAACCCACTAAGAACAAGACTTGACAGTCCTGATATTTCTAAGGTAAAAACCAAGCAATAGTAAAAACCAGACATACAAAAACAAAACCCTCTCAAGACCTCTTTATATCATAATTAGGGCTGTCAAGTGATTAAAAAAAAATTAATAACAATTAATCACGTAATTAAAAAATTAATTGTGATTAATCGCACTGTTAAACAATAATACAATACCATTTATTTAAATATTTTTGGATGTTTTCTACATTTTCAAATATATTGATTTCAGTTACAAAACAGAATACAAAGTGTACAGTGCTCACTTTATATTTATTTTTGATTACAAGTATATGCACTGTAAAACAAACAAAAGAAACAGTATTTTTCAATTCACCTAATACAAGTACTGTAGTGCAATCTCGTTATCATGAAAGTTGAACTTACATATGTACAGTTATGTACAAAAAAAACTACATTCAAAAATAAAACAAAATCCACTCAGTCCTACTTCTTGTTCAGCCAATCGCTCAAACAAATTTGTTTACATTTGCAGGAGATAATGCCCACTTCTTGTTTACAGTGTCACCTGAAAGTGAGAACAGGTGTTCTCATGGTACTGTTGAAGCCGGCATCGCAAGATATTTACCTGCCAGATGCGCTGAAAATTCATAGGTCCCTTCATGCTTCAACCACCATTCCAGGGGATATGCATCCATACTGATGATGGTTCTGCTCGATAACGATCCAAAGCAGTGCAGACAGATGCATGTTCATTTTCATTACCTGAGTCAGATGTCACCAGCAGATTTTCTTTTTTGGTCGTTCGGGTTCTGTAGTTTCTGCATTGGAGTGTTGCTCTTTTAAGACTTTTGAAAGCATGCTCCACACCTCATCCCTCTCAGATTTTGGGAAGGCACTTCAGATTCGTAAATGTTGGGTGAGTGCTGTAGCTATCTTTAGAAATCTCACATCGGTACCTTCTTTGTGTTTTGTGAAATCTGCAGCGAAAGTGTTCTTAAAATGAACAACATATGCTGGGTCATCATCTGAGACTGCTATAACATGAAATATATGGCAGAATGTGGGTCAAACAGAGCAGGGGACATGCAATTCCCCTCCCCCCCCACACACACCCCAAAGGAGTTCAGTCACATATTTAATTAATGCATTATTTTTTTAATGAGCGTTATCAGCATGGAAGCATGTCGTCTGGAATGGTGGCTGAAGCATGAAGGGGCATACAAATGTTTAGCATATCTGGCACGTAAATACCTTGCAATGCTGGCTACAAAAGTGCCTTGCAAATGCCTGTTCTTACTTTTTGGTGACATTGTAAATAAGAAGAGGGCAGCATTATCTCCTCTAAATGTAAACAAACTTGCTTGTCTTAGCGATTGGCTGAACAAGAAGTAAGACTGAGTGGACTTTGTTTTTGAGTGCAGTTATGTAACAAAAAAATCTACATTTGTAAGTTGCACTTTCACGACAAAGAGATTGTTTTACAGTACTTGTATGAGGTGAATTGAAAAATACTATTTCTTTTCTTTATCATTTTTACAGTGCAAATATTTGTAATCAAAAATAATATACACTTTGATTTCAATTACAACACAGAATATAATATATATGAAAATGTAGAAAAAACATTCAAAATATTTAATAAATTTCAATTGGTATACTATTGTTTAACAGTGTGATTAAAACTGTGATTAATCGTGATTAATTTTTTTGAGTTAATCACGTGAGTTAGCTGTGATTAATTGACCGCCCTAATCATAATTAGGAGTGGGAAAAAATACAAAGTCATTTTTTTCTTCTGCATATCACCAGAATTTAGAGCTGCTGAACAGTGCTAGATTGAAAGCCCTAGAGATGGAAGTTTCTATTTATCTCCAAAACAAATATAGCACAGGTAGTTTCTTAACATTGTATTTTAATTTTTGTCATTCCTTCATCATTTGGGAGGAGGGAATGAGCAGATGGAGGAGCAGAAGTAGATGGCATTGGAGCACAGGTTAGCTGTGGAAGGCTAGACAAAAAAGTTTTGAGGAGGAAAGTGGGGGTGCTTAGGGGGCATCGACATAATGAAAAACAAATTCAGTTTTTGCTGATCGCTAAGCAGGGTTAGTAAAAATGCCTGAGTCCTTTGTACACTAGGACTTTGATTAATGTTACCATTGAGGAAGCATCACTTACGGTGGATTGCCAGATATGAATTCTGCTAGTATAGAAAAGGTTTTAATGCAGAGGAAAAGGAAGGGTAATATGCTGGACGTCCTATTTTAAAGTGTGATTGTATATTGTATGTAAGCACATCAGTACATTCATTTTCTTTAATGCTCAATTTCTTTACAGGTTCTTCTTGGATTGTTCTCACTGCAGACAGTGAAGGCTTTGTTCCATTAATGTTCAAAGCAAAGCAAGAGATAATCATAAGGGATGGAAGTGACAGTTCAGAAGCCTGTGGAAGTCACTCCTGCAAAAACAGCATTTCTATGCAACCACCAAGCAGTGTGACATAATTTCAGGATGAAGAATGAGAATGCCCTTCTGTTATGAGACAATAAAAAAAGACATTCTGCAGTATCAGAAACTGCATGACTGGAAAACTGTCTCCCATACATTCAGTGCATTGAAACTGTAATACATGTGGCACAGTTCCACAGTAGTTAGAGTCTATCTGGGCTTCCGTGGTCCGTTCTGCAGGATCAGATCTAGATTCATGTCTGTTTCATCTGACACTAATAATGCTTGTGGCAGGATTTGAGCAGTGGGTGAGGAAAAACTGTTCCTCTGTAGCTGGTACTTTAATTCTGTTCAAGATATTCTTGGAGTGGCAAGTTAAAATCATGTGATGACAATAATGGATAAATATCAAGAGTAGGTGGGGCAACTCAGCAGTAACAGGTACACATTTTGCACTAAAAGCTGGTGTTACTGAAGGAAGTTTTTTAAAGTTCATTTCTGTTTATTAACATACACAGAAAGCAATCACTTTTTTGGCTTGGCAAGAGCTTGCTGCTCCAGTGGATCCTAGAGAAACTTGCACTATTTTGGAGAAATACGTGATTTTTATGTGAAGATGCATGACTGTTAAAAGAGCTCTGTCAGTGTCTCATCTGGCATGAGGATCTGTATAGTGGAACCCAGGAAAACAACTATTTAGCATGCAACAAAGAAAAAAAATAACAAGGTAAAGCAAGGATCAAAGACATCTGAAGACACTATTACATATTACAAGCACATCCTGGGAGCAGTTGGACAGATTTGTGGGAGCTCAAACGATTATGAGGATGAGAGAAGGAACAACAAAGGAACTGAATAAACTCACTGTTTTTTCCAGGAAGTAGGGAGTGAAGGGTGAAGTGTTATAGTCCATTCTGTGTGTGGGCTCCTGTTTGTCATACTGGGTATGCACTGACAGAAAGTATGGAGAGGCATACCTGTTTCATCCTTCATTCCTTGAGTGCAAAGGATGAATTTTTATGTAATCTTTTTCCTACAAGTTTTAGTCCTTAAATCTGTTAAAAGCATTTATCATCACAGTTTGAATCTTTGTCTTTGTGAATATCTCTGAGAAGTGTTTTTCCTGCACCTTGGGAACCATGGTAACATTGTTTATATAGCAGACATATGGTAAAATCTATGTGATAAACTGCATTTATCATACAACTCATTTCACTTGCAGTCTCCCCATTAATGAATCTCCTCCTGGGACTTATTCTAACATTCCACAGTGCTGCGCAATAAAAGACATGTTTCTTTCTATTCCCCCAAAGTGTGGGATTTCTTTTTCAAAATTACATAGGCCCATGGCTCAAGATGGGCAATAATCAGTCTTCTGCCAATGAGAGATGTTAGGATATAGATATACAGGCCTGTCTGCAAAGGCCTATACTTTAAGAAGTTAGGTATATGTTTATTATTTAGCTAGTTATAGAGGTATAAAAGAAAGAATCAAAATCACTGTCTGCCTGTATAAGGCCTTTTCTCACTGTGACATCTGAGGCCCTGTTCTTAGGCTAAGGCCTTTGGCTAAGCAGCAGAGGCAGCCATAAGCTGGGAAGCGAACGGTCACATCCTTACATTCCAAACTGGTCACATTGAAATAAGGTGCTATTGGGCTGTTAGGAATACAATCCTGTCCTGATAATGCCTATCACCTCCAGAGAAAGGGAAGTGCCTAGAAGACGTAAAAGGAAACTTAGTTTGATAGCATCCTGTCTGGCAAGAACTTACTTATCAATAGCTGGAATGTGAATTCCTCATTTATTTCAGGAGCTTCTAACAAAGTGGCTGATGCACTCTCTGGTGAAAGCTTTCCAAAATCTACTGGTTAAAATTGTCCTTAAGATGTGGAAAATATTCTTAGTCTTTATACAGTTAATAGTATATTTAGAGATGCATGTGTCTTATTAACTCTGTTTTCTCCTAGAGCTCCAGGAAGAAATCACAGCCAGTGTTTCACCCTATCTGTGATTTGGGGGGGGTGTCATAAATATAAAGGGAAGGGTGACCATCTTTCTGTATACAGTGCTATAAAATCCCTCCTGGCCAGAGGCAAAATCCTTTCACCTGTAAAGGGTTAAGAAGCTAAGGTAACCCCGCTGGCACCTGACCCAAAATGGCCAATGAGGGGACAAGATTCTTTCAAATCTGGAGGGGGGGACAAAGGGTTTTGTCTGTCTGTCTGTATGATACCTTTGCCGGGAACAGATCAAGGATGCAAGCCTTCCAACTCCTGTAAAGTTAGTAAGTAATCTAGCTAGAATATGCATTAGATTTTCTTTTGTTTTTTGGCTTGTGAAATTTGCTGTGCTGGAGGGAATGTGTAGTCCTGTTTTTGTAACTTAAGGTTTTGCCTAGAGGGATTCTCTGTGTTTTGAATCTGATTACCCTGTAAAGTATTTACCATCCTGATTTTAAAGAGGTGATTCTTTTATCTTTTCTTTAAATAAAATTCTTCTTTTAAGAACCTGATTGATTTTTCATTGTTTTTACGATCCAAGGGTTTGGGTCTGTGTTCACCTGTAGCAATTGGTGAGGATATTATTATTAAGCCTTCCCCAGGAAAGGGGTTGTAGGGATTGGGGGAAGAGGTCTCAAAGTGGTCTCTTTCCCTGTTCTTTGTTTAAATCGCTTGATGGTGGCAGTGTATCAGGTTTTTAACCTAAGCTGGTTCCCCAGGCAACAAAGAAATCTGTGCCTTGGGGAAGTTTTTAACATAAGCTGGTAAGAATAAGCTTAGGGGTCTTTCATGCAGGTCCCCACATCTGTACCCTAGAGGTCAGAGTGGGGAAGGAACCTTGAAACCTCTCATTTTATTTGTTGTTCTATCACTGTAGTCCCCATTTCCCTATTGTCTGTATAATCTCTGTCTGATTCTGTGATCATTTCTGTCTGCTGTATAATTAATTTGCTAGGTGTAAACTAATTAAGGTGGTGGGATATAATTGGTTAAATATGTTACAATATGTTAGGATTGGTTAGTTAAATTTCAATAAAATGATTGGTTAAGCAGAACTCAAGTTTTACTATATAGTCTGCAGTCAATCAGGAAGAAAAGGGGGGAATGGGAATGGGGGTGGGGGAATTGGAATCATGTTTTGCTAAAGGGGGGAATGGGAACAGGGACACAGGCAAGTTTCTGTGGTGTCAGAGCTGGGAAGGGGGACATTAAGGAAGGAAATTGGAATCATTGCTTGCTGGAAGTTCACCCCAATAAACATTGAATTGTTTGCACCTTTGGACTTCGGGTATTGTTGCTCTCTGTTCATGCAAGAAGGACCAGGGAAGTGAGCGGGTGAAGGAATAAGCCCCCTAACAAAAGATTTAAGGTTCAATATCACATGGCTTATCAGGGCCAGCAATGGAAGCCTTAAACCATCAATTTAAAGGTAAGAATTTCTCTACCCCTTTCCCAGTAGCATATGGCTAATACTGGTAGGCCACAAGATCTTGGACTTTAAAATCCCAGCATTGCTGGGGGGAAAAAAGTATGTAAAAATAATTTTAGGTAATTTTTAGAGATTTTTAAAATGCGGCCTCTCCAAGTCCAGTACCGTTGTACTCTTATACTAAGGTAGTCTCTGCCCTTTAACACTGGGTAAAGGGGCCAAAGCTGCATATAGGGCTCTAAAAATCTCATCCAGCTGGGGGCCAATTCCTTGAGAGCAGCCAATTCCTTGAGAGGCTTTCTGAGGACTCTTTACAAGCCCTGGTATAGGAGATGTGTTGGGTGTGGGGCTGGAAGCAGGAAGTGTGTGTCAACAGCTGGCCCGTAGCATGCAGCACTGTGGAAATTCCAGGCAGCAGTGCAGTCCACAGGGCAGCCCAGGGAGGCAGCTGTAACTTAGACAGGCTCCCTAATTTACACCAGGGGCCACTCCACCCACCAGAACAACCAGGGGTCAAGAAGGCACAAAGATGCTTTAAAGCCACCTTAGCAGTACCCATTCCTCCTGGGCTGCAAGTTCTATGCTGCACCTCTTAGAATAGCAAAACCAATGAGGGGTCCTTGTGGCACTTTAGAGACCAACAAATTTATTTGGGCATAAGCTTTCATGGGCTAAAACCCACTTCATCAGATGCAGGGAGTGGAACATACATTGGGAGGTATAAATACACAGCATATGAAAAGATGGGAGTTGCCTTATCAAGCATGTGTGGTGGGGTCAGTGCTAACGAGCCAATTCAATTTAAGTTGGAAGTAGGCAATTCTCAACAGTTGACCAAAAGGAGTGGAAGTCACTTTTGTAGTGTTAATGAGGCCAGTGTAAACAAGGTGGCCCATTTCAAACAACTGACACGAAGATGTGAGTATTTAGCAAGGGGAAATTAGTTTTTGTAAAAACAAGGAGGAGTACTTGTGAATAGCAGTATCATCGTTGCACTGCCAGAAAAGGGTGATCTTACTCCATGCACTCACTGGAGAGATACTGTGCTGTTATTAGACCTGGGCAAAGTACTGGCTACTGTTATGCTGAATAGAATGAACAAGACAGTGGATGAAATGTTACGAGAAGAATAGGCTTGGAGATCATGTTGCGAACAGATACTCACTCTTCAACAGATCATCAGCAAAGCTACTGTTTGGCAAAGCCCCATCTTAATCAACTTTAAGAAAGAACAAGATAGTATCCACAGAGAGACACTGTGGAATATTGCTAGCAGTTAATACCAGACAAGCTGATCAACATAATAAGGAGTTGATATGATGGAAGCAGATGTGCAGTAAGATCAAATACCGGGCTGGGTGAGTGGTTTGATATTATAACTGAAGTTATAAGGGTGTGTATTATCACCAATCCTTTTTGCATTAGCTATACACTGTGTGATGAGCAACAAAAGGTGTAAAATGGGATAGTGGAGATGAGTTACATAATGTTGGCTTTGCCGACAACATTGCTTTACTAAGTACGAATTATTGCCCTCATGTCAGAGAGAGAAGAGCAAGCAGCCAAAATTGGATTGAAAGTAAATGCAGATAAAGCCAAAATTATGAAGATAGGAACTTGGACAACAGATGCAAAGGTGTATGTGAATGGAAAATAAATCGAAGGGGTAGAAGAGTTCTGTAACCAGGAAGTGTGATGACATTTGAAGGTGGCTAAGATAAAGATTTCATAAGAGATTAGGAAAAGCAAACACCACTTTTGAAAGGATTAACAACATCTGGTCAAACAGAAGTCTCCACATCAAACTAAAGGTCAGATTATACCATGGAATTGTACTGAGCATGCTACTGTACAGAGCAAAGACATGGCCAGTGATAGTGGCTAACAAAAAAAGATTGGAGGCTGGCTGTAATGGGAGCCCTCATCCCTAGAGTGCCTCCTGGCAGCTCAGAGCAGTGCCACCTTTGCATCCCTGCCTCAGTTTCCCCTGAATGAGGGTTTTAATAAATCCAATAAAGCTTATATCTTGAACAGCAGGACCTAGTTTATTCAACCCCAAAGACAGAACATCACACAAATAGGCCTCCCCCTCACCTTCTCTATCTTCAGGGAGGAGGGGCTGAGTAACCCTTAGAAAACCTAAAATGTAGCATTCACATAGTGCAGTCCTCTAGTGTAGGTAGACCGTAACAGATGTTACTCAAGTTGAACATATGAGCTGCTTTTCCATTACCTCACACAAAAGAGCACTGCACACACACACACACGGTTGTGGGTTAGTGATTTTGTGCCTTTGATTTTTTACCAACCTGAGGTCATTCCACAATGTCTCAGATTCACTTTGCTGAGATTTACTTTTCCCCCTGGTGTTGTCATCTATTAGAGAATTGCCAGTATCTTGCTGTTACTGACATTTGGATGCGCTTACTGCAATACAACCTCTTTTTGCAGGCAGCCAAAATTGTCCTTGAACTTTATGTCTCCACTATTATTTGACACATACGTATCAGCAGCCAGGTGTGATCAAATGTTTGGTGGCATGTGGTGCCAATACTTCAGTATTGGCACAGAAAGACTTCCTGCAGAGGAGATGACATTTGCAATGTTATGAAAACTTGCCACCGAAAACCATCCGTGCCTGACAACCTATGTCCTTTGGCAAGGATCCATCCAACTTGTCAGCAGACACCATGCTATCTTAACAGACGAGAGTGAATGCAGCCAAGAAAGGAATATATCTCAGTGTAATACTAGACACAAAACTGATTCATAGCTCCAGAAAAAAGGCAAACCAGAATTTCACATTAGAGACCCCAATCATTTCCTTTAAATCAAACTAAGACTTAAACATTTACAAACAGGAAAAACATTAATGGCTTGTAAGAAGGCAACATACTAAGAGAATGTAACATCCTATGGAGATATTTGTGATAATTTTGTTAACTTTCAGAAGAAAAGGAATGAAAAGTTCGACATGATAAAAGGCACTAGCCATATAATTGAATTTTAGTCTTCTGTAATGATTACTTTTCACAACAGGAAAATCCTTTTGTTACAAACTGTTCGCTCTTTAAAGACTAACGCATTTATTTGGGTATCAGCTTTCGTGGGCTAAAACCCACTTCATCAGATGGATGGAGTGAAAAGTACGGTAGGCAGGTATATATATGTTACAGCACATGAAAAGATGGGAGTTGCCTTACCAAGTTGGGGGTCAGTGCTAACGGGGCCAATTCAATCATTGACCCCACACTTGGTAAGGCAACTCCCATCTTTTCATGTGCTGTAATATATATACCTGCCTACCGTATTTTTCACTCCATGCATCTGATGAAGTGGGTTTTAGCCCACGAAAGCTGATGCCCAAATAAATTTGTTAGTCTCTAAGGTGCCACAAGGATTCCTCCTTGTTTTTGCTGATACAGACGAACACAGCTACCCCTCTGAAACCTGTTCACTCTTTGTTTCATATATTTCTGAGTTTTGGGAAAGTGGCTTGTACCTCTTTGTTCAGTTGCTCTGAAACATAAAAGAACCCTCTTAGAATTCTATGATCCTCTCTCTGAAACATGAGGGTTCAAATCTTGGCTGCTAACCAATCATCAGCAGGTGTTCTTAAATTACATACAAGTATTGTTGTGCTGTGAGGTACTGGTGATTACATCAACCTCTTTGAGACTGGGTGTGAGCACACCCTTCAATTAACATAACTGTGAAGAGAATCACAAGCCCCACAGCTAAGAAAAAAGGGGTTGTGAAAAATGTGAACCCACCAGGTAGTTTTGGCTGGAGTGGAGGGGTTTTGTTGAGTATCTTTTGGGCAAGCGTTTGCATGACTGCGAGGGACAGCAGAAAGAGAGAGACTTAGGGCCTGAGCAAGAAAGCCAAGCAAGCAGCCTGTAAGTATGGTGAGACCCTTGAGAACTCTAGAGAGCGATCGAGGTTGGAGGTGATGGCTGAATGCAGCATCAGCCTGTAAACTAAGAAACTGTTCCTTTGGTTTTGGTCCCTCCTGTGTTTGGAAGAGGACTTTGTATGTTCCTTGTAAGTAAGCAAGGTTGCATCAAAGAAAACACCAGACTCCATCAGCAATTTCTACACCCAACCAGGACATGCCCAGGGACCCAAACTTTGACTAGTCACCGGAGTCAACATGGGATAACAGTATATCTAATGTGTCCATCACTGTTATGTTCCCTATGTGGCACTTCCAGCCCAGCTTCATGCCCAAAATTATTTTCACTGAATTAATAATTTAAACAAATAAAAACAAGCCTACTGATATTAAGTTTTAACATTTTTTCCAAACAGCCTTTATTTGGGGCCTAAACTACCTGACAGTGCCCCTGTAAACTCTCCCTTCAGATGTAATGGCAGGCACTCACCCTAGGAGCCCCAGTGTGGAACCGCAGTTAAATTTCTGCCTCTGTTTCCCAAGTTCAATGCAGTTTGTATACAGCCTTCAGGGAAGAGGGGTAGTGTATGGTATGGTATGTAAACAAGCCTTCTTCTGCTGTAAGTCCTCAGGCTTCTCCACTGCCTGCAGCTTTGCAGTCTCTCCCCTGTTAATTCAGGGTATCTCCCAAGCCTTCCTGCCCAGAGAGCTTTACAGTCTCTCTCCTCTGGTGCGTTCTCTCTTTGTGTACTGGGCACAGTTTCTCTCCCCAAGAGGCATGACTGGAAATAGCTTCCTACCCAGCTTCCCCAAGGAGTTCTCTCCCCAAGAGCTTCCCCTCTCTGTTCTGGGCTCCTGCTTGAGCCCACATAACCCTTTAAAAGTGTTCCTTAACTATTTAGCTACCACCCAGCTACTTATCCAATTAACCATCCACAGGTGGATCAGGGTTGGTTCACTCTCTTTGGTGGAGCCTGTCACAGGGAGGCTGGGAGCCTGAACCATGACACAGGGTAGATTATAATGGTAACTTGAAAATGCACCTGATTTATGAGGTAATAACCATATCCTGGCTAATAAGCTCAAAGAATATAATGATGATGACGTTAACAGGAATCATTCTCAAGTTATTATTGTGCTGAAATTTTAAACATTCAAATTTACAACAAAAGTGAAGAAAAAATATGTATAAATCACAAAACTGGACTAGGTACCTGCAGTGTGGTACTGTAAAAAAATGTTAAATAACCTTTTTATTCTTTCCTTCCCCTCTATTCCTTCCTCGATTACCTCTCTCCTGCCCCTCCCCCAGGATCTCATCTATAACTTCTCCTTTCCCTAACCTTTTTTCTTCCCTACAGGTCAGCATGGCTCTTCTCACCCCAACTGCTGCATATTTTTATTTATGTTGTGATTCAAAACTGATTCGAGATGAAGAAGCTGTAAACCACACAATGTAGGTAATTTAAATAATGAAAACACAAATTTATGATCGTTATTGTGTGAACCAGAACTTTGTTAAATTACAGGTATTGAGGGATGAGTGGAAGGTTAGAGCCAATGTCAAAATTCCCATTGACTAAATGTGAGAGAGATTATTATTATTTATCAAAGACAAAATGTGTGCTGGGACTGAGTCTGAACATGGGAAATGAGTTCCACTGTTTTTGTTTTTTAAACAGTATTTCAATTGCCCCATTTTTTCCTTCTCTTTCACTTAAATCTTGGGAATTTTCAGCATCAGCTGAAGGTCAGAAGAAACTGAGGCATCATCTATGTTGTTGGCAAACAGATTAAAAATTCTGAAGAGAAGAACCAAGGGGAGCAGAGAGATTTACTTATTTGCAGTACAATTGTTAAGAAATAACCATAGTGATTATGCAAATCACTGCTGTCTGACTGGCTAACAATGGCTGCCAGCCAATCAGAGTACAGGGATTCACATACGGTATTGTAATTGTGAAATAACCATTCAGTGGTTATGCAAATAATATACTCATAACCAGAATTCAGGGAATTGCATAACTGAGAAACAATGTTGTTATTAACTATATAGCATCTCAGCACTCCGGTAGGCTAAGACAATTCCATTTCAGTTTATTGATCTTACATCTGATATAATTTCAATTGTAAATATACTGTAATGTTTGTTATGACATACGATAATGTTTATACCATTTAAATATTTTATAATGTTTATGTTAAATATTTTATAATGTTTGTTTTGTGGGGTCTTTGATTCATCCATATATGACTTTGTTTTACAGTTCTGCATTTAAGATATTGTATATGTTAAAAAAATAAAAATATTTTGAATTTTTAAACTGAATACTCATATAATTGTAGATAGAAGAAGAAGAAGAAAGAAATACCTAATATGAAGACATCTACTGGCACACAGTTAAAATGAGGTCTCCCCGCCTGAAGAAACAAAATGTTCTAAAACCTTAATTGCTGAATATTACCATTAACATTCAATCTAAGGATACATCAAACCGTTGTTTTGGAGAATACAGGTATGCAAATTATCTAAGCACAATTCACTGTAAGGTTACAGAAATATGATTGTACTCATGAATTAGTTTCTCTCTCAACAAACTGATATTGACCAATAAAGCCCCCTAGTGGCTAAACACTACTTTAAATATAGGAAAAAAAACAGTACAGTAGAAATCTCTTAAATGCCTAGTGCTAAGAAACTTGCTAGGCTAGCTACACTTCCTGTTTAAACAAGTTAGCAAAAGTTTTCTTATTAATCAATGGCTTGAAAATACACATCAGTCCCCAACTGCACCAGTATCAATCTCACAAAACCATAACTTCTACACATTCTACTCTATTCTATTTAGGTTCTTATGACACTGTGGTATCTCGGCACCTTTCAGAGCTAAAACATAAACAAAGTGACAAGAATCTCTCAAACAGGTTTTGTCTCCATTCCTCCCATCCTGGGGAGAGATGGAAGAAACGAATGCATCTACTTAATTTCCTGTTCATCTCTGTGCCAGGATTGTTCTCTGTTGTTCATCTACAAATGTTTTGTCCTCTCTACTTTTAAAGGTGACCTGCAGAGGGGAAAACAAAATGGAGTTTGTACCCTTTTTGATGGTTTATGATAACCTGAAAAGTTGCGGGGGCGGTTTCTATGTGTGTTTGTGGAGAGGCAGGGTATGGAGGATATTTGAGGTTTCAGATTTTTTTTAACATTAGAAATTTATTTACTCACCTCAAGACTGGTTTATTGTAACTTATAGTATCTAGGTCTGAAAGCTGCTGCAATGAAGAATCACTATTTTGTGCAAAATATAGTAGCCCAACTCACTCCTTTGCTCTAATCCTTCCACTGCTTCCAGTCTATTTCCATTGCCAGTTCTCAGTTATGGAATGAGCTTGCTGAGGAGATCAGACTGGAGTTTGACCAGTTTCAAGTTGCACTGCAAGACCTTGCTGTTTGACAAATCTTTTCCACCATAGCCATATTAAGGGGAGGAGGAAACCCTCTTCCCTGCATTCATCTTGAGCACTCCTGCTGATCTCAGCTAAGCAATATGTCAGAAGGAAAGAGGTGACATGTCAAGTAGGAAGCACCCATGCTATTCTGAGCTTTCTAGGACAGAAATAACACTTTCTATTCCATCCAGTTGCCAATAGAATGTCATAGATAAAGTTTAAGGCCAGAAAGGACCAATAGATCATTTAGTTTGACAACCATTAAATTTCATGCAGTTACCCCTGTAGTGAGCCCAAAAACTCATGTGTGGCTAAAGCATATCTTTCAAAAAAAGGCATTGAGTCTTCACTGGAAGACATTCAGAGATGGAGAATCCATCACTTCTCTTGGTAATTTGTTCTAATTGTTAATCACAGTCACTTTTAGAAATTTGTGCCTTATTTCCAATTTGAATTTGTCTGGCTTCAGCTTTCAGCCATTGGTTCTTGTCATGCCGTACTCCACAAGGTTAAAGTGCCCTTTAGTATCCAGTATTTTCTCCCTGTATTTACACACTGTAATGAAATCACCTCTTGATCTTCTTTTTGATTAGCTATACAGATTGAGCTCTTTAAATCTCTCATTGAAAAGCATTTTCTCCAGTCGACAAGTTGTTTGTGTGGCTCTTTTCTGCACCCTCTCCAATTTTTCAACATAGCTTTTAAGATGTGGACACTAGAAGTGTACACAGTCTTCCAGTTTTGGTCTCACAGGTAAAATCACCTCCCTACTCACTATTGCCATTTATACATCCCCAGAATCACATTAGCCCTTTTAGCTACAGCATCACACTGGCTGGCAACTGATGGTGTTGCTTGTCCACTATGATTCCTAAATCCTTTTCAGAGGCACTGCTTTCCAGGATACAGTCCTGCATTCTGTAGGTATCACATGCATTCCTTGTTCCTAGATGCAGATACCCATCCTTGGATATGGTGAATCGGGGTAACCGTCCTGGGCCCCGGACTTTGGGGGGCACCGCAGGAGAGGGTGGAGAGGTGAGACGGGTGGACGAGTGGGGTGAGGAGGAGAACGGTAGGTGGGCAGGAGGGATAAGGAAGAGCCCCCCTACCAGAACATCCCCTCCCCCCAGCACCTCCTGCCCGCCAGCAGGCCCCCCCCGATCAGCACCTCCCACTTCTTCTCAGCGCCTACCGCAGATCAGATGTTTTGCCCACAGCATCAGGAGGCACTGGGGAGGAGGGGAGAGGAGTGAGGGCGCAGAGCGCTCAAGAGAGGGGGTGGAACTAGGTGGAGAAGAGGTGGGGTGTGAAGAGGCAGGGGTGGGAAAAAGCAGGGCAGGGGTGGGGCGTTGTGGGAAGGGGTGGAGTGGGGGCGGGAGCGGGGCGGGGCCAGGCAGAACACCCTCCAGCAGATTAGAAACTCGGCGCCTATGTCCTGGGACCCACACTCCCACAAGGGATGGCCCTGCCTAGATGTATAATGTTGCATTTGGCTGCATTAAAATTCCTTTTGTTAGAATGAGCCCATCTTACCAAGAAATCCAGATTGCTTTGTATGATTCCCCTGTCCTCATTATTTACCCCTCCACCAAACTTTGTGTCTCCCTATATTTTATCAGCATTGATTTTATATGTACTTCCAGATCATTGATGAAAATGGTGGTCACTGTAGAGCCCCACTAGAAACACTACCATTCAATAATGATCTGTAATCTTTGACTGTCAGCCAGTTCTTAATCCATTTAACACGTGCTTTCTAGATAATGTATATTGTTAAGTTTTTAATTAGAATGTTGTGCAATTCTAAGTCAAACACCTTACAAAGGATATTACATCTACATACTTACTTTTATCAGCCAAACTTTAATCTCTTGAAAAAATGTAAGCACATTCATTTGAGAAGACCTAGTTTCCATACACCATGCTGACTGGCTTTAATTATATTCCTAACCTTCAATTCATTATTAATTGAATCCTGTTTCAACTTTTCCATTACTTTCCCTGAGTTGGATGTTAGGCTAAACGCCCTATACTTACCTAGATCATCCTGCTTGCTGCTTTTAAATGTTGGCACAACATTAGCAGTCTGCCACTCCCCGGGTATATCCCTGGTATTCCAAGATTTATTAAAAATTCACATCTGTGGGCCTGAGATCTCCTCAGCCAGTTCTTTTAGGACACTTGGGTGCAAGTTATCCAGGCCTGCTAATATAAAAATGTTTATCCATAGTCAATCTGGTTTAACATCTTCCTCGGTTGCTAACAGACTGGAAAGTATTTTGTCATGTGATATAAGCACATCATCCTGCTTCTTGCCAAATACAGAACAAAAATAGTTATTGAACATGTCTGCCCTTTCAGCATCATTATTAATAATTTTACCATCTCCCTCTAGTAATGGGCCCATACCATTGCTAGGATTTCTTTTGTTCCTAAGAAACTTTAAAAAATCCTCCGTATTGTCCTTAGCTTTGCCAGCCAAGGATTTTTCCCTAATACAGTGGTTCCCAAACTTGTTCCACCGTTTGTGCAGGGAAAGCCCCTGGCGGGCCTGGCCGGTTTGTTTACCTGTCGTGTCTGCAGGTTCGGCCGATCGTGGCTCCCAGTGGCCGCAGTTCGCTGCTCCAGGCCAATGGGAGCTGCTGGAAGCGGCGCGGGCTGAGGGACGTACTGGCCGCCGCTTCCAGCAGCTCCCATTGGCTTGGAGCCGCGAACCGCGGCCACTGGGAGCCGTGAACCACGGCCACTGGGAGACGCGATCGCCGAACCTGTGGACACGGCAGGTAAACAAACTGGCCCGGCCCGCCAGGGACTTTCCCCGCACAAGCGGCGGAACAAGTTTGGGAACCACTGCTCTAATATCTCTAGCATCCCTTGTCAATTGTCTACATTTTGTAACTTCTAATTTGTATTAATTGCTATTTTTGCTTTTTTTCACTTGTGGTATATTGCTTTTTTATTTCTAATTGTTGCCTGCACTTTGCCATTGAACAAGGATAGACTTTTAGTCAAAGTTGTCCTGTTTCTTGGTTGTGGAATCATGGCTTTTTGGCTATCTAAACTTTTCTTTAAAAATTCCCAATATTCATTCACATTTTTCTCTCTAAAATCTTCATCCTAGTCAATTTTGCTCATAATTTTCCTCATCTTGGGGAAATTAGCTCTTTTGAAGCACTAAATGTATACTACTGGTTTGGCCTGTCCTTTGTTCTATCCTATTGAATGTAACCAGGTCACAATCACTGGTCATTTGGTAACCACCAACTTTTAGTCCAATGATTAATTCATTTTTATCCATCATAATGAGGTCCAAAATAGTTACCTCATAGTAGGCACAATAACTTTTGTTTTAGAAAATTATCATCTATAACTTTTAGAATAATGTTCTACTACTGGCTGCATGAGACCTCCAGCATATGTCTTCCTCCCAAGTTGAAGAAGCACATAGTAATGCTATTTTTCTTTCCACACATTACAGACAGGTGCTTAAGGAGTAACTCATTCTGTTCTCTAGTTGATTTGGCGGTAACAGACCCCCACCAGAAGACTCTCCTCGGCTGTTACCACATTGATTCATATGCATTACAGATCCTGGGGTTCTGATTTATCAGTAACTCTAAAACAAGTAATATCGTCTTTAATGTAGAGTGCCACCCTTTCACCCTTTACTTACTTTCTCCTTCCTGAACACGGCATAACCAGTGATTTTAACATCCCAATCATGCAACTCATCCCACCAGGTTTCAGTAATCCCAATTGTACCAAATTTCTTCTCATCAATGAGAATTTCCAATTTGTCTTCCTTGTTGCTCAGACTCCTAGCATTGGTATAGATTTTCTTCTCTTCACATTCTTTGCCATGTTGTTTCACTTTGTTCTCGATATGCTGAGTCTGTACCACATTTGCCTTCTTAGCATCCTCCTTTTCTGTTGCGAATTTAAGACCTTTTTTATGTCTGCCAGCACAGATGCCAAAGCAAAGATGTAACATGCTTGTGGCAAATTACTTAGCAATCGAGCTGCCCCGTTTTGGATTTGCTTCAGGTTTCAAAAGGCTGTAAAGTGTATTCTCTAGACTGCATTGAATCATTCCAGTCTAGAGATGACAAAGTTGCAAGGTCTACAACTGCAGGAAGTGTGGGTAAGACTTAAGTGTCTTTGTAGAGACCTTAGATGGCGCTATATAAGTATTATGTAATATTATGACTGAGGATTCAGGACCAAAGATGCTGCAATCCCTGTATTCCCCACTTTGCGTTAAAGGTGATCCAAAAAGGGGGAGAAATAAATTAGGTGTGTGTCCTTTTTTGCACTTTTATCTTGCATGAGATGCAATAAAAGAGTCCTGATGTTGTGTTCAACCCCCAGTACTGCACCACCAAGGCCTGTGTGCAGGGACCCGTAGTGCTCTCCTCTTGATGCAGCCTGTGAAGCGCCCACGGGAAACACAGGGAAATGTGAGGCGCGGGCAGGCTGGGGCGAGGCCAGGCCAGGGCGAGGCCAGGCGCTAGGCCTGGTCAGCACATGGAGGACCTAGGGCACTATGAGGCACTGCCCTGGGCTCTGGCACCATCCACCAGGGGCAGACAGGGCCCTAGGGCGGGAGCTTCAGGAGGGGAGAACCGGCCAAGCCCTTCAGCAGGGGGAGGCTGCTGTTTGTGTGATAGAGAGTAGCCCCGCCCCGCCCACTTCAGGAGCCAGGGGGCGGGTTACTGACCCCGGCTCCGCCCCTATGAGCCTCCGGGGTTGTGGGCGGGTGGGGGGGAAGGCACGCGCCCGCCCCATTGCATTCTGGGCGCTGTAGTTTTCCCCCGACGAGGAGTCCGTGACTCGATCACAGAGCTTCACGCAGGAGGCTAGAGTGCCACTAGGGGGCAAAGAAACGACGAGGGGTGGGGGTAGAGCGGCTAAGAGCCCCGGGGCGAGAGACCTCGTGCTGCGACTCAGTCCCCACTCCTCCGGCCGGAGCTGGGGCCTCGGTCTGCGGCTGCCAGCGCCGCCATTTCACCCGCTGGGAGCCGGGCCCAGCAGCCGCTCGGGTAAGAGGAGCCGCTGGCGGGCAGGTGCTCCGATGTCTGACCGCTCTCGAAAGCGCGGCGTGAGCGCGTGGGGGGCGGGAGGAGCGAGAAGGAGGAAAACGGGGTCATGGGCCCGCGCGGGAGTGGGAGGGAAGCGGGGCGGAAGGGAAATGATGGGAGGGGAAGCAGTGCGGGCGGGCCCGCGAAGGGGTGGGGAACAGAAGGCGGGCGGGCAGAGAAAGTAGCGTGGGCGGGCCGGGGGCGGACAGTGTGGGCGTGTAGTTCTGGGGGGGAGGTGCCAGGAGAGAGGAAACCCCTCCTACTGCCTGCCCACCCCCTGCTGTGAGGGGCCAGGGGGTTGCGAATCTGTCCGGTCCCTGCCAACTTCCCCTCCCTCTCCCCGATGCCCCAGGGGATATAGGCGGCATGGGGGTGGCCTACTTCAGGGTACAGCCCGGCAGCCAGTAGTCCCGTGATGGAGTACTAGGGCGAGGGGGTGTATCTCGCTCAGCGCGTGGGCTCTGTCCCCACCGCCCCGGCACCGACAGTCTGAGAAAGCGCTTGTGGGAAGGAGTCTCCCTCGCTGGCAGAGAGCTCGTCCCCAGGACAGTAACAGAGCCTCATAGTAGGCACAGGGACCAGGATCCTTGCCGTAGTAGGGCAGGGAAGGTGTGTTCTTGCCTGCTGTTCACAGACGCATGGGGGAATGGAGGCAGGGAGATGTAAAGACTGACACTGTCAAACACGGGAGCCTAAACTTGGGCACCATAACCCATATTTAGATACCTAAATAAGTACCCTGAATTCATATGCCTGACATCTCTGATTCCTCTTGGACTCTTTGGAAAAGGTGGGTGTTCAGCACCTCTGAAAATCAAACCATCAGTTTTACGCCGAAGGGCATTCTGTGCCAAAAAAAAAAAATTCTGCGCCAAAAAAAATAAAAATTCTGCACACAATATTGTAAAATTCTGCAAATTTTATTTATCAAATAAATGTGGAGGCTCCAGTATGGCATTGGGGAGCACAGACCACTGGCTGCACAGCAGTGGGAGATCACTGTGCAACTCCCCTTGAGACACAGACTCAGCAGTGAGGCCGCACCCAACCCTGACACACTGTAAGGACCAGGCCTGCTTCAGAAACACCCCAGGGCCCTTCCCCTCTGTGCTAGGTGCATCAGGTGTGGGTAGGCAGGCTCAGCAAGGCAGGATCCAAGGGTGGAGGGGCTTAGTGTGGGGTGTGGGGGGGATCTAGGTGTAGGTTGAGAGGGTTCTGTGTGGGGCAATCTGGGTGCGGGCGGCTCAGTGGGGGATCCGGATGTGAGGGGGATCTGGATGCACGGGGCTTCTTGGGTGTTTCTGGGTGCAGTGGTAATGGGACCCTGCAGGGGGTCCAGGTCAAGGTGGTTTGGGTTCAGCGCGGGGGTGAGGCTCTGCAGGAGGGTCTGGGTATGAGGGGGTCTGGATGAATGGGAGTTGGGCGGATAGAGGAGTAGCTCCCTGTACAGGGATCCCTCCCCCTGCAGCTGAGAAGTGATGGGTGCAGGAAGGGGGGTGGGGTGGGGTGAGTTTGCAGAGCTTCCTTCAGCTGGGAGAGAAATCTGGGGGTAGGTCTCACTGGGCCCTGGATGCCGTGCAAGGGAAGAGGAAGCCCTGTCTTCCCCAGCCCAGCCGGGACTAGCAGCTGAGCCTGGTACAGGGAAGGAGCCACCAGCCGAGTCTTCCACAGTCCTGCCTCCTGGTCCACAGTGACTTACCTCTCTGCTGTCTGCCCTGGGCCCCTAAAACATACTGCTGGGGAGGGTCTCATGACTGCTCTTGTGGTTTCCCTTTGTTTCCCTGTCAGAAAGTCATTTTTTTGCAGGGAAGCAAAGAAATGTGCAGGAGACATAAATTCTGCGCATGTGCAGTGGCACAGAATTCCCCCAGGAGTACAATTTAGGTGCCTGACTTTAGGCTTCCACATTTAAAAATGGTGGTCTAAGTTACTTAGTCAGGGTTACAGAGTCAGAGCTGGGGGTAGATTACAGGAGTTGCTAATCCTATGTCTTAATCTGTTGTATCATGCTCATTTTTAAAGTGGCAAAATAAATCTCAGATAGTTTGTCAGTATCTTACAATTATACAGTAGTGTTTATTATGAAGGATGACAGGTACAGGGAAGGAGATAAAACTAATGGGCCATTTTTTGTGCTACATTTTTTCAGGTCTGTTGATGATAGGTGAAAATTTCTTGTTTACCTCTGCAACAGTCTGAAATGTCCATATGGTATAGGTGGCTTATTATATCTGCCTGGCTGTTAGCATCTCTCTTGCAAGAGGTACCTGTCAATATCCCCTACCAGAGTTTCCATGTAATGCAGAGTATTTAAGAATGAGCAGCTAGCAGTTTTAGTCTTACTGGTTAATGATAGTCACGTAGCAAGACTGAGGTCAGTTTTACCTGAATTCTGAGAAGGTGGAAGGTTAGGTAGATTAGTAGAGCTAGATGGTTGCTGCTGCTTCCTAGTATCTAAGGCAGTGGAATGGGAACGGTGAACCACGGCCACTGGGAGTTGCGGGTGGGCAGCCATGCCTGCGAACAGTCAATGTAAACAAACTGTCTCACAGCCCGCCAGCAGATTACCCTGGTGGGCCATGTGCGGGCTGCAGGTTTCCCACAACTGGTCTAAGGCCTGGTCTTCACTAGAAAATTATGTTGGTTTAACTACTGTGGTCAGTTGTGTGACAAATGCACATCCCTGAGCGGAGTAGTTAAGCCAGCCTAAGTTCTTGTGTAGACAGTGCTAGGTTGATGGAAGAATTCTTCTGTCGACTAGCTACTACCTTTCGGGAGCTGGATTACCTATGCTGATGGGAGAATCCTTCCTATCGGCATAGGGAGCATCTACATTGAAGCACTACAGCTATGCTGCTGTAGCGTTTTAAATGTAGACAAGCCCTAGGAATATTGTGTAACAAATCATTAAGGGCCCAGTGTTCCCTCCAGCAACACAAGTGAACAAGACTCACATTGGGTGGCCCTAAGTAGAAGAGTGGTGCAGAAGCAGGGAGCACCAGTTTCATGGCATGCTGTCATAAAGCTACACTGTTCCGCTGTGGTAGATCTTTCTGGTAGTCTTTGGGAGCTTGGTAGTAACGTGGCTTTAACTCTTCTTGTTTCTACCTAGTAAATATACCATCAAATTATAAATAAAATAGATTACTTTCCTAATATTAGTTTAACATGTAAGCAATTGCAGTAACTGCTGCACAGATGTTATATGATCACAAATGAGAGGAGAGTTGGTCCATGCAATTGTGCATGAGAGGGGCGGTGAGCCATAAGACAGTCTGTCTACACTGAAAAAGTTTGAGAACCACTAATCTATGCAATTAGAGTGAAAGGAAAGATGGCTTTGTTTTTAAAGCACAGAAGAACTAGTTTCCACTTCCATCTCTGTCACAGATTTCTGCTGTGGCCTTGTGCAAGGTACTAGTGGATTTTCACAGATGATGAACACCTACTTGCTTTGGGCAATGCAGGTGCTTGGCACCACTGAAAATCAGGCCACAAACCTTAGAGCCTCAGTTTCCCCATCTATGAGATGGAGACTGTAATGCCTCCCTCAGAAGTGCTGTTGTGAGGTTAAATCCATTAACTATTATATAAAGGATTGGTTTGCCCTGAGAGATCTTTCCTGGTTTGTTTAACTGTCCTGTTTGCATTGGTCTCTGTAGACAAATTAAAAAAAAAGGAGGCCGTGCCTTGTAGAAAAAGCACCAAGCACACTGAGTGCTTTTTGTCACACAGCTCAAAATGACTTTAATATACAGTATCAAACAATCACATTTGTAAAAAATGTCTTTACTTGTGACACATGAGAGTATTAAAACTGAATTAATTGAACATCATTAGGGGACTGGAGCACATGCTTTATGAGGAGAGGCTGAGGGAACTGGTATTGTTTAGTCTGCAGAAGAGAAGAGTGAGGGGGGATTTGATAGCTGCTTTCAATTACCTGAAAAGGGGGTTCCAAAGAGGGTGGATCTAGGCTGTTCTCAGTGGTAGCAGATGATAGAAAAAGGAGTAGTGGTCTCAAGTTGCAGTAGGGGAGGTTGAGGTTGATTATTAGGAAAAAACTTTTTCACTAGGAGGGTGGTGAAGCACTGGAATGCGTTGCCTAGGGAGGTGGTGGAATCTCCTTCCTTTGAGGTTTTTAAGGTCAGGCTTGACAAAGCCCTGGCTGGGATGATTTAGTTGGGGATTGGTCCTGCTTTGAGCAGGGGGTTGGACTAGATGACTTCCTGAGGTCCCTTCCAACCCTGATATTCTATGATTCATTTATGGTGTTTTATTAGTTTTGTATTCTACTCAGCTTGCACATGAGAGAGGCTAATTTTTGTTTTTGTTTCTTGAAGACATTTAAAACATGGTGTTTTATTGGTCATGTTCACAGCTGTATATTGAACCACAATATTTTTGCCTCCCTACTTTCCTTTACGCAGTTGGTCTGTTGATAGGAGTAGCCATGTTGTGGGTGAAGTTGGCACGACTAGCCAATTAGAGCCAGCTATGTCTAATTCAAAATTATGCTGAGGCACAAAACCAGGACAAGAGCTGACTGGACCAAAGAGCCCAGCCAGGAATCTCTGCTGCCGCCTCTCCTCCAGATGCCTGGGGAGCAACATAAGACAGCCACTGATTTCTGCCCCTGCAAAGGGAAGAGGAAGGTGGGTGGTTGCTGAGCAACCCCTTCAGCAAACTTTCTTTGCTTGCTGGAGTGGAGACAGGCAGAGAATGGTGCCCAGCTGGCTGGAAGAGCCCTGACCCTTAGCTAGCTGTCTAAAACTGTGAGTGTATGGCTTGCGACCATGCAGAGTGCTGACCTCAGGCTGGGGGGAAGTGGGCCATAGTGACCAAGCTGAGTTCAGCCTTCCAGCTCAAACAGGAGCGATTGACTGACCCCGCTCTAGTTAAACCATGGGCAATTATACTGTTTTTAACCTTTGAGGAGGAAGCAAAGCAGGCTTCCTTTGGCTGTCTGACTCGCAGGGGAACTCACAGTGTAGGAAGAGAATTGTGCAGCCTGGAAAAACCCAGGTCAGGAGGGAGATGCGGGTCTCCACCCAAGAGAGGTGAAGCCTGGGGGCTGGAAGTCTGAGAGCAAGTGGCCTTATTGGACCACAGAGGGGGAATGCAGGTGCAGTTACCCTGAACTTTGACAGGTGGAGTTTAGTGAGAATATCAACACTGCCCCCAGGACAGATACAAATACTAGAAAATGTACTGAAAGGAACAATGCTGCATTGGCAGGATGATATATGTTAGATGACTTAGTGTTTTTTTCCCCATCTCCGACTTACCTGATACAATATAATGCATTTAACTGCAGAGTTGTGATCAAAGTCTCTAGATTAATGTATCACTTGTTTTCAATAATTACAGATGCCTCTCACTAGAAAGAATGGAGCTGGGAAAAGGAAAACTTCTGAGAACTGGCCTTAATGCTTTGTATCAGGCAATCCACCCTGTGCATGGTATTGCCTGGACGGATGGGAAGCAAGTGATACTGACTGCTTTACACCTTCACAATGGAGAACCAAAGTTTGGTGACTCGAGTGTTATTGGTCAGTTTGAACATGTTCATGGGCTTTACTGGGGCCCATGTACTACAGACACCACGACTCTGCTTGCTGTTCAGCATAAAAAGCACATCACTATTTGGCAGCTGAGCTATAACATGTCAGAAAGGAATAAACTCCTGGTTTCTCAGATTTGTGAAACGGGTGAGCCATTTCCAGTGCTTCCCCAGGGCTGTGTGTGGCATCCAAAGAAAGAGATCTTGGCTGTGCTTACTACACGGGATGCCTCCGTCTTACACTCTGTTCGTCGCAACAACTCCAGAATTAAAGCTGATATAAAAGGTAGTGGTCTCATCCACTGCGCTTGTTGGACTAAGGAAGGCAATCGCTTAGTAGTTGCTATAGGCAGTGCCCTTCATTCCTACATATGGGATGATGCTCAGAAAACTTTAATTGCTTGCTTCTTTTGCCCAGTATTTGATGTGGGAGGCTACATCTGTGCTGTAGAAGCTACTCTGGATTCCCAAGTTGCTGTTGCTACTGAGCTACCGTTAGATAAGATCTGTGGCTTAAATTCAGGTATTGCATTTGAAGTCCCAGCTGGTGGTGAAACAAATTCTTTTCCTTCACCGTCTACCTTGTTATGTGGTGATGAAGAGTTCTCCATAGATGTGGGGAAAAAATCACTAGACTCAGAAAAATCTGTGCCTATTGTTTCAGTACCTTCTCCTTCATCAGCTCCTGTGGATCTAACCCATATCCTTTCCAGCAAACAAAGACTTAGTTCCAGTCCCCTTATCCATCTTAGGCACAAGGATTATCTAACAGGAAGCGGCCAGGACTCTTCACACCTGATTTTGGTGACTTTTGAAAGGAAGGTTACCACTACCAGGAAAGTCAGCATCCCAGGCATTCTGGTCCCTGACATAATGGCTTTTGATCATAAAACTCATACTGTGTCAGTAGCCTCCAATACTTGTAACATTATTTTGGTCTATTCTTTGACTTCATCCCATTTACCCAATATTCAACAAATTCAGCTTGAGAAAAGTGAAAGACCAAAGGGCTTATGCTTCCTGACCGATAAATTGTTATTGATTTTAGTTGGAAAGCAGAAATTCACTGACCCTGCATTTCTGCCATCTTCAAGGTCAGACAAGTATGTCATCCGTTTGATGATCAAAGAAATAAGTTTTGAAGAGGGTTCTTCAGCATCTGCAGGAACTAGTGGTAACTCCAGTTTGAATGCCTTTTTGAACATACCTGTGAAAAGAGAGCCACCAGAAATTCTCTCTACAGAAGTTCATCCTCTAAGTAGCGGACTCCTGATACCAGGTCATGCTATTATTCAATCTCCTAGTAGCAGAAGAAAACTTATTGAAGAAATTAAAAGCCCTACTTATGAGCAACGCCTGTTGTCAAGTGTGAGAGACATCGAAGAAAGAAAGATTTCCATGGATTTTCCTCCAGCTCTGGAAATTTTGGATGTTGAACCAATTAATCGATCATTAGTCCTGCATGGGCTTAGAACACCTACTGCATTTTCTAACAGACCAGCATCTCCAAAAGGACAGGCGGATGTAGTTCCTGAAATTTCAAATTCTCCTAAAAATAACAGTCTGCTAGGTGAAAAAGAAGCAAGTTATTTATCTAAGAACATAGAAAAATTATGTGGCAATTTTACAGAAGTACAGCATCACCTTTCTGAGCTAACAGAACTTCTAAAATCCAGGAAGAAATTTCTTCCAGCATACCCGTCTTCTCAGGAGCCCTCTTTTATTAACATCACTTATCAGGTAACTTTTAATGCTGAAAGCTCAGTGTAAAATCTGTTTGTGGACATATATTTTAAGATTACAGATATCTTTAAAATGTATAGCTCTGCAAGAGTCTCATTCCAGATTATGCCCAATAAGGCCCCACTCCTGCAAACAGTTATTCATGTGTTTAACTTTACAAACATGAGAAATCCCATTACATTCAGTTGGATTTAATTAGGGCCTTAATTTCTATGTGGTATAAAAAGGATTGGGGCTTTAATTCCTATGCAGAAGAGATGTTTTACCAGCTTGTATACCAGTCCCTATCTATGGTCATGGTGCTAACAGAATTGTCTATTGTCAGATTTCCCTGATAGGAAATAAAAAAAGATTAAAATATTTGACATCTCATAAGATTTTAAGCTAAAAATATTGCCATTTCACAAGTATATTGCTTCACTGTTTTTCATCCATACTTTATTTTCATCACTGGTGCATGTAGTGCACATAGGGCCATATTTTAAAAAAGAAGTAAAGATAATGTTATAGTTTAACTATTAATAGGGTTCAGTTTATGCCAACAATGGTTCCATTATTCTGCAGATTTTAAACAATGTAAATGATATGATTTCCCTATTAATGAGTTTCTGCTATTCACTATCCCCACCTTCTCACTTATGCTCATATCCTACAGCCAGATCCAAGCCCCTGCACCTTTGTGGATTCCCATTTACTTCAGTGCATGGATCCACATATACAGATTCAGTTACAGGATCAGGGCCTTCTGATGAAGTTCTATTAAGTTCTAGTGCTCTTCCATATTTAAAAAGAAATGCTTTTCACATCTAAAAATTCTAGGTAATTAAACCTACTCCCATGGATGGCAACTTTTAGTTGCTACCCTCATTAATTTTTTAAGAGTTTAAATAATTGTTGGGATCCAAAACCAAAGATTTACTGGATCTATCTGAAATTGAAATCTAGCCAGTTGAGTTGTACCTATGCAAAGGGGTTGCACAAGTTTAACTAAGTACACAATGTGTCCTGTAGATCCTTCTTCACTTATAATTTTGTGAGAAGGAAAGAACTCAGTTTGCCTTTCAGATCACAGGTTTAGTGTGAAACCTAACCGTTAGAAAATATAACTTTTTACCAGTATCCTGAGTATATTTAGTATGGAAATCATTGACACAATAAACATGGATCACCACAATATCATGTTTAGAGTCAGTTGCTACTCAGATGCATCCAAACGTAGGCTATCTGAGCACTGCCAGATTGTGGATTTAAAGAAGGGCAACGATGAAGGAATGATTTCTTCTTTCCTCTTCCCCGACCCCAGGCAATGAAGTGGCTTTGTGGGGCAGTGGTAGCTAGATAAACAACTCCTGTGCACCTCCAAGCTCCCACATGAAATGTAACTGAACTGTTTTTTCAGTGTGCGTCCTTCGACAGCACAGAAGAGGGGACAGGATTCGCCTTGTAATGTTTTCCCTGACAGAGACATTAAGGGTTCTCAGGGAATTCTTATAAGTGCTCTGGCTACTTTATGTAGGATAAAATTACATTCACTCACAGTACATAGCCTTGATAATGACTTATCTTCTGGGTAGATTTAAAAACTTGTTCACCTGCCATGTGGGAGATACGTTCTGAAGACTGTAGTTGGGCAGTGGTACTTATAGGTAGACTAGACTACATTCAGTCTTAGTGAGTGGGGGGATGGGGAGGGAATTACAAACTCCATTAATAAACAGAAATAAATTCATGAGTTTTTTAAAAAGTCAGTGAAAACAATTGTTTGGGTTTAAACATTTTCCCCCTATGGTATGTGCTAAATAAGCCTTGTTGCATTTGAAGAAGAAAGGGAAACTGACTGAAATAAAGTCAGTTTTAGTTACAAAAAGGCATAAATTGAAAGTTGCCAATAAACAAATATTAATAAAAACAGCAACAAAAAATTGGACTAAGTGAGGATGAACTCCTAGCATGTTTCCATGTCAGCCATGTGGCATGATCTCTCATCCTCCATCCACATGCACACTAACCTTATATTTTAGTTACTTTGCTACCATTGCTCATTGATGTTTTCATCATAAATAAAGGGATTTCAGGCCATAACCCTTGCAGACTAGTTGGTCCAGATAAATGTAGTATTTGATTTTTGCAAGTGGCACTATTGTTGAAAACAAATCTGTGTGATGGTGTTTTGATTAAACTGTCATATTTTAATAGCTCTGTAACTAAAACATACTCAGCTATACCTAATGCTTTCTTCCTTGTATCCACAGAAGCAGCTTTCTGGAAGTGCGGTAGATGAAAGGCGAGCTGTTATTCTATGTGATGGTAAACTCCGTCTAAGTATAGTTCAGCAGATTTTCAGTCTCTCTCTTGTTGAAATGCAACATGGTAAGTTCTGTTCATCCAATACAATGAAGTTCAGATATGTGACATTCTCAGTTTGCATTAGCAACAAATACAGTCTTGTTAAAAAAAAGACAAGGTGTAAAAAACAATGACAATATATTAAGAACATACCCAATTTATTTTCTTGTATTAAAATTAGTTCCTTTTTACCTAAAATCTAGATTTCCTGTTCAAAGCTTTGTTATGTTAATTTGCCTTTGTTTTAACTAACAGGTGGTGGTGCAGGAAAATCATATCTATCCCCTTTTTTATTCAGACTTTTTAGCTCTTTTACAAAGAGAATTCTGACTGACAGGTCTGGTTGTCTGAATTAATCATCTCTTGGAAACCCTGTTCAATATTTTAACCTGTCAACTTCATTATCTACTCTCATATAACCAAATTTTGTAGTTCTTTTTTAACACAGCAAAGGCAGCTTTGGGGATTTTGTTATGCTTGTTTTTCTGTTTGACAATGGCTGGAGAAATCAATGTTATATATATTTTTTTTTCTTCTCTGCCATTATCCACTCACCCCACACATACCCCACATCCAACCTGATGTTTTGTTTGTGGCAAAGATACAAAACATACATCTTTGAGATATGAAATGTTTCTCTGATGGAAATTTTCTGTACAGTATTTTCCAACAACTAGAGTTTAACACCTGCAGGAAAAGTCCATTGGCATGTTGCTGTTCACAGCTGTTAAAGATGGAGGTTACGGCTTCATACTTTCAGGAGTACTGATTTTTCAGTACATGGTGGTTAGAGTTCAGATATATTTTATATTCCTATGACTAGATAAAATCATTGTGCATCATTCACCAGTGCCTACATTCTAGGAAAGATTATTAACACAATTTTGTATTTAAAGGTACCTTGAATACTGAGAGATTAAAAAAAACCCCTTTATACTCTATAACAGGTTATTTCTTCAGCCATCACTGAGATGCAGCCATCTCTCTGGTGAAACATGGTGATTATTGAACAGCACACAGTGGCGCACACAGACGTTTATGGCAAGTCCACTAGGGAAAAGCAGACAAATTTTGGAAATGCAGCATCTAATTACCTAAACTGAAATTTGTCCAGGATAGTGAGATTAACGTAACTTCTTTTACAAGGAGGCCCCTGGAATCTTTGATGACCACCAGTGACTAGGGCCTCTATTTTATGTCTAGACAATATAACTAATCATGCCTTTTTGATAAAAGTTCTTTTTTTCAGTAGAAAAAAATCATGGTTTTTGTCATTTTTTTAAATGAACATAAGCAATATTACTGGCTATATTACTCAGACTAGTAATAGTTTTTTCAAATGCCTGAATCGTAAAGTGAGGTTCAAATGAGGCATTAAGCATAAGATTAAAGTTCATGTGCTTTTAAACTGTAATCTTTTTGTGACATTTCTTGTAATGTGTTACATAATAGAAGTAAATGGAGCAGCTGGGAAATGTGCTTACTGGACTAACTTTTTTTTTCAAATCAGTTTTATTTTGTGATGGCAAAAGTGATGAGATGAAATATGAAAAGACTTGCTTACTGGATGTGAAAATTAGCAGAAGTGTACACCTCTGATCCAGTAACATTTTTACAGTTTGAAAGCATGTATGTAGTGTAACACTAATAAGAATATTACATGAAATAGCAACAGGCCCAGAGATTTGGGATTTGAAGAATTTTTCCCTTCTAAAACTATCTCATTGGTTTTTTTTTAACCCAGTCATACTTTTGGCTTTCACAACATCCCCTTGGAGTGAGTTACTCCTGGGGGAATTCTGCACCACTGCGCAATTTGTGCAGAATTAATGTTCTGCGCAGAATTTCCTTTTTGCCCCTCATAGAAATGTGCTGCAGAGCTGCTGGCTGCCACTAGGGGCCGCTGGACCCAGCAGAGCCTGGCTCGTAAATAGAAGGCTATGTCTGATTTTTCACCCCCCTGAGCCAGCAAGTTAGAGCGCTATAAAATGTAAGTGTAGACAAGCCCAAAGACACTGCTGAAGGGAGGAGGAGGAGGAGCTGGAGAGTTCCCAGCAGCTGCAGTACCTGGCATGCCCTGGAGGAAGGAGGCAGCGTGCAGGAAACGTAGTACAAGCCCAGGACCCAGCATCAGTCTGTTTCTCTCTCTGGATTTCTGGGGGGTAAGGGGTGCCAGTGTCTGGCCTGGGGCGGTGCCCTGCAGTTGCACTCCGGGATAGAGGGGTTGAGAGTGTTTGGGCTGGGGGGGTGCCCTGCATCTGGGCTGCGGGGGGTGGGGGGGCACAGGTGTCTGGCTGGGGGGCGGGCGTCCCACAGCTGGGCTGTAGGGGAAGGGAGTGTGGGTGTCTGGCCCCCCCTGCTGGGCTCTGGGGAGGAGGGGGCAGAGAAACAGGAACTTGGTTGTCATAGGGGTTTCTTTAACTCTCTACTCCTGTGGGGATTTTTTTTGTTGTCTGTATTGTTACTGACATAGTTGCTGGCAAGTATTTTGAAATAAATTACCAAAATAATTGAAACTGGTGTGATTATGTAGTGTTATTTTGACAAATAAAATATGCAGAATTTTGCAGATTTTTTAAATTTTTTTGGTAGAGAATTTTTAAGTTTTTGACACAGAATTCCCTCAACAATAAATGAGTTCCACAGGTTGACTATGCGTTGTGCAAAGTAGTACTTCCTTATGTTTGTTTTAAACCTGCCTAGTAATTTCATTGGGCGACCTCTGAATCTTGTGTTACGTGAAGGGATAAACAACACTTCCTTAATGCACTTTCTCCACACCATTTATGATATTCATAGACCTCTATCATATCCCCCCTTAGTTGTCTCCTTTCTAAGCTGAACAGCCCCAGTCCTTTTAACCTCTGTTCAAATGGAAGCTGTTCCATACCCTTAATCATTTTTTGTTGCCTTTCTCTGCAGAGACACGCCCAAGGGAAGAAATATAGGTGCCAAACCCAGTCAGACCTGCTTGGTACCCACAGTTGATACACAGTTGTGTACAGCTGATACCCTATAGCTCATGTCCTGGTGTAAGAGTGCGAGAATTGCAGAATTCCACCCAGGGACAGATAAATGCAAAAGGCCTGACATCAGAGGGGCTGCACTCAGAGAGACCAGAAGGCTAGCCTGGTATCCAGGATGGGGCTTTTATGCCAAATTGGGAGTTGAGTTGGGTTTTACTTAAAATATTAACTCAAATGTCAAGAGTATAATAGGTAGTTGATCTTATTTAGCTCTGTTGGCACTAAATGTATAACTATTTATAACTTGTAAGAGACTGAGTACTGGTTTACGTATTGCTTTATCTTGTTTTAAATATTCTGTTGACTTGACCTATGAATATTTAATTTGAACAGGAGACCAGAAAAGAAGAAAAAGGCACATCTGGATCTTGTTGTTCAGAATTTCATTCCCGATGCCTAATCTAAAGTTGTGTCAAGATATATGTGTTGTAGCTTTGGCTTCTGGTGGGAAAGTTGGCCTGAGAGAACTGGCTTTTTCACAGCTGTTGTCTAATTTTCAGTCAACAGCATATTACACAACAATACATGCATTTTCTTTCAGAGAAAATCCAGTTTATCTCACCTCTAGGGTTAGCTAGAAAAAACAGTACACATTCATTTCTTGTAAAATTCAATTTTCAGATTTTGTGTTGCATAAAAGGGTCAGTATTGGGTAATATTATTTATGCCTAAAATATACTGAGTTGCAAAAAAAGAAGTATTGTTAATAAATAGATATTTTAATGTCCTCATAGGTTCAACCTGGATTGTTCTCACAACTGACAGTGAAGGCTTTGTTCCATTAACATTCGGATCCATGCAGGAGATAATCATAAGAGATGCCAGTTCAAAAGGCTATAGCACCCATTCTTCCAAAACTTTGGATATCATCAGTTCTACAGAAGGATATAGACCCATTTCTTCAGAAAGTCTGGATATCACTAGTTCTTTGGAAGTCTTAAGAGAACATTCTTCTAAAAGTCTAGACACCAGCAGCTCTTCAGAACAGTCAACCAGTAAAACGTGATTTTGAATTAAGATGATAGTAGCTGTTATAGTTGGACAGTTTTAAAATCATTGTCACACGGGACGGGAGCCTTTACGTAACTGTCTGTATATTACAATTGATATATCTGTTGAGTTTTTCTTGTAACTAGATCTTATACAATTCTGTTGGGTTCATCTCTCGATAAATCTTGACTCTTATTTATTTGGCCCTCTTTGTGCCAAGTTTGGAAACTAGCACTCTTCTACTCAGCAATATGTGTTCTCAAGGGGTTTTTTTTTGGCTAGAAATCATAGCCCAGGCCTTTGTGTCTGTGGCTGGACATCTGGCTTTCTACAAGGTTCAGAAAAAGGGCTTCCTTACCATCTTGCCTCTGATTTGTTTATGGTTTTAGACTACAGGAGAACTCATAATAAAAAATAAGTAGACATTTCTGCCTTTTTTTTTCTTTATTGGAGGCAAAAAAAACAAACTGGTGGTCAGATCCTGAACTCCTCACAGTTTTTATTCAGAAACTCTGAGGACAAATTGTCTTATCTACACAAGAAGATTTTATACCTCTTTTCCAACAGTGCTGGTAATGGTATAAGCACCAGCGTAACAGGGTTTGGGCATATTTATCATGTCATGAAAACTTGAGCCCTTTTCATGCTAGCATTTGCATCTGTACTAGCACTTGTATAGTTATACTGTTTCTGGAAAGCAGGTACAAATGTTTCTAGGATTGGCATGTAAACAGTGAGTCTGAGACATCTACTATTTCACTCCTATCCCAAAATCAGCCCTTTGAACCATATGTGACACTTTTATTGTGATGCCACAACAATGTTAGCAGATGATAACTAAGTATGTTGAGAAGAAATTTTTCAGACACTTATGGTAGTGTTTTGTGGTTTGGATTGTTTTATTACTCCTACACATAACACATATTCACATGCAAAATTTGGAAACTTTTTCTAGTTGTTTTCAAATTAGAATGGAGCACAGAAATTTGTCTTGTAGCTCTCTTAGTCCATGTGCCTGCTGACGTGACCTTGAAAATGTAACTCATACAACTATGCCTGAACTAGCAGGGAATCTAAGACCATATTATACCTTTAAGAGGTGTGGAATACCATATTCATCTCAATGAGGGATTAATTCAGGTGTGTAACGAGGATTCTTTAAATGTCAATTTTATTAACTGTTTCCCTGCTCCTCAAAGCATGTAAGAAAGGAAAGGAGCAATCATATTATGAAGATCTGTACCACTTACTAATGGCAGCCTCAAATTTTGACACTGTGAGTAGGTGGGCCTGGGAGATACCACGTTTTTTTTCCTCTTGGACCAAAAAGGTACTGAGCCCAGCAAGGCATCTGCATCATTTCAAGGGGGAGCCAAGACCTAAAAGTGCAGTAGGCCATCCAAGCAGCACTGCAGGGAAACCACACCTGAGAATCCTAGCAAACCTCACAATATATTTAGATCTCACTGAGTGGAAGCTGAACCCAGTGATCATGTGTGATCAAGATTTGGAACATCTACTACAAGAGTATTACCGCCTTCCCCACCCACAGTTTGCCCCTTGCCTTCTACCCTGTCTTTACTCTTCTATAAAAGCCTTGAAAAGTTTGTTGGGGTACACCAATGGCCACCACATTTGTGTGTCTCTACTAGTGGGGTTATGTTAAATTAATAAGGATTTAGAATTAGTCAAGTTCATTGCTTAATGTTGTCAGGAAACTTACTAGACTTTCTCCTTCAAATAGGAAATGATTCTTTGTTCACTTGCAAACAATACAGCAATTTAAAATACATTGTCGTTAACAAATCAGTTTTAGTGTTCATGGCATATATATAGTTAAAGTCTAAACACAATCCTATTACTACACTATTATCAGTTTAAGAATTGACTATAAAGAAAATATGTAAGAGTGTGTTCCTGTGGGCTTTCATCTATTGTTGCATATAAAAACTGTGTGCAGGTGGAGATCTTAAGCGTCAACCCAGCTTGATTAGGTATGGACAAAAGAGGATTGCAAGCTTCTCTGTAAACAAGGTTCCAGGATTTCTACCTATAAAATTAAATACTTTAATCTAGTAAAGAACATACTGCTCTATCAGAAGAACACCTGCTGTGCAAAAAGGAATCAAAGTGCACTAGTGAGCATTGATTCCTTGGACACCTCCAAAGTTGTTTAACCAAAAAGTCAGATGAATTATTCATCTAATCTATAACAAATGTGAGCGATTCATTACCTCAACACTGGGTGCATGTGAGAAGCGTGCTGCAGTCAGGTACGGTATCTTATAAAAGTTGTCAGTAGTACAGAGGTCCTAAGCCATGAAGTTCTGAGCCAGATCCAAACATCACAGTAGCCTGGGGATGTTATAAGGGAGGGTTGAGTGATGCAAGAAATACCCTTCTCACTGGGGAAGGATGTTTCAGATCATTTACATGTCTTACACAACAGTAGGAGTTGGTCCTGTGGCTAAACATATACCATATTAATTAGTTATATACTTCATTGAATAATGTCACATTCACATATTTATGTTGTTTCTGAGTGACCGCAGTGTGCTTGGTGCTTTCAAACACAGAAGAAGTTCTAGTTTCCTCCACTTTACAATCTAACAACCTCCACCCTGCTAGGCATTGCATGGACAGATCCCTAAAGTCAATGGGGCTCTGTGCAGGCACTGGGATCTACCTGTATGCAACGTTTTGCAGGAGCAACACCTTAAATCAGACACAATCAATACAATTCAGCCATTCTGCAGCTATTAACAGTACAATTAGAGCATTGTGGCAAAATAAAAATGAATAGCTCTGTATAAGTATACAGAGATTTGGAATAAATTGACTGGAAATTTCAAAAGTATTAAACCCTTGGATTTATAGAACTGGTGATTAATTGTCCTGAATGCAGGAAATCATATAAATCCATAATCCTCTTCTCAACTAAGACTGAATGTAACAAAGGTCCAAACATCTTAAACTTAACTTTATAAATCAGGAGATGCAGCCATGAGACCTTAAATATCAATAATGAAGACAATTTTAAAAGGAGATTGTCTTGTTCCTTCTTTGACATCTTTTATAAAGTGTTTCAGCTTTTACACAGCACAGCTGCCAATGTACTGTACACAAATAGTATCTGAAATAAATATAGCTATAGCAGTAACTGCTGCAGCTATTACACTAAAAAATTCAAAGTTATTTGTCATCTAACTCATCACCTAGAACTGCAGCCCATGTGAAAAACAAAAGGCACTGTTATCCACAGGCTGAAAGAATGGGACTAGTCAGGACTCCCAGAATCCATTCCCAGGGCTGTCACTGATTCAGTGTGTCCCATTGGATAAGTCACTTAACTTTTTTCTGCTTCAGTTTAACTAAAATGGGGTAGTTCCCCATCACATGGGTTTAGTTAGGCTTATTAAATGGTTGTGACACGCTAAAGAAGTGCAAAGTATTATTATTGCATTAATAGGCAACACATAAAATACCCCAACAGGTATTTAAACAAAATGTTTAAAAATAATTTCATTGAAAACAAGAACACATTTTCCCCCCATAAACATTCTTTGAAAAATGAATACCTTCTAGCCCCTCCCTCATGTGAATAAAAACAAGATAGAACCGAATGTAAAACTTATTCGAGACATCATGCTTCGCACATACTCTGGAATTCACTTTCTCTATTGGTTTGATCCAGCCTGTAGTGGTTATCCTTCAGGGCATGTTTCAAATCCTGTTCTAGCCGGAGTTTCCTTGAGTTGGTGGATCTGAATTTAAATTTACATTAATATGTGGGTTTTTTAAAATCCTTTTGCCAGCTCTATCACAGACATTTCTAATATGTCCACTAATATAGGCATCCGGAGTTGATACTGTGACAGTGAGTTGTGTTTTATGTTCAACATACACGTGCCTAGAAGTGGTGACATGTAGTTTATACAAGAAAATAAGTAAAGTATTGAGATTAATTTCACTAAATCTTCAAGACAGATGTGTTGTTGCTGTCGGGGACAATCCTGTTTATGTCAAGAAACGCACAGAAGATGGGTGCCAGAATCTCTTTGAAATTTTATTTAAAAGTAATCTCCAGTTATTTCCATATATGTATATGGGGTGAGGGGTTATTGCATTTTCTTTTATCTAAGATTTCTGAAGGCTTCTTATGAATATGAAGTCCTAGGAGAATGTGTACTCAGCTGGTGCCTTTGAAAAAGATATCCTGAGCATTAAATGAATTTTTCACTCTCAAATCACAGTTAATATTCTGTTTCCCAAAAATGTTTTCATACTCCAGATAATAATGCAAACTTCCATATTTCCATTGTATCTCACAATATTGCAACCTTTAAAGAACAATAGCTGGATTTAAAATTTCTGAACAGAACAAAATTCCTCTAAAACTAAGGCTTATTGAAATGCAAAGATACAGCTAAAGCTGTTGTTAAATGGATTATAGTTCACTCACAGAAAGGAACTAGCCTTAGATAACAGATTTCCTCTTAACTTCCTAGGAGCTTTTCCAATCCTAAGGAAATGAATCTTAGGAAATACCTTTCAAGAAGGGTTCCATTAGAGTAGTACAACTACTGTACTCATGCTGTCGCTTCAAGTGCAGATATTGCTGTGTTGGCCATAGACCAGTATAATCTTCAGCCATGGGTAGTTGATATTCAAGCTAAAGATTCTTTACTAAAAATTATCCTTCTGCCAGAGCCATTATTCATGCCCCTCACAGGCACTTCAACGAAGGATACTTTCTTCCAACACTAGGATATATTTTCCGTAAATTAAATTCAAATAATACCCAGCAGTAGCTCTGACCACGGATAAGACTCTGGACAGAGCACAAGATGTTTTCTTTTCAAACCTTAAAAGGGAAAAGCACCTTCCTGCTATAGGTCCCAATTCAGCAAAATACTTAAGCCGGTGGAGAGTCCAACTGAAGTCAATGAGACTACTCACATGCTTAAAGTGAGGCACATACTTAAGCACCTTGCTGAATCAGGGGCCAATTCTTGATACTGCAGCGGTTGCCTAGAAGTAGCTTTCTGCATTGCTCAGTCTGAGGCTTGGTTTTTCACTTGTGTGCCTCACAACGTGTGGCGAGTTGGTAGCATGGGAGTTCTGCAGAAGCAGTGGCTTCAGTCATTGGGGATGCGTATACCGTTTTTGGAGGGGTCAGCAGCGCCCATTGTGCTCAGTTAAGGAGAAGTGTTGAGAGGCTCCCATGGGAACCACAACCAGGTTGGCTGGAGAAGAGTTAACTACAACATGAAGCCTCGACTGCAAATACCAAGGGCTCAGGCACAAGCTTCCAATATCTATCTCCTACATTTTACGTTGTTTCCCTGGCAACTCCCCAAATGTTCCTCTTTATTCCCCCCATGTGCCCCTCCCCCCACAGATCATACATTGTACCAATCAGCTGGTTGGCTGGCTGAAAAACATATGAATTGCTCCCTTTGTTATAGACCTCAGCACTCACCACAGCAGCACATTATGTGGCCATTAAGCCACCTTACCTGCCCCCAGTCCATGGTGTTATATTTCATCACATACGAAGTGCCATGTCCTTATAGGCCCTCTGTGTGAGCGCACCATAATGCTAACCATAGTGATGGGATCAGCTGTTTCTGCTACGCCATATGTCCGCTACAGGGACGGAAATGGGTTAATAACAGTGCTGCTATTTATTATAACTATTTATTTATATTGCACTTTAAAGAAGGCATCTGGAACTGGCTGGCTGTATTTCAAGGAATCCCTGTTGAAGTTACAGGGACAAACCATCCCGATGAGTCGAAAGAATAGTAAATATGGCAGGCGACCAGCTTGGCTTAATGGTGAAATCCTAGCGGATCTTAAACATAAAAAAGAAGCTTACAAGAAGTGGAAGGTTGGACATATGACCAGGGAAGAGTATAAAAATATTGCTCGGGCATGTAGGAAAGATATCAGGAGGGCCAAATCGCACCTGGAGCTGCAGCTAGCAAGAGATGTCAAGAGTAACAAGAAGGGTTTCTTCAGGTATGTTGGCAACAAGAAGAAAGCCAAGGAAAGTGTGGGCCCCTTACTGAATGAGGGAGGCAACCTAGTGACAGAGGATGTGGAAAAAGCTAATGTACTCAATGCTTTTTTTGCCTCTGTTTTCACTAACAAGGTCAGCTCCCAGACTGCTGCGCTGGGCATCACAAAATGGGGAAGAGATGGCCAGCCCTCTGTAGAGATAGAGGTGGTTAGGGACTATTTAGAAAAGCTGGACGTGCACAAGTCCATGGGGCCGGACGAATTGCATCCGAGAGTGCTGAAGGAATTGGCGGCTGTGATTGCAGAGCCCTTGGCCATTATCTTTGAAAACTCGTGGCGAACGGGGGAAGTCCCGGATGACTGGAAAAAGGCTAATGTAGTGCCCATCTTTAAAAAAGGGAAGAAGGAGGATCCTGGGAACTACAGGCCAGTCAGCCTCACCTCAGTCCCTGGAAAAATCATGGAGCAGGTCCTCAAAGAATCAATCCTGAAGCACTTAGAGGAGAGGAAAGTGATCAGGAACAGTCAGCATGGATTCACCAAGGGAAGGTCATGCCTGACTAATCTAATCGCCTTTTATGATGAGATTACTGGTTCTGTGGATGAAGGGAAAGCAGTGGATGTATTGTTTCTTGACTTTAGCAAAGCTTTTGACACGGTCTCCCACAGCATTCTTGTCAGCAAGTTAAGGAAGTATGGGCTGGATGAATGCACTATAAGGTGGGTAGAAAGCTGGCTAGATTGTCGGGCTCAACGGGTAGTGATCAATGGCTCCATGTCTAGTTGGCAGCCGGTGTCAAGTGGAGTGCCCCAGGGGTCGGTCCTGGGGCCGGTTTTGTTCAATATCTTCATAAATGATCTGGAGGATGGTGTGGATTGCACTCTCAGCAAATTTGCGGATGATACTAAACTGGGAGGAGTGGTAGATACGCTGGAGGGGAGGGATAGGATACAGAAGGACCTAGACAAATTGGAGGATTGGGCCAAAAGAAATCTGATGAGGTTCAATAAGGATAAGTGCAGGGTCCTGCACTTAGGACGGAAGAACCCAATGCACCGCTACAGACTAGGGACCGAATGGCTAGGCAGCAGTTCTGCGGAAAAGGACCTAGGGGTGACAGTGGACGAGAAGATGGATATGAGTCAGCAGTGTGCCCTTGTTGCCAAGAAGGCCAATGGCATTTTGGGATGTATAAGTAGGGGCATAGCGAGCAGATCGAGGGACGTGATCGTTCCCCTCTATTCGACACTGGTGAGGCCTCATCTGGAGTACTGTGTCCAGTTTTGGGCCCCACACTACAAGAAGGATGTGGATAAATTGGAAAGAGTCCAGCGAAGGGCAACAAAAATGATTAGGGGTCTAGAGCACATGACTTATGAGGAGAGGCTGAGGGAGCTGGGATTGTTTAGTCTGCAGAAGAGAAGAATGAGGGGGGATTTGATAGCTGCTTTCAACTACCTGAAAGGGGGTTCCAAAGAGGATGGCTCTAGACTGTTCTCAATGGTAGCAGATGACAGAACGAGGAGTAATGGTCTCAAGTTGCAATGGGGGAGGTTTAGATTGGATATTAGGAAAAACTTTTTCACTAAGAGGGTGGTGAAACACTGGAATGCGTTACCTAGGGAGGTGGTAGAATCTCCTTCCTTAGAGGTTTTTAAGGTCAGGCTTGACAAAGCCCTGGCTGGGATGATTTAACTGGGACTTGGTCCTGCTTTGAGCAGGGGGTTGGACTAGATGACCTTCTGGGGTCCCTTCCAACCCTGATATTCTATGATTCTATGATTAACTCTGAGCCCCAGAGACAGAAAGGTTGTTTTTGTTTTTGTAAGAAACTTCTTTTAAACAAACAAACAAAACAAAAAGATGAGACTGGAGCAGAAAATTCAAATTCCCGCCTCTTTACATAATGGGCTTGTACAAGGCTCTCTGCTGCAGGCCTCCAGTCAAGCCCTTTCCTGTCTTCCTTTGTGCCCTCAGTGCTGGCTCCCTCTCCATCCACAGGTCTGCTGTTTGCTTGGCACCCTGATTCCCTTTCCTGTCACCTGCTTTTCCGCCTCTTTTTTAAAAATAAAGGCCACAACACTTGCATCACCGAGTTGAGAACCGCAGTGCCCCCCACGAGCCTGCCTCCATGGGACCCGATATGCTGTTGTACCAGCCTTATGAGTGTGCTGGGTCTGCTAAGCAGGGACTATAACTCCCATCAGCCTCCCCTCCTGGCCAAGTAAGGGGAAAGGTCCTGCACCAGTAAGTAGCTGGGCACTGTTTTGAAAGCAGCAGTCACATAGCTAGCAAGGAGCAACAGCGAAGCTGGATGCAGAGGCTGCATGGTAAGTCAGGAGCCGCAGGGAAGCTGAAAACAGAAAAGATGCCCCGGGAACCGTATGCACAGCCACATGTGACAGGGAGTGAGTGCCAGCTGGTGCAGGTCTCTTTGGGACTAACGGAGGAGCAGCAGTGGCTTGGCTGGGAGCCATGGGTGGCACATGACTTCTGCATTTGGGGAGGCTAAGCCTGAGCACCGGGGGGGCCACCCGCGCCCGGACTATGGCTCCATCCCCTGCTCCGTCCTGATGCCCACCCCCACTCAGCCTCCTCCCCCCGAGGCCCCGGCCATGTTCCGCCCCCCCAGCCCCACGCCCGCCGCCCTCCCCCACCCACCACTCACACCTCTTCGCCCCCTCCCCAGAGGCCCCTGTGTCCACTACTTGTGCCTCTTCTCCCCCTCCCTCAAGGCCCCCCCCACCTGCCGCCCGCACCTCTCTGCCCTCTCCCACAAGGAGCCCCCTGCCACTCGAACCTCTCTCCACACCCCTCCCCCGAGGGGGCCCCCTGCCAGGGGGTGAAGAGGCATGAGCAGCAGGTGGGGTGGGGATGCCGGGGAGGGGGTGAAGAGGTGCGACAGGTGGGTGGGGCAAAGAGACAGAAGCACGCGCAGCGGGCGAGGCGGGGCTTGGGGGAAGAAGCAGACCGGGGATGGGAAGAGGAGCAGCATGAGCCCCCAAACGCAAGAGCCGGGAAGGGGGGGGCCACACATGGTAGAGCTCAGGTAACAGTAGGCAAAGGAATATTACTCTGGCCCATGGGTCTTTCTTCCCCCTCCACCGAGGGGCCCCGGGGGAAGAGCAGGACACTGGAGTGGGGCCTCGGGGTGGAGTGTGGGCGGGGCCACGGCCCTGGCCCCCTTTTGGTAGCGCTCCAAAGGCAGCAGGCCAGTGGTGCACCTCCAAAGGGAGGTGCGCCGGATCCTGTTTGGGGCGCCTTAGCCTCCCCATGCCTATTATACCTGCTGCCCATGCAGTGAGCTAGTGCAGAGTGGCCGCAAGGAGAAACACTAACTGAACCTGGCTTAGAATTGAGGGATTGGCAACTGGTTAAAAGATAGTAAACAAAGGGTAGGAATAAATGGTCAGTTTTCAGAATGGAGAGAGGTAAATGCTGGTGTCCCCAGGGGTCTGTACTGGGACTAGTACTGTTCAACATATGCGTAAATGATCTGGAAAAAGGGGTAAACAGTGAGGTGTTAAAATTCACAGCTGATACAAAACTACTCAAGATAGTTAAGTCCCAGGCAGACTGTGAAGAGTTACAAAGGGCTCTCTCAAAACTGGGTGACTGGGCAACAAAATGGCAGATGAAATTCAATGTTGATAAATGCAAAGCAATGCACATTAGAAAACATAATTCCAACTATACATATAAAATGATGGGGGTCTAAATTAACTGTTACCACTCAAGAAAGAGAGTCGTTGTGGATAGCTCTCTGAAAGCATCCACTCAATGTGCAGCGGCAGTCAAAAAAGCAAACAGAATGTTGGGAATCATTACAAGAGGGATAGATAATAAGACAGAAAATATCATATTGCCTCTATATAAATCTATGGTACACCCACATCTTGAATATTGCGTGCAGATGTGGCTCCCACATCTCAGAAAAGAAATATTGGAATTGGAAAAGGTTCAGAAAAGGACAACAATGGAACGCCTTCGGTATGAGGAGAGATTAATAAGACTGGGACTGTTCAGCTTGGAAAAAAGATGACTAAGGGGGGATATGATTGAGGTCTATAAAATCATGACTGGGGTGGAAAAAGTAAAGAAGGAAGTGTTATTTACTCCTTCTCAGACCACAAGAACTAGGGGTCACCAAATGAAATTAATAGGCAGCAGGTTTAAAACAAACAAAAGGAAGTATTTCTTCACACAAAACAGTCAACCTGGGGAACTCTTTGCCAGAGGATGTTGTAAAGGCCAAGACTATAACAGGGTTCAAAAAAGAACTAGATAAATTTATGGAGGATAGGTCCATCAATGGCTATTTGCCAGGATGGTCAGGGATGGTGTCCCTAGCCTCTGTTTGCCAGAAGGTGGGAATGGGCAACAGGGGATGGGTCACTTGATGATTACCTGTTCTGTTCATCCCTCTGGGGCACCTGACATTGGCTACTGAAATGAAACTTATGACACTTGCAAGCTTCTATTTGCTTGAATAGAAATTGGTCTACAGAGGGCATCCCAGGCAGTAGGCCTGAAGAGCCCTGACTCTTGATTGGACTGTCCCAGGGGCCAAACATTTACCTCAGTGCTCACGTGAACTGTAACCGTTTAAGTCTCTATACATAGGACATCTGCAAACTTTCCCTTTCCTTCCAGCCCGAGTAAAATACCCTTTCATGTAGCCATGTGTCTGAGTGGTTATTGGGACCCACCAGGGCTAGTGCCTACACGGCCTAGCTCCTAATGCACTTACACTGCTTGCCTCCGAGTTGCAGTACACATGGCACACCACTGGCACCGCAGGGTTTAGTGTACTCCATTACTGAGCAGCCCCAACCGTTACATGCGGAATGGGTGCAGACCTTTATCCTTCCCACTAGCGCTCCTGTTCCTTCAAAGACTTAAGCTTTAACTCCCAGTCGGACTGCTAATCAAACCAGCACCACTTTCCATAAGCTGGGTGGGTAGAGGAGGGAGGCACACAGGCAAAGAGCCAGACCTACTGAACAGTATGACTTCCTCCTCTTGCTAGTGATTCATTGAAGACTCTGCCTCAGTAAGAATAAAGGGCAGAGAGGTAATGAATTCATCCTGGAAGCTGCAAGCCTTTGACAATAGGAATGATGGCACTGTACTTCATTTGTGATAGATCCCAGTAAACATTGGCAGAACAACTGTTCCGAAAGAACTGGCAGACACAGCAGCTGACAGCCACCTTAGTTTATTGCTGCAAAGAAGAGCACTGCTGCCCGCTGTTGTGCAAACTTGTGCACTGCCATCACGTAGACGAGCCCCACTTCAGAGAAAAGCCAATTCAAATGCTAGGCTAATGTGCCGGGCAGAAGATTCTGCACAAATGGCAACTTGTGCTGAATTATAACATGGCAATTTTGGCAAACGGACAGTGGCCCATGTGGAACTGGAATGATAACAATGAGACATCTTTCCTTTTAGGCCTGGGGTCAAGTTTCAGCTGGCGTTTTTAAGAGACAAAAGCCCTGACTTGGCTGTTTTCAGATTCAGTCTTTATTTAGTCTTTCTAAACATTGACTGGAAGCATGATGCAATGCCCATAATACTAGTGATGTTAAAGCTTGTTGAAATGTTACTGGATCAGACAGGGACAGAGTGAAAGGCAGAAGGCTGATGCAGCAGTTGCAATGTTTATCCTTGTTATTAACCATTCACTTTCCCCACCCTCTAAGTTAGCAGTGTCAGGTGCTCCTTAGAAGCCAACAGCCCCAGAAGGAGATGAGTGTAGCTGTGACGGGAAGACTGTTCTGTTGTTGGTGTTTGTTAAAGTACTCACTCAGGCTGGATTTTTCGGTCACTGTGAGCAATGTGTATGACTAGGTGCCTGTCATCTCAGGGACAAAGGTGGAACTAAAATGAACACTAAGGCTGGGATTCGTAAAGAGGCATAAGAGAGCTGGGTGCCTAATGCTCTTGGGCCCCTCCGGAATCCCAGCTAGAGTGCCTAGCACCTTATCCCACTTTGAATTTAAAATCTCCAGAAAGTCATGTATCTCCCATCTTATGACTGGTTCCCGCACGTGCAGTGCTGGAGCCATATGTTTAGTTCTTCACTCAGTTGGGCTGTTTGGTTTTAAAAAATAATTTTTCAGCCTTCCCTGTACCCTTGCCTCCCACACAAACTGGCAAACAGCTAGCGTCCCGGGGACAAAAATGTACAGACAGGCAGCGCCTTTGGCAGTAGCAGCTGGGGCTGTTCTGTGAAGCATTTGGCTGGGTTTGAGATCACACACTCTTTAATGTAAGTTTCTGAGATGCCAGAGTTTCCTTTTTTGCTGGTTCTGATTCAAATTATGTTCATCTTGAACACAACCCTGCAGCAGAAGAGGCCACTGCTTCACTGCAATGCTTCCATCAATAACAGCCGCACACATGCCTGTTGTACAAATCACTTGACAGCTCTAGAAGTGAGGTTTCAGTTTAAGTGACTGCTTTGCTGCTCTGCTCAGTTCATTTTATTGTCACTTAATCCAGATTTTTATTCGCAGTGATTTATTTTCACAAACCCCATGACCCCTGCACAATTATTCCAGAACAAGAAAAAACAGATGTGCAAATAGCCTACTGAGTCACATAATCAAAATGTACAACACAGGATTGTTCCTATTGGATAGTTTATGCTAATTTTCTCCAGTCTAGTTTTCAATGGGCCAAGCAAATCTCTTATGACAGGAATTGCCCAACGTGAGGTCCATCTAGTTTGATTTCCTGTCTCTGACAGTGGCCAGTAATAAATGCTTCAGAGGAAGATGCAGGTAACCTCCCATTAGGCAGAGCTGGGATAATCTATCGTCCACATTACAGCTCAGAATTCCCAATAATTCAAGAATGGTTTAATGGCTGAAGCATAAGGATTAGTATCTCTTCCAAAATTTGTTAGTATTAACTAGCATAACTCTGGGTATTCTTGTTCTCTACCTAGAGGTCCAGGTTCTTTTTGAATCTTGCTCAGGTTTTGGCGTAGATGACATACTGGTACAGTTTAGTTACGTGCTGTGGGGCATTTTCCTTGTGTCGGTTTTGAATTTGTCACTTTTTAATGTAATTGAATGTGGCCTTCTACTTACATTATGAAGCTGGGAGAACAGAGAACTGCCCTTGAGAGAGTATTCCACAGCTGAATAAATCTAGCATCCGGTAACTTTTCTGGATAGACTTAATTTTCGCATCTTTTATTTCATCCCATGACTCCTAGGTTTAGATAGGCCACTTTTATTTCGCTAAATAAGTCCTCTTCTTCCTGGGTGTTTAGATCAAATATTTTAAATACTTCAAATATGTTATATGGTTATGTTTCCTCCAAGTCAAATGATACATGTATAATTCTTTTTAATCGGTCCTAATAAATCCATCCATCCCTCTCCCTCCGGCCCCATAAATAGAGAATGACGATAAAGTGAATTGCTGAAAGGCCTCAGGATTAAGTGTTAATCTTATTGCCTCTCAAAAGTATGTTCAAAAGAAATGAGAAATAGTGCTCTTTTCGGCAGCCACGTTTAATTTTTCATATGTAATTTCTAGGCAGACTGAAAATAGTAGCCTCTTTTCAATGGCTGTTGTATGAATCACTAATGAAGGCTCCAGAAACAAGGATTCCATTTAAATGACTGCTTTGTTGTTCTCACTATTATTATGCTGCTTAATCCAGATTTTTATTTGCAGTGTGATGTGACCAGTGAAACCTCAGTGCTGCTACGGGGCTCTCAAAGGGTAACAAACAATTTTAAAGGGGCACTTCCTCTCCCTAACAATCACGTTTTGAAAAGAAATCTGTCAGCTGCATTGCAGACACTTTAGAGTATTTAAAAATGAGCTTTTTAACAACTGATCTGACTTATTTTTAAACATGTGTTTACTCTTTGCCTTTTTCTCAGCTTGGACAGTGAAAAGGAGATCTGAAGAAGAGCTCTGTGAAGCTTAAAAGCTTGTTTCTCTCACCAACAGAAGTTGGTCCAATAAAGGATATCACCTTACCACCCAACCTTGTCTCTCTAATATCCTGAAACCAACACGGCTATAACAGTGCAAACAACAACAAAAACCCTAGTTAGTTTCACTTCCTAGTTCTCTTGCACTAGCACGATACAGCTAATAGAACTTAGAGTTGAAGATAGAATTGCAAATAGAGCTGGATGAAAAATGGGGGAAGGAAATGGGGCAAAATTTTTGAAATTTTCAAGTAATTTCTTTCTGCAGTGTTCAAAAAGGAATAATTTTTTATTCTAAAATTTTCAGTTTTTATATTTTTCATTTTACTTTCCATCCAAATCCATCCCCCTTTTTTTCTTTCCTCCCCTTTTTGCATTAAAAAAAGGGAAAGGAGGAAAAAAACGGTACAAACCAAAAAAAAAAACCCAAAACAACCAAACCAACCTACGGCAATTTTTTGCTTTCAAATTTGATTGGAAAAAAAGTGGATGGGTTTGGGGGTGAATACCAAACCAAGAAAATGAAAAATGCTCATGAACATTTCTGATTGAGGAAAAAAAGGCCATTTTTAAAATGAAAACATTTTGTGTATGAAAAAAATTGGCCAGCTCCAGCTGGTGGGAGGATGGGGGTAATGAAATAATGTTTATGTATAAAAAATAGTTTCCAGTGGATTTTTTTTTTAAATCCTAAAAATATTTGTACTGATTTTAGATGTTTTTAAAGCGTTTTCCTTTAAACCAAACTTTGAACCGACAGTGTCCCCTTTACATGGGCAAAATCAAAACTGTCCAATTCAGGGATTCTTCTGCTCCTGCATTCTATAGAATACTTTAAGATGAATCTTCATATGCATCCACCTACCTTCCCTGACTAGTTTGATTCTCAACACATTTAATTCTGTGAATCAACAGGAAGGGCTTTGGAGGATTAGAGACTATAGCATGAGTGCTGCTGGTCTAGCTAAGACAATGTTTACGACATGGCTAGTCTATTTTCTAGCCATGTCGGGGTAGAAACAGATTGGCCAATGCTTACAATCCAGCTGCTTGCTAAAGTAACTCCTTGTGTGGTCAGAGTCCAATACAAAATAAATGGCTTCTCACAGCCCAATTTCAAAGAGAACAAATAAAAAAATTAAAGCTTCCTACAGCCACAATCCTCAAGTAACAATAAGAGGTGGAACATTAAGCAAGTGAGGGAGTGATGGCTCAGGGGACTAGATAATGGGCTATCCTACCTTTTACCTCTAAGTTATGGATTCAAATACAGCCCAGGTTGGTAGTGACAGAGTTATCATCCAATGGCTGTTCAATGGCCGACACAAAATCAGTCAACTTACTAGGGAACTGGTGGGTCTACTTCACAAAACTTCCATCTCCTTAGTACCTGCCTTTCTCACTCCTAGTTCCACCCACCCCCTAAAAGAACCAGCCTCCAACCTTCCACACCCACTCTATGGTATCAGCAACCCAACAGTCCTGCTCTGCCCTGCAGCTCTTCTTATATGAGCCTGCCAGGCTGTGATTGGCTGCTCCTCTCGACCCCGTTCTAATTAGCTGCTTCTGTCACAGCCCGGTTGCTAGTTTTACCCTGGCCTGACTTTTAATGTTCCTTGCGTGAGGGACAGGTTCAGAACCTGCAACAGGCTGGAGTTGGGTCATGTATGGAGTAAAGGGAAAGGATGGAGGGCTCTGGCATGGGGAAAGAAAATTGGGTCAAGACGTTAATATTTGCCTGCTTCTGACTTTTTTTGGTTCATTTGATCCTGTTACAAACTGTTTTAGCTCTATGTTTGATGTATGTATGTAAATAAAAGTTACTGTTCACTTCACTTGTGCGTGCACCTTGTTTTATGAATATGATCAATAGGATACATCCCACAGGCTTGGGATGGGGTATCAAAATTCACAACTCATGGCTGACATCTTAAAAGGCTGGTGCCATGGAAATGCAATCAATTTCCTCTCTCCCACAACCCCTTTCTCCACCCCTGGCCAATGAATTTGCTAATATGTCTTTAAAATAAATAAATAAATGAATAACTAAATAAATAAAGCATTCGTGACAATGAAGTGAGCTGTGAAATAACTGTCACTGTCCAAAGTGCCAGAATGAAAAACGGAAGATAAATTAACTGAAACTTCTTTATGGCTTTAATGATTTAAGTGACAATACAGACAAGGGAAACAAAACTAAATTGCCACTGAAGATCAGTGCAGTGCTTTCACTACCCCTCCTCCCCTATCCCCAGCAAACAGCCACCACTGGAAACCATGAGAGTATTCATGCCACCAGAGTAATGGTGCATAGCACCTCATAAGTGCTGAGAGCAACAGTGTCAGAAAACATTGAGGAAGGAACGCTTCCCCAAACCTTACAGAACTTTAAAAAAATTACTTTAACAATATTTAAGGGTGCCTGTGATGGGTTTCACTCACCGCTCTGGTACCTCCTGCCGGCTGTCATGGGAATTTGCTCTGCTCGCCAGGGCACCCTCCTCTGGTGATGCCCTGCCACCGTCACTTTTGTTCCAGGACCTGCCCCACTCCCAAGACTGCAGCATCCTCTTCATTGACACTGCCCTCCGGCTGTGCCATACGCTATGTTCCCTCCTTCCAGGGGACCTGCAATCTCTGTTCAGCCACTCCCACAGTGGCAACTGCAGTCCATTGTCCTGGGGCTGCTTCCCATGCGTCTCCAGCACCCTCGTCTGCCCTTACCTCAGGGCCTCAGCCTGCAGGGCCTAGCCATCAGCCAGGAGCTTTCTCTAACTCCCCTGGTCCTTGCTTGCAGCACTGCTCTGTCCTAAGTGCTGGCGCTCCTTCCTCCTCCTAGGAGCCTGGTATTCTACCCAGAGCTCCAGTCAGCTACTGAACTCTGGTCTGCCCTTCAGCCCTTCATATATGAGCCTGCCAAGCTATGATTGGCTGCTCCTCTCCACTCCTTTCTAATCGGCTGCCTCCGGCGCAGCCTCCCTAGGGCTGCTTTTAACCCCTTTTCTGCCAGTGATGGGCAGCCACCCCACCATAGCACCCCATAAAACAACTCAAAATACAGTAGTTAACATATAAACAAAAAACATTGCACAAGGATGCCCTCAAAGTGCATTAAAACTTTCCTCAGCACAACACCACGGCCAAAGGTGTTAACCTTGAGGGACCGCCCTGATTTTCTGCTTTTCAATCAGTACGTTAATGTTGGCTACAGGGGATTGAAACCCACCAAGGTGTCTCACAACAGAAGTATGTGGCAATGCTCTATTGAGCTTTTCCAACAGCACCATCACATCACAGTAGTGTCCTTTGGCACAGTCCCCAATTACCTTCCAGCTCCCTCTTGTTCCATGATGTACTAACACACAGCATCACAAATTTCCCTGCATTGTGTGCACATGGGTGGGATCTGGCTACCTGTACACACTTTGAGAAACAGATCTGCCCTGTGACCACTCAGAGTGGGAGTATTCTCCTTTAGCCTCACATACATTCTGCAAGGCACAGCATGCCAAAATAATCCAAACCCTATTGGCCACATTGGCATCCAGACTGGTCCTGAGGCATTACCAGTGGGCTTTCAGCCACCCAAAGGCACACTTAGCCACCTTTCTGGAGCTGCTAAGTCTGTAGTTAATGTCCCTTTTTCTTGAGTCAGCGATGTTGGGGTACAGCTTCATGAGCTACAGTAGGAGTAAGTATGTGGAGTCCCCAAAAATAAATGTGAGCATAGAAACATCGTACATAATCACACCCTTTCGGGGGAATAAAGTCCTTGTTCTCCCCAGCAGTACAACCCCAACCTCCTGAGCACCATGGCATCATGGACCTTTCCGGTGTCCCCAACATTTATGTTCATCAACCGACTCCTGTGGTCTCCTAAGCCTTGGAGAACCTGTGAATAGTTACTTTTTCAGTTCACATATTCCCTGGCCCCTTTCTGTGGGCAAAGTATAGGGATGTGTGTTCTGTAAATGGCCCCACAAAATACAGAAACCGCGTCCTCTGAAATCCCACAATAATTTCAGGGACTTGGGTTATGGCAAGCATGCACGGATATATCACAATATTGATAGCCTGGCAAATCTGTACAACCACTGCTCCAACAGTTGACTTCCCAACTCCAAACTGCTTTGCAAGTGACCAATAGCTGTTAGGTATTGCCAGCTTCCAAAGGACGATGGCCACCCAATTCTGCACTGGTATGGATTTCAGAAATGGAGTTGTCTGGTGCTGGAGGGTTGGTGCAAACTCCTCACACAACTTGACGAAGGTCTGCTTCCTCATTCTGAAGTTCTGCAGCCACTAGTCATTAGCCCATGTTTCCAAGCTAATTGTGGTCCCACCACACCATGCTCGTTCTCTGGGACCAGAACTAGGCAGTCCATCCATGGACATACCATTGGAAACCCAGCACTCAACACACATGTTCCTTGGGACCACAGTGGATTTTCATTCCCCCTCTGGATCAGCCATCTTCACTATCTCAATTTTTTCTGGACCAGTTCCGTCCTGTATCCGATACTGTATTGCATGAACATTTGTCCAGTGAGCAGTAGCAGAACCCCATCATCGTACACTTGCTCTACATCTCCAGCGCTGTTTGGTAGAAGGGAGAGATGACCAGAACATGCTATCACCAAATGTATGAAGGTGATGTACAGTACCAGCAACACGCAACAAGACACACAGGACTCTGAAAAGGTAGCACTGTTGTCACATACTGAAAAGGGGTAGCGTGGACACGGGTTACGCCTGTGCACCATATGTACCTGTGCCCAACTCAGCATATGAGAATATTTAGTATGGGTGTACGGGGTTCATGTGCTAGCAGTACATGGACAAATACCCAGGGTAGCACGCAAGTGCAGACATAGCCTTTTCATCTACCTCATTCATCTCTTGGCCATATGTGTTTAATATGCTATCTAAATAGGCAACAGGTGATGCAAATAGCAGGTGTCTTACAAACTGGATTTAATGCAAGATGATTTACGGACTTATACGTGAACCAATATAAAAGTTCTCCATTTATATATTATGAACATGTACTATACCTATAAAAAGAACAGGAGTACTTGTGGCACCTTAGAGACTAACAAATTTATTTGAGCATAAGTTTTCGTGGACTACAGCCCACTTCATCGGATGCATAGAATGGAACATATAGTAAGAAGATATATATATACACATGAAAAAGTGGCGTAAGAGGCTAATTAATCAAGATGAGCTATTATCAGCAGGAGAAAAAAAACTTTTGTAGTGATAATCAAGATGGCCCATTTAGACAGTTGACAAGAAGGTGTGAGGATACTTAACATGGGGAAATAGATTCAATATGTGTAATGACCCAGCCACTTCCAGTCTCTATTCAAACCCAAGTTAATGGGATCTAGTTTGCATATTAATTCAAGCTCAGCAGTTTCTCATTGGGGTCTGTTTTTGAAGCTTTTCTGTTGCAAAATTGCCACCTTTAAATCTGTTACTGAGTGGCCAGAGAGGTTGAAGTGTTCTCCTACCAGTTTTTGAACGTTATGATTCCTGATGTCAGATTTGTGTCCATTTATTCTTTTGCACAGAGACTGTCTGGTTTGGCCAATGTACATGGCAGAGGGGCATTGCTGGCACATGATGGCATATATCACACTGGTAGATGTGCAGGTGAACGAGCCCCTGATGGCGTGGCTAATGTGATTAGGTCCTATGATGGTGTCACTTGAATAAATATGTGGATAGAATTGGCATTGGGCTTTGTTGCAAGGATAGGTTCCTGGGTTAGTGTTTTTGTTATGTGGTGTGTGGTTGCTGGAGAGTATTTGCTTCAGGTGGGGGGGCTGTCTGTAAGCGAGGACTGGTGTGTCTCCCAAGATCTGTGAGAGTGAGGGATCATTTTTCAGGATATGTTGTAGATCCTTGATGATGCGTTGGAGAGGTTTTAGTTGGGGGCTGAAGGTGACAGCTAGTGGCGTTGTGTTATTTTCTTTGTTGGGCCTGTCCTGTAGTAGGTGATGTCTGGGTACTCTTCTGGCTCTGTCAATCTGTTTTTTCACTTCAGCAGGTGGGTATTATAGTTTTAAGAATGCTTGATAGAGATCTTGCAGGTGGTTGTCTCTGTCTGAGGAATTGGAGCAAATGCGGTTGTATCTTGCAGCTTGGCTGTAGACAATGGATCATGTGGTGTGTCCTGGATGGAAGCTGGAGGCATGTAGGTAAGTATAGCGGTCAATAGGTTTCTGGTATAAGGTGGTATTTTTGTGACCATTGCTTATTAGCACAGTAGTGTCCAGGAAATAGACCGCTTGTGTGGATTGGTCTAGGCTGAGGTTGATGGTGGGATGGAAATTGTTGAAATCATGGTGGAATTCCTCAAGGGCTTCTTTTCCATGGGTCCAGATGATGAAGATGTCATCCATGTAGCGCAAGTAGAGTAGGAGTGTTAGGGGACGAGAGCTAAGGAAGCGTTGTTCTAAGTCAGCCATAAAAATGTTGGCATACTGATGGGCCATGCGGGTACCCATAGCAGTGCCGCTGACTTGAAGGTATACATTGTCCCCAAATCTGAAATAGTTGTGGGTGAGGACAAAGTCTTGTAGAGGACTCCTGAAAGTCGAACATGTACATTGGCCAAACTGGACAGTCTCTACGTAAAAGAATAAATGGACAGAAATCAGACGTCAAGAGTTATAACATTCAAAAACCAGTCGGAGAACACTTCAATCTCTTTGGTCACTCGATTACAGACCTAAAAGTCGCAATTCTTCAACAAAAAAACTTCAAAAACAGACTCCAGTGAGAGACTGCTGAATTGGAATTAATTTGCAAACTGGATACAATTAACTTCGGCTTGAATAAAGCCTGGGAGCGGATGTACACAAAGTAAAACTATTTCCCCTTGTTTATTCTCCCCCCTACTGTTCTTGTCAAGTGCTGGAAATGGCCCACCTTGATTATCACCACAAAAGGTTCCCCCCCCCCCCCCGACTCTCCTGCTGGTAATAGCTCACCTTTCCTGATCACTCTTTTTAAAGTCTGTATAGTAACACCCATTGTTTCATGTTCTTTGTGTATATAAAATCTCCCCACTATATTTTCCACTGTATGCATCTGATGAAGTGAGCTGTAGCTCACGAAAGCTTATGCTCTAATAGATTTGTTAGTCTCTAAGGTGCCACAAGTACTCCTTTTCTTTTTACATATATCTGAACTTTATGGATGCATAACCCATAAAGGCAAATCCAAAAGGAGCTTAGGATTTAGATTCTGAAACAAACTATGGGCCCAATCGTCCTGAAAGAGCTCCCAATCAAGAAGGTCTACGGCTGCAAAATTGGGGCCCCGGGTCTGCCCAGCTCCACTCGAATTCTGCTCTTGTATGAATGTAAAAGACAAATGGAAATCCCTGTGTGATGGGGCAGAGCCCCACCCCCTGAGAAAAGGGCTGAACCAGGCCAGAAAGGCTGGGCGAACCAGCAGCCAATCAGTGAAGGCCTGGGGAGAGCCAATCAGGGTGGGGGAAGGGGCAGCCAATCAGGATCGGGCAAGGTCCTATATAAAGGCTGCCCAGCTGATTGGCAAGGGAGGAGGACTGGCTCCTAAGCAGAAAGGTAGTACCTTGGCCAGAGCAGTGCTGGGGGAAGGGCAGAAGGAGCTCGGGAGCTCCGGCCAAGGAAAACCCTAGGTTGTCAGCCTTACTACAAAGGGCTGAGCAGGTGCACAGGGCCAAAGGGGAAGCAGCCCAGGGATGATAGTTTGACAAGGGGAGAGGAGGGCATAGAGGCTGCCACTAGAGGGTCCCTGGGTTGGGACCCAGAGTAGCGGGTGGGCCTGGGTCCCCCCCTTCCCCTTTGTACTACATCTGGCTGAGGAGGAGCATGGCCTGATACAGGCTGTGGCTGACCCCTGCAACAAAGGGGCTAGACTTTGAGGCTGCGGTCGGCCGCTAGAACTGGTGCAGATCGAAGACTACTGATAACACCAAACCCCTGGAAAGGGGTCAGACAGGAGCAGCGGGCACTGCCGGAGAGTAGCGTCCTGAAGAGGATGCTGCCATGTGGGGAGCAACGTGGGTCCCCAAAGCAGCAGAGCAGACGAAGGGAAAGGCACCACGCACAAAAGGTGCTCCATGACTGGACAGAGCTAATTCCTGGAGCAACCAGCGGGAGGTGCCAGCAGTGGTGAGTCTTAACCCCGTCACACCCTGCATGCATCATGGACTGAATATGGAATTGTGTTAGCAGCCTTATCTCTAAGGTTCAGCTATAGCAGAGAGAGAATTATTACTCAATCTGGATTGTACTTAGTGTAAATATTTAATATGCACAGATAATAACACAGAGATCTGATTCTTTCTGTCACATGTTTAGGGTATAGACAATGATTATGCTTAGTTTAAAAAAAGTGCTAGAAGATAAAAAAAATTCATTCTTTCACAGTGCAAACAGTAAACCTTGAAAAAAAGACACACAAAATTCGTATACTGCTTCCTTCTTCAAATCCATTGTTAGTGCTTTTTCTTTAAACCTTAGAAAAATACATTCATTTTATGAACAAATATACAACTTTAATATGATAAAATAACTCAGCACTATTCAAATTATAAAAATATAGTTATAGAAGTTTTATCTACAAAGATTTCTGCCGTATTGTGACGATATTCATTAATACTGCCATATGCAAGGTCAGGACTGTTTGTATCTCCATTACAAAGCCTGAAAAATTTCTTGCCGGAAGCAGGGGTAAGGTGCGGTTTTATAACTCAGAAAGCTCACACTGCACAGAGCTAAAGCGTATTATGCAATTTGTAAACCCAGTTGCATAGCTGATATAGTATACATTGCACAGGCCATGTTCAAGTTAAAAAATGTCTAAGGCTACATTTTAGTCGTGGGTATTTTTAGTAAAAGTCATGGACAGGTCACAGGCAGTAAACAAAAATTCATGGCCTGTGACTTGTACTATATATCTCTAACTAAAACTTGGGCTGGGGGGCTGCGGGTGCTCTGGGGGTGTGGGGGCAGTCTGGGGCCATGGCAGGTGCTGGGGGTGTGGCCCAGGACCCCCGCTGGTGCTGGGGGGAGGGCGGGGGAGAGGCAGATGGTGGCACGTGGCCTGGGACACCTGCTGGTGCTGGGGGGGTGGCGAGCTGCTCGGGACCCCCGCTGGTACTGTGGACAAGGTGGGCAGTGATGCATGGCCTGGGACCCCCTCTGGTGCTGGGAGGAGGCCAGGTGGTGGCACACAGCTCGGGACTCCCGCTGGTGATAGCGGAGAGTCTGGGAGGCAGCAGTGCATAGCCTGGGACTCATTCTGGGGGGTGGGAGGGTTAGCGGGGCTGGCAGACTCCCTACCTGACTCCGGGTGTCCCTGCAGCTCCTAGGGGGAGGAAAGGCCAGGGGGGCTCCCCAAGGTACCCCTGCCACGAGTTCCAGCTCCCATTGGCCAGAAACCGCAGCCAATGGGAGCTGCAAGGGTGGCGACTGTGAGCATCGGCAGCGCGCGGAGCCCCCGACCCCTCTGCTTAGGAACTGCAGGGACATGCTGGCTCATCCCCCTGAGGTAAGTGCTGCCCCGCACCCCAACTCCCTGCCCCAGCCCTGAGCCCCCTCCCATACCCAAACCAGCTGGTGCTGCTAGCCCAGGGGATGCCTGATCTGCTCGGGCAGCCCCGGAGCCAGCCACATCTGCTGCTGCAGAAGTCACTGAATCCATGACTTCCGTAATCTCTGTGACAGACACGCAGCCTTAAAATGTCTAATCAAACATGGTCTGCAGTTTCGGCTACCCTTTTATAAAAAAAAAAAAACCCCCCACCAAACTAGGTCCTTAGCTTGTATAAATTGATGTCATCCCATTGACCTGAAATGATGGATTTATAGCAACTGAGGAGCTAACTCTCTAGCTAGTAACATTTGCATTTCAAAACATTAAATTGAATAGGAAACCTGGCTTTTACTGATACTTTGTTTTAAAAGTGGAATATTTAGAGACACCAAAATTACCTCCAGGTATAGTTTGGCACCTCTAACTTGTTTGTTTGCTACAGTTTTGCTGCTATGTAATATGACTTGCATAACAGAAAACTCATATTTTAGGCCTCCTGGAATCTAGTCCCGGTATCATCACTAAATTGCTGGATGACCTTGAGCAAATCATTTACAGCCTAATCCAACTTCCACTGACTCCAATGGGAGCTGGATTAGCTCTTAATCTCTGTGGGTCAGTTTCCCTCCCAGCAAGATGTGCACAGTAGCATGTACCCCTTACAGGGGTGTGGTGAGGCTTTAATTAATGCTTCTTAAGCACTTCGAGATCCTTGGCTCAGAAAGGCACCAACTAGATAAACGGCGCAGGGTGGCTGTTCTAAATTGCTACACATATGCTGAGAATGTGTAGCACGGCTGCAGCTCTCAATAGGTGAATGACCGCATTCTGTATGTGGGAACGTGTGCCTCGTACGAGTAAATATATACAAAAATTTAGGGCCTAAATTTGCAGAAGCAACTAGTGAGTTTGGGTGCTTCAACATGAGATGCCTTAAGTGGGTCTGATTATTTTTTTTTCTTTTTTAGAAAGGGCAGAGCGCTCACACTCTGACAGCTGGGCACTTTGAAGTGTGGTACCCAAAAACGGAGGCACCCAAGACCACTAGTCAATCACTCTTGAAAATGTAGGCCTTTATTAACATAAAAGTTTGACTTAACCCCCCAAATAAAGTCAAATTAAAATCAGGTTTGGAGCAGTTATTTGTGAGTTTTCAACACACAGCTCTGTTACCAACTGCATCCAGGGCTTGTTGAAACTCAAAAAGAAGAACTAAATCTTACATGTTTATAGCACATTTCATCCTCAGAATCCCTAAGGGCTTTACAAATGTAAACAAATTATACACAAGGATCCCATCCATCAGCCACCGAAATGCAGACTCTTCTAGAGGGACACATAGCAAATGTTGTGCAGCAAACAGTTTAGAAAAAAGTGATGAAGAATACTGTAGCCAACAGAGGCTACTAGGACAATTTAGGTCAGAAGAATGTCCTGAGTTTAAACTTGGTTTCCTGGCCAACCTTTAACACCCCTGGATCTTGCCAACAGTTCCAGAAGAAATTTAATGACTGCAAGACTTTGGTTTTATGTCTCATACGAAACACAGCATCTTCAGAAGCAGGTTATCCTCAGTACAGTGCTGGGGCTTTGGTTCAACACTGACTAGAGGGAAGAGTGCCACCTACTGAATCTTCCTAACACCAATTTAAGGGCATCAGAACACTGGATGAAGTTTAGATACTTATGAACTGTGAGCATCCCCTTGAGGCACCCTATTGGCTGTCCTCAGAATCTTTCTATTTTGTCAGTCAAAATCAGATCCTTACTATTAATGTAACAGAGCCCCTTGCACTTTTGTGTACCAGTGCTTCCAGTATCCTCTAATAAAACTTTCCCTTCCTTCCACCCCCCAAGTACAGTGCTTTGGACTCTGAGGTCAGACTTCGGTTTGAAAAGCCACTTCTCTCCAAACTTTCATAGCCAGGTATCATCTTCGTTTTCAGAAAGGTTGTCAGTGCTCGGATGACTCCTTCTATAAAAAGTAGAGGATCACAGGTGAAGAGATTTTTTTTTTCCCCGCTTGCTGTTGTTCTCACCTCCCCCCCCCCCCCCCCGCCTTTTTTTAAAGCTAAACTTACAGGCTAAAATTTAGCAACCTCAAATAATAAACAGAGAAGGGGAGAACCACTACTAGCAAGATATGGCTTTTATCGTGTCTTGACCAATTTCCACAGCTGGTATTTTGAGGTCGTACAAAGGAGAAACAGCAAAGACCTATTATACTACCTAATCCATCATCCAAGTTAGGGGGAATTGTTCTACAGTATATTTTGAGGACTTAATATAGTCTTAAATATGCTAAATGACAGCTGAGGGTTTACTCCCCTCACCATTGATATTCGGCCTAATTTTTTTTTAACTGGACCAGGAGTCTTCCAGGAAGGAAAAGAAAGGAAGAGAAAATACGAATGAATGTAAAAAAAAAAAAAATGCAGAACAAATGCTTAACCTCACCCTACCACAAGATTTCAGACCTTCTTTACACACCAGGAAGAAGAAGAAAAAAAGTCATTTTTCCCATTTGCAGATAGCTAAGGAGAATATAATTAAACATGACCTAAGAAATATCCCCTTCTAGTTTCCACTGGATACAATATTCTCCACTTCCCAGATGAAACTTTAATATAATGGTGCTGTGCTGTGCTTCACCCACGGAAGGCTGGTGGATTATATGATTTCTGTTTGTTATTTTGTATCATTTAAATTTGCGGATTACTTTGGGAAACCAACAGAAGTAATCTCTTAGAAAGACACCCTATATACACAAGGACTCTGCAACAAAGGTAAGATACTAGAAAAATGTAATGTTCTGCAACTTACAGAATTTAAGAAACTTTAAACAAACCCAAAACTATGATAGTAGCTAATTTCCCCAACCCTGAATCCTGGCATCCTGTAAGAGAGGCTGCTCTGATATTATTGCACTTTGCTTCTGAGTCAAACCTACCTTAACAGCTCGAGTGCAAATTCCGTTTCTTTTCGACTTTTTTCAGTGATTGGGTAAAAGAGGAGTATGGATAAGCCTATAACAATGAGGATGGCAGGGACTGCCCCAATCAGGATTTTCAGTGTGAGGATCACAGTGCTGGATTGCCTGCACATCCCTGTTTTATAACCAGCAAACCTATAAAAACACACATACGGACACTGCTGTTATTCCCCTACCTAAAAGGCACTTGGTCACATTAAGGGCTTTCCCCGATCTCCTACCCTCCCACCACCAACTAAACCTCTGCTCCAATTTCTTCTTATACGTCCTCTTGCTCTTTTATATCTTATATGCTCCCTTTTCGGGGAGGGGAGTCAATCCTATGGCTACCAACATGAAATTTGTCACTGATATCAATGGGAGCAGGTTTCAGCCCTTTGCCCCCTTTCTCCCACTCCTTGTCTTTGTGCCTTCTCTGAAATAATTTTATTACCTTTACACAGTCAAAGCATGGAATTACATGCTGCTGTTACTACTGTACAGACTTAATTATTAACAAAGAGGGACAATATCTAAAATACTTTGCCTCAGTCTTTGATAAGGCTAATGAGGATCTTAGGGATAATGGTAGCATGACAAATGGGAATGAGGATATGCAGGTAGATATTACTATATCTGAGGTTGAAACGAAACTCGAACAGCTTAATGGGACTAAATCAGGGGGCCCAGATAATCTTCATCCAAGAATATTAAAGGAATTGGCACATGAAATTGCAAGCCCATTAGCAAGAATTTTTAATGGATAAATTCAGGGGTTGTACCATATGACTGGAGAATTGCTAACATAGTTCATATTTTTAAGAAGGGGGGGGGGAGAGAAAAGTGATCCGGGTAACTACAGGCCTGTTAATTTGACATCTGTAGTATGCAAGGTCTTGGAAAAAATTTTGAAGGAGAAAGTAGTTAAGGACATTGAGGTCAATGGTAAATGGGACAAAATACAACATGGTTTTACAAAAGGTAGATTGTGCCAAACCAACCTGATCTCCTTCTTTGAGAAAGTAACAGATTTTTTTAGACAAAGGAAATGCAGTGGATCTAATTTACCTAGATTTCAGTAAGGCGTTTGATATGGTGCCACATGGGGAATTGTTAGTTAAATTGGAAAAGATTGGGATCAATATGAAAATTGAAAGGTTGATAAGGAATTGGTTAAAAGGGAGACTACAGCGAGTCATACTGAAAGGTGAACTGTCAGACTGGAGGGAGGTTACCAGTGGAGTTCCTCAGGGATTGGTTTTGGGACCAATCTTAACTTTTTATTACTGATCTTGGCACAAAAAGTGGGAGTGTGCTAATAAAGTTTGCAGATGATACTAAGCTGGGAGCTATTGTCAATTTAGAGAAGGACCGGGATATCATACAGGAGGATCTGGATGACCTTGTAAACTGGAGTAATAGTAATAGGATGAAATTTAATAGTGAGAAGTGTAAGGTCATGCATTTAGGGATTAATAACAAGAATTTAGTTATAAGATGGGGATGCATCAATTAGAAGTAACAGAGGAGGAGAAGGACCTTGGAGTATTGGTTGACCACAGGATGACTATGAGCTGCCAATGTGATATGGCCGTGGAAAAAAGCTAATGCTGTCTTGGGATGCATCAGGCGAGGTATTTCCAGTAGAGATAAGGAGGTGTTAGTACCGTTATACAAGGCACTGGTGAGACCTCACCTGGAATACTGTGTGCAGTTCTGGTCTCCCATGTTTAAGAAGGATGAATTCAAACTGGAACAGGTACAGAGAAGGGCTACTAGGATGATCCGAGGAATGGAAAACCTGTCTTATAAAAGGACACTCAAGGAACTTGGCTTGTTTAGCCTAACCAATAGAAGGTTGAGGGGAGATATGATTGTTCTCTATAAATATATCAGAGGGATAAATACCGGAGAGGGAGAGGAATTATTTAAGCTCAGTACCAATGTGGACACAAGAACAAATGGATATAAACTGGCCATCGGGAAGTTTAGACTTGAAATTAGACTAAGGTTTCTAACCATCAGAGGAGTGAAGTTCTGGAACAGCCTTCCAAGGGAAGCAGTGGGGGCAGAAGACCTATCTGGCTTCAAGATTAAACTCGATAAGTTTATGGAGGAGATGGGATAACATGATTTTGGCAATTAATTGATCTTTAACTATTCATGGTAAATAGGCCCGATGGGATGTTAGATGGGGTGGGATCTGAGTTACTACAGAGAATTCTTTCCTGGGTATCTGGCTGGTGAATCTTGCCCACATGCTCAGGGTTCAGCTGATTGCCATATTTGGGGTCGGGAAGGAATTTTCCTCCAGGGCAGACTGGAAGAGGCCCTGGGGGTTTTTCGCCTTGCTCTGTAGCATGGGGCATGGGTCACTTCCTGGAGGATATGCTGCACCTTGAAGTCTTTAAACCATGATTTGAGGACTTCAATAGCTCAAACACAGGTGAGAGGTTTATTGCAGGAGTGGGTGGGTGAGATTCTGTAGCCTGCATTGTGCAGGAGGTCGGACTAGATGATCATAATGGTCTCTTCTGACCTTAGTATCTATGAACCTCTATATTTTGACGTGATATTGACAATTTGTGTTTTAATGGTTTTAAAGCTTTAGCTTTTTGAATCTCAACATCTTTTGTCATTAAATAATTGTCTGATCTTCCACCCATAATTTCCCATAGCTGTGAAAATTTAAATAGATAAAAATTGAAAAAATGCTTAAAATAAATATTGATTTTATCCATCAGAATTATTAAATAAAAATTGAATTCTGCCAAGTCTCTCTATAGCAGAGCTTGTCTGATAAGTGAATCCTATCCCTACTGAACAAAGATCTTAAGCATGTGCTTAACTTTAAGTGAAGGTGAGTAGTCCCACTGGCATCAACAGAAGTTCTTACCTCCTTAAAGCTAAGGACATGCTTCAGTGTTTTGCGGGACAGGATTACTCTTATGCTTAAAGTTAAGCATGTACTTATGTGATAGGCTGAATCAGAACCAGGGGTGGGCACAGTATTACAATTACTGATGCCCTGAGCTATTCAGTGCCAACTTGTGGAATTATTCTGTTACATTCTGAACCTGCACCTATGAAAATGATTACCCATTTTCCATCAAACTACCTCCTATGCTCTCCCATAAATGTCAGCTCTGGACTCCAGCAGATGGCAAACTGCTGGGAGCTCGCTAACTAGAGTGAAGTAGCATTAATCAGTTGACAGTAATTCTGTTAGTTATGAGCTCTCTGTATGAAGTCACTAAAACAGAGACTTGTTTTCCTGAGCGGTGGGGGGGGAAAACACTGCAGCATCTGCTGCAAATTCATAACAGCTTGTGGACAGATAAGTACTGACAAGTGGTTCCCAATGTAGTCTATACATGAGCGACCACATCCCACCACCTTGTCATTTTGGTTCTCCAGTCTTAAACTGGAGTAGCAGTGGCAGAAGACACACAGTTAAATCACAACCGCCAAATGGGACTTGATCTCCTTCTCTACATAATGTGACCTCTACGGTGCAAAGTCAAAGTCAGCGTAGAGGGGAGGTACTGTAGGGTCACAGCACTGTGCAAGAGTTTGGAGGACAGCTTAAATCTGCCCTGTAGTAACAAGTTCCACTTCTCAAGCACGTTTCAGAAATATCTGGTTAATTACACTGGCTCTACCATCTATTTGAAATGTGACTTGTGACATTAATCTGGCTGGCTGAAATTTTTTGATTGGATATTGGGTTTTCGACGACATGAAAGCTTTAAAAGGCACGGTCTGCTTTTCCTAGGGAAAAAAGTGCTATTTTTTTGTTCAAAATAAAATCTAAACAGACTAGACACACAGTGGGAGGGGAAACCGAGAGCCAAAGAATTGACTTGCTCAAGGTCAACCTAGGGAGGTGGTGGAATCTCCATCCTTAGAGGTTTTTAAGGCCCAGCTTGACAAAGCACCGGCTGGGATGACTTAGTTGGGGATTGGTCCTGCTTTGAGTAGGGGGTTGGACTAGATCTCTTGAGGTCTCTTCCAATCCTAATCTTCTATGATTCTATAACAAAGACCGCCTGAGGCAGAGTTGAGAACAGAACCCAGGTCTTCTGACTCTTAGACCAGTGCCCAAACCACTAAGTCCATGCTGCTACCTAAAGAAAGTGAAGAAGTGGGGGTTTTACCCACAAAAGCTTATGCTCTGCTAGTCTTTAAGGTGCCACCAGACTCCTTGTTGTTGCTTTCTTTAGGTAACAAAATCTAAAACCAAACAATTCTTAACAGGCTACCAGGTGTCCTGGTGACCAGAAGTCTGACCTGTCAGATAACAATTTTGTGTTTAGGATTCAGCCATTACACATTCAAACTGGCAACCAGACTGTGTCTCTGAGCCCGCTGCGTTCGCGAATGGTGAGAAGGCAATTACCACACAGCACCTCAGAGCCCTTTATTACAGCAACTAAGTGGAATAAAACATCACTTACTCCAGGCTTGCTGTGGAAATTCCTAATCCAATTCCGGCTGACATCTTGGTAAAGAAGACATATGAAGCATAAAAGATGGTTTCAGGTCCCTTTGCATGAGGATTCAGCAGGCGAAAGTGATCAACTACGTCAGGCAACATTGACCTGCAAACCAGCAAGAGAAGAAGAGTATAAAAGCCTCAAGCAGAAGTTTCTGAGCCTCTTTAACATACAGAGTTTGCAGGGGCTTGTTTCTTGGAGGTTTGATTTGCGGAATTAATTGTGCAAACAAGATCATTTATTTTTGATAAGGTATTTAGGCTGACAATTACAGAGAAAGTCAGATGGCAAAGAACCCAGAAACAGAAAAGTAGGTGACTCTGCACTGCTAGGTCAACAAACAAAAACTGTAATGATAGGGGCTTTGCCATCTAAAAGTAAAGGTGGGCAGTGGAGGTTGGAATTTGGTTTTGCAAAACCTCATTGGCTCAATTGAGAGGGTAGAATGTTTTTACCCAGGGAATGTCAAAATTTGCTGACTTAGGTGGAACATTTTTGAGGGAGGCACTTGTTAAAACATTTGCAGCACACTGCTGGGTAATTTAACTACTAAGCAGAAAACTTTCTTTCAGAAATGAGTTTGATGAAGTTTTGATTTACTACTTCTGCAGGGAGCTAGTCAAATACAGACGGTTACATTGATTGAAAGGAGGACAAAAAGTTTTAATAGGCAATGCATGACAGCCACAACAGTTCACAAGGTTGTAATCTAGTAAGTGAACAAAACCCCAAGGTACAATTTTATTCACATCACATGGTTACAATATTTACTTTTTTTTTTTTTAAGTAATAGACAGTTACAAAAATATCTGAGTTAGATATTGGGTGATTGTGAATCTATGAGAAGCCCTAACATATAACTAGAGCGCATTAACAAAACAGCAGTGTTAGGATACTAAAAGGACCTATTCTCCCACTGATGTAGAGGATTTAGAGTTGCTTACCCAAAGTCAAAGCCCCAGAATACCCATGGAGTCAGCACCTATGCCTGCCCCATAGCACACTCCTGCATTTGCTCTCCATCATAGGGCCACTTTGTAGGGATCTACAGCTTGGTGCAGGCTGCCCAAGCTACATTCTTAATTGTTTAGCCTTAATTGATTTGTATGCAATTTCCAATATAAATTCTGAAGTACTATTAAACTAAATCTAAACGACTGATTGATTTAGTATTCTCAGGAGTTCTAGACACATTTAGGTTAATAATTTAATTTACAGATATTTTCAGAGAGCATTTACACATATATACACACATACCAGACATTAACAGTGGATACATGACACTGAGTTATCACAGATCTCTCCTAGTCCAAATATAGGGGAAAACTCTGATTTCTCAGATACCACTGTATGTGGTAACTGTTGCCAAATTCTGAGTGTTTACATGGTGAACTCCACACAGTGTGTGTACAACACATATACACACTTCAAATATAATATTTGCCTACCATGGCAACAACAAAGATGCTGCAATACTCAGACCAGAGACAAAGGCCACCACGTAAGCCAGAACCAGATTTGGGATTGTAACCAGCATGACCGCAAAAGGAATCATCCACTAAGAGAGGGAAAGAAGAACCAGAAGAAAAATGGTAGATAAGATATATAGCAGACAATGGAAAATATATTTTTTCACACAGAAGAGGTGGCATTGTGAAACGGCAGCTTATATAGTTCTATGGTTCAACAAAGTTTAAAGCTTCAGTGTTGTGAGAGAACGGTGCTCCCACAGGGTCCTACTTCATTACTTAACTTAGCAAAAGAGAGGAAGCGAATAGAGCTCTGCAATGGGACTGGGATCCCACGGGTCCTGCAGGACCCACTGCCATAATAACAGGAGTGGGTGGGCAAAATGCCAGACTGGTAAGTTGTGGGAAAACACAATTTTTTTTTAAATAAAGGTTTTAATACTTAAATTTAAGTAAGGGGTAGAAAGAGATTTGATGTCTATTATAACAGGAATTAAAGTTATTGTTTACACGGTTTAAGCAAGATTTGTGGGATTTTTTAGTGGTAAAAATTGTGTCTGAATTCCATTGCTATACATATTATATAATATATTAACCAACCCGTTTAAAATATGTCTCTTGCGGGATTTGTGGGATCTAAGATTTTTGCAGGTGGGAGCAGTGTAAAAATGCAAGAAACCATGAGGAAGGGAGTGGGTGGGAGGGGTAGTGGGTATTGCACAGCAAGACAGGAGTGAGATTTAAAAAATAGTCCTGCATAGGGCTCTAGAAGTGACAATACTTTAGAACAGAACAAGTCAGCCAGTGCTGCCATCTCCCCTTTATTTTCAACAACAGGAACACTTCCAGTACAGACAAGGGGCTTTGACACTGCAAGGGGCTTTGAGTCATGTCTGGATTTAAAATCACCCATTTCACACATGAAATCAATTACTGATTTACAAGGAGCTCTGGCACACATTGGTCTTCAGTGACTTTTTCAAAAACCTGGATACTAAGTATAAATAACTAACATTAGGGAGGCAATGTGGTCTAGTGGTTAGCAGTAGGACAATTTACCCCACCACCGTCCCCATGTCTGTCACTGACTTGCACTATAACCTCGGGTAAGTCACAAAGGCCCACATTTCCAGAATTGGAAATCTAAATTTGGATGACCTGGATTTGATTTTCAGCAGTGCTTAGCATCTTCACTTCAATTTGAAACAATGGGCTCATAAGGGTTAGAGATGCCCCCATTTAAAATGTGGACTCAAAAGCCATGCTCCCCAGTTGTCCCTACATTCCATACCAGTCTTGTGCTATCACCTCAAATTCCTGTAAATAACTGACACAACGCGTCACAAAGCTGAGGTCTGCATAAAATGTTGTTTTTGTTAAATAACAAACATTTAAAGCTTCTTGGGTTTGTGTTGCTCGTTTTGATTCTCTGCACTATATTTGAAGCTTGAGTAGGCTGAGGGCATGAGCAAAGAACTTCAGTGAGGGTGCTGCTACTTTTGCGCTTGCTATTTATTTCTTCCGCAAGGAAAGCGGTGATCTTGGACATCTTGCCTGCTGGGGTCTAATCCATTTAACCAGGGGACACTTGTTGTATGTTTTAAATGCAGTTCCTGTCCAAGGAACAGACATTTGTGGGTAAACTCAAAAGGAGTAGCAAACCACCTTCCGAGACTACAGGTTCCCAGCATAAACAGCCTTTGCATTAGTCTGCAATGCTTGTGGCACAATCGTTACTTCACCACAAGAGAGCACTCTAGCAATACAAGATCACACATTGCCTGCAAACAATTTGACAATTAACTCTGTGCTCAACGTCGGAGAGCCAGAGCATCCAGAGAGGTTTTTAAATCGATAATAATACTGATTTTAAAACCGATTTTTCTAGTGGGGAAGGAGCAGGACCCAGGGCAGGCAAAACTGAAATGGTAATTCTCAGAAGCATCTCTTGTGCAAAGGCAGGTATGTGGGAGCAGTGTTCTCTAAGCTGCAGGGAAAATCACTGCAATAAGAAACCCATTTTTTCTACTCCGAAAACAAAAGGACCTTTAAATCCTTAGGTGAGTGCCTCTTTCCCCTCCCCCCCCCCCCCGCCCCACCAGGAGCAGTAACAGCAATATTCTATTGTCAGAACATGCTCCCCCCGGCCCCATCCAGAAGAGCTTCAAAGCAGCACTATGGAAATGGAGCCATCGGTGGCTGAACGGTAGCAACCTGTATAGCACAGTGAGGCAGAGGGAAGGGAAGCTGGGGCAATCCTTTACAGAAAGAACTGCATGGGATCTTTAACACCCACATGGAGCAGAAATGGCCTCCATTTTTTAACTGTCTATGCAAAAACCTCTACACTGCACATAACTCCATCTCTTTACCCCAGATGGACAAAGGGCCGTGTTGATTCTAGGGGGGTCTGAACCTGTAGTTTCAAGAAGCTTAAGTATGCTACAGCTAGTGTTTAGACCACTAAGCCACCTCCTCCAACCAATTTAAGTGTGAGGACGAGCGGTAAAAAAGGAGTCTGTGTCCATCATCTAGAATACAAGAACTATACTATAATGCTGAGTCTATACAGGTGCTCAGTTTTTCAGGTAACCATCCCATCTTCAAATCACCTCAGAGAAGTCCCTCTTCCCTTCACCCTGAAGAGGGCTGAAATTATGGTGGGAAAACTACTTCTCTTCAGATATTTTTTTCAGAACCTTCTGCAGTGACGTCTGCAGAAATACAGTTGCAATTAGTGAGGCAATTCTGCTTTCACAGTGACGGTGAGCAGATATAAGAGCTACAGATTCTCTTGAGCTTATGGCAAAGGAAGCCTTTGGGATGCACTGCCAGACAAGAGACTTTCACTGTGCAAACAGGAAGTACTCACGCCATACGAGGGTGTGCCTACATTGCAAAAAAGGTGCTTTCTTCAATCCAGCTCCCTTGTAGTCTACAACACAACTAGCTAACATAATGGTAAAAGTGCTAAACCATGATTTGTTTGAGTTGAGGGGGCTTTCCAATAGTGGTAAACTGACTTGATTCAGTCAACTTCATTGAAGAAAGCACTTTTGTTTGCTGCGTAGACAGTGCCTAGAAGGTAACTCTGTTCCCTTGAGGTCCATCTCAGCTTCTGCTAATTAGCATGCCAGCAAAGGCAATCAGAAGCAGGGATGGTCTTTAACTGTGAATTTCAGATGCATATTTCAAAGCATCCAAAGATCAGAGGTATCTGAAGCCAGTGTTTTGCTTTCAGACCATCTCCAATTCATCAGATGTCACTGCAATATATAGATTTTAGCTTCAACAAATTGCTGCTATTCGTTACACCACCAGCTACCACCAGCCGTGAAGTATTTGAGGTTATTAAAAATGTTACAACACTTATAAAGCTAGATTCAGGGGGGAAATGCAGCCAATGCCAAGGCTCATCTACAGGCAGAGTTTTTCATAAAGCTCCCACTTTCTTCCTTGCCTCCTTTCCAGGGACTTGAAGTGCCTCAGCCTGCATGATGTGTCCAGGCTGAAAGCTCAAGTTGAGCTCTAGAGTGAGGAGTCAATGCAGACAGCAATGTGAACTCTCTCTGCTGCTTGCCCTCAGTCCGAGGTTAAAAAAAAAAAATCAGCAAAAGCTCAGGCAGGCGTCTTGGCTCTGCCTTGGGAAGCTGTGACAGTTAAATCAGGCTTCTTTCTTCTGGGATCGCTAAGATGCTAGCACAGGGGCCGGCAACCTTTCAGAAGTGGTGTGCCCAGTCTTCATGTATTCACTTGAATGTAAGGTTTTGGGTGCCAGTAATACATTCTAACGTTTTTGGAAGGTCTCTATGTCTAGATTATATAACTAAACTGTTGTATGTAAAGTAAACAAGGTCTTTAAAATGTTTAAGAAGCTTCATTTAAAATTAAATTAAAATGCAGATCTTATCAGCTTAGTGCAGTGGTTCTTAACCTGGGATGCACGGACCCCCTGGGGGTGTGAGATGCCCTTTCTGGGGGTACGAGACATGCCAGATTATTTTAGAAGATAAATCATCGAAAACACAAATTAAGCACAGGCACATAAGTACAACTACTTTGTTTCATCAAATCTATGTATTTATTAACATTATACATTTTTTAACGATTACTGTAATATACAAAGTTTTTAAGTTTTCAAGTTTTTAAGCTAATTGTAGTGTAATTTTTATAAGCAGTGAGAGAACATATTTTGAGAACTCCAGACCATCAGCAGGCTGAGCGGGGCCAGGTGTAGTGTATTAAATTGCTCCCCATAGGAATGTGCTACTTACAGTGTACTACTTACGGCTGCCCGTCCTGATGCTCTGAGAGGCACAGTAAGGGGATGGGGAACAGGGGTGGTTGGATAGGCGTGGGAGTCCTGGGGGGCCTGTCAGGGGTGTGGATAGGAGTCGGGGCAGTCAGGGGACAGGGAACAGGGGGGCTTGGATGGGGGGTGGACTCCCGGGGTGGGGGGGGCGGATAGGGGCAGGGGGGTCCCAGGAGGGGGCGGTCAGGAGACAAGGAGAAGGGGAGGTTGGATGGGTGGAGGTTTCTGAGGGGGGCGGTCAGGGGGTCCTGGGAGGGGGTAGTCAGGGGACAAGGAGTAGCGGGGGTTGGATGGGTCAGTGGTTATGAGGGGGGCAGTCAGGGGGCGGGAAGTGTTAGGGGGCGGATAGGGGGCGGGCTGTTTGGGGAGGCGCAGCCTTCCCTACTCCGGTGTACTGTATTAAATTTCTCCTAGTAGGAATGTGCTACTTACAGTGTACTACTTACGGCTCCTGGTGCTCCGAAACACCACATTCCTACGGGGAGACATTCAATACACTACGCCGGCGGACAGAACCCCAGACTGGCGGTGGGCCGAGTGGCTTAGCCCGCCACCGGTCTGGGGTTCCGTCCGCCGGCTCCTGCCAGCTGGGGTCCCGGTCGCCGGCCCCGCTCAGCCCACTGCCCGCCTGGGGTTCCGTTCACCCAGGCCAGCAGTGGGCTGAGCGGGGGCGGCGGCCGGGACTCCGGCTGGCAGCAGCATGCCAGTAAAAATCGGCTCGCGTGCTGCCTTTGGCCTGCGTGCTGCAGGTTGCCGACCCCTGTGCTAGCAGCTCATTTATTTATTTTACTTTGTAAACATTTGCAGGAAGAGGGAAAACCAACACTGCAGGAAGCTCATCCTTTTGGTTCAAAGGGGTTCGTGCTAGACCTTCCCCAAACTCAGTTCAGGAGGGTTTCACTACTCCCTCCCCCATGACTGAGGGAGACTTAGTCAGCTGAAACTACCAGATTTGGCCAAGCTAAATATCAGATAACATAGCCCTTGAACACAGGACAGTTCAGATCTGAATCTGAAACTCTGTGCTCAGGTTCATCTCTGTGAGACAGATACAAAGTGGAACCTGGTTAGACTTTGGGTCGAGTTTGCATCTCGTCTTCGCTCACTAACCCATCTCTTGGAAAATTTCTTTGAAAAACTTGGAGTTTGCCTGAATTGGTACAATTCAAGGTTTGAAACGAACCCTGAAATCAGGAAAACTTCAGCTGGTGTCGGTTTTTATTACAAAAGTTGTGAACGGTTCCTGAGGAAGCTGCTATTGACATGTAAGATGCCACGTTGCACAGATTTTCATAACGGTTTACTTACGGAAATCCCAAATGCTGCACTTTTCTTGCCAAATTGCCGTAGAAACCACTGCCAGAATGGAATGCTCACCGCTGCTGATACCTATATATGATGCAAAAATATTTGTACAGTACTGACTAGGTCTAGGATCATCTCCAGAGGCTACAGTGACACCCTATACTGTACTATGCGAAGGATTTGGACTCAGGAAGGACTCCGGGATTCCTGCTCCCTTCACAACTAAGAGACAACTAAGAATCACAAAAATTGCAGATGAAAAAGACTCATTAGGTCATCTAATCCATCTCCTTACTATGCAGAACTGTCCCATGCAGACACACACATCACCAAGGTGATGGATACAATATAAGAATTTAAATAGAAAAGAATATAGTACATTCCCCAGTGATTTGTCCAGTGCACTATTACATGTCCCAAGTGATAAGTGATAGACTATTCAAATACATTTTAAGAACAGAAACTTTCTCCCAATACGCATCTTAAATTTTCCCTTTCTTAACGTAAACCATAGAAATTAGAGACAGAAATGACCAGCTAGGTCGTTCAGTCCATCCCCCGGCAAATTCTAATTGTACTTCATGCTACTGCTTTCCATTTAAACATCTAAAAACTTGTGGGTGTCTCTCTCTCTCTCTCTCTCTCTACATATAGATTTATAGATATATATTGATTTATATAGATAGAATTAAACACAACACCATCCTTGAAAGGAAAGCTGAAGTAAGTACAGGATTCATTCCTTTGGGGGTGGATATATCCAGTACTGCAATTGATCAAAGCCTAAATGTCATCCCATTATTCCTAGCTTTACCCCACCTTGTACCTCCTAAACAAATCCTCTCCCTCCTTGGCATTTATATCTTTCCAATACCTGCAGAGACTAGGGATATAAGAAAAGAAAGGTTACCTACCTTCGGTTACCAGAGTTCTTTGAGATGCGTGGTCCCTACCTATACTACCTGTGGGATATGCATGTGCTTTATGCACCTGAGACTGGAAGAGTCTTGCCAGTAGTGTCTGTTGGTCCCCATGCTCTGATGCAAGGGTAGGAGGGACAGTGTTGACTGGCCACCTCTCCAGTTCCATCTATACTGCAAATCAAGTGTTATGATCTGAAGCACAGGAGAAGGAGGGCAGGTAATGGAATACAGAAAGGGAGCACACCTCTTAAGGAACGCCAATTACGAAAGAAGGTAGGTAACTTTTCTGCAAGTGCTGGTCCCTATGTGTATTTCACTGTGCATGACTGAAAAGCAGTACTCATGATGCAGGAGGGTACAAGGACTTCTGCTGTACTCTCTATAGGAATGCTGACCCAAAGGATGTATTATTACATAGTGCTGCCTTGAGTGCAGGGTACTGGACTAGATGACCTACTGAGGTCCCTTCCAGTCCTACACTTCTACGCTCAGATGAGGAGGCTTGCATCAAGACACAAGTGTCTTGTGAGGATATGAACAGAACGCCACAGAGCTGCTTTACATATATCAAGGAGGGGTATTTCCTAAAGCGAAGCTGCTGAAGCACCTTTCCTCTGGTGGAGTGGGCCTTGCTCTGCCAGGTGGAGCTGCATGAGATAACTGGTAAGAGAGCAACATACAGCCTGAAATCCACTTGGATAGTCTTCGTGAAGATAATGCTTGTTCTTTCATATGTTGCACTAGGGCCACAAACAGCCCAGGCAATCTCATAAAGGGCTTTGTTCTCTGAAGATAGAATGACAATGCCAAAGGTATGTCCAGCGAATGGAGTCTCTGATCCTAATGGCTGGTATGAGGCTTAGGAAAAATATATACAGGTACATGTATAGTCTGAAATTACTTTGGACACAAACTGTGGGTGCAGTCTCAAGGAAACCTTATTCTTATGGAAACTGATGTATGATGGGCCCAAGTTTGCCTACCCTTGTAGCCAAAGTGATGTTCACCAGAAAGGCTAACTTCCTAGAGTAACATGAAAGAGAGCATTTTGCTAGTGGTTCAAATGGTGATTTACTAGCATGGAAAGGACCAAGTTGGATCCCATGTTGGAAAGATCTGGCTATTGGAGAGAAGATTCTGATTAAGCCTTTCAGAAATTGCACAATCACTGGATGTGTGAAGATGGAGTAGTCACCAAGAGGAAGGTGGTAGGCACTAATTGCCACCAAATGAACCCACAGGGATCTATGGGAAAGACGAGAAAATTTCAGGGTGAGCAGACAGTCTAAAATAATGGGAATGTCCATGTTGTCTGAGGACATTTGGTGACATCTGACTCCAAACAGAGAATCTTTTCAACTTAGCTAAGTAACACCTTCTGGTGGATTCTTTCCTGAAACAGATTGATAGAGCCAGAAGAGTTCCCAGAAGTCACCTACTACAGGACAGGCCTAACAAAGAAAATAACAGAACGCCACTAGCCGTCACCTTCAGCCCCCAACTAAAACCCCTCCAACGCATTATTAAGGATCTACAACCTATCCTGAAGGATGACCCAACACTCTCACAAATCTTGGGAGAAAGGCCAGTCCTTGCCTACAGACAGCCCCCCAACCTGAAGCGAATACTCACCAACAACCACATACCACACAACAGAACCACTAGCCCAGGAACCTATCCTTGCAACAAAGCCCGTTGCCAACTGTGCCCACATATCTATTCAGGGGACACCATCACAGGGCCTAACAACATCAGCCACACTATCAGAGGCTCGTTCACCTGCACATCCACCAATGTGATATATGCCATCATGTGCCAGCAATGCCCCTCTGCCATGTACATTGGTCAAACTGGACAGTCTCTACGTAAAAGAATAAATGGACACAAATCAGATGTCAAGAATTATAACATTCATAAACCAGTCGGAGAACACTTCAATCTCTCTGGTCACGCAATCACAGACATGAGGGTCGCTATCTTAAAGCAAAAAAACTTCAAATCCAGACTCCAGCGAGAAACTGCTGAATTGGAATTCATTTGCAAATTGGATACTATTAATTTGGGCTTGAATAGAGACTGGGAGTGGCTAAGTCATTATGCAAGGTAGCCTGTCTCCCCTTGTTTTTTTCCTGCAAACCCCCCCCCCAAGACGTTCTGGTTAAACTTGGATTATTGCTGTGCACATTGTAAGATGAGCTGTTGCCAGCAGGAGAATGAGTTTGTGTGTGTGGTTTTTGGAAAAAAAAAAAAAAAGGGGGGGGGGTGTGTGGGGGGGGGGGGTGAGAAAACCTGGATTAGTGCTGGAGGTGACCCACCTTGATTATCATGCGCATTATAAAGAGGGGTTTCAAAGGGGGATGGGCTGTTGCCAGCAGGAGAGTGAGTTTGTAGGGGTGGGGGGGGGGGGGGGGGAGGGTGAGAAAACCTGGATTTGTGCTGGAAATGGCTCTACTTGATGATCACTTTAGATAAGCTGTTGCCAGCGGGGGAGTGAGGTGGGAGGAAGTTTTGTTTCATGGTCTCTGTGTGTATATAATGTCTTCTGCAGTTTCCACGATATGCTATGCATCCGATGAAGTGAGCTGTAGCTCACGAAAGCTCATGCTCAAATAAACTGGTTAGTCTCTAAGGTGCCACAAGTACTCCTTTTCTTTTTACGAATACAGACTAACACGGCTGTTACTCTGAAACCTGTTTCCTGATATTGTTCAGGATGGCTTTAACAGCTGTTGAACATTTCTGCTGTAGGTTCAATGCCCATCCAAATACCAGGCTGTGAGGTGAAGTTACTCTGGATTCAGATGCCTGATCTTGCCCTTGTCCTGTGGAGGAGGTCTGGGAAGGACTGGATGCTGACTGGATGCTGACTGGTGACAAGATGTCAAATCAAGAAGGATGGGGAACTGAATTCTCTTGGCCATATGGGAGCAATGGGAGTGATCACTGCCTTGTCCCGCTGGACATTCCTGAGAACTAAAGGTAAGAGTGGGATGGGGTAGGGGAAGACTACATCAAATTTCCCATCCATGGGAGAAGAAGGACATCTCCCTTGGAATTATGACTGTATACCCCGCAGTGAAGTATATTGTGCATTTCTTGTCTTGAGACGCAAACAGGTCCAGAATCGGAGATACCCTTGCTGGAATAGGTCTTTCACCAATGAATAGTGAATCTCCCATTTGCCATCCATCAAGAAGTGCTGAGACTGTTTGCTCGTGTATTGTGAATTCCCGGAACATGAACTGCCGATATGGTATCCCAATGACAAATGCACCAATTCCAGAGGCAGACTGCCTCTATGCAAAGGTGTAGATCTTGCTCCTCCTTGCTTGTTGATGTAGAACATAGCCATCATGTTGCCTGACATCACCTGAATGTGCTGGGAATGAATGAATGGTAAGAATTGTTAGCAGGCCTCTGAGACTGCTCTCAGTTCCATGAGATTTTTGTGCACCCTGGACTCACAAGGTGTCCATATTCCTTGTGCTATTTGTTCGTCCAGATGTGCACCCCAGACTACTAGGGAGGCATCCACGATTAGCGTTTTCTGAGCAGGTGGCGGAGAGAAAGGACCTGTTCTTCGTCCTGCCACCAAACTTTGTATCCTGGGTGGGGAGTGTGTGACGTTCCCCTCTGGTGTTATCTGGACCAGTGATCTGCTAGGTCACTCCAATCCTTGACCCTGGGGGCCAGCCTTACCTTGCTGTGCTGTGAGAACCCCCACTCCTGGGCTGTTCATGCACAGCCTCTGGCATGTAAGCTGCTCTCAGCTACTTGCAACCAAATGACACTAGCCAATATCTCTGGTCCCAGACACAACCCTAGGAACCTCTGTCTTGCAATGTCCAGTTATGCCCGCTGGACTCTGCAAGTTTATATGAGTTCGTCAATTTAACAAATAAATTGATATGTACCAGGCTTGTTATTCCAAGGGGAGTCTCTGACACGCTTCAAACCAAATGCACTGCTTCAGGTAGAACAAACAAACAAATGTATTAACTATGAAAGACAGATCTTAAGTGATTATAAGTCAAAGCATACGTCAGATTTGGTCAAATGAAATAAAAGCAAAACACATTCTAAGCTGATCTTAACACTTTCAGTGCCCTTACAAACTTAAATGCTTCTCACCACAGGCTGGCTGGTTGCTCTTCCGACAGGCTCTCCCCTTTGATCAGCGCTTCAGTCGCTTGGTGTGGTGTCTGTAGATGTTGGTTGAAGAGAGAGGAAGAGCATGGCAAACATCTCTCCCTTTTACCATGTCCTTTCTTCCCTCTTGGCTTTCCCTCCGCCCTTCAGACTCGGGTGACCATTACCTCATCGCAGTCCCAAACTGACCAAAGGAAGGGGGGTGACTCACTCGAGAGTCCAACAGATCCTTTTGTTGCTGCCTAGGCCAGCGTCCTTTGTTCCTGGGAGTCTGGGCTGGGTTTGTCCCATACACGCCCTGATAAGGTGTGAACTCTGCTCTTGGAGAGTTTTTGCCTGGGCTTATTTTAAGCCATGAAGACACATTTTCAGCCTCGTAATTATATACATGAAATTATAACCTATAACATTACTATAACATCACTATAACAACAATGCTCAGTGCATCATGAGTCTTCCGAAGACACCCAACATGACAAACTTTGCATTGAATACCACACAATCATTTTACAAGAATAAACATGGCGGTGCTGGCTGTTCCCCCGTGGTACAGAGCATCACAGAGTGTAACTAACTGGTCCATACAGTCCCTGCTTGGCACATATACTGCTCAAAACCAGGCTTGTAGTCAGTCAAGTCAGAGGCACATGAATGGTGTCACATAGTTTCAAGATGCCATGTAACCCAGGATGACAAGGATGTTTGTGAGAGCTCTCTCAGCTGATTGATCAGGATGTTCATAGACTGAAATCTCTCTATATGGAAGTAAGCTCTGGCCAACTGGTCATGGTTGTTTCTACAGTTGCTCCAATGAATTCTGTGGTCTGTGTTGAAGCTGAAATGGACTTTTCTACATTCATGCAAATTCCTAGTTACTCCTGAGGGCATTCTGTGCCAAGAAATTAAAAATTCTGCACCAAAAAAATTAAAATTCTGCGCACAATATTTTAAAATTCTGCAAATTTTATTTGTCAAATAAATGTGGAGGCTTCAGCATGGCATTGGGGAGCACAAGTCACTGGCTGCAGAGAGGTGGGAGATCATTGTGCCATTCCCCCCCCCCCGGGGACACGGACTCATTAGTGGGGCTGCACCCAACCCTGACACAGCACAAGGACCGGGCCTGCCCGAGAAACACCTCAGGGCCATGCCCCTCCATGTCAGGTGTACCAGGTGTGGGCAGGCAGGATCCAAGTGTGGAGGGGCTTAGTGTGGGGGGATCCAGGTGTGGGTTGAGAGGGTTCTGTGTGGGGCAACCTGGGTGTAGGCAGCAGTGGGGAATCTGGGTGTGTGGGGGGGAATCTAGATGCACAGGGACTTGTTGGAGGTTCTGGGTGCAAGTTATGGGACTCTGCGGGGGGGGTCCAGGTGAAGATGGTTGGGGCTCAGCGGGGGGAGTCTGGGTGTGGGGGGATAGAGCTCGACAGTTGTGGGGGGGCTCAGTAGGGGATCCAGATGCTGGGGGAGTGGGGCTGAGTGCGGTGGAGATCCAGGTGTAGCTGGTTGGGGCTCAGTGGGGTGGGGATCCGGGTGCAGGTGGCTCATCAGGGTGCTCCAGAAGCAGGGGGAGTAGGGCTTATCAGGGCGGGCTTGAGTGCAGGGGGGGGTGAGGCTCAGCAGGAGGGTCTGGGTATAAGGGGGTCTGGATGCATGGGAGTTGGGTGGATGGGGGAGCAGCTCTCTGTAGAGGGATCCCTCCCTCTGCATCTGAGAAGTGATGGGTACAGGAAGTCAGGGGGGAGTTTGCAGAGCTTTCTGCTGCTGGGGGAGTAATCTGGCACTGGGTCTGACCCAGTCCCAGATGCTGTGCAGGGGAAGAGGAAGTCCCGTCCTCCCCAGAGCAGGGTAGGAGCCACCAGACATCCCGCTTCCTGCCCCACAGTGATTTACCTCTCTGCCGGCTGCGCTGGGCACCCAAAACATACTGCTGTGGAGGGTTGGATGACTGCTCTTATGGCTTCCCTTTGCTTCCCTGTCAGAAAGTCATTCTTCTGCGGGGAAGCAAAGAAATCTGCTGGGGGACATAAATTCTGCGCTTGCGCAGCATTTCCCCAGGAGTACCTGCTGATGTTAGAAGATTAATGAGAGATGAGGTTGATGTCATTCCCTCCTGTTGAGACTTTTCCATGAGAAGCCAGCAGTCTAGGTATGGAAAGACAATGGAACCATTGTGCTGGAGGCATGCTGCCACTAACAAAAATACCTTTGTAAATACTCTGGTTGCTGTTGCCAGTCCAAAAGAAAGCACCCTGTACTGATAATGCTTCATACCTATCATGAACATTCTGTAGGAGGGGAAGAGGTTTATATGAAATTAGGCTCTCATGTGGGGAGCTGTGAACTATTCATTTCTGTTTAGGTATGGGTTTATTGATGCCAAGGTGACCATCCTGAATCTTAGTCTTTGGCTGAAAACACTGAGGTGCAGGAAGTGTGATATAGGTTTCCATCCACCTTTCTCCTTGGGGATTACAAAATATTTGGAATAAAATCCCCTTCCTTGATAATGATACAGACTCAATGGCTGCCTATAGAAGTAGGGAGCCTCCTTACCTTGAATAACAGTATCCTTAAAAGGGACAGGGAGGCAGGCTTTGGAGGGAGAGAGGAGAGAAACGCTACAGTGTAACCAAAGTGGATAGTAATGAGAACACATTTGTCTCTTGTTATCCTCCACCGTATGTGGGAAAATTGAGCTAGGCAGCCATCATAATGGATCTCTGAGGTGAGAGGACCTGGCATTTGAGCAGGTTCGCATCTCTCAAAAGTCCTGTCAAAAGTACTTCTTGATGGGCAGTTACAGTTGGAAAGGAACGGAAGAAGTACACTTGCTCCACTGCACCCTCGGACGCTTTCGTGGCAGTTCGTATCCTCCTTACTGAAAGAAGGGCAGTGATGTTGGTCTAGGCTTATAAGGTTGCCTGGTGTATTTCCTCTTGGGCACTGGGGTGAATACCCTTGAGTCCTTTAAGGAGTGCAGTGACTCATCAGTTTTTTGACCGAACAAGTAGTCCCCCTCAAAGGGCAAACCCTCCACAGTGGACTATATTTCCCTGGGAAAACCTGACGAATGAAGTCAGCGCTCCTTGTACAGAATGATGGCAGCTGCCATTGATCTAGATGCAACAGATACAGCTTCTATAGCGGCTTGAAGAGACTGCCTGGCTATCAGACTACCCTCTGTGCTTCTGAGGGAGTTTGACTCTAAATTCTGAAAACGTGGAGTAGTTGATGAAATCATACTTCGCAAGTAGTGCCTGATAACTGGCTATTCAGAATTGTAGGCGGGTAGATGTAAATGCTTTGCTCCCTAAGAGGTCCAAGTGCTTGGCCTCCTTATCTAAAGTAGTAAATTTTGTGTATTGTTGTCTACTCGCTATGGTAGCAGCCTGGACAACCAGGGGGTTGGGGACAGAATGCGTGAAGAGAATCTCTGCTCCATTGGGAGGATCAAAATACCTCTTTTCTGCCCTCTTGGAAGTGGCTTGGGTGTGCCACATCATTGCTTGGGTGTGCCACATCACTTTGGCCAGCTCTCAGATAGCCTTGTTGACTGGAGTGCTACTCTGTATGCTCTGTACTCTGCAGGGTTTTGTGGGATGACTCTTGGTCTTCCTATACGGGAACATGGTGGGCTTCAGCAATCCTTTTTAACAATTCCTGTTAGTGATTATCTGGTAGAGATAGAGAAGCCCAGTGGGCTAGTTTGCCTTTATTATATTTACTGCTTTGCATTATATTCTGCTTTGCATTATATTCAGCAATAATGCAAGGAACCTACAGGCCTGTATCCTGTCAGATATTAGCTTTAGCAAGTTAGCATAAAGCTTGAGGCCTATGACCTTTGAACAGATAAACGGCCAACGAAAACCCCAAGTATTGGGGAGCCGAAAATAGCATGTTTAAGGTGAAGTTTTAACCACAGCTACATGATCCAACCACAAAAGTGTCATGACAATGAGTTGACATATGTAACAGGCAAATGAGCTACCTAACCACAAGAGGGCCATGGTAATGAATTGAGGTATATGTTAATAAGTTGAGATCATTGATACACTAACCTATAGAAGAAAGACACTCCGACATTAGTAAGGTGGGGAAATACAAATAAGGAAAAGGGGAAAATCCCCTACTGAATATGCATCAAACATAGTGCATACATCAGCATAACGTATTATAAAAGTTGCATCCCAGCCTAGGGGCTGTAGGAGAAGGAGATGTAGTCCTTGGAAGGTGCCAGAATAATGGCCACTGGTGATGATGGGGAAGATGATGGCTAACATTTCAGGTCGTTCTACAAGGGATGGTGTGAGTATATGGATGTGCAGATGTATACTCTGTAGTATTTCTCTCTACCTTACAGAGTTGGGGTTTTTAGGACTGTGCTAAATGTATTAATAACTATTTGTAAACATAGACGAGTTCCCATAGTGTGAGTGTTGCAACTGGGCACATCAGGGTTCCCAACTATATAATAATTGAAATAATACTGGGCCTCAAAGTGATAACTTGGGATTCTTAAGTAATCTAATCTCTCTCTCTATATATATATATAATGCATAGATCTGGCTACAATGGTAATGCTGGGGCAACTGCCATGTCAGGAAAAGAAGACAATATGCCATACAATACCAGTGGTACCACTGGATATGGCTCTTCTTCTTTCCCCATGGGCTCCAGATGGCGTTCACGCTGGTCACTCTGAGGAGAGGGATTGGGAGAGTCTCAGTGGGTCTGTACAGATACAGGATAATGCATGCATAGGTCCCATGGTCCCCAGCAGGGCCAATGTGAAGGGTCCAGTATGGGTTCATCTGGACCCCAAGGCATAGAATACCATTAGTCCTGGGGGGTACCCCAACTTATGCAGTAATGGCAGGCCCCAGGAGATTCTGGAACCTCTATCAAGGCTGACATGTCTTGGAGGAAGTGATGACGGTCCTTCTCCCATATCAGAATTGCCTGGCGAAGAGAACATGGGCTCCATCTCCAAAAGTGGTGCTGTTGGAACTGTCAGTGAGGAAATACCCTGACTAGTAAAGGGAACAGGAGATCAACTTCTTTCATAACGTTTGTGGACCGATAGTGTCGTGATCTCCCTTGTAAGAACCGGGCCTGATAAGATGGGAGATTCCAGATCTGGCAGGATGGTGATGTCCTCCCAAAGGGTATATTTGCCCCCATGAGGTGTCTTCTCCCTGTTAACCTTCAGCGTTGGCTCAGAAGTGTGCACCAGTACCAATGGCCCCTTTGCTAGTATCAGGTCAGACTGTCTAGGTTCATGCCTCTCTTGACTCAGCACCAACGGTCCTGCTGCTGCCGATGGTGCTGAAGGGGAGGCACCCTCTGTCTTTGCAGCCTGTGGGTCGGTACCATGACTTCGATGGGTTTTCAAGTTTCCTTGGCCCAGGTGTGAAGGGCTACACGCTTGTAGAAGTGGATCTAGAGGGGAATTTTCCTCTAGCCTTGGAGAGGCTTTCTTGCCTTTGCAGTGAACCTGAGAGGAAGAATGCTTGGCTCTACCTTTGCCTGTCACTGTGTCTGAAGTGCTGGTGCTGGGCAGCGTGCTCCTCAATGCCTCAAAACACTGTGCAGTGCAGTCTGGTTCCATGAGGTGTTTCCTAGGCCTGAACTCCCATGCTTGTCCCGCCAGTCGATGTTATAGTTACCAGTCCAGAGTCCGGATCAATCTAGTGGCCAGCTAGGTTGATCACGAGTAGGGAGGAGCCGGGTTCCATCGGTCACAATACGGTGCTCCGGGGAAGTCTTGGCAGGACAGACCCAAAGTTTCATGGCAAGGCCCCCTATTTATACAGTGATTTTCCTTCATTGGGACCGATGAGTTTTGCACCATCATGCTATAATCAATTGTTTGACAAGTGCTTGTTTTCTTAAATTGTTTTTTTATTTTTTATTTTGTTTTTTTATTAAGTTTTTTAGGGAGTTATTCCATGCTGGTTTTGATTACTGATATTTGTTCCCATTGATAGGTGCTTGTCTTATTTTTAGAGTCATTAATGTGCCCTCCTTTGACATTTCAATAGGGGCATGTTGCAGCCTTCTGGCACCCTGTCTGTCTGTCTGTCTCCGGCTCCTCCTTAGACCATATCTGGTTCAGCGATGGCCTTCACACTTATTTCTTAACCCACATATTCCTCATTTACACACAAAACAGAATTAATTTACGCAGAACATTTTGAACAGGAACATCAAATTGCAATGCAAAAGAAAACAATCGTGCCATTCCTTTACTTATTTTAAAATGCTAAACCTACAACAAATTGGTGACCCTCAAAGGATCTGTTACTGCCTTGAAATTAGTCCAGACACAGATTCTGGCTGATGTATCCCTACCAATGCCCATTAGGCCATTCCTTTCTGCTATTCAAAAAGGGTGGCTGGCAGATATGATCAAATCATACACCAATATGTTTAATACATACTACATTATTCTTCTTTATTTTAAACTATATAAAATACAAACATAAAATTTTACTACTACACAGCGTGGGGAGGAGTGACAGATACTGCACTTAGCAGAGATATGAGCTTCTCTGAAGCAGTAGAGGCATGTCTGATGGTCATTGCCTTGGGAAGGAACAGGGACAGGAGACACAGTTCTTGAAGGCCAGAATCCTGCCCATAACTGGAGTCCTATACTGGGAAGGGGGACATGTTCCCCGAAACCTGATTATCTAATAAACTAACAAAGAATTTTTATATTCGGTATTTACAGTTTATAATATTTACAGGTTTGATGAAGGAGGATCAGCCCTATGGACACTGGAAAGTTCAGACTCAGACCATGAAACAGTAAGAAGGAACTGGAGAGGCAGTTGGTCCGCATGGCTGCTTACATCCTCAGATCAGAGCACAAGGAGGGAAGGAGTGCACATGAAGACTAATGGACACTAACAAGAATCATCCAGTCTCAGGCACATGGAGTTCATGCATAGCCCACAGTGGAATATATACAGGGACCAGCATTTGCAGAAGTGGGCCTTTGTTCCACCTCTTATTAATTTTAGTCACTGGAAAAGATCAGCCTTTGCAGTGCTTTAATGTAAGAAAGGAAGAATCAAAAAGGTTGAAGAGGAAAGGGGGGGCAAAATGGAAACAATGAAGGCTCCTCTCAGATATCCCAAACTGTCCCCCTGGCAGAAGCCAGGCCCAAGAGGAGAGCAAGCAGAAGCTTCTCTGACAAAGGTTGGTACAGTACTTAAAAGGCCAGGCAAAAGAAAGGGAAAGGTCTACATGAAGCATTTTCAGCAGACACATACCCCAGCGATTACACATTAAACTTTCTATTTGTCCTCGGAGGGCTTTAATCAGAAGCATGAGAGCTGCAGCATTTCACCAACGTACACTCAGAGGGAGGCATGCATTAATGGAGCAATTCGTAGCTTGGTTGCAAGAGGATCACCCATGTAAGTAAGTCTGGACAGAACTCCACCCAAGAGCGTGAAGGAAGAGGACTCTGTAAAGGTATTTGTAAAGCAGCACTGATGCCTTTATACAGCAATTCCCTGCTTCTGTGAATACTTTAAATATTTATCCCTGCAGGTTGCCTGGCACAGAGGGCCCACAGGTATGAATGCACAAGGGAAACTTGTTTAATTCTTGGCATATCAGACTGGTGAGAGGGAAACAGAAGCTAAAATTCCAGACCTCCCTTCATGCACAATGGTTCACCTTTTCAAGAGGCAGGAAGTGGCTCGTAGGTACACGTGAACACTAAGAAATAAATTGAATATTCCAGACCTTTCCTCTCCCTACAAGTTCCACAACGTCCGCTAGGAATGGGATGGTGATCAAACTCATTGCAACAGCCCACAGGTGCTAACAATTTGTAGTCACTTAACCTGAGCTGCTTAAATGCAAGCTGCTCCATTGAACAACCCCCTCTGTCAAAGAAACAAAGTTCAGCCCTGCTTCTCACTCCTCCCCCCCCAAAACCGCTCATTTGTTTCAGTGCAACTCACCAAGATGGTCACCACTAAATACTGGAAGTGATTGTGAAGACTGGCTGCATGGGTGCAAAACAGGACAAAATTGCTCTGCTCAAGCTGTGCAATGAAGACAACATCAAAAAGAATTTCATTACATCACCTATAACAAATCAGTTATTAAATAAATCCAAGCTTTTCGGTCCTGATTCTGCTCTCACTTACATCAGTTTAAATCAGGAGTAACTCCACTGAAGACATTGGAGTAATGTCAAGGTAAAGCTGGGGTAAAGTGACAGACGGATCAGGTCCTGAATGTATCAAACTAGTAGGTTGCCATATGGAAGACTAGTTTATTGGAAGGACAGAAGAGTCTATTTACAACCTTAGAGTTTGCCTGTTGTAACTGGTTAGTTACAGACAGTAGTTTGCTGAAAAAAGTTTCATTCCGCTTCCACAGGCTGCCTCATACACAGTAATACCATGCATCTTTTAATTAAAGCCATGGCTCCTAAGCAATTTACTCTCCCCCTCAGCTGAAATTAATCATGACAACCCTCTGAAGTCCAGTAACTGATCCAGAGTGGCTTAATCACGTTGCTTATATTTGTACATGGGCTCTAGCTCAGGATCAGAACTGCCCACAAGTTTGGGTACTGTTTGGGTTGGAGGATCCAGTTCCTGTCTATTATACAGATAGGTGAGTCACAAGAATTATCATCCAGGATTTTGAGAGTTCAGGGCGAGGCTTGGAACTGAAGTCCTGGTCCAGGCCCTTCTCTGGTTATTTTGGGAAGGTGGAAGGCCTAGAGAAGAATCTGTGTCTTGTATGGAAGCTTGATGAACTGTTCCTTTGAGGGCCAAAAAATTAACAACTTTTTTAGTTTATGTACAAATTAGGCCGAGTATTCTGCTCCCTCCCACCTCCCCAGTGCCTTCTCCAGCTTGTGCCATAGTCTGCTGTGCTCTCATTTCATATGGTGGAAAAACACCATATTGGGGTCAGATCCACCAGAACTATGTCTCCCTATCCCTTCACCATCTGCCCCCACTCCAAAACGACCCCCCCCTCCCCCAGACAGGCAGCAGCCTGTGCTGCACATACCAGCCAAGTTAGAGCAAGAGAGCTCCCAGCTGCTGCCTGCCTTCCCCCGCCTCTTTGAGACCTGAGGGTACAAGATGGGCCCAGGGTGCACCTCCTCCTCCCTGGGTGTTGTCAATAGGTGACTGTCTGCAGGCAGCTGTGTGCCATGCCAGGCCACATGCTGCCTAAGTGAGTGAGTGCTGTAAGAGTCTGGATCCCAAGGAGCCTACCTGAATCTTCCCTTGCCTGTTGTTGCTCAGACGGACTACATTATTTGATGTGAGGGGAGATGCCTGTGTTACCGTCTCTCAGTCTCAGGCCTGTCCCTCAAGCAAAAACTGCCAGATGCACAATCAGGAAGCCTTGCTAACTGAACCCAAATCCATGCCAACAGGAAATGTGGCTATTTCTTTGCAAACATATTTTCAGCGGTTCTTTGTGACAAGCACAAAGCCATGGAGGAGTGACAGTCCTTCCACAGGACTTATTAATTCACCACGACAGTTGGCAAAGTATGAGTACATTATAAGCATAACTCTTGTCATAGTGTCACAGCGCCGGTTGACTGATGGTTCATGTGGCTAATGGACTAGTGCCAAAAACATGGATATTATGATCTGCTTTTAAAAAAAATAAAGATGATGATTAATCAGGCCCTACCAAATTCACGATCCATTTTGATCAATTTCACAATCATAGGATTTTAAAAATCATAAATTTCATTATTTCAGATATGTAGTTGTAGGAGTCCTGACCCAAAAGGGGATTGGAAAGGTTGTAAGGTTATTATTGGGTTGCGGGGGAGAGGAAGGGTCCATGGTATTGCCACCCTTACTTCTGCGCTGCTGCCTTCAGAGCTGGGCCCTCAGCCAGCAGCCACCACTCTCCAGCCCCTCTGCTCTGAAGGATGCAGCAGCGCAGAAGTAAGGGTGGCAATACCATGACCCCCCTACAATAACCTTGTGACCCCCATCTGGCGCCCTTTTGGGTCAGGACCCCCAGTTTGAGAAACGCTGGTGAAATCTGTATAGTATAGGGTAAAAGTACACAAAAGACCAGATTTCACGGGGCAGACCAGATTTCACGGTCCATGACATGTTTTTCATGGCCGTGAATTTGATAGAGCCCGAATGATTAAAGTAATGAATCCTAAGGAAACACACTGAAATGATTAACGGAGATGAGCCCAGATCTCAAAATCCTGGGTCAAAATAGAACTGAACTTTGGGGAATGTGGGTTGAGAATCTATCAGTTTCAGGTTTTTATACATCTATCGATGTGATGCTGCCTCACTGTGTTTCTTTTGGGAGGTTCAAAATATAGCAGCCGATCCAGATCTGAATTTTGTGGCTCCAGTTATAACTAGAAGTAGTGCCGTATGCCTGGGTGATGGAATATCATCTTACACTTACATAGCACCTTCCTTCTCAAAAAACTATAGGAACCACTTCAGATACTATTAAAACACAGTCACACCGGGCAATGGTTTAATGCAGCACACATTGTAGAACAGCTTTGGGAGAAGTGAAAAAGTATTCCCTAGCCGATTGAACCTAGGAGATTTTAGGTAGGTAGAATATAATGAGCCAAACTGGGCCTTTAATGAAAAAAAAGCCACAGAATATTTAATAAGTGGTCAGGGCTTTAGGTTTTATTTCTTGTTTGAAAGATATTACTTCCAGCAGCACAATGCCCCTTAGCACGACAGCAGGGCATTAGTTCCATATTGACTCAGAGGGGAAAAACACAATCTACGGAATCACCAGCTCTGCTTGCAAGTCTAGGGCTATTTACATTCCAGCTGCTGCTTTTGACTCTTTCATGCTGTGGGTAGAACAAGCCCGATGCATGGACTTGCAAAGACTGGAGTTACCTGAATGGCTGTTGAGATGAGAAGAAACGAAGCTGTAAGCTTCAAGTACGGACCATGCTTCATTGTGAGTCTCAGTCCCTTAAAGAAAGGAATTGCTTTGTCTGAATTTAAGGCGTAAGGATCTACAAGGGGTGGAATACATAAAATAATGTCATATTTTCCAAACCTAAGTGGGAAAGAATCACTTTGAAACCCAGACGTACTTGAATTTAACTTACCGTCTCTCTCTTTTACTCCAATGAAAAGGATAAGAATGCCGAATAGATACACCCCTCCTATTACTCCCGCTGCAATCATGTAGAGTTCTCTCTTTAAAAGGAAAGAGACTTATTACAGATAAGGACAGTAAAAGCCTGATTGCACTGCTCTGGCTCAACAAAAGTAAATGGACCACTACATTGAGAAAAGACAAATTATAGATCCTAGATAGAAATAATTTTAATACCAGCCTGGGCAAGATTTACATACAAAACAATGGGGATTGTGCCATGTTGGGATATAAGCGTGCTATTCATTTGACCAGAGCAGGCTACCATTTTACAGAGTGATATTTTCCATGGGTCAGCACAAGCTACGACCATTATGGGGAACCCTGGCTCCCTCAAATTTTTCAGGTTAAGGTAAGGTGAGACCCAGGTGTGAGCTGACCTTGACAATATTTTTGGGAAAACAAAACCAGCCCTGCTTTTGACATCTCATAGTAAAAATAGCAGGCCCCAATCCCCAGTGCTGCTGAGTATCCACGTCTTCCAATTAAGTCAGCTATGGTCAGTGCTTAATTTGTAATGAAAGAGGTGCCGGGGCTCAAGCAAGTTTTCTACATTCATAACTGATGCAGCCACCCTGGAGGTGCTGGGGCTATGAACTGCCAAGCCTAGAGGTGCCAGGGCTCAGCCCGGGCAAAGCCTGGCACAAATTAAGCACTGGCTATGGTAGGCTAACTATTGCCTTGGGTTTTATACCTTGAAACCACATTTCTAACAGCACTGCTTATGGGCCAGGGCTAAGATTGTCAAAAGTGACTAATGATTTTGGATACCTCAGTGTCAGGGTGCCCAATGGAGAGAAAGGACGGTCCAGTGGTTAAGATGCTAGCCTAGGACTGGAGCAACCTGGATTCAACTTACTGCTCCACTACAGACTTTCTGTGTGATCTGAGGCAAGTCACTTAGTCTCTCTTTGCCACAGTTCCACCTTACAGTAGGTTTGCCTAGGCTTTATTTCTCTAGTTTGTTTATGAGAAAGTCATGTGAGACAGTAACAAAAGCCTTCCTAACACTGCTTGAGAAATTTAGTAAAGTTTGATATAAGCATATTTACTTTGTATTTTCTGACATTATATAATGTTGACAATTTGTGTTTTAACCATTACAGAGCTTTAACTTTTTGAATCTCATTGTCTACAGTCATTAAATAATTACTGTCTGAACCCCCGCAGCTGTCCCTCCCCCAATAATTTCTTGCAACCACGAACATTTAAATAGATTAAAATAGAAAAAATGCCAAAAACCCATAAACTGTGCAACTGTGAAAATTTAAATTGATAAAAGTAGAAAAAAATGGTTAAAAAGTAAACATTGATATTAGCCATTGAAATTATCAAAAAATAAGAATAAAGTTCTGACAAGCCTATGAATATACTACAAATGGTAGGTTGCAAATCTAGGAACCATTTGGTCAAAAAAAAACTTTAACCAACAATGGCATCTTCTCAAAGAACAGGCCACCTCCTCCATGTCCAAGATAAAAGTTTGGTACAGACATGATCTTTACCTCAAAAAAACCAAACTTTGTTAGATATTTATGTTTTACAAAGAGCCATGGTTGTACACATGAATGTAAGGCTATTCTTTATTCAGGATAAGTAGTTATGCTTAGGATGTGTTTTCAGAGCTGTAAACTAAGTCATAAAAGTGGGCTTCTTTCCCCCTCATCTTTACAGAGAGAAAATCTTTAGTTTTAAACCCCACACAAAAAATTCTAGAAATATCCTAATCAAAACTGATTTCTTTTACAAAACTTTAACGTCTTCATTCTTTAAACTTCAAGGAGAACATTTATGGCTGGGAAATGTTTTACAGGAGATATTGGCTAATTCTGACTCATCTATCCTCTTGATGTCCCTCAACTGTTTAAGATGTTATATGCTTCCTTTGAGATGCGTATTTGCAAATGTTTTGTATCTAAAACTAGCTCTTCAAATAGCAACTTCCTGAGACTATTACTATGTGACTTGTAAGATGTTTTATGTACAAATATAGCAAGGTCATCTGAATGCTGTAACAGGTTAATATAAGAAACCATTTGAGTATAAAATATTGATATTCACTGGGGAATTAATCAGTTACCTGGCAAAGCTTAAACATCTTGCCAAACTCAAAAAAGACAAGAAAAACTTCTGCAACGACTGTTAAGAAGAAAAGACAATACTTTATTTGATGATCATTTAAGTTTAAAGGCTCTTTTGAATAATAATTTAAATTAAAAAAAGACTATTTGAACAGCTGAAATAATTTTTGGACTGTGTTTTGACTTCTATGAAACAATTTCAAAACCTTGTTGGAACTAAAGAAACCGCTCAGAAAATGAACTGAATAAAAGAGAGTTAAAACTCTAAAGATGTTCTGAGAATTTCCTGCCACAAAGCCAAAAGTCAATACAACTATAAAGCTGAAGAATTACAGCTCTACTGCATGTGCGTTAACAGACTGCATATTCATGAGATGAAGATGCTACCAAGGCAATCCCATAAAGGTGCTAACCCAATGAAAGCCAACAGCATCTGATATCTGAATCTAGCCAAGCCCTGAAAAGTGTACTTCTTCCACCTTCAGTGAGACTATGCAAAGAGAAAAGTATAAATTCCTCGGAAGTGGGACATGCACTGTTCTCGTGCTTGTTCTTACAAACTCTTATGTGCTATTATGCTCTTACATGGTTCTGCTTTCTTATGCACTCAGTTCTGCCTGGCCACCTCATCTCTACAAGCAAGCACACAGCAGCAACCAGACAGCTAAGAAGAACAAAGAAGCAACCTTCCAGCTCAGCACTGCTTCTGCAGCACGATGACATCATTGAGACTTCAGCATTGTTGGTGAGATAGAGTCTGCAAGAGCATTGCCAAGGGATTAGAGTTGTTTCTTGTAATAATTTTAATGGACTTGAAATACTATTGTAATTTAAGGCATTAACAACTTCTCCTATTAAAAACTAGATTGCTTTGACTGTGAACTCCAAAAGGAGACATGAGCTAATCTTGGTAAAAAGAGAAAAAATAGCAGGATTTACAGTAGAATCTCAGAGTTACGAACACCTCAGAAATGGAGATTGTTCGTAACTCTCAAATGTTTGTAACGCGGAACAAAATGTTATGGTTATTCTTTCAAAAGTTTACAACTGAACATTGACTTAATACGGCTTTGACACTCTACTATCCAGAAGAAATATGCTGTTTTTAACCATCTTAATTTAAATGAAACAAGCACAGAAACAGTTTCCCTATCTTGTCAAATCTTTTTTTTTTAGAATTTTCCTTTTTTTTTTAGTAGTTTACATTTAACACAGTACTGTACCGAATTTGCTTTTTTTTTTTTTTTTTTTTTTTTTGTCTCTGCTGCTGCCTGACTGTGTACTTCTAGTTCCAAATGAGGTGTGTGGTTGACCGGTCAGTTTGTAACTCTGGTGTTTGTATCTCTGAGGTTCTACTGTACTTTGAATTTAAGATTCTTGAACATTTATTAATGTTCCTGTCTCAAAACTGCTCCTTGAATGGCTTCCTTTTAAGTAACTAGGTTAAATGCTTTCTTCACCTTTGCCCATATTTAAATTGGTTAGGTTATCCATGACAAACCAAACAGGATTCACTGTTTGTTAAATGAAATTCCTTAGCCCATCTATAAATTGTTTTGGTTATTTATGATACACTGAGACAGGCCTCCTTACTGATTTTGGGGAAATGTACTTCGGTCTTAATTCTCCTAGAGAAGAGTGTTCCCACTGGGGGAACTAATCAATCCAGTGATACTCAGTCTGAAGTTCGCAAGTCGCAAGTGGCTCCTTAATGTGTCTCCTGTGGCTCTTTGCAGCACGTGATACTAAAACATTGTGTGATTTAATTATGAACCAATCTAAGTTATTAACCAATGAGGATGCTTTTACCATGTTATTAACCAATTGTAATTGATAAAATAATAATACTGAGCCAGCCATTTTGCTGTGAGAATGAAACAATGAATTCATACTACCGTGGCTCTTTGGGGCAATATTGATCACTAATTTGGCTCCCGAAGCACTGAGGTCTGAGTAAAAAGAAAAGGAGTACTTGTGTATCACTGGTCTAATCTCTGTTGAGAGCTCTTCACAGAAACACAGACAGAAGAGATTGTATCTGTAGTAGCAATTGCTTACTACTTGTGTTCTGTTTTGGTTTTTGTTATTATATTACTAAAGCAAGGGGGGAAAGTCATAGCTAATTACTGTGGTTATTTTGTTTGTCTGTCATCATGCTGTCCCCTACGGCACAGTCAGAAGAAGCTCATGTGACTAAAACAGTGGGGTCACATCCCTGAAATAGAGACAATTAAGATTTGGCCCCAACTACTTCTTGTCCTCCACATTATCATTTTTTTGTAATTTTGAAGATAAAATCACTTGGAGCTCAACACTTTTCAAAACAGCCCTTTCTACCCACAACATCCCCTTGCCCCAACAATGCACAAGAGTAGGATTTTCACACACAAACATTCCCACATGACCTCGTGTCTGGTTCTTTTCTTTAATGCTGTTTAGGGGATTTAGAAGACAGGGGTCACTCAACAGCACTAACGAAAGCAGGCACCGCAAGGCAAAAGGCTGCCACGGCACTTTAAATCCTGCCCTGCCACGCCTCCAGCCAGTCCTCTCTTGAAAACCTCTTGAGCAGAGACTTGTCAGTTTGTATGGCAATTTTGTGATGTGAGCAAATTCATCTGTTCATAGATTCCAAGGCCAGAAGGGACCATTGTGATCATCTAGTCCGATCTCCTGTATAGCACATGCTAATGAACTTCCCCAAAATAATTCCTACAGTATATCTTTTAGAAAAAAATCCAATCTCGATTTAATAATTGTCAGTGATGGTGACTCACTGCACCTCTTGGGAAGTTGTTCCAATGGTTAAGTACCCTCACAGTCAAAAATTTACACCTTATATCCAGTCTGAATTTGTCTAGCTATTTGATAGTGTTAAACCTTTCTCTAGTAGACTGAAGAGCACATTATTAAATATTTGTTCTGCATGTGGATACTTATAGACTGTAATCAAGTCACTCAACCTTCTCTTTGTTAAGCTAAGTAGATTGAGCTCCTTGATTTTATCACTATAAGGCAGGTTTTCTAATCCTTTAATCGTTCTCGTGGCTCTTCTCTGAACCCTCTTCAATTTATCAACATCCTTCTTTAATTGTGGGAATCAGAACTGGGCACAATATTCCAGCATTCGTTGCACCAGTACCAAATACGTAGGTAAAATAACCTCTCTACTCCTGCTTGAGATTCCCCTGTTTATCCAACCCAGGATTGCACTAGCTCTTTTGGCCACAGCATCACACTGGGAGCTCATGTTCAGCTGATTATCCACCATGACCCCCAAATCTTTTTCAGAATCACTTTTTCAGAGTCACTAAGGGGCTAGGATGAAATGCCCACTAGGGGTTACAATGAAAGCTGGGACAATGTTTTGTGTCTTGTTAAAGCCCACACCGGAAAAGACACTTAGTTTGCTATTAGAACCGCCCTATTCCAACTGCTTAGCAGCAATGAAAAAAGATACACAGGTGGCCTGATTCTCCTCTCACTTGCACCATCTTATGCCAGTGTAATGCCGTTGACTTCACTGAAGCAACTTCTGATTTACACAGGTGCAACTGAGATCAAAATCAGGTCAAGGAAGTCTCCCTTGGAGGGAGCCAGTCACAGCTGACATATAAATGGACAGATCAGATCAATGTAAATAGTAACAGTCATAGAGCAGGTACAGCAAGTAGCAGTAGTAACTGTCTTACAACCGACATGCTAGCTGTTTCACTAATAACTCAAGACGTGACAAAAACCCAGTTCTCAAGACTAATGGTCCAATCCAAAACCTATCAAACATAATGGGAGACTTTCAGCTGACTTCAGTGGGCTTTGGATCAGGCCTTAGGCATTAACTGCCTCTTCTTCCCCCTCAGTTACAAATGGCCTCCATTTCTCCACAAATGGGGAACTGAAACAGAGAATGGTTAAGTGGCTTGTCCAAGGTTACAGAGAAACTCTACAGCCTAGCTCCACTGAGTCCCACTCCGTGCCTTAGCCCAAAGCCCCCCTTCCACTGGATTCATGCTAAAACCCCCTCCATATTCATAGCTCTTGTACACTGGCAAGGATAAACATTCAAAGCAGCACACAGGGTTCTAGACATATGCTTCTCATTAACTTTCTGGTTGGGGTCCATGAAATTAACCCCCAGTTGCTGCTTTGAAAAATGTATCCTGTCCAGCTGGGCTAAAAGCTGCAACTGCTTGAATAATTATTTTTTGCTAATTAGTAGGGCTGTCAAGCAATTAAAAAAATTTATCGCGATTAATCGCACTGTTAAACAATAATAGAATACCACTTATTTAAATATTTTTTGATGTTTTCTACATTTTCAAATATATTGATTTCAGTTACACACAGAATACAAAGTGTACAGTGCTCACTTTATATTTATTTTTATTACAAACATTTGCACTGTAAAAAAAGAAACTTCAATTCACCTCATTGAAGTACTGTAGTGCAATCTTTATCATGAACGTTGAACTCACAAATGTAGAATTATGTAAAAAAGAATAACTGCATGTAACCATAAAACAATGTAAAACTTTAGAGCCTGCAAGTCCACTCAGTCCTACTTCTTGTTCAGCCAATCGCTCAGACAAACAAGCATTCAGTGTTGGGGGAGGACAGGGGAGGGGGGAAGTAAGCAATGACTTGTGCCGGAGGAGGGTGAGGGAGGTGTCTTGCTGCTGCTTCTGGAAGGGTGGTTTCTGGTACTGGGCTCACCTCCATTTACTGAGCTAGGTGGGCTCCCTTCAGCTGAGTGAGTCCTTGTTTGCAAGGGAGGGTGGATTTTACCTCAGGGACTCATCGTATTGCAGGGGAGGAGAGGCTGGTGCAGGGAGGCTGAGCTCGCCAGGCCCACATTCTCCATGGCAGTGTTCCCCAAACTTGGGACGCCACTTGTTCAGGGAAAGCCCCTGGCAGGACAGGCTGGTTTGTTTACCTGCCGCGTCCGCAGGTGCGGCCGATCGCGGTTCCCACGTCCCTTGGCCCGCACCACTTCCCGCAGCCCCCATTGGCCGGGCACAGCGAACCACGGCCAATGGGAGCCACAATTGGCCGAACCTGCGGATGTGGCAGGTAAACAAACCGGCCCGGCCCGCCAGGGGCTTTCCCTGCACAAGCAGCGTCCCAAGTTTGGGAAACACTGCTCTATGGGGTACCCCCAGACTGAGCGGCCAGCTAGGGGCAATGGGGCATGACCCGGGGAGTTGGTCCCGGGAATGAGGGGCCGGCCAGGAACAATAGGGCCTGGGCTGGCTAGGGTGATGATACATCCCGTTTTGGCCAGGACAGGCCCCTTTTTCAGCTCTGCCCGGGCCGTTCCTACTTCTTCGCCAAAACTGGGCATTTGTCCCGGCTGCAAGGCAGAGCAGAGAGAGGCAGCTGCTGCCTGTGGTAAGCTGAAGGCAGCCCTGCCCGCCGGAAATGGAGAAATTTTCCGCTGGCAGGCAGTGCTTGCTTCAGAGCTGACTCCTGGGTGGTGCAGAGCCCTGGGAGGACTGGGCGGGGGAAATCAGCCTCAGCCGTGGGAGACGCAGCGCTTGGGGGAGGGATCAGCCCCCAGCTGCAGGTGGCACAGGACTCAGGGGGGAATTGAGCCCCAGCCATGGGCACTGCGGAGCTGTGGGGGCGGATTCAGCCCCAGATGCGGGTGGCACGGGGCTTGGAGCTGGGGGGGTCAGCATCAGCCCCAGGTGGTGCGGGGCTTGGGGTCAGCCCCATGGGGCTCAGGAGTGGGGGTCAGCCCTAGTCCCAGCTGTGGGCGGCATACAGGTGGGGCAGCGGAAGACTCCACTGTGGGCAATGGGGAGCTTGGGGGGGGGAGCAGCCTCAGATGCGGGAGCACGGGGTGGGGGGAGTTAGTCCCAGCCCCGGGAGGTATGGAGAGGGTGGCTCAGGTGAGCCCTGCCAGGTCGGGGGAGGGGGCGCAGGCAGCTCAGGTGAGCACCTGTTTGTCCTGTTTTTAGTTTAAGAAATATGGTCACCCTGGCGCGGGGTGTGTGTGTGTGTGTGTGTGTCAAGATCTCTACTTCTCCGCGGCCGGGATGAGAACCGCGTCTTTCTGTAGCTTCTTCTCTTCCCGCCCTCCGAAGGCAGCTTGAGTTACTGCTCCTGACCGGACAAACGTTCTCTACAACAGCTGATGCAGCCCTCCTACCCAGAGGGTCTGCAATTAACACGCGTTACAAAAATTAATACGTTAAGTGTGCTGTGCATTAATCGCATGCGTTAACGGCAGCTAATTGACAGCCCTACTAATTAGGCTTCTATTTTAAACAGCAAGCCAGTCTTTAGGGGAGAGAAAAGGTAGCCATAGACCTCCTCAGCAGCCATATGTCTCAGCATCTTCAGCAAAGCTCCTCGGCATAATTTGGTTGTTGTACCAAGAAGCAATTAAAAAGAGAACACACAGGAGGGCTTGTTCAAAATGAAGTGTCTATCTTGGTTCTGATGTCACCAACCTTAAGCATGTCAGCCTCGTGTATATCACCGAAGGATGATGTGCTGTAACACCACTGAAACCTCCCCTAGGGTTTAGTGCCCCCGTACCGCATGCACTTACTCCATGAGACTGGAGGCCCAAAGACTCAGCAAGGTTGGAAGCGTTGCTTAGAGAGCTGGAAGAGTCAGCAGCGTTTATGGTGAGATTCACGGTGCAGTGATCAGAGGCATGGGCGCTTGCCACAATCTGTCCGTGGAGCGCAGCTCCCATCAAGGTTCCAAGCACTTCCACGGTCATTCCTATAACGGGAAGCAGAAACATGGGTTAGGAAGTGAGCTTGTTTCACCCGCTGTTACTGAGCCTCGCTGTTTCTCTCACTAAAGAGCAAACTGACGGAGGCAAGTGATGTTCCTTTTACATAGGGAACATTCACAAATGGCACCAACAAAACCAGCAGAACTTGAACTTCAGTTACAACTGGTCAGCATCCCTTGATGGAGTTGAAATTCTACCTCTGACCACCTCTATGTTACTATAGAACATACGTAAGATCTATATGGCTGGGGCTAAAGTATGTAGGGGACCACAGTTAAAATATAGCTTAAATGCTGAGAGGCATTTTCTGAGCACAGGACTGGGAGCCAGAACACCTGTGTTCTAATCCTGGGTCTGATAGTGACTTTAGCAAGTCACCTACCCTCTCTGTACCCAGTTTTTCTAACTGTAAATGGGATGGATACTTACCTACCTCACAGTCACCCTGTCAATCTCAGTTGATGTTTGTGAAGAACATGAAGCCCGTATGCTCTAAGTTTTAATATCTAAAGTGACTGAGGGCCAGACTTTTAGAACTGCGTGCACGTGACTGTGCTAACTGCACCTGTGTGTTGGGCCTCTTTGTGTTTTGTTTTGTGGTTTTTAATCGGAGCAACTTCTACTGGTGACGACAGCAGCTGATGCCATCACAAAATTGAATACCACCCCCTCTATCAGCCCAAAAGCTCCAGGGTATCTAAATACTCTCCTTCTGTCTGCGTAGGAAATGACCTATGTGAATTAACTGACTTGTTCTCCTGTCTTGGGACAGGAGTTACTTCCGCCATGGAGACAAGTTTCTTAAGAGCAGCATCATTTTAAGGATCTAGAGAATGATAAATCCATTACATCTCAGCATTATAGCATTAAGTGAAAAGCCTCCAGAGAGATGAAGCCAATCAGTTCTGTTATTTTATAATGCCATGTTTGCCTAGTTCATCGTTTCTCAAACTGTGATCCATGGACCATCACTGACTCTAAGTGATGCATAATCAATATAGCTATAGCATCCTCTTTCCCCCTAAACTGGGTTGCTTAGCCATTACTGACTTAAAGTCTGCTATGCTGAGCACAAATCCGAAATTCAGGTTTCTCATTATTGCATCTCATCAAACTGGATTCAGTTTCCAAACATGCATGACTTAAAGAGATAGTTTCTGATTTGTGTAAAGAGCATTTTTGTTTCAAATGTGTGTTATACGTACTCTTGTTTGGGCTTAGATGAAAGATGGTGCAGAGCCATTACTTAAGAGAGACAGAGAGGCTTCCTGTTTTGAGCTTTCATTCTTCTCAGTGTAGGACTTTCCAACAACTGCTGCTATCTTCTCAAACAGAGAGGACCATGGAATGGAGGATGTGATCTTATGGGTCACCTGATGTGTTTTCTTGGTTCAGGTTAAGTCACCAACCCCAAATTTCACTCCCAACTCGACTGGCTGACCAAAAATGCTGGCTAGCCCAGATCCAAACATGAGTCTGACCTAAAATATTTGGCTGTAACCCAATCTAAGATTTCAATTGGATATGCCATGGACAGCTTCAAAAATCACTGAGCATCTGGTGCAATGGGTAACTACAGATGAGTCATCGCATTGTATCATAATGCCACCTCTTCATTTGTAACCTCTAAAGTGAAGGAGTGCTGTACCTAATGCTTGCATACGATAAGAAGAAAGCCATCATAAGATGCCATAGAAATTCCCCTGCAAACGCATTTTCTTTTCTAAGACGTGTCGGGCTGAAAATGTGGCATATTTCAAAGTTGTAGGTTTCAGAGTAGCAGCCGTGTTAGTCTGTATTCGCAAAAAGAAAAGGAGTACTTGTGGCACCTTAGAGACTAACCAATTTATTTCAGCTTAAGCTTTCGTGAGCTACAGCTCACTTCATCGGATGCATTCAGTGGAAAATACAGTGAGGAGATTTATATACACACAGAACATGAAAAAATGGGTGTTATCATACACAAATACACACAAGGAGAGTGATCACTTAAGATGAGCTATTACCGGGGGGGGGGGGGGGGAGGGGAGAAAACCTTTTCTAGTGATAATCAAGGTGGGCCATTTCCAGCAGTTAACAAGAAATTGGTTAGTCTCTAAGGTGCCACAAGTACTCCTTTTCTTTTTTCGAAGTTGTATATTCTCTTAAATTTTAATGGTTAATTTCTAGCTTAGCCAAGAAAATAGCACTTTCAAAGCTGTTTTAAGGTAGGTTCTACTTCTTAAATTTAAGTAGAACTTGCCTTAAAATAACTTTGAAAGTATCTACCTTTGTCATGCATTTGAATAGTGGGAGGCAGTATAGAACTGACATGGTTAAGGAGTTCTACTTCTCCCAGTAGAGGGCAGTGGTATCTCTGTTTCTCAGGTTATGGCTACAATAGAGAGCTCTCCTGCCTGCTTAATTACTCCAGCCCCCACGAATGAGCAGCAGTAGCTATGGCAGCAGGAGAAGCTCTCCCACCGACATATCACTATCCACACCAGCGCTTAAGTCGGCATAAATTATGTTGCTCAGAAGGGTGGCTAATTCACACGCCTGAGCGACATAATTTATGTCAACTTAAGCTGTAGTGTAGCCATAGCCTCAATGTTATTAAAAAACACACTAGCATATATTACATTGCATTTTTTTCTTTAACAGATTCCTTTAGCTGATGGTCTAGAGGCTACAAACAAAAACAGTGATCTTTGAATTGTGCAGAGGAGCAAGAGGGGAATGTTTCTGAGAAGACCTTGTAAAAAGAGACCATTTCCCTTGTCAACGACAGCACTGCAAGAAATCTCAGCGCCAAAGAAATATTAAAAAAAAAAACCCACACACAAGTCAGGAAATTCAAAGTTATTATTCATGCTACCACCATAACTTGGCTGCACTGCATAACTGGACATATAAGACTCAATCATAAACAATAAGATAACACTGTCTATACATGCTGCCCTTCAGGAGTTCAAAGATATTCACGTACAGTAGCTGCGAGGTAAATATTATGCTAAATTTGCAGATGGGAATTGAGGCATACTGTTTAAGTGACTTTCCCAAAGTTTATTCCCTTTTCTCCCACAGTCTGTCTGTATGAACAGAACTCTGATCTCCCAATTCCCAATCCTGCCCTTTAATTACTAGACCATGCTTCCTGTTGAAATATTAGACAACATGAAATATCACATATGTACCACACTTCAGGGAAGAGTTATGGATTCTGTGCTACCACAATTCTGAAATTTCAGATTTGTGTCTGTTCAAAATCTTGGCCATACCATTCTGCTTACACAGTTTTGTTTTACACTTAGCCTAGCCAGTATGTTGAGGATTAGATTGACAAATAGAGGAAGAAAGCCTCTTGCGAGCAAGAAAACAAGCACAACCAGGGGAAAATTAAAATAAAATAAAAAAAACAAAAGCAATCCCCCCCCAAAAATCTGCCAAGTAATTCCATGCACACTAAGGGAATATTGAAGGGCAAGTCAAGACGTAGTTTTTCATGTAGTGCTTGAGTAATTTGGCCCAAGGAAAATAGCAGGCCTTTCTCTTCACTTTCACTGCCCTTGGCCGGGATATCTAGGAATGGATTGTTTTACTCACATATAAGGGGGAGAGACCCGGGGGTGGGGGGTGGGGGGAGGAATGACAACTTTAAAGTTGATGTGAAGAGGAGGAAAAATTAACTGTGCCCTTATTTGCTCTCTATGAGCTTGAAAGGGGGCGGGGTTAAGGCTTTTTTTCCCTTTAGTTTCAAAACAAAAGGAACAGCGAGTCTTGTATGGTTTTCCTGGAGAACTTTTTGGAAGACAAGAGATCTATACTTGGTCCTGCCTCAGCAAGGTGCTGGACTAGATGACATCTCAAGTTCCCTTCCAGCCCTACATTTATATGATTCTATGATCAACTGACTGTTTTAACAGAGGTCTTTCTTTCAAACTATTTGATAGGTGTTACAGTTGAATGAGTGTAACCAAAACAAGATAGATAATTTTTAGACAGTCACTTTCATTCTTGGTCACATTTAATTTTCTTGGTTCTATGATGTCAAGTCTACCAGCCGTCCTGTCACCCAGGAAGTCTTCTATGAAAAAAGGATTAGACAAGACCTGAATTTCTATTATAAAATATCCAAAGGCAAAAAGAAAAAAAGAGAGACTTTCAGGCCTTATTTAAATGTCATCATAAAAATAATCAGCACCCATTTTTCCCCTCTGCAGATCACCTATAATTAGCAACCATTACTCATACAGTAACAACTGGCTTTAGAAATCCAGAAAACACTATAGATAAGAGTAGTTTCTTGTGGCTAACTTATGTCTTGAGAAGAAAGTCTATGGCTAATCCGATAGGCTAATAGTTGTAAAACATGCAGGAAGATGGAAATATTTACAAGGCACATTAAAAAAAAACCCTATGATGCCCCATTTTTCCATCAGAGTCTAATAGTTCTTAGTCTAGAAACCCAATATTAGGCCATACAAATGTCAAGAGACTTCTTTTAATAAAAGGGATTTTAACCAAATTAAGAGATTCAATTTAAAACAGGAAGCCCATGTCAAACTCACGGTATGCTGTTGCTGAATCTCTCTCCTTCTGGTCTGGGCTGAGAAACATGGTGAGAGCAGAATACGGTACTTGGAATAACTACACAAAGAAAGAATACCACATAGGAAAGCATTACAGGGTAGTGTACTCAGTTCCTCTGATAGCCTGGAATAATGTGTAATTGGGCACAGGAATTTGCTCCCTTACCCAGACTATAAGAGCTCTGGAGCAGGGACAGTCTTTTTTTTTCTGTGTTTATCCAGCATCTAGCACAATCGGGTCCTGGTCCATGACTCGGGCTCCTACGTGCTATGGTCACATAAATAATAAATAACTTACCCAGTACACCGTGCCTCCGCTTTGTGCCCCTTCAACGTCCTCCTTAAAAACCACTCTGCTTTCAGGATGCCAAAAACCCTTAGGGATTGTCTTCAGTAGGAAAAAAGCCGTGTTCTTAACTTAATTAACATGACGTAAAATCCTAGTGAACACAAAGAACGCACTTTTTTTCCTGGTGAAGACACTGTCTAAGGCTATGTCTTCATGGCCAAGAAAGTCTTTTTGTTTGTTTTACAGCAAGATAAATACTGCGTGTTAGTTATCCCCAGTAAAATCCTACTGGCCAAAAGGCTCGGTAGTTTTTTCTGTGATGTAGCTAGGTTAGGTCAGCACTAGAACCACACCACTCATGGCTGGCCTCACGCAGCTACACTGTGGTAAATGCTACAGAGTTTTGTTACCACTAGCATTTCCTAGTAGGAGAGTATTAGTTATCTTGCTGTAAAACACAGACCTTTTTGGCAGTAAAGATATAGGGTAAATTCTCACCTCGAAGTTTTAAACTAAAACAAAAATCACTTCCAAAATTTTGAAACAACACATAAGCTAAATATTCCAGCTCTAGCATTTATTCTTGTCCCTAGCCATCCTATTCTCTGTTGCCTATTTAGATGGCAAACCCTTCCAGACAGTGACCTCGCCTATATATTTATCGGAAGCACCTAATAAGCTTCCAATGCTACGTAAATAAATACACACCACTGCCCCTCTTTATAAGGTAAGTAAGTAATAATATTCCTATTTTATTAAAGGGAAAACAGAGGCACAGAGATTAAACCAGTTGCCCAGATTCACAGACTCCCAATCTTATGGTTTAAACCAACAGGACTATCCTTTGCCCCTTTATGTGATAAAATAGGAGAGAATACGTCTGGGAAGCACATATGGTACCCTGCTCATGCAAAGTGCATACTTGCCTCTGTTACATGTGGCAAATGTTGATGTTTTCTTATTGAGCTGTAACTAAAACCTTCTTTCTGACTAGCCCTGATGCCTTACATTCAGTACAAAGACAGGTTTCAGAGTAGCAGCCGTGTTAGTCTGTATCTGCAAAAAGAAAAGGAGTACTTGTGGCACCTTAGAGACTAACTAATATGTTTGAGCATAAGCTTTTGTTAGCTACAGCTCAACTCCTCGGATCCGATGAATTGAGCTGTAGCTCACAAAAGCTTACACTCAAACAAATTTGTTAGTCTCTAAGGTGCCACAAGTACTCCTTTTCTTTTTGTTCAGTACAAACAGGCTTCAAAGCTGAAATCAGGAATAGCATTTTACAAGGGCGGAGTAGATCTTTTCCTTCAAAAGACAGGGAATAAAATTCTTCCTCATTTAAACTCACTGTGGGTTTCTTAATGACAATCTATCATCATAGAAAATAACAAGGAATTGAGCAAATACCCCAAACAAAAACTGAAATATAGCAGACCCTTAAACTTCAAATGATCTGCATGAGTGACAAAAGTCCAAGTCACTAAGGAGTTCAAGTATTTTGGTGGCCTGCAGCCACACTACTTTAAACTGTGATGTAGATGAGATTTAATCAGCTAAGCCAGGACAGGCCAGGTTGATATTTGGACAGAGAGCTCTCAGCTAGTGCTTTTCCAGCTTTTTAAATCTGCAGATTACTTTGTAACAGAGATTCACATACACACATGCCCTCTCCTGTGCATGTCTCCTCTCACAACCTAGTTTTTGTTTTGCACGTCACCTGGACTCAGCTTACCACAGACCGAGAGACTCTGCTCTAGGAAAGCCCACGTGCTGTAGAAAGTGGTATTGATGCTGCCACAGCTGGAGCTCCTCTGGGGACTTGTCTACACAAGTTACTGTGCTGAAAGCCAGGGTGTGAATCTACAGCGCACCAGCTTTCCATACAGTAATGGCACTGCTACAACACAGTGGAAGTCCTGGAGCATGGCTTAGTTGTGAATGTACTACTCCACGACTTTCCCTGGGCTGCAGCAGCATCCATGTGGTGCTCTGTAGATCCACACCCTGGCTTGCAGTGCAGTAACTTGCTGTGTAGACAAGCTCTGAATCAGCAGCATGCCAGCAGTTTGTTAGGTGCATGAACTTTTGAAGCTACAATATTTTGTATGAGATGTAAACTCAAGCATCCCTAACAGATCTGACAGCACTTGTTACAAGAGGAGAGCCGTTAAGGCCAATGTGCTGGCAAAAATCCAACTGGAAAACTACATTGGGCCTACCTGACTTCCCCTGAAAATTAAGTTGTATGTGATTCTTCACTTCACTTCCTGTCCTAAACTGCTGCACAGATTTGCTCTGTGCTGCTAAACAGATACCATGTTTCACCTTAATAGTGGCTGCAATTCAGTGATGGGTGAAGTGAACCCCAGATGTGTATAGCATGCAGGGGTAGTCAATTATTTTTTGTCAAGGTCCAAATTTCTTGGTCAAGGTACAGTAAAGCTCCAGACTCCAGAGAAAATAATTAAAAAAATAAGGACAATTAGGGCTTAAATTCTCACAGAGTATTTCCTGGAGCCCCCCAACATGCTTTAAAAACTCCAGGTGGGTTGAAATATACAGCTTCAGCTGAATTTAAGTCCTGGCGATAATGATAACAATAACTAAATAAGAAGATTTTGGGGTCCATTCAAAAGTGTCTGGTGGTCCAGATTTGGCCCGCGGTCCACTTATTGATTACCCCTGGTGTGAAGTCTGTCAGAAAAGTGCTTTGGAATCCACTGACATGAAAGATGCTACATAAATTACATATTGCCACTAGCCTGGTGTAAGGTCCCTTCATGTTAAAATCAACGTGGAGAAGTCAAGCCTCTCCATCCAGGGACATCCAAGAATGACTATTAGTAACTACTTCACAACTGAGGGTCTGATTGTCCATTGCCTTCTAAAAGCAATAAGTGACTTAGATACCTAAATCTCATTTTCAAAAATAGCTTCAGCACTTAGAACTCTAAGTCTCACTGAAAGTCAATGTGCAAACTGGGTGCAAAAAACCCCCAACCCACTAAATCAGAAGGCACATAAAGCAAAGCCAGAAAATGAAAGCATTTTATTGCTGAGAATGTTGTAAATCTAGATCTACTTACTGTGGTCAATGCTTGGAAAAGACAATAGAAAGTCAGGTACCACACAACTCTTCCCGCTACAAAAGGAGGCAAGTACCACATGAAGAAATAGGACACAATCATGAAGGGCGTACATCCCAACATCCTACAATGAAGGACATGTTCATGTCACGTTTATTAGAAAGCATCTTGATGGGTTGACAAAAAAAGAAATTAATTTTCCCAGCAGTAACTTAATTTTGTGTAGTCTTTCAAAATGCTTTAGATTCACTATTTGATACAGCTTATACATAATACCATTCAGTCCATTAAAGCATAATCAGCACCATTCAATACATAACAATATTAAATAACACTGCCCCAAAATGCACCCCAGAGTTAAATAATGTAGTTAGTTAAAGGAAAAGAGCAAAGGTTAGTTATTATTAATGATATATTTACAATTAACATGAAAAAAACCCCTGCATCTGCTATTATGATATAACCACGAGGTCAATGCTTACCCCGCAAAGTTTACTGAAAAGCACCAATGAGAACCAAGACACATGGCCACATCTTATAACATGCTTCACCAACAGCCAGACAAGCCTCTTTATTATCAAGGGTCTTTTTTCCCCCCTGTTGGCACCTCCAACTCTCCTCTCAGCTTAGCCTTTTCACTGCTGACCTGATGTTTCAGCGTAATAGACTCCTTTTCACTTGTTTGGAGACAGTATAAAAGGTGAGGGGCAGCCATGTATCACATTGTAGCACTGCCTAGGATCTACGTTTGTCCATCCCTGTGAAATACAATTATAGGGACAAGCCTGCTCCCATTTAAGTCAGTGGAAAAACTCTCAGTGACTCCAATAGCAGCAGGTTCAGCCCCCTAACGAGTAAGGATGGTTTTAAAAAAATATCATGGAAACTTGAATTCAAGGTATAGCCACTAGGCAGCAATATGCCAAGTTAATATAAGGCTATCAGACAAACAACACTATTTTCAAATTTCATTGTATCAAATGCAATTCATTCCCCACAGCATGACTGGCAGCAGCAGCAGCATTCTCCAGTATTCTTGCAAAGCAGACATTAAACAATGTAATTAGATGACCAAGGTCTCAATAAAAATTCAAACAAAAGAGAAAACAGATTAATCCCTTCACAACAGGCCTATTCTCACTGTTTTCTCCTATTGACATTGGGGTCAGCTGATTATTTTGCAATGGTGTATTGAAAAAGTGGACTACAAAAGAGTAATGTAGGTAAATAGTTCAGCAAAACAATGGCTCTTCCACACTGCTCTATGGGATGAAAGGCAACACTGGGAGCTGAATGTGTAGAGTAACAAGGAAAGTAGCCAGGTTCTGGTACTCTCTGCTTTTCCTGGTTTCTAGGTCACAGCTCAGTCCGCTCATACTGGGTCAGCTCTTGAAGCAGTAAACGAGGATGTGATCGAAGCATCCCAAGGCATGTTCAGATTTTGTTCAGCTACAGCTACCATTACATTGGACTCAAAATGGTTCTTACACCAAACTTTTGTGCTACTTCACAAAAATAACTGTCTTTCTTGTTTTTCCCCTTCTTACCCTTCACTTTCCCTTCCCCATTCACTTCAATACTCATGCTTAAAGTTAGGCATGTGATTCAATGACGTGATGAATCACAAGACTATCTGTGGTCCCCCCCTGCAAGGAAACTAATGTGTAACATTTTGTGTTAGTATCCTTTATCCCAGCACCTGCTCATTCCTTTGAAACATCACACGATGTACAAAGAAGACGACCAACATTTTGATGACTTGTTACTGTATTAAATAAAACCCTACCCTTTTTTTTTAAATAAAAAAACGACTCCTCCTTTATTAAATACACCTGTCAGATGGGGCAAGGAGTGAAGTTTGCATAATTCCCTAGTTCACTTTAAAAACTTAAATGGTTGTAATAATTTCACTCTACAAATATTAATCAAATCAAACCCCAAGAAAAGGTGTTTTAAGCTCATTAGAAAAACAATACCAGGTCTTCAATTGGTGTAAATGGGCAGTGCTATATATTATAGGGCAGGGGTGGCCAATCTGTGGCTCCAGATGCGGCTCTTCAGAAGTTAATATGCGGCTCTTTGTATAGGCACCGACTCCAGGGCTGGAGTTACAGGCGCCGACTTTCCAGTGTCCTGGCTCTGCCACAGGCCCTGCCCCCACTCCACCCCTTCCCTCCCCCGAGCCTGCCGTGCACTCTCTCGTCCGCCCTCCCCCCTCTCCTCCCAGAGCCTCCTGCACGCCACGAAACAGCTGATCGGGAGGTGTGGGGAGGGAGGGAGAGGCGCTGATCGCTGGGGCTGCCAGTGGGCGGGAGACACTGGGAGCAGGGTGGGGAAGCTGATGTGGGGCTGCTGACGTATTACTGTGGCTCTTTGGCAATGTACATTGGTAAACTGGGGCTCCTTCTCAGGCTCAGGTTGGCCACCCCTGTTATAGGGTTAAAGAGTTTTCCCTGACAACGCGACATTTAAAAAAAATTCCTCCAGAAAAACAAGGGCAGTTTGACAAGTGTATTTTAAAGGCCTGATTAGATAAGTGAAGTGTAAGTGCAAGTTGTACATTAGGGAGTTTAATGCAAGGGGCTGATAAGTCTACGTGATGCTAGGCTGCAAGTCATTCTAACACTATTCTTTCTCCTGAACAGACCATATTTACAGGGTATAACGGAACTGAGAAATGATTCTGAAAACAGCTAATACCACTGGGTTATAAAATGCACCCTACCTCATCATGATTTTTTTCTAGCTTAATTTTTTTCATACAGTGAGTTTAGTGCTCGTGAATGAACAAAGTATTTTGATTTTTCAATTCAAAACAATTTTTCATTTGAAATTTTACTTCAACTTTATTTTAAAAAGGTAAAAAATAATTCTTTCAAACTAAACATTTTGTTCAATATGAAACATTTGTTTTTAAGTTTTTCAGTTCACTAAAAATTAAAACAATTTCTTTTGGGTCAACTTGGATTTCTTTTTTGTTTATTTGTTTTTAATTTTCCAATTGGACAACAAACTGGGGGGAAATCAGTTATTTGCACAGGTCTAGTCACTAACTCAAAGACTCTGACAGTAGCACCTTTGAATCTATGAGACTGAAATCAGCGACAAAAGCAAAAGACTCCAGAGTCCATAAGCCATCCAGTTTCCTTTTGTTTTTAAAAGGGAAGAAAAATCCACAACACATCATGGGAGTGTTTGGATCCTGAAACATGCATCATCCTTTTCCAGTTTACCCTCCCACCTTTCACCCTCCTTCCCCCACTGGTAATATTTATATTTCTGTTCAACACTAGGGTATATCTCCCCCCTCCTTACACCACATGGAAAGTGTATGTGATACTTGCTTTTCATTGTTACATACGGATTTAGTGAAGGTCAGAATAGAGTGAGAGCTGTCTAAGGGCTTTAGTGTGCTTCAGAGGAGAGTAATTCAAGCAGGACCAGAGCCCCTGAGCATGCTGGAGCTGCAGCTACACCACATTTAGCTGCTTGAGGTGGGAATATGAAAAGGGGGAATGAAGTTCTGTGAACTACGACAATGCTGGCAGCCCCAACCTCTTCCAGCAGTTGGTTCCTTGTTAAAAATCATGACAATTTTCACCCTCCAATTAAATGTTTTAACTAGGGGGGCCAATAGTGAAGACGTAAAGAAAGAGTCCAGAAAGGTGTGCGGAAACGGCTGGTGGGACTGGCTTGTGTTGAGCTGGGATGAATGCTGACATTCAGAGGAAGATCCTGCACTGCCCGTGATGAGAATGGAACTGACCACCAGGGCAGCGCAAGCAGCTCAGCAAGGTGGCCTGAGACATACCCTGTTGAGTCCATAGGCCTACCATGTTACAGTTGGTGAGCTCCAGCCAAGCCTGCATGCAAGGAGTGGGATTGAGATGGGTGCAGTGCCGGAGTGAGGGCTCAAACAAGTATCTAATGAATGACTAGTCTTCCAACAGTTTGGATGTATCTGAACCAGAAGTGGAAAATAAGCCCCTTTTGAGGCAGAATCCAACTCAGAATCAAAACCATAAAGGGGTTTGGTCAGATCTGGAGGTTCAGATCCTCTCCCACCCAAATTCAACAGGATTTTGGATTTGAGGTTCCAGTTTCGGCCCATCTCTAAACAGTTGAGTGGTTTCTTCAGGGAGCTTCCAAGAAAGCCCCTTGTTGTAATTTATGGAGGTGCAGCTGAAAACAGGAAGCAGAGAAGAGTGGGGTTTTTTACATATTAATTCTATCCATACTAAAATCAGTCTAATTTGAGAAAGGCAAAAGCAAGAAAAAAAATAAAAGGTTTAATTCAATGAAGCCATTATAGGATTAAAGGAAAGAGAAAAAAAGGGGAAAAAAACAAGAAACAGAACAAAATATTTTTCTGCTTACCAAGGCATAAGTCGGCCAATTTTTGTCCATTTACTTTTGCTAATAAAAAAGCCAGCAACAGGATCAGTAACCGCGCCCCAGGCTTTGCCAATGAACAGCACCAAAGAGGCATGAAACGGAGTAATCTGAAAGTATAGACACAGTGCTCTAAACAAGCTCCGTCATTCAATGGAACAACATAAAGCAACTTTCCAGAAAGAATCTCAGTGTTTTACGTAAAGTGTAGTGATAGCTCACTTACAACACACATTGACTACTATTAAAAATCATGAATAAATAGCCCTCCACCATCAATGCATCTTGGGAGACAACAAACTAGACACTGAAATACAGGCACTATGCAAGAGAGAATGTGCATGATGGGAGCAAGCTGAGGAGAGAAAGATCATAGTTGAATATAATGCTGGGGAGAGGTGTCAGCCAGACAACACTGGAGACTGAAGTCAGTGGTTTAATCATAAAACCAGGTACTGCAGAAGTAGAGGTAAGGTAAGCTTCTCCCACAAGACCCCATTTCTAAATTTCTGCTCCTGAGCTGGAGCAGACAAGAGTATAGTTCATTTCCCATGTCCATTCAGTCCTTAGTATCTCTACTGAGATTACCTATAAGAGTGCCAACTGGTGCTAATTGTGAAAGTGGTTTTGGCATGTTGGGCTTATTTCTACAAAGAACTGAACTGTGACTACTAGAGTTAATATTCCAGAATAGTACTGTTTCTTCCAAATGCTTATTCTGTATTTTCTGGTTTCAGAGTAACAGCCGTGTTAGTCTGTATTCGTAAAAAGAAAAGGAGTACTTGTGGCACCTTAGAGACTAACCAGTTTATTTGAGCATGAGCTTTCGTGAGCTACAGCTCACTTCAAGTGAGCTGTAGCTCACGAAAGCTCATGCTCAAATAAACTGGTTAGTCTCTAAGGTGCCACAAGTACTCCTTTTCTTTTTTCTGTATTTTCTGTACAACATTTCTGTATGCAACTTTTTTTCCCAACTAAACCTGAGTGAGATTAATTTGGATGACTTGGAACACATCTAGTTTGTTTGTTTTTCAATAACAGTTGCAGTTAGGGTCACATGTGAATAATGTAAACTGTTACCTTTAAATCCAGTATATGCCAAAGAACAGAAGAGAGCACATTGGTCAAATGAAGCACATTTTAAAGTTTTTCCACATAAAAAAAAAAAATCAAATGAAAAAAAAAAGAAATTTACCAAGCAAATGTGTATTTTTCAGATTATGATTAATTACGTGGGATGTAGTCATTCCTACATATATCTGCACTAAGTGCAAGAATTCACACACAAACAACATAGTCATGGGGTACGAAGAGAGCAGTGAGCACGTAAGGTGGGATCTGCTTTAGTTACCCTGACATTCCTTTGCCACCAAGCTAAGTGACTAGAGAGTCATTTCAACATGCATATCATCGGTTTTGCTCAAAAACCTTTATTGAGATTGGAGCTGCCTAACGAGACTGCCTACGAATTCTTCCGCTCTTCAGTGTTTCAATGGGAAGGGAAGAGCTAAGACAGACAAAGTGAGGATACGGTTTGAAATGTCAAGGATATACAGCATGATTTGTTAAAGGCAGACACTGCACTCATTTGCATTGCATGTCTCATACAAAATTTATCCCAAGCTATGTTAGAGTTAAATCATAGTGACTGAACAGTTTAATATTAAATAAGAGCTGGTTGAAAATTTTCCATCCAAACTTTTTTCCAACAACAAAAAATGGCCTTTATTCTTAAACAAATTTATGCAAATATTTGGGTTTTTTCCCTTTGGAAAAACTGAAAAATGTTCACCCCAACTTAAAAAAAAAGTCATTTTTTTGGAATTTTTTCCACCAAAAATATTTACTATTTTCCATCCAGCTCCATTAGATAACAGCAGGAGAAGGGATTTAAGAGGCATGGATGGGGGATAAAAGGTATAAACTTCCACTGAATTTAGAAATGAGATAGTCAATGAGACAAAGAGATATAGATACAGGTGCTCAGATACTATGGTGATGAGGAGCACACAGACAGCTTCAGATGAGAAGGTTCATGCACTGGCATTGCTCAGAAAACACAGAGGGATAGCAAGGAAATGGATTTTGGACTAGCACATAGAGTGTGAAGGGAAACTTGGAGAGATGATAAACTTTCTAGCATGAGATCTGTCTCTGTATACATGTTTGCACAGTCCTTACCATGACCAGGGCCCTAAATTCAATTATACAAATATTAAAATACAACAGGGCCAAATTCACACCAGCTTGTAAGAGTGTGCAATTCGTAGCTCCTTACAGCAATTCTAAATTTGGTCCAAGGTTTCTAGGTGGTGTGGGATTATATACATACCTACAGAGGTTATGCAGGTAAATTAGATGGATGGAATTCTAATGGTAAAACTGAAGGCTGCAAAGGGTTAACTCTGAATGTTAATTTCTTGGGAAATGGCTCAGATTGAACATAAAAGATTTCACATAGTGGGCTTCGTAATCCCACAGGAACAGCACTGCCACGATTTGGAAGAGAATGGCTCTGCGTGGGGAAGAATTCCACGTAATCCTTATAAAATGAGGTATTTGACCCCTAAAAAGTTGAGGGGAGGGGGAAAAAGTGGAGCTAAGACCTTTGCTGGAGAAACTGTGGAACAAATGGCTCCTTCATGTTTATTTAGTGGGACTGACAAACAATTAAACAAATAAGGACCAGCTAATCAAGCACCCATTACCACACTATTACATTTATCAAGCACAATTACTAAATAAGTTTTGTCACTGAGCTGAAAAGAGTTTCAACAGGGGCTGAACAATTAAAAACAACAACAGAATATAGTTAAAAGGCATATTAGTTGAATTATCTTGATATTAGATACAGGAAAATTAAGTAGGTGATGACATCGTAATTGAACAAAGTTGGAGCCAGAAAGCACTTTGCACATTACTTACATGTGCTACATCTAACAGGTAGATCTGTAGAAAAAAAGCAGTGGCACTTGTTGCAACTTGGTTTGGAGCGCCTCCTATTGCATAGCATAATTTGCTGCAAACTGAGAGTCTGTCTTCCTGTCTGAGCTGAAACAGAACAAGAACAGACAAGTTAAGAGAAAATATAAACATTAAAAGTTTCACAAGTTTATGGTTAAACTCATATTCAGGCACTTATTTAAGTGGTCAGATATTCAGCATTTTCATAGATGCTGAACCTCCAGAGACCCCCACTGACTTCAGTGCTCAGAACCACTGAGAATCAGGCTACTGGCTGCTATTCTTTACTTCAGGAAACCAACTTTGAACACTGTGATTCAGCTTTCAGTGCCTGTTCCAAGTTACCAGAACTGGAGTCCAGGTAAACTGACTTCCCGTGAGCTAATTCTGAAAAGCACACTTCTTAGAGGCCGCAAGTGAGCATGGACCATTCAAGTGCAGTGAGTCCATGAACACACGATAAGAAGCAATCAGGCAGACTTTGTAGTGTATTGACACTATCTATGGGGCAGCTCCTGGGTCTTGGATGACTTGCTGAGGGACGGTGTTACCTCTGCCCAAGAATGAATTATTCAGATGGCAAAATGTTGAGTAATTATCGGATATCAAACTTTTTTTTGCTTATGTATGTATCTATTCTTTCAGACCACACAAATCAATAAATATTCTCATATTATTCTACTTAGACAATATTCAGAAAGGAGGGATGGTCTTTCAGTTAAGGCTCTGCACACAGACTCAGAAGGTCTGGGTCCAGTTTTTGAATTACAGGAAGTTTTGCAGGACTCTGGGCCCCCTTACTTCTTCTAGGGGCTACCTGACTTCTGTCTTGTGACCCCCTTGCTTCTCACTACTATTTAAATTAAAGCAAGCTGCTTGACATTAAGGGCCCCTCCAACATTTTTCCCCATACTGTGAGATGTGCTGTGACCTTGGGCAAGTTACTTAACTTCTCTATGCCTCAGTTACGCCATCAATTAAAAAAATAGGCAGAAAGGGGAGAGTTTTGAAAAGCATCTAAGTGACTTCAGAGCCTAAGTCCCATTGCTTTTCAGTCGGAGTTATGCTCCTAAATCACTTAGGCACTTTTGAAAATTTTATCTGAAGATACTTGTCCATCTTTGTTGAAGCACCTTGAGATGTATGGATGAAAAGTGCTAAGCAAAAAATATACATATTAGACTGAAAGTAACGGGCAGAAAAATCAAGAAACAGAATAAGTTATTGTACCCTATTACGAAAAATAATAATTCAGAGACAAAGTGTTAGGAGTCTAATCGATGAAAGATAACATGTTTTCAGAGGGGAAAATGGCACATTATTGGAATATGTTTCTAAAAGCTCTAATTTACTGTATTAGTGTTAGCTGAAAACATAGGTGGGAAATATCCACACACTAATCTTAGTATAGAGTGCCAGTCACCATGGGGGCCACACACTAAGACCCTGACTAAAACTATTTCTGAGAATTCTAATTGTTAAATTCAATCCCTCTTTAAAAATTGTTGATTCTTTTCAAGTTCCTTCCAATACCAATGCTAATCCTAGGTCTGCCTTGGTTGTGGCCAAATATCTGGATTGAATGTACATACCCTCATTCTTCCATTGCAGTCAGATTAAGATAATAAAATGATGAGGCGCCAATAAAATGCTTTATTATTCTGATATGTATTACCTATTTCTGAAAGCATTTTTAATGTACAGTATCAGCTATTTTTAATTAGGTGATAGAGTACTTACTGATAAAGAACGAATAGACAACAGAATCTTTCAAGATCTGGCCTTGCTCCTTTGAACTATTCTATATAAATAGGTGTAAACAAGTGTATTAGTTTTATGAAAGTTCTTTGTTTCTGAGTGATGCTCTTTATCTGTACAGACATCTGACAAGATCTCCATGTACAAATCACAGCTACTGGTCTAACTACATCGCCGATCCCTCTGGGTCTCTTTGAGTACATATACCTTTCATATCTTGGGCCCCATGCTATCATCTCTCTCGGAGTGGAATCACACGATTCTTCCACTCTCCGACCATGCCTTGAGCGGCAGTCCCCAGGTGCTAACCATGATTACCTCAGCAGGGGATCCTGTTAGGTATAAGGTTCCTACTTTCCCTTCTCTCCCATACAGAGAGCATTAGCATCTGGGTGGCATAATCTGTTCCCTTAAAAGACAGTTCCTTTCCCTCTGCTTCAGAGAGAGTGTCCTTTAAAAGCTGCTCAATCTTTTTCATCACCCCCCTTGCCCAGAGACTAAGTCACTTTTTATTGTTTATAGCCCTCTGAACTGCCGGCTCACAGCACTGGCAAAACAGTTGTGTTAATCTGGGCTGGAGCCTGGAAGAGGTCCATCATCCTGTAATTTCCCACTAAGTATTTCTTGGGAGGCTGTTTGTCAGGATCCATTGTGTTGCTTTCCTACATGTTTTTCTATTCAACTAGACCAATGCATTAATTCACTTATATTGAGTTATTAGACTTTGCCGTACAGTAACTTCACCTCACTGACTAGGTGACATACCGTATTCAAAATTATTATATAGAAGCTCCAGTCCCCCATAGTTCATATTTAAGAACTTGAAATTAGAATAATTATATTACATTGTGAAATAATTAGCAATAAATAAAAAAAAATTAGACTTATAGACTGTGAGCAACTCTCATTTCTCCAGCCAGCTTCATGGCTAGAAAGTAAAGGATCTCAATACTTTTGCATTTTTTGATTCAGAAGTCTCATTGAAATTCTACTCCCCTTCTAGAAACTGCTAGGCTGCTTGGGTAGCATACTTACAGATCACCTTCAAGCAAAGTTAACATTTTTGTCTCAGCAGCAGTTAATGGAGGCTTTCACCTGTGACTAATTTTGTCTATAGCTATGTATGCCATTGCTTGAATAAAATGAGCTCCTGGAATCTAATTATATTCAGTACAATATCACTCACTTACAGGGAGTTTTGCATGTTTAAAGCTCTGCTCAAACAATTCTCATCTGTCCTTGCAAGTAATAAGCCACATGACAGATGAGGAAACAGGCAGAGAAGTTAAATGACTTGCCAAAGATTCAGCAGAGATTAGAACCAGGTCTTCTGACTCCTGTGCTCATTCAACTAGACTATGTTGCCTCTCATAGCCTTAGAAGGGGGGCTATGGTGTTGGAGGCAGTGAATCTAGTGTTTAAAGTAAATGACTGGGAATTCCTAAATTCTAACCATTGCTCTAATGCACTCTGTGCCTTACTTTCCCCATCTGTACAGTGAGGATACTGCTTCCCCCACAGGAGACTTCTTGTTTTAAGAGTGTCGTATGTTAAGGGGAAAAAGAGTTCTGAGCAGCATGTTGAGATGAACACTTTTGAAAGTCTCATACTTGGGGTGCAAATCCCCCCCCTTTATGTTTAATTTTTCACTAGAGATTTAATTGGCCCCGACACTTGAACATACAGTTGTGCATTACTACATGCTTCAACACTGCAAAGATTTGAAACTGTATGTCCACATTGAACAGCTCACGGCATTTACACTGGGACAAAGGATGGTCTTTTGGGTAGGACTCTGCCAGACTTCCTCAGTGGCCTTAGGCAAAGCACTTAATCTTTGAGTCTCAGTACTCCTAACTCTACAATGGGAACAATAACTCTTCCTTTCTCCCACCCTATGTGTCTTATCTATTTCACAGAGGCAGGGACTGTGTCTTACTATGGGTTTGTACAAATGCCTCACACAATGGGTTCCAGATCTTGGCTGACGCCTCTAGATGTTACCTTGGTACAAATACATTGTTTTTATAAAGGACAAGAAGTGTATTAGACATTTTCTTGTAGAAAGGCTTAGAGTGGTAGGTCTTTACAGGATATCCAGAAAGCTGGATTTTTTTTAATATTGCCTTTTAAATATAAGGATAAACTGCAAGATTCCACACTTGATTGCCCATTTGAAAATTTTTCAACATGCACTTTCACACTTTCTTCCATACTGGCTGTGTGCAGAGAAGGAGCTCCCTGCAAAAATGCACCAGGCCACTTCATTATCCTCCTTTAAACTCACCTATGTTGGGCCACCTGCCAAATACTTGACAGTGATTAGACAGCTGGGGTGCTTGACCACTGCTTATTACACTATTGATAACTGTCTCACTGTTATCTTATGCCTGACCCCTATCTATTATATCCACCTATTGACTCATCTTAAACTTAGATTTCAAGATGTAACAGGCTGGGAACAAGTTTCAGTTATTTGTCATATGGTGCCTAACACAGTGACCCACTGGTCTCCAGGAATTAAGTGCTATCCTTGTCTCAGTTTTCTGTTGTCAGCATTTTAAACTGCGCTCCACCTCAGAGGCATGCAGTCCCAATTTCTCCTTGTATTTGTTTAGCCAGACTGGGCTGTGACATTAGTGGTGGGCTCTGATGAATTGCACCCAAAGAGGTTTCTAATTACTCTGGCATTGCTGAACACAGATCATATATTGCAAGAGAATCCCAGGTTAGATTTGGCCCTTTCCCCTCACCATCACTGAGCCTGCTCACACCCAAGGCACAAATCAACATGATAAGACGGTGCCACGCTTGCAATCCAGATCTACATGAGCTTCTGTTACAAAGGTTTGCAAGCATGATTTTAAATCAACATTACTCTCATCCTTCCTTCCCTTTCTCACCTTCTGTTTGTAAATGCCACCCACTCATTGCTTCTTATCTCAAAAACTAAACTCTGGGCTCTTCAGAAGAGGAACACTTTCTATGAGTTTGTGCACTGCTTAGCACAACAGGGCTCTAATTCAATATGGAGCCTTTAGGCACAGCTGTAATACAAGTAATCATAATAGTCCATAAACCCAATGTTTTTAAACAGGAGAATTAGCCATTCACTAAGTTCATTCTTCATTCATGCTTCTCTGGATTGAAAGAAAGTCTGGCTTGCTTTGAGAGATTTTTTAAGTTGTATTTGAACAAAATTATTTAAGTCTCAAGTTGCTTCTACAGATTGTTTCGGAAGAAGGGCGAAGGGAGAGAAAGTTCCTGCCTGAAGATTTATTTTTAAAAATGGGAGCGGGGGAAGAGGACTAGGGCAAGAAAGATTGAGCCTCTTTCCTTATTATCTTCAGATCCACTTTGAAACCCTGCACTTACTACAGTACAGTTAAAAATTGTACATAGTACAATAATGAAACAATCACACATATCTAAGTTGAAGCCAGGCAAATTCAAACAGGAAATAAGTAGTAAATTTTTAACAGTGAGAATAATTAACCATTGGAACAATTTACCAAGGGTCATGGTGGATTCCCCATAACTGACAATTGTTATATGAAGATAGGATGTTTTTTCTAAAAGATACACTTTGGAAGTATTTTAGGGAAGTTCTATGGCCTGTGTTTTTTACAGCAGGTCAGACTAAATTATCACAATGGTCCTTTCTGGCCATGAGATCTATGAATCTAAGGTAAAGCAAGAAGTTTTAACAGAAAATGAGCGCTTCCACTTCTGAGGTAGAATGGTGGATCAATGGTGGATGTTTTTTAATTCAGGTAAGTTTGAAAGTCTCTCTAATATATAAAAAGAAAAGGAGTACTTGTGGCACCTTAGAGACTAACAAATTTATTTGAGCATAAGCTTTTGTGAGCTACAGCTCACTTCATCGGATTTACCACAAGTACTCCTTTTCTTTTTGCGAATACAGACTAACACAGCTGCTACTCTGAAATCTAATATATAATAGTCTTTAATCCTGTAACTGAATACATACATCTCATTTTCTTGGGAATTTTACTTCCTTCACTAATATGAACTGAAACTGAATAGAATACTATTAAGAAGTGTTCATGGGTACAGAAGACAACTAGCAAAAGCAATCCTGTGCAACTGGAAGAAGACATTTCAATTGCTGGATGGACTGTGGCTGGGTGAACACACATTTTGTCACAAGCTCTTCTTTATCAAGCATATCCAGAACAAAACCAATAGTGGTTTAAGAGGAATGGGAAGGGATAGCAGCAGCTGAGACTTTAAGATAGTTTAAGTCAAGGTTTATCTGATTCAACACATGATGAGAAACTTTCCCAGTATAATGGTTCTCCCCCACCCTGTCTCTCAACATGTATTTAACTCTGCAGATGAATTTGCAGAAATTAAAGGGATGGTTTATTCCATTTTGATATTTTCCCTTGTAAAAAGTTGTTTTTTCAGTCTGGATATGGCATATTACAAAGCTGTATATGGTGCTGCCTATCAGATTCCAGTTTATAATGTATTACTGGATAAATATTAATGATGACATTTTAACCCTGCGATCTTCTGTGTAGAAAGGTTGATATTTCAGTTTTAACTGCATTTCCCAATTTGTGTAATTTTCTCACACCATTAATGGAACAATAGTCCCATTTTTAAACTGAATGCACATGCTCATATCTATATAGACAAACGCACACATGTAGCAATTTAAACGGAAATATTCATCTTCTTTTATAGCTATTGCCTCCCTGGAAAACTGCATTCTAGGAAGATACAAATACTTCCTGGAATATTGTTAGATCTCTCAACACACACTTCTCCAGTCATATGCTACAAACAACATAGTAAAGAGGTTCCCCCCAAAATTCCACCCTTCAGTCTGAGACTCCTGCTCTGTTACAGGGGAAATCTGCTCACAAAGAAGATGGATGAAGAACTACTCCATTTCCCCCCATAACTATAACCAAGCAGTGAGACACACTGGGCACTTTGCTCCTGAAAAAAGATATCCTGAGCACAGCACAACATTAAGGGATAAGAGTGAAGAATTTCTGTGGAAACACTTCAAAAATATCTGAAGAATAGCTCTGTGTAGCTTAAAAGCTATCCTTTTCACCAACAGAAGTGGGTCCAATAAAAGATATTACCTCATTCACCTTGTCTCTCTCATATCCTGGGACAAACACTGCTACAACACTGCAAACATCCAGCAGTTGGGGAAAAATGATCCATGCAAAGAATACATACATATCTATCTGTTCTCTCAAGTCCCAGTGGATATAACATCTCGGACACAGAAACCACTCCAATTCTGCTTTCTGTTTGGTGACAAAGTTTTCAATAAAAGCCTCATCTAGTGTTTCGGATTCCCCCAAGGAGGTACAGCCTCAGAAGCTGCTACACAAGAAGTTTATTCTTGGAGGGGCAGGAATTTAGGGAAAGTAATAAAATTACATGGGTGGGGGGGGGGGTTTGGAAAGTCACCGTTCATTGCGGATCTGAGTTTTTCGGTCACACTGCACAGGGTGGGAGTCCACCAAAAGAGGATGATCACTGGAATCCACTCAAGCATCTCAGACCATCAGAGGCCGCCCGCCCGCGCTGCAGGAAGAGCACTCCGCTAGCCGGAGCGCGTGGAATATTTCTAGGACACTGTGAGGAAGAGGCGCAGGCAGATCCCTGGCGAGCTCGTTCAGACGCAGGTGGGGGAAAGGGCCTGGAGCAGAAGAGGTCAGAGCCCTGAGAGCCCAGCAGCCCCCAGGGGCGATGCTGGGGACCCGGCGGGCAGGCACAGCCGCTCACCTCCTCTGCGGACCGCCCGAGCGCTTGTTCCTGCGGCGGCTCCTCTGGGAGAAGGGTGGCCTTCGGCGCTGCTTTCCCAGGCCCGTTCCCCTGCTGCGGGGTGTCCCCTCCAGCACCAGCCATGCCCCAGCCGCCGCCGCCCCCCAAGCAGTCCGCCGCGGGGCTTTTCAGCACCTGTCAGGCTGGGGGGCGGGGCCGGGCCGAGCTCGTAGCGGCTCGGGGCCCCTCCGCAGCCATGTGGGGCGCGGCACAAGCCGCGAAGGGCCGCAGCTCCCCGGGGAGCCTCTGTGGTCGCTGCTATTCCTCTGCCACTGGCTGGAGACCTAGACTCCCTGCAGGGTCACCCCGGGCCCAGCGTGCGGGCGCTGGGTGCACTCAGAGCCCCCCCCTCCCCGGCCAGCCAGCATGCTCCGGGCGCGGAAAGGAGGAGCTGCTGAGGCCCCAGGGCGAAGGTCTCCAAGCACCCCCAAGCCCGTGATCAGATGAGGCAGAGCTGGGAGGGCGCCTGCACCTGCCTGACATGCACAGAGTCGTTTCCCTGTAAAAAGAAAAGGAGTACGAGTGGCACCTTAGAGACTAACCAATTTATTTGAGCATAAGCTTAGCTCACGAAAGCTTATCTCAAATAAATTGGTTAGTCTCTAAGGTGCCACTAGTACTCCTTTTTGCGAATACAGACTAACAGGGCTGCTACTCTGAAGCCTGTTTCCCTGTAAGATGCCCACCAGGCTGCATCTCTTAGCGCAGGTCGGGGCAGGTAGCAACACACTTTGTTTGGACACTTTCCCCAGCCGCGCTGCAAACCCCGACCCACGGGGAGCAGGCGCTGTGTTGTTCTTCGCCTTTGGGGCGGGGGGGGGGGGAACACCTCTCTCCGAACAACTTGCAAAACAAAAAGTCAGACTTTATTTTACTGGAGCGAGGCAAGATCCTTGCACGAGGCGTCACAGCGCTGGATAGATTGCATAGAGCAGCGGACTGTGCAGCGTCAGCATGTCCTACCCAGTCCCATGGACGGGGCCACAGCTGTGAAATGCTAACTCCTTTCCCGACTCCAGTGCTGTCAACAAAGGACAAAGTGAGGGTTGCACGACCGTGCCTTTCTATTTCATCTCGTGCGTCTGCGGCGCTTCCCGCCCCCTCTTTGTTTAAGTAACAAGTTTTAGAATCGCCCCACGTGAAAGAGCCTTTTCTGAGAGAACGGGCCCCTGCCTGGTGGCTGTAGCTCAGCCGCAGACATGCCAGAATCCAGTGTTACATTGGTCTTGAACTAAGGATTGGAGAGGAACCATGCCCAGTTCCACTTTTTCCCCCAAGTGTAGTTTAAATTAATTTAGTTAATTAATTAAATTAATACTAACTCGAGGTTATTCTATGTAGTATGATACTTGGGCTTCAGGCGACCACCTGCATAGCTCTATTCTTGTTTTAAAATTCTCAGGATCATATTCCTAAAATAACTTAAGATCCAGATCCATACCTACCTTGTGAGTGGATAGAAGAACAAACGCCGCCAAGGTGTGCCTTTATAAATAACCAGCACATCCAACGGCACGATTGTTAATTACAAGGTGGCGTTTTAGTTGGCTCTAACACAGCAGATATCTGTCAGCACACCTGTTTTCGAGCAACTGGACCATCAAAAATAGTCCCCACAGGCTGAAACTTGGCATGGGTGTTTTCCCTGTCAGCGCTATTACTCCTAGGGTGGGGGGTGCTTTTCCAGTTACTTATTTTGTTTCTATACAACATATTTTCTTATAACCAATTTTGCTCCCCTAGGGGCAAAGGAATAATCCTTCTGCTTTAGGCATGAAACTAAACGTACTGATTAGCAAAACGTTCCTTCAGCTGGAGCCGTGGAGTGGATTAGTTATTTTGAAAGAACTTCAGGTTGCAGTTGCAGCCTAAGACTCACTTTTTCACCACTTCTTTTTTAGAATTAATAAAATAGGGACTTATTCCCCCCAGAAAGATTTATAAACCAGCCCCCATGTGCAACACATGCCGGCCAGACTGATTAACAGCTCAACTACTGTAATTATTTAATTGAATTCTCTAAACAGGGGCTGCCTGGCTTCAGATCAGTCAGAAAACTAAGCAATAATTTTTGCTATTCAACCCCTCTGCAACCTATGTTGCCAAAAATGCTTGTAGCAGCAAACTTTCATCATCTAAAGAACTAGGCATTTCAAAGAATTACCTAGACAGTCCAGCATGATTTATTTTTCATTCACCCAGTCAAGTTTAGGCTACAATTGCAGTTTCATATTTAGAGTCTGGTTCAAAATCCATTGAAGGCAAAAGAAGTTTTTTCAATGGGCTTTAGATCAGGCCCTTAAAATGCCTTTGGATTTATAACACCACTCCACCAGCGTTTCTTACTTGTTAACCTTAATCCAAATGTTGTTCTAAGAAACAGGCTAAACTGAGCAAAAGGCAAGTGCCCCATTTAAAAAAAAAAAAAAAATTTTTATTTTTTTTTTTAAACACAGCACATGAAGCAATTTCTAATTTAGCTTTAGTGTTTCCAGGTGTTTAAATACAGAACAGAGGAATAATACACAAATGCAGGTGTCTAACCTCACTTTCAGTTTCTTGCTTAAATTGTACCTTTGTTGCAGGAGGGAGAGAGGTTAGAGTATCTTTCAGTCATTTTGCTCTAGGCTACTTTGACTTTCCAAATTATGTTAAGGCTTTGGATTCACAAACAACCATTGTACTATTTAAAGTATTTTTTGCAACTGCAGCTACAATCATTGTTTCAAAAAAAAAAAAAAAAAAAAAAATATGCAGATTATAATCCTCCACAGAGCCCATAACCAAAGAGAGATACTCTAGTCTTTGTAGGGAGTGGTAGCATAAAAGTGAACAAATATTGCAATGTAGTAATAATACACTGCTCCTTACCCTACTAGCATGTTTTTGGAAAGAACAACTGCCTATGTTTAATCTGATTTTGTGTACGTCAATTGTGTTGCACTAACTCTTACTAAATGTCTACATTGCATATATAACTCCTTTCCTAAACCTGGAGAACTCTGTGTAGCTCAGAAGCTTGTCTCTTTCACTAACAGAAGGTGGTACAATAAAAGATATTTCATATAGACATACAGGAGCAGGATACTGCTAGAGGTATCGTGCACATTCTATGTAACAGAACATTGACCTTTTATGATCAAATGCATGCATTTTCCTATACCTATAGCTTTATAGTAGAGATTCAAATGCATTGAATTTTAGAATCCCCTGTCTTACAGGCAGCTCTGCAAATTAGAAGTCAGATATACCACTGTAGGTGTCTACTGTACTCACTTTTTTATTTTAAAGGAGTGTACCTGATTTAGTTGCACAGTTCCTACCAGGATTGGAATTATTAGGATGTTTTGCACCCAAACTTCCATTTTGTTAGAAAATGAAAGGAGAGTGGTTTTAGAACCCTTACTAGCATCAGGGTCAAAAAGAGAATGCTTGCAACAGAACATTCCATGTGCTGTGCTCACAGGAGTCAGCAAGTGAAATTAACAGTAAGCAAAAGTGAGCTGTACATTTGTGTTATCCAAGCTGAATGAAAAGTAATTAATTTTGTTAAGTGGTGCAAAATAAATTTGTAAAAAAAGTGGTAATTTTTAAAAAGATACATTTTTTTAACTTGTCTCTCCATTGAATGATTATTGCAAAGCTAAATTTCAAACCATACCACGCACGTTGTCCGGACAGCTTCACCCATACCTCAGCATGGATGATGTAGCAAAACAAGCAAGTCAGCCAGGGTTCAAAAATTCTTGGATTTATGCAGAACTAAGATCACTGCAGTGCCATAATTGTATATTTCCCAAAAGAACAAACCCTCTCACTTAACTGTAGTGAATACAAGTATTAAACCAAACAATTTCCCCTTTTGAATGCAACACAAAACCAGTTACTCTTCATTGAAGGGTCCAGGAAAATCACATCCAACGGACCTTTATGGCTCCATTCACAAATCCACACACTACTGAACTTAATGATTCATGCAAACTGTCTAGCAAAATTGTATGCAAAAATCTACAGTCCTTATATTGGTTTCTCAACAGGTAATGTATGGCATACTAATTGTAATTGGCCATGGAGACACGAATTAAAAGCACGACGACAGGCATATTTTATACATTGCAAAATAAACCAAACTTAAACAGAAAGTGAGGATTGATATAAAGAACAAACAAATGAACAGAGGAGAGGGAAGCCGCTTTATTGCCAAATAAGGGTTTTAAAATGTTATTGGAAGACTTACATGTGCAAATTAACTCTGCCCATATCTGGCAATTTGGCATAGATGGAGGTTTGTATTTTAAACTATATATTTCTCTGTAGCCATCTTTAGTCTACTGTTAAAATTACTGGGTGTCATGCTTGTGTCTTACATGTGTCAGAATAGATTACGCAGCTAGTGGCACATGTAGTTCAAAGCACACCTGTCATGACATTCCATGTCTTGGGGATGGGAACAGAGCTACCAGTGAGGCAAGCAGCTATTTCAACCATTAGTAATAGCAAACCTCAGGAGTCTACGTTGTAGCACCTCACGTACAGCATGCAATGGAGCCAACTCATTCTTGTCTTCAGATGTTCCCATGTGCACAAGTGTAATACAGGCTTTGAAAGGGAAGTCCCAAAATTTAGATTGTTAAACTTAATTGCAACAGCTTTTCATGATTTCTTTAAGAGTTTCTATGGAAATAGTGAAAAGTGTTTAAATGTAAGTCTAGATTACAGATGCTTCAATGATAAACATTAGTGTAAGAAAAATCACAACCTGAAATTGACTGATTGAAACAAAACCACTTGGTTTCACTCATGTTTCTCTGTCCAAACTGAAGTGAAAAAATAAAATAAGACTTAATTTTCACTTAAAATGCTGTTAGTAACATAAGTCTTTTAGACTCACGATTTTAACCCAAACATCCCTTTAAAAGGCCATCAGTGCTTTCTAGCTAGAAGGAACTTAGATGATGGGCCCCGTCTTACTAGGTTACCTCTGCTTCATTATTGCTGGTCTCCAAACACTGAAATGGTTAGAAAATACCGCAAACTACAGCACAACACACACATTTTGCTCTTTAAGAAGAGTGCAGCTTTGTGGAGATGATACAGTGCATCCAGATATTGCTGTTCAGGTTTTTTTTGGTTTTGTCTAGCTAAGTTCAACTTATATGTAGCCTTTTGGTGAGTTGAAAGCTAATTTGTTCGGGTTAGTCTTTATGGTTTTTTGGCCATTACTTGCAGCAGCAGTTCTACTGTCATAATCAAGGTACTTTTAAAACCAAAGACTATGATAAACTTCTGAAAGGCTCAGTTGTTTTCTGAAGTCTCTGAACTATAACAGCGTTTTGCAAATTAGCTTCCTTCAGAGTGAGAGTCTCATCCAGCAGCTCTAGGAAAGGAAGAGATGTGGTCAGGCTGAAGGGAACACTTCCCTGCGATCCTTGATATTTTGTTATGAAGTCTCTGACATGGCTTATTCTGAAAAGGAAAAAGAATATCCAGCAAGTTAAAATGCTTCTAAGCATGTGAGTCAATTGTTTTCAAGAGGTGTGGGGGTGAGCACAAGTCATGCACACAATGCAGCATACATGCAGGCTCTGTGGCAGTTTCCGAAGTATGATTATTGCACTGCTAGTGGAACTAGTTTTTATATATTACTATACTCTCCTTTGCAGCCATGAGTTGCAATAAACGCTTATATGTAATCTACACAATACATTCCCACAGCATTCACTATGACCCAGCAACTGGCATGCTAGCTGAACGTGCCTTCATTCTGGTCTCTCCTTAATTCTGCACATAGAATACCCTGAAATTCTACCTGCTCTGTGACTTCAGCCATGTCACCCAGGACTCTTCACCAGCACTAAATTCATGTTAGATATGGAAGTTGTGGAATTTACACTTGAACTATTTAAGGTCAGAAGCACATAACGGTTTTTCCCTTAACTTAAACACAGCAGCAGCACATACTATAGAGTGCTTTTAGCCATTTTCTGGCCCTCTCCAATGAAAAAACATGTTTATGATAATAATGGTTAAGAATATCATAGTACCATAAAGACAAGTCCCTTGAATTTGCCTTAAAATTTCTATCTGTTATTTTTAACTACAGCGCATGTGTCAAATATAAAGGGAAGGGTAAACATTTTTAAATCCCTCCTGGCCAGAGGAAAAACCCTTTCACCTGTAAAGGGTGAAGAAGCTAAGATAACATTGCTGGCACCTGACCAAAATGACCAATGACGACACAAGGTACTTTCAAAGCAGGGGGGGGGAGGGAGGGAAGACACACAAAAGGGTCCTCTCTGTCTGTGTGATGCTTTTCCCAGGACCAGAGCAGGAATGTAGGTCAGAACTCCTGTAAAGGGTTAATAAGCAATCTAGTTAGATATGCGTTAGATTCTGTTTTGTTTAAATGGCTGATAAAATCAGCTGTGCTGAATGGAATGTATATTCCCGTTTTTGAGTCTTTTTGTAACTTAAGGGTTTGCCTAGAGGGATTCTCTATGTTTTGAATCTGATTACCTTGTAAGGTATTTACCATCCTGATTTTACAGAGGTGATTCTTTTACTTTTTCTTTAATTAAAATTCTTCTTTTAAGAACCTGATTGCTTTTTCATTGTTCTTAAGATCCAAGGGTTTGGGTCTGTGTTCACCTATGCAAATTGGTGAGGATTTTTATCAAGCCTTCCCCAGGAAAGGGGGTGTAGTGCTTGGGGGGATATTGGAGGTGGGGGGGAGACATTTCCAAGTGGGCGCTTCCCCTGTTATTATTTTGTTAGACACTTTGGTGGTGGCAGCATAAAGGTTCAAGGACAAAAGGTAAAACAGTTTGTAGCTTGGAGAAGTTTTAACCTAAGCTGGTAAAAATAAGCTTGGGGGTCTTTCATGCAGGTCCCCACATTTGTACCCTAGAGTTCAGAGTGAGGAAGGAACCTTGACAGCATGTATATGTACAACAGACCACAGAAGCTCATTGGTTCACTAGCACAAATACAAGTTATGACAGAACAACACTTTTAAATGTTTTCTGACAATATGGTTATGTGAAAGGGGCTTTTCTACTCATACCAAGTACAATTTGTCAGATAAGACTGGTCTGAAGAACTGTTCAGATGAATCTATTTGCACTAGGATGAAAACATATTAGGAATTTTAATCCTATATATTTTGGAATAGGAAAAATATTGAGCCTGCCAATAAAAGGTTTAATAATCAAAATGCAAACGCACCCCTCATTAATAATAACGATCCACTATAGTAATGGCCTGATTTGGATTCTACGACTTTAGAGACCTTTAGAGACAGTGAATACTAACAAATGCATCCTCTCAGACTTCTAGTATCTTGTTGAATTGAGAGATAGCCTGTAACTGCTTAGTCTGCCACCCTGACTGGGTATAAACCAATATACAGTGTACTAGAGAGAGCAATACAACCTGAACTGGTGTTGAAGGTAAGCTTTATGATCACTTCAATTGCTTCAGAGAGATGTATAGCACAAGATATTCATTCTATATATTACAGTTGTGTTATCAGCATAGTAAATTATAGGAAAAGGTCACTGAAGGTTGTAGTTCTTCAACCTAATCTCCTTTAGTAATTGATCCTACTTTCCCCTAAAAAACATGTGTACCCTGGACTACTGCTTTATCACAGCCCCTTGCAAGGCTTGGAAGTTTTACTAGACACCCAGTAGACAAATTAGTCACAGACTGGTTTGAAGTGTTCCACCCACACTGTCAGGACAGACACCTAGATGAGTGCTCTCCCCCCTGCAGGATGCTGGGATTCCACCAGTGTTCTGACCCTGGACTCTGCTTCGGGGTTTCTCTTAAAATTTGGATCACCTCCCGTAACTCCCTTTGACTGCTGAGAGGAACGAGAAACATTGTCTCCTGTTTTTCACCTTTTACCTCAATCTTCCAGCTGATGCAAGGGTGGATGGGATTTCCACTACTGTTCTTCTCCCTCAGTTTCCTGGCTGCTTTGTGGGGTGTGCATTTCTGCTACTCTACCTCTCCCCTCCAGCCTCAGTTTTTGGGCCCTCCTCACCAGCAGACTGCCTCAGCAGCACAATCAATCTGAATCTGCCCAGATCATTGCTGCCCACAGGGTTCTCAATAGCAGCAACGAAAGTTGATGAGACTCTGGTCCTTTTCACCTCTGCTGAAGCTCAGGAAAGCTACGAGCAGCAGCGGCTCTGAATCCTCTTCCTAAGTCTGCAGACACTGGGTTAGAATAAGTTCATATCTGACAGGTTCTCTCTGCAACCATAAGGGCTAGAAAAAAAAATTATTTAATTTTAAAGAATGAAAGCTTAGGCACTTAGACACTGATGGCATTTACCAGGGAACGCTTTCTACTTGACCCAGGCAAGTGGATTTTTCAAGGCCTCACGTCTGTCGTACTGTCCACCCCATCCTCACCTGCCACTAGTGTTTAATCCCAGCCATGAGCAATCAATTGCTTTTATTAGCGAGTTTCTCATAAAAATTCTTTGGAGGAACTTCCTGGAAGACACTTGTTTTTTTGAAGACAGATGGTCTTAAAAATAAGTAAGCTGTACAAACAAGGATAAACTAAAACAAAACAATAAAAATCTGTACTGTCCCTAAAAGATCCCCTATAACAGAACCTGCATCAAGGAATTATAGACACCTCAAAAACACTTAACTGCCAGTAAAATGACAAAAATCCAACAGTTATGCCTTGATAAATTGGTATTACGCAGATTTTGATCAATTAACTTGGCAGTCTATTACGTTCATTGGCAGTTATGTTTTGTTTTCCCTTCTGCCGCACATGGGTACATACAGCACTTGATTGGTTTCTCCTACAGGCTTGGAAGGACAAAAAAAGTCATCTTTATTTTTGTGTATCTGAGAGGAACTCAGATGATGAGGGGCCATATAAATACTTAAAGAATTTCTAGATGTATTAGTGTGAAAGGGTTAATGGGATAATCACCTCCAAGTCCTATATAGGATAGTGATAAGATAAATCTTACCTATGAGAAACATTAAACTTTTGTACTATCCTTTCCCCATCTGCTAACCAGATCTGGATATTAGTGACTGGTTCCAAATCACTTAGTGTTACTGAAGGAAGAGGCCTTTTGTTCTCAGCTTCAAGGTCCTTTTTCACTTTAGAAATTATTCTTGGAGTCGCACTGGAAAGAAGAGCCAAAAAAAAAAAAAAGATTATGCAGTCCACATAAAATCATAAGCTAGAATAGTCATTACCTCATCTATTTTTTTGACTGAACGGAAACATTTCTAGGAGGTTCTAAATCCTGTCAGAGTGTACTAACAGATGTGCAGCAAGCCTAGGAATACAAATTAAGGTTGAGGCTTTACTAGAGATGCAACAACTCTTCGACTTGACAACTTCAAACAATATCCTATTTCTGTTAAATAATTTAAAATACTCTTTATTTTCATTAAGAGATTGAGAGAGAGATTTAAGTGATAAAGATAAGATGTAGAATTAAATGCCTAAATAATAGGACTTGATGTTCTGTTGCTTATGTATCCTTCACTGGGAGGAAATAAAGTAACACTTTCAGGAGTTTGACTGAAGAATTTGCAGGCTAACAGTAATTTGTTGGAGGGCTTAACTGTGATGTGTGGGGTACTTACCTTTTTATAAAGCATAAAAAATAGATTACACATTACCCATTAGTGATGCTCTGCTCTAAGCGTGGTAGAATAAATCTCTAAACACTGAAAAAAAGGCTAGTCCTAAATCTTATAAATTATAAACATACTTGCAATAAGTGGTCCACCAATGTAATAATTTTAGATATTAAGGGTTAAATATGGCTTCCTCTATTTATGTGGCCTAACTTTTTAATTGTATCATGGCTGATAGATTACAACTATATACAACATGTAATGCTGATCAGAGATATTTTGCACTTAGACTACAAATAGTTAGGGTTTAGGTAAAACACAGAGGTACAATGGAAAAAAACAAAGTCTTACAGGTTAATTTGATTATTCAAAATCAGTATTAAAATCACATGTCAGTCGTCATCCATCTGTACCAATCCACCTTTCTACTCTCTTTTCTCACATCCTGCTCTTTTGTTCTCTTTTTGTTGCTCTTGCTTAACCTTAAAGCACCTAATTAAACTACGATGGTTCTCCAAACCACAAAAGTAAAATGTTGAGTGTGCAGCATTGAGGGAGAACAGAAATACATCTAAATCTAACAATGGGCCACTTCAGCTACACATGTATGAAGTGGTCAACTGTCTCCTTATATAACTGAGTCTTAGAACAGCTAGTTCTACTGCACAAAAAATACTTCAAAGCTACCAAATGTTTACTGAAGTATGGGGAACAAATGAAAAAACTAACAGCTTAGTTTTCAAGTGTATACCTGTACCTAGAATCACCCTCTTGCAAAATTGATGTGTAAAGCCCTCTAGTGGTGTGAACTGAGACTAAAATCCAAGAGCAAAAAAAAAAAGTCATCTTATCCTGACCTTTAAGAAACAGCATTGCTTTTAAAGGCTTGTTCATTTTACATTATTTTTCAACTTTAATTTATGAGATTTTCAAAAGACATTAGACCCTTTGATCTATCCCCTACCAATGTAAGACTGCTCCCTAAAGTAAGTTTTCTAGTGCTTTGCCCAGTCTAATGGTAAAAGGTTTATGACACAGATTGTTTTACCTTAGTGAGGTTAACATAAGAACAGCCATACTGGGTCAGACCAAAGGTCCATCAAGCCCAGTATCCTGTCTTCGGACAGTGGCCAATGGCAGGTGCCCCAAAGGGAATGAACAAACAGGTTATCATCAAGTGATCCATGCCCCGTCACCCAATCCCAGCTTCTGGCAAACAGAGGCTAGGGACACCACGTTACAAGGCAAATCTGCTTTTGCCACAAGAGATTTTAGTCTATCTTTTTGGTTAATGTATTTCTGAGATATAATTTTAAATTTACATCTTAAGCCTACCAGGATTCATAATCAAGCTTTTCTATTACAAATCACAAAACCATTACAACACAGAAGTGGAACAGCAGCATACTAAGTTACAGAGAATACAAAAATAATAATATAGCCATTAGTTACACACCATTAATAATAAAGTATTTTAATGGACTCAAAATTGGTCTCATTGAGTCCTCCTGCAGAACAAAAAGAAAAAAAAACAGTCGTTCAGCTGAATATTTTTCACCATATGCAAGTAAGTTAAGTAACAGACTGGTTCCAATCCTGCATCTCTTCTTTCACTAGAAACTTTGCCTGAGGAAGTCATTGGCAGATGTGCCGAAGCCAGGACTATAATATTTGCCCTACCACGTCTTCCATTGTTGTGACTAAGAATTAGCCCAACAGGAGTGTTGGTAGCATGTCTATTAGGACTGCTGGATATTAATAAGAGAAGCTTTAACCCACTCTGCATATCCGTCACAAGTTTAAGTAGGTTGTCCAGTTGTATGTTTGGTTCTTCCTATAATTCCCTTTTAAATTCTCTTAGTAAACTACACAACTGCAAGTGTGGAGAGTAAAGGCTTGTCTACACTTGAAACACAGCAGCTGTGCAGTAGCATTTCAGTGTTGACACTACCTGTGCCAGTGGGAGGGGGTCTCCTGTCTACCTAGCTCTATCTGCACGGGGTGTTAGGTCAGCTTAAGTACACTGCTCAGGGATGTGAATTTTTCACATCTTTGAAAGACACAGATGGGTCAACTTAACTCTTAGCGTAGACCAAACCTAAATTGTATAGTGCAGCTGAAGTCACACTGGAGCAGATCCTGGACTACAGCATCAATAGCCCATGATTCTCCTTAGGAATTCTGTCCCTTCCCATATCAGTGAAAATAGCACCCTTTCTCTCAGTAGTAATGAATACCTGCCTTAATGAATCACAACATTCTGTAGGATAGTAACTGTTAGATTATGAAGACAAGTGCATAACACCGCCCCAGTCACCCCCAAGCATTGCCTAGGTTTCCAAGACTAGCATGATATTTACTACTTTTACAAAGACAACAAGCTAAAATATACCATTGATTCGACTAATGGGGGGGAGGGAGGGGACATTTTAAACTTGCAAACCTTAACAAAAATGCTGAGCACGTGGTAAAATGTTTCATTGTATGAAACTTGTAAACAGAACACAAAGAAGTTTAAAAATAGCATGTTTCCAGATTTTAGTTTGTCTGTTGGAAGGCAGGTTTACTACTTGCTATAGCAGGGGTGGGCAAACTTTTTGGCCCAAGGGCCACATGGGGGTTGGGAAATTGCATGCAGGTCCATGGATGTAGGGCTGGGGCAGGGGGTTGGGGTGCGGGAGGGGATGCGGTGTGCAGGAAGGGGTTGGGGCAGAGGAGGGGGTGTGAAGTGCAGGAGGGGGTCAGGGAAGGGGGATTGGGGTGCAGGAAGGGGCTCAGGGTAGGGGTGCAGGCTCCGGCCCAGCGCCGCATACCTGGAGCGGCTCCGGGGTGGCAGCGGTGCACACCAGGGCCAGGGCAGGCTGCCTGCCTGCCCTGGCCCTGTGCTGCTCCCAGAAAGCCAGTACCACATCCCTGCAGCCCCTGGGAGAAGGAGAGCAGAGGGCTCCGCCCGCTGCCCTCGCCTGTGGGTACCTCCCCCCAAAGCTCCCACTGGTACCTTCCCCCAAAAGCTGGCCAATGGGAGCTGCGGGGGGAGGTACTCACAGGTGAGAGCAGCACACTGAGCCCCCCCAGGGCTGCAGGGACATGGTGCCGGCTGCTTCCGGGAGCGGTGCAGCGCCATCCCACGGGCCGGATCTAAAGCCCCGATGGGCCGGATCCAGCCTGTGGGCTATAGTTTGCCCACCCCTGTGCTATAGGCATGACAAAGCACAACAAATAACTCAACAACCCTGCCTCTTACCACTTAAGTCAGCAATCTGTCTCAACCATTTAGTCAAATTCCAGCACTATTCAGGCCAGATTTTGCTTTTCCTATTTATCTCAATTTTGGTGGCTGCTTTCATATTTACCCAAAGTTTCGCCATTGCCGTTTCTCCCTCCATATCTGCAGACATCATTTTAACAGGCAGTTTAATGTGTGTGAAACAATTTGGAGCATTGATACAACTTCAATTGAATTAATAACAAGTGTTAATTATGGACTCTGAGGCAAGGACTTAGCTATCAATCAGGCCCGATCAGGGTTATGAAAAACCATCTACTTTATTACTGTATTTTAGAGCACAGAGTTATCACTAATTCGCTTAGAATCACAAGAGCAGCTATCAGTTGGGATATTTTTAGACTGGTTATTGGAAATAAGAGGCACATACATAGTTACATTTGTCAAAGGATTGCGCTGACAATCTGCACAGTGCTCCCATGTGGTAAGCAATATCCCTATTTCACAGATAGAGAAACGCAGGCAGAGAGGTACCCAGATCAGCACTCAAGTGGCATCTCTGGGTTTAGCATTCAGAAGCTCCTGGTGTATCTATCCTCAAAAAAAAATCAATCCTCCAAACCACAATGCCATTTGTAGCGTTTATAAGCTCAGTCTAGTTTTAAAACTATCATTAGAATTTCTACACTAAAGAGATGGAGATTAAAAAGAAAAATAATCAGTTTAATGTACGCAGCAGTAATTTTAAACACTATTTTACTGGGATAAATTACATGGCTGAATACCAAGGAACTTGCTCATTTAGTCAAGATCCTCTTGCCCATTGTCTTAACTTCTAAGTGAATGTCATATTCACTTTTTCTTCATAGACTGCGTCTTGCATAGTTTGCTTTTAAAGAGGAAATTCAATGTTTCATTTAAATCCTTGTATGGCAGGATAGCGTCATTGGAGAAAATACTACTACAGATAGCACACAAAGGATGAAGATATGAGTTATCATTCCCCTACCTCAACCCACTCAGAAGGCATACATCCCATTAGACCACTCACCTGCCTAACCGGTAACCTTGTCCAGAAAAGGGGTGAAATATTGGCTTCTTTAATACATACACCTCGTCTTTCTTATCTTCCACATTCACATCCACCTCATCATCAAACGTCTTTTGTAACTCAATTGGCAATTCCCTTTAAAAAAAATCCAATACATATAAAATTAAAATAAGGCTCTCTGTATGTGAAGAAAAGACCGTAACAATATTTGGTCTAAAAACTGAAACACAGCTCTGACTAACATGTGGCTGGCTCATCCATACAAAAAGGAGTTGGTGACACTGCAGCTATTTTACTAACACATACTCAGCATAATCTGTAAATCACACTGATGAGCTAGGCATCCATTGCAAATTACTGAATTATGAGGTAACTAGGAAGTGAAAAAACTAAAAAAGCAAAGACAACACATCATTGGTATTGTGTAAACTACAGTTCAGTTTTAAAAGATATCATGAAATATCAAAACACAAAGAAATGTAATACCAGTATCTTTAATAAAAATTGTGAAATGTTAATACTAGACACCATTACAGCATGTTAATTCTTTGGTAATGGGATAAAGACCACCTTTCTGGTACAGAATTCCTTTTTAAGACAGATAGTAGGGAAACTCATTTGATTAACAGGTGTAATTATAGAGTAAGTAAAATAAGGTATGTATTTTAGTATTTTCTATAGAGTATCACGAATATCTAGGATCTTTAGTGAATTAAACACTGTTTGACTAGCAATATTCTATTCACATTTAACTACCTTCCAGGGACCATCTGAAAGCTTACAGTTCGTAATTATTTCACTAGAAGATAAGCTTGTCCACCCTACCCACCTCGCCTTCCCCTAGCAGCATATGGTATTTATAGATTCAGAGTTGTGTACTTTCCCAGCTAATGACAGGCTGCTCATTGTGATTATGGATAGGAGCACATACTCTTGTATGTTGCATTCACAGAGGAGAATGATTTTATAGCATATTTATGAAACAATGTTTTTGAAGTGCTGCTAACACTGAATTAGACCTGAAACAATGTGGAAAGGAAGATTTGTAATTTAAAAGACAATGGCTAAATAAATTCATATAGCTGTAAAAAAAGTTTACCTTGATTTAGATTTTGTTTAAATAGTGAATTAGTATGGGGGCGGGGGGGGGAAAGGTAATTGACTGAAACCCTGACCAACCTTAAGTTTTATAAAAATTCATGGGCAGTGCCCACAGATGGCCCCCCCCCCCACAAATGTCCCACCAACATGCCTCAAACTTGAGCAGTCTGAGTATCCACAACGAAAGCACCATTTGAGTACTGCCTGGTCTACACTCAAGTTAATCAATCTGTTTCATATAGCAGTTCAGCTGCAACTACCGGCAGGCACTTGATCTTGTCCTCTATTCTGTATTGTACCTTTAGAGTAACATCTTCAAGGCATGGATTCTGTTGTCTATTTCAGGACTTCTGACTGACTAACCATAGCACCTAAAAGCTACTATATTGGCTGGACATTAATTCTTGCAGTGTTAGAATAGGTCTACACTACAGCAGCCATAGTGGCACAGCTATGGTGCTGCAGGACTGTACTGTAGATGGTTCCTAGATTGACAGAAGAGTTGTTTCTTCCTCAATGTAGTTAATTCACCTCTCCGAGAGGTGGTAGCTGGGTCAACAGAACTCTTCCTAGATGCATCTACAACGGGGGTTAGGTCAACCTAACTATGTCGCCCAGAGCACACAGGTTTTCAAAGCCCTGGGCAATATAGCTAGGTCAATTTAACGTGTAGGTGTAGACCAGGCATTAGATTAGGTTTCACTGCAACTGGGAGGTGTGCTGCCCAGCATGGGTAGATAAACTTGAGCTAACATGCTAACGACAGGAGAGTAGACGTTTAGGCACAGGCAGCGGCTTGGGCTATCAGCCCAAGCTCAGACCCAGGGAGCAGGGCACGCTTGGATTCAGGTGACTAACCTGAGCTGCCGACAGTGCCACAGCATTTACGTTGCTAGCTTTTTAGTGTGCTAGCTCAAATTGAGCCAGCATGAATCTACCTACCTGTGCTGGCAATCGCGCCTTCCAGCTGCAGCGCAGACATACCCTTAATGGCCAGTTTAAACAACTGCAGTATAAATTCATACACAGCTGTTGTAGTGTATAAACAAAGCAACTGCGTTACAAGCTCATGCAGCATTAGAGTAGAATGTACGAAGTGCATTAACACAATCCGGCTCAGCAGACAAAGCTCACTTACCCTTTTTTAACTGAATCCAAGAACTGTTGGTTTGTAACATCTTTGTAGCTTCTAAGTTCACCATCATTTACTGTAAATCCATTTTTCCATAGTTTAATAATTATATCAGCCTGTGAAGTAAAAACAATGAAGTCATGGGAAAACACAACTCAGTATACTAGCATCTCCTTATGATTTTAGCTCACCCACTCAAGGGACTGAAAATTACACTGCCACAAGTCTCGCTATAATCCATCTTGGGCAAGTGCCAGTACAAAACACAGCAACAGCAAGGGACAAAAATGACATTTCTAAAGATCTACATTTCTAGACCTGAGAGCAGAAGACCGTATACCTCTAAAAAGCAGAATCAGAATGGTAAAAGGCCTTTGCGTTAAAAAGTTCACAAGACAAGACTTTATCAACCACATTACTACAGTTACCATCTTTGTCTTCCCACCCCATGCCACAGTGTGGCCAATAAAAAATTAAACAACTCCTATCTTGAGAAATGCTAGATCTAGAATCCTAGGTTTTGCATCATTCAACATTCTGTTTTCACTTTAATTTTGAGAGGGGTGGTCAAGAGAGAAGTTAGAGCACTGGATTTCTGCAGCTAACTCCCTTATCTGGCTCATTTGCTCTGTAATCTTGAGCAAGCCACTTGAAGATGGTCTCTGTTTGCCATCTGTAATAATAATCACCTTCCTAACAGGGGTACTGTGAGTCATGTTTGTCAAGTGCTTTATGGCTCTTTCGATAAAAGTTTCTATATAAAACACAAACTATTCGACAGAAAGACTACCTACCAGTAAGTAGAATTTGAGTGAAATTGTCCCACAAGCTCATAACAGTTTTATATGCAAAAGCTTGATCCACTGAATCTACTTCTACCCTTGTCTCCATAGACCACAAATCTAGAAGATGTAGGTAAGACTTTAGTCCTGCCTACAGAGGACATGACCCTTTTTCCACAACTCAACTACCAGGAAAAAGAAATTGAGTACTTGTGGCACCTTAGAGAGACTAACAAATTTATTTGAGAATAAGCTTTCGTGAGCTACAGCTCACTTCATCGGATGCATGCAGTAGAAAATACAGTGGGGAGATTTTATATAGAGACAACATGAAACAATGGGTGTTACCATACACACTGTAACAAGAGTGATCAGGTAAGGTGAGCTATTACCAGCAGGAGAGAAAAAAAAACCTTTTGTAGTGATAATTAAGGTGGGCCATTTCTAGGAGTTGACAAGAACGTGTGAGGAACAGTGGGGGGGGAAATAGTTTTACTTTGTGTAATGACACATCCACTCCCAGTCTTTATTCAAGCCTAAGTTAATGGTGTCCAGTTTGCAAATTAATTCCAATTCAGCAGTCTCTCATTGGAATCTGGTTTTGAAGTATTTTTGTTGAAGAATTGCCACTTTTAGGTCTGTAATCGAGTAACCAGAGAGAATGAAGTGTTCTGACTGGCTTTTGAATGTTATAATTCTTGATGTCTGATTTGTGTCCAGGTGAACGAGCTTCTGATAGTGTGGCTGGTGTGATTAGGCCCTATGATGGTGTCCCCTGAATAGGAATGTGGACACAGGTGGCAACGGGCTTTGTTGCAAGGATAGGTTCCTGGGTTAGTGTTTTTGTTGTGTGGTGTGTGGTTGCTGGTGAGTATTTGGAGGTAGTGGTGTCGCACTACTAACAATATACACTGGGTACTTTACTTCTATAGGGAAGTTACAGAATATGTAGACGTGAGGCTACAAATATCTTAAAGAGAAAGACTCCACAAACTTTGAGAAGTGTGTTATTTGTCAAGAAAAATCAAAAGAATGTAAGCCTGTCGTAAGCCACCAGAGCTGGGCAGAATTCTGTGGTGCTGGCAGCAAAGCCAAGAGAGATTAATTATATTGGCAGCTACTGGATTAATTTTCTAGTTTAGAGTATTGGTTGCACATCATCTATCACAGGGGTTGCTTTTAGAAATATACGAGCAAGTAGAACATGGCACATGTCAGAGTTGTATTGAACCAGGAAAGAATACAGACTCTAAATCTGATCACAGGACGTTATATGTTCACCAGCTTCTATAGCCACCAGAGTAAGCAGGTCTTTGAGCCACTGGTCCCGCTACATTGTATGCTTGAGAAAACAAGAAAAGCTTCATAAAATAGGGAGACAAGGTGGTTGAGAAAATGAAGACTGAACGTAAAGCTCTGTGTAAGCTCAAAACTTGTCTCTCTCATCAACAGAAATTGGTCAAATAAAAGATATTATCTCACCCACCTTGTCTCTCTAATATCTTGGGACCAACAGAACTATACCACCACTTCATAAAATAGAAAACATTTGAAAGAGCAACCAATATAAGAGAGGCAGCACTTCAAAGACGAGATGACATTGTGCAGAAGACTTAATTGCTAAGGATGCAATTTAATCACTCATCATGGCCTTTCTTCTTACTTGAATAAAATTAATCTTAAAGCAAAATTATCTAGTTACACTGTAACAATAGTCACCTTATGACATTGACTCTTCAGTGAGCTGATAACATGCAGACAATGATTTTATGTACAAGAAGGTTCTTCTGTCCAAGCTGCTACAAAGGTATAAAACCCTACTTTCCTCAGATGTAGAAACTGCAAGCTATACCAATAGCAAATTACCGGCAAGTTTAGAAACCACCCCCCCAGCCCCTTCTGCAAATTCATTCCATGCACAGCAAGGTCAAAGCAAGTCTACAATTGTTTTATGCAGCACAATAAAATTAGCTGATGCTATTCAAGCTGCTAGTAATCTGCAGCAGGAATTTAAATCATCCAAATGTTTTGTGGATGTTCTTCTGGCAAGTGAGCCTGATGAACAGCTTTCAAATGAACAAGTGGTTAATGCAGTGCTGTATGACAAGAACGAGAAATAAAAGACCCATAGAGACCTGAATTGCTTAAACCTCAATCTAGGCATCAAAAAAAGGACAGGTCAGGGGCCAAACTCCCACCACATAAGGAGAGTTTTGAAGAGCATACCAAAAGAGCATCTTGACAAACCACCATTTGGATTTCTTTGCACATTAGGTAAACCAGATATTGAATTACCATTGCAACGTGGATGGAAAAATATGGATGATGAACTACTTCCTGTATTCTGCAAGGGCCCAATGGCGTGTTTCTACAAGACCTTTTTTGTGCCTGTACCAGTAGGGGGTCTCTGCATAATCAATTGTGTCCGTAGTTAGAACAATCTTTGCTGCACAGAACTGTGTACATGCCAAGTCAATGAAGACTGTGGTAACCCACACACTTTTGACAGAGTCATGTTGGTGAACAAGATGATAGCGATGTTGTCTAAAAATATCACCAGCGCTATTACATTTCAATGATACCTGTACAAATTATTAGATTTTGTTTTACCCTTTAGATAGCTGTCGTGATGCTTTGAGGTCCCAAAGAAATCCAGTGTTATGTCTTGAAATAATACAGCCATAAAACTAACAGGAATGAATGCAAATATTTAAACATACTGATGGTGTCATTGTTTATCCCCATTTCTATGGTAACGGCACAACATAATACCGCACAACAAAGTAGACATAACAAGCATTCAAATGATGTATGATTGGTGGGGGAGTGTGTGTAGAGAGGGTACATTAAGTTTACCAAATTGGTGGTGGCTAATGCTCGCCTTCTAGCATGCTCCACCTAAAGAGAGTAGGAGACCCAGCCAAATTATACTCCTTTATAAATACCTTTAAAATGTGAAGGTGCCGTATCAAGACCCTTGCCTCCTCCAAATTCTTCCTTGGAATTTCCTTTTTCCAAAAGGCCTGTTAACTCCTAACCCTCCCAATCCCCATGCAACGACAGGGAGTGTGAGAGAGAGACACATGGAGCTACAGACCAGTGCCAAGCATCCAACTGTCACATCTCATTTCTCATCTGCTCACTGTCCATTTAGGCCTTATCTACCCAAAAATAATTTGTACCTATTTAATCAGTGTACAAACTGATTCAGCTAAATCCTTCAAGTGGACACACTCTTACATTGATTCAAGGCACTTTTAAATTGATTTAACTAAAGTTATTACTTTAACCAGTTTTCCAGACACTTAAGTAGCCCAGTACTGACTAACAGACTTTTAGAATCCCAGTTAGTACTGAATTATTACTTTTTAAAATTAGAATGTGTGAAGACTTGACTATTATTCTCATTAGCATAGTGAAGTTTTCTTCAACTAGTTTAGGCACACCATAAAATAAACTCAATACATTTTGGAGGGAACATGTATAAGACATTATGGCACTGTCTGTCACCTCTGTCCAACATCAAAACCTTGGGTTGCATATTCCTCTCTGCTATGCACTGCCGTGGGGATGCTCTTCTGCATGCTTTTCCATCATTCTTGAGAATAAAGGGTTCAATACTCCAGTTCCACAGGCTTTGGTCTCCACGTCAAGTTCTCCTAGTTAACCAGATGATTTCCACATGGAAGTCTGCTCAGTAGTTACTATTGGTACATTACCTTCACCTGGTAAATTGGTTCTGGAATTTATACCCAGCATGATAAAACATTGATTACAGTGGAGACACGTTAACAGATTAATACAAATTAAAAGGCTGACTACTTACTTCATTCTTAACTTTAGTTGGTGTCATGCATATAGCACCAACCTTCTGAGCTTCTTCAAAAAGGTTATCAACAAAAAATTCACAGCTTTGCTCTGTACCATTAGGAATTTGGTCATCAGTTCCTTGTTTACACATCCTAAGAAATAAAAGTAAATGAGTCATTAAAGGACACAAGAAATTCCCTGCAAAAAGGTCTTTTCCTCCCCATATCCCATGTATTTTGTAATTTGTTAGAAAACAGGAACTAGAACAGCCTTGTGGACGATTTTAATATGCTTTATTTGCTGCACTATTCTTTTCATGAAAAGGCTCAGCCTATAGCAGATTCACATTATACCATTCTTCTGACATGCAAAGATAGTACAAAGGGAATTAAATTCATCCATACTGAAGCTTCTAAATTTGGAATCCAACTCTGTGAGAGGGTGTGATCTCTTCTTGTTACTATAGTAAGTCAGAAAACCTGCATGTCAAAGTCAGCCCTGCCACTAAGAAAAACATTTGCGGTTGTCTGAGTTAGCTTTCATTGAGCCACTTGTGCAAAAATACATGCCAAGTTCTTCAGAGATAAAATTCAAAAGTCATTTACAAAACAAAGATAGTCTCTATATCAGTCATTCCTGTATTTAATTTTCTGGTTATTTGCCCTTCACCCCGACATCCCTAAAACCTCTGACACTTGTGGTCTTTAGCACTGCATTTGATAAACCTGAGTATAGCTGTTTCCCAGTGCTACTCTAGCCTACTGGAAGTATACAACGGAAGGCTTTGATATTCTGGAAATGAGCATGGTGTGAAAGCCTACAAAAACATTTTACTATCTAGTACAATTTTCCACCCACAGTGCTATGTACTGCTATGTACACAGTGTAAAGGAACACAGACTCCTCTTCACTATGTTGTCTTTTCATTGACTAGAAACTAGATAGTTCATTCTGAATGACCGATTACCTCTTGGTTTAAGTTCTCAGATAGGATCATGCAGTATTTGACTTCTACGATAATCATTACTGAGGAGCTCAGACAAGTTTATTTAATTTAGCACTTCTGGAAGTATTTCAAACAGTTCAAATAATCCCAACTCTTATATAAAAGAAAATTGAATATTTTTCCTAAATTAGGACTTCATGTTAGAATGAATGTTCATGAAAAAAATATTGTTCATTTGAATGGCTCAGTATGATAATTAGGTCCGTTTGTATTAACAAGAATCTTCATTGCAGAGTTTGCAGTATGACCAATATTGGCATAAAAATTGTTAGATACAAGATCAACATTTTTAAACAAAGTGAAACAATCTTACTGGTTTAGTGACATCAAGAAAAAATTAAATTCAATTTCCCCCCCCCCCCGTTCCCCATTTTCACTACATCATTACGATGAATTGTCCCTCTTGCCCCTCTCACAAAAGACCAGATGAGCTATAAGCATTTGTTAAGGCATTTACAGTGTTTTTCCTTAAAGTCTAAGGTTTTAATAGGCATAAAGACTAGACATCTTCACATATAATGTAAAAGCTTCCAATGGGTCAAAGTAGAAAGGCAGACAGATTTATGATTTTACTTGTAAGCATAAATGTTCATGCAGCCACTTGGAAAGCTTCCACCCTTAGAATTTGTGTCTGCAGTTCTATGAGAAGTGTTCTGCAAAAGCAATTTCCCTCTTCTAAAAAAAAAAAAAAACCCAAAAACCTAAATGTATGTGGAACAGATGGACAAAGTGAACACAGATCTTCAACACAGCACTTTTGTTTTTAATTGCAAGTGTTCCTCAGTGCTTTATAATAAAAAAACTTCAGTGACGTGGGATAATAGGAGCAGAAACATTTGCTCTAGCCAGCCGGCTAGTTATGGCAGCTTTGTACTTCAAGAGGCAATGAGAAACAAGCCAACAAGAGATGTGCTAGCCTGAAAAAAAAAATGTAATAAAATGTCACTGGATTCTATTTCAATTTTCATTCCTGAAGGCAGGAGCCAAATAAAAGGTGCATATCAAACCATAGTCACTAAATCAATAATATTTTTTCATAGACGCTACAGAAAGTTTGATTTATTAATTAATGGTATGTTGAATTAATAAAGAGACGGTACAAGACAGGACAGAACCATACAAAGAAAAAATAAGTACCTACCATTCTTCTTTTAAAGTTCCAATTTTGTCAACATCTTTCATGCTGCTGCTTCCCCTAATTATGAAAAGAAATTTTTTTTAAGAAACAGGCAAAATTCTTAACACACGTAGCACACTTTTGAAGGCTATAAATTGTTTACAGTTTCTCTATGGTTAAAAGTTATTCTGTGTCGATACTTCACTTGGGAAGATTTCAGATTCCTAAGTCTCTAGATGGTTCTTTGCTTTCCTATGGCTTCTAATTTGATCATGAATATACCCAGCACCCTTTTCACCCTCAAAACATTAGAAGAAGGAAGATTGAGAAAATGTAATAACCTAATGCACCTCCCCCAAAAAAAGTCCCCCCCCCCCCCCAAAACACACCACACAACATTGATGCAAAAATATCCCCTCGTTCTTATGCTAATTTAGCAAACAAGTCATCCTCATTTTCACATATTTAGTAGAAACTTCTCTCTCAGATTTTGGCAGCAGTGTGTCATCAGACAGTAGCAGAAGACCATAATGCCGTCGCAGGCATCCTTTGTAACAGTTTATTTCCATCAATGACCTTCTATTTAACAGTGCGTATAAGCAAAAGATGCAGTGTCCTTCAACTTCCTCCCTTAAGGCTTCCCTATTCTTCAAGAAATTGGTGCAGTGTCCCAGAAACTGGCTATGTCAAGTCATGATTCCTGTTGTATATGTGGCAAGAGACTAAATCCTTGATTTTCAAGCACTAAATATACAACAGGATTAATGTGCTGACTCAGCACGACTGAAAAATACCATATTGTTCTTGCGCTATCTCCTGATCTCTCTACAAAGAGAGAGATATTAAGCCACAAAAACAAAATAAAAACTAAAGATCTGACATGCCAAAAGTAGCAGAAAAATTCCTAGTGAGGCTGGAACCACGTTTAAGGGCCTGATCCTGCAAAGTGCTGGGCACCACCTGTGTTGAAAGGGCTCACCACCTTGCAGGATCAGGCTCCAAAGCACCACATTGTGCATAGATATTACAGAATGGAGAACAGGTAACACCACTCTCAATACTTCCAAAAGTGTCCAAAACTAGAAAGAGTTAGGATCAGTGTTCCTCTCCTAACTTACACTTGTTTTTGGGCCTTATTAGATAGTGAGAAAACAAAAACCAAACTTGGCCAAAAATTCATAATCCTATTTAGTTAACCAAAGAGATATTGATGCTAAACAGGATATTAATGGTCTCATCTTTACATATAAAACCCCTAAAAACAAAAAAAAAACCAAACAAACAAGTTTATAACAGAAATGCAGACACTCTCAAAAATAGCAGATGAAATCAATACTGCTGTAATACATTTCTAAATGTATTTATTCTTTTCTTTAACTGGTTAGATTATGCAATATTTCCTGTATCAGTCAAAAGACTACAGTTAGTGTCCCTTTAACACTGTATGTCCTTGCTCCATTTTACAGTGCAGTAATAGCACATATAGAAGCAAGGCTATGGTAGTACAGACAGTTTTGTTTATATATTTGACCTACCTAAAAATCTGCATTTTTAAAATATTTGCATTATTAAAAACAAAAGGTAAATTTACTTCAAGTTGAATATGTATAGAATATTCAATATTCAAGTCTGGAACCCACATAATTTGACAGTAATGAAAAAAATGAAGTTAAAATGTAATCAGAATTGTTATAAAACACTGACAGGCTGAAGCAAGTCTTCAAAACTAAGTTTTTACTATGCTAAAGAGGCCTTGCACTTATAGGAGCAGTATACAAACTTATCCAGCTGTGAAAGACACACTTGGCTTTATACAATGGAATAATTATTTAGTTTGGAGTAAAAAATTACATTATATTAGTTATATTTAGATTGTATCAGTATTTAGTCTGAGAAGTCAAATTCTTTAACATTAGGAGGAATTAGTGACTTGCACTCTAACAAATATTGCTGGCAAGGAAGTCTATAGCACATAGGAGCTAGCACTTAAGTTTGTTCTGATACTCCTGGGAGAATTCTGTGCCACTGCAGTTGCGCAGAATTCATGTCCCCCACAGATTTTTTTTCTCTGTGGAAAATACATTTCTGCCAAAGACGTGTTGCGGTTACACCTTTTGCCCACCACAGACTGCTGTGGTGCCAAAAGAGAGGGCAGCCAGCTCTGCCAGCACTGGATAGGGAGGAGGAGAGGCTACTTTTCTCACAGTACCCTGCCCGTGAAGCCAGGTGAGGAGGCACAGGATATGGAGGGTGGGGTGATAGAGAGTGGGCACATGGAGCTGCTGGGGAAGGGTCACATGGACTGGGGTTCAGAAGGGCTAGTGGGGGAGAGAGAAACTGGGGCAGGAGCACAGGCGCTAGCTGGCGACAGCACTGAGCCATGGGCTGAATGGAAGTGGGGGTGCAGGACCACATGGGATGAGGGAGGCAGGATAGGAGTGCAGAGCCACATGGGGATGACGTGTGACTGAGGGGAGGTGCAGGCCACATGGGGACGGGAGAGGACAGGTGGCTGAATGTGGGTGGAAAGATACATCGAGATGGGCAAATGTTCCTTGACTGAATGGAGAGGCTAGGGGTCAGTCAGGGTCTGCATGGGGCAGGCTTCCCAATTCCCTAACAATCCCTCCCCATCCAAAAAATGTTCCATACTTCTCCCACCCTCACCCAACAACCCTCCAGGTTCACTCCTGGGCTCCTTCACAGCAATTACTTCCACCTTCCTCAGCTACTCTGTTACTCCTGACTCCCCCGAGCCTTTGCACTGCTTCTGAGGAGTGTGGGAAATCTGTTTCTGTGTTGTAATTTAAAGGAATTATTATTCAAAGTTCTGTATTAATATGCCTAGTAAGGAATCCATTTGTCAAAGAATATTTACTGAATCTTTTTTTGTTGTCTTTATTGTTACAGACATACTTGCTGACAGGTATTTTGAAATAAATACCAAACAAATTGAAACTGGCATGATTATACTGTATTATTTTGACAAATAAAATATGCAGAATTTTAAAATATTGTGCATAGAGTTTAATTTTTGGTACAGAAATTTATTTATTTGGTGCAGAATTCCCCCAGGAGCATACTAAAGACAAATCAATGGAATTCACCCAAGTAATTTCATTCAGAGTCAAACTTTTGGTGGACATTTCTAGATATCACTCAAAACTATATACTATAAATTTACCCTTAGTTTCACAAAAATGGGCACTTACACTTTAAAAACTTTTCAGCCATCAAAACATGCACATCTACATCTGTGTAATCATACCTGTAATTCATATATTTCCTTGTGTACATTAAATGATGGACTTGAGAGACATGTGAGGACGTAGACTCCAACCATGAGACTGGGGCCTCAGACAATAAGCTCTTTGGAACAGGGACCTGTCATATGCATTCTTGTGGGTACAGAATTTCTCATAAAAACTGTTTCTCGGTTTAACTGTTATCCTCCTACTAATTAAGTTTCAAGTGAGGAAAACAGATCCAACCTCACTGCTTCTCTTGTTTCAAAGGACAGCTACATTAGCACCCCCATATCTGGAGTTCAGGGAGTAGTTACACTGATTTAATTTTTTTTCCCTTAGGAGGAGGAAGTGACAGAGCCATGAGAGGAAGAGCATAAACACGCTCTACTACAGCTGCTAAAATGGATGATAAATGCTTTGGAGCAGGGACTAATCATTTACTATCCGTTTTATTATTATTGATCATTTGTATTATGATAGCACTTAGAACCCTAGTACGGACCAGGACCTCATTGTGCTAGACTGTACAAACATAGAACAAAAATACAATCCCTGACCCAAAGAGTCTAAGTCTGAGACAAGAACTGGATACAAGCACAAAGGGGGAGTACAAGGAAACAAAAAGAGACAAATGCCTTTAAAAAAAAAAAAACAACAACAACAAAAAAAACAGAACACTACCAGAAAATATTTTCAGCTTTTGGTTTTCCCACTCCATTCTTGCCCAAGGAGAATATTTTTGTTTTTTAGAACAGAAACGATGGTGATAAAAAACAAAAAACCCACAAAGTCTTAACCTAAACAGTTATCTTCCACATCTTCATTACGGTCAAAAAGTCACTGTGCCAAAGAGTTTTGATGAGCTCCAGTTAAAGTGACATGTATGCAATATCATAAGCCACAAATTATCCAAATATACAGCAAGCCACCCTAGCCTTTGAACATATAAACCTATAACCCTAACAGGATCACATATCCACTTTCTGAACGGTCAAATGCAAAAAAAAAAAAAAAAAAAACCCACACGGGTGGGTGGGGGCGGGGGGTGGAATAAAATTCCAACCTCCTTAAATGCATGTTGCTATCCATTTGGGTGATGTGGCAGCCTTGCAAACCTCCAATGTACTGCATCCACCGCCAGGACCATCCCCTAACTCAGATATAACTTCTCTTCCGCAATAACTAGCAACCACAGCTCTGCCAGACTCTCTTTAATGACTGATCTGTAGCGTCCTATTGTCATTTAGCGAAGCCACGCCTGGCATCCCACTCAGCAGCCACTTCGAGAGACCGCCAGCGACGGCGCAAGGGAATACGATCAGGCGCGTGTACCCCGCCTTTTAGTTTATTTACAACGACCCAGGTCAGCAAGACCAGCCGACGACGCCACCTCCCCGTGCAGAGCAACGAAACCCAGGGGAAAGGGGAAGGACGGTCAGACCTGTTCATCACCAGGCCCTGACAACCCGCAATCCCGCACGCACACTTTCAAAACAGAAGGGCGGCCAGTGAAGTAATCCCCGAGGCCGGGGGCGGGGGTCAACGAGCAGCAAGAAAGAAGACCCCGCTTCCTGGTGTCCTACCCGGGCGCCCTAGGTCTCTCCCTAGCTTGGGGCCGCCGCACTGTCTAACGCTCGCACACTTGCAAGGAAGGGAGGATTTTGCCGCGTCGCGGAGACTCCAGGGAAACTCCCGGGAAACTCCCAGCGCTCTCCCCGAGCCCCTCTCCTGCCGACGGCAGGGACCCGCCTTTGAGAGGCTAGCCCCTTCGGGACAGACACCGCGAACTCGACACAAAGCGCAGCGCAGCGCACCCCTGTGTCCAGTCACGCACCCGCCGCCGCCGCTATCCCGCGCAGCCCCCCAGCCCCGCTCACCTGGTGCCGCCGCAGCCCGCAGGGCGGGCGCTACAATGTATCAACCCCGCGCGTGCCACGCGCCCTCCAGCCGGCCCACCCAGCAGGGCCGGGGAGCCCCCTTCCTTCCGCCCACTCGGGGGCGGGGCCCGCGGCGCCCGCTTCCCTCACGTGACCGGCTCTTTGTCCTCCATGGCTCTGTGGGGCTGTCGCTGCGGCAGCTGTTCCGCAGTCAGGGCCTTTGCCCTATTGGTTGGGTGCCGGGAGGTGGGCAGGCGCGGGGCTGGGACGCAAGCCTGAGGTTGTTTTTGTTCCTCGTCTGCAGTGTTATCTTTGCATGGGGTTGCTGGAGGTCTCTGATTAATCCCTACGTGGGGGATACAGAAAGGGGTTGTGAGACTTAATTCCTGATTCTAAAGCCCTCGGATCCCCTGGAATATGTCATTTACACATATATAGCAAGCACTTGCATCTTCAAGCACTACAGAGCTGCAACCAAGGGTTGCTGGAACTCCTTGGCGTGAAGTGGTTTCCATTAATATATTTTTATATTAATAATAAATTAATGGAATAATAAAAATATTCCATTAATATATTTTTACAGGGTTTGCAGTTTTGTTCAATGGCTCTCAGCACCTGCACTATAAAAATTGTTCCAACGCCACTGCTGCAACTGCATCTGGAATAGAGAGCAAGCAACCACCAGTGCAGAATGAGAGAGGAGGGAAACTACAGCAAAGTGCACCTATGAAAATACTGCACATTGTGGAAGAATTCAAAGTCAGATAGGTGCCTGATCCTTGTCCTGAAAAAATACTGTGACTAGCCATGGAGAACCTTTTTTTTTTTTTTTAAATCTCTGTCTGAAAGCCTCCACTACATGATAGATAAAACCTAGTTTATTTACTGAGGAGGGAGAAATTATTTCCTCTAGATTTGAACCTACAGTTTTAGGAAGCCATCATTATATAAGATATGTAATGAAGTAATTTAAAAACCAGGTGTCTCTTTTTCTTATTTTTTCAGGACCCTGTCAAGTGTCACAGGGCCTCTCTGTACTGGAGATAGTTGTACCAATGTAGCCACATTTGTGCAAATCCCACGGTTTCAAAGCTGAATAAGCTGCAGCCTATCTACTAGGGAGTTGTGCATCAGTGGAAAACACCAGCAGGTATAAATATCTAGGAAAGAGCTTTGTACTGACACAGGAGGCTGTGGATGTAGAGTTCATTACAGATTTAGAATTATGCAGAATTAATTATATCACAATTTTATGCAAATAGTTTCTTCCTTTTTCAAATGGTCTCTTGGTGAGGCCAATATATTTTGTTATCAGTGGATCTCTGAAAATCAAGTATGAGAGGCTGATGATGCACAGCCAGCTTTACTTCCTTCCATTGCAACAGCTATTAATATCAAGTTATCTGAACATGAGTAGGCAAAGCATCCATGAAGGTACATTCAGAGACAGTCTGGTAATGGATAAACAGTGTCTTACTCAAGACACTGTATCCAACAACACTGCAACACAATGAGAGTATTTGTCACAGTTATGTAAGAGAGTTGCGTCCAGTTCTTGGTCTTTCCGATTTGTTATTGGGCAAAGGCTGGAACTGCAGTAGAAGCAGCACTCTGAACCCTTTGGGGAATAGAATGCCTCTCTTTTTGCTTGAGGGACCAATTAAGAACTAGTGTTGACTTGTTCCAAAAGGAGTTCTGTCTGGGCTTTGTACAAAGTACAACAGAACTGCATGGTGGTTGCAAACTAGTGGCTCAAGGTTGCAGAGAGGATGCAAAAAAGGAGAATGAGATGAGATATTCAGAGATCCAATAGGCATTTAGAGGAGTCTTCCTTCTTTATACCATGCTGTGACCCGAATGCTGTATCTTGCTACTTCAAGAACTCATACTCAGTTAGAAGCTTTCAGAGTAGCAGCCGACTTAGTCTGTATTCACAAAAAGAAAAAGAGTACTAGTGGCACCTTAGAGACGAACCAATTTATTTGAGCATAAGCTTTCGTGAGCTACAGCTCACTTCATCGGATGCATTCAGTGGAAAATACAGTGAGGAGATTTATATACACACAGAACATGAAAAAGCTGATATTACAAACTACCCAAAACAAAAAAACAATACTGGTGAGCCAATGACTAAAAGTACATGAAGAGCTGACTGGTAGCAGCAGTTGTCACAAGATTTGCACTCACTCCTGCATGCATGTTTTAACAAGCGGTTTTAATAATCAGTGATACACGGTAAAACACTTAAAGTTAACCTAAATTAAACACAGTCAAAACTTGCCAATTCACACTAATTAACAGGAGACCCATTGTGAATTAGTGAGTGTGAGCAAAGGTTATTTAAAAAGCAAAGATAGTACTTCACTGAATGTACTTTGTTCATTTAGGGCCTGATTATGAACTCCTTTATGTTGACTAGTACCTTATTCTGCAAGTAGTCCCACTGAAATAAAGTTTATTCACCGAATGAGGTACCATTCAGTGTGAGTAAGAAGAGCAGAATCTTTAATTCAGTAGTTGTAATTTACACTTACTGTATTGTGATACATCATAATGTACTAAATGTTCTGGAAGATATTTTGTAAAAACAATTAAGCTTTCCAAAATGGGATGAAGGGCTTGACTACCAATGATTTTGTACCTGGTAAGGCAGGTTATGAATCTACAATGTGGACCCTGCTACAGCAGCTTTGACGTTTGAAATGGGAATTCACCAATGCACCCTAAGGAACTTTTAGCCCCTGGTAATAGGGTCTACACAGCATCTTGTTAGTGTGTGGCAAGATAGTGCATTGTAGATTTACTCCCTGGCTTGCCGTGCACTAGCTGGTTGTGTAGACAAGCCCCTCATTACAGCTGTCTGCTTATAAATCTATATTGAGAATAGGGGAGAGATTTTATAATTTGCACACACAAAAATGGCAATCAGTCAAGTATCAAAGTATGAATTAGTGAGGCTCTACTGTACTGTGATTTTAATTTTATTTGCTTGAAGTTTTTAATTTGCATTGAGATCCTTGGATGAGGGACTAGATTAGTACAAGTGTTATTATTTTACCATGTTAAAGAAATTTATATCACATATCTCACTAATATGTTGGTACTTTTTACAAAAGTTAAAGAACTAGCAAAATTGTTTACAAAACTGTCCAAATCTTAGAAGCTACTGCTGTGAGGCAGCTAGACTGTCCTCACTTTGGACGTGAGCCTGCAAAGTGCTGAGCACTATGGCCCCAGTTCAGCAAAACACTTAAGCTTTACTTTAACTTAACACTGAAGTGCTTTACTTTAATTTTGGAGATCAGACCACTTCTGCAAAGGTATGTAGAACCAAAGTGGGCATGAGGGGAGCCATGAGATGTGCCTGGAGAAATGGTGTTGAGTCCTGAACTGCAGTCAGGTAGTTGATTTGGAAAATTGGTATTAAAGTACTGCTATAAATAAGAATGCAGCTGGTGGCATTTTGCTCCACCACTGACCTCCCTGAATGGGAAGTAGTGTCCCAATTAATTTGATGTCCGTTTTAGCCCCCTAGTAGTTCTCCTAACATACCTTCCACTGCAGGATCACGACTATTGAAAAAGCATGTGGGGCAGGAGGGACCCAAGCAAAAGGGGTCTTTTCAGCTCCACTATAATGTAAAAAAAATACGAAAAATATTGCCAAGTTAAAAGCGTGGTCATGATCAAGACCTCACTAAAACACTCTTGGTGCAGTTCATGCAACTTATTGTCTGGTAAGAATTACATGAGCTGCACAAGAGTAAATGGTCCTTTCCTTACTTTGTGGTAAGTGATAAGAGCAAACAGCCTACAATGAGTTCACTGAAAAAACCCTAACAGGATATTCACAACATGCATGCAACCATCTCTGTCCTTTTGTCATAAGGGATCAGAAGCTCTGTTGTTGACGATAATGACAACCCCTGAGCTTGTTTTATGATGTAGGAGTGAATCTGGACATTGACAAAGTAAAGCATTGTTTGAGCTGCCACCACCCATCCCATCAAAGGAAAACAGAAGAAGCAGTGCACAGCAGCATATTTAAAATCAAACAGAAAACAAGGTGCAAGGGGTATTTTCTTTTTTTTAACAGTAAATTAAACAAAAATAAACCAGACCAGAGGAAAAAAATAATGACCTACATGTGACACAATTGAATGCCAACACATCAGCTGTCTTGCTTGACCCTAACAACCTGAGACAGAAGCCTCTGAAGTAATGTATGCATATGCAGATTGTCATGACAGAATGTATGGAAAATGAGATTCTAGCAAAAATATATGGGAGCATATTCCACAGTAATTCCACACTCAGTTTTCCCATTGTCAAAGATGTTTTTGTCACTTTTTCTGTGTTCCCATTTCCGTGGGATGCTTGCTCTGTGGGGAGAATCACCCCAAGCTGTCCTGTCCTCAGATCTCACAAATTAAGGTTTAGGGATAAACCAGTAGTTGGATTATTATGCTTTACATAGGACCTTAAATTAATAACACTTTACAAAATTAGTAAAGACATGATCCTAAAGAGTTTAAAGCTAAAGGTTTGTTCTTGAGAGGTGCTGAGTACCTATGTGTGAAGTGCTGACTGCCCTCAAATGACACTGACTTCAGGACAGGGAGTTGCTATTTTAGGCTTAGCCTTCACTACAAAGTTTTGCCAGCATAGCTATACCGGATAGCAGTGTGAAAAAAATCACACCCCATAGCTGACGTATGTGTATTGGCAAAACCCCTGGTGTAGATGCAACTATGTTGACAGAAGAATGCTTTTGTTGTCTTGGCTAATGTCATTCAGGAAGGTGGTGTAGCTATGTTTCTGTTGGCTGATATTTCATCTCCACTGGGGGTTCTGCTAGCATAGCTATGGCCTCGGATAAACACAGTGAATTATAACAGATAAAGGGAGGGGTAGAGAAAATAGTAACAACAAACACAGAAAAAAGATCAAATTCAGAGGTGATGCAAATGGTGCATCTCATACTGGTAGATAGGAGACTGTTATGGAAAAAGCAGGTGCTCCTCTTGTGGTGTTGGTGAGAGACATATTTGAAGATAAGGAAATTAAAATCTAAAAAACTCTGTTAACATGGAATTAAGATTACAGGTGTTCAACAGTGCCCTCTGCTTCTTGTGCCATTTCTGAACTCAAGAATATACTTCCCAAAACTCAAATATTGGAAATGCAGAGTTAAAATCTTCCTCCCACACATCTCTCTTACAAGAGTGTTATAGCCACACAGTGGGAAAAAGCTAGGGAGTCAATGCTTCTGTAAAGTTTAATGCACAATGGGAAAGTGGTTTTATGGCAGACGGATGAATAAGCATTAATGAACAGCTGTTAAATCCATGAAGTGAGAGCAGTTGACACAAATTGGATCTGATCTGACTATAAATCTGCAACATGAAAAAGTAATCTAAGTGAAAATTTAAAGCAGCATAGAACACAAGAAACAATGACACTGTCAAGACAGTTTGAGCTACTTTTACGTATGGTATGATAGTGCCAAAAACATATATATGGTAGTAACATAATAGCTATGGTGAGAATTCCTAAGTATGAAACACAATTTAAGAAGAAAGTACAATGAGGAAACTATATGGTAACATAGCATATAAAACAGAACACAAACTCCCAATAAGAATGGTTAAAGCTTAGCAAGGGCTAAGGAGCTTTGGGTTCTGCTCCTGCTACAGATTTTCTGATTGATGTTGAGCAAGTTAGTTAATATCTCCCTGTCCCAACTCTCCATCTAGATAATGGGGTAAATAAATGTATCCTTTTCCCAACCTTTGTCTCTTTGTCTACTTATACTGAAAACTCTCTAGGGCAGAGACTGTTTTTCATTATATGTCTGTACAACACCTAGTATGGTGATGCTGCAATGATATGGGAGCTCTAGGTGCTCTGTAACAATAATTGTCACAGTAAAAAGTAAGATGATTGACAGTTGCTGCACACTGTGAAAACAATATATAACACTAAATGTTAGTTAAAAACTCAAATTAAGAGATTTATTGAGCCACAATAACTGGTATAAAGTGTGTCAGAGATGTCAATGAAATTAAAGCATCCAAATGGTTTGTCCTAAATGTTATCTTTGTCTGTTATTGAAATTTCCCGAGGGATTTTTTTTTAACAGGGTTAACTTTCATTCCAGTTTGAAGGGAATAGTACAGTGGCATTTGGATCACAGTTAAGAGTATCATAAATCATAGAATCATAGAACTGGAAGGAACCTCAAGAGGTCATCTTGTCCAGTCCCCTGCACTCAAAGCAGGACTAAGTATTATCTAGACCATCCCTGAAAGGTGTTTGTCCAACCTGCTCTTAAAAATCCCCAGTGATGGAGATTCCACAACCTCCCTAGGCAATTTATTCCAGTGCTTAACCACTCTGACAGTTAGTAAAAAGAAAAGGAGTACTTGTGGCACCTTAGAGACTAACCAGTTTATTTGAGCATGAGCTTTCGTGAGCTACAGCTCACTTCATCGGATGCGTGAGCTGTAGCTCACGAAAGCTCATGCTCAAATAAACTGGTTAGTCTCTAAGGTGCCACAAGTACTCCTTTTCTTTTTACGAATACAGACTAACACGGCTGTTACTCTGAAATCTGACAGTTAGGAAATTTTTCCTAATGTCCAAACTAAACTGCCCTTGCTGCAATTTATGTCCATTGCTTCTTGTCTTATCCTCAGAGGTTAAGAAGAACAATTTTTCTCCTTCTTCCTTGTAACAACCTTTTATGTACTTGAAAACTGTTATCATGTCCCTTCTCAGTCTTCTCTTTCCAGACTAAACAAACCCAGTTTTTTCAATCTTCCCTCATTGGTCATGTTTTCTAGACCTTTAATCATCTTTGTTGCTCTTCTCTGGACTTTCTCCAATTTGTCCACATATTTCCTGAAATGTGGCACCCAGAACTGGACACAATACTCCAGTTGAGGCCTAATCAGCATGGAGTAGAGCAGAAGAATTACTTCTCGTGTCTTGCTTACAATACTCCTGCTAATACATCCCAGAATGATGTTTGCTTTTTTTGCAAGAGCGTTACACTGTTGACTAATATTTAGCTTGTGATCCACTTTGACCCCCAGATCCCTTTCCGCAGTATTCCTTCCTAGGCAGTCATTTCCCATTTTGTATGTGTGCAACTGATTGTTCCTTCCTAAGTGGAGTACTTTGCATTTGTCCTTATTGAATTTCATCCTATTTACTTCAGACCATTTCTCCAGTTTGTCCAGATCATTTTGAATTTTAATCCTATTCTCCAAAGCACTTGCAACCCCTCCCAGTATTGTCCGCAAACTTTATAAGTGTACTCTCTATGCCATTATCTAAATCATTGATGAAGATATTGAACAGAACCAGACCCAGAACCGATCCCCGTGGGACCCCACTCATTATGCCCTTCCAGCATGACTGTGAACCACTGATAACTACTCTCTGGGAATGATTTTCCAACCAGTTATGCACCAACCTTATAGTAGCTCCAGCCAAGGGGAATTTCCCTATTTTGTTTATGAGGTCATGCGAGACAGTATCAAAAGCCTTACTAAAGTCAAGATATACCACATCTACTGCTTCCCCTCATCCACAAGGCTTGTTACCCTGCCACAGAAAGCTATCAGGTTGGTTTGACAAATCCATGCTGACTGTTATTTATCACCTTATTATCTTCTAGGTACAAACTGATTGCTTAATTATTTGCTCCATTATCTTTCCGGATACAGAAGTTAAGCTGACTGGTCTGTAATCCCCCAGGTTGTCCTTATTTCCCTTTTTATAGATGGGCACTATATTTGCCCCTCTCCAGTCTTCTGGAATGTCTCCTGTCTTCCATGACTTTTCAAAGATAATTGCTAATGGCTCAGATATCTCCCCAGTCAGCTTCTTGAGTATTCTAGAATGCATGACATCAGGTCTGGTGACTTGAAGACATCTAACTTGTCTAAGTAATTTTTGACTTGTTCTTTCCCTATTTTAGACTCTGATCCTACCTCATTTTCACTGGCATTCACTATGTTAGATGTCCAATCGCCACCAACCTTCTTGGCAAACACTGAAACAAAGAAGTCATAAAGCACCTCTGCCATTTCCACATTTTCTGTTATTGTCTTTCCCCCCTCATTGAGTAACGGGCCTCCTCTGTCCTTGGTCTTCCTCTTGCTTCTAACGTATTTGTAGAATGTTAGGATGCATCTGATCTTGTTACACTACCTTAGCTTCATAGGAAAAATGTTATTTTAAGTAATTGCAGCATGTGATATTAAGCTCATTTTGAAATTCTGGTACATGGGGTCATCACTAACATCTAAAGTCATGCAGAAAGCCACATCCCCAACACTTGCTTCAAGTTGCAGTGATGTTATTTATTGTAGCAGGGAAAACCCAGATCTCATATTCTTGGCTGGTAAGGAGGAATAGACATCAAACTATTTCATTTTGAAATGTATTTATTTAAAAAAAAAATTAATCCACATATGCAGCCTAATCTGTGCTCTTTGATCAGATTCTAAACTGCTTTCAGGAGGAACTGTGTCTTTTTATGTGTTTGTACAGTGCTAGCACTATGGGGCCCCCGCCCCTGACTGGTCGTCCTCTGGGCACTGCCCCAAAGCACACTGGCTTGAGGTTTTTGAACTCTTATGCCGAGGGCACTCTTCTCCCAAGAGTGAGTATTTGTATGGGCAATTTTAATGTACAGTAACTCCTCGCTTAACGTTGTAGTTATGTTCCTGAAAAATGCTACTAAGCAAAACGATGTTAAGCGAATCCAATCCCTCCCACCCACCGCATACCTGCTGCACAGAAAGTCAGGAGGCTCCGGGGAGCAGCTCCAAGGCAGAGGGCAGGAGCAGCACATGGCAGTGCGGGGAGGGACAGCTGAACTGCCAGGCAATTGACAGCCTGCTGGGCAGCTGCTGCACAGGGAACATAGGGGAGCTGATAGGGGGGCTGCCGGCCCACCCTGGTTCCAAGCCCCCACCAGCTAGCTCCAATGGGCTGCTCTTTCTGCAAGCAGTGGACAAAGCCAGCAGCTGCCACACAACGTTATAAGGGAGCGTTGCACAATTTAAAGGAGCATGTTCTCTAACTGATCATCAACTAACAAGGAAACAATGTTAACCGGGACAACTTTAAGTGAGGAGTTATTGTAGTAAGATATTGTATTATGAGAAAAGGACTTCTAGCAAGTTTACAACAGTGAAATACCTCATGAACAATTTTTTTCCCCAAGATTCAGCTAAAATCAGGATAAGTTGGCAGCATGACAAAGGAGAACACACAAAACATTATAAATAGATTCCTGAAAAGATTATTTGTTTAGTATTTTTGGAATTTTCCCGTTTGTGAGAGACATTACAAAATCAACCTTGGTAATATTACCCAGGTTTGAAGCAAACATGAACACTGGATCAAACCCTGTGTTCCTTCTCCAGGCGAACTCCCCAATGAACTCCTGAATAAGGAATGCAGGATTTTTCCACTTGTTGTAATATGCACCTGACTTCTATGTGTCTTTTAGGACTAGACTAAACACTGATAGGCTAGAACAAAATCTTCTGAATCTTTCCTGGGCCAACTCAAACAAAGCTGTACCATCCCTGCCTATCCTGGGTTACTCTTTCATGTTCTCTACATTGTTAGGTCCCATAAGTTTTCCCTTTTGATTGATATATTCTTTCAGTTGACTCCGTGTATGTGTTCCTCCAGCTGCCCAATGGCACATCTGCTAGGGGCAGATGTTCTGGCTTCATTCTCAGTACATGTCCTAGCTATTTGCATCTTCTTTTCTGGATAACTTTGGAGAGAAGTTCATGAACTCTCTGATGAATCTTGGCATTTCTATAAATTAAATAAATGTAATTCCTAGTATTTTCTCGAGGTATTTGCTTTTGAAGGCATTTAGACACCTGTCTGCAAGACCAAATTATGACTCCTCAGTTGACATGTTATTTCCACCTTAAAATATAGATGTGAAAATCTTCTACAATGTTTATACAGTACCCAACACAAGTACCTGGTCTTGTTTTGACTGCAGCACCCTACTATAATACAAATAAATAATAATAATTGTATTCTCTTTTCCTTTCCTCTTTCTTTATCTTCTCTTTCTCTCACAGAAAATTCAACACTCCTTACTCATGCAAAGTTTCACTGACTTCACTGGGAGCTTTTCTTGAGTGAGGAGTACTGAACAGGACCAGAATTGGTGGTTAAACCCTTCTGTTGTATTATTATATAGTACTTGAAACAAACAATCTAAAAGAGATGGTGGCACCATATAAATTCCTGCATTACAGGCATCATTTTAAATCCATTTTCTCAGGGCTTCACTTTTTATTGTTTTTATTGTTAAACAGCTCTTAAATCTAGACTCTTAGCATGTATATTATAAAATGTTAATCCTATGTTACTATGCCTTTTGTCCTAAAAAAAAAAAAAAATAAATCAAACCTTGCAATTTGTGATTTATAAATGTACATGTTGAGTACTGAAAATGTGAATGTGCGAATGGTATTCAAACTAAGATACATAGAGTGGAAAGTCACATGTGGCACCCCAATCAGGCTAATAGTAACTATTCCTTATAATAGGATCTGGAGAACAGGGAAACCTGAAAATAAAGCACCTGCCAAAGAAAACATCCAACATGAAACATGCCTGTTCATCACCACTCTGACGTAACAGGAATAAAACATTTAAGAATTAGATGTTATAGACATAGGTTCAAAGCAGTGTGCAGGGATTTTTTTCACTGCATCAGTCCCTTTATATGAGTAGTCCCACTGGCTTCAGAAGATCTACTCGCTTGAGTACAGTTTGTAGGAATGAGCTCAGAATATTTTTTAAAAGGACAAAAGATTAGTCAATCATAAAATAAAAGTGTAGCTTTTAAGAGAATTGTTTTAAGGAGAATTGGACAGGAGCCCAACTACGGAGACAACTTGGACAACTATGAAGTTTATGTTACTTTTAAAAAGTCAACAGTAATTTTGGTGCTTATGAAATTGCGGGCGTTGGCTTGAGTCAGGCATGTTGCAAGCAGATGTTGTGGAACCTTCCCCAAATAGCCCTGCCAATACACTGCAATCATAATCTGTAACATTCTGTGTAATTGTATTCTGGAGCTTTTCTTGATCATAGACTGCTTGTTCAGCCAAGATGTGTGATGTTTTTGTGAAGCATACAAAAAAGCAGGAGGAGACCATTACATGACTTTGCTTTTTGTCCCATCCAGAATTTGAACCCAGTGTCTCCAAAAGTGAAATATTATTGAACTAATCCACTACACTATCAAGACAGTATGGGAAAAGTACATTATCTGCCATCAACTGTGATACTAGCTCCCCTCACCCAAATTATATTCTGGTCCAGTTCCCACCATACATTTGGTAGGGAACATTCCTCTCCTGTCCTGCAGCTCCTGTCACCTTTCAGGAAGACTCAATATATATATGAAAAAGAAAGAAAATACAACAAAACTCAGCTCACTGAGTATAACAACACTTCTCAAACTAAATTTTTTTAAAGGTCCTGTGTGGTTTTACACAATAGATAAGACCATGTTAGAGGTAAAGTTGCTAGAGCAGATTGAAAGTTCTGAAAATGGGAATCTCAAATGAGACAATCAGAATAATTTCCAATCCCCAGCACACATCATCACTTGATTAGACTTCTGTACCTGGTAAAAGTGCAAGCAAGATATAAAGTTTATTGTGATTTTTGGATGATATACAATAGTTAATTACTCAGATATATTTGAAACCTAACCCAGGATAGGTAAAGGGACTGGAGAAAATAATCATTATGTTTGAAAATCTGGGTAGATCACTTTTTTTGTAAATATCTGACTTCATATTTTATATGAATGTGGCTTCATATTTTGTAATTTTTTTTTAAAACATGTCTGGCCACATGTTTTCAGAAGATTTTCTAACTATGATATAAAGATGATGGGGATTATGTAGAAACAGCAGAATCCCATCTGCATATAAGCAGTTTTTCTCTTTGTTTATAGCTCGAATAATACTGCAATTTCAGTCTCAAAAGCATTTTAAAAATATTGATTAGTGTACCCCAACAACAACTGTGTGCCATGTCATGGTAAATTTTAGTATCCTTATTTTACAGTTAGGGAAACAGAACACATTGAAGCAAATTGCCTAGTAGCACCAAACAAGTCAGTGTCAGAACTAGAATTAAACTCCAGAAATGTGTTACTTACAATTCTGTGTTCACAACTCCAACCATACTTCTTTCTTGAAGCCCTGGGTTTGTGACTGTATCTGAACTGTGACAGCTATGTGTTCATAGGAGGCAAAAAATAGTGGTGAGAGAGAAGGGGATCTAATTGCATATACCTCACATCAATGAAAAGGGATTAGATGGTATCCTATTAATAGTCTGTAAAACACTTTGGCCTCCAACATGTTATAGCAGATTTTATTTTCTCCCCTCTCCAAGGAGCTTATTGGGTCCAGTATAAAAGTACATCAATAAGATAAAAATCAGCATTCCCAGTACAGCACAATAAATATCAAACATGGTCTGAGGCTACCTGGCAAAAAATTCAGAAACTTATCTGGGACTTGTACAACCAGCAAGACAAGTAGCCCATTCAGTCTGAGGCTTGGTTTACACTACAGAGGTAGGCTGATGTAAAGCAGTTTATGTCGACCTAATTCTGTAAGTGTCTACATCAGGGGTCAGCAACCTATGGCACGTGTGCCAAAGACGGCAGGCCAGCTGATTTTTAATGGCATGCTGCTGCCTGCCAGGTCCCAGCCGCTGGCCCCGCTCAGCCTGCTGCCTAACCCAGGCCGGGACCCCAGCAGGCAGCAGCTGTGCCATTAAAAATCCTGCCCACCCCGGCCCGCTCTTCTCCGGCCTCCCCCCCATGGGGGCAGGGTGAAGAAGCTTGGTCCTGCCGGCTGTTGCTGCAGGGCAGGCAAGGTTTCTCCCTCCCCCGCCATGCTGGGTTCCTGCCCCGCCTCCTGTCCCTCCCTGCCACCGATCAGCTGATGGCCCTTGCGAGGGAGGGGGAGAAGCAGAGCCGCAGCGCGCTCACTGCTCCAGGGAGGAGGCGGAGAAGAGGTGGGGATGGGGCCTTGGGGAATGGGGGGGGGAATCAGGGCTTATCCCCTCCAGCCCCCTGCCGTGAGCCACTCTGGGCAGGGGGCTGGGAGCACTCCCACGACCCTAGCCCACACCCCCAGACCTGTGCTCTGACCCCTGCACCGCACTCACACACACCTAGCCCTCTGCCCTGACCCCTGAACCCCCCATGACCCCAGCCCTCTGCTCTGACACCTGCACACCCCTCACTCACACCCAGCCCTCTGCCCTGGCTCCTGCATCCCCCACACCCCAGCCTTGACTCCAGCACCCCCCACACCCCAACTCCTGCACCCCCCTAACATGCGCCCAGCCCTCTGCCCTGACTCCTGCACCCTCCTCACATACCCCCAGCTCTCTACCCTGATCCCGGCACCCCTCCCCCCTCCCCCCAGCCCTCTGCCCTGACCCCGGCACCCCCCTCACATACACCCAACCCTCTGCCCTGACCCCTGCACCCCCCACACACCCCAGCCTCCTGCCCTGACTCCTGCACCCCCCCACTACCCCAGCCTTTACTCCAGCACCCCCCACACATATCCAGCCTCCCCACACCCCAGGCCCTGACTCCTGCACCCTCCTCACACACACCAGCCCCCAGCTCTGACTCCTGCAACCCGCATACATACCCAGCCCCCCCACACTCCATGCCCTGACTCTTGCACCCCCCACATTCTCACCCCCACCCTGAGCATCAAACGGGAGCTCCTGCACCCCCCCATTCCTGCCTGCACCCCTCGCACCAACTGGGAGCTTCCCAGGTAAGCACTCCACACCCAAACCTCCTGCCCCAACCCTGAGCCTCCTCCCTCATTCTAGCTCCTGGCCAGACCCTACACCCCAACCCCCAGCCTGCTCCTTCACCCGCAGCTCTGTGCTCAGTGCACTCCCACCCTCAGCTCAGTGCAGAGAGAAAGAGGAAGAGAATGGGCAAGAAGCAGGGAGAAGGTAGGTACCCATTCTATGTGCGCAGGGCCGGTATCCCAGGCCCGTAGCGGGCTGAGCAGGGCTGGCAGCCGGGATCCTGGCTGACAGGAGCCGGCGGACGGAACCCCAGACTGGCAGCGGGCTGAGTGGCAGCAGGCTGAGCTGCTCAACCCACTGCTGGTCTGGGGTCCCGGCCACCGGCCCCACTCAGCCTGCTGCCTGTCTGGGGTTCTGGCTGCCAGCCCCTTGCCGGCCGGGGTCCCAGCAGCAGGCCCCGCTCAGTCTGCTGCCGGCCTAGGTGAACAGAAACCCAGGCAGGCAGCGGGCTGAGCGGGCCGGCGGCGTAAGATCAGCATTTTAATTTAATTTTAAATGAAGCTTCTTAAACATTTTGAAAACCTTGTTTACTTTATATACGACAATAGTTTAGTTATATAATATATAGACTTATAGAGAGAGACCTTCTAAAAAACGCTAAAATGTATTACTGGCATGCGAAACCTTAAATTAAAGTGAATAAATGAAGACTCGGCACACCACTTCTGAAAGGTTGCCGACCCTGGTCTACACTAAAATATAGCTCCCACTGATGTAGCTCGCTCACTTCACCAACTTAATAACTCCACCTCCATGAGATGGTTAGCACTTAAGTCGATGTAGTTAGGTCAATGCAGTGTCAGTTTCTGCCTTTCAGAAACTGTCCCTCAATGCACCACACTGGCAGTTAACTTGACGCAAGCACTTCTGGTGAGGACGTGCACTGCTGACACAAGGATTGCAGTGTGGAGATGTTTAACGGATTCAATTACTGTGGTGGCTGTACATCGACATAACTTAGGCCAACTTCATTTTGTAGTGTACACTTGTCCTGACTATTGAGAGAATTTCTTAATAGTGCAATTTATTAGACTATGGCATAGTTTCCACAGAAAATGGTGGAAGTCCCATCCTTGGGAACATTTATTCATATAGTCATTCCAGTGACTTAAAATAAACTACTTGACTGACTAAATTTTTGCAAGTTTTGGTCTTTATACGGAAGCACCACTCTCCTGGTTGAAATGCAGCCACTCCTTGGATAAGACACAGCAGTCTTATAACAAAACACAGCAATGCTACACAAAAGTTCAAATCTCCTGCATGGCATTGTCATTTATTCTTTGTGCCTTGTTCCTCATCTATAAATAAGGACAATACTCCCTTTGTCTGTCTGTATTTAGACTGTAAGGTCTTACTTTGAGGTAAGGGCTCACTTATGTGTATGAACAACACATAGAGCAGTCAGGCTCTTAATCTAGGCTCGGGTTTCTAGCTGCCACTGCAATGCAAATAATGAAATAAGGGCTGGATGGGGAGAGGCAGTATGATGATCTATAGACTAGGACACTGGAGTGGGAGGCAGGAGATTTAGTGTATAATCCCATCCATGTACCTCAGTTTCCCCATTGGCAAAATGGGGAGGGTGCTCCTGACCCCCTTTGTAAACCACTTGGAAAAGAGCGAGGCATGATTCCCCCGGATTCCCCCTGCTGTTCACACAGCCTCAGTCTGTGCAGCGGGCGCCTCAGGAAGCCTGTTCCGCACACCCCTGAGCAGCCAATGGCAGCAGGCAGCTAGAATCCCCCCTCCCCCACCCTTTGGCTGCAGGCACGCACAGCCCCCGCCCTCAGGGGAGCTCTGGGCACTAGGGCTGGCTCTGAGCCAGCCACTCTCCTCCCCTCCCCCCGCCGCACGCAGAGCAGGGCCCATAGAGCGCGCGGCGCCGTGCTAGAGAGTACCCAGCGGGGGCCGCCGGGCTTGCGCAGCGGCACAGCGCCCCCAAGCGGCCGCCAGCGGCCTCGCGGAGACCGAGCGGAGAAAGGGAGAGGGAGAGTAATGGCGGCCAGTTAGTGGGTGACTGAGCCGAGAAGACGGCGGCGAACTCGGCGCGCTCGGTGTGTCTCTCTGCCCAGCCGCCCCGCTCCCCGGGAGGAGGCGCCCCGCAGCCCTCCCTCCGCGGCGGCGGCTCCCCGCGCCCGCCTTCGCCGGGGCCATGGTGAACACCAGGAAGAGCTCCCTGCGCCCCCTGGGCAAAGCGGCGGCCGCCGCGGCCGGAGCCGGCAGCCATTTCATCTCGTCCCGGACCCGCTCCTCCAAGAGAGGCACCAAGGCCGGGCTAGAGGAGGCGGCGGCGGCCCGGGTGAGGGAAGCGCGGGGGCCGGAGAAGGGCTGGGAGGGCACCGCTGCTGCCTCTGTCGGGGCCGGCGGGGGAGGGGGTAGAGGCAGGGCTGGGCAGACGGGGCGGGGGGCACCGGCGCGGCTGTCTCTGCCCGGGGTGGGGGAGTGACTGGGGAGCCGGCGGAGGGGCGGCAGGGGCGAGGGGATCCGCCCCCCCTCGGCAGTGCGGGGGTGGGGCGGTGAGGGCGAGCGGGGCTGGGATTTGCGGGGGGTCGAGGGGTGGCGCTGGGCTACTTTCCGGTGTGCTCAGCTGAGCTGGGGATGCCGCTGGGGAGAGGGACGGCGGCGCCAGGGGTGAAGAAGGGGGCTGGAGGGCGGATGTGTGTGGGGGCAGCGTTGGGGGACAGGGGTTACAGCTCGTGGGGGGGGGTGATGGGAGACTTGGGAGCAGAGGGACAAAAGTTCTCGTGCCGCTGGCTAGCTACATCTGTGTGCGAGAGGGGAACGGACAAGCTGCTGCTGTGCCCGGCAGGGGACCGGGGAGGTAGGAGCGGAGCAAAGCTCCCTCTCTGGCTGCGCCTGGGACTGCACTGGAGGGACAACAAGAAACAAAAGTTTGGAGCTGCGGCTCCCGTAACTTACATATTGACCCCAACTCCCCTACGACCGCTGACCGCATCAGCCTTGACAGCTCTGCTTTGAACCTGTCTCCTGTCTTCTAATCCCTCCCTTGAAGAGCAAGGGAAAACGATAATTTTGCCTATTTGCTTAATTAGTTGTTTTCCCAACATGATTTATACTCAGAGCTTTGATTGTATGGTCTACTCACAGCTGAATCCAACAGCCTAATGTGTGAAACTAGCATTTTGTAGATTGTAATTGAGATCTACTGCCGATTTCAGGGTAGCTTGTCTTCTCCACCCTTTCTGGAAAGATTTGCTGACAACAGATACATGCTTCTCCTTGTCAACATTTATTAGAGGGGGTTCCTTGTGTGATAGGAAGAAAATTGATTGCATTACAACTTTTCTGCTGGTAGTTATTGTGCTCTGATCTGAAAACCATATTCTAAACATGAAACACTGTAGGTTGCCCCTGCACTCAATGTGTCTAGAAAGACTTAGGGCTGAATGAATACAGGAGTGACACAGCTGAGGGTCAAAATGTTTGACAGTCATGCACCAAGGGACCACATCCCATTCACTGCTAAAGAGGAAGAGATAGACAGACAAGTAGGAAAAAAGTAATAGCAGCCAGAGAAGTTAAAAACCCTTTCCCCCCCCTTTGTTTACAGACACTAGAGAACACTATTGACTAGGTGTCAGCTGTAAACCGTATGTACTTTTTCAGTCGTCTCCTGTTTCTTCTTAATTTCCTTCTTTTATTCCCCTCTATCTGATTTTTCTCTTCAGTTTCTGCTCTCTGCTACTTTTACCAGCCATAACGCAGAAAGCTTCTCACACACATTCCAGTATGCCGGTCCCTTGGGCCTGGTGTACTGCGTGAGCCAAAGTTTGGCTTAACCCTCTCTGGCTTGCTGTGTAGAGGAGTGTACTGCTGCTAAGCACTAAGATCATAGAATAATAGAAGATTAGCGTTGGAAGAGACCTCAGGAGGTCATCTACTCCAACCCCTTGCTCAAAGCAGGATCAACCCCAACTAAATGATCCCAGCCAGGGCTTTGTCAAGCCTTAAAAACCTCTAAGGATGGAGATTCCACTACTTCCCTAGGTAACCCATTCCAGTGCTTCACCACCCTCCTAGTGAAATAGTTTTTCCTAATATCCAGCCTAGACCTCCCCCACTGCAACTTAAGACCATTGCTCCTTGTTCTGTCATTTGCCACCACTGAGAACAGCCTACCTCTTCCTCTTTGGAACCCCCCTTTCAGGTAGTTGAAGGCTGCTATCAAATCCCCCCTCACTCTTCTCTTCTGTGGACTAAATAAGCCCAGTTCCCTCTGCCTCTCCTCATAAGTCATGTGCCCCAGCACCCTAATCATTTTTGTTGCCCTCTGCTGGACTCTCTCCAGTTTTCCCACACTATAATGGGGGCCCATAATTGGATGCAGTACTCAAGAAGTGGCCACACCAGTGCTGAATAGAGGGGAATAATCACTTCCCGTGATCTGCTGGCAATGCTCCTAGTAATGTAGCCTAACATTTCTTGGCAACAAGGGCATGCTGTTGACTCATATCCAGCTTCTCGTCCACTTTAATTCCCAGGTCCTTGTCTGCAGAACTGCCGCTTAGTCAGTCACTCCCCAGCCTGTAGCAGTGCCTGCGATTCTTCCGTCCTAAGTGCAGGACTCTGCACTTGTCGTTGTTGAACCTCATCAGCCCAATCCTCCAATTTGTCTAGGTCACTGTGGACCTTATTCCTACCCTCCAGCATATCTACCTCTCCCCCCAGCTTAGTGTCATCTGTGAACGTGCTTAGAGTGCAATCCATCCCACCATCCAGATCATTAATGAAGATGTTGAACAAAACTGGCCCCAGGACAGACCCATGGGGCACTCCACTTGATACGGGCTGCCAACTAGACATCGAGCCGTTGATCACTACCCATTGAGCCCAACGATCTAGACCGCTTTCTATCCACCTTATAGTCCATTCATCCAATCCATATTTTTTTTAACTTGCTGGCAAGAATACTCTGGGAGACCGTATCAAAAGCTTTGCTAAAGTCAAGGTATATCACGTCCACAACTTTTCCCCATGTTCAACGAGCCAGTTATTTCATCATAGAAGGCAATCAGGTTGGTCAGGCATGACTTGCCCTTGGTGAATCCATATTGACTGTTCCTGATCACCTTCCTCTCCTCCAAGTACTTCAACATGGATTCCTTGAGGATCTGCTCTATGATTTTTCCAGGGACTTATAGTGTTCCTTTCTATTGATTTAAAATGCACATCCAAATGATTTTTCTTGTTATGGAGTGAGGGAAAGGGGTAAGTAAAATTGTCGTGAAAATCATATCCATACCAAGATACAAATCAAGGGTTTATACAAATCAAGGGTTTCTAAAGGCAAGTGTGTATCTTTGCATGACCTAATGGATTTGTTTTGGAATACATTGGAGCACTCTTACATTGTCAGGCACACTCCAAGTATTCACTTTTGGTGTTGGTCTTTTTTCTTTAGAAAAACATTAGCCAAAAGCTAGCAGAACCTATTAGAAGCTTTTGCCCTTCTTCCTTTTCAGATTTTTACTGCATACATATTTTCACTTTCAGTATGCATTTCATACTGTAGCTTTAAGTATGGGAAGCTGTTGTTAATATTAAGGTCTAAGAGATTGATAATGAAGTGCAACAAACGTGATTAGGAATATGGAACAGCTTCCATGTTAGGAGAGATTAAAAAAGCTGGGACTGTTCAGCTTGGAAAAGAGATGACTACGGGGGGAGATATGACAGAGAGCTGTATAATCACAAATGGTGTGGAGAAAGTGAATAAGGAAGTGTTATTTACCCCTTCACATAACACAAAAGCCAGGGGTCATCCAATAAAATTAGTAGTCAGCAGATTTAAAACAAACAAAAGAAAGTGCTACTTCATCTAAATATACAGTCAACTTGTGGAACTTGTTGCCAAGGATTGTTGTGAAGGCTGAAAGTGTAACTGGGTTAAAAAAAGAATTAGGTATGTTCATGGAGGATAGGTGTATCAATGGCTATTAGCCAAGATTGTCAGAGATGCCACCCCATGCTCTGGAGGTCCCTGAAGCCTCTGACGGGCAGATGGTGGGACTGGACATCAGGATGGATCACATGATGATTGCTCTGTTTTGTTCATTCCCTTTGAATCATCTGGCACTGGCCACTGTAGAAAGATGAGATACTAGGCTAGATGTAACATTGGTCTTGACCCAGTGTGGTTATTCTTATGTTCGTAGGCTCTCAGATCTCAATGAAATAATGTTAAAAATATCTAACAATTTTCTGTGATTTAAAATGTTCCAAAATCAATGTGGCAGTTAGACAGCAATATTTATATAGAAAAAATAGCTGAAATTAAAAAAAACCACACCAACCCATGATTTATAAAATTACTTGTTATGAGACAGTGTTGTAGCTGCAGTGTTGGGGTGAAATGGGTGGATTGGCATGTCATGTATGTGGGTTTGGAGGCAATTGTTTCATTTACTTCTCAAGTTCGTTGTAATGATATCTCTTTAAAGCCTACCATAGATTTGTGATCTGAGAACCCCAGCTCTACTGGTGGTCTGGTGAATGGGAAGATAAAGGTTGCAGCAGACTGCAGGCGCTCTACAAATCAAAAATGTTGTCTGTATCTTTGTGAGCCTGAGTTTACTTCCACAAGAGTATTGACTTGAGATCCCCGTGGAATGCTGTTTCTTGAATATGTTTGCAAATACCAGTCAGGGAGCATTGCTAAGATGATGATTATTTATTATTTATTTTTGTGTTCCATACCATGGATTAAAATTGAGCCAACAGTATCCTGTAAAAATGTTGGCCATACCTGATACAATAGATGCAGGGCTACAAGCTGTACCTATCTGTTTTGTTGCTCTTCCATGTCTTTCCCCTCCCATCCCGCCTTTTGTGGTTTTTCTTGGCATTTTCGAATATATTAAGTTATATGCACACATTTATGACGCTACACTTGAAAGACCCAAACGTAGGGGAAAGGAATATATGAGATTTAAATGTCTAACATATTACATGTTAGTATTATGTTGAGTAACGTGTTTCAGGTGATTTACTTGATAGATTCAAAGACAGATATAATCCTAGAATATCAGGGTTGGAAGGAACCTCAGGAGGTCATCTAGTCCAACCCCTTGCTCAAAGCAGGACCAATCCCCAACTAAATCACATGTGCTATGTATTGACCAAATATTAAGAAAATCAACTCGCTTAATAGATCAAGGAATCAGATTTTTATTCTCTGAAATGGAATGGCAGTATTTAGTGCATTTGAATGTAAAGAGGAGGAACTGAGGTGTGTTGTTTTTAAACTTAATTTGTTTAAAAACAAATTTGTGAGTAATGGGAGGCTTGGTTGCCTTTTATGTAATTTCAGAATTATCATTTTACTATTAACATTTGACTTGCAAGTGTTTTATGCTTGATATTAAAATATTCTGACAGGAACAAAATTTATCAGACTTATCACAGCTAACTTTTCAAAATGATAATTTTATGAAAGTAGGTTTATAAACTTCAATTTTGAACCTCACTCAAACTGTTAAAAAACGTTTTAAGTAAACATTTTTTTAACCATAAAATACATGCAAGTGTTTGCGTTCCTATTGTTAATTTACAAAACCAATTTTTGGATATCTTTAAGATACTGATATAGGAATTGTGATTGCAACGATTGGGTTTAATTAGACATTGACATTAACTTACTCCACAGTATTGAGAGATGATTCTTTAACGCAGTTGCAAAAAACTAAAAGCCATGTATTTATTTCTCAACTAATATTCTAGTTTTTTAATAATGCCACTGTATTGGTTAGACATTTTAGACATTTAGATAAGATTAACCTAATTTAATTAGGCAAGGCAGCATTAAAAGTACTTTAAGAGCTACTTGAGGGGCACTCTGATTACTGTAATACAAGTTCCTAGCTAAAAGTAGGACTGCCAACATTATTCAGTAGCAACATAGAGCTCTCCATTGTACTTAATTGCTAATAGGAGCACAAACAGAACTGGGGATTGACATAAAGCACTGTAGTTACATGGAACATAAGCACTATACAGCATTTTTATGATTCATTGTAACAATATATATCTCTGGATTCAAATTTCTAAATGTACAAAAATTAATTGAAATAATTCTTTCCACATTAAAGGTGTGAGAATATACCTTTACAGATTATTCTGCAGGGTATATAGTCATGGCTACTCTTTAATGGTCAACAGTTGAAACACATTCAAATATTTTTGACATGTTTTTGTTTTAATTTTAAAATATTAGTTTTAAAACTTGTGTACAAATTTGTAAAAATTAAAGAAGTATTTTTTCCTTTCAAACAGAATAGCAAAAGACATAACATTTTTGTTTTGAAAAACGCTTGATGCGGGTTAATGAGTATTATTGTCTTTCCTTTTTCACTTGATGTTCTGTTTTTACAAGTTGTAAGGACTTGTTGGTTTGGAATTTCCTTTTGATGGTTACCTTTTTGACAGTGCCTAAGACTCTTAATGGCTATTCTATGTATTTGAAATAAAAACATTGGAAAATTCAGTGATCTTGGGTCACGTAGGAAAAAGAAAATGACACTGCTTTGCACTTGTGTTTAAAAGTTCTTTAAAGAAAAATATCCTTCCTAAAGATGCTCCTGTATTTTCAAATCTGAGTTTAGTCTTCGTTTTACTGGTTTTAGTAACGCTAATGGGAGTATTTCAGCTAAAACTTGCACAATTCTTATGAAGTTATAAAAAAAGATTTCGGTTAAAGGCAGATTCTTGAGGAAACCCATCTTTTTAACGAAAGCTAGTTTTTTTGTTTTTTTTTTCTTCTTGTTTTAGTGGTGTTCCTTACTTTGAGGCCTGGCATGAGAAATTCAGGAATAAATCATGTAATTTGTTCCTTAGTACTGTACTGTGTTGTTCACACATCTGTGCATAGTGGGAAATGGAGCAGTTGTTCCAAGTGGTCAACTTCCTGCCAATATTCTAGTATACATAAAGCCTGTTTGACATTATATCATTTAATGTGCCCAAATGGACATGTAGGGATAGAGTTTTTCAAAAGCAGTCTACCAAATCATTTTGCTTATGATAATCTGGGAATTGAATTGGGTCACATACTAATGGCTAATTTTCATATAGAGAAATAATTACACATTTTGCTTGAAACTGCTGGTCATATTCTGCAGTCATACTATTCTGGATTTTGACCTCCTTGGAACTCAGAAGTGAAGCAGGATAAGACCTAATTAATATGTGAATAAGACCTCCAAATAACATTCGGGAAATGGTGTTGATGATATAGTAAGTTGCGCTCTTTCCTCTAAGTACTAAACCAGTATCCCAGTGTAGCATTAATGGAGGCTGCTTATGGAGCTGCCATCTTTCAGATGAGTCTTAAAACAGGTCACAGACACTTTTCATTAAAGATCCCATGGTATTTTTTCCCAGAATTGTGTTCAGGTTGGGGTTCTGCAAGGTAATTAGCTCAAGTAATTACGTTCTGATCACCCAATTCCCCCTGTACTTTCAGTTGCGTGTGGTATATTGTTCTGTACTTTCTGCCCTAAATGGGCTGTGTACTGATAAACTGTTGATGTTCAGCCCAGTAATTGAATGTATTACTGTATCAATCTTTATAAAGCTCTTTTCCAGTACCTAGGCGTGGATGACCTTTAGTCTTCTGTTACTCTGGTTGTAGCTATGACCTGGTCATTTCAGTGTGTGATATATTTTATTACAAATATATCACTCCCCGTTTGGGCAGTAAAAGCCCTCACACCACTTCTAGAGCAGAGAGAGAGGACCATGAGCTTATGTATCTCTCCAGGTATATTTCTCCATCCTTTTTTCTTTGCTATTTTCTCCCTGGTTTGCTGGCTTCTTGTTTTGCTCTCCCTTTTCCTTTGACTCACTTTCCTGGTCTCCTGGTCTGGTCTTGTCACTTTAATGTGCTTCCTCATTACCTTTGGAAGGTCTTTTGCTTTAGTGGTGTTCAGTGAGTGTTCCTGCTGCCCCTACCAAATCTCCTCCTGTCTCAATTCCCGCAACCCCACTGGTCGCTGTCCAACTGCGATGGACGTTTCAGGTCCCAGCATTCCTCCGATCCTCCTGCTCAGTGATCTTCACCCAAATAATTTTGCTTATTTATTTAATTAGATTTATAGGACTGCTAAGAGGAGTGCCTAGCCATACACTTTAGGGTTTCTTGACGTAACTTAAAATACGTACAACAAACACATTGCTGTTTCAATAGCAGTAGAGAGGAAGAAATTTGGCTGTCTACCTTATATGATATTTCTATAGCATCTTACATCATAAATCTGAAAGAACTTTTACAAATGATATATATTATGCACCCTTTTTTTAAAATTTAAATTAATACATGAACTCAATATATATTTCAAATGCTTTGATAATAGAATCTAGAAATTTCTGTAAGGTGGGAAAGATGTCTGATAACATAGTTCAATATAAAACTGGCTAATTTTTTGTATTCAATTTTTGTGGTGTTAAATTAACTAAACCAGGGGCTCTTAATGTGGCGGTTGTGAACAGGTATCAGGTAATTGCAAATACTCTGCCCTTTTCATAGTGGTAAATGGGGTGGTCCCTGTATAAAAATTTGGGTACCAATATGCCAAAAAATGGAGCACCACTGCACCAGGTGGTTTTCTTTTTCTAACTAGTAAATGTCAAAACTGCTCATCAATACTTGAAAAGAGTAGGATTTAATTTTTAGTTATTAGTAAACATCTGTATGACTTGACATGCCTGAAGTTGAAGGAAGTTGTAGGAAATCAGAAGTTGAATATACTGAAGTAATAAAAATGATTCTTGTGATGTACAATGTAAACATTGTCAAGAATGAAGTAGTGAGTGGGAAAGGATTCATACTTCTTTTAAAGTTCTGAAAATAGGCTTCTTCAGATTTATCAAATGTGCAGCTAAATTAAAGATTGGTTATTGAAGCAGAAGAGCAAAACATTGAAAAAGTTTTGATGATTCTGCAAGTAAGGTATTTCTGATGCCATAGTCACCATTGAAACATAGCATCAATCATTATGTAAGTCAGTTCCAAGACTGTCCAGCAGCTGTTCAACATCAGGAATGTTTTCTGTTCTTTGACATCCAAAAAACCCAACAATCTGTCTGTGACTATGGCATACAAACGATTGAAAGTAAAGACTTTGGTAAGAAAGTCACAATCTTTTTTATGCAATAAATGTCACCTTTCAACCTAACACAAAGCGAGCAATTTAAATAAACGATTGAAGCACTCATCACAAATATAGGTTTCAGAGTAGCAGCCGTGTTAGTCTGTATTTGCAAAAAGAAAAGGAGTACTTGTGGCACCTTAGAGACTAACAAATTTATTTGAGCATAAGCTTTCGTGAGCTATAGCTCACTTCAACGGATGCATTCAGGAATGTCCACTGAATGCATCCGATGAAGTGAGCTGTAGCTCACGAAAGCTTATGCTCAAATAAATTTGTTAGTCTCTAAGGTGCCACAAGTACTCCTTTTCTTATCACAAATGTACTTCTCCAGACAAATTTAAGCTTGCTACTAGATGCTTTAAATAAAGAAACAGAGGAAAATTTAAAGAATTAAAATAATCATTGACACTGATGCAGGATAGATGGGTGAATATGAAGTAATTGAAAAGTAATGACTGCATGTATACATACAGTCATTATTCCTATGTAATGCTATTGAGTCTGTGTGAGAAAAGAAAACCACAGAATATTTATTATGTCCAAGTAGCTAAATGTGTCATCCAAATATTCAGGGACAATTATGACAAGGAGAGTTCTTTGCGGTTTTCCTCAGACAACCAAATTAAAATGAAAAAGAGGAGAGCTCAGGGTGCAAACATCGTAAACTTCTGACTCTTAAGTGGTTCAGCATGCTTCTGAGAAAGAAGCAACCCATAACACAGTCCTCAAGCACATTGAGGAAGATCAAAAATAATTTGGCATCCATGATCAGTCTTCATGGTTGGTTGAATGGAAAAAGCAGGCTTTATGCTTTAGTTCTCCAGTGACACTTGATGGAATTTTTAGTAAGGCTGTGTTGCTCTATTTTCTTCCAACTACCATAAATATAATTAAATTTGCACCGAGCATGAAGAGTACTTAAGTCAAAGCATTTTACAAAAGACTGCAAAAGAAAGCACTAAATTTACAAAAGCAATTGAAAGAGGTTTTGAAGGAATTTGGCAAATTACAGGAGGATGACACTATTGTCAGTCTCGGGAAATCTAACTTGATTTAATTAACAACAAAGATCTGGAACCATACAAGAACCAAAAAACAAAACAAGAAAACAGCTCAGGGAAGCTATGGAACCTTTCCGTGACTCAGTCAAAATGTCTGACCCCAAATATAACAATGTTGATCATAATTAATAATACCTAGCACTTACTTCACTTTCATTAGTAGCTCTAAAAGTGCTGTACAAAGGAGGTCAGTATCCTTATCCCCATTTTTTAAACTGAGGTATAGGGAGGGAAATGACTTGCCCAAGATCACCCAGCAGATTGGCTTCAAAGTTAGAAATTGAACCCATGTCTCCTGAGTCCCATTCCAGTGCCCATTCCAGCAGGTTATTAATGCTTCCCTATAAAGGTTATAGGTTGAACGCAGAACAGGAAGAACAGACTGAAATGTGGATGATAGAGAGTAATCTTGAATTCTTTCCTTCTCTCCTAGCATGTAAAATTGAAGATCCAGATTTCCACCTCAAATTGCTGATGGGGTGGGGGGACATGTATGAACATGGTGGAGAACTCTGCAAGTTTTTAATCTTCCAGAAGACAATGGAATTCAGAACTTTTGTTATAGTTTTCCCCCCTAAATCTGCACTCCTAGCCAACTCTTCATCAGTTGAGAATGATTTGCATTTGTGTATCTTTTTTGGCTGAGATGGTTTCAATAGGCTAGGTGCAGAAAAAACAAATAGGTCATTAAAGTGTATTGGTATACAAGGACAGATACAAAAGATATAGACCTGGACTTTCTTTTGGAAAAAGTGTATATCTTTTTATGTCTGACGAATAAAAATGCTTAGAAAGTGAGCCCACATAGTATAATATTTAGTGGAACATCCCTCCTCCCTCAAGAAAAAACAAGTAGTATTTTCTTCTAAATAGGGCATCATAACAGGCCTGCCTGATATGGTAGAAACAAGATACATTCTTTAGCAGGTCACCTCTTTGTTTTCTTCCCCACTTGTTACAATCATCTTAAATAAAAAAAAATCCTTTAGTAGCCCAGTTCATCAATACCCTGAGACATCTTTGCACGTTTGCATTGCTGTTCAGAATATACAAATATACAATATAGCAGTGGTTACCGACCCCTGATTTTCTAAGGTAAATAAAAACATTGGTCTCATGAGCAATGTTAATATCTACAAATCATAAATCTCATTTCAAGGAGATATAAAGGCAGAAGTAGTGATACTTTTGAGTATCAGTCGGTAAAGCAAATTTCCTGATAACATTTAGTTGTTTAATACAAGTAAATTTCAGGAGGTTAATTTGATATTTGTAAAATGAGAAACAAGAAAATATTAATTGAAATAATTTGGACACCTTTAAAACTATGTAGTTAAGAAATCAGTTAAGAAATTAATTTTAAAAAATATTGAAATTGAATATGTTGCTGAAGATGGTGAATTGTAGAAGAGGGAGACAAGATTATAGATGTTGAAGGGAGTAAAATAATAGGGAGAAAACTCTATTGTATCAAGTGTTGCTGAAATGATATGAACAGTATCATTGTGTTGGATGTGGCCACAGGTTAAGGACATGGGAATGGAGTGGCATATTATTCCATAAAATACATGATTGAGAGAGCTGGTTTTACCATGATGAAAACCATTTTTATACCAGGGTGTCCACTTATACAAATTTCAGTGCAGCTGAATCAATAGTTGCACTAATGGGAATCTTCTTCTGAAATTCCCAAATTGTATAAATGGCCTAAATGTATCAGAACTCTTATTCCAAAATTAGATTGAATTGAGAGTGCCCACTTAATAAAAATCATGAGATTAAATTATAGTGTTGCTTTACTTCTACACCTCTGATTTCCTGAGCGAACTGAGTTACTTATCAACTTGGTTGGAATTGTCAAGGCTTGTCGTCATTGACGACTTCATTGTCCATGTGGATGATGACCTTCTAGGTTAATTCATAATCCTTTGTATTTACCATGGAATGGTAAATTTTTTCAAGCCCAGGCCTAGATCGTATTGGAACTATATGTTTTGTGGTTGAAGTGCAGTTCAGATAAAACAAAGGTGGTGCTTGTGGATTTCAGAAACAACCAGAAGAAGTGTCAGAGGCCTCTTTGATGGAGAAAGCATATGCTGGTCCTGCATCAGCAACTTTCCTCAATCAGTAAACCTGTGGGAACAGTGGTGGCTTCTGGATAGCCAGACAGCAGCTGTAGCCAAGTGATATTAACAAACATACAAAGATTACTTTTTGCAGTAGAAAGACTTTAAAAAAAGCAACCAAAAAGCAAAAGAAGCAACAAGAAAAAAAGACAAGAATGTGCAAAGCACCTTATTTGTGTTTCTATTCTGTTTAGGTCCAGTAAAGAACAGAGACAACTGTACATTATTTTTATTATTGAATCTGCTAAAAAAGTCAACCTCTACATAAATTACCATGATTTGGACACGTATATGTGCATATTTATTTATTTATTTTCCCCTGAAGTTAATTAAGTATTTTGGGAAAAATTGTCAGAGTGGCCACCAGCAAGAGTTGAGGCCACCAAAAAATTTGTTGAGAACCCCTAAACTAGATCATATCTTTAGAGAAACATCCAGTCTCGATTTAAAAATTCCCAGCGATGGAGAATCTACCACTACTCTTGGTAAATTGTTCAAATGGTTAATTGCCCTTGTTGTTTTGTGCCTTATTTTTACTCAGAATTTGTCTATCTTAAACTTCTAGCCTCTGGATCTTGCTATATGTTTTTCTGCAGGATAGAAGAACTCCAGAAGAGAAATTAAAAATATTGAAAGGAAAGGTACAGTTGAAAATATAACAATACTGCATGTGAGCAGTTTTTGTTGAATTTTGTATTTGATATGATTGTAGATTAAAAGTATAGAGTGGGAAAGGAAACATTCTTCTACACATGCGTGAGTGTGTATGTGTGTATTTATATATATTTTTTTAAAAAGGTGTAAGTTCAGTTTCCCTTCATTCTCCCCTTTCTCCATCCAAGTAAAAGGAGTGTAAATGGATTATAAACCTGCAATCATATCTCACACTTAGATTCTTTGCTGGCATTAGTCCATTAATTTAAGTGGCATTAGATTAGCAGAAAATTTGGCTCACCACCTGTGACTCTCACTGTTGGCTCTTTGCTCCTTAGTATGAGACTAACCGAACTCCCTTAGCTGTGAAGTTTTGTTTTTATTCTTGAGCACAACAGTAGTAGTGAAGAGCATGACCGTTGTGTTCCTCTTAGAGAGTGTGTAAACGGCACCTTCCAAACTTTAGTCAGTTCCTTACTTTCAGTTGGTAAAGGAGCTTCCTGGAGGAGACTGCTTTATTGTTCTAGTTCTTTTGGATCACAGCGAGGTTCAGTATCCTCTTCTCCCTTCTTCTCAGGTCCAGTATGGTTGTGCAAAATTTTTCAGGCCTCATGTGCTTCCATGCACTTTAGAACTTGTTTATTTTCATGGTATTTTGGTTTCGAACCAAACCATTTCATGGTTTATTTTCATAGTATTTTGCTTTGGAACAGAGTTTTTGTTCCTGCTACTGTGTTGCCTCGATATTGTTTCAGCCAACACACTGGCACTACCAAGATATTTTAGTGGGTGTTCTCTGCACTCTGGTGACAGCATTGCTATCAGCACATGAGATACCAGCTCCAGTGCCACAGTTTCATAGTAGTCTTAAGGCTGCTCATTGCATTAGTGCCTACACAGCTGTTTCAGTGCTGACTTAATTTTGAAGCTTGAGCCTATCTCAGTGCTTGTTTCTTTAGTGGCCCTAGAGATCTGCTCGGGTCTAATTTTTAGGTCTGACCTGGACCCAAGCCCATCCAATCTGAGCCTGAGAGGGTTGAATCATTTTTCTGACTCGTCTCTTCCACCTGAACCTGAGTCACTGTCACCTCCTCCTGCCCCTGAGGCCGGCTCTCTTCCTCCTGCTCGGCCCCATGGTTAGGAGGAGGAGAGCTCACTCCACCTGAGCTTGAAAGGGTCCTGTTGTTTTCCCACTGGACCTGGACCCAACACTTCAGATTACTGTGTGTGGAATCAAAATAATTTAGGTCTTTTCCTTGTGCTAGCTTTCAGGGTTTCACGGTGAAAAATGTTGCATAGACTGCAACATCTCTTGCACCAAATCTAATTTGGTGCTTTTCGTATTTGGAGTGGGTTTGATTGTCTCACACTCAAGTTAATGTTAGGTGCTAGTATTTTGTAGCTTTCACAAAACAGGTTAGGAATTAATACTCTAGAAGTAATAATAATTAAAAGTTACTGTAGCCTATGTTAAGCAAAAACCTGCTTTGTTTTTAATAATGGTGTGGTATTAAGTTTACAGCAAGTTATCAAATGGCTTTAGGCAGTATTGCAGTCTTTTTCTTCTTTACTCAGCTTTGTTCTCCTGTATCACTCAGGCTAGTTTCAAACAAGTGCTGCAACTTCACTTGCAACTCTGCTTCTCTGTTGCAGAGAGAGACTCCTGGCATTTCAGAAAGGAAGTGTTCATTAAGATTGACTTGCATTAGTGGTGCACTTCAGTAATTGCCCAGAACACACCTTTGGCAGTTCACATAACCTATAGTCACATCTGTACATGCTATGGTATAGGACTATAATTTCGTCAGTGTTCAGTGGATTCAAGGTATAGACCTTGCTGTCCATTTAATGTTCGGGAGAGCTCTAGTACCGATTTATCTGAATTTTAATAGGATTTTGGGATCCAAAACCACTGCTTTATTTTAAAGTTTTTTAAAATTTGATTCCACATTGTTGGTTAAGAACAGAAATTAAAAGGTACAGTGACTAGAGTGAAATCCCGGCAAGCTGCATGGACTCTTTTCAAAGACACCATAATAGACGCTCAACTTAAATGTATATCCCAAATTAAAAAACATAGTAAAAGAACAAAAAGAGAGCCACCGTGGCTTAACAACCATGTAAAAGAAGCAGTGAGAGATAAAAAGGCATCTTCTAAAAAGTGGAAGTCAAATCCTAGTGAGGTAAATAAAAAGGAGCATAAACACTGCCAAATTAAATGTAAAAATGTCATAAGAAAAGCCAAAAAGGAGTTTGAAGAACAGCTAGCCAAAAAATCAAAAGGTAATAACAAAATGTTTTTTAAGTACATCAGAAGCAGGAAGCCTGCTAAACAACCAGTGGGGCCCCTGGACGATCGGGATACAAAAGAAGCACTTAGACGATAAAGTCTTCGCAGAGAAACTAAATGAATTCTTTGCTTCAGTTTTCACGGCTGAGGATGTTAGGGAGATTCCCAAACCTGAGCATCTTTTGTAGGTGACAAATCTGAGGAATTGTCACAGATTGAAGTGTCACTAGAGGTGGTTTTGGAATTAATTGAGAAACTTAACAGTAACAAGTCACTGGGACTAGATGGCATTCACTCAAGAGTTCTGAAAGAACTCAAATGTGAAATTGCGCAACTATTAACTATGGTTTGTAACCTGTCCTTTAAATCAGGTTCTGTACCCGATGACTGGAAGATAGCTAATGTAACGCCAATATTTAAGGAGGGCTCTAGAGGCGATCCTGGCAATTGCAGACCCCCGGCAAGTCTAACATCAGTACCGGGCAAATTAGTTGAAACAATAGTAAAGAATAAAATTGTCAGACACATAGAAGAACGTAAATTGTTGCGCAAAAGTCAACATGGCTTCTGTAAAGGGAGATCATGTCTTACTAATCTATTAGAGCTCTTTGAGGGGGGTCAACAAACATGTGGACAAGGGGGATCCAGTGGACATAGTGTACTTAGATTTCCAGAAAGCCTTTGACAAGATCCCTCACCAAAGGCTCTTTTGTAAATTAAGCTGTCATGGGATAAGAGGCACGATCCTTTCATGGATTGAGAAGAAGTGGTTAAAGACAGGGAACAAAGGGCAGGAATAAATGGTAAATTTTCAGAATGGAGAGGGGTAACTAGTGGTGTTCCCCAAGGGTCAGTCCTAGGACATATCCTATTCAGCTTATTCATAAATGATCTGGAGAAAGGGGTAAACACTGAGGTTGCAAAGTTTGTAGCTGATAATTATCTTGAGCAGTTTAGTAAGACCAAAGCAGACTGTGAAGAACTTCAAAAAGATCTCACACAACTAAGTGATTGAGGAACAAAATGGCAAATGAAATTTAATGGGGATAAATGTAAAATAATGCACATTGAGAAAAATAACCCTAACTATACATACAATATGATGGGGGCTAATTTAGCTACAACTAATCAGGAGAAAGATCTTGGAGTCATCGTGGATAGTTCTCTGAAGACGTCCACGCAGTGTGTAGCGGCAGTCAAAAAAGCAGATGGGATGTTAGGAATCATTTAAAAAGAGAGAGAGAATAAAACGGAGAATATCTTATTGCCCTTATATAAATCCATGGTACGCCCACATCTTGAATACTGTCTTAAGATGTGGTCCCCTCATCTTAAAAAAGATATACTGGCCTTAGAAAAGGTTCAGAAAAGGGCAACTAAAATGATTAGTGAAAAGGAGTACTTGTGGCACCTTAGAGACTAACAAATTTATTTGAACATACATTTGAGCATCTGATGAAGTGAGCTGTAGCTCACGAAAGCTTATGCTCAGATAAATTTGTTAGTCTCTAAGGTGCCACAAATACTCCTTTTCTTTTTGCAGATACAGACTAACACGGCTGCTACTCTGAAACCTCAAATGATTAGGGGTTTGGAACGGGTCCCATATGAGGAGAGATTAAAGAGGCTAGGACTTTTCAGCTTGGAAAAGAGGAGACTAAGGGGGGGGTATGAGAGCTATATAATATTATGAGTGGTGTAGAGAAAGTGACTAAGAGTTAAGTATCCTCACACCTTCTTGTCAACTGTCTAAATGGGCCATCTTGATTATCACTACAGATGTTTTTTTCTCCTGCTGACAATAGCTCATCTTAACTAATTAGCCTCTCACAGTTTGTATGGTAACTTCCAACTTATCTGTATATATATATGTGTGTGTGTATCTGTATCTCTCTCTCTCTCTTACTATATGTTCCATTCTATGCATCCGATGAAGTGAGCTGTAGCTCACGAAAGCTTATGCTCTAATAAATTTGTTAGTCTCTAAGGTGCCACAAGTACTCCTGTTCTTTTTGAATAAGGAAAAGTTATTTACTTGTTCCCACAATATAAGAACTAGGGGCCACCAATGAAATTAATGGGCAGCAGGTTTAAAACAAATAAAAGGAAGTTTTTCTTCACACAGCACACAGTCAACCTGTGGAACTCCTTGCCTGAGGAGGTTGTGAAGGCTAGGACTATAACAGGGTTTAAAAGAGAACTGGATAAATTCATGGTGGTTAAGTCCATTAATGACTATTAGCCAGGATGGGTAAGGAATGGTGTCCCTAGCCTCTGTTTGTCAGAGGGTGGAGATGGTGGCAGGAGAGAGCTCGCTTGATCATTACCTGTTAGGTTCACTCCCTCTGGGGCACCTGGCTTTGGCCACTGTCGGTAGACAAGATACTAGGCTGGATGGACCTTTGGTCTAACTCAGTATGGTCATTCTTATGTTCTAAAGAGATGATTACTTAAAAAAAAATTATAAGGCGTTAGATCTGCAAAAAGCCAATCTGTATATTCACTGGGGGGAAAAAGCGTGTTTTTAACCCTTGTCAAGCTAGCATGTATTGGATCCTAGTGAGGACAAGGCAGTTGCAATTTTACATGTTTGCTAGGCTCCCCCGCAGGGTTACTTTAGCTAACAAGTGTTCAAATTGGGATTTTAATATGAGTTAATTAACATATGGCATGGAAAATGGGTGAAAATGTATGTTTTTTTGTAAATGTAGAGAAGATCTTACAATATGACATTTATGGGGCTGCATCTTAGCCAGTTGCCTAATACTGTAATAGTTTCTCTCCCTTTGCATGTGTAACAAAACTCCACCTGCCACACCCTCCACCAAAATACATGTTTCTTAATTGTTTTACCCTTGGGTAATTGCAGTTTGTCATTCCAGTTAGGCAACCCAAAAAGCCTGATGGGAAAATTGGAGATGCATAATCAGTTTTTGTATAAGTAAAATTCTACTTTGTTCCAAGTTTAAACATTTCCTGACATTCCTAGTAGTGCTGCTGCCTAGGACATTGGGTGTCTTGTTGTTGCAATGGAAGTTGTGTAATCTCCACATTAAGACCTGGTCTATGCTGGGGGGTGGTAGGGAGATCGATCTAAGTTATGCAACTTCAGCTACGTGAATAATGTAGCTGAAGTTCACGTACTTAGAGCTACTTACCGTGGTGTCTTCACTGCAGTAGGTTGACTGCTGACACTCCCCCGTCGACTCCACCTGCGCTTCTTTCTCTGGTGGAGTACCGGAGTTGACGGGAGAGCGCTCGGTAGTCGATTTATTACGTCTTCACTAGATGCGATAAGTCGACCCCTGCTGGATCGATCACTCTGGAGGTAAGTGTAGACATGCCCTAAGACTGCTGCTGTGTGATCCCAAATTCCCCATTCCCACCATCTTGATTATTTCTTCTTTAATTTGCTTTCTGCATTGGAAGACTCTCTAGTATTACCTGTACAGTCATTTCCTATGCAGGTCTCTGAAGTTTCTTCTTGTTTTCTTGTGGCTGGGTTGTTAAATATGATGAGTAAGTTATTGCGTGCAGTCTTTGAGCATTTCTCCGTGGTGTTGAGGCTAAGCCCATTAATGCTTGTAAAGTGCTTTGAGAGCACTTTAGATATATGCAATAGAAGTGCAAAGTCCAAGTGGTGATAACCAATGGTTGTGTGATGATTTGACTTTCTGCAAAGAAAAGGAAAAATAACAATATGCAAAACGTTTGGGTACGCTTCTTAATAATATAAAGGCACCATCAATTGAATATGCTCCTTCTGGTTCTTGCTAGGTCTTAGTATTCTCATCTACCTCTGCCCTTCGTTCTATTTTCTGATCTTTTTATGGTGATCCAAAACAAGATTCCATTCCTGAAGTGTCAGGTAGGCTCTACATGCCACCTACCTCTTTATGTTCTCATCACCTACTTTCATTTGTCTCCTGTTGGCTTCCACTTCCATCACCATCATCTGTTTTATATCTTACAATGGTGTTGCATTTTCTGCATAGATATTTCATTTCTGCCATGAAAGGGTCAGCAGTGGCCCATGTTCATGTGCTGTTTCTGTCAGTTGTGTGACTAGCTTACACTTGATGCAGTTTGGGTATCATTTTTGTCTTCATAGTGGAACGTGAACGTGGGGCTCAGCCTCTACATTGGACTCCTCTTCTTCTGTCAGACAATCAGCATTCTTTAGTTGAATTCTTAGCTTAACTTTGCTACAAGTGTCATACTGTATCAGGACATATATATAGTTTTCTGTTCTCCATGACAATATGTCTCTTCCACTACACTTTAGCTACGAGCATTATGAATAATATATACATAATTTCATTATGGCAAATCAGTGGATTTTTACGATAGTAGACCTAATAAAAGATGACATATATTTTACTGAAACCCACAGCCAGTTTTCTTTGGAGAAGGGACAAGTCTTGAAAAGTTTACCTGACAGCTTTCTACCCTAAAGAATGTGGGGCTTGTCTATTGTCTGCAACCGTGCTTCTGTAGTACTATGGTGTAGAAACTTGCGACAATGATAGAAGGAATTTTGCCATCACTGTAGTTAATCCATCCTCTAGAAAGATAGTACACAGTACCTAGGATGGATAGATGTATCTTTAACTTTGAGTAATTTCTTTGGTGGGAAAAGATGTTTCACTGAAATCTGCTGGGTGTTTTTGCATTTTTTTAATGTTTACATTTTTTGTATGATTATGGACAATTCCCGCTGAAGAAGAGATGTTTTTGGTTGGCTAGAAATAGTGTATGTCACTTATTTTTGGGTGTGTTAAGATGTCTAGCTATCTCCCTTTTCTGCTTTTTCCTCATGGATCAATATGGTTACTAGTAATTTCTACATAGTATGGTATTTAAAAGTATTCTTTCTACTAATCCTTTATGCTGTTGTTGAAAACTGTAAAGGAAGAGTGCTGAAAGAAATAAAAACATTTAGTTTCTTTTTAAATATTTTTGATTTCTGATATAGATATTTTCAGAAGCTTTTAACGTTTTCCATTTTTTATTGAGATAGATATCTCAATATTTGCACATTTTTCAACTGAAAACACAAAACCTAAAATTGTCCAGACACTTTGGTGATGGATGCTTTAGAATTCATATGTTAATCATTTTGCTAAAGGTATGAGAGAGAACAGGTCATAATATCTTGATGTTTCTTTTTGTAATAGCTAGCTACTTAAAAATATTCAGTAATACAAGAGAGAGAAAAGGTGTTTTATGAATTAAAGTAATAGTAAGGGCAGTAATGTTTCCAGGGATGCAGTACAATGGGTTTTGGAAAATTAGAAATATTTAGTAGAATTATTGATAAGTACAGAATTTTAATATTTTACGCTCATAAGGTCCAGTGTTAAGACTTTGCTAGGTGAACTGGTGAGTTAGCCTCTAGCATGTGTACATTTTTAAGGTACGTGTGTTCCATGAGCATCAGTAAAGCACTGCTATGTTTGTGTGAACTGGGTTTGACTTTCTTTAGGTGAGCAGTGGAATCTTATTTTTGTTATGGGAAGTGTAAAAATGAACCAATGAAATGTGGTGTGATGCTTTGTCTCTTTCAGAAAGATGAAGGTAGTGATGCTAGTTTGAGTGATAGTCACATATCCCCTCCAGCCAAACGTACCTTGAAACATGCTGATCCTGTGTGCAAAGACAAATCAAAATCACGCAGTACTGGACAGCGAGAGGAATGGAGCATTTCAGCTGGACAGTCCAGGTAACCTGGTGCACTGACTGAAAAGGCAAAGTTCTGTTCATTTTAGTAAACTTAGTAAATCCACTTACATTGACTGTGAGAGAATGTGCATTATATTGAAATAGTATACTTTTGCATCATGCTATTGTTGAACTATTTTCCTATAGTCTACAGTCTTCTGGAATGAGAACTATGTGAATCCTATGGGTTGTGTTCCTCCTTATGTGACACCACTTTATCTGTTAAAATGGGAATGGTGGAATGTGTTAGGGTCCAGTTTTACGTTTTTTGTGCATCCAGAACTCTTGATGACTTCATTAGGAGTTCTTTGTGTTCAGAATTAGCAGCTGACCCTAAATTTAAATTAGGAAATCTGTGTGTTTTCAGCCTCTTGTATACAAGATGGTCCAGCCTTCTCCTTTTCAGTGTTTTTTCAGCCTCTCCATTGTTAGACAACTCATGGCTGACTCAGGAGTTGAGTACATTAGAAGCAGGCCAAAGTACTATGCATTCCATATAGCCAAAACCAAAGGAGACATTTGTTTCATTTTCTGACCGATTGATTTAATTTTAAGAAAAAGTTTCCAGGTTTAAAGAAGTTCTTCAGATTGGATGCAAGTAATTATGTGAGTATATGGACACCAAGCAAAAGCCTCACGCTGTTGTGACTGGAACAGCTTGTTTGAACACTGATCTTGGCCCTTGCAACTGCTACTGCATATTGTATAGGACTAGACCAGGGTCTCAAAAACGTGGCCTGCAGTCCGCATCCGGCCCGTGGGATTGCCCCCCATGGCCCCACCAACCCCCTGCCGCTCCCTGAAGCGGCCAGCACAATGTCCCTGCAGCCCGAGGAGGGCGGGGGGGCGCAGAGGGCTCTGTGCATTGTTGCATGGCTTCCAGCCACCGCCCCCCCCATCTCCCATTGGATAAGACAGGTGATTATTTACACTGAGAACTATATGACTACAGCTTATTATATAGCTTCCTTCAGAAATCATCTTGGAGCATATACAGCCACCTCTGATATGCTGGGTCATTTAACAGTCTACACCGGTACTATTCAACAGTTTAGCTGTTAGACCAGATGTAAAGAATACATTGTGGATTGATTTAAGTCAGAGCAATTTAAATCACCAATTTTAATCATGATTTAAAGCAGCAAACTGGAAACCTTGTTTAAAATTGATTTTAATCATATTTTGCTTTTGGGCTTTTTAATTTTCCTAAAGAAAGGTTGATTCTCATTTGTTGATAAGCAATAAGATATGCTGAATTGCAACTCCATATAGTCTTTATGCTAAATTTTTAGTGCTTCTTTTTGCTAATCAGAGGGATACACTATATTGACACACATTTATTTAAACAATTACGTAGCTAACTTGAATTTATTCATATTCTTAGGTCTTACATTTTTATGTTCGAAAATGGTGAATTTCTTAATTATTAGATTTTTTTTACTTGTGATTTGTCAAACTCTCTTTGGATGGAAATTCAAATACAATTAAAATGCACAATTTTTAAAATTTTTTTAATAAACTTCCTTTAATGTGCTGGATACACAAAAAGTATCAAAGTTTATCAAAACAGTTTTAAATGTAAAATATAACTTTTTTATTAAAAAAAAAAGAAAAAAGGAAGTATTATCTATAGTTAGTGAATTGAACTGGTAGTGTCTGTCACCTGTCCATCAAGATTTTAGAACTAGTGTAGGTCTCATCCTTTCAGACCTAATTTTATTGATAGATTGTAAGAGGAAAACAAGCTTTCCTGCTTTTTCAATTCCCAGTTGGTCTCTTAACTTTGAATGAACTAATCATTGAACTGAACTAGTTGAATAAAGTGAAATGAAAAAAAATCTTCTCCCTGCACCTGCAGAAGAGATGACTGCTATCAAAAACATTGATCACTTCAGAAAACTCCAGTTCCAGATGCTTATTCTGTGACTTCCACCAGTCCAGTGGTTTGACTTTCTTTAAAATGGGTAGCAAATATGTACTGCTTAATATTATTTTTTGTATTTAATGTAAACAATTATAGTAGACTATAATAAGTTTAGGCTTACACATAGGTTGTCAATTTCAAATTTAAATAACTTATTTTTTAAAAATAAACGTGTATTTTAATTTAAATAAAATCTGAGGGTTTTTTATAATTGACCTTGGACGAATATCACTTAGATGAACTCAATTTGCCTGAACTGAAATTTGGCCAGGACATTGGAGGTAACATCATTGCTCCTTAAGAAGTGCTACAATGTGTCTGATGACTGGATCTTGGTCTGTTACAGAAACTAGATTTAAAGTAGAAAACTGAGATTAAAATAAAATTTTAGCAATGGGCTACTTAAACAAGCCCAGAATAGCCATGCATAATAACCTGTGTGGAGATTCTGCTTTTTGGTATTAAGCAACAAATACATGTGACCATAAAGCCATTACTAATGTTTGTTTGTCAAAAATGCCTGAGAGGGTCATGATTTGCAGATGCCATTCTCGTATGTGTTCCTGTCCATCACTGTGACAAAGTTTTGAGGTCTACCATGGTGAGTCCCTTGTTTTATGAAAAATTGGTATCCCTTTTCCAGGTAAATAATAGCAGAAACCCATGTCCTAGTTTAAATCCATCTCTTCAGAAGTAGAAATTTTTGCAAGAGTAAAGGGACAGGGGGGCCTGGGTCAAATGATTTCCCTTTCCCTTTTTCAGCTGGTTAATTTATTCACTTTCCAACCTAAAATCAGTTGTCCCCACCGCCTTCCAGTGTGCACAACAGTTATTGCAGTTCAGTGGTCCTTATACACATTGTAAAGCACTTAAGATCCTTCAGGATGACAGGCGCTATATGAATATAAATTCTTGATTTGACTAATCTATTTTGATTTTATATGTACTGGTACCAACACGTTATTTTCAGCTAATATTCTATCATGATTTTAGGGCATTTGTACATTTTAACTCTAACAGTTTAACTTATGTTTTAATAAGTTAGTCTTAACAGATGAGAAATATAATCTTTTACTCTAATGTAAAAATCAAGACTGAATATATGGTACAATAATTGTTAACCCATGTAATTGCTGGAAGAGAGTTGGATCATGTTTTGGTTCTCATACCAACCCTGTGGGAGTCAACTTTCCTTTGGAAAACTAACTTTAAAAAAAGAAACACAGAATACGTACGATTGAGGTCTTAAGTAATATTTTTACTGTTGATTTAAGTAATCTTGATTTGTCAGTCTCTTTCCCTTCAGTTGTTAGATTTGTTAAATAGATTTAATTTTTTTGTTCATAACTTTGCCCTGCACGTTTTTATTGCTTTTGTTTTTATTGCTTTTGCTTTTGTTTTCATTGGTTTCAGTTATCCACCAAAACATTAAGAGTTTAAATGGTGTTTGCTTTTGAGTAACAGCAGAACCACAGTTTGTGGAACCTGAGTGTGGCTTATTTAACAGGAGGGGACATAAGTCAAGTGGTGTAGCCTATTAGTGGAACAGATATTGATATATTTTTTCAGTATGGTGATACTAGTTAAAATTGTTTGTTGGTATAAAATAAAATATTAGTACAATGTTAAGAACACAAGGACAGGACAGTCCAATGGTCCATCTAGCGCAGTATCCTGTCTTCTGACAGTGGCCAATGCCAACTTCAGTTCCAACTTCAGATGCAAGCCAAATTCTTGAGAGTATATTTTACAAATGCTTTAAATTATGGTCAGTGTATAACACTTAAGGGTTTCTATTTCAAAAGTGTTGGTTGCATTGTAGTTTTATATAGTAAATAAAAGGTTGATATATTTTTCATATTTAATATAATTGTTTTCCAGGTTAACGTCTCAGGCTGGTGCTACATTACCAACTGGACGTAGCTTATGTGAGTGTTTTCCCTATGGTTATTTTATATCTATATTTAATCTTAACTACTTTTATATTGATGATTCTCAAATGTATATATTTTGACACCTTCATTGGTGTGTTTCTCCCTGTGTTTACAAGAAACTGTTTTCTCTCAGATTCCTTCAGATAATTTATTGGATGCTTCCTTTGGGCATGAGTAAGGTTAAGATTCTGTTACAGGTATTTTTAGTAAAAGTCAGGGACAAGTTGCAGGCAATAAACAAAAATTCATGGAAGCCTGCAGCTAGAGCCCTGGATGGGCACTAAATTTGTATCCACATCCGATCGGCAAACATGGGCCATGAATATAAAGTGGATATCCACAGATTAGCAGGGCTCTACCTGCAACCTGTCCCTGACGTTTAGTAAAAATACCATGGGAGGAGGACGGGGACAAACAGAGCACTGCCAGGACTGCTGGAGCTTGCAGCTGCCCCAGCCTCACAGGTGCTCCTGCGGGAGGGGTTAACTGCTGCTGCTCCACCCCTAGCCACTGCTCTGGCAGCGGGCAACCACTGCTTCAGTGGGCCCAGGGCTGGCTACTGGTCAGCTGATTCAGGGATCACTGCTCCGGGACTGGCTGCTGCTCCAGTGGCCCTGGGGCTGACCGCTGGTCAGCTGTTCTGGTGGGCGGCCCCGGGGCTGACAGCTGCTCCAGCCCTGCCTAGAAGAAGTTACAGAGATCACTCCTGCCACCTGGAACAGTGTTCCTGTGAATCTTCACCTTAGGAATTTGCCAGTTCATTTCAAATCTCAACTGAAAATGTATCCAGTTTTCATGTCTATACTTCTTAATTTCTCTCTCCTTCAGTTCTGTATTGAGTCTGTGAGTATATTCAATTCCATTAAGTATTTTGGTAAACATTATTAATTACTTTTATAGTGCCTAAAGAACCATCTAAAATGGGGCTCCATAGTGCTAGGCACTGGACAGATAGCATACATACAATAGATTTCTATGCAAAATAAAACTCTATCAGTAATATAAAACCTTTTGATACTGTACTTTAAGGAAAGTGTAAGAACTGAAACTGTGCTAAGGGAGGATGACAGTCATAATGTTAACTTTAAAATACTGAATTTTTGGTGTTCAAATACAAGCTTACCACAAAATAATATATATTTATGTAAAAGTAACTAGCCCAAATGGCACAGAAGTACAGTTAGTAAAATAACATTAGTAGGGACTTAAAACGGGTATCCCTTACTACAGTAAATGTCAGGATGCACATTCATGGGGAAACTGACTCTGGATCTTAGTATCATTTGGTTTCTTATCCTTGCTAAGTAATCTGATCATTGAATTCTTGTTTGTAAAAATGTTTTTTCCTGCATTTTGAAGTAGTAATACAAATTTCTCTTAGCTCTCAAAAGCCATTCCCTTCGAGGGGAAAAAAAGGGAGATGGGGACCATGCTTGCATAAACGGAGATATAGAAGTGAGAAAAAGTTGTCGGTCCAGGAAAAACAGATTTGAAACTTTGAATCAGAGTTTATTGTTTGATCAGCTAGTAAACAGGTATGTGTGGATACTTCAGTTGTACACATCACAAAGCATCCTGATGTTTTTTTAAAAATAGTTAGAACTGCAATACATGGCTTTCTATCTAAACGTCATTTAAATAAGTGATCAACCGTATCAACAATGGTTGGAAGTTAAGTACATCTTGCTTGTATGGCTGAATTATAAAATGTCAACAAGTTCGTAGCTGTTTCTTTACCACTTGTTAATAATGAAATACTGCATACAGGACTGGTGTCACTTTTTGACTTTACAGTGCAGATAAAGTTGATCAGAGAGGAAGGCACAGTCTGTTGATCTGAACACAGGAGTGGGAGCCAGGAATTCCTTGCTTTGAAAGTGGTTTCCTCTGTGGCTTTGGGCAAGTCACTTAACCTCTCTGTCGCACTTTTCTCTTCTATAAAATGGGTATAATATCTACCTTTTGAGAGATACTGAGTATCTGTGGTTGCAAAATGTTTTAAACATGAAAAATGTTCTGTAATTGCTAAGTATGATCTTTATTACTGATAAATGTATTCTGCTGAACTTTAGTTTTTCACAGAAACTGCTTTTTTCAATGTGCTCAGTAACCAGGTAGTTACTGAGTACAGTGGAAAAAAAATTATAAGTTTCTCTTGAGTTACTTTTTCCCTGGTTGCTTTCCTAATACTATATTGAGGAGCAAGAGGAGTTGAATAAAGAGTTCAAATGCAATTTACTATAAAGATGGTAATATAAGATCGTGATACTGATGCCTGCATTTATGTATACATTGATCCAGAGTGTCCAAAATTATGAACAATGAATTGAATGTATCCAGATCAGATACATTGTGCATCAGAAATACTTAGTAGTATTGATTATAAATTCAAAGGGAGAAAAAGCCCTTGGGTGACATTCTGTCACTATTAACGTTAATGGCAAAACCTTCATCATTTTTTCTTATTTTTTATTTTGTATATTAACAGTTCCATTCCATGTAATAGAAATCGTATAAGGCTTTTTGCAACTTAAATAGAGAGAAACTTAGTATTTACACAAGTATACAATAATAAATTGATCCATGGAAGTCCCTAAAGTTGTATTGACAAGACTTGCCACTAATCGCTTTCTTCAACTTTATGGTATCAGTCACGTATTGTGTTTGATGCTTTTCTACTCTTTATTTCCATCTTCTGTTTTGTCAATTGGTAGTGTTGGTTCAAGTCTCTTATTATCTCATTTAGGTTCAAACTTCTGTTTTTCTTACATTTAAATGCGTAACCTATTTGTTAGTTGTCCTGTCAAAACTCTGCATGATATTAAGCTTTTGTCCTTTTTCCTCCTCTCTGTTTTCCTTATTATAACATCTTGATTTTCAGTTTAATTTTGACTCTTGTTGAAGGGGTTTCTCCCTTCCTTAGTGTGACAACTTTATATACATACTAACAGGTTTGGTGGCAGGGAATGACCATCTTCCAACAATTCCCTAAAGTTCCACCAGACTTCTAAATACAGTACAGACCCGTTTATGCGCGGATGTCGGGAGTCAAGCCATCACGACCGCGTGTTAACGGAACACGCGTTAAGAGGGCCATGCTGAAAAAAGCGTCTATGATTCACTTAGCAGAAAATAACGGCGTTATTTTTGCTCTTTCTGGCTCGTATTTTTTTTTCTTTCTTATGAAGTCTGTCATTTGCTGCAGATGAATGATTTCTATATTTTCCCACTTTTTGCTCCTCCATAAATCTTACAACAGTTTCTACAGCACTAAGGGCTTCTGTGGCTGAAGTTTTGACCTTTTCAACGACGTCATCGCCATCACTTTCGCGGTCCGACGTAGCCTTGCAGCCTGTTAATATTTCTTCCTCGGACAGAAACTCTGAAATTGGGCAATCTTCATCCATCTCCAGCGACTCGGTAATGATTTCCGGCGACGTATCCAAACTAAAATCTTTTATCATTTGAAAGAGAAGTTTTCCTTTATCCTCTTTTTGTCTGCGTGCGTGTTTGTAGGGTGTCTTCTTCCGAAAATCCTTCAAAGTCTGGCTCTGAATGAGTGCCACTGCTGGAGTTTTCTGAGTCTGAGCCGTCTTTGACAGAAAAGGCATCACCAAGACCTTCATCCAGCAGTTTTCAATGGACTTTTGTTTTACTCCATCCCAAGCTTTTTTAACTAAATAATTTCCTTCATGTTTAACTGTTTCAGGAATTCGGAAATACCTGAAGACATACAAGACATGATCGCCGAAATCAGCTCCCGTCGATAATTGTTTTTTAAAATTCTGAATAACGCCCTGGTCTAAAGGTTGAATTTTTGATGTTGTGTTGAATGGGAGGTATAGCACTTGAATTTTTCCATCGCTCGATACCAGTGATTCGGCTGGAGGATGGGCTGGACAATTGTCAAGTAGCAAAAGTGCTTTGGCTTCGAGTGTCTTCGACCGCAGATGCTGACGAACAGCTGGAACAAAGCTGTTGTGGAACCAGTCATCGAAAATGTGTCTTGTAATTCAAGCATTTTTGCTGTTAGCGTATATTACTGGCAGTTTGGCTCTATTGAGGTGATTAAAGCAGCGAGGGTTATGAAAGCGGCCAACGAGAAGAGGGGCAAGCTTATGGCTGCCCATCTTATTATTACGAAAAAGAAGAGTGACACGATCTTCAATCTTTTTAAATCCAGCTGTTTTCTCTGTCTCGTAATTAAAGGCTGAAGTCTTATCAGGTAGCAGTTTTGCAAATAAAGCTGTTTCATCACAATTATAAAGTTGTTCTTGGTAGTCTTCATTTTGTAAAATAGATTTTAACTCGGCGGGAAATACGTTTGCAGCCGATTCGTCGGCTGATCGGCTTTCTCCAGAAATCAATACCTGCGCTATGCCATGATGCTTTTTAAAACGACTTATAAACCCCTTGCTGGCTTGGAATGATTCATCCCCTGTTAAATTTCCAAATTTTGTTGCTTGGGCTTGAAGAATTGGCCCACTTAGCGGCATTCCTTTCAGCCTTTTCTGAGCAAACCATGTGTGCATGGCTTTGTCGAATAGCGCACACGTTTTCGCTTAAGCCCTGTGACAGAATCGATATTTTGTACAAAGCCATTCAGCTTAGATTCGTTTTTTAGCCATCCTCGGAGAGTAGATTCAGCAATCCCAATAGCTTTTGAAACTTTGGCCTCAGTTTCTCTGCTATTTACTCGATCTATTGCAGCTAGCTTTTCTTCTACAGCGTAGGAATGCTGACGCTTGTCCTCTGCCATTATATTAGGCCTACTGTTAAAATTTTCTAATGTAGTATATGTATTACTATATAACTGCTATATATTCTATATCTATCTAGTGTGACCATGACTAAGCGTGTGTGATACGTCTTCACCAATATCGGTAAAGACATACAACACATTTCCGCTCTGCACTTCATGTCGATTTCTATGTCAGTGAGTTAGTGAGCAAATCTGTAGCGCTACATAGCAAGTTCCTGTTCCGGGTGTTAACGAGTCTTGCGTGTTAAATAGGTAGCACTGGGAGGCATGGCGCTACCGTGCGTTAAGTGGATTCGCGTGTAAATGGGTCTGTACTGTAGTTATTTTTACCTCCATTGATTTCAGGATTTCACACTTTAGATTTACCTTTAAAGTGCTGAGTGGAAATGACTGAAAGTTGATACCATTTCCAACTGTTATGCAGCTTTAGTACATTTCCAGTGGACAAATATCCACAGTACACAAACCTTTACCACAGCTAGCAATAATTTGACAGTCATGACAAATAAGTAGATGAGTGATTTGGCCTGGCTGATGACTTGTCATCTCCTTCCTGAGAAGTGGCCCGTCCTGCTCAGTCCGTAGCACCATCAGTTTAACACTTTAAAGGCATTTAAGGTAAAAGTCCTCTTGAAGAGCTTGCAGTCTAATTATACAATGATTAAGTTAAGTGATGCAACAGAGGCAAATTAATGAGCAGTGGAGTTCTATATATGTCTCTTTCATTTCACATCTTTGGTTATTTTAAAAAAAAAATCTCTATTTGTTAGCCCTTGCCTCAGAGAAATGTTGAAGTTTTATAGAGCTTACAGGACTGAGGAACATTTACAGGAGTGCAGCGTTGCTACCTGTGCTACTCTGGTTATGTGGATGAAAAGCTTCAGGCTCACAGGCTGTCAGTCTGGTACTTTTCCGAAGTATACCATTCAGACTCTCCAGATTTAAAAATTAACCCCCACAACTGACAAAGAGAACGCACATTTTAAATTAAATGTGGTATTAGAGTTTGATTCAAAGCCCATAAAATAATCATTTTTTTTCTTATGCAGACTTTGTATATTTTTACCCTCTTCTTTCAGTTTTCTTTATTACGGATGACTATTTTTAGTTTAATTGATGGATTCAAGGAGTTGCAGGAGAGACTGAAATCAAATTGTAGTTAATCTGTAGATTTTATTCCATATTTAATTCAAAGAAATTATAATTTGAGTGTAGTGCATTACATAGAATTATTTATATGTGTAAAACTTCTGAAGCTCTTCTATTTTAAGTCTGAATATTTGTCTTTTTTATGTTAAATATTGTGTATATTTAGTACTGCTGAAGCTGTACTACAAGAAATGGACAATATTAACATCAGGCGGAATAGGCGGTCTGGAGAAGTAGAACGGCTGCGAATGTGGACAGACACAGAATTTGTAAGTTCAGAATCTGTCAAATTTTGGATAAAAGTAACATCCAGTCACTATATGTATATTTTTATAACTCTCCATAGGTCAGTTGCCTACAGTATGTTAAAATTCTAAAGCATTTTTCAACTCCTAGCTAATGCTGACTGTTATAAATAAACACTGACACTAGCTAGGTGTATTTAACTTTAGAAAGAAATTAATATGTCATCCTGTTTGGTCAATGGGGAATTGACTGATGCATTCTCATATCGTGCTAGTGTTGTTAAATTGGAGGGGAAGCATGGTTTAGTGGTCCAAAAACAGGACTAGGCACCATGATGGCCTGAGTTCTAAACACAGGCTTTGCAATTGACAAAATCTGTGGCCCTAGGAGAGTCATTCCTCAATCCTCCTCGTTTGTAAAATGTGAATACTTAACCTACCTCTCAGGGTTATTTGTTGGTAAAGCACATGGAAGATGGAAAGCACTACTTTCCATTGATTAATGAGCAAATTCATTTTGTTCTAGGAAAACATGGACATGTATTCTCGAGTGAAGAGAAGGCGGAAATCACTGAGAAGAAATAGCTATGGAATTCAGAACCACCACGAAGTGTCCACTGAAGGGGAAGAAGAAGGTATAGATTGTACAGATTAACTATAGGGCTTCATTTGAAACTTACCGTGTAGAAGAAATGACTGCTTAAAATAGCTGGTGCATTGATACAAATATTGCACAGTACTACTGTACTGTACTGTAATTCTCTGTATACAGAGAATTAGTAATAATTTGCTTTTGCTTAATAGAAAATGAACAGGGCCATTGGAAATACACAATATAGAAATTCTGCTCTTTAGCAAAGATTTATGGTGTCCGCAGGTTTTCAGTATACTGCTGAAAAGGATCTGAGAGTTATAGTGGATCACAAATGAACTAAAGCTTATGTTTTAAAAAAAAAAAAAAGTTTTTGTTAAATTGGCATTACAAATATGGAACAATTTAAACCAGATTTCCTGTATCTTAAAACTGAAACAGTTGCTTTGGGTAGTGTAAATTCTGAAACTCAGTGGAGGCAATTTAAATAATATTAACTGTTATAGTAGTGATTATTTTAGAAGAAACATCCAGCTGATATCTTTAGCCTGTGTGTTTAGGTTTCTTTCAAAGAGCTTTTAATAGGAATTAGGTTGCAAATTTTGAAGTTGTAATTATTTTAGTATTTTATCAAAAATTTGATTTCTTTTGATTATCATAGGAATTTTGGGAGAATGAAAAGAAGAGCAAAGGTATTCTAGGTTTTTGGAAATCATAGAATTGTATGGTCAGAAGGGATCTAGTGAGGTCATCAAGACCAATCCCCTGTGCTGAGGCGAGACCAAGTAAATTTAGACCATCCCCGACAAGTGTTTGTCCAGTGTGTTCTTAAAAACCTCCAAATGATGGGGATTTCACAACAGCTCTTGGAAGGCTATTTCAGAGCATAACTACCCTCATAGTTAGAAAGATTTTCCTAATATTTACCCTAAATTTCCCTTGCTGCAGCTTAAGCCTCTTACTTCTTGTTCTACTTCAGTGGACATGGAGAACAATTGATCACTGTCCTCTTTATAATAGTCCTTAACATATTTGAAGACTGTTATTAGGTCCCTGCTCAGTCTTCTTTTCTCAAGACTCAACATACCCAAATCTCTTAACCTTTCCTCTTACATCAAGTTTTCTAAACCTTTTATCATTTTATTTGCTGTCCTCTGGACACTCCAGTTTGTTGACATCTTTCCTATGTGTTGTGCCCAGAATTGAACACTGTACTGCAGGTGCGGTCTCACCAATGCTGAATAGAGCAGGACAGTTACCTCCTGTATCTTACATTCAATACTCTTGTTAATACACCCAGAGTATTAGTCTTTTTTGCAACTGCAGCACATGGTTGACTCATATTCAGTTTTTGATCCACTATAACTCTCAGATCCTTTTCAGCTGCTGGCACGGAGTTACAGTTTCAGTACTCTGAATGAAGCCAGTCAGGACACTAGTGTAATGTGTCTCCCCTCAGGGTGCACACTGACCAGGGCAAGAAGCCTCCTTGGCTTCAGCGTTTCCTGGGTTTGACGTTGGAGCAGTCAGCATCCCTGTTCACACTGTGAGCTTCCCACAGTGAGTCTACCTGGGTGGGACACCTGGGGAAGCCTTACACACCCACAAAGGGCCATGTGCCCCAACTTTGCAGTCAGCAGTGACTCTCTGCCAGTGTTGTAAAACAGAAGAGTTTATTAGTCGTCGGGAACACAGCGTAGAACAGATCTTGTTAACACAGAAGCCAGGAAGTTATAGCAAAGTCCATCTTGAGGGGCTCCAGAGCCCTGGGCTCTTCTTCTGACTCCCAAACCAGCAGACGGACTCCTTCCAGCAACCCAGCCTCAGTCATGCCCAGCCACCCCATCTCCATGCTTTGTCTCTTTCCCAAGCAAACAGGTCACCTAGTCTCTTTGTTCTCCAACACCTTTGTCTGGCTCCTTGTAGAAGATGGGCTCTGGCCATCGGTTGCGATGATACAAAGTGTTGGCCATTCTTTGTGCCCAGGCAGCCATTCGGTAGTCTAGGAGTCGCTGCAATGATCACACACGCTTATCCTTCCACCTAGATACTTGAGTAATACATTGGGAAAATTGAAGTGCGCACACAGTATTCAGAGAAAACATTAAGAACATTCTTACTTTATCCCAGCAGTACTATTACCTAGCCATTTTGTAGCTGTGAATTTTATTTTTCCTTTCTAAAGCAAGTATGTTGCACTTACCTTTATTAAATTTCGTCTTGCTGAATTCTGAAAAAATTTCCAATTTGTCAAGGTCGTTTTGAATTCTAATCCAGTCTTCTAAAGTGCTTGGAACCCCTCACAGCTTGCTGTTAGCTGCATATTTTATAAGCATACTCTCTGCTCCATTATCCAAGTAATTAATGAAAATATTGAATACTACCAGACCCGGTACTGACCTGTGGGGGGGACCCCATTTCATATGCCTTCCCAGGGAACCATTGATAACTGTTCTTTGACTATATGGTCTTTCAACCAGTTGTGCACCCACTGTATAGTAATGTCATGTAGACCACTTTCCCTAGTTTGCTTATGAGAATGTCATGTGGGACTGAAAAGTGTTACTGAAATCAAGATATATCACATCTTCTGCTTCCCTCCATCCATTGGGCCACTAACCCGGTCAAAGAAGGAAATTGGGTTGATTTGGCATGATTTTTTCTTGGTGAATCCATGCTGGCTATTCCTTATAACCTTATCATCCTCTGGGTGCTTACAAACTGATCGTTTAAAAAATTGTTCAAATATCTCTCCATGTATGAAAGTTAGGCTGACTGGTCTATAAATCTCCAGATCCTCTTTGTTCCACTTTTAAAAGATAGATACTATGTTTGCCAGTCTGCTGGGACCTCACTTGTCCTCCATGGGTTCTTGAAGATAATTCTTAACGGTTCTAAGATTGTTTCATCTAGTGCCTTAAGTACCCTAGGATGAATTTCATCAGGCCCTGCCAACTAGAATACATTTAATTTATCTAAATATTCTTTAAACTGTTTGTTTCCTGTTTTGGCTTGCATTCCCTCCCTGTTTTTTTAATATTAATTGTGCTGAGTGTCTACTCCTCATTAACCCTTTTAGTGAACACTTCAGCTTTCTTGATGTGTAATCAGTTATTAACTCTTTCCTCGCTACTCTTTCCCTCATCATTCTCTTGTTCCTAATGTATTTTAAAAAACCCCTTGTCTTATTGTCTTCTTTATCCCTTGCAAGGTGTAACTCATTTTGTCTTAGCCTTTCTGATTTTGTTCCAACATACTTGTGCTATTCTTTTGTGCTCCATCCTAGCAATTTGTCCATGTTTTCACATCTTATAGGATTCCTTTGTGATTTGCATGTCATTTAAGAGCTCTTGATGGAGCCATATTGGCATCTTACTATTCTTCCTATCTTTCTTTTGCATCGGGATGATTTGCAGTTGTGCCAGCAATGTTGACTCCTTGAGAAACTGCCAGGTCTACTGACCTCCCTTTTCCCTTAGATTTTCATCTCATGGAACCTTACCTATTAATTCTCTGAGTTTGTTAAAATCTGCTTTTTTGATTTTCACTATCCTAATTCTGCTGCTCTCACTCCTCCCTTTCTCCTTAGAATAATGAAATCTATCATTTCATGGTCACTTTCACCAAAATTGCCTTCCACCTTAGGATTCGCAATGAATTTCTCCCTGTTGGTCAGAATTAAGTCAAAAATAGCTGCCCATCTGGTTATTCATCCTTTTTGTCCCCCCGTCCCCCCCCCCCCAAAAAAAAAAAAAAAAAAAAGTTGTTCCCTGTGCATGCCAAGAACTTATTGGACATTTTGTGTTTTGCTGTATTACTTTTCAAACAGATTCTGAGTACTTTAAGTCCCTCACTACTTCTGGGTCTTGTGTTTTAGATATTTCTGTTATTCTTCAAATGCCTCATCCACCTCCTCTTTTTGATTTGGTGTGTACTGTAGACCCCCTTCCATGATATCATCCATATTTTTCCCCCTTTTGTCTTTACCCAGAGACTTTCAACTGATCTGTCTCTCAGCCTCCTCCTTGATCTCAGAACAAGTGCATATATTCTTGCAACACCTCCTCCCTTTTTCTCTGCCTTGTCTTCCTAGTTATACTGCTCTATACCAATATTCCAGTCATGAGTTTTATCCCACCAAGTCACTATGCTGCCAGTTAAGTCATCATTTAGCCTGTGTATTTATATTTCCAGTTCTTCCTGTTTATTGCCCATACCCTTGGCATTTGTGTTGACATCTGAGATATTGAGCAGATTCCCATGCTGATTATTCTCTTATTGCACCTGAGATCCTACTGTAATTTTCCATGCCTCCCCCCCATGAAGTTCTCCCAAACATCTAGCCTTCGGTTACAGTTGCCTTTTTTATGCTTACCTGTGGGCTTTTGTCACCTGTCTTCTTTGAACCTACTTTAGAGCTTTCCTCGCTTAATTATTTAGCATGTGCCTAGTCGTCTAGCCAAGCAATGGCATTTCAGTGGCTTGATGCAGTTCTTCTAGGCCATCACTGAACCTAGTCAGCAGGCATTCATCGACAATGTGCATCATCTGTGTTGTGACGCAGCTGCACAAAGGGCTGTCATGAAGGCCCCAGTGATACTATTTGGCTGCACAGGGGCCTTGCCCAGTCCGGAACCTGTTCAACAGGGACCATCGGTGATGGGGCAGGTCAAAACCAGGAGGGCAAATTGTGGGGTCAGCAACAAGGGACTGGTCGGGGATTATAATAGATATTCATTCCTCTCGCCAGAGTGTTTCCGCCCTCACATCCTGGCGTGGCAGATGAGACCATAATGGGTGACGTGACAGCAACGTGCAGCTGGTGGCTTAAAAAGGTCATTGTGCAGCGGCAGGCTTGGGTTGGCGCGTTCTTTCTCCAGCAACTTGCCAGTGGCAACCTCTCGTCTGATAGGAGGAGGAGCAATACTGCTCAGAACTGGAAGCCATGGGAGTGGAGTCGGACACAGGGTGCTGGAGATGATACTCATGGCAGCATGTAATTGTGTATCCACCAGTTTGGTGTGTGACGATCAACTCCAAACTGGTGCGCAGTACTTGGCCACCGAATATGAGGTGGCAAGAGCTGACATCCGCAAAGTTAGATCACCCCATGATGAACCTGCCAGTTTGCTAAGAAGATTGTTGCACGTCTTAACTTTAGCTGCTGTCGTCTTCACGAGGACATGGTAGCTCAGTGTGCGGTCTAAAGTCACATCTAGATAGACTGGTTCTACTTCATGCTTCACCTTCTGACCATTCAGATAAACGTTCAGTTCTCGGGTTGCACTGGCATGATGAAGATGGAACAAACTGGAGACTGTTTTTATGATGCTTGGCTGGAGATGCCAAGTCTTACAGTGGTCAGCTAACTTTGTCATGTCCCAGTTTCAGGTGGCATCAAGCTCGTGGAATGTCCTGGCCTGGGTACCGCAACTGATGTTGTCTGCATAAATGAACTTTTGTGACTCTGTTGTTGGCGGGTCGCTGATGTAAACTTAGGTTGAACAGGGTTGGAGAAAGCACAGAGACCTGGGAGGTAACCCATTGCCTTGTCTCCAAGCACTCCTCTTCTCCCCCATATGGACTCTGAATTGCCTATCACGGAGGAACAGTTAGTGATGCCTGTAACCCAAGGTAGCAGGACCTGTGATACCTTCATGATCAGGCCAGTGTGCCATACCATATCGTATATTGTTGTTAGATCGATGAAAACAGTGCCTGTTTTCAAGTTTCTCTGGAAGCCATTTTCAACAAATGTGGTCATCATGAGTACTTGGCTATAGCACATGCGACCTCGGCGAAAGCCGGCTTGGTCAGGGCTCAGAATTCTCTCCATGTTGGGTAATATGTGCTGTAGGTGTGTGGATGAGTTGGGGCTTGAAGATGCTCTTTCCCTTCTTGGTAGGTGGACCCCATCTCCTTCCAGCAGTCCTCCTTCGTGGAATAGCATTCATGGTTGAGAAAGCTTCCTGGTTGCACAGATGGGGTCAACATGCATTCATCTTCAGGATGCATGTCCCCCTGTCTGGGACCTTACCCTCAGCCATGAAGATGGACAAGAACACAACCTTTATCCTTGCTCCCAGAGCCCTGTAGTCACTGCTGATCTGCTCAGGGTCATACCTGGTAGTATCATTAGTGCCCACGTGGACGAGCGATATGGGGTAGTGGTCAAAGTTAATCAATAGCAATAAGACGGAAGTGATCCAGAAATACCATCTGGCTAACTCGCTTTGCATCATCAGCCATGTGTCTTACCAGCCATTTAGAGCTTGCATGCTTGTTAAATCCTGGGCCTTACACACAGCTGTAATGGGTGACTCAACCCATCACACTCAGCTGTCTGTAATCACTGACCTGTTCACAAAAAACTGAACTGCTCTTTCTCTTCAAAGAGCCCTGCTAGAAAGCACGTGCTGACTCACCTAACTGCAGGGCAACCTTCTTCAGACATTCAGTAACCAAACCTAGATTTCAAAACACAGCATCCAACCCAGAGTCCTACCACGCTCGCCAACAAGTTCCCAGCACAGAAAGTCCTTCTCTTTTGTCCCCTTCCCCACCAAAGTTAATCAGTAGCAGTAAGACAGAAGTGCCCCACAAATACTTACCAGCTGGCTAACTTCTTTAGTCTCCCAGCTGCCTTCATTTTACCAGCCATATATCTCAAGTAGGTAAGGGATTATTATTATTAAAATGAAAAACAAAACAATCCCCCAACTGGGTAAAATAAACTAATTTTATGTAAAACTACTTTGTAAATATGTAGAAATCTACTACATTTATTATTGTTATATCCTGCTGATTTTTCAAAAAAAAAAAAAAAAATCCTATAGAAGCCAGTAGGCAATTCGGCAAAACATCCCACAGATTTCCCCCAGTGGTGGTTCTAATTAGTGAAGAAAATGATCCTTATGCATTTAGAATTTATTTTGTGGATTTATTTTTGGGGAGAGCGTGAGAGGGGCAAGGTTGCTCTGAAAAATAAAGAAATAGAACTGTTCAAAATGTGTTTTGCTTTTTCTTTCTAGAATCTCAAGAGGAAGATGGAGATATAGAAGTAGAAGAGGCAGAAGGAGAAGAAAATGATCGACCTTATAATCTAAGGCAAAGAAAAACTGTGGAAAGGTACCAGGCACCTCCAATAGGTAAGGAATCAGGACCATAGATGACCTTTCTACTCGTGTTGATTTTAATGTCTCTTTTAGTGGACTTGCTCTTTGGTAGAGCTCAAAGATACCATACCTTTTTGACTGTTAAGTATTGTAACTGTTTTGCCCTGGTTTCTCTGGGTTACTGAATAAACATTGTCAGATTGTTAAAGCATGCAGTTGGACATGAGGAAATGAAGGTTTTTATTCCAGGACCTGCCACAGACTTGTTAAGTGACTTGCCAAAGGTCTCACACTTCTGCTCTGTTGTGTTGCCTTGTCAGAACAATGGACAAGGGGAGAGAATTTGGATAATTGCTTTTCATCCCTAAAGGAGCTTCTATGCAGAGTTCCATGGAGTTGCATCATGCTTCCCCTTTTGTTCAACGTGTATACAGGGCATCTGAGAAGGTTAATGAAACATAGACTGTGGTATATTCAATGTGGTGGTGGTACCAGTTCTATAACTCTCTAATCTGACCTACCTACTGCTCTTGCATGCCTGGCTCAGAGTCTGGCGTAGATGAGGACATAGATAAGAGCTAACGGTTAAAGCTCAATCTAGATAAGGAAATGGTGATCCTGGTAGGTTGGGGAAATCAGAATGGAAGATATGGTGATGGTTAAGTTTGTTCCTCTTAGTGAGTTTGTGTGCCCACCATTCATAACTAGAATGTGTAACTGGGGATAGTGTTGAGTCCGTTGGTGCTGTTAGTGTATCACAAGCAGCATTTTCGAGTCTTCGTCTAGATAAGAGATTGCAACTATTTCTTTTGGATGTAGATCTTGCTGCTGTTCATGCATATATCACTTCAAAATTAAACTACCACTGTGCACTGCACATAAGGGTACACCTTAAAACAACATGGAAACTGAAGCTGTTGCAGAATGTGGTGGCATGAATTCTGCCTATTTGAAAAACCATCTCTCTATCTCTGCTATATTGTGACAGCTGCAATCAGCTGAGGAGTTTGAAAAGAGATGGAACTGGTAATGGAGGCCCCTCATAAAGACCACACTATCTTTTTCATTCCTTCCCTTGATCTGAAGTAATCCAAATTTTCTGACAGTGAGGGCATGCTGCAAAGCCCATTTCTTCATGTGGCTTTTGGAGAGACAGGGTCACAGTAAAAGATGAGGATTGTGAGGAAGAGGGATATATATGGGCTTATTTTCATTATGGTCTTATTTGCTGGGTTTTGGGTGAGGTGTTTCTAATTTTCAGCAAAGTCTCCTAGAGCTCAAGATAGGCACTTTTTTGTATAGATTTGTCATTTAAAAAACAAAACAACAACTTATTTTCATTTAAGTAGATTGTCATGTGGTTACCCTTTTTTGTATTTGATGTTTCAAGCCTGTTACCTTTTTTGCTCAGTGCCAGCTCATCAAAAAAAGAGGGAAAATGCACTGTTCGATATTCACAGATCTCCTGCAAGAAGAAGCCATATCAGGTAAATATCACAAACTTTTTGTAGGTAGAAGACATTTGTGTTCCCTCAGCATATTTTGTTAGCTGTTGTATTTTGAAACTTTCTGTCCCTGGGTGATACTTATTAAACCCAAAGAATCAGAAGTAAGGCTCTGATTTTGCACTGAGCTTCATGTAGGTGGACTCCTGTGTTCATCCAAAACCTATGTAAGATAGAAAAGCTCATTGCAGGTTTGGGGCCTAAGTCTTTTTTTTAAAAGATCTTCTGTTTGTAACCTGTTTTTCTTGTATTGTCTGGAAATAATTGAAGAACAATTTAGCTGTATTTTCCTATGTTTAATAAAAAGAAATCCGTATAATAGCATTAGGGTGTTATAAATACAATGATTGCTGAATACTTTCATGGGAAGATGGTTGGTTAGTTAATCTGAATAATAGTATGAAGCAGTCTAGTGTGAAATAAAACTTTTAATTGCAGAAGTATATAGGAACATAGGAATTACGAGACTGGAACAGACCCAAGGTCCTTCTATTTTAGTATCCTGTCTCTTGACAGTAGCTCAGAACCAGATGCTTCAGAAGGTGTAAGAACATTGCAGTAGGTGGATTTGGGATAACCTGACCTCACCATAGGTCTCATCCTGTTCTTAAGCCCTGAAGCACAAGGTTTAATATCCCTTCCGAGATTGTTTTTCATTGCAACAAATCTAGATGTTCTTGATAGCCTTATAAATATCCAGTCCCATATTGAATCTTAAGTACTTGGCGTCAACCACTTTCTGAGGCAATGAATTCCTTAGTTTGATCACATGAATATATGGGTCTTGGATTGTGCCTTAGGATCACATTCTGATTGGGAAACATATGAAAATAAATGTCATGGTTGTATCATAATGCCAAGTAGAAGTTTTGTGTGATTAGCATTCAGCTCAGGAGAGGCCCAAGACTGGAATAGCGGGTGTGATACAGGTTCTTTGAAAGAGCTGTGTATACTGTAGCAGTCTCTAATAGTGCTATATTAGAGTATGTCTACACTGCAATAAAAGGCCCGTGGTTGGCCTGTGTCAGCTGACTTGGGCTCGTGGGGCTCGGGTTCTGGGACTATAAAATTGCAGTGCAGATACATGGGCTGGAGCCTTAGAGTTTGTAAAAATGAGCTTTCTACGAACTTAAATGAATAGAATATTTTTTTTTTAAACAAAAAGGCCTCCTGTGGTGTTTGCAACCCAAATATAATATCATGATCCTGTTCTACCTTTTAAGTGAAATGAAGTAGAAACTGATTGTAGACCACATTGAAATTGGCAGTTTTCTTCTTCTTGTCCAAGCTGACAGAAGAGTAGAGTGTGAATATGGGAAACAAATAAATAATGCTTACAATTCTTTCAGTCTGGATAATTTCCTGTGTTGTTTGTAAGATGAAAAAATGTAGTTTTTAAAGACCTGATTTTAAAAAGGATTTTGTCCATTAGTTTCAGCCAAGTTATTTTATCTCTTTAAACGAAATGGTGACAAAGCATTTCTTGAACAGATGCTCTTCTTTGAGTAGTGCCCCTATGGGTGCTCCACTCTGTGTTTGCTAGCTCCCCTTATACCTCTGATCGGAGATTTCTCATAGCAGTATCCGTTTGGCCTATGTATGTGTGCTAGTTGGGCCCGTGTCCCATGTCATCGTTATGTAGCCCTGCAGTGATGAACCGCCTCAGTTCCTTCTCAACCATCTCGGTCTGAGAGGGGAGCTCTGGCAGTTATCCCCGTTGAGATTTCCTCAACTTTGCCCTCATTTCTTACTCTAGTAGTTAGTTGTAGTAGTTATTAGCATTAGTTTAGTTCAGCGGTTCTCAAACTGTGGGTCGGGACCCCAAAGTGGGTCGCAACTCCCTTTGAATGGGGTTGCCAGGACTGGCTTAGACTTACTGAAGCCCAAGCCCCGCCACCCAGGGCTGAAGCCAATGCCTGGGGCTTCAGCCCTGGGTGGCAGGACTCCGGTTGCAGGCCCTCTGCCTGGGGCTGAAGCCCTTGAGCTTCAGCATTGGCCCTCCCACCCAGGGCAATGGGGCTCGGGCTTTGGCCCTCCCACCCAGGGCAGTGGGGCTTGGGCAGGCTCAAACTTCGGTCCCCCCTCCTGAGGTCGTGAAGTAATTTTTATTGTCAAAAGAGGGTCACGGTGCAATGAAGTTTGAGAACCCCTGGTTTAGTTATTTAGTTAGTAGTAGTAGTAGTTTTAGCTTCCTAGTTTTAAAAAATTTTTTTTAAAAAATCTCTATTATATATTATATTTAGATAGATACTGGTTAGCAGTTCTTGTTCACTGGGATGTTCTACCCAGTTCTCCCAGCTTCAAATGTTGTCTGTCTCTGTTGTGCTGGGAGGTGATCCTGGTAAGTGATGGGCACTCCTGCTGCATCTGTTGCCTTGGGGAAATGCACATCTGTCTGGCACTGAAATACAGAGCCAGAAAAAACAGGGAGGTAAAACTTTGTCTTCTCATGACCGAGAGCTCTTTACGCCTGGCTTCTGACCTGGGCCAAGGGTTCCCCCCTGTATACCGGTCTCCAAGCAAATCTTCTGCCTCCATGGTATTGGAGCCCCACTCCTCCAGGGCATCTAAGAGGAAGATGCAAGACTCCTCACAGAAGTCCTCAAGGGCCATGCCCTGGGCTCACCAGGTAGGGAATCTACCTCTAAAAAGGCAAGATGGTCTGTCTGTCTGTCGGTCTGTGTTCAGCTACTCTGGCACCATCTGCTCTCCAATCAGGTACCCATGAGGCTGCTGGTTCCTCAGGTACCCAGGGCACCGCTAGACTGAAAGACTGCAAAGCTTTCTTTGATCATTAGTACAGTTAACAGATTAAGGTGGCAAGAAGAACTCTTCCTCGATATTGAAGAAGCCCTATCGGGCTACGAAAACACTTCCCTTGGAGCACCCGAGACCCCCGGTACTGTTAGTGCCCTCAGCTACCATCACCTTGATGGAGAGCACAGACTCAGTACCCATGACACACTCGCAGGAGTTCCATTTCCCCCAAGACCTGGCTGTATCTGAGGGAACACCCGATTCTCTGCTGCTCAGCTCCAACATGCTGTCAGTACTGAGAACATAAAGATCACCTGAAGTTCACCGGTAACGACGGTTTCACCTCAGATCTCCAGGCGCTCCATCTTTCCAGAGTGAGTTTGAGAAAAAGGATGCTGACGAAGACCTTGCCTTGGTGTCTCAAATATCAACTCAGGGTTCTCTCACTCCGATAGAGGCTCCTTTCCAGAAGTTTTTGATGAAACTATAACTACTCGTGGTACAAGTTTCCAACCAACATGTCGCTGGTATGAGCACCTGTGGGTGCCACCTCCACCTTATGCACCTCCTTCTTGGCCATATTAGGCCAGCCAAAGGTCCCATCGCCAACAATTCTCCAGGGCATTGAGCATCAGTAGGGCTCTACCAAATTCATGGTCCATTTTGGTCAATTTCACAGTCCTAGGATTTTAAAAATAGCAATTTTCATGATTTCAGCTATTTAAATCTGAAATTTCACAAAGTTGTAATTGTGGGGTCCTGAGCCAAAAGGGAGTTTGGGGGGGTCGCAAGGTTATCGTAGGAGGAATTGCGGTACTGCTCTCCTTACTTCTGTCCTGCTGCAGATGGCGTTGCTGGCTGGGAGCCCAGCTCGAAGGAAGAGCCACCACCAGCAGCTGCGCAGAAGTAAGAATGGCATGGTATGGCATTGCCACCCTTACTTCTGCATGGCTGCTGGCTGGGCACTGCCTTCAGAGAGCCAACAGCTGCCACTCTCCAGCCACCCAGCTCTGAAGTCAGCACAGAAATAAGGGTGGCAATACCACAATCCCCCCTGAAAGAGCCTTGCGACCTCCCACCCCCTGCAACTTTCTTTTTGGGTCAGGACCCCCAATTTGAAAAACTCTAGTTTTCCGCAAGTGAAATCGGTATAGCATAGGGTAAAAGCTCACAAAAGACCAGATTTCAGAGGGGGAGACCAGATTTCACAGTCCGTGATGTGTTTTTCGTGGCCGTGAATTTGGTAGGGCCCTAACCATCACTCCTCACAGAAAGAGGCAACCTGCATCATTTGCTCCCTCCAGAGACAAGAAATCTTTTGAGGAGCAGGATGCTAGTACTGATGAAGAGGTCTCTCCTGCAGCCAACATTTAATCCATCCTCTCCAGATGAAGCTATTATGATTCTTCCTCCATCCTTGGTGGATGATTTTAAGCAGTTCCAGGTCCTGGTCAAGAGAATTGCTGACTCCTTGCAGTTCTCCCTCAAGGAGGTTAAAGAACCTCATCATAAGCTGCTTGATATCCTCTATTCACCCGCTTCTACCCACTTAGCTTTGCCTGTCAATGATGCTCTTCTGGACCCAGAGAAGATCGTCTGGCACACTCCAGCTACTGCATGCAGGAGGGTGGATAAGAAGTATTATGTCCCAGCAGAGAACTCCACATTTTTTTTTTCTCATCCCTCACCTAACTCCTTGGCAGTCGATGCAGTTAATGAACATGAAAGGAGGCACTACGCTAAAAATATGCCTCATGAAAAAGATCGTATTCCTCAGTGTCCTTCCAATTTAGAATTGCCATTTACCAGGTGCAAATGGCAAAATACAATCACAAAACTATATCAAAATGAACGCTTTTGTTGACCACCTACCAGGAGAGCTCAGGGGTCAACTTAACGCAGTTATTGCAGAGGGCCAGCTACTTGCCAGAACATGTCTACAAGCCTCCCTCGATGCCGCTGATACTGCTGCCCATTTGATCGCTGCAGTGGTAGTTATGAGAAGGACATTCTGGCTTGAACTCTTCAGATTTCCAAAAGAGGTCCAGAATATGGTGGAGCACCTTCCTTTTGGTGGGTCTAAGTTGGTTGTGGACAGCATGGACAAATCTCTGCAAATGTTAGAGGACTCTAGGGATATCTTACTTTCTCTTGGTATTTATACACCCAAGAAAGCTCAACTAGTTCCAGACGGCTCAGAGATCCCATCCTGCTCAATTCCTTACCTCCCGGAAGCCATGTAAAACAGCATCAAAAGAGACCCAGATTCCAGCAAAGGAAACAGTCTACTTCTGAGCCTCCCACATCACACCTCCAAGTAGCAATTTTAACAGCTGGTTGAGGGCCTGAACTACCATTTTCATTCTCTTCAGCTGCACTGAGTCACTTGCCTTCCTCCCTTCAGTGACCGTCTTTACCACTTCAGGAGGGCTTGGGAGTCAGTCAGTTCAGATAAGTGGGTTTTGAAGATCATCTCAACAGGATACACCGTCCACTTTAACCAACATACCCCCCTTCCCTGTTGTTCTTCAGAGACCACTCTCATGAGAGCTTGCTTCATCAAGAAATAGGCTCTCTCTCACACTTGGGAGCTATAGAACCAAACCCCATGCACCACAGAGGAAAGGGGTTTTATTCAAGATATTTTCTGGTACCAAAAAAGCATGGAGGTATCCCAGATTTGAGGCTACTCAACACCTATATGAATGCACAGAAGTTCAAAATGGTGACACCTGCAGTGGTGATCCTGTCACTAGAGTAAGGGGATTGGTTTTCAGCCCTCAACCTTCAAGATGCATATTTCCATACTGTTATCCACCCATCTACAAGAGAAAGCTCAACTAGTCCCAGATGGCTCAGAGATCCCAACAAACTATTCTTGCTCTCTGGAGTGGCTCACAACTGAGAGTGCCTGCCTCTGGTCAGACGACCAGAAAACAGGGCAGACATCCCAAGCTGGTGGTACGTTCTACAATTAAATTTCATCAAGCCAATAACATGTCGTCTTAGCTTATGTGCAACATGCCTCTGGTGGCACGTGAACAGGATTCATCACTGAATTTGGTCTGCTGGTTGGATCATTAGCTATACCAGTCTTACCATGGAGTCGGTCAATTCCTTTAGACTCTCCAGTCTATCTTGCCACTGAGACAAACTGAACTAATGGTCAGTTAAACCAAAAATCACACCACATCATACTCATAGATATTAAGGTCAGAAGGGACCATTATGATCATGTAGTCTGACCTCCTGCACAATGCAGGCCACAGAATCTCACCTACCCACTCCTGCAATAAATCTCTCACCTGTGTCTGAGCTATTGAAGTCGTCAAATTCATGGTTTAAGAACTTCAAGGTGCAGAGAATCCTCCAGCAAGTGACCCATGCCCCATGCTGCAGAGGAAGGCGAAAAACCCCCAGGGCCTCTTCCAATCTGCCCTGGAGGAAAATTCCTTCACGACCCCAAATATGACAATCAGCTGAACCCTGAGCATGTGGGCAAGATTCACCAGCCAGACACCCAGGAAAGAATTCTCTGTAGTAACTCAGATCCCACCCCATCTAACATCCCATCACAGGCCATTGGGCCTATTTACCATGAATAGTTAAAGATCAATTAATTGCCAGAATCATGTTATCCCATCTCCTCCATAAACTTATTGAGTTTAATCTGGAAGCCAGATAGGTCTTTTGCCCCGACTGCTTCCCTTTAGACTCTCCAGTCTATCTTGCCACTCAGACAAACTGAACTAATGGTTAGTTAAACCAAAAATCCTACCACATCAGGTTGCTCCCAGTCCCATAGACCAGTCGCTTACCCCAGATCAGTTGGTACTCCAGATCTTACAACAAAGACAACACTGGCAACCAATTCTATAGTAAATTAACTAAAGATTTATTAGTTAAGAAAAGGAAATGAGTTATTGAGGTTTTTTATATCTATAAAATATGGGTGAGTCACAGTTTGTAATTCCAAATGGTTGCAGAGTCTTTTCAGGGTACCCAGATTGTCTCTGAGGACCTCTGCTTTGCATCTGATACATTTCCCTGTAAGAGTCCAGAGATGAAACATCTTTCCTTGAATCCATACTTCTTTTGACAGAAAACCAGCTGAGCCCATGTGGGCTTTTCCTTTGATGGCGGTGAGTGGGGAATGCACTTTGAGTCTTTTGACCTCTGGGTATCACACACAATGGCCACTTTCTTTGGAAATAGCACTTTTCTGTTGAAGTCCTTCATTAGCATTCCACATGGCTTCTTTGATGGCTTATTTTAGTTACAGGGGTATACAGTGCAAGTAACGTCCCATTAGTTTCATGAAGTCTAAACATCAAATGCAGTCTTCTACTTTCAACAATCATTTTGATCTATACTAATACACAAGTGAATTGGACTGAATACACTCTGGTATGATCTGGTCTGCCAATGTCATACCTACGTTTCACTGTTGGCCAGGACCACTTTCAATACTGAGTGCGCTCCTTTTGACTGTCGTCTGCCCCGAGGCACTTTTGAAAAGTTATGTCAGAAGTAGCAGTGCAGCTCCATGGGAAAGGTATTTTAGTAGTCCCATACCTGGACAAGTAGCTGCTGAAAGGTCGCTCCCTGGAACCAGTGGCTCGGGTAACTTCCGAGGTGATAGATCTCTTCTTTGAATTGGGCCTGCAATTGAACATTCAAAAATTCACTTTGACCCCTGTGCAGATACATCTTGATTCAGTAACAGGAAGACCCGTCCTTCCTCTGCACTGCTTTGTGGCCCTTTCCAGCATAGCCAACATAAATAAGTTCAGCCCCCAAACTCAAGTCAAGAACAGTCTTCAGCTGCTGGGGCACGTGGCAGCCAGCACCTTTGTCATAGAACACTCAAAACTCAGAATGCACTGCCTTCAGGGGTGGTTCAGAACTGTTTATTCACCAGACGCCATTTAAATATGCTTCTTTCCATACCTACCTCTGTAAAACAATCCCTCAACTGATGGAAAGACCATCACAATGTGTGTGCAGGAGTCCCATTTGCACATCCTCCCGCAATGGATGGCCATCATAATGATGGATGTCTCTCTGCTAAAGTGAGGAGTTCAGCTAGACACTCACATGACTCAGGGTGAGTGGACGTTGCAAGAGACTATGCTACCCATCAACCTCCTGGAACTCAGAGTGGTCAGATGCTCCTGTCTCCAGTTTTTACCACTTATCAGGGTCAAATACATGAAGGTCAGAATGGACAACTTATCATGCATGTTTTACATCAGTTGGCAAGGAGAAGCAAGATCCCCCTCCTTCTGCGCCAAAAATGTCAAGCTTTGAAATTGGTGCATAGGCCACTGTGATGATGATCTGGTTGCATATCTCGCAGGGGTTGAGAATGTGACCATGGATGCACTTAGCATTCTTTCAAGACCATGAATGGGAAATAAACCCAAGCATATTACACCACATATTCCATCAATGGGGCACCCCTCAGATAGACTTGTTCTCCACAGAGTTAAACAAGACATGTACCCAGTTTTGCTCAAGAGGCGGACTGGGTCCACCAATCCTTGTGGGATGATTTTCACCTTTATTGGTCGTCAACTCGCCTGTGTGCATTCCCACCATCTCCTCTAAAAGCCAAAGTTATGCTCAAAATAAAAGAGACAAAGCCAGAGTCATCCAAATAGTTATGACTTGGCCCAGACAAATGTGGTTTCCTTACCTTGTACAGCTGGCTGTTTGGTCACCAATCACTCTTCATGCTGCACCTCATTTCCTCTCCCAGGAAGGCGGGAAGATCCTTCACCTCAACATCACAGTGCTTCTTCTCAAAACATGATTGGTGGTTGATTCACAGGATTAGAGGCTTTCCTGCTTTGTAGTAGTACTCTTTTTACTTACTCTGAGCAGGTAACAGTCTACTTGCTATACACTCTCTCAAAAATGGACAAGATTTGTCTGTTGATGTGACCTCATTGCTGCAAGATATACTGGACTACATCCTGACTCTGAAAAGGTCAGGACTATTGATGAGCCCCATAAGAACCTACCTGGTAGCCATCACAGCTTTTCATTCCTTCCCCCCCCGCCATCATTTTTGCCACCAAACATCAGCGAGATTCCTCAGGGGACTTGGAAATCTCTATCCACCAGTCCAGCTCCTGATTGGGACCTCATTCTGTTCCATAAATGCTTCAGAAGACTACTGTTTGAGCTGATGGCTACCTGCTCACTGCTCTGTTCATCAGTGAAGAAGGCATTCCTGATATCCATCACATTGACATGACAGGTTGGGGAAATAGGGGCCCTGATAACATGCCCCCTTTTACAGTATTTTTTTAAGGACAAGATCACGCTGCAACTCCATCCCAAATTTTTACCTAAAGTTTCTTCTGAGTTTCATATTAACCAACCGATTCACCTTCCAGTCTTCCACCCCAAATCGCATCTAGATAACCAGGAGGCACTGCTGCACATCCTGGACATCAGGGGAGCCCTTGCCTTCTGTTTGGATAGGACAAAGCCCTTCAGAAAGACCCACAGACAGTTTGTCTTACTAGCAGATAAGTCAGAAGGGTCTGCAATCTCTAATAAAAAAAACTTTCCAAGTGGGTATCTGGCTCCCATTAAGTCTAGGTACAAATGTTGCGATATTCAAACACCTTTGAATATATGTACTCCTTCTACAAGGTTCATTTCCATCTCTGTGGCATTCCTCAAGAATATTCCCATATTGAGGTATGTGAGGCTACTACTTCGGTGTCTACACATATGTTTGCCGAACACTGCTATAACTTGTGACACTGCTGCTACTGTGTTTGGCTAGGCTGTAGTTTCTTTGGCACTGGACTCGACTCCAAAGCTGCCCCTGCCTTAAAGGGAATTGCTTGGTAGTCACTAGAGTGGAGCACCCGTAGGGATACTACACAAATAAATGGTTACTCACCCTGTACAGTAACTGGTTTGTCAAAATGTGTTCTTAGTGGTGCTCTACTACCCATCCTCCTTCCTCTCTGCTATGGAGCTTTGCGGTAGAGAAGGATCTGAGGTTGGTTTGCCCGTGCAGTGCTGTGTAACAACGGCATGGGGCATGAGGCTGACTAGCATGTATGTGCCGGCCGACCAAACTCTTCTATGAGAAATCTCCAATCAAAGGCACAGGGGCGCTAGCACACCTAGCGTGGAGCACCCATAGAGAGAGACATCTCGAAGAACTACTGTTACTGCCCAGGATAAGTAACCATTTCTTCTCTGTACTTTCCTTGTGTCTGTAAGAAAAAAGACAGGTTGGAGGCATTATGTATTTAAGCCATAGTCCTCTTTAAGATGGTATTAATATCTCTTAGATTCCAAATTTATGGCAGGGATCCCAAAGACAGTGATCACTGCCTCCCTGCAACTTTATCTGGTCTACTTTGCCTTTCCATTTTATCCTGTTTAATGCTATTGTAGAGTCTTCCATAAAAACTGGCCATAGTGACATACTTTCCTGTCTGATTTCTCTTGGTGGTCAGATTGTTGAATTTGGCTGGCTTTATTTGTGTCTCAGCTAGAATAGCTGAAAAAAATGCAGTTACCACATTCATATAGGTGATGGAACTCTATATCCACTGAAAGATCCTTGGCAATTACGTCTCTGGCTACTCTGTCCGGCAGCCAGATGCTCCTGTTACTTCATACAAATATAAATGAAACAGCTTTTTTTAGCAGCTTAAATTCAAACTGCATTTGTCTGTTTTTATATGTTTCTGTCTAGGGTCTAATACAGCTCCCAGTCTTTTCAAAGAGTTTTCTCTAGCTTACTGTACTCAAATGAAGAGAAGTTACCTGTGTGGATTTTGAACGATAACCTGTATTGCCCATTTTATTTTTCTGTACTTTGGAATTGCAAGTACAATATAAACAATTTCTAAAAATACTTTACTGTTCAGTATGAAAAGCGTTTAGAAAAAGAAACGGTCTATAAGACTGACAATAACTCTGCAATTTAAAAAGAAGGAATTTAAATAGATAAGATACTATACTCTTGACGTTCGTGTTCTATTAGCTTCAGAGAGAGATGAGCTATGTAGCTCGGAGGTTTTATCAGATGACAGGTCCATTAGAAACCTTAAACTCTGAAAATGTTTGATATTATCGCTCACTTTTTTCCATTTTGGTGATGTGGAATGAGCCACATGTCCCTAGGGCTTTCTTCCCTCTCAGAAATGTTCAAGTTGGAATCAGACATCTGTGGAACAATATAAGAAGACAGAAATTTCACTCTCAGACTGTTTTGATATGCCAACTATTTACGGAACAAGAAGTTGCTAAAATGTCTGCTAGACTTGAATGGTGTTGTTACATACATCCTTTTTATTTTAACATTTTTTTTTAAAAAAAAAAAGTGAAATGCATTATTAGCTGCATGTTTATTTGTTCTTTAAATAGGAGAAAGAAACATGCCATTCATAGCAGTGATACAACCTCTTCAGATGAAGAACGCTTTGAAAGGAGAAAGTCTAAGAGCATGGCCAGAGCAAGGAACAGGTATCACAACTTGCTGAGTCTTTGGGAGGGCCAGTTTATATGGGCCTGGCAGGAAAAAGCAGAATTATGGTGTAATAGTCTAGTTAGTGTGAAAAGTGATAGTTTGATTTAGAAAACTATTTAGAAAAGTTACCTCTTACCTATGAAGCTTCAATAAATTTAACTTACAACAGAAGAATGAGGGGGGCTTGTTTTAGTTACTGAATAAACATTAAAATAGAATATATATATATATATATACACAAATATATTACTGAACAAATAATGCAATATAATACTGAAGTGCTCACTGATCAACCCCTGGCTCTGCCACAGGCCCCGCCCCCTCCCCTGAGTCTGCCGTGCCCTCGCTCCTCCCTGCCAGAGTCTCCTGCATGCCATGAAACAGCTGATCAGGAGGTGTGGGGAGGGAGGGGAAGGCGCTGATCAGTGGGGCTGCTGGTGGGTGGAAGGCGGTGTGGGGGGTGGGAGCTGATGGGGGGGCTGCTGACATATTACTGTGGCTCTTTGGCAATGTACATTGGTAAATTCTGGTACTATGGTGATAACTTAACACAGAAATTAACAAATTACTCATTTTATCAGATGGGGCTGAAAAGGTCCTGTTACTAGACTGGGGGGCTGTCTGGGGCCCCAAGACCCTCTTTGTTGCTTATACTTCTGTAGGCTGTAGACAAGCAGTATGAGTTCTGGGAGTTGTCTTAAAGCCCCATCCCCATGGAGGTCTCTTCCAGCCGTGACACTGGGTGCCAACTAAACCTTTCTTGTGTCATATTCTTCAGATTTCTGCTTGCATTTTAGATGGACACTCTCCACCCTTTCCAACAGATCTGTTCTTACCCAGTCTGGCAGCTTCACCTACCAATACAATACTCTCCCTCCCCTGTACTTCCAGCTCACCCTCCACGCTCCTCTCCCATCTAGCTTTCCCTCATTCATTCCTACATCCCCCCCCCCCCCTCTCTCCCCTGTCTCCTCCCTTCCTCTCCTTCTCAGCACAGATCCCCACACAATTCTTGGATCTCTATAAGTAATACCAAGATAAACACCTAAATATTGATATAATTCTGCTGATGCTAGAGGGTTGTGCTGCTTTAACTATATGAGTACAAAAACTGTGTCAGCAAAGCTCTCTGTTTCCATCTCCTCTTCCTTCTGCTGATCATCGTTATCCTCTGCTCACCACCATGCCATTCCTTTCTCTCCCTCTTCCATCCTGAAGAACCTTGAAACCATTAAAAAAAAAAAATGAACAAAACCTTTAAGAACCAGAATATCTTTTAAAAAAAAAAAAGGGGGGGGGGTGCACAATCGCTTAAGAGCACTTTATGTCTTATATTAATAACCTCCTGGCTCCCAATCTGTTCCCTCTGTGTTTATATTCTTCCTCATATCATCATGTCTCCTTAGATGATAAGGTTTTTAGGGCTTCTTTATACTTCATAAAGAAGTTAAACAAGCATGCAGAAGTTAAAATAATCTTTGTAGGTCAAATTTCCTCTCATTGGGGATTAATTACTTTTATTAATTCTTCAAGATATGTTTTTCTTGACGGCTGCTTTCTGTGAACCCTTTCCTTACCACTCTAAATTTAAGTAGCTGTGATTGCTTTATTGTAAGGCTCTCCTTTTTTTCATGTTTTCACCTGGTTGGGTTGGGTGGTGTTTGTTGGTTAAGAAATATATCTTAGTACAGCTTTTGTGGTTGGGTTCTGCTTCTTGAATCATAAAGTTATCTTCATTGTATTTTAGGAACCTCTTTGTACATCAGGCTGTCATTACTAAAGAACAGTATCTTGGTCATTCTAGTCCTCTTTAATTTTGATTATCTTGACAGCCCTGGAATGTATGTTTTTTTTCACTCTTCTTCATTCTTGGTGATCCGTCGGAGAGTGTCTACTTTTGTTCTTTCTTTTTCATTCATGTTATCTTAACCCAGTGAATTTCACCACTGTTACTGAAAATTGCTTTGTAGTTTTAAGAATCATAATCTTAAATATGTTGGGTCAAGTTGAAGGAGACAGGAACAAACTTGTTTAGCTTAATGTTGATTTTGCTTGAGAGGGATAGCTACACTAGTATCTTAATCTTCTAATTCTGACAGTTACAGCCATCTTTACTTGTTTTATTGCTGATGTATTCAACATCAACCTAAATTGCTTGCTTTTCTCGAACAGATGTCTGCCTATGAATTTCAGAGCAGAAGACTTAGCCAGTGGAATCCTGCGAGAACGAGTAAAAGTTGGTGCAAGTTTGGCAGATGTAGATCCAATGATTCTTGACAAATCGGTAAATTTTGTTAAGACTTGTCCCTTTTTATAATTATGCATTTAAGATAATGAAGATTAATCAGAAATCCTAATTGGCAGCTTTGTGAAAATCAGAGTTGAAATGCATGCAAAATAAACTCTCAATGTGTTGCTGTTAACTAGTCTGTCTGTTCACAAAGTGTTGTCCATTCACCAATTTTGGGCTAGAAAGCACTTGCTTTTGGTCTGTGTGTAATTCTCTGGTGAAATGCATCATAAAGAAGCAAACAGGTCATATTCACAATATATTTTTCTTCTGCTGGTTATCTCTAAACATAATTGCATTTCTGAAAGTCAGTGGATTCTTATTTGAATTTTTAAGTTTGGGAAAACTTTACTGCTTTAGTTACATACATTTTTGCATATATGCTATGTTAAAAATAAAAAGTTCTATTTTGGAAAGTTGTTGCTTTACATGTTTTGTGTTTTCTTAGGTGCGTTTTGATAGCATAGGTGGATTGAGCCACCATATCCATGCATTAAAGGAAATGGTAGTGTTTCCTCTTCTCTATCCAGAAATCTTTGAAAAATTCAAAATTCAGCCACCAAGGTAGGTGATTTTATTCTTCGTTGCTGGGTTGTTCTTTTTTTTTTCATTGCACCCCCCAAAAGTACTTAATAGGATAACATGTAGAAGACTGGTCCTTTCTCTGAAGAGCACACAAGGACAAAAGATGGATAGACAAGTGAGGATTATACTATACACCAGGATTAGAGAGGAAAGAAGATGTGGATTACAGAAATAGATTATCTCTTTTACTTGTAGGAGGCAGGTGTATCTTTGTGGTTTAATTAGAGAAATATTTTTTTGCAGGCTGCTGCAGAAGAGAACTTTTTTTTTTTTCAATGAGGTGAAGGTTGGAGCTTTGACATTAATTTTGGAAGCATGTTTCCAGTCATAATCAGCAGCATGATGGCATGGAGACAATTCTGGAAAAAGGAGACGAGTTATTGAACTGGTGTTATTGACAGAGCAGGGTTGAGGGGACACTAGAAGGGACCAGATCAGAGAATTTAATCAAGGCTGTGTGTGATACAGGGCCTTGAAACAAGGACAGTAAATTTAATGCACAGTGGAATAGAGTTTGAGATATGACTGATGGCCAGATAAGTGTTGAAGCAACGGGCAAGAGATGATTTTGCCAGCAGGTTTTCAATGAACTTGAGGCAGCCAAGTCACACAAACTGTTTTTGTTACTAATTTTGTACTGGTTTAGCCAAGTCCCAAAACAGACATCCTGCTATTGAAGGATTCAACTGGATAGGGGAAACCAGTGGGAGGAACCAGTTGGAGAACATGAAAATTTTTTGAATGATTAATTGCCTCTTGCCTGAGAGTCTTAAGTGAAAGACACTGTTCTGACTTAACCAAGTTGCAGAATAAAAAAATTAGCAGGTAGTATAAATGTTTTTCTGCGAATAGAACTTAATTGACAATGTTGTTGTACAAAGCAGACTGGAATCCCTAGCAGTATTGTTCCTGTCATGCTGGCATTAGTCAAAACTTATTTGTAAAGAAGAAAAGTGATCTCTTGAAGATATGAAAGGAGCATACATGCTTTATAAGAAGGCTATCAAAAATTTTGAGGTTCATGTAAAAACAAAAATTAAAGAACCTCCCCCCCAATATGATTAAGCCAGCTGCATTCTTTTGTTTTTAGTGTAATGAAAATTGGTGGGTTTATTTAAAGTCAAATTGAATGTCAGTGTTTCTTTCATGGAAGCAATCTTTAAATAACATTTGTATTCTGGTTTTAATCCTTATGGACAGGCATTTGAGGAGCTTAAAAAGATATGTGGAAACTTTGTAAATTGGGAATTTGATTAAAGACTTTTTTAATTTTAAGAAACTAGCATTAGAATCTACTTCTATGTAAGCAAATATCAGTGAACTAGCTCTGGTGTTTTTGCAGGTTTAACATTTGAAGTATCTACCTGATATAAAATAACCCTTTAGATTCTTAATATCCACCGGATTACTGTGTGCTTTACAAAGCAAATACGTAATAATTTGAAAGCATGAAACAAAACTTGCACTTTTCATGTTATGAAACATGTATGCGGAAACAAATTTAAATTCTGAGGTAGCACAAAATTTTAAATGAGGAAGAAAAAACTAATAATACAAAATACAAGACTCAGCTTAATAGTTTTTCATTTCTTTTAGTTTGTGGCATCTTACAAAATCTAAGATCAACTTAAATGTGCCAAGTAATGATGAAAAGATTAGTCTTTTTTTTCTTCTCTGTGCTCCCTATCTTGAAGTTTTACAAGAGACATAAAATAAATTTTGTGACCATAATATTGATCCATTTATCTTCAGGGGCTGTTTGTTCTATGGTCCTCCTGGAACAGGTAAAACCTTGGTAGCTAGAGCTCTAGCTAATGAATGCAGTCAAGGAGACAAAAAGGTGGCTTTCTTTATGAGAAAAGGAGCAGACTGTCTCAGCAAGTGGGTTGGTGAATCTGAAAGGCAACTTCGTCTCCTCTTCGATCAGGTTAGATGATGTTCAGATACTTTTGATATATTTTTTTTTCTGTATAATATTTTTCATTGCAATGTGTTTCATGCAGCCAAAATTGTCTTTGGATAAAAGGAAACTTTTATATAAGTTACAGTACGGGGGAAGTGTTTGCTAGAGTTTTAAATTTAGATGAAAATGTAGAGGAATAGTGATGAAATTGTATTGCATTGTATCTAGGTGTTATCAGTCAGGATATATTAAAAAAACAATGTAAGAGGGAGCTTCCAGACCTGTCCAGGACCACAGGTAGCATAGTTGGCATGGTGATTGTGGGTAGAAATCGCAACAGAATGATTTGACCTGGTGTCTGGCTAGCATATTCAGGGCATATACTATGGTAAAAATTGATTTCAGAATTGTATCTTTGAGAGTATGCTTCAGACACTTTTTAGTATGACCAATCCTTTACTCATTCAGCTAGAGAGGATGATAGAGTGGGGAGAGATTCAGGTAAAACAGTGGAATCCAATCTCTTGCACAAATGCAGGTTTCAGATATAGGTACTTAGTTTAAACAAATATAATACTGTAGAAAAATATGATGCTTCCTATAATTAAGAGACTTCGACTTGTAACTTCTTAATATTTTCCAGGTAAGGCTGTGACGGGGGGGAAAGACTTCAGACAGTAAGAGGTGCTAGTGGAAAATCAGGAAGTACCTTTTTTACTTAATCTGGCTGCAAAGCAAAACAAAAAATTATGCCCTTCTTCATCACTTCAGAGCTTTTAAAAATATTTTGCTTTTGTTTTACATTAGAAACATCAAGTCTGATCTTAAAACTTTCTATTCTTGGAGGATTTGCCATTCTTGTTAAAAATGGGAATATGGTATCACAGAAGGATGAAAGATGCAGCTTTCCCAGGTCCGGAAGGAGGATGTAGGGATGTTATTGGTTGTTGATATTCCTTCTCTCAGAAGTTCAGGGCTAGTGGCACTGAAACTCAGGTTTGTCTGATGTAAAGTCACATTCCAATTCCTCCAAAGTTTTCCCTAGTACTTGAGCAAGAAGAGAGAAATGTGGGCTTTCAGTGGGGATTTTCAAAAGTGATCAGCACTGGCATAGCTCCAGTATTAGGCCAATTCTGAGGGCTTTTGAAAATTCCACCCTGTATTTCTAATATGAAACACAAGCAGAAAACCAAATTGTGGAGGCTGTCTTCATGACTCATAGAAGAGCATTAAAGGCAAAAACAATGAACATAAGAATGGCCATACTGGGTCAGACCAAAGGTCCATCCAGCCCAGTATCCTGTCTACTGACAATGGCCAATGCCAGGTGCCCCAGAGGGAGTGAACCTAACAAGTAATGATCAAGTGATCTCTCTCCTGCCATCCATCTCCACCCTCTGACAAACAGAGGCTAGGGACACCATTCCTTACCCATCCTGGCTAATAGCCATTAATGGACTTAACCTCCATGAATTGATCCAGTTCTCTTTTAAACCCTGTTATAGTCCTAGCCTTCACAACCTCCTCAGGCAAGGAGTTCCACAGGTTGACTTTGTGCTGTGTGAAGAAAAACTTCCTTTTATTTGTTTTAAACCTGCTGCCCATTATTTCATTGGTGGCCCTAGTTCTTATATTATGATAACAAGTAAATAACTTTTCCTTATTCACTTTCTCCACATGACTCATGATTTTATATACCTCTGTCATATCCCCCCTTAGTCTCCTCTTTTCCAAGCTGAAAAGTCCTAGCCTCTTTAATCTCTCCTCATATGGGACCCGTTCCAAACCCCTAATCATTTTAGTTTCCCTTTTCTGAACCTTTTCTAAAGCCAGTATATCTTTTTTTGAGATGAGGGGACCACATCTGTATGTAGTATTCAAGATGTGGGCGTACCATGGATTTATATAAGGGCAATAAGATATTCTCCGTCTTATTCTCTATCTCTTTTTAAATGATTCCTAACATCCCATCTGCTTTTTTGACTGCCGCTACACACTGCGTGGACGTCTTCAGAGAACTATCCACGATGACTCCAAGATCTTTCTCCTGATTGTAGCTAAATTAGCCCCCATCGTATTGTATGTATAGTTAGGGTTATTTTTCTCAATGTGCATTACTTTACATTTATCCCCATTAAGTTTCATTTGCCAGTTTGTTCCTCAATCACTTAGTTGTGTGAGATCTTTTTGAAGTTCTTCACAGTCTGCTTTGGTCTTAACTATCTTGAGCAGTTTAGTATCAGCTATAAACTTTGCCACCTCAGTGTTTACCCCTTTCTCCAGATCATTTATGAATAAGTTGAATAGGATATGTCCTAGGACTGACCCTTGGGGAACACCACTAGTTACCCCTCTCCATTCTGAAAATTTACCATTTATTCCTGCCCTTTGTTCCCTGTCTTTAACCACTTCTTCTCAATCCATGAAAGGATCGTGCCTCTTATCCCATGACAGCTTAATTTACAAAAGAGCCTTTGGTGAGGGATCTTGTCAAAGGCTTTCTGGAAATCTAAGTACACTATGTCCACTGGATCCCCCTTGTCCACATGTTTGACCCCCCTCAAAGAGCTCTAATAGATTAATAAGACATGATCTCCCTTTACAGAAGCCATGTTGACTTTTGCGCAACAATTTACGTTCTTCTGTGTGTCTGACAATTTTATTCTTTACTGTTGTTTCAACTAATTTGCCCGGTACTGATGTTAGACTTGCCGGGGGTCTGCAATTGCCAGGGTCACCTCTAGAGCCCTCCTTAAATATTGGCGTTACATTAGCTATCTTCCAGTCATTGGGTACAGAACCTGATTTAAAGGACAGGTTACAAACCATAGTTAATAGTTGCGCAATTTCACATTTGAGTTCTTTCAGAACTCTTGAGTGAATGCCATCTAGTCCCAGTGACTTGTTACTGTTAAGTTTCTCAATTAATTCCAAAACCACCTCTAGTGACACTTCAATCTGTGACAATTCCTCAGATTTGTCACCTACAAAAGACGCTCAGGTTTGGGAATCTCCCTAACATCCTCAGCCGTGAAAACTGAAGCAAAGAATTCATTTAGTTTCTCTGCGATGACTTTATCATTTTTAAGTGCTCCTTTTGTATCCCGATCGTCCAGGGGCCCCACTGGTTGTTTAGCAGGCTTCCTGCTTCTGATGTACTTAAAAAAACATTTTGTTATTACCTTTTGACTTTTTGGCTAGCTGTTCTTCAAACTCCTTTTTGGCTTTTCTTATGACATTTTTACATTTAATTTGGCAGTGTTTATGCGCCTTTTTATTTACCTCACTAGGATCTGACTTCCACTTTTTAGAAGATGCCTTTTTATCTCACTGCTTCTTTTACATGGTTGTTAAGCCACAGTGGCTCTCTTTTAGTTCTTTTACTATGTTTTTTAATTTGGGATATACATTTAAGTTGAATGTCTATTATGGTGTCTTTGAAAAAAGTACATGGAGCTTGCAAGGATTTCACTCTAGTCGCTGTACCTTTTAATTTCTGTTTAAATAACCTCCTCATTTTTGCATAGTTCCCCTTTCTGAAATTAAATGCCACAACGTTGGGCTGTTGAGGTGTTCTTCCCACCACAGAAATGTGAAATGTTGTGTTATGGTCACTATTTCCAAGCGGTCCTGTTATAGTTACCTCTCGGGCCAGATCCTGCACTCCACGCAGGACTAGATCGAGAGTTGTCTTGTGGGTTCCTGTACCAGCTGCTCCAAAAAGCAGTCATTTAAAGTATTGAGAAATTTTGTCTCTGCATTTCGTCCTCAGGTGACATGTGCCCGGTCAATATGGGGATAATTGAAATCCCCCACTATTATTGAGTTCTTTATTTTGATAGCTTCTCTAGTCTCCCTTAGCATTTCATTGTCATCACTATCACTGTCCTGGTCAGGTGGTCGATAATAGATCCCTACTGTTATATTCTTATTTGAGCATGGAATTACTGTTGTGATAGACTCAGGCCAGTTGGGTACAGCAGAGTAGCAGAAGGCAAATATACTGGCCACTGGATTAACAGTTTTCTGTTCCCTGACTGACCAGAGCAGGAGCTGATCCAGGCTAATGAGAACACCTGACTCCAATTAACCTGCAAAGAGTCAGGTGAGGCCATTAAGCTAATGTGACCACCCGACTCTAATTAAGGCCCTTCTGATTCTATAAAAGGGCTCACTCCCAGTCAGGCAGAGGAGAGCCAGGGAGCCAGAGGAGAGGAAGTGCGGCTGAAGGGCTGGTTAATGAAGACACCCTCAAGTCATTGGTAAGGGAGCCCTAAGGTAAGGGTGAAGAAGGGAGAAGCAGGAGAGCTGTGGGGAAGTGGCCCAGGGAAATGTGGCAACTCTGGCAGTGAAAGGTTGGCTGCCAACAGCTGCTACCATTAGGGTCCCTGGGCCGGAACCCGGAATAGAGGGTGGGCCCGGGTTCCCCCCAACCCACCACTACAGAAACACCTCCTGGGAGGGGAAAACAGGTCCCTGTCAGGACAGGAGGCTAAACTGTTTTGGTATGAGGCCATAGGAGCAACAGAGACTGTGGGAGTTATCTCACCAACCTCCTTGCTAGCTTATGATGAAAAGGGTTCAGTAGACTGTATCCCTGGCCCTAGAGAGAGAAGGGTTACATGGAGGGTTGCAGTGAGCCTCTGAAGCTAGCATAAACCGCCTGGAAGCACGGGAACCGTGGGGACAAGGTCGGAGGTCTGCCACAACTGGTGGTAGGAGTGGGACTGTGATTGCTCACAGTGTGGCGGAACAAAGCGTTTTTTTTAATTAAAAAAAACAGGCACTAGGATTTTTGGTTTGGGGTTTTTGTTTGTACCACAATGGAGGAGGTGGTGAGAGTACTGGTGCAAGCCACAGTGGCCCAGCAGGAGGCAACCTGGGCTCAGACGATGGTGCAACAGGAGTCCATGAGGCTACAGCAGGAAACCAACCAATTATTAATGAGCCAGGCAACCCAAGATCGAGCCCTCCTGCGCGAGGTAATGGATCAGCTGACGAGCCTCACCACCCAGGCCCAGGGGTCTGAACCCTGAGGGCCACCGGTTGTCTGCCAAAAATGACAGCAGAGCATTACATAGAGGCATATCTCCTCTCATTTGAAAGGTCCGCTCAGCATGCGGCGTGGCCCCAGGAGCAGTGGGCCAGCATTCTCGCCCCTTTTTTGTGCGGAGAGGCCCAGAAGGCCTACTTTGATCTGCCCACCGAGGACGCCGCTGACTATTCCCGGCTGAGGGAAGATATCCTAGCACGATCAGGGGTAACGGCAGCGGTACAGGCCCAGAGGTTCCAGGAGTGGAAGTACAGGGAAAATAAACCTCCGAGGTCCCAACTATTCAACCTCATACACCTCGCTCGGAAATGGCTATGGCCGGAGGCATGCAGCCCGAAGGAGATTTTGGAGACTTTGGTAATGGACCATTACATGCGGGGATTGCCGTCTGTCTACAACGAAATGATCACATTGGTGGAAAGACGGATGACAGCCAGGGGAATTGACCCAACTCTCCAAGGAAGGCCCCTCACAAAACAAACACTCGACTCGGACCCTGGAGGGTCGGGTGGCCAAATCCCCAGGGAGTCCTCGGTGGAAGAAGAGGGGGACCAAAAACCAGCCGGGAACCCAGAAGGAAGGAAAAGGCCTGAGTGGGGGGGACACTGGGACTAAACCCCTTAACCCATGTGATAGGGGAGTATCTAGAAATAATTATAAGTGTTACGGGTGCAGGGAGTTGGGGCACAGTGGGGGATGGGGCAGACCCCTGCAGTCTACTCAATATTGTAGGGGTTGCAGTCACCCCACATAAATATACAAGGCGGGTAAAGTTGAATGGGGTAGAAACCATGGCACTCGTAGACTCGGGGAGTGCTATCACCCTAATTTTGGGTAAATTAGTGAAGCGCAGCCAGTTAATGCAGGCTAAGCATACGGGGGTAACCTGTGTCCATGGGACTTTTAGTTACTACCCCATCATACCAGTGAAAATTGAAATTCAGGGAAATGTCACCGGGGTGAAAGCAGGGGTAGTTCCAAACCTCCCATACCCCGTGCTCATAGGTAGAGATTTCCCTGGGTTTGGAAACTTGCTCCCACTGGAGGAATTGGAGGGAAAGGAGCTCCCCGAACTTCAGGAGGCTTCCATGGCAGAATGTCACCTCCTATTTTTCGCGGAAATGTCCCAGGAGCTATTCCCTGTCCCGGGGAAAGGCAGAAAAGACCAAGAGAGAAAGAAGGGTGGCTAAGGCCTTGGGTACTGAAGCCTGATACAAGGACAGAGGGCTGCCTGTGTAGGCAGACGTACACGGACAACCCCCCAAGACAAAGGAGGGGTCAGAGACGGCTTCCAACTCCAACCTTACAGAGCCAGCCGAGAGGGCAGAGACAGATCCCTCAGAGTTCGGGCTGATAAGCCCCAGGAGAGAGACTTTTGGATAGGACCAGGTGGAAGACCCAAGGTACGAGAACGCCAGGAAGGAGGTGGCTGAGGTAGATGGGGTACCTATAGAAGGAAAGGCCTGAGGGGCCAGGGCCTTATTTTGTGATCAAGAGGAATCTTCTCTACTGGGTCGTGCAAATGCAGGAGTAAGAGGTGCACCAGCTCCTAGTACCCTGGAAACACCAGAAGGCAATATTAAGCCTCGCTCACAGTCATCTTTTTGGAGGGCACCTGGGAGTGGAGAAAACCCAGGCGCGAATCTTGCGCAAGTTCTTCTGGCTGGGGGTACATAAAGACGTCCGGTGGTACTGTGCCTCTTGCCCCAAATGTCAACTGCACAGCCCTCATCCAAATCTAAGAGCTTCTCTGGTACTCCTGCCGATCATTGAAGTTTCGTTTGAACGGATTGCCATGGATCTTGTGGGGCTGCTAGAGAAAACTACCCGAGGCCACCAGTATGTCCTTGTTATCCTAGACTATGCAACCAGGTACACAGAAGCTGTCATCTTACGAAACACAGCTTCCAAGAGCATTGCCAAAGAATTAGTGGCAATCTTTGCCTTGGTAGGTCTACCAAAAGAAATCCTCACAGACCAGGAACACCATTCATGTCCAAGTTGATGAAGGACCTGTGTTCCCTGCTCCATGTCCAGACCCTGTGGACCTCAGTTTACCATCCACAAACCAATGGTCTTGTAGAAAGATTTAACCAGACCCTCAAGGCCATGATAATAAAGATGGTAAGCAAGGATGGGAAAGATTGGGACAACCTACTACTGTACCTCATGTTTGCCATCCATGAGGTCCCCCAAGCTTCCACCGGATTCTCCCCCTTTGAGCTGTTGTGTAGACGCAACCCCCGAGGCATCCTGGACATCACCAAGGAAATTTGGGAGGAGGAACCCAATGAGGGGAAGAATGTAATACATCATGTAGCATGGATGAGAGACTGGATAGCCCGGGTCACTCCCATAGTGAGGGAGCACCTAGAGAACGCCCAAGAGGCCCAGAGAAGCTTCTACAACTATCAAGCCAAGGTTCGTCAGTTTCAACCCGGTGACCGAGTAATGGAGCTGGTACCCACGGCTGAAAGTAAGCTGTTGGCCCAGTGGCAAGGGCCCTATGAAATAGTCGAACCCGCAGGGGAAGTAAATTACAAGATGTGACAACCGGGACATCGAAAACTAGAGCAGATATACCATGTCAACTTTCTGAAACCCTGGTATGCGTGAGAGGCATGCACCGTGGTTCGAGAATAGCTGCACCCAGGGAACAAAAATCCTGAACAGGTGAGGTGTCTCCTGATCTAACAACAGCCCAGAAGAAACAGGTAACTGAGATGATTGTCCAGTATCAAGATGTATTCTCGACAAAGCCGGGTCGCACAACCGGGACATATCACCATATCATCACGAACCCTGGGGCCAGAGTAACTGTGAGGCCCTACTGGGTGCCAGCAGCCAAAAGGGAGGAAATAAAAGCGGAAGTCAGGAAAATGCTGGAGTTGGGGGATCATCAAAGAATCCCACAGTCAGTGGTCCAGCCCAGTAGTGTTGGTGCCCAAACCTGACGGCATCACGAGGTTCTGCAATGACTTCCATCAACTAAACGAGATATCCCAGTTTGATGCCTACCCTATACCCCGCATAGATGAACTAGTGGACTGTCTGGGGAATGCCCGGTACTTGACAACCCTAGACTTGACAAAGGGGTACTGGCAGATTCCCCTAGCCAAAAATGTAAAGGAAAAGACGGCGTTTTCCACACCAGAGGGTCTCTTCCAATATACAGTTCTCCCTTTTGAACTACATGGGTCCCCAGCTACCTTTCAGTGCCTCATGGACAAGTTATTACGCCCCCATGCCAGTTATGCTGCGGCCTACTTGGATGACGTGGTGATTCATACCCCAGACTGGGAGACCCACGTGGAAAAAGTGGGGGCGGTCCTTGATACCTTCAGGCGAGCTGGCCTTACAGCGAACCCTGTTAAGTGCACCGTAGGGTTCACGGAGGCCAAATGTCTTGGCTACTTGGTAGGAAAAGGTCTGGTAAAACCCCAACTGAATAAGTTAGAGGCCATCCAAAACTTGCCATGGCTGAGTCGTAAGAAGCAGGTCCGACCGTTCCTAGGGGTGGTGGGGTATTACCGGCGTTTCATCCCCCATTTTGCCAGAAGGGCAAATCCCCTAACGGACTTAGTGAAGGCCCGTGGTCCTGATCCAGTTAGATGGTCCAGTGCAGCAGAGAGGGCATTCACAGACCTACGGACTTCCCTCTGCAGTAACCCCATATTGATAGCCACGGATTTCACCAAGGCATTCATCCTTCAGACAGATGCATCCAAGGTGGAGTTAGGGGCCGTCCTGTTGCAGATGGTTGGGGAAGAGGAACACCCAATTCTCTACCTCAGTAGGAAACTCCTTCCGAGGGAACAAAAATACAGTGGTAGAGAGAGTGCCTCGCCGTAAAATGGGCTGTGGAAACATTGCGTTATTACCTGCTGGGGCGCAGATTTATCCTTGTGACCGATCATGTCCCTCTTCAGTGGATGCAATGGAACAAGGAAAAGAACACAAGGGTAACCAGGTAGTTCTTATCCCTCCAACCTTTCCAGTTCCACATACAGCACAGAGCAGGGAGTTGCCATGGCAACACCGATGTCTTATCACATGCACACTTTCTGGTGTCCCAAGCTGCCCAACCCCTTGGTGTTGAGCAGGGGGGAGGGATATGTGATAGACCCAGGCCAGTTGGGTACAGCAGAGTAGCAGAAGGCAGATATACTGGCCACTGGATTAACAGTTTTCTGTTCCCTGACTGACCAGAGCAGGAGCTGATCCAGGCTAATGAGAACACCTGACTCCAATTAACCTGCAAAGAGTCAGGTGAGGCCATTAAGCTAATGTGACCACCCGACTCTAATTAAGGCCCTTCTGATTCTATAAAAGGGCTCACTCCCAGTCAGGCAGAGGAGAGCCAGGGAGCCAGAGGAGAGGAAGTGCGGCTGAAGGGCTGGTTAATGAAGACACCCTCAAGTCATTGGTAAGGGAGCCCTAAGGTAAGGGTGAAGAAGGGAGAAGCAGGAGAGCTGTGGGGAAGTGGCCCAGGGAAATGTGGCAACTCTGGCAGTGAAAGGTTGGCTGCCAACAGCTGCTACCATTAGGGTCCCTGGGCCGGAACCCGGAATAGAGGGTGGGCCCGGGTTCCCCCCAACCCACCACTACAGAAACACCTCCTGGGAGGGGAAAACAGGTCCCTATCAGGACAGGAGGCTAAACTGTTTTGGTATGAGGCCATAGGAGCAACAGAGACTGTGGGAGTTATCTCACCAACCTCCTTGCTAGCTTATGATGAAAAGGGTTCAGTAGACTGTATCCCTGGCCCTAGAGAGAGAAGGGTTACATGGAGGGTTGCAGTGAGCCTCTGAAGCTAGCATAAACCGCCTGGAAGCACAGAACCCACGGGGACAAGGTCGGAGCTCTGCCACACTATCCATAGAGATTCTATGGAACATGTGGATTCATTTAAGATTTTTATTTCATTTGGTCTACATTTTCTTTCACATATAGTGCCCCCCTTTCCCCTGCACAACCTGTTTTATCCTTCCGATATATTTTGTACCCTGAAATGATTGTGTTCCATTGATTGTCCTCACTCCACCAGGTTTCTGTGATGCTATTATATCAGTATCCTCCTTTAACACAACGCACTCTAGTTCACCCATCTTATTATTTAGACTCCTAGCATTTGTACACAAGCACTTTAAAAACTTGTCACTGTTTATTTGTCTGCCCTTTTCTGATGTGTCAGATTCCTTGTGTGAATGTTTCTCATCTGATCTGGCCTATCCTTTATCCTCTTCCATCCTCTTCTCCTGACTATAAAACCTAGAGAATCTCTACCAATAGACTCTTCTCTAAGAGAAGTATCTGTCCGATCCACATGCGCCTCTGCAGCAATCGGCTTTCCCCCATCTCTTAGTTTAAAAACTTCTCTGCAACCTTTTTAATGTTAAGTGCCAGCAGTCTGGATCCACTTTGGTTTAGGTGGAGGCCATCCTTCCTATATAGGCTCCCCCATCCCAAAAGTTTCCCCAGTTCATAATAAATCTAAACCCCAATGCTTTTTTTCTTGCTTTGAATTTTCTCTCTGAATTCTGTTTTTTGGGGTTTTTTTAAAATGTAATGCTTAACTGTCAGGTAACTATGTTGGAAATACTCTTGCTCAAGTGGAGACTATAAGTATATATTTTAGAAATGTTCCACTATTTGAAGAAAAAAAGTCAAAAGTACCCTTTCTTTACTTAAAGGCTGGCTGTAAAGCAAAACAAAAATTATTCCCTTTACTTATTTTCTTAGGGGAAAAAAGGCCACATTCCTGGACATAAAATGCCCATTTCTGAACTTGTTTTTATATCTTTAGATTTGTAAAATCATAAGGAGCATCTACAAACCCAGCAGCAACTAACTAAAGCATGACAAGAAACTGATTGTGTTTATTACACCTATAAAGTAATAGAAGAGTAATCTAGAGTGTCAGTATAGGTTAAATAAATATTATGATTGCAAGAGTAATTGAGATACTGGAATTGAGACTCAGAATCCAGCATAAGAAAATGGGTTACAACATTAACAGAAACAGCTTTGTATGAGAGGAAGAAATGTATATCACAAGTTAAGTGAATGTATCTGGGGGTCATATTCTTGTTTTACAAGAATGTAGTTTAATCCCACAGTGCCATTTTTTTCTCCTGTGCTTCTTTGTCCCTTGATTTCATTGTTCTGATATTTTACCTCAGTATTATACCTTTTTCTTTGTTATGGGTATTTACTGCAATTTTATATTCTAAAAAACAAAACAAAAATTTCAAAAATAAACATTTAAAACAATTAAAAAATGTGATCTGCATTGCTCCAGGCATTGAGAATTCAGTCATCTAAAGACAGGATTCTCACATTATGAATCAGCGCCACCCTGTTTGGGATTGTTCGAGAGTGCATGAAAACTGTGGCACTGGTGCCATCTTCCTTAGTTAAAGGAAAATACAGTCTAACTTTTTTTGCTTTGTTTTAATATTACAACTTAGTTGTTAAACTTCAGATTTATTCTCAGGACTGGGTTTGAAAAAGCATCCCAATGCAAGCTTTTAAAGTACAGCCTGTGGAATTGATACCAGCACGTAGTGAAGAGAATTTGTGTTACTCCATTGCAGAAGAAATTTGAATTAACAGCTAATATCCATTCCTGTTTCTGTACACCAGGCATACTTGATGAGACCCTCTATAATCTTCTTTGATGAAATAGATGGTTTGGCCCCAGTTCGTTCTAGTAGACAAGACCAGATTCACAGGTAATGGTTTTTAATATACTACTGTGGATTATGTTTTTATTTTGGTAAATTTAAAGTAGCTTTTTTAAAAGCTTAATTTGGATTATTTCTTGGGTTAGATCCTTGCCTCTTCTCTGGCACTTTTACACCAGGTGAAAGAGCCAATATGGTGTAAAGGGTCATTAAAAGCTCGTTTTATGACTAAGGAATGATTACTCCTGCCCCTGCAATGCCTTTTCAAGACCACCTTGCAAACCCTGTCAGCAGCAATACTGGATAATGCTATGACCCATAGGGCAGCCTAGGAAGGCTGGCATAACTTAATAGGCCATTAGGGCTGTCTAAGTTATGTAGGAGACCTTGATAATATTTACAAAAAATTGTTTTTGAAAACTTTCTTCTAGCTCTATAGTGTCTACCCTACTTGCCCTCATGGATGGACTGGATAATAGAGGAGAAATTGTCGTAATTGGTGCTACAAACAGACTTGAATCTATAGACCCTGCACTCAGGAGACCTGGTCGTTTTGACAGGGAATTTCTTTTCAACTTGCCTGATCAAAAGGTAAAAGTTACAGAGGGATAATGTAAACATTTCTAGAGTGAAGTAAGTTGGTATCTCTGAAGATCCACATATTCAATACAGATCTCTATCAAATAGCATTTGGTATGTTTTCAAAATGATGATAATTTGTCCATTGCTAGTCCTTTTTTTTTCTTTTAGTGTGGTTTTTATTTATTATTTATTTTTAATTTGGAAACTAGAATTCTTTAGACATCTCAAAGCACTTACCCTCTTTGAAAAACTCAGTTTATAGTACATTTAAAGTTTAAAAAATGTTTTAAAAGTCATTCAAGCAAAACAAAGCATTTTAATGGCTCTCAGATAGGACATATATATATTTTTTTCCTTTACTCTCACAACTCAAACAGCTCAGCTAAATTTGTTGACATTTCTCCAAAACAATCTATAACAGCAAACTGAGTAGACCCTCTTTCCTGTTGTCTCAGGTTTGTGGAAGACTGTCTCCAGGCAAACCATAGCAACAAAGTACAAATCTTCCTCTACCTCAGACTCCTCACTGGAAGTGTCAACTTTCATCTGAGAGTAAACATGAGAAATTTCATCACAAAATAAAACATTTTGAGAATTTAGCAAGTTGATAATACATAGCAATTTGCACAGTGTTATATCTTCAAAGTACTGTGCAAATATTAACACTTGACTAATTTTCTGATTCTATTATGGTTATGGTTTCGTCCATTTTGACAGAAGTAGCATGGAACTGGATGCAAAGCTCAGAATTCTTGAAATCTGCAAGAGCAAGTAATTGTTACAGTTTGCTAGTAGTGAGGGATTTTTAAAACTGTCTCTGTTGCTCCTCTGGGGCTCTTACACACAAGTGTTTAATATTTTACTAAACCATTCTAAGACACAGTTTCCAAATAGAATCAAATTGGAAAAATAGAAATGCCCACTAGCTAAACAAAGAGGATTCCTCGGTGCAAAAACTGCTATCCACTTCCCCCTTTTTCTTTTTAGGTCCCTTGAAGTCTGTTTGCCAGCTCATAGTCTGTTGCAGTGGCCAAGTCCAGTGGCTCTCAACCTTTCCAGACTATTGTACCCCTTTCAGGAGTCTGATTTGTCTTGCGTATCCACAAGTTTCACCTCACTTAAAAACTACTTGCTTATAAAATCAGACATAAAAATACAAAAGTGTCACAGCACACTTACTGAAAAATTGTTTACTTTCTCATTTTACTATATAATTATAAAATCAACTAGAATATAAATATTGTACTTACATTTTAGTGTGTAATATTGAGAGCAGTATAAACAAGTCATATGAAATTTTAGTTTGTACTGACTTCGCTGGTGCTTTTTATGTAGGCTGTTGTAAAACTAGACAACTATCTAGATTAGTTGTACACTTGGAAGACCTCTGAATACCCCCAGAGGTACACGTACCCTGGTTGAAAACCACTGCCCTAGTCAGTGTGCTCTGTGCTGTGACATCATAGCTACTGTAATCTCACTGAAGTGTGGAGCTGGCCCAGAAAAGGGACAGGATAAAGCCCCATGCCCCACTTTTCCAAAGCCATGCAATGTATTTTTAGAAGTGAAAAATTGGAGACCTTAACTGATCCTTCTCTGGGCTGGCTTCATTCTCCACTGAAGCTCTTTGGTAGTTCTGCTCTGAGTGAGGGGCATCATAGTGGAGCTGGTGACTCATGACTTTTGGGGACTCGAGTAAAAAAGGTAAGCATTGGTGAATTAAGTTTTGAAAGCCCCTCTTCACCTAGTTAGTGGGGGCATCCATCACACGTTGAAGTACAGAAAACCATTTCGTTATTTGCAAATTACTTTAAAGTCATTTCAGTAATCCTAGCTGCAAACCTCCAGGCCTACAGATATATTGAAATTCTGCATGTCTGGAATGTAATAATACTGAATAGTGAAATAAATACTGTGTGTGTGTATCAGCGCTTATCTTTTTTTAAAAAAGGAAATGTATAAAAAAATCGACATTTATGCAACATTATAACTGTGAATTTAAGCACACACTCCAGGAAATTCAGAAGGGTTCCCACTGCAGTTGTAGTTTGATCACATTACACTGTAAGCTGTGTGGCAAAAGGACTTCATCTTTGTATGGGTTTGTACAATGCCTAGCCCAGTGAAGCCCCAATCCATATTGAGGCTTCTGAGTGCTATGATAATATAAATAGATGACTATATATATAATATATATATAAAATGTGACTATATATGTGAAGAAATACACTTAGCTGTCTGCATCATAATGAAAATTGCACATGTACAAAACAGGAGTTGTTGTAATTGCAGTGTGAACATATTTTTACGCTTCTGAGTTTGATTATTTTATATTCTCAACCACATGTTGCATTAATATATCTTTGATATTGGATTTAATGTGTAGGCTGTTAAAATCAAGTTTGAATCTATTAGATTGGTTTCGTGTAATACTCATGGAATTTTTCTGTAATAATAAACTATCTTTTGTGACAAAGTTCCTCCTCTGCCTTGGTGGGTCCTTCGCTTATTGGCGGATTTTCTCGCCTCAGAACCTTCCTCCTGATGTTTGATATTGCTTGTATTTCTCAGTCTTCTAGTAGTACACCTTCTCACTCTCAGCTTCTTGCTCCCAACTCCTCGCACGCATGCCACAAACTGAAGTGAGCTCCTTTTTAAACCCAGGTGCCCTGATTAACCTGCCTTAATTGATTCTAGCAGCTTCTTGATTGGCTGCAGGTGTTCTAATCAGCCTATCTGCCTTAATAGTTTCCAGAAAGTTCCTGATTGTTCTGGAACCTTCCCTGTTACCTTACCCAGGGAAAAGGGACCTACTTAACCTGGGGCTAATATATCTGCCTTCTATCACTCCTGTAGCCATCTGGCCCGACCCTGTCACATATTGTAAAAGATTAAGTACTGAGGCGTTTTATAATGGCAGAAAATCTTAATTGGAAGTATAGTGGTCGCCACTAAAAGAGTCAGCACACACAGGTATTTCCTATGCCACAGAACTTTTCCTTTCCTCCTGAGAATTTGTGTTGTACCCTTCTACATGTTCTTGTGACATTGTATTGACACAATTAGGATAATTAATGACTCCTCTTGAATATGTGACCTAAGTGCTTGAAATATGTTGATTTATTGTTGACTGCTAATTTTGCTTACTAATGCTGAAATACTTACTTCTTTATCAGGCAAGAAAGCACATTTTACAAATTCATACCAGGGACTGGAACCCCAAACTGTCAGATCCTTTCTTGGGGGAGCTAGCTGAAAAATGTGTTGGTGAGTGGCACCATATTAGTGTTATCACTTTTAGATGCCTTTTCTTTCTATAAAACCTTTTCTTAAAGCTTGTAAAGTATGTTGAACACTTGCTTCTGAAGTTCTGAACATGCGTCAGATGCTTTGTTTTTTTAATTTATTTTTCAATTTTATTTTTATTCAAACTTTTATACTTTCTACAACCCTTATTTGTAATCAGAAAAATCAGGCATGATTGTATCAGAGGGATTAATATACAGAATAAATACTCAATAATAGTTTGAAGGTAATAATTTAGTAGATAATGTTTTCCTGACGTAACCTCCAATGTCCTTTTGTAGGACTAGTGCTGACAAAAATAAAAGCACATGGGAAGCAGAATCTTTAGGTAAAGATTCCTTTCAAAACTTTACAGATGAGATTGGTTGGCACAGTTTTACTGCCTTATGAGGACAAAAATAAATTTCAGTAGTTTTTACTGAATCTCTGCCATGCTCTCTTCAGACAAAGACTCACAAACTAGCCATTGGTCCTAAAGCTAAGATTATCCCCCAGAGTCTACTAGTGCATAATATACCCATGTGGCAGGCACAGGGCAAAAAACTTTCTGTCCTATAGACTCAAGCACCATGAATATCTTAAATATACCGTTGGAGCACTCAGAGACCTGCTGTACTGAATGGGAGGATGGTTGTTCAAGCCAGCTGCTTAAAAGCAGAACAGAAATAAAAACAAATATTCATGTAGTGAGATTTTTAACGGGGAATAACCTTAAAATACACACCACAACCTCCTCACAACAATTTGTCATATAAAGATACATCCTTTGTCAACCACCTGCTTGGGCAAGCATTGAAGTTCTCAGAACAAGGATAATCTCAGATAACTGTTCATTGGGCTCCATCATCAAAGAAATAAGAACTTTAAATTGAGCATCAGTCCATTCAGTCAGCTACTGTACATCCGAATTATCCTCTTCATCCACAGGGACAACCATCTCCGAAGCAGCATCTCTCCGCTTTTGATCCACAAAGACCTCAACATCTTCTGGTGAGGAGAAAATATAACTATCCAGCAAACTCCAATTTAAGCTTTGCCGGGTATAAGACAGCATGTGCCAAACCCATTTAATGTAAATTCTGCTTGACTTTTTCAAAGGCCTGGTGCCACTTAATGGGAGAGGGAGGATATCTGGGAGAAAATCCAGTTTTGGTCCTTTGAAAGTTCACCATATTTCTGTCCACCGTGAGAATACAATTACATATTTTAAGATGTTCAGACTACAAGGACAGCCTTTAGTAGGTTTTACTCCAAGACATTCCTGGTGCTGAAGTAAAATCAGTTGGTTCTGGGGGAAAATTTGTTAATTTTCCAGAACAAGAAATGTCCCCAGAATCTGGTGTCATTGGTTCTTGCACCATTCTAATATTGTGTGCTTGCGTTTCTCCTTTCTGTATCTTGGACCTTTAATGTCTTCCAGCATTTCCAAGATCAGAACCTTGTGTCTACCATAAAAAGTGTCTCCACCAGTCAGAATAAGGCTAGTTTGTCTCACTTGCCCTGAGATTGCCTCATCATTTTTGTTCATGATGTCTCAAACATCTAACCTTTTATTCAGGCTTTCCAGATTCATTGGAGCCATGCAAACCTGCCTCTTGGTCCCCTTTTCACACCGATGCAGTAGCTATTAATCTGCTCTTGTTCCCCTTGAGTGGACAAAGTTTTAAAAAAAACAAACGAACCACCACCACCCAGTCTAGAGTCAACAGGCTTTTGGTACAGCATGATTTTACCTTTACCCTGTTTAGCGAACATGGCAACACCTACAAATACCTGAATCTTAATGAAGAAAACTACTGAAATGCTACAAATATAACTGACCTCTACTGAGAAGCAGTCATGAGAGTGGATACCTTGCTTGTGGATGTATACTTCCCACACAACTTTTTTTAAAAAATGACTGGGCTTATTTAATTATTAAAAAAATAAGACAAATACAACCAGGACTTGTAGGGCAATAGCAGGTTGTTTGATAAGGCTGGATTTTTGTTGCAACTGCCATGGATTTCATGAGTTGATGTCTTAAAAATGACATGTGCCATTTGGAGATTTTTGTGTCTGGGTTTGTTAAATAGTTGAAAAAACCTCTTTGAGTGATTTGAGAACTGCAATATTAAATCATGGGATGCATGTGAGATTAATAGGATGCAGCAGCTAAGGGGAGCACTGAAGTGGTGTAAAAGACCAGACCTTCGGAGTCTTAGTGGGAATTTTAAATTCCCAAAGTGGCCACAAGATGGGAAGCTGAAAAAGCCATGAGCAAAGGAAAAACGTATGGTCTTCCTGCAGATAAGTGTGTGTGAGAGATGGGCGCAGCCTGAAGTTTGTGACTTGTGCCCATTTCTTGTACATATTTTTGTTTTGAATATTTACCTTTTAGGTAAATGGGTACTCAGTTATCTTGTTAACTCAACCTTTTACAAAGCAAACCATATTAGCAACAGCAAAGCTGTGAACTCTTCCATCCACTGTCTGTTAATCAGGTAAATCTTTTCAAAACCTAGGTAGGCCATTAAAATAATATGAAACAAGGATTTTAAAGAAATACATCACTGAGTCAAGACATTTCTTAGAAATATTCTGTTTCATGTTCATTATCATAATTAAGCAACTTACAAGAAAAAGAGGTAATTTGTTACCAATTGGTTCTCTCTCTCCCATCTTAATACAGTGATGCAGAGAGATGACTGCTTGGGTTTTTTTCACCACACTGTTGTGAGAAAGCTATGGTGGTATCTTTCACTTCAACCTCATACTGAGTTGTGGGCTGGCATGCTTCCTGTGCAGTGTGCCACAGAATTTGGAGCATGATGCTCTTATGATGATGTTAGGCCAAAATCTTGACCTAATTTCGCAAGAAGATCCTACCTTTTTCTTGTCGTAGAAATAGTTACAACTGATTTTTGGGGAGGGCTTTGGAGAGGAGAGAGTTTGTGGAGAAATCAGTTCCCAAGAGAAAAAACAGGAAAGATGACTAGTAGTTTCTGTAAAAGTCTGATGCATGTTTTATAGTAGGCTGTATGGGAGCCTGCTTCCTTACTGTGCTTCTCACTGAAAGTTGTGCTTTTAAAAAAAAAAGTCTCTTGTTTGGCACTATCTGATGATGGTAGGGAGCACAGAATGGACTACTTTAGTTTTGTTCTATCACAGAGAAAGCCAGTGCATTATGCCCTCCCCAAATTCAGAATTATTGCTTTGATTTTTAAAAAGCAGAAGGAAATGCATTAAAATTTAGTTTTATTACTACAGTGACAATTGGGGATAAAATGAGTTCCTTCAAGGTTAGAGTGAAAAACCATGCTTCATATTCAGCCTTGACAACTTACTTATGTTCTTACATCTTCTAGGCATGGTATGTATTTGCTTCTTAATACTAAAAAACCTATAATGTTCTACAAGATATTTTCTTGCAGTTGTCTTGTCAGTCACTCAAATGAATATACAAGCATGCACAAGAGAATCCTTCAGTAAAAGACAAATTATTACTCTTCAAATGCAGTTGTTCCTGAGAAATAGGGAAATAGAACTGGAGACTAATTGTATATCTGATCACCTGAGAATTTAATTTTCAAAATAGGCCATAGGCTGCTGTTTCCTAATTTTGCAATTCCATGGGGATGTACAAGCTGCGATTAAAAAGACTGTTCGTAAGGAGTATTCTAACATTATTAATAGAAGAATTGGAAAGGACATAGCTTTAAATTTGCTGAGTCTTAATTTGTGTCAGATGCTTAAACTGGATTTTTAAGATAAAAGGGAGATTAGAGGAGCAATATAACGGTAATGCATGTTTGAACTTGACAAGTTCGTTTAGTTTTCCCCAAACTCATTTGTTCAATCTATTGTGCTATTCTATCAAGAAATGGACCATTGTGAACTAGTAAAATAATACACAAAGTTAAAAAGGCAAAGCAGCATTTAGAGTACAACGCAAATTCTAATTTATCCAGTACAATTGAATGCCCTGCACCTGAAATAAGTTGCCACGTGTTTGGGTCTGTCCACATGGATTTAATTGTGAAATTGGGGCCTTAGTACCTGAACAATGAATTCTAATCAGAAGCCACCTGTAATTAGTTAACTGTTTAAAAAAACAAAACAAAACAAAAAAACACCCCAATTTATCCTCTAATAAAATGAGGGACAATAAGATTGCTTGTATCTAATCTGTTTGATTTCACTTGAGCTATGGCTTATTAATGTGAAATTCAGGATAGTTTTTCATTTAACCTGGCACTCAACTATTGTGATTATTTACACAGTTATAACTTTTTACCATTTTACTAGCCATTTTTACAAAATGGAAGAGGTTTATTCAAAAAAGTTGTTGTCTATGGAATCCAATATTTATGGTAATGTTCTGACTATAATCACATACTTGGACTCACATACTTTGACTCACATTCAAATCTTTATGGAAAAGTCCTATAGAATTTAATGGGACACCATCAGTTTAAAACCACATTTTCATCTTAAATTTTTTTCTACCTACTTTTATTACTAGTAACCCTTAAAATTAAAAGGACTAAAAAATTAGAAAAGGGGGAGAGATTTAGTCATCCCCCCAGTTTGTTTACTTTGTGCATTTGTCCACACTTTGTATTGTCATGTTTATTTTTTTTGTTGGTGGTGCAGGCCTTGTAAAGGGGTGTTTACCAGAGGCACTAGTAAAGCTGAAACAAAGTCAGGGCAGATGTGTGCACAGTAAGAGAGGAACAAGGCAGGAAGGCAGGCATAAACAACTTCAGTGGTGAGGGTTTTGTGCCTGCCGGAAGACTCTCCTTAACATAGAGAGGAGCAGAAAAACCATGAATTTTTTTCCAAAAAGAGGTCTAAAAAATGTTCAAGATAACCACTTAAAGGATTCCTGGTCAATTTTTTAAAAATTGTGAATAGATTCTATAAACATCTTTAAAAATAAGTAGAATTTAATAAACTATATCCCTGCTAATCGTATCATTCTGTATGATGGGTTAAAAACTCTATAAAAAGATTTTCTATAAGAGAATAATCTTGTAATTAGTATTCTGTACTACAGCGTGTTCAGCAGAGGTGAAACAAAATGCACCAAAATATACATGTCTGTTATTATGAAGGATAGAAGCATACTGGTATCAGAAATCCAGTTGTTTTAGTCCTGAAAGCAGCAAAACTGTCAATTAGTACCACAAAAGACTATTTAAAAGTTTTAGGCCTGTATAATACAGTTGTATGTATGGCTCTAAATAATGATTAAGCAACTAAGGTTTTAAACAGAAAATAGAATGAATAAAAAACCCAACAACAGCATAGTAGACTTTCTGCCATTTTTCTCCATACAATTAGAGTTATAAAATTAAAAAGACCGAGAGAGAGAGTGTTGTGCTTGAGAGTAAAATCTTAGTTTCTTCTAGCAACTATGAAGAATGAATTAGGTGAAGGAATTTTCCTGTCTACTTGTATGCTCTGATTAAGTATTTTTCCTTAATATCCTCCATTTTCTCAGATGCTTTGTGGATATATGTACTTTGTTCCTAAAATTCATCTGGACCATTTGCTCATTTAAAAAAATAATCACAAAATAAGTTTTAATTTTGTACATAGGCTTCTCTGTAACTTTTTACAATTCTATTTCACGTAATTGCAGTTGCAACTGATATATTTGTGTATTAAACAAAGACTATAAAGAAGAAAAGGAATAGAGGTGACACAAAGCTGGGGGGAAGCTACAGTACGTTCTATAATCAAATAGTGGAAAATATTGATATTGACATATTAATTTCTTGCCATATCATGTTGCTGTGTAGGAATACCAGTGGATGCTATTTTGTATTTGCATTTGCCTTTCTTCTATAGGCTATCCACAGTTATCTTTTTTTTTCTGGTGGTCTCTGAGAGTAGTCCAGATAATAGTATCATTGGTTTTTAATAAGGGTTTAACATTTGCTTCTTAAGCTGTAACAGTCCCTGGGTTAATTTGCACTGGAACAGTACCTGTTCACTGGATGCAGTGTGAAAGAGTCTGTGACAGTGAAGTGCAACTGGCTGCTCTTTTTTAGCTTCAGGCTTATTTGTATATATGCAAAATGTTGATGCTGCTTCATGGAACATATGTTTTTGTTTTTTGTACACTAGGGTACTGTGGAGCTGACATAAAAGCACTTTGCACTGAGGCTGCCTTGATTGCCTTGCGTCGGCGCTATCCTCAGATTTACGCAAGCAGTCAGAAACTGCAGCTTGATGTTTCTTCAATAGTTCTCAGCGCACAAGATTTTCACCATGCAATGCAGAATATTGTGCCTGCTTCCCAACGTGCCGTGATGTCTTCAGGACATGCACTATCCCTTGTCATAAGGCCGCTGCTGGAAAGAACCTTCAATAACCTCCTGGCGGTTTTACATAAAGTATTTCCCCATGCTGAATTTAGTCAAGGTGACAAAAGAGAAGGTACTTAGTTTTTATTTTTGTTTTTATTTTTATTTTTTTGCTCCTAACTATTCTGTTCTAGGTTGGAAAAATTTCAGGTAGCTTTTCTTTTAGCATCCTTGTCCTACTCCTAGCCTGAAACGTACTGAATCAAGTTTGCACCAGCTTATGCCAGAACTGACTTTCATTTGCATATTTTACTTGGACATATAATTAATTGTAATAATAATAATTGTAATTTATTAATGTATTGCTGTAGTGTCTAGAAGCCCCAGTCAAGAACCAGAGCCTCATTGTACTAGGTGTTGTAAAAACGCAGTACAAAAAGATGATCCCTGCCTCAAAGACCTTACAATCTAAGTATAAGAAGAGACAATAGATGGAGATAGACAATGAAACGCTGTTGGTCAGCGTGATGGGGAGTGGTATGGACACAGCAGTGGCTTGTTGTCCAGTTTTTTTTGTGGGCATCACGGCAAAAGACAGTTGTAAGGAGGGATTTGAATGAGGATCATGAAGTAGCTTAGCCGATGTTTATGAGGAGCTTCTCCCAAGCATGAGGGGCAGCCTGGGAGAACGCATGGTAGTGCTTGTTTGAAAATTTAGCAAGTGGTTAATGGAGACTGGCATCATGGGCTGATTGGAGGTGGGAGTTGACATTTTGTTAGCAAATGGGAGATCATGAGTAGATTGGGGGATAAATCATGAAGGGCCTGGAAAGTGAAGACAAATAGCTTGATTTTCTTCTTCAAGTGCTTGCTTATGTCCATTGCACTGTAGATGTGTGCTCGCCCTGTGCACCACCCCCAGAAAATTTTTCCTTCAGTGGTATCCATTGGGTTGGCTCTGGTGCCCCTTGGAGTTGCATGCTCATAGTGCCTGTGTAAAGGCTCCTGCTTGCCCAAAGCCTCCTCTGTTCCTTTTTACTGTCCGTGTTGGTTGCTGCAACTGCCTCATCCTTGTGTTCACAAGCACTCCTTATGTGGACTTTCTAACCTCGTTGTATATAGTTATCTTTTATTCTTAGTAGTTAAGTTTCAGTTGTTTGAAACCGTTCACTAACCAATTTATCTGAGTAACAGCCGTGTTAGTCTGTATTCGCAAAAAGAAAAGGAGTACTTGTGGCACCTTAGAGACTAACCAATTTATTTGAGCATAAGCTTTCGTAAATTCGTTAGTCTCTAAGGTGCCACAAGTACTCCTTTTCTTTTTCAGGTTAGTGAACCCCGCTCAGCAGGGTTAATCCCTGCCCAGTAGCAGGGCTTGCCTCGGTCTCCAGGATTAAGCCTTGTGCTTCTTGCCACAAGCCTATGCCTGTGAGTGACCCCCATTCCAGCTACCTTCAGTGCTTGGGGGAAGCTCATGTGTAGAAGCGCTGCAAGATCTGCAAAGACTTCAGGCCCTACACCAAAAAGGATATAGACGCTAGATTCAGATTTATCCTCATGGAGACAGCATTTCAACCTCCCTCGCAGCTGGGTCACTCAGACTTGGCACTGAGTACTTCAGCCTCAGTAAGGAGTGCCTCGTCTACTCTTCAGGAAACTAAGCACCATTCCTTATCCCCGATCATCCCCAGTGCCGAGGAAAAGTGCTCCAGTGAGGGACTTTGGCACTGCTCTCCATCACTGGTGCCAAGAAAGAAGCAGAAAAAGACCAACAGAGGTTGATTCCCCCAACCCTGAGCACAGAGATACTAGTAGAGTGTGACCTGCATCAGGCCACTCTGTGTCTTTAACAATTCTCCATTGACTCTGGCCGGGGAATGCGTACCATTGACTCTGGCACCGATGAACTCTCCACTACAGGAGAGCCACTGGAGCGCCACTACATGGGTGGTACCGTCAATGCCAGAGGCATTTCAGGCAGCAAGAGATTTACTCTCTCTACCGGTACCGCCATTCCCAGCCGTACAGGAGCTGTCAGCAGCAGCACCGGCTGCCATGGCATCAAAGGCTTCAAGCCCCTTCAAAGGGGAAACGGGCCATGATGGCCCAGTCCCAATCTCCTCCCTCCTGGCACTACTTGCTGGCACTGGTCGGCACCGCTCCACCCTGGCCTCCAGGAAGGGAATCTTCAGAAACTGACTTGGATGCAGAGTCATACATCTCTCACAGGAGCCGGCACTGTCACTCCAGGTGGTATTACCCAACCATAGACCTGAGCCAAGGCATCCCACTCATGGCCTGGCCACCAGGACAGTGGCAGATACCAGTATAGTGGCCTTTCTGGAACCCCTGGGCTTTTCCTCTGGTGCAAGGGTCACATTCCAGAAGGTCATACTCTGGTGTCAGAGTCCAGAGCACCACTTCTCTTGGAGCAGGATCCAGGCTCCGGTACCAAGACTGATGCCAAATATCAACACCCGACACCACGAGACCTGTTTGGTGCCATGGGTGAAGAACAGTATCTGCCTCCTCTCAAGATGAAGCTGTCGCGGGAGCAGACATAACACCATCCCAGGACGATTACAAGGCGCATCAAGAGCTTCTCAAGAGAGTAGCTCAAAACCTGGGTATCCAGGTAGAGGAGATCAGGGAGTCCTCCCATGCCCTGGTGGGCATTGTAGCAGTAACAGGATCTTCAAGAGTGGCATTGTCATTAAACAATGCTATTATGGACCCCATTGAGGCATTATGGCAGACCCTAGCGTCCCTCCAGGCAATGGCAAAATGGAAAAGAAATAATTTATCTCAGCTAAAGGGTGTGAATTCCTTTATACACATCTACCACAACCTTTGGTTGTGTCAGCAGCCAGTGAGCGGGAATGACAGAGTCAGCAGGTGCCAAGGCCAAGGATGCCAAAAAATTAGACCTCTTTGGCAAAAAGATCTATTCAACATGTGGCCTTCAGCTCAGGATTGCAAATCAGCAAGTGTTCCTGAGTGGGTATGATTTCAATCTCTGGGACTCTGTGTTGAAATTTAAGGAGTTACTACCACAGGAGTCCAGGTGAGAATTTGCAGCTCTCATGGAGGAAGGCAAATCTGTGGCAAGGGCATCCCTGCAAGCAGCCTTAGATGCCATGGACTCTGCAACTCGATCCATGGCTTCAGTGGTGGCAATGCAAAGCTCTGGGCTTCAATCGTCGGATCTACAGCATGAGGTTCAACAGTCATCAGAGGACCTTCCTTTCGAGGGTACGTCGCTCTTTTCTGAACAGACAGACTACAAGCTGCACAGCCTGAAGGACTCAAGGGCCATTCTGAAGTCCTTAGGGCTTTATACATTGGCACCCTTGAGGAAACGTGATGATAACCCTCAGCCGGTTCCTCGTTTCTTCTCACCACCCACCTGGTAAGATTACAATAGGAGGAGGAGCAGAGGCTTTAGGAGAAGACTTCTGCCCCAATCCTGGTCCTCACCTGCCTCCCCCCCCGCCCACACTCTGAGGGGTCTAAGCAGCCCTTTTGATCGGACACTCAAGGATGACGTACAAGGACAGAACTGGGATCCAAATTCCCTAGTTTTTGTGGATCATTTACCCCATCTCTCTTTAGGGACCCTTTTGAGCCCAAGAGGTGCAGTCATTCCTAAGGGTGGGATCTACGGGGAGGCTTCACCGAAGTTAAGGAGCTGCGGGGTTCTATTCCCATTATTTCCTAATTTTGAAAGCCAACGGCAATCTCAGACCGATTCCAGACCTGCGAAAGGTCAGTAGTTTCATGAACAAGCTAAAGTTCTGCATGGTCTCCTTGGTTTCCATCATTCCCTCCCTGGAACTGGGGGATTGGTGTGCTGCCCTCAATTTAAAGGATGCTTACTTCCATATCTCAATCTTTCAGGGATACAGAAAGTTCCTCAGGTTCATCGTGAACCAAGTGCGCTACCAATTTGCAGTGCTCCCGCTTGGCCTGTCAGCAGCTTCTTGAATGTTCACAAAGTGCATGGCAGTTGTCGCAGCCTTCCTGAAGAGACAGGATTCCCGTCGACTCTTACTTCAATGACTGGCTGATCAGAGGTCAGACCAAGGTCAAGGTGGAGTCCAATGTAAAGTTAATACAGTCAACTTTCCAGGACTTAGGTCTGTTAATAAATGAGAGAGAAGTCTACTCTCTCCTGGGTTCAAAGGATAGAGTTCATTGGGGCAATCTGTGACTCGGTTCAAGCCAGAGTCTTCATCCCATAAGCATAGTTCCAATTAATAGGGATGCTTATAGAGAGTCTCAGAAATTAACCCATTACCACAGCAGGAAACTGCTTGAAGCTCTTGGGCCACGTGACATCGTGCAACTATGTGATGCAGCATGCGAGACTTAAGTTCAGACCCCTCCAGGGGTGGGTGGCATCTGTATACTCACCAAGCCGACACCACTTAGACACAGTCATCACAGTTCCCCCATCAGTGATTGCATCCCTCCACTGGTGGCTGGATCTGCTGGCAGTGTGTGTAGGAGTCCCATTCTCAAGACCCCAGCCATCAGTGTCTCTTGTCACAAACATTTCACCAATGAGCTGGGGGGAGCTCACTTGGGGTCCCTCAGAACGCAGGGCCTCTGGTCTCTGGAAGAGCTCTTGTTGCGCATCAATGCCAGGGAGCTCAGGGCGGTATGCTGGGCCTGCCAGACATTTCAACCCCATGTGGAGGGCAAGTACGTGTCACAAACTACACAACAGTGACGTTTTATATCACTGGGCAGGGAGGAGTGCGCTCCTTTCACCTGTGCCAGGAAGCACTTTGCTTGTGGGAATTCTGCATAGCTCCCTCGATCCTCCTATCTGCCAGAATCACAGAATGAGCTAGCGGATCAGATCAGCAGGTTGTTCTCCAACCACAAGTGGTCCATCCATCCATATGTTGTGAAAGCCATTTTCCAGAAGTGGGTAATCTCTAGATACTTCCTGTTGTACTTCGTTGCGAACAGCTCTATCTTCAGTTATGTTCCTTCCTGGGTCAGAGCCCTGGGTCTCTCGCAGATTACGTCCTCCTTCCTTGGATGGGTCATCTCTTTTATGCCTTTTCTCCCATTCCTCTCATACACGAGGTTTGCTGAAGATCAGAAGGGACCAAGCACAAGTCATTCTGATAGTCCCGACTTGGCCCCACCAGCACTGTTTCACCACATTCCTAGACCTCTTGGCGTAAACACTAACTAATATGTCTACCTCTGTTTCCAGACCTGATTTCCCAGGACCACGGCCATCTCCATCATCTGAACCTCAAGTCCCTCACAGCCTGGAAGCTTCGTGGCCGAACCCCACAGAGCTAACATGCTCTACACTTCGTGAGGATGCTTTTAGGAAGCAGAAAACCCTTCACTAGAGCCACTTACCTGGCAAAGTGGAAAAGGTTCTTGATCTGGTTTACACAGTAGTGTCTCACCTACACAATCAACAGTACCATTCATTCTAGACTATTTACTCCCCCTGAAACAACATGGGCTAACTGTGTCATCTATTAAGGTCCATGTGGCTGCAATCTTGGCTTTTCACGCATGGGTGAACGACCATTCTGTGTTCTCAAACTCCATCTGTAGTTGGTTTCTTAAGGATATTGAGAGATTATACCTTCAGGTATGGCAACCAATCCCTCCCTGGAATTTCAACCTCGTATTGTCAAGACTGACAGCGCCGCCATTTGAACCATTGGCAATGTGCTCTCTGCTCTTCCTATCCTGCAGTTGTCGTCTTCATGATGGAGCTCGGAGATCCGGGCTCTCACTTCAGAACCACCTTACATGGTATTCTTCAAGGAGAAGGTCCAATTGCTTCCACATCCAGCCTTCCTTCCAAAGGTGGTTTCACAGTTCCATAGTAACCAGGATATCTTACTACCGGTCTTCTATCCAAAACCACATGCCAACAGACAGGATCAGAGTCTCCACTTACTGGATGTCAAATGTGCGCTAGCCGCCCCCTACATAGAAAGGACTAAATCATTTTGGAAATCTACTCAACTATTCATGGCCATTGCATGCAGGGTGGTGAAAGGTCTCCCAGTCTCAGCCCAGAGAATTTCCTGTATCCGCATGTGCTACGATCTCTCAAAGGTTCCTGCCCTGACACCACGTTCCGCAAGGGCCCAAGCATCTGTGGCAGCTTTCATGGTACAAGTTCTGTCCTAGAAGGACAGTTGTAGAATGGCAAAGTGGTCATCATTTCATACTTTCACATCTCACTGTGCCATCACCCAACAGGCTAGAAACGATGCTGGATTTGGCCAAGCAGTATTGCAATCAGTGTGCCAATAAACTCTGAACCTTCCAGCTGCACAACTGCTTGGGAGTCACCAATGTTGGAATGGACACGAGCAAGCACTTGAAGAAAAAATGGTACTAACCGTCTGTAACTGTTGTTCTTTGAGATGTGTTGCTTATGTCCATTCCAACCCCCTCTACCCCGCTCTGTCAGAGTTAGCTGTCAAGAAAGGGGGGCTGCGGGTTGGTGGGATCCTTTATACCAGAGCACGACCCCGGGGGGCACCAGAGCCAACCTGACGGATACCACTGGAGGAAAAGCTTTCCAGCGGTGGTGCTCAGGGGAAGTGCAAACCTACATTGGAGTGGATATGAGCAACACACATAGAAGAATAGTAGTTACAGAAGGTGAGTAACTTTTTTTTATACGTTTGAGAAAGGGGAGCCAATGGAAGGATTAAAAGAAAAGGGTGATACTGTCAAAATGACAGGCTAGGAAAATGATGTTTGCAGCAGGATTTTGAATGGCTGTGAGTGGGGGAAGCAGCGTTTTGAATGGATGTGTGTAGTTGCATTTGTCAAGGCAAGAGAAGAGGATGTTGCAGTAACCAAGACACAAGATGATGAGAACCTGCACAAGAATTTTAGCTGTCTGCATGTATAGGATAGGCCATGTCTTAGAGATGCTGTGTAGCAAGAATCTGCAAGATTTAAACACACAGGATGTGAGGATCTAGAGAGGTCTTGGGTCGAAGATGAATCCAAGTTATGGGCCTGAATGACAAAGTATGGTGTTACTGTCCACAGTAATTTAGAAGGGACGGGGACAGCTTAGGCGGGGGAAGATTAAGATTTCTGTTTAAACTATGTTGAACTTGAGCTGACGTGATATCCACAAGGAAATGTCAGAGAAACAGGCTGAGATTTTAGTTTGGACAGAAGGAGGCATATCTGGAGGAGAGAGAGAGAGAGTAGATGAATTTGTGTTTGCTAATGAGATTACTATTGTGGGGATGGGATAAGACTATGTCAAAGTAACTCTGGCAGCTCCTGGCCCTGGTGCTGAGTCCCTGCTGTCTGGGAAGAGATATATGGGTAAGAGGTAGAGCTCCCCAGTCACACTTCCCATTGTTGGTGAAGGGGTGAGTCCAGGCTGCAATGAAGTGTCTGTGGCAGTGCCTGGTCAGGCGCTTAGTTATGTTTAAGCAATGACCCAGATCATTTCTTGAAAGTTAGTTACTGGCAGGAGTAGTTGAGAATTTCAGCCCTTATTGTTTGCTTACTTTAACATACGCTTAGTACTTTTTAGTGTTAGTACAGAATCTGAAAAGGGGCATGGTAATATATTTACTTTATGAATGGATATGGATAAACCAAAATGCAGAGAAGTAATGACTTGCACAATGTCACAAAGCAAGTGAGTGACAGAGCCATGAATCCTGGAGTTCTGACTTCTAGTTCCCTACTCTAGAGCAGTCTCTGGCTTGAATTACTTAAGTTCTTCTCCAGAGCTTCCTTAACAAACCCAGTTGTTAACTTCCAGGAAATAGCTACCTTAGAACCCATTTGTTATTGATACTCTTACGAGAAAAGCATCACTCTTTTTGTCATGTTTTTTCAAAGTCTGTGTGGTGTTGCTTTTGCTCTGGTGCTGGCACTTTCCAAGCAGTCAATGACAAAAAGTTTGTTCTAAAGACTCCTTTATGTTTATTGGCTAAATGGTCTATATATTTGTTTGTTTTCCTTCCTACTGATCTCTCCTTATTTTTACTAAAGAGAGTTTGGAAGTTTTCATTGAGCTTGAGTATTAGTCATAAACAGATAGAATCATAGAAAAGTTGGGCTGGTAGGGAGCTCAAGAAGTTACCAAGTCCAGCGTCCTGCACTGAGACAGGACCAAGTGAACCTAGACCATCCCGGACAGGTGTTTGTCAAGCATGTTCTTAAAAACATCCAGTGATGGGAATTCTGCACACTCCCTCAGCAGCCTGTTCCAGAGTGTAAGTACCCTTATAATTAGAAAGTTTTTCCTAATATCTAACCTAAATCTTCCTTGCTGCAGATTAAGCTGATTACTTCTTCTCTGGGACATGGAGAACAATTAATCACCGTTCTCTTTTATAACACCATTCTCTTTTATATATTTGAAGACTGTTATCAGGTATTCCCTCAGTTTTCTTTTCTCAAGACTAAACCTGCCCATTTTTAAATCTTTCCTGAGAGGTCAAGTTTTCTAAACCATTTACCATGTTGCTGTTCTCCTCTGGGCTGTCTCTAATTTGTCCATATCTTTCCCAAAAGTGTGGCACCCTGAATTGGACACAGAACTCCAGCTGAGGTCTAACTAGTGCTGAGCAGAGTGGGACAGTTACCTCCCGTGTCTTACATTTGACCCTCATGGGGTGCCAGGCTTCAGCCTGAGCCTGAACATCTACACTGCAATTTAACAGCCCAATAACCTGAGCCTATGAGCCTGAGTCAGCTGATGGGCCAGCCACAGGTGTTTAATTGCAGTGTAGACATACCCTAAAATCAAGATATATCCTGCCTACTGCTTTACTCCATCCACTAGGCCAGTAACCCTGCCAAAGAAGGAAATTAGGTTGCTTTGGCAAGATTTGTTCTTGACAGATCCATGCTGGCTACTCCTAACTCTAGTATCTTCTAGGTGCTTACAAACTGATTGTTTAATAGTTTGTTGCAGTATCTCTCCAGGTATGAAAGTTAGGCTGACTGGTCTGAAATTCCCTGTGTGTTCTTTGTTCCCCTTTTAAAAGATGGGTACTGTGTTCCCTTCACCAGTTCGCTGGGACATCATCTGTCCTTCACTGAGTTCTTGAAGATAATTGCCAATAGTGCTGAGATTAGTTCAGCTAGTTCCTTAATTACCCTAGGATGAATTTCATCAGGCCTTGCCAACTTGAATACATCAAACATATCTAAACATTCTTTGACCTGTTTTTCCCTATTTTGGGTTGTGTTCCTTCACCATTGAAGTTAATATTGTGTTGAGTATCTGGTCACTATTGGAGGAAAACCAAGATCCACTTCAATTTAGGCTTAAATAGTTTCTCTTAACCTTTATTTTGTATGTTTTAGGACAGCGCTATTATTACCTATACATTACCCCTGCTGTTTCTCAGACGTTCTTGTCAACTGTTGGAAATGGCCCACCTTGATTATCACTACAAAAGGTTCTCCCCCCCCACCCCCCGGTTGGTAATAGCTCACCTTACCTGATCACTCTCGTTACGGTGTGTATGGTAAGACCCATTGTTTCATGTTCTCTGTGTATATAAATATCCCCACTGTATTTTCTACTGAATGCATCCGATGAAGTGAGCTGTAGCTCACGAAAGCTTATGCTCAAATAAATTTGTTAGTCTCTAAGGTGCCACAAGTCCTCCTTTTCTTTTTGCGGATAGAGACTAACACGGCTGCTACTCTGAAATATATCTTACAATAGTTATCCTTCTTATTGGTCTGTTTTTGTTTGGGATTTTTGGCTTGTCTAGTTGGTTGGGGAGACACTCTGCTTTACCCTATTTGCACAGACCAAAGATTTTACAACTAAGACACTCAAACCAGGTTTCATGGTTTACACAACCCTGAAGCTGTTTCAGTTAATTTCTGAAATGATGTATCAGCAGAGTCACATTCAAAATTTACAGATTCCTTTACAGTCTTATAATAATGTGTATATATAATATTAATTTCTCTAACAATTCATTACACAGTTTTCTAACATACTATTAACCATTTTAGCAAAATAGGCATTAAACATTTCCGCTTCTTTGATGTAATCAGTTAGCTCTCTTTGCCCACTAAATGCAGGACCTGCACTCTCCTTTGTCATTCTCTTGATCCTAATGTATTTGAAGAACATCATTTTCTTGTCTTTTATGTCCCTCACAAGTTGTAACTCATGTTGTGCCTGAGCCATTCTGATTTTGTCCCTACATTCTAATGCTATTCTTTTGTACTCCACCGTAGCACTTTGTCCATATTTCCACTTTTTGTAGGATTCCTTTTTGATTTACAGGTCATTTAAGAGCTCCTGATGGAGCCATATTGGCATCTTACTATTCTTCCTGTCTTTCTTTTGCATTGGGATGGTTTGCAGTTTTGCCTTTAACATGGTCTTATTGTGCTCGGCTGACGACCTTTCCCTTAGATTTTGTCTCCATGGAACCTTACCTACTAATTCTCTGAGTTTGTTAAAGTCTGCTTTTTTGAAGTCCATTGTCCTTATTCTGTTGCTCTCATTCCTTCCTTTACTTAGAATCATGAAATCTGGCATTTCATGGTCACTTTCACCCAAATTGCTTTCCACCTTCAGATTTGTAACCAATTCCTCCCTGTTGGTCAGAATGAAGTCTACACAATGGCCATCCCACTCGTTTCTTCCTCCACTTTTTGTTTCAGAAAGTTATCCCCAATACATTGCAAGAACTTATTGGACATTTTGTGTTCTGCCAACAGATGTCTAGGTAATGTTCCCCATTAGTACCAAGTCTTTTGTGTTTTGGGTATTTCTGTTGTTTGTTGTAGAAATGTCTCATCCACTTCCCCTTCTTGATTTGGTGGTCTGAGGTATACCCATACCATGACATCACCCTTAATTTTTCACTCCTTTTATCTTTACCCAGAGACTTTCAACTGTTCTGCTTCTCACCTCCTTCTGGACCTCAGAACAAATGTATATTTTATCCATGATGTATAATGCAACATCTCCTTTTTTTTTTTTTTTTTTATCCCGCCCGAAGAAGCAATTCTTCTGGTATATGTTGCTGTTAGTAGTTTTAAATGCATTTTGGATAAGTTGATTAAAGGTTCTTTGTAGGTATTTCATCTTTGAATGTGTGAGAACCTAAGTTTCTTTTGAAATTTCATCCACCCCTGATTTTGTTTACCCTCTTTTTAGGGCTTATCTACACTTAAGCTTCAGTGGCTCACCTGTACCGATACCGCTGTGCTGCTTCAGCGAACACACTACCTATGCCAACAGGAGGGCTTCTCCCATCAGTGTAGGTGATCCACCTCCCTGAGAGGTGGTAGCTATGTTGACAGGAGAAACCCTCCTGTCGACATAGCACTGTCTGCACCGGGAATTAGATCTGTTTAACTGGTTTCAGAGTAGCAGATGTGTTAGTCTGTATCTGCAAAAAGAAAAGGAGTACTTGTGGCACCTTAGAGACAAACAAATTTATTTCAGCATAAGCTTTCGTGAGCTACAGCTCACTTCATCAGATGCATTCAGTGGAAAATACAGTGGGGAGATTTTATATGCACAGAGAACATGAAACAATGGGTGTTACCATACACACTGTAATGAGAGTGATCAGGTAAGGTGAGCTATTACCAGCGGGGGGGGACCTTTTGTAGTGATAATCAAGGTGGGCCATTTCCAGCAGTTGACAAGAACGTGTGAGGAACAGTAGGGGGTGAAAATAGTTTTACTTTGTGTAATGACACATCCACTCCCAGTCTTTATTCAATCCTAAATTAATGTTGTCCAGTTTGCAAATTAATTCCAATTCAGCAGTCTCTCATTGGAGTCTGTTTTTGAAGTTTTTTTGTTGAAGAATTGCCACTTTTAGGTCTGTAATCGAGTGACCAGAGATTGAAGTATTCACCTACTGGTTTTTGAATGTTATAATTCTTGAGGTCTGATTTGTGTCCATTTATTTTTTTACGTAGAGACTGTCCGGTTTGGCCAATGTACATGGCAGAGGGGCATTGCTGACACATGATGGCATATATCACATTGGTAGATGTGCAGGTGAATGAGTCTCTGATAGTGTGGCTGATGTGATTAGGCCCTATGATGGTGTCCCCTGAATAGATATGTGGTCACAGTATGTGGATTTTTCAGTCTTCTGAATGACTTAGTTATACTGACATAGGTTGCTAGTATAGACCAAGTGTCATCCAGTTAAGCCAAAGAAAAGATTGAATGTTAAGTGCAGTCTGCATAAAAAGCAGCAAAATCCATTTTGATGTGGAAATGGCAGAAGTGCTAAATGACTTTTTTGTTTTCACCAGAAAAGGTTAGCAAAGATTAGTAGCAACTGGACGTTTAATATAGTGGATGCTAGTGAAAATGAAATTGGATCATAGGAAACAAACAAGTGAAAAATTACTTAGACAAGTTAGATGTCTTCAACTCACCAGGGCCTGGTGAAATACATCCTAGAATACTCAAGGAGCTGACTGGGGAGATATCTAAGTCATTAGCTATTATTAAGGCTACGTTTTAGTCATGGGTATATTTAGTAAAAGTCAAACAAAAATTCATGGCCCGTGACCTGTCCGTGACTTGTGCTATATACCCCTGATTAAATCTTGGGGGGTGGGTGGTGCAACGGGGGGTGGCCCGGGGCATGCTGTGGGCACTTGGGGGAGCGGCAGTGTACAGCCCAGGACCCCCACTGGTGCTGGGATGGGGGCGGAGCTGGCAGGCTCCCTACCTGGCTCCATGCCTCCCTGGAAGTGGCAACATCCTTTTCCCTCAGCTCCTAGGCAGAGGCATGGCCAGGCAGCTCTGTGTGCTGCCTCCTCCACCAGCATTGGCTCCACAGTTCCCATTGGCCTAGGAGCTGAGGTATGTCCCGTTTCCGGGGACTTCCCCCCCAAGCTAAGCACTACCCAGAGCCCTCACCCCCTCCTGTGCCCCAACCATCAGCCCTGAGCCCCCTCCCACACCCAAATTCCTGCTGCTGCTGGGAGAGGGGGGCGCGGTGACCCAAGACTGCCCCAGCAGCAGCCAGTGTGGTTAGCCCAGGGGCTGCCTGAGCTGCTCAGGCGACCCCCAGGCCAGCCTCATCGGCCCCTACAGAGGTCCTGGAAAGTAACAGAATCCGTGACCTCTGTGACAAACTTGCGGCCTTAGCAATTATCTTCAAAAAGTCATGGAAGAGAGGAGAGATTCCAGAGGACTGGAGAAGGGCAAATAGTGCCCTTCTATAAAAAGGGAAATAAGGACAACCTGGGGAATTACAGACCAATCAGCTTAACTTCAGTACCCGGAAAAATAATGGAGCAAATAATTAAGTAATCAGTTTGTAAACATCTAGAAGATAATAAGATAAGTAACAGTCAGCATGGATTTGTCCAGAACAAATTATGTTAAACCAACCTAATAGCTTTCTTTGACAGAGTAACAAGTCTTCTGGATAGTGGGGAAGTGGTAGATATGGTATATCTTGACTTCAGTAAGCTGTTTGATACTGTCTTGCATGACTTTTTCATAAACCAGGGAAATACAATCTAGATGATGGGTGCACTCTAAGATGGGTGAATAACTGGCTGGAAAACTGTTCCCAGAGAGTAGTTATCAGAGGTTCACAGTCATGCTGGAAGGATGTAAGAAGTGGGGTCCGCAGGGATCAGTTCTGGGTCCTGTTCTCTTCAATATCATCATCAATGATTTAGATAATGGCATAGAGAGTTCACTTATAACATTTGTGGATGATATCCAGCTGGGAGAGGTTGCAAGTGCTTTGGAGGATAGGATTAAAAATCCAAATGATCTGGACAAACTGGAGGAAATGGTCTGAAATAAATAGGATGAAATTCAATAAGGACAAATGCAAAGTACTCCATTTAGGCAGGAACAATCAGTTGCGCACACACAAAATGGAAAATGATTGCCTGGGAGGGAGTACTGCAGAAAGGGATCTGGGGGTCATAGTGGATCGCAAACTAAAGTATAACAATATTGCAAAAAAAGTGAACATTGTTCTGGGATGCATTAGCACGAGTGTTGTAAGGAAGACAGAAGAAGTAATTCTTCCACTCTACTCTGTGCTGATTAGGCCTCAAGTGGAGTATTGTGTCCAGTTCTGGATGCCCGAGGTGCACAAATTGAAGAAAGTCCAGAGAAGAGCTGCAAACGTGATTAAAGATCTAGAAAACATGACCTATGAGGGAAGATTGAAAAAATTGGGTTTGTTTAATCTGGAGAAGAGAAGGCTGAGAAAGGGACAGGATAACAGTTTTCAGGTACATAAAAGGTTGTTACAAAGAGGAGGGAGAAAAATTCTTCTCCTTAATCTCTGAAGATAAAACAAGAGGCAATGGGCTTAAATTGCAGCAAGGGCAGTTTAGGTTGGACATTAGGAAAAACTTCCAAACTGTTACAGTGGTTAAGCCTTGGAATAAATTGCCCAGGGAGGTTGTGGAATCTCCATCATTCGAGATTTTTAAGAGCAGTTTGGACAAATACTTCTCAGGGATGGTTTAGATCAAGAGTGGCCAAACGTACTGACCCTCCGAGCCACTTACAATAATCTTCAGAAGTTTGAGAGCTGCAAGACATGCACAACCTGCGCTGCAGGGCAGCGCCTGTCGTGATGCGGGGCTTCTTCCCTGATACACCCCAGCTGGGCTAAAGACCCAAGACCTCCCTCCCTGCAGGGCAGAAGCCATTAATCCCGCCACCCCACCACAGGAGAAAAACCCCTAGTCCCACCACCCCGCTGCAGGGCAGAAGCCCCTAGCTCCCCCTTGCCCAGTCTTGTAGGTGGAGCATGGTGGGAGTATGGGGGAGGCTCTGGGAGCCACAGTTTGGCCGTGCCTGGTTTAGATAATACTTAGTCCTGCCATGAGTGCAGGGGACTGGACTAGATGACCTCTTGAGGGCCCTTCCAGTCCTACAGTTCTATGATTCTACATGTAATAGTTTTAAATATTGTGCTCATATGCCACATTCCAGTTGATTGTTAGCATAAGTAAGTGATGTCTAGAATTGTTTTTCTCTGTTGTTTGAGTTTGAATGACAGCTACTTGGTATATGCTTGCCAGTTTAATTCCAGTTTAACAATGTTGGTTTTCACTTTGTCATCCCTGTTTGTCTTGAATTAATTTGGAATGTAGACTTCCAGTCATGCTGGAAATGACTTCTCTGATTGGCTCCATGTGCTCATGGTTTTTCAGTTTACTTTCTTGCATAGTCTTTCTTCTCTGTTGTATTCAGTCTTAACTTTCATTTAAGAAGCCCTGTATAAAAGATAGTTAAATTCAGTAGCTGAGAATGACTTGTTGAAGGAATCAAAAATAGATTAAGACCCCAGGATGTGAAAACAAAGTTGACTTGAATTGACATTGACCATTTTGATATTCTTTGTCAAATTTGTGTGATAGAAACATGTTCCCAAACATAAGTTGTCCTCTTTATCGCTAGGAAAAATATTGAAATATGAAGTATACTTCTGAAATTTTGGGGGCTTATTTATTATGCACAATTATGCCTAGTCAAAGAAAGTTCAAATCAATAACTTAACGGTTGAATCTGGCATCAAAATAAATCAAGAGGAAGCATTTTGTAATGAGTTAAACCAGCAGTTTTATTTATTGTAATACACAGCTTATTTTTGTATCTTTATGGTTATGAAAATGGCAAGGTGCTTGATGGTAAAAGGGCATTTGAATTTCTGACTAAACTCTGTATTTTAACACATTCTTGGTAGTACTGGTTACTGAAATCACGTGTAGTAATTTCTTAGACATACTTTCTGATATTTAGACATATTCTTCCCACTTCAGGTAGTATGTATTAAACTTTTTTTAACCAAGAAACTTCCAATGTCTTTTTGTTGTTTGTTGAAGTGTACCAAGAGGTGACGGAACTCTAATATTAATAAACGTCTTATTTTGAACAGATGCACCAAGTCTAATATTAGACGATAGTGAGGATGAAAATGCTTCATCAATTTTTGAGACGGGCTGTCACTCAGGATCACCAAAGAAACAATCGTCAGCTGCTATACATAAACCCTACCTTCATTTTACAATGTGAGTATATGCATTTCGCTGTGAAATTCATAGGAGATCTGAAACTTCAAGGTCATACCCTGCTGTTTTGCACTTAAAGTTCAAAAAAAGGGTTTATAAAGGTGCTTCATGGCAACATCTTCATATTTATATCTAAATGTGCTTAAAATACCAGGATATGTTTATGGAGAGATTTCTGTGTTGAAGCCTTTATGAGCAATTTTCTAAGCCATTCACACTCCTGTGAAGTAGTAAGAGTGCATAACTGAGCTGGTTAAACCTGTTTTGCATCCTGAGCTCTATTTAGCTTGAAAGTTCTCCTTAGTTTAACTAAAATCTTTTAAATGTTTTATAATGACTTTGTGGTATTACCACCAGCCTATGGGTATTCGAGAGTAGCGTTTGGCCTTTGGTCCATAGCATTTTAAGAATGTAATTTCCATGTTTAGCCCCTGAGATATTTTTCAGACATTAGCTATGGAGATTTTAAACCTGAATCTCCAGCTGTTTTAGTAAGGAAGCAAACATGCTGGTGCATTTTGGAAAATATGAAGTGTGCAACATATTGGCTGCTTTTTCTTACTGAGAAGTACTATTGAGCTTCAGTGTACCATATCAGTTATTTATATATGTTTGTTGCATTTAAATCTGATACTACAAATTAGTTTGTTTCAGGTCAGATTTCCTTGTACACCTCTACCTCAATATAACGCGACCCGATATAACACGAATTCGAATATAACGCAGTAAAGCAGTGCTCTGGGGGTGGGGCTGCATGCTCCGGCGGGTCAGTGTGTCTGGCTCCGACACGCTGCTCTGAGTGGCATGTTAAGGGTGCCGGGCCGGAGCTGAGGGGTTGGATAAGGGGCAGAGGGTCTTGGGGGACGGAGGGGTTGGATAGTTCGGAGGTTCTGGGGGTGGGGCGGTCAGGGAATGGGGGTGTTGGATAGGCCGTGGGAGTGCCGGGGGGCCTGTCAGGGGGCAGGGGTGTGGATAGGGGTCGGGGCAGTCAGGGGACAGGGAGCTGGGGGAGGGGGAGGGGGGTTGGATGGGTCAGGGGTTCTGAGGGGTCAGTCAGGGGGTGGGAAGTGACTATTAATAACAGAAATGCTCGAGGCCAAAGCAAGTTCGATATAACGTGGTTTCACCTATTACACGGTAAGATATTTTTGGCTCCAGAGGACCGCGTTATATCAGGGTAGAGGTGTATTTCAAAAAGCTTCCTCTTAATTTTTTCCTCACTCTGTGTGTTTTTCAGTGCTTTTTCTAAGGAAAGTTGCAGAGACGTAGGTTAGAATTTGTGTATTAAATTTGGATGAAACGCAACTGTTTATTAAGATGGATGCAGCAACAAAAACCTAGAAATGTTAATTTTAATATGAATTGTTTAGAGTAATATTTTATATAGAGTCTGTTGATGCCTATTTCACTAAAGAAAATGTGAGGCCAGTCAAGATAGAGCCATCTTGTGGAAGAAAGAAAATTTTTATTTCTGAACAGTGATGCTTAAACAGTATTTGCAGTAACATGAACTTAAAAATAGCTGATTAGCTTAAAATAGGATCTTGCTGTTTCCCTCAAGGTACATTGTCAAGCACTGCAGGCCCAAAATTCAGGTTTCAGCTGAAACAAAAGAAAAGAAAAAAGGACACATTTAACTAATTTTTAAATTTCATTATACATTTTTTTTTTTTGATGGATGGATTTATGATCTTCCCCATCAGATCTGTAAAGTGAAAGACAAGTTTTATGTATAATGCGTGGCAACTAGAAAGTGATTGACCCAAAACTTAAACCAAGTAAAATTGAGTAATCTAGTTTCACTCTTCAGTCTGAATGAATTTTAAAGAGTAAACAGAGTAATAAAGAGAAAATTAAATTAATTTTAAAATTTAGCTTTCAAATCAAGTAATACTAATGGGACGAGACACTGCTTTAAACCCCTTTCCCCCCCAATACCTGGCTAGATTCCTTTAAGATTTTTGCCCTTCAACAAAAATACAAAGTAATTTGATAGACTCACATTTGCAACCTTTAAAGGAGTGTGTGTTCCCAACTGGAAGCTAATTTGTATGAAGTTTGCAATATACCGTATATACTCGTTCATTAGCCCGTTCGTTCGCCGACCCCCCAAGATGAATCGGTACAAATAGTAAAAACTGTATGACCCTTTCATAAGCCAACCCTGTGTTTCAGGGGTTGGCAGACTTTGGCTCCTGGCCCGTCAGGGTAAGCCGCTGGTGGGTCGGGACATTTTGTTTACCTGGAGCGCCCCACTTCCCCCAGCTCCCGTTGGCTGGGAACAGTGAACCGCGGCCACAGGGAACTGAGGAGCTCCATGCCTGCAGATGCTCCAGGTAAACAAAACAACAATGTATTAGATATTCAATTCAATGATTTCATAGCGTTTAAAATCATCAAATTTTGGTGTAGGTCTGTTTATAAGCCGACCCCCACTCTTCGATGCGTCACTTTTTACCAAAAATATTCGGCTTATGAACAAGTTTATATGGTAAATATTAAACTGGATACTAGACCCTAAATCAGTAAGGTGCTTCAGCATTTTCGTAAATCCTTTTAAATCGATGGGACTTAAGAATGTACTTAACTTTTAAGAATGTTCTTAAGTGCTTTGCTGAATCTTGGTGTCTTGGCAGTTACAAATGCATTGGCATGAAATAAACAGCCCCTATGCAATATTTTTAACTCTGAAAACCGACGAGTCAATTTCACTTTGTTCTTAGAGCAGACAAAATTACTTAGATAATTCTATATCTTCACCTACTATCACTTAACCCCCCCCCCAGAAAATAAACAGCAAAACTTCCTTTTAGAGAGCTGACAGGTACTTGAAGGATGAAAAATATTGTCTTTTTGGTTTTTCTGGGCTGCTAAAAAGTAACCTTTGTTAGCTAAAGCCTTGCTGCACACATGACTAAAGCTAGTGTTTATATCCGCATTCGATCCGCAATCCACAAAAATTGTTCGTGGATATCCGTGGATTTGCAGTGTTCTACTAACGGCTGCACAGGTCACTGAGCAGCAGTGACTCAGGGCTATGCCAAGCTCCAGACCTCCTGCCCCACCGCCTGTTCTGCCCCCGTCATATTTCCTTCCCTGCTCTGGGCAGGGAGTATACAATCCTGGGCCCTCGTATGCAGGGCTGCCCTCACAGTGGGGGGTTCAGACACTCCTACGCAGCTGTGGCGGATCTAACGCACACAGACCGGCCGGGACAGACAGTGGCAACAACTACTCTCTCCACAACGCTTTCCCGTGCTGCCTGCTAGTTTAAAGTACAACTACACCTCTTTCAAAATGGTTCTTGGCTCACTCCCTTCTGAGAGTTATAGTTTACCTCCTCCATCCTAGCAAGCTGGGGACTACAACTCACAGAATTCCTAGCGGACTATTGCCACATATTGCAGCCCGCTGCTGCGTGATTCAGAGAGCCAAGCTGGAGCTTGAGAGCTGGGTGACAGCTGCTCCGTTTGGGTGGGTGTGTGCTGCAGAGCTCTGCACAGATACACAATTTGTATCTGTATCCAAGCTGCAATCCGCAAAAATGCAGTACTCTAAAGCCGCATTTTTAAACACATGCAAACTCTTGTGTGAACCTTTAAATGGATTTAAGAATGATTATATTGATTTAGCTTCTCTTGGTAAGGAATAGATTTAAGACAGTTGATTATAATCTAGGATTGCATCATTTTAATAATACCCACACAGATTTTGCACTGATTAATTAAATCAGTTTCTAATCAGTTACACTGTTGCAACTGTGTGTATAGACAAGACCCAAGGTAATCAGCGCTGCAACTGAGGCATGCCAAAGTTAGCACAGTACAATCATTGTAGGATCTCCAGTAGAAGATCTCTATTATCATAATAGTTGAGATGACATTTTAAAAAAGTCTAAAAGAATTAAAATTTTAAAAATTACTAAATAAAAGCTGAAACACCAGGAACTCTGTATAGATAAACATATATGTATACATAATGATGCATGGTGATATTTTTAAAATATTACTTCTGTTATAGGTCCGCTTACCACCAGCCAACCTCTTATAGGCCAAGATTACTGCTATCAGGAGAGAGAGGTTCTGGTCAAACTTCTCACCTTGCTCCAGCACTATTGCACTCTCTTGAAAAATTCTCTGTACACAGGCTAGATCTGCCAGCACTTTACTCAGTTAGTGCCAAAACACCTGAAGAATCATGTGCACAGGTGAGTCTACATAATATCTGAGCATCATAGAGCATTGATGCCAGCTCTGGTTTTATTCAAGCTTATTTCCAATAAAGTATGATGTGCACAATTATGGTCTTTTGGATAAAAGACAGTGTGCATGTGCCATTGCAAGCTAAAGCAGAGGAACATTCTAATATGCTAACATTAAAAACCTTTTGTTAAAGTTTTTATAGTTTTATAGTTAGGAATTCTGATTTTTCTGCTGATGCTGCATGTAGATGGCAATGACACTGAATGGGTAAACAGTTTTATCTGTCTTGGTAGTCGGTTAACAGCAGAAGGTTCTATATCTGAAGAAGTCATATGTTAGATCAGTCTCAAAGTCCTGCTTGGGCAGCAGGATGTCTGTGTGACAACTAAGACAAGACATGTAGTCAATTCTGTGTTGAACATTCCTATGTGGAGCAGAACAGAGCCGTTAAAAACAGTTGAGGAGAGTAAACAAAAGTTTTCATAATCAAAAGTTATGGTGTATTCTTGATATCCGTTTGTTTGATTTTTGTCACAAATGAGAAAATATTTGACTGATCCTGGAGATTTGCAGTCTTGCATCAGGTGAGAACAAAACTGCAATAAGGAGGACTTGTGGCACCTTAGAGACTAACCAATTTATTTGAGCATAAGCTTTCGTGAGCTACAGCTCACTTCATCGTGAGCATACAACTGCAATAGTGGGGTTATGTCTAGCATGCAAAAGAAGATACGTTTTCATAGAAAATTTGTAGAGCTGAGGTTGAAGGAAGTGGAGCATGAGAGTGACCACAAAGGAGTTTGAAAGATGCAATTTTGAGGGATTTAAGAAGGCTAAATTCTCCTATACTGCCTATTCTTGCCAAAGGAAGAAGACTTGCAAGGGACCGTTAGAATGGACTTCCATCTTCATGTGCTGCCACAACTGCATTATAGCCATGCAGTACCTTGTAACTTCTGAGGAAAACTGGTTTCTATAGGTTTGTTTGAACTGTGTGTGCACAGAAATCTGTTTTCGTTGACAAGGAAATAAACACATAAAAGTATTCATGAAAGCTTTTTAAAATAGTCAGATTTATTATTTACATCCTATGTTCCTAAAAAGTCTGAGAGTCACTGTTTGGGAGTTTGGGTTAATAGTATTCAGTTGACACCTTATTCATCTGTGTGAAAAGAAGATTGAGGAGGAGATAGATATGAAGGAGAGGATACTGAGATTAAGAAAGGACGTGAGAAGTGAATAGGGCAGAGTGTGGGTGGGGGTAAAGGTATATGGAGTGAGGACCCACTACTATGGAAGATGTGCACCTACAATATGATGTGATCGTAAATGTATTTTTATGAGATAACCCAGAACTGGAGAACATGACTTTTCTTGAAATCTTTCATTACAAATATTACTCATTCTTATAAGAAGCATAAAAATCAAGTCTAATTACTAAAATATTTTTATGGCTTAAGAATACTGTTTTTTTCATTGAGTTGCTTATGCCTGATTCCATTTTACATCTAGAGCTATGCAAGACAAAAAATTGCTTAAAAGTATTAAGGTTAATGTTAAAAGTGTATTAGTAACACAAGGGTAAAATATCATGTAATTTTTTTAATCCTAAATTTACTCCTATGTACTCTCAGCCTTAATTCTGTTTTTAACATTTTTTTTCATGGAATTTCCTTGTCTTTTACAAATTTAAAATTTTATATATGATCTTTAAAACTGAAACTCAAAGGGAATGCTATCATGCAATATATCTGATGATTTGAAAATATATAGTATCTAAGTTAAATATTTTGTTGTAATTTTAACTGTTAAGGGCAGATCCTTTGCTATGCCAGAATATACAGGCCAGTTATGGTGAGTTTACAGCTATTTTGCTGTGCCGGAGCAACACAAAGCAACTAAGGTGTTCAGGTGAATGACTTTTAATTTGCAGTTGATTTATTGATTAGAATACTGGATTAGTGTGCCTATGGTTATGTGAAGGGAAGGCAGGGGAACGCAATCCCTGGGTCCCAATACCTCTGTGCTGTATGGGCCTGCGCTAATGGATGTTCTTGTAAATTCTCAGAAAAGTCATTCTATACTCAGTAGGGCTGTCAGTTAATCATAGTTAAATCAAGTGATTAACTCAAAACAAATTAACTCGATTAAAAAAATTAATCACGATTAATCACAGTTTTAATTGCACTGTTAAACAGTAATAAAATACCAATTGAAATTTATTATAAATAGTTTTGGATGTTTTTCTGCATTTTCAAATATATTGATTTCAATTACAACACAATACAAAGTGTACAGTGCTCACTTTATATTATTTTTTATTACAAATATTTGCACTGTAAAAAGATAAACAAAAGAAATTGTATTTTTCAGTTCACCTCAACAAGTATTGTAGTGCAGTCTCTTTATCGTGAAAGTGCAACTTACAAATGTAGATTTTTTTGCACTCAAAAACAAAACAGTGCAAAATTTTAGAGCATAGATGTCCACTCAGTCCTACTGCTTGTTCAGCCAATTGCTCAGACAAGCAAGTTTGTTTACATATATGGGAGATAATGCTTCCTGTTTCTGAAAGTGAAAACAGGAATTCACATGGCACCTTTGTACTGGCATTGCAAGGTATTTTCATGCCAGATATGATAAACACTTGTATGCCCCTTCATGCTTTGGCCGCCATTCCAGAAGACATGCTTCCATGCTGATGACGCTTGTTAAAAAAATAATGCTGTGACAGAGTTCTAGGTAGGAAACCCTGAGTCAGCACTCTGTTCACAGCAGCTCCAATCAGGCATAGCAGATTGGAGCTGATGAGACAGAGCTGTGCCTAGTTAGTGGGTGGGTCAAGGCAGAAAGGCTAATTAAGCCGTTAGCCAGAGCCCACACATAGGCACAGGAAGGAAGTGAAAAGGAGGGAAAGCAGGCAGTGAGAGAGAGAGATTGCTCTCCCCCTGCTTGTAAAGGTGCGAGGTATTCTATGAAGGTGGTGGGACGCAATTATAAATAAATTGCACAGGGCGCTGAACCAGCTTTGTTGACTGAGACAAGGAGGCCCTGTTACAAATGTGTTAATTAAATTTGTGACTGAACTCCTTGGGGGAGAATTCTATGTCTCCTGCTCTGTGGTTTTACCCACATGCTGCCATATATTTTGTTAGGTTTCAGAGTAACAGCCGTGTTAGTCTGTTTGTGTTATGGCAGCCTTGGCTGATGACCCAGCTCGTGTTGTTCAATTTAAGAACACTTTAACTGCAGAGTAGACAAAAGCAAAGAAGTTACCAATGTGAGATTTCTAAAGATAGCTACAGCACTCGACCCAAGGTTTAAGAATCTGAAGTGCCTTCCAAAATCTGAGATGGGTGAGGTGTAGCACATGCTGTCAGAAGTCTTAAAAGAGCAACACTTCAATGCAGAAACTACAGAATCTGAACCCCCCAAAAAGAAAATCAACCTTCTGTTGGTGGCATCTGATTCAGATGATGAAAATGAACATGCGTTGGTCCGCACTGCTTTGGATCATTATCGAGCAGAACCCATCATGAGCATGGAAACGTCCTCTGGAATGGTGGTTGAAGCATGAAGGGGCATACAAATGCTTAGCATACCTGGCATGTAAATACCTTGCAATGTCAGTACAATAGTACCATATGAATGCCTGTTCTCGCTTTCAGGTGATTTAAATAAGAAACGGGCAGCATTATGTCCTATAAATATAAACAAACTTGTTAGTCTTAGCAATTGGCTGAACATGAAGTAGGACTGATTGGACTTATCGGCTCTAAATTTTATATTGTTTTTGAATGCAGTTATGTAAATAAAAATTCTGCATTTTTAAATTACACTAAAGAGATTGCACTACGGTACTTGTGTGAGGTGAATTGAAAAATACTATTTTTGTGTTTTAACAGTGCAAATATTTGTAATCAAATAATATAAAGTGAGCACTGTAGACTTTGTATTCTGTGTTATAATTGAAATCAATATATTTGAAAATGTAGAAAACACCCAAAATATTTAAATAAATGGTATTCTGTTTAACAGTGCGATTAAAATGGCAATGAATTGCGATTATTTTTTTAATCGCGTGATTAATTGCAATTTTTTTTATTGTTTGACAGCCCTAATACTCAGTAAATGCTGTAAATTTGGGGAGGTACAAGAGGCACTGTATTTTTCAGACTTAACAAAGGGATTGAATTTATGAAAATGGGGGGAAAAAAGAATTGAAGCATGTGTTGAGAGAAACTCATACCAAAAATTGCATATTTGTAAACAGATACCAGAAATAAGAGAGAGTTGAATTTTAAGGCTGCTGATCTTGACAATATATATTTAGTCATTTTAAACCTTAATTTACACATGCCAATTAAGGCAGATAAAAATGGTAGACAGAATCACTAGAAGGCCACTGAAGTCTTTCACCTGTCTTATAGTAGGAAGTTTCTGTTTTGTTGCAAATATTGTGTTACACACACACGTGCACATACACACATGTACATTCACATTCTTTTCATTAAACAAGCTGTGTTCTGTGCACACATTATCAGTTTAGTGTGTGGCTGGAGTCCCATAATGCTGTTAACAAGCAGCTGTGTGGAAGAGAAGCTTCGCAGAGTTATCACAAACAATTTATGTTGTGGTAACGTGTGTTAGCTTTATTTTTAACATTACATTCAACACCTAAAAGAGGGCATGGCTGGAAGAAGTAAACAAGTAAGGCCAAAGTTCAGATTCAAAGCTGTAATGTTGTAAAAAAGGAATGGCATCCTTATCTCTCTCTCTCTTCTGATTGGAATCAAACTTAGGACCAAAAAGACAATCCTTAAGTTTCAGAGTAACAGCCGTGTTAGTCTGTATTCACAAAAAGAAAAGGAGGACTTGTGGCACCTTAGAGACTAACCAATTTATTTGAGCATAAGCTTTCATGAGCTACAGCTCACTTCGCTGTAGCTCACTAAAGCTTATGCTCAAATAAATTGGTTAGTCTCTAAGGTGCCACAAGTACTCGTTTTCTTTTTGCGAATCCTTAAGTTGTCATTCTTTTCTATAAGTGTTTTGGGCAAACTGAATGGAATCAATAGTAATCACTAGGAAGGAGTTGAAAGAGTTTGTAGCAGTTATTGTGGGCAGTACAGCTCAAGCTGAAGAAACAATTTGAGTTCTTGAGGAATCTGCCACCAGAAATAAAATGAACGTTTAAAAAAAAATTACAAATAGGTACGACCTTGTTAAAATAAACTGGATTATTTCTTGCTCTACTATCATAATGATGTCAGAATATCTGGGCTGCCAGAAGACAAAGGGAAGTGGTAATTGAGTTGAGTTTTTATGTAGTCATAGAGTTGGATATAGAGGGTGAAATTTTGAGGTGTAACAGATACACCGAACACTAGCTCTCCTATGAGGAAAAAATAGCAGGCCATGGGGAGTAATAGCAAAGCTGCTAAAATTCTAAGATAAACAAACCCGAAACTTAAAGTTAATTAATTAAAATGTTTCCTTGCTCTTGAAAAATGTCAGTCCTCCTGTCAAACATTCTATTTGGTTAACCACCAGCAACCAACTCAGTGCACTGTATTTGCAAGTGTCTGAACCAAAACAAAGCTGCTTAATGGACCCAATATAATGCTTACGAATCTTAAAAAGCTGGTATGACCTTTCATCTTGTATTTGTTGTGACATTTCATATTTTTCTCTTCTGCTGCAAAATGTGGTACAGTTTAACTTTCCATGTGGTTTGCTTGTTGGTTCTTTGTTATAATAGATTATTAAAACAGGGTGTTGACTTGTAGCTGTTTTGGATGGAATTACATACTGGCTTAAAGTAATTCGATGAAGCAAACAATATATTCAAATTCAAATATATATATTCAATATAACAAAAACTTGAATGGAAAGCATTTTTATTGTAATTTGAGGTAATTAAGCTGATGAGAGGATGCCTTTTGAAGGCACCGCTTAAGCCCATAAAAGTTTTCATTTTTTACTGTGTGTCGTAATACTTAATTTCTGATTTTAAATACTAGTGTTTCTCTTTACTAGATCTTTCGTGAAGCTCGAAGAACTGTACCAAGTATTGTTTACATGCCTCATATTGGTGACTGGTGGGAAGCTGTCAGTGAAACTGTGAGAGCTACTTTTCTAACTTTGCTGCAAGACATACCGTCATTTTCTCCTATATTTCTGCTGTCTACCTCTGAAACCATGTATAGTGAATTACCTGAAGAGGTGAGTGTTAAATATTTTTTGAGAGTGGAAGCATTACCAATGTGTGTCTTTTAAGAATATAGAACACTTTAATGTAGAACAGTTGTATATAACCAGAACTTTATGCTCTAGTTCTTATAATTTACTTAAAAATATCTCACATTGAAATTGCTAAATTAATTTTATTTCAGCTCTAAAATTGCCTTACATGAAGTCTAAGGTTAGTTCATATGTAGTAATTCTTGCAATCGTTATCTTTGCACAATAAACATCCGAAAGAACAAACTTGAAATCCTTTTGTCTTTATTTGAAGTGACAATATTTTCTCTGCAGCTAAGAATGATCTCCATCTTCTTTGATCTCCATAAAGGAGCTCCTGCTATTCTAGACTGTGTGTTAGATTTTGCTCTGTTACACTGGTATAATTCCAGAAAAACCCATTGAAGTCAGTGGAGTTAGTCTGGATTATACTGCAGTGTAAGAAAGAGTAGAATTTGACTCAGCGACTACAGTGTAGCTTTAGTTGTTTTAAAACTTAAGGTATTCATACAATCTTTTTTCTAAGTTCTTTTCTCTTTCTCCTCCTATCATTGCAGTAACAACTGTTGCTGCACTGCCCCTTTAACTTACAGGTTATGGAAACTTGAATAACAATTCCAGATTATTAATTTTCCTTGTTTCAGAGTAACAGCCATGTTAGTGTGCATTCGCAAAAAGAAAAGGAGTACTTGTGGCACCTTAGAGATTAACCAATTTATCTGAGCATAAGCTTTCGTGAGACGTTGTGCTTCTTTGGAAATAGTCTGGTAACTTCTCAAGTACGGCCAGTTTGCGTCTTTCGAAAAGTTGATCCTCTGTGTTTAAAATATACATTGATCAAATAGTTCAAGAACATGTTGAATCCTTTGACTCTTCATGACGTTGTTTTCTTGCAGGTGAAGTGTATCTTTAGAATCCAGTATGAAGAGGTTTTTTATATTCAAAGACCAAGTGAAGAAGACAGACTGAGATTTTTCCAGGAGTTAATTCTTAATCAGGCATCAATGCACCCCCCCAAAAGGAAACAGGCTGGTAAGCTACTTTACAATAAAGCCACAGTAGTGCGAGAATCTGTTTGAATAAAGTTTTGTACTGTAAAATGTTTTTTTCTTTTTAATGGTTTTGGGAAATGCAGTTAGGGTCATTAACAACTGACAGTTTATCAGTGTGCAAACTGGCATGTTTCTATTATACTGAGTGAGATGGGGAGGAGTTTAAATGGTCAAGTTTGAAAAGTGGGAAGGAAAATGGGAAATCCCCCCCCCCCCCCCCCCCCTTTGCATTGTGCAAGTCCAGAAGGGGATAATCCTGCATGCCCTCTTACAAATACTTTCTGACTTTTTCCTGCTTTTTTTCCCTAGCTCTTTGTGCTCTGGAAGTTCTTCCTCTTGCATTACCCTCTCCTCCCCGTCAGCTGTCAGAAACAGAAAAGCAACGAATGGAGGACCAGGAGGAGAACACATTGAGAGAACTGCGGTTGTTTCTCAGGGATGTTACCAAGAGGCTGGCTACAGACAAACGCTTTAACATCTTCAGCAAACCGGTGGATATTGAAGAGGTCTTGTTTCAGTAATGTGCAAAAAATGAAGTTGAACCTATTAGAAAAAAAAATATTATTAATTAAAAAGGGCGTGAATAAATTACTATCCCAGATATCCTTGATATCCATGACCTAGCCAATTCTGCCTATCTGTAATCCACTGGTGGCTTAGTCATAACCTTCTGTACCACAGTGAGAGTGATCAGAAGCATATTTTTGGACACACTACTGGTTCAGCAAAAAAACTTGTATTACTCTAGCCTAGGGATCGGCAACCTTTGGCATGCGGCACATCCGGGAAAGCCGCTGGTGGGCCTGGATGGTTTGTTTACCTGCAGCTTCCGCAGGTTCGGCCGATCGCAGCTCCCACTGGCCACGGTTCGCTGTCTCAGGCCAATGGGGGCTGTGGGAAGCGGCGACCAGCACGTTGCTCGGCCCGTGCTGCTTTCCGCAGCCCCCATTGGCCTGGGACAGCGAACCACGGCCAGTGGGAGCTGCGATCGGCTGAACCTGTGGACGTCTCGGCCCACCAGCGGCTTTTCCTGACGTGCTGTGTGCTAAATGTTGCCGATCCCTGCTCTAGCCGGTACTAGTCGAAGTGCTTTTCCACTCTGAAAATCAGCATTATAAAAATGGTAGCACCTTATTCATCAAATCTGCTGCCAGAATGTATTTGGAATTAATTGTATTTGCTTTCTTTAGTTGCCAAAAACTAGCTTTTACTGTTTTTTATTCCTGTAGAGCCAACATTGTGATGAAAAAGTGAATTGTGTTCTATTCTTTATTGAAGAGTAACAGAAATGTTTACTAAGATTGCATATTTCTCTGAAAGCTATGTTCTAGGAATTATTCAGGGAAGTTCTGTAGTTTGTGTTACACAGAAGGTCAGATTAAATGATTGTAATGGTCCCTTTTGACCTTAGAATCTATGAATCTATAAGTTCCATTTATTTATGAATGTGAAGACCCATTGAAAGACATAATTGGAAGACAGTGGGGTTGCAGTTGTAACTGAGGGCATCATTTGGCCTGCAAGTCTATTACTGTGTTGGTGTGTGAAAAGGAAAGAGCGTAGCTTGGCTTTCAGATAGAATACTAACTTTGTAGGGATGGCAGTAAGAAAAAAACACTTTTGTTCTGTAAGTCATTGAGAGACCATAAAAATGGGACCCTGCAATGTCATTTTTAGTGTAATTTTTTACAGCAGAGCTGCACTTTAAATTACATGCAGAGTTAACAAGCATTATGTGAGGCCCCATCCAGTCCTCCTCCAGCTTCAAGCCAGATTCAATATTTGAACATTTGTGACTTAACTTGTGTATGTTAAAGGACTATGAACAATTCTCTTCAACTATGCAGAAGGAATATTGCCATCTTCATTTTATAGATGGGGAACTGACACAGATGAGATTTAGTGATTTGCCAAAGGGTTATGCAAAATCTGTGACAGTGCTAGGAATTAATCCCAGATCTCTCAAGTCCCAGTCCCTAATGCCTTAACCAGAAGACCTCCCTTTCTTATTTAACTGATCTGCTATATAAATTTTGCAGTTTCACATGAAGATTCTATTACTAGTGGTGATACACTTGCTAGAAAAAATACAGGTTGACTTTTAGATCCCAGGATGAATTAACAGGGCCTCTATTTAGAAAAATATCATTCTGCTTGTAAACTGGACAGTTTACATCTGGGGATGCCATTTTCACTGTCTGTTTAGAATAGAAAATGCACTTTAAATATACATTTAAGCATTTAGCCAGTAGCTAGGTATTATATATGATGATGTATGGTCTTAATGTAAGATTTATGTTGTGATATATTTTTTGTTACAATTTCTAAAAATGCACATTTACCTGGTTAATCAAAAATTCTTCCTCTGGAGCCATTACAGTTTGATCAAAATGTATTTCATTTTTTTGGCAACCATCACCTTAATATATGGGTGATTTTAAAATATTCAGGAGTACACAAACACTCAGGCCTACCTACATGTGAAATTGATTGTAATCTTAATTACATTGAAGCACTCATGCAGAAGCATACTTTGTTTTAATCAGAGCAAAGAATAAATAATAAATACATACTAACTGTAGCTCACTGAGATATGTATAGCTCTGTTGGGGTCTTCTCTTGCCAAGAGTTAAACCCTCATCATACAATTAATTCAGTTAAATACCTTTCACTCTACCTGGAGGGCTGCTGAACCCATGATGAGGTGCACCATAGAAGGCAGTGAACTCCACTGACAAGGGGCCTTCTTCTGAGAATGCCCTGCTACAAAGTCCATATAATGCTTCTAGTGGCGAAATTTAGATTTGGTGTTCGTACAGATTATTATTGCAAATGTTTTGCAGAAAATTATTTTTAAAGGTTAATGATTTGACGACCTAAATAACAAAAAAGGCTTACCTACAAAATGGAGAAACAGTTTCACAGTTCTCCTTTGTGTGGGGGTTGGCCCATTATTTTTCATGTTCAGGACAATGTTAAAATATCTTCAGTGTATATAATAAAAAGAGGCTTTAATTGCAGCACCAATTTAGTTTACTCTGAAAATTAGATGTATCAGTGAATCTCTGAAGGAACTATAACTTTAGCAGACTAACACCAGCACTATAATTTCAATTTCTTTGTTTAAAATGTTTGAATTAAAGATGTATTGAAAATGAGAATGATCAAAATGTTGAGCTGGCACATTTCTTAATTAGTGCTAAGTATGCTGCATGAATATGTGTATAATGTGAGAAAGTGTGCCGATGAAATGCATAAGGCCCTGTGTCACTTCAGTATGCTGTTTGATTGTAGGTTTCAGATTATCTTGAAGTTATCAAAGAACCAATGGACCTGTCAACAGTAATAACCAAAATTGATAAACACAACTATTTGACTGCCAAGGATTTCCTAACAGATATTGATCTCATCTGTAGCAATGCATTGGAATATAATCCAGACAAAGACCCTGGAGGTAAGGAAATATTTAGTTTTGGCCTACCTAAACTTGAAAAATAGTTGTTTAATCATGTGTATGATTATTATTCAGGCATCTAATCAAACTTCATACTGTGTTATAAATTAGCTAAATAAGTGATTTTGTTCCTTGAAGGTCAATGCTTTTAATAGTCTTGAGACTCTTAAGTGGACAGTTAGAATATAAGTGAAGCATTCTAGGAACTGTGTGGTGCAGTGAGTGTGCAGGAACTAGTAAGCAAAGTAGGGCTAAAGCACTTAACATTCACTTCTGGTAAATTGGGTTCCAATTCTGAGTAGGTCCTAAGTGAAAATGAATTTGGTAGTTGCTTCTTGGTCTTCAGGGGACATCTGTCCACATAATGAAACCATCACATAATTTGGCAGAGTTATATGGAGAATCCTGCACAGCACTTCCGGCTCTGATCCTTCCTACCAAATTCATCCACTAAATTAAGAACTCACCACTGGGGCTGGAGGAAGGAGCAGGACTAATCCCAAACAAAGAGGTCTGTTTTAGTTGATTAGGGAAGAATTGTCTTGCAAATGTATTTAAGTGGCAGTTTATCATGTGGCTGTTTCCAATTTAAAAAAAAAAACAAACCTACAAGAGGACATTAGTGTGAGGGCTGTTCACCTGCAGATATGGGAAATGTCATCCTCTGGATTTGTTGTAAAAGATGCATTATTGTGCATTGGGAAGATGGATGTTGCTAAATAAGCGTTTGATCTGACAGCTTCCGAAAGCTCAAGTCAGTTTTTAAAATGAAAAAAGAAAATGCCCCTTTAAAGCATTAGTTAGTACAGTGTGATGAATAGAAAACTAACCCTATCATCAAATGAAGACAGTGAATTAAAAGGTTTTCATTAAATACCATGAGACAAAAGAAGAAATAGTTCTTTGAGTGGTTGCAGATATGTTCCACTCAGGTATGCATGTGCCCAGCGCACCAAAGCCAGAAAAGTTTGCCTAGCAGTAACCATGGGGCAGTACTTGTGCCCTTTCTTTATGACCCGTCACATGACTATTAAGGGCACTGCTGCTCTGACCCTCCCTTCCCCCCACCCCAATTCCTTCTCATTGCCCTTGGCTAGAGTTGGAGTTTCAGTGTGGTGTTTCTTCACCCTGATTTTGTATTTCAATCTTCTGAAATTTTGTTGTAAATAGTCGCAATAGTTAGTTATCTAGTAGTGCCTTAGTTAGCAAAGTTAGATTGAGTAGCAATTTTTTTTTTTCTCAGGTGGAATGTCTTCACCAGGATTTAAGCTCTGTCTGGCGTGTGGGGTGACTGTTCCTAATAGTGATCCTCATGTGTAGTGTTTAGAGAGGGGCACATTAAGGAAAGGTACTTTATTTGCAAATCGTTTAAGAATGCAGGTGGCAGGGGACTTGAGGCTCAAGCAGTACCTGATGCAGCATGCCATGAGTCCTGGTTGGCACCAGGCACACTATTGGCTCCTCAGCCACCATCATAACCATAACAAGACGATGTTCCTCTGTTAGACTCTGAGGCCTCCTCTAGAGGAAGAGGGATCATTCACCTCCCTTGGGCTTCTGAGAAAAGGACCTATAAAACAGACGGTAGCCACTCCAGACCTTGGAGAGAGTCCTCCTCTGCCAGAATCTGTGCAGACTGGCACCTTGACTCCTCAGGTACACATGATGGAACTGGGTCTTCTACATGCTCTCTAATACTGAGGCAACATTAATTTGGGGCTGTTCTGTCGACTTTGGCTCTGTCCATGGGATGTCTGCTGAGTCTGGTACCAGTGTCCAGTCCTCTGGCATATCAGGCAATGTCAGATGTGTGTTGCCTTTTGGATCCTCATTCTCCAGTTGTCTGGGAATATTCAAGTGCTGCGACTTTATCAACAACGATGGCACTGTGTAGGTTAATTACACTGGTGTCTCTGCGACCAGCACCACCCTCAACAGTGCCTATCACGCTGAGTACGTAATTGAGGCTGGCACTGGTACCAGTGCTGAGGGATTTGTTAGCACAGCAGTCATCTTTGGCACCAGTAGTAGTCATAGTGTAGACTGTGTCATTGGTATCAGTACCGACGCCAATGTCTGTGCCTCTTTTGGCATTGGTACCAAATGAGAGTTCATTGCCCTTGCCAGTTCTTCAGGTCACCGACTTCTGTCAGCCTTGGGACTGATGCAACCAGCACATTGGACCTCTGATGAGGCTGGACTCTGTCTTGCTCTGCCAGGGGTTGCTCCCCCATTACCTCTGGATGATCTTGGGGATTCATTATAGTCGAGCTTGACGTCCTCCCTCCTAGTCTAAAAGGCAGTTGAGAACCCCTTTCTCATCCTGACCACGACTGTCCCCGCAGCAGAGACAGGAGCTCTTGGCCCAGTGCCTACTGGCCACTGATGCCTTATCCCTATCCACAGTGGCCTGGGAATCCATAGGATGTTCCTTATTTCTTAAGGTCCTGACCTTCAACCCATTTCTGGGCAAGAGCACCCAACCCATCCATGGCATCACCTCCCCAGCCACCTACATTGCAGATTCAGATGGAGGACACTACCTCAGAACCCTTGCAGGGTCTGGTACTGCACCCAGGGAGGCCAGTGACCTCTCTTCCTTCATCTTCGTCATCACCAGATGACACCATGGTAGCAGATGCTTCCTCTCCAGTGCTGAACACTTTTGGGCACAGGAGGACCTCTTACATGATTGGCATTGGCCTTAGATATACAGGCTGAATTGGTGCAGGAAAACACTCACAAGTTAGTGGATATTTTTAAGTCCTAGAACCTTGGGAGAGTAGCTCTCCCTGTTAACAATGCACTATTGGAATGTGCTGAGGCTTTGTGGAACACCCCAACAGCTTTGACATCTATGAGAAGGCATATGGACAATTATTATGTATTTATGTAGGGATTCAAGTGTTTTTATTTGCATCCTGCCCCTAAGTTGCTTGTCATGACAGTAGCCAATGAGAGGTCGCATCAAGGGAGGTACAAGTCCACTCCCAAGGACAAAGAATTTGGATCTCCTGGGCAGGAAAATGTATTCAGCCTCCTCCTTACAAATGCAAATTGCAAACCAGTAGGTGCCACTATTCAAATGTAAGGCATTTCTCCAGGATCTTTGTTACTGATGAAGATTCTGTCTAGCTGGTTTGATTGAAATTAATCATTCAGTGCTGTTCCTTGGAAAAATTGGAACCTAGGATACAAATCTTATATGCATCAACAGTGCAGTTACTACTTAGGCCAGTTGGATTTCGAGCTGAAGTAATTTCCTGGAATTTCCATGTACAGCTTGCATACAGTGTTTGGGACTGTGGAGACTTGGATAATTGCATAACCAGTTAATAGGTAGGAGTTGTTCCTAATGGCAAAAATCTGATACTGTAGGGTCAGATTTAATGTACTTAATCTCATTTCATTCCCTAGGAATAGTTGCAGTGTAACAGAATGTGTTGGCCCCTTCAAAACCAGGCACCACCAGCCCAAGTGTCACTGGAGGCTCAGCGCTTCAGTATTCGGAAACGTAATCTGCGGAGGTCCTGGGAATTGTAGTATGGGGGTTCAGATGACTAAGTGACCCTTATGACTGAGGTCAGGTGGGTTCAGGACTGAATATAGTGCCACGGTGGGAGAGTCCAGGGCAGGAGGAATGCCCCCTTCTCCGACCCCTTTGACATCAGGGCTGAAGGGACTATTGTGTCTGGCAAAGAGCTGAAATAATCATGCCTGGGGGAAGGGCTATGGTCCAACATGAGGTAGGGTGGGAGACTGTTTTGTTGACCTTTTAGTTATATGAGGAAGGGGACAGTACTTATGACCTAATTGGCAGGCCAAGTCACTTCAGCTCACCAGAACTGCTTGAAAACTACAGACCAGAAGGAAACCCAGGGGGAAACGGAGGCAATAACCACGTCCCTCTACTATAGGGGGGAAGCTGTTTTTACATCTGGCTTGATTCTGTTTTTATCCATTCATTTTCCTTGGGTGACAACTTTCCATTTAAGATTAGTGCTCCAAGCACCCCTGAAGTTACATAACATCCATTAGCGTTATTTCAGAGGTTCTCCCTTTTGTGAGATACCTCACTGTTTGTTTAAGAACTTGTTCATTAATTTATATTGGTCATTGTCTGTTCCAAGAGCTAACTCCTCTAGTCAGAGCGTTCCCTTGGAAGGTTGCTGGTCACACTATACTTCATGTAAAATAGAGCTGTATAGCTGCTATTTTTCTTTTCTTGAGACAGTGTTGGGACTTCCCATGTTATTCAGTTGTACTCCCCAGTAGTTAAATGGGAACACTTGCTGGTTTAATAGTTCAGAAGCAGATTTAACTATTCCATGTTTCCAGTTTTGGGTAGGAATTCCAAACTGATAGTTTTTCTATGAGTTCCTGTGCATGTGGATCCCACTCATGGTGCACAGATGCCTTCTCGACAGGAGTCAGATGTTTTTATCAGGAGAGTCCACCAAGAGTTGCACATGCACCCTTCACACCTCTCCACTGCCTTCCGTGGATATAAAGTACATCGTGTCCCTGTTCGCTACTCAATGTCTTCTAATAGCCCCCCTGCTGAGAGTCGGAACAATTTAGTGTCCTCCTTAGCATAGAAAGCTCTGTTGGTGTTTGTTTTCTTTGTGAATATTTTTCTTTTATTATTTAGGATAGTTATTTAGAATTGTGTTCGCATATTGGAAAAAAAATTAGGTTAGTACTGTTAGTTAGCCCATGAACTGTTACATTACTGTCAAGGGCCTTTATGCAGGAACATCATTCGCTAGGCTTCAAGTCATGTCCATCATGTTGGAAGATAAATCCCCTCATGGATAGACACAATGCTTGTTTGTTTTGTTTAGGTGAGAAACAGATTCCTTTAAAGTGTGCTATTTGCTGGGCCTTGAGGAAGTGCACTCAAAAATCTTCAGAGTACATACTAAGACTCTTTCTAATGGAGAAGTCTGAGATTACAGTTGGATTTTGACATGCCACAGCTGCAGGATTTTTAGTGTTGATGCTGAAGATCCAGCCTGAAAGTGCCTTGGAGATGAGGGAGGTAACTCTGAGCTCTGTACCCCCTAAGAAGCATCTTTCTTCTCACAAGAGCTCTGAAACTTGGCAGGTGAAGAGGTCAGACACCCCTGCTGCCATGGATGTAAAAACCATTCTTCCAGATCACTTCTAGGCCTCTATCCCATTCCTTAGTTCCATGCAACAGGAAGGTGGAATTACAGATACAGAGGAATTCACTTAAGGTGGCATCAGGCAAACTGGCACTGAGAATGAATGCAGCACTGGAGAGTCCAGTCTTCACACTGGCTTTGTATTTAAAGATGTCCCTAAAGTAATCTTTGGCATGAGGTCACTTGGTATTGAAGCTACATCATACCCTGACATGTGCCAAAGCTCCGGTATGGGGGTGACTGCACTCTAACTCCTTGGCACCAGGTCAGAGGACATCTAAGACTACGAGGTCAACTCCTATGGTACCGAGATTATCAACCCCTGATGAGGAGTGAATACTACCTATGATACGAAGCTCAACACCCTCCACGCACATGACACAAGGAATGTTTTTGGCTGTCTCTTTTAGGGACACATCTGACATAAGAGTGACTCTTGAACTGGGACTCATTTATTAGAATATTCTCCTTTGTTGGCTAGATCAGTCTCCACCAGAACAACCCAGAATGTCTGTCATTTAAAGATATATTGCTGGGTCCCCAAGTTCAGGGTCATACAAAGCCATCTTCTCTGTAATGGTTAGTGGCACCTTCCAGCTCAGCTCCCTTCTTGGAGGATTTTTCACCTTCTCCTCTTCATCTTCTCAGGCATCTAGCAAGCAGCAGTTTCTGGAACCTCAGTCACCTTCACCGACTCCTTCAAGAGAAAGGGAGTACAGTAGCACCTCAGAGTTATGAACACCTCAAGAATGGGGGTTGTTCCTAACGCTGAAATGTTAAAAGAAAAGGAGTACTTGTGGCACCTTAGAGACTAACCAATTTATCTGAGCATGAGCTTTCGTGATCACTTCATCGGATGCATACTGTGGAAGCTGCAGAAGACATTATATACACACAGAGACCATGAAACAATACCTCCTCCCACCCCACTCTCCTGCTGGTAATAGCTTATCTAAAGTGATCATCAAGTTGGGCCATTTCCAGCACAAATCCAGGTTTTCTCACCCTCCGCCCCCCCCCCCCCCTCCCAACTCACTCTCCTGCTACCAGTTTGTAACTCTGGTGTTCGTAACTCTGGGGTTCTTGGGCTAATGTGCCCTACCTGTATGGATTCTAGCCTTGGCCATACAGGCCTGGCTGGCCTCAACACTGAAGAACCCCAAGCCATCATTCAGCTTCTCTGAAGGAACCTGCATTTTAATTGTGTCAGAAAAGCCCTCAGGGACTTGTTCCTTCCCCTGTACCTCAAGTGGCTGTGAAGTTTCAACAGCCTGTCTCTGAAGAGGAGGATGGAGGAGTGCAGGATGACACTTCTCCACTCCAAGTTTTCTCATCATCTTCTCTGGACAAAACCATGATCTCCTACATTCCTAAAATAATGGAAGATTTTAAGATGAATCAAGAGCTTTTAAAGAGAGTAGAAGAGGCTCTGGAAGCTTCCTTGGACCTGGTACAGGAGAAAACATACAAGCTATTTCATATCCTGCAAACAGCTGCACAGAGCAGAATAGTCCTCCCAATTAATAAGAGAATCCTCCAGCCAGTGGAGTATTTGTGGGCCATCACCCACAATCTCACAGCAATCTCAGAAGGGTGAATGAAAATACCAGTTCTCCCCTTAGGGATCTGAATATTTCTATTCACTTCTGATGCAGTGTTGGAATGACTGTTTATGCAAGGTGTTACAACTACACTAATTTAACCATAAGTTCCTTATTAAATCCAAAGACTTATACAATAGCTGTATACATTCCTAAAAAGCCTAAATTATAAGCAATTTACTAATCCAAACAGTAACAAAATATTTATAAGCATTCGATCAAGATACTTACAAACAGGCTAAGTTCAAGGGTTTAGACCCACAAAGGTCCGCTCTAGCTTTGGTCATATGGTTTATCTGTGTCAAGACTCTCTAAGGAAGTGCAGACTACAGTGCAAGACTTGACGTTTAATGGGAAGGACATGTTCAGTCCAAAGACAGACAAAAAGTTGCACTCCAAGGATTCTTGGACCATGGTCGGATCTTTGGGCCTTTACATCCCAAATTTTAGAAAAAAGTATTATAAATCCCAGTTCTCTTCTAGGCAGAAATGCTAATCAACTACGTCATCTTTTTAACCATCAGAAACAATCAAGCCAGTTCAGAAAAAGAGAGAGGTTCCAAAAGAGAAAAACAGCCTTGTCGTCTGCTATCCAACCATCTCAGTCACAGAAGCAATAATTTTGATGCTTTGGTTGGGTATATGGCACAGAACAACGTGGATCTGTATCCCTCTCTCTTGCCCCTCCTCCTGTTTTGGTTCCTGCCTCTCTTCGCAGATGTCTGGACTGCAGTAACATCAGACTGTTGGGTCTTGTAGGTAATCCAAGAGGGACATACCCTCCAATTTCGTACCTTCCCCCATCCCTTTTCAAGAAATAATGTCACATGAGTCTCATGCACCAAGAAATACATTCTCTACTGGAACTGGGTGTGATAGAGCCTCAACTGTTAGCCTTCAGAGAGAGAGGATTTTATTCCCCTTATTTTCTTGTACTAAAGAAGAAAGGAGCTGGTGACCAATACTAAATCTCTGGCTCCTCAGATAACCAGTGTCAAATTTCACCTGGTGACTCTTGCATCCACCATACCCTCTTTAGATGACACGTACTGGTTCAGTACCCTCAACTTGCCTGGCACATATTTTCATGTGCCAATACATCCGTTGCACAGGAAGTTTCTTTGCTTTCTGATGATGGATGACCGCTATTAGTTCAGGGTCCTCCCGTTTGGCCTCTAAGCTGCACCTCGAGTTTTTACAAAATGTCTGTCAGTAGTAACCACCTGTCTGCAATTTCAGTGTGTTTACTGCACCCATTACTGTCTGTGTATGTGGATCCCACAATCCCTCCATCCCCGCAGCTCAGGGATTCTTCATGGGATGCTGGGTGGGGAAGGAACCTCAGTGCTGGGTGGGATTGGTTCACCCTTATGCCCTTAGAAGGGAGCATGAGGGCATGAAGGATACATGTGTGACCCTTGTTGGGCACTACCAATCTTCCAAACTGTGCAGGGGCACCAGAGCACCATGTGCAGGATCCACATGCTTAGAACATCTCAAAGAACAGTTACTATAAGGTAAACAACCCTTCTTTTCTCATATCCTCTCTGTAGTTGTTACAAGTCTCTGTGGAGTATGTGATTTGCTGTGCCCGTATAAGTCACCTTTATGACAGCATAACTGCATAGTCACTGAAGCTTTTACTGGTATAACTATTCTGGTAGAATATCACACCCCTAGTTAAAATAGTTATACCATTGAAACTTTAAAGTGTTGAGATAAGAACCCAAACAAAATCCTAGATCTGAAAACCCTGGACTTTGGAGAAGCTTTTGTCTGGGGCCAACATTTTGTTGTTGTTTTGGAACCATCTCTGCTGTTAGATCATCTTTAGTCTCTTTCCCACTTAAAACAAAGAATGCATTCATACTGTTGTGTGAACTCAACAGGGCATAAAACAAAATACTTTATAACCATACTTTGCCAAAAACCTCCAGGCTTGCTCTTAAAATCTTTCTGCAGCTATGAGTAACTTAAAAAATGATAAAGGTAGTTAAAGGAATGTAAAATCGTACCTCCTTCCCTACCAAAAAGTGAATACATCCTTAATATACAGTGTCTGTTACCTTTGCATCCCAAATTCATGAACTTGGGACTGTTTTGTAGGAAGTGATTCTAGGGGCATGCAGAAGTATAGCTCTAACACCCTTTTTTTGGTCAAGCTCCAGCAACCTGCTTCATTCTCTAGAAAATTAACTATTTTTATGTTTATATTGCAATAGTACTTAGAATGTACTAATAATTTCCCATTTGCAGAAGTTAGTCTCCACTGTTGACTGATTCTACTAGTCCTTCTAGTACTTTCAGCTTATTGCTATACAGTGATGATTTTATCCACATCATATATCACCAAGGCTATCTACACTACTCTCCTGCCATTACTCATCAACTATGAAGCACCAATAGTGGTAGCCCGAGAGAATAGCAGCGTAGACAAGGTATAGGAGATTTTTTCACTGTCCTCTAATCCTAGGTGACATGATGGTAAAAAAAAATTAATTAATTAAAATAAATAAAAAACAAAAATTTAAAAAATAGGTGTCCTGTCAACAGTAGCAACAGTCTCATTGTTGCCATCACTGTAAGGGTGATAATGCAATGGTGGGAGACTTCCCAAAGAAGTGTAGATAGTGCCTAAGAGACCAGGATAATGAGTTTTCTCTACTTTGGCTTTTGACTCAGCAAATTCTCTCTCTGCCACAAAAATCACTACTTTAAAAGATCTAAATAATGCTTAGTGTATTTTGCTTGGTATCCTTAATTGCGCTCTCATGCTCTTCTAATGAGTGTCTGTAGTGATTCTTAAAGTTGGATTAAATGTGTTAATTGCACGATAATATAATTTAGCCATTAGTATTTAATGTTTGCTGTTGAAATAATTATGCCATTCAGAAAAAGTAATTCAAGATGGATTATGGGCAATCTAGTTTGTACTAAAAACAAAGAAATAACTGGATAGAAAATGGTGTTGGGCATTTACCTGGGTGGAACATATCCCACAATGCAGTTTCTCCCCAGTGCAGTTTTACCTATTACGTCTCTGCTCATTTTCCAGCAAACTAATGTTGGAGTACTGTCTAGTCTACATTTGAAACTAGTGGAAATGAGTAATCTCTTGAGAAATATTCTTTCACTTTTAATACTTGGGGCTCCAATTTGGCCAGTGAAGTTTCCTTGGTGCCATGTCCCCCAGATCCAAGTGAATACACAGCAGTCCTCTGCAGACTTACTTTCTGCCAGTTAAGTTCATAATGTTAAAGCCACCAAAGAAGCAAACATCAATATCATCAGCATAATAGTCAGTTAAGCACAACCTTGAGTCTGTTACAATATGATGTTTATTATACAAATAAAAAGGCAACCATAATCTGAAGCAAAAAAGCAGGTGGGTGACGTAGAAGACTACTAAAAATCTTAATATTATTGACATTAGATTCTGGAAGTTTTTTTATACAGCAGATTCAGGAATAAATGACTTTTCCAGATTTTTCATATAAAACAGAGGTTTCCATAATCCCTTGTGATTTTTAAGTGTTTTAAACTAAATAGACCAGTAGTACCCACTTCACTAACCCACTCTGCAAACTGATTTCTTGGTTTGTTTGTCACTGAAGATCAGTTCATTGAGGTGGCAGCAGGCCCTGTGTGAACGATGTCATAGGAGAATACCACAGTATTCTCTGGTCTAATTTCAGGGACTCTGTACTATCTTGAAGCAGGCAAGGCCGCTTATAATTGTTCAGTGGTAATTTTTCCCCTTCTGCTTCTCTGATAAGGATTCCTGGTGATGCAGACTTTGTGATCCCATAGCATATTTGCTTGGAAATCACAGGAAGTAGAACTTAACATTTTGTTGCATAGGTTCTTCTTTTGTGGACCAAGCTTGACAAATTTTAGGCATCGCTTTCTACTATGACGTAAATTAATCTATTTAGGATTGTGGAAGCCCACTTCTTGTCATTGGAGAAACTCTACCAGTGATCAATTCAAAGCAATAATTTTCTACCTTAGAAAAATTCTGTATTGCCCAGTAGTTAAATTGTTTTTGAACTCATGTGATCCATATGCTAACTACTTATTTTAAAAAAAAAAGAAAAGGGGAGGAGGGGGAGGGGAACTGAAGTGCGACACATACTCCACAGAGGCACTGGCTTTCAGACCTAATGTGATGGTGGTCTGTCTTCATTTATTTTCTTATATTTGTTTGATTTGCTGGGTTTTTTTCTTCCATTTCAAGGTATGTATTGTTATTGTAATATGTATATAATTAACATACATTAAAAACACACAGAGATATAAGAATGTGTATAAAAATAAGTAAAACTGTCTTATATTAACTTTTTTTAATAGATAAAATAATTAGACACAGAGCTTGTACCTTGAAGGACACAGCACATGCCATAATTGCTGCAGAGCTGGATCCCGAATTTAATAAAATGTGTGAAGAAATCAAGGAAGCGAGACGAAAAAGAGGTACGTTTTGGACCTTTTAAGAAATATTTATTGTAATGCAAAATATCAGATAATGTAGTTAAATAAAAATAGGCAAAGTCAAAACTAAAAAATATAAACGTTTGTATAAAAATTTGAGAAGCTTAAAAGCTTAAGTGGGTGTACTAGGATGCCTGGCAGAGGAAAAAATTATTGATATAAAAGGTATTACTGAACATGGTGGAATAATGTAATACTTGGCTATAAACTATACAGAAAGGACAAATTAGGTGGAGCGTGGTTGGTGCTGTATCTAAAAAGTTTCCATAGGATCTGGTGGGATAAATATCCTGATTGGAGAGCACTGCAGTTGGATATATATGGATTCAGATCCCAGCTGCAAGAGTACAAATATACCTCTGGATCAAGAAAAGAATACTGTGTGCACAATGTTGAGAGAGTTCAGACAGGCAGCAAAATCTAACAAAAAAAAAAAAAACAATAATGGGGACTTCACCTATCCACATATAACCTGGTCAAATGTCACAATGAGCAGAAAAGAAATTTTGTTAAATTTTAAATGAATGCTTCTTGAAACAACCTTCTAGAGCACATAGTAGTAGATGCTATTTTCAACATAGACCCAAGTGACCACAATATAATCACCATCTTACAGGGGAGGAAAGGTATCAAAAACTAACACAATGACACTAAACTTTAGAAAGGGCGTTTTCAGTAATATCAATAAGTTAGTCAAAATATCCCTAAAGTCAAAAGGTAAGGAAGTAACGTTTAGATTTAGCATGGATGCTACTTAAGAAAACCATAGTTTCATAGATTCTAGGGCCCGAAGGCACCATTGTGATCATCTAATCTGATGTCCCTAAATTCCTGTTGGAATAGAGCATATTCTTTTTATAAATATCCAATAGAACCATAGTGTATCAGGGCTGGAAGGGACCTCAGGAGGTCATCTAGTCCAACCCCCTTCTCAAAGCTAACTAAATCCCCAACTAAATCGTCCCAGCTAGGGCTTTGTCAAGCCTGACCTTAAAAACATCTTAGGAAGGAGATTCCACAATCTCTGTAGGTAAACCATTCCAGTGCTTCACCACCCTCCTAGTGAAAAAGTTTTTCCTAATATCCAACCTAAACCTCCCTGTAAGCGTGTGGGACTCACCCCTGTGGTGCCTCCTGCTGGTGTCCTGGGACTTAGCTCTACTTCCAGCCTTGGAGCGCCCTCTGCAGGCTGGTGTCCCACTTACGCCAGGCCCGCATGTCCCTCCCGGACTGGTGTCTCTTGTACGCCAGGGTGCTGCCCCCTGGCAGTAACCCCTCACTTGCAGGGTCTCCCCACCCAGGGGAACCCCTACCCCCACCTCGCCTCAGTCTTTGGCTACTGCCCAGTCACTATCTACCAGACAAAGCCCTGGCTGGGATGATTTAACTGGGACTTGGTCCTGCTTTGAGCAGGGGGTTGGACTAGATGACCTTCTGGGGTCCCTTCCAACCCTGATATTCTATGATATTCTATGATATCTAGCCCCTGTTCACTGGGGCTGACTGCAGTATATAAGCCGCTCATCACAGGCAAGGGGTTTTTTTGGACCTGCTGCCTCTGCCTACCCGCGGTCTGCCCCCTGCAACTCCAGTACCTAACTGGCCTTTGACTAGGCCACAGCCTGCGGCGTTTCCAGGCCGGAACTCCCCAGCTCCCTTGGCCTTCCCCCAGCCCTGCTCCACTCTAAGGCACTTGGTTAGGCTCCCCAGCAGCCAGGCCCTTCTCTCTCTACAGGCAGAGAGAGTCTGTTTGGACTCCTGGCTCACAGCCTCTTATAGGGGCCAGCTGGGCCCCGATTGGGGCATGGCCCCAGCTGTTGCTGCCTTCCCCAATCAGCCCAGGCCTCTTGTAACCAGCCAAAGCCTTCTCCTGGGCTGTTCTAAGCCCCTCCGGGCAGGAGCGGGTATCTACCCCGCTACACTCCCCCACTGCAACTTGAGACCATAACTCCTTGTTCTGTCATCTGCTGCCACTGAGAACAGTCTAGATCCAGCCTCTTTTTGGAACCCCCCTTCAGGTAGTTGAAAGCAGCTATCAAATCCCCCCTCATTCTTCTCTTTTGCAGACTAAACAATTCCAGTTCCCTCAGCCTCTCCTTATAAGTTATGTGCTCCAGCCCCTAATCATTTTTGTTGCCCTCCGCTGGAATCTTTCCAATTTTTTCACATCCTTCTTGTAGTGTGGGGACCAAAACTGGACACAGTACTCCAGATGAGGTCTCACCAGTGTCGAATAGAGGGGAACGATCACATCCCTCGATCTGCTGGCAATGCTCCTACTTATACAGTAAAATGCCGTTAGCCTTCTTGGCGACAAGGGCACACTGTTGACTCATATCCAGCTTCTCATCCACCTTAACCCCTCTGTCCATTTCTGCAGGATTGCTGCCTAGCCACTCGGTCCCTAGTCCGTCGCAGTGCATGGGATTCTTCCGTCCTAAATGCAGGACTCTGCACTTGTCCTTGTTGAACCTCATCAGATTTCTTTTGGCCCAATCCTCTAATTTGTCTAGGTCCATCTGTATCCTATCCCTACCCTCCAGTGTATCTACCGCTCCTCCCAGTCTAGTGTCATCTGCAAACTTGCTGAGGGTGCAATCCACCCCATCCTCCAGATCATTAATGAAGTTATTGAACAAAACCGCCCGAGGATCGACCCTTGGGGCACTCTGTTTGATACCGGCTGCCAACTAGACATGGAGCCATTTATACTCGTTGAGCCCGACGATCTAGCCAGCTTTCTATCCACCTTATAGTCCATTCATCCACTTCTTTAACTTGCTGGTAAGAATACTGTGGGAGACTGTATCAAAAGCTTTGCTAAAGTTAAGGAATAAAACGTCTACTGCTTTCCCCTTGTCCTATGATGAGATAACTGGATCTGTGAAGGCAATTAGGTTAGTCAGGCATGACTTGCCCTTGGTGAATGCATGCTGACTGTTCCTGATCACTTTCCTCTCCTCTAAGTGCTTCGGAATTGATTCCTTGAGGATCTGCTCCATGATTTTTCCAGGGACCAAGGTGAGGCTGACTGGCCTGTAGTTCCCCGGCTCCTCCTCCTTCCCCTTTTTAAAGATGGGCACTGCGTTAGCCTTTTTCCAGTCATCTGGGGCCTCCCTGGATCACCATGATTTTTCAAAGATAATGGCCAATGGCTCTGCAGTCACATCCGCCAACTCCTTTAGCACCCTCGGATGCAGTGCATCCGGTCCCATGGGCTTGTGCTCATCCAGCTTTTCTAAATAGTCCCAAACCACTTCTTTCTCCACAGAGGGCTGGTCACCTCCTCCCCAGGCTGTGCTACCCAGCGGAGGAGCAGACCTTGTTCGTGAAGAGAGGCAAAAAAAGCACTGAGTACATTAGCTTTTTCCACATCCTCTGTCACTAGGTTGCCTCCCTCATTCAGTAAGGGGCCCACATTTTCCTTGACTTTCTTCTTGTTGCTACATACCTGAAGAAACCCTTGCTAGCTGCAACTCCAAGTGTGATTTGGCCTTCCTGATTTCACTCCTGCATGCCTGAGCAATATTTTTATACTCCTCCCTGGTCATTTGTCCAATCTTCCACTTCTTGTAATCTTCTTTTTTGTGTTTAAGATCAGCAAGGATTTCACTGCTAAGCCAAGCTGGTTGCTTGCCATATTTACTATTCTTTCTACACATTGGGATGGTTTGTTCCTGCAACCTCAATAAGGATTCTTTAAAATACAGCCAGCTCTCCTGAGCTCCTTTCCCCCTCATGTTGTTCTCCCAGGGGATCCTGCCCATCAGTTCCCTGAGGGAGTCAATCTGCTTTTCAGATTCAATCTTGATTTAAAGATTTCCAGTGATGGAGTATCTACCACATCCAGTGATAAGTTGTGTCAGTGGCTAATTACCGTCACGGTTAAAAATTTCCATATTATTTCTAGTCTAAATTTCTCTAGCTTCAACTTCCAACTATTGGAACTTGTTATAGCTTTGACTGCTAGGCTGAAGAGTCCTCAGAAATCCAAATTCTCTTCCCCCGTTTAGGAAGTTGGAATGTGATCTAGTTACCCCATAATCTTCTCTTTGATAAACTACATAGCTTGAGTTCCTTGAGTCTCACTATAATGCATGTTTTCTAATCCTTTAAGCACTCTTGTGGCTTTTCTTGGAACTCTGAAGTTTATCAACATTCTTCTTGAATTGACACCAAAATTGGACATTAAGTATTCCAGTAGCAGTTACACCGGTGCCAAATACAGAGGTAATATAACCTCTCAACTTCCTGCTCTATTTGTTGATTCCCCTATTTGTACATCCAAGGATTGCATTAGGCTTTTTGGCCATAACATCGCACTGGGAGATCATGTTCAGCTTATTATTCACTATGACCCCGAGCCTTTTTCAGAGTCACTGCTTTCCAGGATAAAGTCCATCTTGTGAGTAAAACCTACATGTTTTTTTTCTTGATGAATAACTTTGTTTGGTGTTTCAGAGTAGCAGCCGTGTTAGTCTATATTCGCAAAAAGAAAAGGAGTACTTGTGGCACCTTAGAGACTAACCAGTTTATTTGAGCATAAGCTTTCATGAGCTACAGCTCACTTCATCGGATGCATAAAGTGGAAAGTACAGTGAGGAGATTTTATATATACACACAGACCATGAAAAAATATACATTGTAGGGAGAGTGATCACTTAAGATGAGCTATTACCAGCAGGAGAGTGGGGTGGGGGGAGAGAAAACCTTTTGAAGTGATAATCAAGGTGGGCCATTTCCAGCACATTTCCAGGTGTTAACAAGAACGTCTGAGGAACAGTTGGGGGGGGAGAAATAAACAAGGGGAAATAGTTTCACTTAGTATAATGAATCAACCACTCCCAGTCTCTATTCAAGCCTAAGTTAATTGTATCCAATTTGCAAATTAATTCCAATTCAGCAGTCTCTTGTTGGAGTCTGTTTTTGACGTTTTTTTGTTGAAGGATAGTGACTTTGAGATCAGAAATCGAGTGACCAGAGAGATTGAAGTGTTCTCCGACTGGTTTTTGAATGTTATAATTCTTGACATCTGATTTGTGTCCATTTATTCTTTTACGTAGAGACTGTCCAGTTTGACCAATGTACATGGCAGAGGGGCATTGCTGGCACATATCACATTGGTAGATGTGCAGGTGAACGAGCCTCTGATAGTGTGGCTGATGTGATTAGGCCCTATGATGGTGTGTGTCCCCTGAATAGATATGTGGGCACAGTTGGCAACGGGCTTTGTTGCAAGGATAGGTTTCTGGGTTAGTGGTTCTGTTGTGTGGTGTGTGGTTGCTGGTGAGTATTTGCTTCAGGTTGGGGGGCTGTCTGTAGGCAAGGACTGGCCTTTCTCCCAAGATTTGTGAGAGTGACGGGTCGTCCTTCAGGATAGGTTGTAGATCCTTGATAATGCGTTGGAGAGGTTTCAGTTGGAGGCTGAAGGTGACGGGCTAGTGGCGTTCTGTTATTTTCTTTGATGGGCCTGTCCTGTAGTAGGTGACATCTGGGTACTCTTCTGGCTCTTTCAATCTGTGGTATGTGTGTATATATAAAATCTCCTCACTGTACTTTCCACTTTATGCATCCGATGAAGTGAGCTGTAGCTCACGAAAGCTTATGCTCAAATAAATTAGTTAGTCTCTAAGGTGCCACAAGTACTCCTTTTCTTTTTGTTTGGTGTATTGAAACACACTGTTTACTTACACCAAGCTTTAACAATTGATCCAGATAACTGTGTATCAGTGACCCGACCTTTTTCTTTGATTATCACTACCCCATTTTGAGTCATCTGCAAACCTTATCAATAGTGATTTTGTTCCAGGTCATCGACAAAAATGATAAACAGCGTACAGCCATGAACTGGTCCTTCTGGAACCACACTAGAAGCAGACCTGCTCAGTGATGATTTCCCATTTCCAGTTTTGTTTTGAAACTTAACAGTTAGCCAGTTTTTAATCCATTTCATGTGTTCCATATTGATTTTGTATTTCATTAGTTCTTTAATCAGTACGTTATGCAGTACCAAGTTGCATACCTTACAGAAGTCTATTACATCAATGCTATTAACTTTATCATGGCTACTCCCTGATACTTGTCAACCAAATCTGTAACCTAATCAAAAAACATACCAACTTAGTTTGACAGGATCCATTTTCCACAAACCCATAATTATCTTACCCTCCTTTAATTCTTTATTAATGGTCCTGTATTAGCTATTAGGCTGTTTTCACTAGAATCGATGTCAGACTGACAGGCCTATGGTTATCTGGGTTGCCTTGTTTACACTTATTAAATATTGGTATAATGTTAGCTTTTCTCCAGTCTTCTGGACCTTCCCAAGTGTTCCAAGACTTATTTAAAATCAACGTTAACAGTCCAGAGAGCCCTTAGGCCAGCTCTTCTAAACTCTTGGATGCAATTTATCCAGACCTACTGATTTAAAAAGGTTTAACTTTCGTAGCTCCTATTTAACATCCTCCTGAATTAGTGTTGGAATGGAAAGCTCATCATCCTCATCCTCATCCTCATCCTCATCCTCATCCTCATCCTCATCCTCCTGAATATATAGAATCATAGAACTGGAATGGACCTCGATAGGTGATCTTGTCCAGTCCCCTGCACCGAGGCAGGACTAAGTATTATCTAGACCATCCCAGACAGGTGTTTGTTTATCTAACTTGTTCTTAAGAACCTCCAATGACAGATTCCACAACCTCCCTAGGTAATTTTGTTCCTAACTGTAAGGGCAGTTAAGAACTGGAAGTTTTCTTAATGTCTGACCTAAATCTCCCTTGCTGCAGTTTAAGCCAATCTTCTGTATACTTAAGACTCTTATCGCCTCCCCTTTCAGTCTTCTCTTCTTCAAGCTAAACAAACCCAATTTTTTCAGTCTTTCCTCATAAATCATTTTTTCTAGACCATTTTTGTTGCTCTCCTCTGGACTTCCTCCAATTTGTGCACATCTTTCTTGAAGTGTATGATACCCAGAAGTGGACATAATACTTCAGTTGAGACCTCTCCACTGCTGAGTAGAGTTGAAGAATTTCTTCTCGTGTCTTGCTTACAACATTCCTGCTAATACATCTCAGAATGATATTCACTTTTTTTTTAAATTGTTGACCCATATTTAGTTTGTGATCCACTACGACCCCAGATTGTTTTCAGCAGTACTCCTTCTTAGGAAGGCACATCCCACTTGGTATTTGTGCAGCTTATTTTTCATTCCTAAATATAGTACTTTGCATTTGTCCTTATGGAATTTCATCCTGTTTATTTCAGACCATTTCTCCAGTTTGTCAAGATCTTTTTGAACTCAAGTGCTGTGCTCCAAAGTACATCTGTCTTTTTCCCCAAATACAGAACAGGAATATTTACTGAACGCTTCTCCTTTTCTGTGTTAATATTGACAATTGTACCTTTTCTGTCTAGTAATGGACCAGTATTATTATTATTTTATTTTATTATTCTGTGTTTTATAGAGGAGGGTTTTGTAGTAGAGTTTTGGAAGTCCTGTGTACCTCTGAACAAAAAGGAAGTAGGAAATCAAGAAGTAAACCTAAATGGCAAGTTTCAAGAGAGTATTTGAACCAAAAAAATACCCTTCAGAATATGGAAATCTAAGCCAACTAAAGCCACTAAAAGGAGTCTAAACTCCAGAAGGTAATATGTAAGAAAAATTAAGAGGGCTAAGATGGAATCCAAAGAGGAAATAAGTGAAGATCTAAAATCAAACAAGAAATTCTTTAAGTATATCAGAAGCTGGAAAGCTGGTGAAGGCATCTGCTTTATCACCAAGAAGTAAAAGGAACAATTAAGGAAGATAGGGACATTACTAAGAAGCTAAATGATTACTTTGCATTAGTCTTCACAATAGGGGAGATACCTAGGGGCAGATTCTTGGTGTAAATTGTTACAGATCAACTGAAATCAATAGAGCTACGACAGTTTACACCAAGAAAACCTGCCTCTTAGCCTGCCCTTTAGCAAAGATGAGGTACTATCAGCTTCAAGTAACTCGGCCAGAGTCTTACATGAATGAGTGGATGAGGTTCTGTTGCCTACAGTGTGCAGGAGGTCAGACTAGATGATCCTGATTGTTCCTTCTGACCTTAAAGACTATGAGTCAATGATATTGAGCTATCAGAGTAAAGAATCCTGGAGCAGATTCATAAACTAAGAAGTAATACATCACCAGGTCCAGAAAGTTGTTCATCCAAGACTTCTGAAGAGCTTAAAAATGAAGTGACTGAGCTGCTAGCAAAAATAGCGGCCTGTGCAACCTTAATAGGGTCCCTTTCTGCACATGCATTATCATAGTCTTTAATTACGTGATCATAAACTAGTTATCCACACTCTAACAAGTATCATCTGAGCATGTGCAGACTGAGATTTTTTCAAGAGCTTATAACTTGGCCAAATTTGAGCATTTTTCCCACAAGAATAGCAAAAGGCATGTTTTGCACCAGAATGATCCCCATGTCAAATTTGAAGTCCTAGTTCCAAAGCATGGATGTGCTGGAGTTTATCAGAAAAATGGCTGTAAGAATTTCTTTTAACATGGGGAAAAATAACTTCCTTTTCCCTGATCTCATTCTCTGAAACAGCTGAACCATTTTTCTCTAAACTTGCCCCCCCAAATTAGCCTGAGGGAGATGTCTGGCATGGAAAATTCTAATTGTAATGGTTTTAGTATGGCAAAGTTATAAACAATTGAAAAGGGTCTTATAATGGGAAGTGTTGGGTAACCTTAACTTAAAGACAGTGTTACCAGCTCTACCTGTAAATAGACTGTAGGGGTGATCTAAGAAATTAAAGACAAGTAAACATTACAGGTGCAGCTGATAAATAGATCAAAATGATAATTAAAAATTGAGTAATAAAACATGTAAAAGATCACAATATGATAGGATCCAACCAGCATGATTTCAATAAAGGAAAATCATGCCTTGCTAATCTGCTAGTATTCTTTGACTGTGTCAGTAAAGTAATGGTTGACTTAATTTAGACTTCCAAAAGGTCTAGGGCCCTTGCAATATACTACTGAATTGGGCAGTCATGATGTTGGAGGCAAATTATTATAGTGGATCAAAAAGAGAGAGAAATCTGAGTAGGAGTTAAAGGTTAATTTTCATTATGGCAAAAAACAGTGTGCAGCAACTTTCTGTACAAGAACCGTTGTTGTTTGATATATTTTTAATAAGCTGGATAAAGGGTGAAGGGGCAAACATTTACAGATGGAACAAAATTTTTAGTCAAGTCCAATGAGGACTGAGAGAAACTCTAGAAGGTCTGTAAGCTGGGTGAATCAGCAACATGATGGTTGATGCAATTCATTGTTCTTCTTTGACTAGTGCCCCTGTCGGTGCTCCACGGTAGGTGCACTTGTGTCCCTGTGCTGCCAGAGAACTTTGGTAGCAGTGTCCATTCGGCCCGCACATGTTCCCTCCCCCCCCCCCCCCCCCCCCCGTGCTCTGCCATGAGACTAACCAATGCGTGCTAGCGAACCCTCCATTAGTTCCTTCTCAACCATACCTGACTAAACACGGAGCTGTTAGCAGTCCGTTCATCTGATCTTTCTCTTTCTCTTAGCACTTCAAATGTTAGTTAATCCCCTTCTTAGTTGTATAGCGTCCTTTATTTTCTTTCTTTTGGAGGAGGGGGACTTTTTATTTTCCCCCTGTGTCTGGGGTTGCCCCAGCATGGGGTATGCCTGGTTCACCAGACTTTGAGGTGTGTCTCATGCAAGGAAGTTATCCCTATAATGGATAAACATTCCTGCTGCATCCATTGCCATGGGGAAAGCCACATTTCCCAAAAGCGGGTTCTCTGCCAACATCTCAAGTCAATATCTTGGAAAGACAGAGAACTGAGACTAAAACTTCTCCTCATGGAGGTAGCTCTTCAGCCTTCCCCGAACCCAAGCCAGGAGTCACCCAAATGGTGCAAATCTTCCCCACAGCCCTCAACATCTATAGACTATGGGTTTAAGAAAACAGTCGCAGACCCCTCATGTAAGTCTTCAAACAAAGAGGGCCATGAGCTCCCTGAGTGAGCCCTGAGCTAGCTGAGAAAGGTCACTGTCTTGTTTGGTATCATCGATACTGTCAGTATGGAGACAGTCTAAACATGATACCCATAGCTAATGAAGGTCTGAAGCAGCAGGTACAATTGCTGCATCTAAGGACCTGATGGGCATATGCACCAAAGCAACAGTAATGGCAGATAAAAGCAGAAACAGAGACAGTACCACCGCTAAGATGATGATGCTGGTATGAGTGTTACCATTAGCAACATCAAGAATGAGCCATCCAGCCTCTGAGCACTCGGTACGGCCCAGATCACCGATCCCTTCATTGCTGCTGGCCCACCGGCAAGCACCATCGGCACCAAGTAGGTCAGCACTTCAGGAATTTAGACACTCTAGAGACCTCATGGTATCTGACATACCAAAGTTTTCCTTGCTCTGTACCAGTGCTAAGTTTACTTTGGACACTGGACTCTCCACCAGTACCATATCATGCACCTCCAATGGTGACTCGGAATAGCGAACAGGAGGAGGTTGTTTCCCGTCACTCCTCCCATGTTCCTAATAATGCCCATTACCAACCTGTTTGCTCCTCAACCAACATGGTATGGCCAACAATAGGCGCCACTACCGGAACCCCTTCCACCGCCCCAGTGGCTCTACTGGGATCCCTGGGCGACATACAGACTCCACGCCTCACGAGCATCTAGTGTGGCCCACCGTAAGCCTTTGAGACGCTCTTCCTCAGCTGTGGTATTCAGAGTCTCTGAACATCCAGAGGAGATCCTGGAGGGAACAGAAGGATGGATTCAAGGAGGACCAACATCTCTTCCTCCTCTCCAGAGAAAGCAGTGATGCCCCCTCTGCTATCCCTAGTAGATGACTTTAGGCTATTTCAAGAGCTAGCTAAAAGGGTGGCAGACACATTGCAGGTACCTCTTGAGAAGATAAGAACCTATTGGAAAATCTTGGATATCTTGCACTCCTCTTCTTCCAGAATAGCCCTCCCCATCAATGAGGCCCTTCTGGACCCAGATAAACTTATATGGCGAACCTTGGCATCAGTCACGCTTATCTGCACACAGGTTGATAAAAAATATTATGTCCCAGCTAGGGATATGAAGTTTCTTTTTTCCCTCCCCCCCCCCCCCCCCCACCACTTATTCCACTGTTGTGGATGCAGTAAACTCCCAAAGTTGCTAACACCAGGTGAGGTCCATCTCCTGTGAGAGGGACTGGAAGCGCCTCGATGTATTTGGGAGAAAGGCCTATTCAACCACTGCACTGCAATTCAGAATTGCAAACTATCAAACTCTGACAGCAAAATATGATTTCATCAGTTACGCCAAGGTTAACGTGTTTATTGATCAGCTCCCAGAGTCACACTGTGCACAGTTTTGGGTAGGGCTGTCAAGCGATTAAAAAAAATTAATTGCGATTAATTGTGCTGTTAAACAATAATAGAATACCATTTATTTAAATATTTTTGGATGTTCTCTACATTTTTTAATTGATTTCAGTTACAACACTGAAAACAAAGTGTACAGTGCTCACTTTATATTTATTTTTAATTACAAATATTTGCACTGTAAAAAAACAAAAGAAATAGTATTTTTCAGTTCACCTAATACAAGTACTGTAGTGCAACCTCTTTATCATGAAAGTTGAACTTACAAATGTAGAATTATGTACAAAAAAAACCCCTGCAGTCAAAAATAAAACAATTTTAAAACTTTAGAGCCGACAAGTCCAATCAGTCCTCCTCCTTGTTCAGCCAATCGATCCGACAAACATTTACATTTGCAGAAGATAATGCTGCCTGATTCTTGTTTACGGTGTCACCTGAAAATGAGAACAGGCGTTTGCATGGCACTGTTGTGGCATCGCAAGGTATTTACATGCCAGATGCACTATAGATTCATATGTCCCTTGATGCTTCAGCTACCATTCCAGAGGACATGCGTCCATGCTGCTGACAGGTTCTGCTTGGTAACAGTCCAAAGCAGTGCGGACCAACGCATGTTCATTTTCATCATCTGACTCAGATGCCACCAGCAGAAGGTTGATTTTCTTTTTTGGTGGTTTGGGTTCTATAGTTTCAGCATCAGAGTGTTGCTCTTTTAAGGCTTCTGAAAGCATGCTCCACACCTCATCCCTCTCAGATTTTGGAAGGCACTTCAGATTCTTAAATCTTGGGTCAAGTTCTTTAGCTATGTTTAGAAATTTCACATTTGCATCTTTTTTGCATTTTGTCAAATCTGAAGTGAAAGTGTTCTTAAAACAAACGTGTTGGGTCATCATCCGAGAGTGCTATAATATAAAATATATGGCAGAATGCGGGTAAAACAGAACAGGGGACATACAGCTCTCCCCAAAGCATGAAGAGGCACATGAATCTTTAGTGCATCTGGCACGTAAATATCTTGCGACTCCAGCCTCAAAAGTGCAAACGCCTGTTCTCACTTTCAGGTGATATTGTAATTAAGAAGTGGGCAGCATTATCTCCTGTATGTAAACAAACTTGTTTCTCTTAGCAATTGGCTTAACAAGAAGTAGGACTAAGTGAACTTGTAGGCTCTAAAATTTTACATTGTTTTGTTTTTGGGTGAAGTTATATAACAAAAAACCCTACATTTGTAAGTTGCACTTTCATGATAGATTGCGCTACAGTACTTGTGTGAGGTGAAATGAAAAATACTATTGTTTTTTTTACAGTGTATATACTTGTAATCAAAAATAAATATAAAATGAGCAATGTACACTTTGTATTCTGTGTTGTAATTGAAATCGATATATTTGAAAATGTAGAAAAACATCCAAAATATTTAATAAATTTCAATTGGTATTCTATTAACAGTGTGATTAATTGTGATTGATTTTTTTTAATCTCCATTAATTTTTTTGAGTTAATCGCGTGAGTTGACTGTGATTAATTGACAGCCCTAGTTTGGGGCCATTGTTAGTGAGGGACAGCTGGTGGCCAATACAGCATTCCAGTCAGTGTTTTTTGCAGCTGACATTGTAGCTCGGTCTAATCTCTACAGCAATGGTTATGTGGCGAGCATCCTGGTTGCACCTGTCTGGCTTCCCTAAGGAAGTACACACTACAGTACAGGACCTCCCCTTGGAAGGCACCAAATTGTTTGCCGAGAAGACTGACACATTCCTCCATAAGCCTAAAGACTCCAGGGCCACTCTCTGGTCATTAAGGATTTATACACCTGGACAAAAAAGAAAACGTAGTCCGCAACCTCAGCATAAATCCCATGTACCACATTTCCCAATGCAACACTGTTATGAGCCTCCAAGATAAAAATGCAGATTTTCCAAATGTAAACCATCAGGCCCGCAGTCTTCCTCTTCACAATCACTTACCTCAAAACATGAGTTTTGACATCTTGGTTGAGGTGCCGACAGACCACTCCCCTCAATCAACTGCAGCTGACCAGCCCTTCACACCCATTTGGGTACCTCCTTGCTTCATTCCACAACTGGTAAAGAACAATATCCGACCAATGGGTTCTGGAAATTGTCCACAATAGGTACTCCATCCACTTCACCTCCTCCCATCCACTCCCAGCACCCTTCTCCATCTCTGTTCAGGGACTCTTTTCTTGAGAGTTTATTATGACAAGAAATAGATCACCTTCACTGTCTAGGAGCCATAGAGCCTGTACCTCAACACCGAGGTGGCAAAGATTTCTACTCTTGTTATTTCCTGATACTCAAGACAAAGGGAGTTGGAGACCCATACTGGACCTCAGAGCACTGAACAAATTTGTCAAGGCTCAGAAATTCAGGATGGTCACAGTAGCAGTGATTATTTCATCTTTGGAACAGGGAGATTGGTTTTCGGCTCTCCACCTGCATGATGCCTATTTCCACATATCAATCCTACTTTCTCGCAGACAATTTCTCAGATTTATCCCAGGCCAGGACCATTAACCAATACAGAGTATTCCTCTTTGGCCTCTCATCATCTCTGGGAGTATTCTCCAAGGTCCTCTCCGTAACGGCGGCTCACCTAGTCTCCCAGCGGATTATGATCTACCCCTACCTGGATGCTTGTCTCCTCAGAGCCCGCTCCTTCAGCAGGGCTTGCCAGGTTACTTAAACTTCTGTAGACTTGTCTTTGGAACCGGATCTACAGATCAACGTCCAAAAATAGATGTTCACCCCTGTACAGCGGTTCGTAGGAGCCTTTTGTCAGCCTAGTCAGGCTCTTTAGTACTAAGTTTAGGTCCCTTGTTGGAGTAGGATGTCTGGGTTGGGGGAAAAGGTTTACTATACCCCTGAGGAATCTATTTGTGGTTGGGTGGGAGAGCACTGAGTACCCTGATATTCTGTGATTCTATGGGTGAACTCCTCCCGTTGGTGTAGGCAGTGTCTACACTGAAGTGCTACACAACTGTGTTGCTGCAGCGTTTCAAATGCAGATAAGCCTGAAGCCATCACATTTGACAGTTTTTAAGACTTTGTCCAATACATTCTATTGCCTGCTAAAAGCAAATATTATTCATTTAAATCTTGGTTTAGCAATGTCCATCTAAATATGTTAATTGCTTTGTTTTTAATGCAATGTTATGTTCTAGGCTTCTTTTTGTGTTTGTTTTATACTGCTCAGATTATTTAAATAGGTATGCATATCTTTTATGTGCAGGCTTATCAGTAACAACAGAGCAAATAAATCCTCATGGTTCCAGTGTACGGAAAACGGAAACTAGAGTTGAAGAGGCATTTCGGAACAAACAAAAAAATGCAATAGCGGTTTGGCATAACTCTGCAAATAAATGTGCATGTGAGTACTTCAGATCACATTGTATCAAAGCGAGAGCACTAGCCCAGAGAGCAATGACCAAGGATTTGATATACACCTAGAAAAGGACTATTATTTCTGTAAAATATCTGTTTTAGTTAGTGATTTCTTTTATTTCCCCTGTAGAAATAGCTCTTGTGTCTTTAAGAGGCATCCATTTTCCAGCGTCATTAAATCTCTGCTTAGGCAACCATTGAAAGGAAGTGGAAAGCAGGATTTCAAACTGTCTTTGCAATGCAAAAAATACAAGTATTGCAATAGCTTTAAAATATTTTTTTTTCAGTGTAAAATAATTCTAACCCCCAGAAAAAGATAATTTTTTATTCATCTTAAGAAGGTTTTCAATTTACGATCTTCGTGTTTCACATTTGTACATAAGTAAATATTTCCTGTGTTAAATAAGGCCGTTTTTTATGGTAGAAATTAGTAGGCTTTAATTTGCTTGCAGGAATCCAGTTGTGAGCAACTTAAGTATCCAGTGCTGAAAGCTGATGGGCACCCTCAACTTATCTCATTTAAATAAATGGAAGATGAGGTTGTCCAGCACCTTGCAGAATCAGGACATCAATTCTAAAGTACAAAAGTATCTTGTATTATGTTTGATGGTATGCTGTATAGGTTTTCTGAATGTGGTTTAGGTAATAATAGGGACTAACAATTATTCTTGAGACGTTTACTGATAAACGTAATTAAATGAGTTGCAGTGAGCTTGGTTATAAAATTGTACTATGTGAGCTTATTTGACCAACCAGAATAAGGGGGCATATCAGAGGGAATGTGTGGGGGCAATTTACTGAGACTAGTGAATGAGCTTCCAGTTGAAACTGTGGGGTCAATTATAAATATTTAAGCAAAAACTGGATAATTTCTTAGGGAAGTTCACATAGATCGAAGCGGGAAATTTTTTCGCTGATCTTTCCTTTTTCTCCAGTGTACTTTTGGGGGGAAGGGGCTGTGTGCATGCATCCGTCCATGCATGAGTGTTGGTCCCAGGATATGAGACGCACAAGGTGTGGTAACATCTTTTATTGGACCAACATCTGTTGGTGGAAGAGATAAGCTTGAAGAAGAGATCTCTGTAGCTTGAAAGCTGGTCTCTTCTACCAATAGAAGTTGGTCCAGTAAAAGATATTATTCCCTCACCCGCTTTGTGTGTGTTTGGCATGGTAATGATGCTACCTTCCTGGCATCAAAAAATGTTTTGGAAATATATAGGATAGATTTGGCATCAAATAATTCCAGTCTGTGGCCTGTATTTGTGGCCTTGTTTCTTGCCCAGTCCTTCAGTTCCTATGCTTAAGGAATTCAATAATCAGCAATATGAAGTAACTGTTTGTCTGAGATGTTCTAAAATAGTGGAAGCAGAAGTTTGCTTTCTGTGTTCTCGTTTTGCCACATGAATAAAGAAAAATGTGGACACTTTACATAAAAATAAAGGTAGAGAAGAAGATGGCCAATGATTGTTTGCACTCAGTCCTTATGTGCCCTAAATCAGATTGCCACACTGTGGTCCACAGAGTGATTCCTGGTGGTCTTTGAGGTGCTGTGCTACTGATTCCTTCCTTCATTTCCAGCCAGGACTCTTGTGGAAAGGAGGGTCAGCACCACTAGTCACTATTGTATTAGAAAAACTTGCTGCTTCCTTCCTCTCTCTTCCTGGCCCTCTATAGGTGACGCGCTGGCCGTTGCCTCAGGGGTACAGCGAGGAGCCATCAACGGAAGGAACTGCCAGCTTCTCCAATATATAAGTGCAAACTGAGCTAGTGTCAAGGCACTGTCCTCAGGAAGATCTGGAACTATAGAGAGTGGGAGAGAAGAAAACTAGAGGGCTGGCTGAGATTTGGGAGCAGGCAGGAGGCAGTCAATAACCTAGGTGGTAAGAAGGGAGCTGGGTTAGGCGGCTGCAGGGCTGGGGTGAGGTATCTGGGAACTAGAGGAAGAAACGGAGAATTAAATGAATAGCCAGGATGGACCACCAATATCTTGGGGAAGAGGGTCAAAGAGGTGGAGGCACAGGATCTGGAGACTAGGGAGAAAGAACTGTGGGGCTTAGGGTCCAGAACAAGCATGAGAAAGAAGTTGGAAGCAGGGAAGGGAGTGAGGGGACGGCCTCAAGCAAATGAAGAGCAGGACTAAGCGAGGAACAAGGGAGCTTGAATGGCAGCAGATTGTGGGGCAGGACTGATTTTGTGAGGTGGTGGTAAAACAGATTGCAGACGATAATCTTAGAATCATAGAAACGTAGAACTGGAAGGGACCTCGATAGGTCATCTAGTCTAATCCTCTACACTGAAGCAGGACTAAGTATTATCTAGAAGATTATTTTGTTTATAGAAAAGCAAAAAGGAAATCCTTTGGAAGAGAGATTAAAACTGAAGTACCTTCTACAGATTTCTGTTGACTGTCATAATGTGTGGAAAGTTTGTGTGTGATAGGTTTGGAAAGGACTGATTCTGAATGTAGGGGGAATATTTTAGAGCCAGAGTAGGATGTTTTGTGATTTACAGGTCAGTGAAATTAGGAGGGGATGAGGTAGTCTTTGCTATCAAAAAAGTTTGGCAACATTTGACTTAGAAACTTAATAGTAATATCAGAAAATGATTGATATAGTTTGATTATATGGGACCAAAACTGTTCTTTATAGTTAGCATTTCTGAAACAGACTTCCATTTTTTTCTTTAAGGCTGAAACTAAATTCAATTTTTCCTTATAAATGAGGTTGATCTAGCTTTGATGTAGTCTTTTTGTATGCAATTGCAGCATCTTCCTGATCAATTTTCTCTTCCAGGAGATTTGTTTATAACATTTAGAGAATAGTTGCCAAAAATTGGGGTAAGTCATATGAAACATATAATAATAAACCCTTTTATAAAGCAAGATGTTGCGCATCTTCTCCTTGGGAACCATACTGGAGAAGAGACTTTTTTTTCCCCCTCAGATATTTCAGTGGCTTTGCAAAATTGCAAAAAAAAGAATGATTGTTTATGCAAAACTACTACTAAAACAAGTTTAGCAAAGAATTGCAGTTACATTTTATCAAATAAAGATTTATGGTCAAGAATAACCAAGACTAGTGCATTTTTTATATCACAAAGTCCTATCATTTGGATTTCACCTATTTACTACTTTGTGAAATTGGTGCCATACTTTTAATTTTAATGTTAGTAATGTATTTTGGAATGCTTGTTTCTCACTGATTAAAGCTCAAGGTCTCTCTCTATTCCAGTGCAATTTTGTTTCTCAGGGTTAAATGACATGGTGAAAAAGGCAGTTGAGCTGCTTCTAGATTGTGACTTCCACTTTTACTACCATTGATTGAAGCTATGTCACATTGTAGATGACTTAAAAGGGTTATTCTAATAGGAACTGATGAAAATTAATCCCTGAAAATACCAACTGATGGATACCTTCAGCTTGGCTCAGTTTATCCTATTCTTTATTATGAACTACATTCTCTTTTGATACGTTGTTATCCACTGAAGTAAATGAAGTTATTCTGGATTTACACCAAGAGCTAAATTTGACCATATGCTTCTGATTGTACACCAAGAGCTAAATTTGACCATATGCTTCTGATTGTGTTTGCTACTTCTCTTGTGCTATCCATATTGTGAAGTTCAGTGTTGGCATTTTCATAATATCCTTGGCATACTGTTTTCACACTTTGAGTTGATAGTTAATTCTACTTCACGTTACCTTGAAAACATGGATCATTCTTACAGTCAGGCCTCTGAGATATTTTTCTTTTTTACTGTCAGTCAGATTTCTTAAGCAATAATTTAAGTGCAGGGTAGACTTTTTAGTTTTGTGCGTAAAATATTTTTGTAGGGTCAGAATCTTCTTTTACTGGTGCTTTTGAGGGGTATATCTTGCCTTTTCTTTGGTATTAAGTTCTGCATCCTTTTCCAAAGCTGTTAGAGCTCTGCTGTCTATACAGACAAAACCCAGTGTTTACTAAATATATAAAAGAAATTGGTAGAGATTGCAATTATAAAATGAAGCTATAGCAATTCTGAGGTCCTGGCGAGCAAATAGGCCATGTAGTGTCAGATTAAAATTAATTTAAAATAAATACCAAAAATATAAAATCCCAACACAGTTTGTTATCCCTAGTTCAGTTACACTGGTGGCTGTCCTAAGTAGGGTGACCAGATAGCAAGTGTAAAAAATCGGGGAAGGGGGTGGTGGAGGGTAATAGCCCCCAAAATTGGGACTGTCCCTATAAAATTAGGACATTTGGTCACCCTAGTCCTAGGCTCTGGCAGCTTTCAATGTTTTTACAATTGTGTACACTAAATCTGGTAGTACCAATGGGGAATATTTGCTAAAAATAGCTTTGTGTACGCTCCACGTACCCTGGCAAAATAGGGAACCTATAATTCATCAGATCCACCAGTGATAGCAACGAGGAAAGATGTAGTGTAGACAGGGCTCATGTGGACTCAGGGGTGTTTTACCACCATGGCATCTAACTTTGCCCTATGTGGAGGTGACACTGATGTGACTTGGGTGTAAGTTTTGTGGGAACACACCAGTGACATGAGTGAAGGGTGAGTGGGGTTTTCAGGGGTATGACATGAGTGACAGAGGGGCGTGTGTGTGTGTGTGAGAGAGAGAGAAGTGGATGAGACAGTGCTGGTGGTGTGTCTTGTCCCGGGTAGCTGGTAAATTAGTCACTGCTGAAGCAGTTTAAAATATATGTTTTGGAGGCTACAACAGCTAGAAGTGCCCCTTTAACTATTGCAAAGTTGCTGTAATAAAACTTAGTTCATATTGCTGTGTCTTGCCAGTAGATGGAGCATGTAGCACATTATTTTGCTGTCTTACAGTCAGATGCTTCAGTGTTACATCCAGATGGTCCCTGTGGGGAAGATTTGCTGTATTCAATAGTACTGTATTAAATTGGTGGAGTAGACTGACCAAGTGTTGTTCTGCTTCCATAAGAACCTGCACAACTTGTTATGTGGAGTGAGAGGTGCTCCAAATGTCTTATCCGTGTTTGACAATTGCAGGAAGGAGAATTCTTGTAGATTTATTTTAAAGCTAGTGAAGTATTAAAAATAGAATTAAATTCCAAACTTCAGATTAAAATTTATTTTACTGCAAGTAAAAATAATAGGAGAAACATATCACTGACTTAATCCTACTAGAGTAAGCCAGACTGTCTGTGAAGCTGTCTGGTGCTGAGACCAACCAAGGAAATGACCGGGGGGGGGAGACATACTTCCTGAATAAAACCAATGTTTAGTGTATTTAAGTAAAAGCTATGGCTTGGGATAGATAAGTCTTCACCAGTATTTGCAAATGACCTAAGTTTTGATGCCTGTTAACCTTCTGGTGGAAGGATAAAGAAAGCTCTGCTACTTTTGGGGGGGGGGGGGTGGTGACAATTTTTCTATAGCAATGTTAAAAAAATTCTCTTTCCATTACTCATCCTCTTTTTTCATTCTCACTCCCTCCACGCAAATTCCATTTATTCAGTTTCCTTTCCCTTCTCTTTGAGATGACTTCTGAATGCTTAGCAGACGTTAACTACTATTGACTAGTGACTCTAAAACAAGTGAGAGATCCTGAGGGAGGAGCGGAAACACTGGCTGCCTAATATTTTTTTGACAATTTTAACCAGTTTCTGCATTTGTGACCAAAATCTGCACTGTTTGTTCTGGAATTTCAGCACCCATGTCTGATGGCATTTTAACTGTCACCTAGAACTGAAGGGTTAAAATGACTGACACTGATTAAAATGCTGGTAGCTGCTGATGCCTTGTCAGGCTAGTGTTTCAAGTGTTGCTGCTTCTGATGGAACTGCAGTGTTGATAGCATAACAAAGGTTAAAAAAAATTGAGGGCAAGAAGTGTAGACCCAGCCACATAGGCCTCTGCTATATTGCTTCATTTCAAATAATAGATGATGCAGCCTCTTAAGAGGGTGTTTTAGTTGACAAGCCTCCTGAACTTTAAAGGAAACTTTTTAAAACATTAAAAAAATCGTCATCTTCAAAGTGAGTTACACACACTAATTAATCCTCAGAACAATCTTATTGTGAGGTAGAGGGAAGTATTATTGACATTGAGTGTTTGAGCGGTGGCTGCAGATGGAGTTACTACCTGAAATTAGAACTCAGGAGTCCCTGTTTTTCTAGCCTGAGCTCAGACAACTACTGTAGATCATGACTATACCATACATAGTTTTGTATTAGGAACATACAAGAATTGCCATGCTGCATCAGAGCTGTGTTCCATTTAAAGCAATTTCGTGTCTCTGACATGAGCTAGAAGCAGATGTTTCACAGGAAGGTGCAAGAAATCCCACAGTTCACAATCATATATTGCTGATTTTTGAGGCAAACTTCTTAACTATTTTAGTTAATGCCTTTCTAAGCCTTTAAGAATTAGGCTTTTATAGCTTCTAATTTAAAAAAAAAGAAAAAATCCTATGTAACGAAACTATGGATGTTTTTGTTACTCTTGACTCTCTAGTTGCTTTTTTAATCCCATTAAACTCTTGCTCTCAATATCTGGTGGCAGTAAGTCCCATAGGCTAATTATGGATTGCGTAAAAATAATGTTTTGTTCTTTTTAAATATGTTGCCTTTCAATTAAATTGAATCTTTTTGTTTTGTGTTATGATAGAGCCAGTGGGAGCTCCTGAATGACTTTTTCTGTATTTTTTTTCTTTTGTACACTTCTCTCTCAACACACTTCATATTTGTCTCCTCCCTAACTCAAATAATCCCAACCTGTTCAGCCTCTCTTTGTATGAGAAGTCTTCATATGTCTGTAAACATTCTGATCACCAGCCATGTTACGTTTACGTCAGGCCTGCAAGGGGACTACTGAGGAAAAGCCTTTTCTCTTGCAAATGAGTTTTTCTGAGTTCACAAGGTTTATACTCAAATCATCAATTTGACCATGAACACTGCAGGTATTAGTACAAGAAGACGGTAAACAAAGTATGTGATGATTATGCATTAGATTGTGTAAAGTATTGGGCTAAAGGTTGCTGTACATTGTTACAGAATGGTTTTTGACTTTCTACCTGTAGTTTTGTTTTCCACCTTTTTCTTTTGTGTGCTTTATTTTCTGAGCCATGTTCTTTGGTTCTGTGTTTTCATTAATTTTAATTTCTCCTTTTGACATAGAAACCAATCTTGCAATGAAAAGACTTCACAACATTCTCTTCTGGCCAATGATGTGAAACATCTGTCTGGATTTTTTAAATAAACTTAAAGTAAAAGGCTGTACTTAAGTTAATACTTCTGGAATGGAGTATGACCTATGGAGCTTTGCGGTTGTTCATAATTACGTCACTTTATTGTTATATGAAGGGTGGTATTCAGTGGGCCTGAAGAGCCAACTGAATTGGCCAGTCATGTCAACACCTGTAATAGCTACCACTTATAGAGATGCTCAACAGGAGTACAAAGGCTCTGGACCATATAGATTGACTGTATATAACTGGACTCCACAGATGAAGTTAATCTGTTTTCATTTTCTTTTAATTAGCATAATTTTTCTTTTTAATTTTTGTGTGTCTGTCTGCCCTATCCCAAAATTAACTATTGTAATGATATATAGTGATTGGAATGGGAGAAGGTTTATGCTAAATGATGAAAGGATTACATATTTGTGTCTCCCTTCTTGAGTAAGAGAAGTCAGGTTCATCTTTTGAATGCTTGCCATATATATTCCACTTTTGGTCAGTATGCCCCCTGTGTACTCAAGTTCAGATTGTTTTGGCCAGCATTGTTCATTGGGCTTGCACCTGTGCGTTGAATGTCCTTGTGTCTCCCACCCAAGAGCATATAGGGTTTGGGCTATCCCCAACCGTTCCTCAGTTACTTATCACTGCTTGCCTGTGGCTACGAGTTGGAACTTGCAGTGTTCGAGCTTCTTGCCCACTGTGGGGTCTATCAATTATATTGTAAATAGATAGTACTTAACCATTAGGAGTAACCTTTGATATCTAAGAAGAAGAAACTTTTTCTTCTTTGTCTGAAATTTTTACCAGGACTGGGGCCAGTCATGATGGAACACAAATCTCCGGCTTTAGAAACTGCCCTTCACTCGAGACCCTAATGCCTCTTAGAAATGGGTATGCAAAATGCTTATTGTGTCTCAGTGATGTGCCATTTGTAAATTGTTCTTAGAGAACTCAAGGCTAGAGTCTCACGTGAAGTTGCTCTTTTTGAGGAGGCCAGTGCATTTCTCTTCAGACCCTGGATGAAAAGCCTGAGCACTCATCCTCAAAAATTATTCCCGCTGGCTTGTCTGCATATGCAGATCATCAGTACCTCAGAAATTACTTGGTTCCAACCTCTTGTCACTGAGGCCCCGGTACCAACACTTTCTGTTCACCTGCCTACAGTACTGGCGTACTTCATATTGAAATTCTACACTGTGTTGAGACCTTATAGTTTCTTCAGTACCAGACTCACTGATACTATTGATAGTAAAGGATATCTCCTTCGGTGCTGAGCACGTCAGCGGTATTGAAGCAGACAATTTAAAAATAACCATGAGTGGTCAGTAAAAGATACCATTATTCAAGATACATTCATCAGGCGTGGTCAAACAGACATAGACCTGGAACACAATCAAAGAGAAAAAACTAGTCACAAGTTCTGTTCCAGAGCAGGGCAGAGTCAAGGATTTGCATCCAACACATTCCTGATCCCCTGGTTCATGAGTCTAATATATGATTACCATCAGATTCCATTGTTCTAATCTTGATAGTTTTCAGAACACTCAGGCAGGACTCAACCAGAATGATCATGATAGCACCAGGCAAGCCAGGGTTGTTTAGTTCAAAATCTCAGTGAATCTCTCTGTTCAACCTCCAATCCAGTTGCCTCTTCACCCCAGTGTGGTATCCCAAAGACGCTGCAGATTCTCCGTTTGGGTCCACCTTCCCTGTACCTCATGGCATGGATGCTGGCTGCTTAAGATGTGTGGAGATGACCTGTTCATCTGAGCTACAGAATATTCTTATGTACTGTAAAGAGGACTCTACGAGGCTTGATTTCTCTAAGTGGAAGAGATTTGCGGTCTAGGCACACCACCATCAGTTATCTCTTTGTCAGGCTCAGATACTTGAAATATCAGAATACCTTCTATTGGTAAGAATCTCTGGACTATCTGTGAGCTCCTTAAGGGTCCATCTGCCAATTCAGGAATATTTGACCTTCTCACACTCTACAGTAGCTAGGTTCATGAAGTGCCTTATCTAGGTATATTCGGGGTCTTCTCCTTGGGATCTCAACATTGTACTGACTGGTTGATGATGGGTCCAACTGTTGAGCTACTAGCTACATGTTCCTCGTTTAATTTATCCATCAAAGCAGCCTTTTTTGTAGCAAAGACATCTGCTAGAAGCTGAGGAGATACAAGCACTTGTCACAGGACTTCCATACATGGCATTTCATAATGATAGGGTGGCCTTGAGACCTCACTTGAAGTTCCTGCCTAAGATAGTCTGTAATTTCCATCTCAATCAAATAATATATCTGCCTGTTTTCTTTCCCACATCCACATTCCAAAAATACAAGGAGGAAGCTAAACTTCATAACTTAGATGTAATTAGGGCACCTTCCTTCTACCTGTCTAGGCCATTTAGGATGTGCCCTAGATTGTTTGTATCTTATGGATATAGGGTGAAAGGACAGGTTATATCAACACAGACACTTTCTAGTGGATTTCTGAATGCATTAAGTTGTGCTTTGAAATAGCCAATTTAGATCTACCATTGAGGGTTACAGTCCACTCCGTGAGAGTTCAAGCAGCCCTTGTAGCATTTTTGAGAAAAGTTTTAATAGTAGAGATATGTAGGGCAGTTACCTGGAGTTCAAAGTGTACATTTATCTAACATTATTCCATAGTAACAAAATCAATATCTGATGTACACATTGGCAGGACTGTCTTACAATCATTGTTCAGCTAGACTCTTAGGTCACTGCTTGTGAGTTACCAACAATGGAATATATAAATATATATGGACAAGCACTCAAAGATATGTTTACTTACCTTACAGTGAATGTGTTCTAGATTTGTTGTCCATAGAGATTCAATGATCTGCCCTCATTTCCCACTACTATGGAATCCTGTGACACCTGGATTTTGTGTTGGTGAAGGAACTAAGGGACAGTTGGATTTTCCCAATCTACATCTTGCTACATTTCAGTGGTGCATGATGTTATTCTTAGTCTGTATAGTGTATTTGTAAAGGTGCTGTGTAAGCCTAAGCTATTATATTACTACAGATCATCTTTGTAGGACCTTAAGGTCCATATATTTGTAATAAAAGCGAATATTTTTCCACACTAGGTTGTCTCCTGTACAATAAGTTGTCATCACACAAAGCTAATAGAATTTTTTTTCATATGCTATGTCTTGTCATGCATGTTGCCCATTCATTTCATTAGAAGTTTGTAGAATAAAATGGAAACACACATCTGTGAACTGAATGGTGACTGAATTTTCTCTTGCATGAAACATAGACAAAAATAACCTTAATTGTTGGGTTGAGAACAATTTGTTAATAAAGCAGAGGCAAGACTCCATGTGTGTGTGTATTGTAATACATGCACATGCATATGTATTAATATGAATATAATATATTTTAATCTTCAAAGTAATTTACCATCATCACCCACCCAGTGCACTTTTCTGGAGCTTTTTGAACTTCAGTATCAGTTTGAAGAATTTTGAATGAAAATTATGAGAACATCAAGCTTCTTGCTACGTATAAAAGGAAACAGTTTTTTTTTTTAAAAGGTGTGCAGTTGTTTAGATACCCATTCCCTTGCTCACTTAGGTGGAGTAATTGGTGATGGAGAGAGTGGGGCTGATGGGTAGAATCATAGAAATGTAGCACTGCAAGGGACCTTGACAGGTCATCTATTCTAGTCCCTGGCACTGAGGCAGGACTAAGTAGTATCTATATCATCCCTGTCAGGTGTTTGGAGGTTCTTAAGAATGGTTTAGACAATCATGAAGATTTCACAACCTCCCTAGGTAATTTGTTCCTAACTGTAAGGGTAGTTAAACATTGGAAGTTTTTCGTAATGTCAAAGCTAAATCTCTCTTGTTGCAATTTAAGCCCATTACTTCTCCTGTTCTCAGTGGTTAAGGAGAACAATTTATCACCCTTCTCTTTATAACAGCCTTTTGTATACTTGAAGACTGTTACCAAGTCCCCCTTCAATCTTCTTTCTTAATCTTGAGGTGAGTGAGCTTGTTTGGTGGTTTGTTGTTTTTCTTTCTCTTTTGGGTTACTTAAAGGTTACAGTGTCAGTCGGGATTCTGTGTTTAGGGACTGTTTGAGACTTTGTTCCCTTGATCATTTTTGATCAGCTTTAGTCAGCCTTGAGATCACTCTTCCCCAGTGTGATTGACGATGGGGTTGGGCTGACATAGGAGAGAAGGTTTTAAAACCCAGAGGCTAAACGACCAAGAGGAACTAGCAAACCGGATTTTGTTGGAGGGAGTCGCAATATAATTGCTGTGATTAGGAAAGGCCACATTGCCAGTGTCAATGCTGCTCCTGTCTCCTCCACCTGCACCTATGTCCAGACAAAGACCCTGGCCATGGATGCCTCAGTCTACAAATCCACACCAGGATCTGGAAAGTGGCCTGCATTTCCCTTTCATAGAAAACCAAGCTAAGGAAATCGTCCAATATGAAAGGTGCCTGTGGGTGAAATCTCTCAGGAAGGAGGTGGGGAGAGGTAGAGGAGGAGGTAGCTAGGCTGAAGAGCATCCATGCACACAAGGAATTCATTGAGAATATTCATATGGAGACTGCCAAGGCTGAGGAAACTATCTAGCTAGAGAAGACGGCTGTCTCACCGCCGGGGTAGGAGGATATGGCTCTGTCACAGGGAGGACACTGGCTGCTGGTTACTTCAGGCAGCAGGCAGTGCTCCATCCCTGCTCCCAACCTACTTATCATAGTTGATAGATGAAAAACAGTTATTCTAACCTGGCAACAAGGGATGAGGAATTGCCTGAAAAGATGGAGGAGGAGAAGCTATTTAGAAAAGCTGGATGAGCACAAGCCCATGGGACCGGATGCGCTGCATCCGAGGATGCTAAAGGAGTTGACGGATGTGATTGCAGAGCCATTGGCCATTATCTTTGAAAAATCATGGTGATCCAGGGAGGCCCCAGATGACTGGAAAAAGGCTAACGCAGTGCCCATCTTTAAAAAGGGGAAGGAGGAGGAGCCGGGGAACTACAGGCCAGTCAGCCTCACCTTGGTCCCTGGAAAAATCATGGAGCAGATCCTCAAGGAATCAATTCCGAAGCACTTAGAGGAGAGGAAAGTGATCAGGAACAGTCAGCATGCATTCACCAAGGGCAAGTCATGCCTGACTAACCTAATTGCCTTCACAGATCCAGTTATCTCATCATAGGACAAGGGGAAAGCAGTAGACGTTTTATTCCTTAACTTTAGCAAAGCTTTTGATACAGTCTCCCACAGTATTCTTACCAGCAAGTTAAAGAAGTGGATGAATGGACTATAAGGTGGATAGAAAGCTGGCTAGATCGTCGGGCTCAACGAGTATAAATGGCTCCATGTCTAGTTGGCAGCCGGTATCAGAGTGCCCCAAGGGTCGATCCTCGGGCGGAGTGTAATCAACGCCATTCTCCAGATCATTAAGGAAGATATAGAACAAAACTGGCCTGAGGACCGACCCTTGGGGCACTCCACTTGATACCGGCTGCCAACTAGACATGGAGCCATTGATCACAACCCGTTGAGCCCGTCAATCTAGCCAACTTTCTATCCACCTTGTAGTCCATTCATCCAGCCCATACTTCTTTAACTTGCTGGAAAGAATACTGTGGGAGACTGTCAAAAGCTTTGCTAAAGTCAAGGAAAAGTATTTATGGTATTTATCTATAAAAAGGTGAATAAAGACAATCCAGGGAATTATAGACCAATCAGTTTAACTTGGATGCTCAGAAAGATTATGAAGAAAATAATCAAACAATCAATTTGTAAGCACCTAGAAGAAAATTAGGTAATAAATAACAGTCAACATGGATTTGTCAAGAACAAATCCTGTTAAACCAACCTAATATCCTTCTTTGACAAGGTAACAAGCCTTGTGGATGGGAAGATGAAGTAGATGTCTCATATCTCCACCTTAGTAAGGCTTTTGGTACAGTCTCACACGAGTGTCTCATAAACTAGAGAAATACACCCTAGATCAGGGTTCTCAAATTTTTCTTTCTGAGGCCTACCCCAACGTGCTATAAAAACTGCATGGCCCACCTGTGCTACAACTGTTTTTCTACATATAAAAGCCAGGGCAATTGTCTGGGGTCCCATGCCACAGGGACCCCCACAAAGCTACATTGCTGAGGCTTCGGCTTCAGCCCCAGGTGACAGGGCTCTGGGCCCCGGGCTTCAGGCCTATGCGGTGAGGCTTTGGCTCTCTGCCTTGGGCCCCAGCGAGTCTAACACTGGTCCTGCGTGGCGGACCCTCTGAAACCTGCTTGTGGCCCCCTACGGGGCTCCAGATCCCTGGCTGAGAACCACTGATCTAGAGGAACCTACGATAAGGTGGGTGTACAACTTGCTGGAAAACTGTATTCAGAGAGTCGTTAACAATGGTTCGCAATAGAGGTGGAAGAGCATATTGAGTGGGGTCCCGCAGGGATCTGTCATGGATCCAGTTCTATTGAATATGTTTTAAATGGACCCTGAAATCTTTTTATTTACTACTACTACTTCTTATTATTTTTTTATTTTCTCTGGAGTCTGGTCCTTGACTATACCTTGACCAATAAATTTGGACCTTGACAAAAAAATTGGTGAAGGCCTTCTTGCAGAACCTGGAGAAGTGTGTATGAGCTCCACCAAAGTTGTGCGTGATACAAATGCAGCTGATCATTAACAATACAGAGAAACTGACTGTGTAGAAAGTGCTGTTGAATACACAAACTAAGCTGGGAGAAAACAAAAATTTCTCAAACTCTTTCAGTTCTAGTATTCTTAGAAGTTACTCGTAACAATAGTATGTATATACTTTTCAGGTAGAATTATGATTTTTCAAGGTGAATGTGTCCTTTTAAGAACTTTTTAAACTAAAAAGTTAATGACATTTTTTGTTAATGTTGTAGTTAGTAAAGTCTTGAAACTAGTTAAATTATCAGATTAAGTGGCACTTTCAGGGAAGGCATTCACAACATTACATTTAGTTATGTTTCTCTGAGCTCTTGTCATTTAATGTGCAGCACTCACATGGTACTAGCATCTTCAGAGCAACTTTGTGAACACTGATTTTCATAAATGACCCAGTGAGGTGGGTAGGTTTAGTTAATGGACTTACTTTTTTTCATTTTGAAAGACTGTCACTTTGAGAGAGCTTCCCCTTAATACTGATTTGTGCTGGCAGTATTTCTCCAGAGAAAACAATGTGACAACTTTAAGTATAGCAGCCCCCATTTTTAGGTGGAAAATCTTTTGCAAAGTGGTTATAACTTGCCAAAGAGCATAAGTAATCTGCATCAGAGCAGGAATTGGAATCCAGGAGTTCCCATCTACCAGTCTTTGCTCAGTCTACTAAAATACACTTTTTCTCATCATCTGTGCTCTTACAAGGAACACTGAAATTCAACATTACAGGTGAATACTCTTCCTGAGCTATTGTTTGAAGTTTATATTAGGAAAATCACCAAAACCCCTTTTTGAGATTGGGGTCCCATTGTCCTAGACACAGTGCACATACACACTTAGAAGACACTGCCCCATCCCAGACAGTATATAATCTAAGTTGAAACAAAGTATACAGTAGGAGGGAGGAGGACAAGGGTAATGACACTAAGGTCATGAGGTTATGCAGCTTAATTCTTGCACAACATAATAGTTCCAAGTCATCTGAAAGAGTTCAAAAAAAAAAAAAAATGGAGTAAAAATTGGCTTTCCTCAAATTCTGCATCACACAGCTATAATTATCTGTCTGATATTTAGTGGTCTAAATAGAAGTGGGTTTTCATGAAGAATGTGATGAAGGAAAAAGGAGTGGCCTTACCAATTAATTTAATCAGTGCTTCCTGCATACTTGGTTAGTGTAAAATATCCACGATGGGTGGAACTTTCAGAAGTGATCGGCATTGGCCTGACTCTGCTCTCATTGAAGCCAGTGGGAGTTCATTTTCTGTTGATTTGAGTGGGAGCAGAATTAGCTCAATGCTAATTTGAAAATCCCCCCCCTGTGGAAAGTTTGGGAATGGTGGGTGTCTGTTGGTATGTATCAGAGTAACAGTTCTGTTAGTCTGTATTCGCAAAAAGAAAAGGAGTACTTGTGGCACCTTAGAGACTAACAAATTTATTTGAGCATAAACTTTTGTAGCTCATGCTGTAGCTCATCACAAAAGCTTATGCTCAAATAAATTTGTTAGTCTCTAAGGTGCCACAAGTACTCCTTTTCTTTTTGTTAGTTTGTAGTTAGTTATCCTGATGCATGTGTTGCAGATGTGTGTGCATTTAAAAGTGACATGTTTTCTGTCTCTTCCAATTCAGTTCGAATAAGGAGGAAATCAAGACGACGTTCGCAGTGGGGTAAAGGCATTATTAAAAAGAGAAAAGTCAACAATTTGAAGAAAGATGAAGATGATGCAAAATTTGCTGATGATGAAAATCATGGGGATGGCAGGAAGCTGTTGGAGAATGGGGAGCTAGAAATCAGCACAGACTGCATTGAGGAGAATGGAGAGGAAATGGGAGATCTGTCTATGACAAATGATGAGTCCTCTTGTGATATCATGGATATAGATGCAGAGCAGAGACTTAACAATGGGACAGTAGGGAAAGAAAACAGTTTTGCATCAACAGAAGAAGAGAGTTCAAATGAATCCCTGTTAGTAAATGACAGTCTTACTGTGAATGCTGAAAAGGAATCAAGAAAGGAGTCTCCATCTAAGTGGGACTGTGTGAACGGTGAGGCACACAGCTTAGAGGGGATAGCTGTTCCAGAATGTCAGAATGGTAAAGCAGAACCAGTTAATGTTTCAGCATGTGATAGTGATTTGTCTCATAAGGAGCAAAAAGCTGTGTCTGAAGATCAGCCAAAGGAAAAAACAGAAGCTTCTGGTGAAAATCAGGGAGCTGATTTGGTGAAACAGTCTAATACTGAAGTACCACAATACAGCAATAATGAAAAGACACCACTGAGCAGCACAGACGTTGAAACTAAAGATATTGAACCAGAAAAAGAAGGTATGGTTTACGTTTTCAGTACATCCAGTACTGAGATTAATGCAAAAGTAAATATAGATGGGTATACTTTGTTGCAATAGCAGGTGAGTAGTGTGTTTTGTGAACTGCAACCTGGACATTTTGAACATCTAATATTCTTATAACAATGCCATAGTAAATGCCATTTTTGGTCACATTTCCTTAGATAAATAAGTCTACCTTAGTATTGACAATGTTCTATATGCTTTTGTATGGTTTCTGTGGGGAAACTGCAAATATCCAGGTAACATTTTGTGATACCGAAAAAAATCTTTAAAAAAAGATTCCTCCCACTGTTAGTATGGGACGTTAGTATGTTGTGGGTTCATAGTGCTTTCTGATCTAGGCATTTACAGTGTCACTGTTTCGGTTTTAATTCAATAAAATATAGAACATACATAATCTTGCAGGATTTCCTTATTGCAAATTTGAAGGATTTTGATGAAATCAGGTTAAGAATAGAATATTTGTAAAAAAAAATTTGAAACAAAAGCTTTTTGCCTGAAGTATACATGTTGCTTTCCAAGTGATGATCCCTGCTAGGAACAGTTTACAATCAATCAATAGATAGACAGATGTTGTAGAGAAAGGACAACAAAGAGGTGGGAAGGATAATGGTGAATAAAAGCAGAGAAACAACAATCCCTTAGGGCCCACAGTTTCCTGGGGGCGGGTGAAAGCTGTTCATTCGCTTGCCTGCTTTTTTGTTAGCTGTTTCATAAATAGGTACAAGAACAATGTATCTTTAAAAGGTTAGTGTTAGGGTTTGCAAAAGAAATGAGTTTTAACAAAGGTTTTTAAATGATAGATGTCGTTATTCCTCAGTGTATAAGGTTTGGAAGTGTTTTCCAAGGATAAAGAGTAGCATGGAATAAGGTACAGTAATAAGTGATAGGAGGAGATGAAGAGTATATGTAGATTAGAAACTTGAGCAAGGCAGTGTACATGAGAAGATGAACAGGAAAAAGTGCTGATTTGTCAAGAGGGGTGGATTTTTGAGGGCCTTGTAGGTTAGGAACACAATCTTCTACTTGATGTGGAAGGCAAGTGGTAGCCAGTGAAGGGACTCAAACTGGGGGCAATGTGGCCTGAGTAATAGGGGTCAAAAATACTTTTAGAAATTTAATTATGTATAGACTGAAGAAACCCAAAGCGACAATCAGTATTTTAAGAAGAGAGGTGGGTTGAATAGTTGAGGCAAGAGAGAACCTATGGCAGGACAGGATCAGCAGTAGCAATAAAGAGAGAGAAGAGTAAATTTTGGGAGATGTTGTAGAGAGAGAACCACTAGGATTTGGCAAATGCTTGGATGTGGAAGGAGGAGAGAAAAGTCAAATATGACAGAGATTTCAAGCTTTGGTGTCAAAAGATATTAAAATTTTACCTATAGTGTTGGAGAAGGGAGGGCTTGGGAGGAAAGATGAGAAATTTGGTTTAATCAGGTGGAGAGATTTGGAGAATTTGTCTTGCATCTGCACTTTCCTTAGAAGTTAAACAATTTGATGTTGCTCTATAGAGGAGATATAACAGACCCACTTCTGCAGTGACTTGAAAATTATTGTTGGGAATTAAGGGCTCAGTTTTGAAGTTGAGCTTTTTCATAGGTGCCTTTGAACTGTACAGTTTTTTTTAAGAACATAATTAACTTTTAGGAAAATATACATCATCGTGAAAGTGAAGACGAATACTATGTATTGGTTGAACCTTCATGTTTATATATTAAAAAAAGGAACCTGTGCATTTTGTAAAAATCTCAATGCACAAAGCTTCAGCAAACTTTTGGTATCGTAAATGACATGATTCAATATACTTTAAAACAAAGTATAATTTATTTTTAAAACTTAAAACTTTTTTCTCAAGTTTTTACTTTAAATAATATATCCATCTACTTGTCTAAACTCCAGCAGAGTTGTTGTTTTATCTTCTATCTACAGTGGGGAAAAAAAATTTAAAAGTATCTTTACTTTTCGCAGAAATGTATCTGGGAGCGTGACACCATTAAACCAACGATTTCAGTGGCTTAAACTTACTGTAGGTTTGTGAGAATTCCACATTTATCCATACTTCTCCCTACATTTTTAAAATTTCACCCATAGAAAAATTTGATTGGAGATTTTTGGTAACATTGCCTGTTCAGCCTGCACATGCGTCCGTCACATCTCCGTGCCTGTACCAAGTGCAGCAATGTAGCGCAGCCTGGGTAAACAGCCTTAAGTTCTTTCTCAACCACATTTGACCAGAGATAGTTTAGTGTGTGCCTGTTTTTCTCTTTAGAGTTAGAATGTAGTATATAGTGTTAGTTCTCTAGTTTAGTTTATAAGATTCTTAGTACTTTATAGTTGTTGGAACTGTTATTCCCTTTTTTTCGGGGGGAATTTTTGTGTGTGTGTTTTCCCTTACTGAGGTGTCAGGTTTTTTTCTTGTATCTGGGATACCAGGCTCCCCAGATTTTAAAACGTGCCTCTCTTGTTGAAAAGTGATTCCCGTCAGCGATAAATGTTTTCAGCATATTACTTGGGAGACTCACATATCCCCAGCAAGTGGAATATTTGCACTTGTTTTAAGGGACGATCCCACAAAAACAGGGCAATTAAGTATAGAGTGTTCGTGATGGAGAAAGCCTTAAGACTGACTTCAGACCTGGGGACAGGAAACCCCCTGAACAGGAGCCCTCTGCTTCCGTTAATGTCCTGTCTACATTGAGATCATGTTTACGAGAGCTTCCAAGGTGAAGACAGCATTGAGATCCTAGTCTCTGACACTCTCCATCAGCGAGGTACCTATAATCGCTTCATCAGTACCGAGTGCTTCCCACTCAAAGACTAAGGAGGGGGGTCAGGTAAGTGAAGGAGAACGTAAAGTTCTTAAAGAAGATTCAGGAACCAGAGACCTCAGGGCCCTGTGAGGAGTACTGTTGAGGCTCCAAGTACTTTGGGTACCATGAAGCACTCTTAAGACTTCATCTAAGTCCCATTCCTTGCTGATAAAGGGTGCGGTATCAAAGACTCCTACTGTGGCTGTCATCAGAGACTATGCTAGTAAGAGAGCAGCCTCACTGGAATCTGCAGTACCCTCAGACCCATGATCATCACCTCGGACAGTGACATCGAGAACAACTTCAATGCCTGTACCATCTTCCAAGTACCACAGGAGTTCCGGTACCCTCATGAGCATGAGTCTCCCCTCCTTGTGACTTCCGAACATCTTTTGGTACTGAGAGCTGCTAAGTCACCAGCTGCGCATGTTGTATTGAGACGCACTACTTCCCAATTTCTACCATTCAGAAAGAACTGTTGTAACTTCCTTTACAATATGTAGAAGAGCATTCGTAGTCAGACTCAGAGCTTTCTATTCAAGGCTTTCCAGTTTATTTGCTCAAATAATAGTATTTGCTCAAGGAGATGTTATTCTCTGCAGATGGAAGGAAGGCAGGCAGGATACAAGATCTCTGCCTGTTAATTCTTGGGATCATTAGCAATGGCCACCTCCTCCCATGCCTTGTGAGCCTCCTCTTTGGCCTTATTGGGACCCATGGGCAGTGTACTATCTGCAGTTTTCAGTGTCCCCAATTCAGTCTCATAAGGAGCATAAAAGACCTCATTTTCCGGTACCATCCATCCCTCCCCTCCATGCTGAATCAGCAAAAGAGACCTTTGTGAAGCAAGGGGCGAAGGTGGACAAGGAGGTCACTCACCATACAAATATCTCTTCTTCATCACCTGATTAGGCAGTAATGCTTCCACCATCACCATTAGCTGATGACTTTCAGCAGTTCCAGGACCTACTGAAGCAGATAGTGAACACGCTTCAAATTCCCCTGGAAGAAATCCAGGATTCCCATCACTAGCGTCTGCACATATTACATACTTCTGCTTCAGCACTGGTGGCACTTCCAATTTAATGAAGCTCTCCTTGAGCCAGCCAAGACCATAGGGCCAAATTCCAGCAGCACACCCTACCTGCAAGAGTGCCAATTAAAAAATACTACACTTGGGCCCGGGGATCCTGAGTTTTTTGTTTTTACACCTGACACCAAATTCTCTGGTCCTGAATACAGTTAATGAAAGGTGCAGACAGCATATTCCTAAAGCTACCCCATATAACAAGGACCAGAAAGGGTGTCTGGACCATTTTGGTCATAAAAGCTCCTCTTTGGTCACATTACAGATTAGGATTGCAAATCATGAAACGCTGATATCGAAATATGACTATCTGAATAACCAGAAGTTTAATGCTGTTGTTGACCATTTACCAAAAGAACATTAGGATCAGTTTAGTGCCATAATTAGGGATGTCAAGTGATTACAAAAATTAATCGTGATTAATCGCACGATTTAAAAAAATTAATCTCGCTATTAATCACGCGATTAAAGAATAATAGAATACCATTTATTTAAATATTTTTGGATGTTTTCTACATTTTCAAATACTGATTTCAATTGCCACATAGAATACAAAGTATACAGTGCTCACTTTATATTATTTTGATTACAAATACTTTGCACAGTAAAAAACAAAAGAAAGTGTTTTTCAGTTCACCTATTACAAATAATGTAGGGCAATCTCTTTATCATGAAAGTTGAATTTACAAATGTAGAATTATGTACAAAAAAATAATTGCACTCAAAAATAAAACAATTTAAAATTTTAGAGCCTGCATGTCCACTCAGTCCTACTTCTTGTTCAGTCATTCACTCAGACAAACAAGTTTGTTTACATTTGCAGGAGATAATGCTGCCCGTTTCTTGTTTACAATGTTACCTGAAAGTAACTACAGGTGTTTTGCATGGCACAGTTGTAGCTGGCATCCCAAGATATTTACGTGCCAGATGCTCTAAAGATTCATATGTCCCTTCATGCGTCAACCACCTTTCCAGAGGACATGCTTACATGCTGATGACGGGTTCTGCTTGATAACGATCCAAAGCAGTGCGGTGCGACGCATATTCATTTTCATCTTCTGAGTCAGATGCCACCAGCAGAAGGTTGATTTTCTTTTTTGTTTGTTCGGGTTCTGTAGTTTCTGCATTGGAGTGTTGCTCTTTTAAGACTTCTGAAAGCATGCTCCACACCTCGTCCCTCTCAGATTTTGGAAGGCACTACAGATTCTTAAATCTTGGGTTGAGTGCTGTAGCTATCTTTAGAAATCTCACATTGGTACCTTCTTTGCATTTTGTCAGATCTGAAGTGAAAGTGTTCTTAAAATGAACAATATGTGCTGGGTCATCATCTGAGACTGCTATAATATGAAATGTTTCAACTTGTTTGGATTATTTTTTCTACTGAAACAGTTTGGTGAATTTAACATATCATGAAATCTTTTGGTTGACCTGAACCATGATGTCTGGTGACAGTAAGAGTGAAAAAGTACATGAGTCAATAACACTTTCCATAGTGTGTGTTCTTCAAAAGCCTGATTTAAAACTTTTTTAATAAATCAAATTAAACAAGATGAGTATATAACTCATTGCAAACGATTTTTTCAGCTACTTCTGATAGACTCCTCTGAGAACTTAAACAAAAATTTGAAAAATACTGGGCTTCTTTAAAAAAGAAGCATTAAGGCTTGTTGGAAGGTCCATGGAACAATCCCAGATATCAGACTGAAAATATCTCACAAACTAAGGTTGCTACCACTGACAAGCACAACTTTAGGGCCCAATGCTGAGCATCCATAATTCCTATTGAGGTCTAATGAAAGTTACTGGTGTTCTGCACTTCTCAGGATTAGTCCTTCATAGGCAAGTGACAGTTGAGTACATTTTAGTCTTTTTAGCTTCAGTTTGTGTCGTATCTAAATTTCTGACTCCAGAAAAATAGTCAACTAAACATTGTCCCCTCTGAGCCATTAAGAAACAATGCTGACTTGGCTCTAAAGGCAGTCCTTTTGTCTAGCTTTTTGCCTCGAAGAATGGTTCTATGGCAAAGGATCTCAAAGGTGTGAAGCAGTGGAGTAACCAGCATGGGATATATGAGTGGACCATGACTTTGGGTGGGTGGGCAATTACGAGGTGGGGGGGCTGGGAGGGCAGAAGGAATGGAGGGCCTGCCTCTCCCCAACCCCTTGCAGCCTGCTTTGCAGGGGCAATGGATGCACCCTCTGGCCAGGGGCGCCTCGGGCATGCATCGAGTTCCGGGAGGAGATGCTACTTTCCAGTGCTCACGGCTCTCTTCCAGGTCTCTCTTCTCACACTGGCCCAGCTCCCCCCGGATGGCAGGCCTACCTTTTTTGAAGATCTCCTCTAGAGCCGCCGGATACCCACTCACTTGCCCTCCTCCCAGTGGTGGATTAGCCCCTGGGCCAACCTGGGGCCCCGGAAAAATGGGCACCCCTGCGCCTCCACCTGCTCCACCCACCCGGCACTCCTTCCGGGGAGTGGGTTGGGAGCATGGGAGCTTTCTCCACTCTGCCCTCCCCACCATCGCTCTAGCCTGGATGTGGGGTCGGAGTGCAGGGGCTTGCCCCTCTCCGCCCGCCCACCCGGCGCTCCAGCCTGAGAGTGGGGTTGGGATGCGTGGGCTTGCCCCAATGCACCTGCCCAGCCCCGGCAGGTGCACCAGGTGGGTGGAACTGAGCAAGTTCCTGACCCTGCTCCCTGGCTGAAGCGCCAGGTGGCCGAAGTGGGGCAAGCACTCCCTCTCCCCGGCTGGTAGAGTGCGACAAGCCTCCGTGACCTGACTCCACTCCCCGGCAGGAGCGCCGGATAGGTGGGCAGAGCAGGGCAAGGGCCAGGGCAGAGCCGAGGCTGTGGGGTGGCCTGGATGCTAAGTGAGTGGGCCAATGCCCACCCAGGCCCACCTGTGGCTATGCCCCGGTATGAAGTACGTTGGAGGGGCTCAAGGGGAACTGAAGGGAGAAGAAATTAGTACAGTAGACCAATGACAACAAGTATCAGTGACTGGAAGCTGAATAAACTGGAGCTAGTCAAATTCAGACTTTAAATAAGATGTACCCTTTTAAAAGTGAGGGTAATTAAACATTGGTACATCTTGTTGTGGAAAGTGGTGGATTCTCCAACACTGTCTTTCAGTAAAGATTGTGCTTCAGTATGCAGTATTTCAACCAGAAATTATGGGCTGGATGCAGAAATTAGCAGCCTGTGTTAAGCAGCAGGTCAGACTAGATGATCGGCTGTTGACTTTGATGGAAGGTAGCTGCTTTAATAGTAAATTCTAATTATCTTCTTATATTTTCAGCAAGGTTTCCAAAACCAGGGTGTTGTGTACAAATGATTCTGTCCTATTTACAGCTGTCAGTAGTAACACAAGGTCAAATCTTAATTTCAATGCCTCGATAATATGGTGGTATGAACTATATAAATGCCATTAGCTGTTTTAGTGGGGGTTTGTATGGGTCATCGTATTTGAAAGACTATTAGAAATGTGTTACATTTAATAAATATTGTACTTTAATTTTTTCAGTTGTTCCTCATGTGCCATAATTTTGCATCCAAACTGCAGGTGTATCGAAACTTAAGAAATCTCGAAAAGTCACTTTGGAGCCCCCAAAACCTGCAAGTCTGGAGCAGGTTCCAGAGGAACCATTGGATCTCATACCCCCTCTAGTTGTTGACCATGACAGATTAAAGGTAATGGTATTGAGAAGTAAATTTAATAATTACCAGTACCAACTCTTTTCAAACACCATGGAAGATATTTTTATACTCTGTACAGAATATTGTGAAGACCAACTTCTGTTATTTTATACTGCAGAAAGTATAATCTTTTCTGTCAGCATTATCTTTTAAAGATTTTCTTTATCCAGCAATTTTTATTTAATTAGTGACCACATAACAAAATTGTTAAATACCCATTTGTATCTTACTGCTGTATCTGCAGGTACAGTAATAAATATACATATAAAAGCTTTTTAATAATTATGGTATAACAGTCCAGTCCAGTGTTTCCAATGCAGTTCGTGCAGACATGATTATGCAGTAACAGGGGTGATGATGTGGTTGTGTTTGATTGGTGAAGTGGAGTTAATATCTGCTCTCTTCCTCCCCACCCACATCAAGTTTTTTGTGTGTGTAGGCATCACAACAAAGGAGAGTTTTTTTTTTTAAGAAGGGTTTTGAATGTTTACAGAGAGCTTCTCCCAAGTGTGAATATGTTTTCCATAAGTGTAGTAATTAGAGAATCTCTGCATACTGAAACAAACAGATGTAAAGAAGATCTCTATTAAGAGTTATCTGCTCTTCAGGTTGTTGACAGCAGTTATATTATTTACATACTGAACCATGTTCTTGTTTGGAATATAAAATATGCTTCTAGCACATTTCTGCTTTGTCCATAAACAATTAAATGTAATAATTAGTCTCAAACAGATTTCAAGAATGAATATATGAAAAACTTGATTCTTTATTTGTGTTATATTTTTCCTCTTAACAGAAACTACTGGATTTGTTGGTTAAGAGAAGTAACGACCTGACTGTTGACCAACTTGAGAGGCTGTACTCACTCCTTAGTCAATGCATCTATCGGCACCGTAAAGATTATGACAAATCACAACTTGTAGAGGTAAAGTTTTACAATTTCTCTTATTTCTCATCTGAATTTTGCAATAGAATTTGGGTAGCAATATTTCTGTATTAACTGGTGCACATTTGAAATCCTCTTTTGAAAACTGTATTTACTAAAGATAAAAAGAAACTTGGTGCAATAATGGCTTAAGGAACACAGTGAACATTAGTTTCTTGTATGACCCAATCTCCCTATTTTTCCCTTGCAAACAATCAAACCCATCCTGGGTTGTGTCTGTTTCTGTCTCATTAAATGCTATTTTAAAGAACATAAAGGAGGCAAATGACAAAATCCATAAAATTCATACTACTTCTCCAGTCTTATATCTGAACTCATTCTCTAGAGGGTGAGGGTAAGGACAGGAATCTGATAGCTTGAGAAAACAGGTGCTAATAATTTAGAATACCATTAAGAAGCAGGAGTATCCAGGTAGTCTTGTTGGCCCTAACACTTACTATTCTGGGTTTTGGGTGAATGACTTAATTTCTGTAATCTCTTCTGCAATATGGAACTAATACTTGATGATATCTATCTCACACGAGTGCTGTAAAGATTAAATTCTTGGCTTGCTTTGCACTACTGATCTTTCAATGTAAGTAGTAGGTCTGGAATATTTTGTCTACTTGGAACTACAGGTTCAAATGAACCTCATCTCAGCCCTTCATTCTTACGAGGTGCATAAATTAAGCTGTATGTTAACTTCTATATGTGGCTTTCATGTAAAACACAAAAATGAAAGCCTTCTTGGCTCTGTGTAGTTGTTAAAGATCCCATGATGTGATTGGCAAGTTTAGGCATTTTCCCTACTACCCTTGGGCAAAATCTTTGTGTCTCACCCCATCTTGTCCAGCAGGCTGTGAGCCAGTTGTCTGTGTCACTGCCACCCTTCACCTTAGAAATGTTTGCTTTTCAGAAGCCCTATATCTGAAGAGTTTGTAAAGTACTTTGGGACTTTTGAGTAAGCATAGTGTTTTAGCAACGTAAAGTGCTATTAGTGCTTAAATATCTTCCTTTAAAAAGGTTTTTCAGACTGAAGAACATGTCTTTTGCTATAGTCCATTTATAAGATTAGGTTTTAAAAAATACTGGATTCATTTCTAACCACTGGACAGTAGATGGTTGGTATGAAACCTTACATTTTTGTATGATGTGGAAAAAGACTACTACTTTTCAGTGGCCATGTTTCAGATAAATGAGTGACCTTAAATCAACAAACAGAAGTATTACTTGGCAGCAGCTCTGGTCCACCCCTCAGCCTTCCTCATTTAGTAATACATGGAAGGCGCATCAGTCTTATCTGAAGTCTGATCTTAATACACCCACATCTTCCCATTAACCATCAACTAGGAAAACTGTTTTCTGCATTAATGCTTCTTTAATTAGTCTCCCATTTATTGTTTTCCATCCACTAGCAGAAATGGTTAACAGAATTGTCTGTTTTCTTATAAATTATTTGTTCAGGTTTAAAAAAAATCATAGTAGATTTGATTATATAACACTAACTTTATTTCTGTTGCTGTATATTTATATATAATTAATGCTTGGTGTCTCTTGCAGGAAATGGAAAGAACAGTTCATATGTTTGAAACATTCCTGTGATCTCTTTGAGATGGGTGGGTTTATCCTCTTAAACTGCTCATGGGAGAGCAGTCTTCTGAGCCATTCGATTTCCAATTGCACCAAGTATGTGCAGAGCCTTGGTCTTAAGTGCTCGCTCTCTTTCTGTTAAATTTGGTGCTATTGTCTCAGGTACCTGAAACCAACCAGCCTACAAGAACCAAACAGAACTTCAGACAGTTGTATCTGATCTAAATAAAGAATACAACACCACAACTTGGAGATTTTTGGTGCTACAGAAACTGCTCTCATTTCTGCTCCTGTTCTCTCTACATGCATTATCTTTTGGGAAACTTCAGACACAGTGGAGCAGACCAACAAACACAAAAAAACTGGATAGAGCAGATCTAACTAGGTTGAATTTTTTTAAATGGACAACTTTTTAAATTTTCCTTTTCATTTTTTTTTTCTTGTTCTCTGGGGTAATGGACAGAAACCTGTTTCAAAGATGACAGTGATGCATTGTGTTAGGAAACTTGAGTAACTGGATGTACAGTAATTTGAAAATGAGGCTCTCTAGAACTGCCTTTAATGTGCCTTTTTAGTCAATTGAGAAAGATAAGGCTATTCAAATGGTTGGGCTTGTAGCAAATGGCAGAGTTAGAAAGCTGTCTTCAGAATGAAGAGCTCCAAAAGGATGATTTGATTTCCTCATCATTGAATGGCAACCAGTATTGTGGTTCTAAAATGCTTGTCTTACTCTACAGAACTAAACTAAGACACACTGAAAAAAGAAACACACTTTACCAAAACAGTGAAATTCCTTTATTCTATGGGTATATTTATGTTATAGAAATAAACTACAGAGTGAAACTCTCGTATGTTGCTGAAAACGAAGTGAAGAGAATATTCGTTAAGGGGGCTATTCTTTTTTCCCACTATTCTATTTATTTGTTGTCCATTTTGAGTTCTTAGAAACAAAAGTGTTTAATTTCTTTCTGAAGTTTTGTTTTTATTAAAGCTAAGACTTGCTGAATGGACATAGAAAGGAGAGACAGTTAGCCAAAAGTCCTGGAGCCCTAGCTCACTGTAAGTACAATTGAGTCCAGGCTCCCACACCTTGGGCCATGTATAGCAGTATTAACGTGGGGGGGTGGGCGGGGAAGATACTTTATATTATCATTGGCCATTTGTGGACCTCTGAACTGGGCTGTGTGGATTGCAGTTCTCTGTAGCTGAATAGTGAGTGTATCAGTAGTTCAAAACCTTCCTTTTTGGAAATTGGAGACACACAATCTAGGCAGTTGCAAGAGGCAAGGACGTTGCAGTAAAAGTCTTATCACAGGCTCAGTGTTAAAACATTACCTGGGCTGATTTGTTTTAGACAAATAAGTAGAAAATGTTGTAGACAGCTTGGCTGGTGTTACCATATGTTATCGTTCATTATAACTGTTATATGTAGCTGCAGGAGCGTCTTTCCAAAATATGCAACACGTGTTTTGTTTTTAATTAGAGAAAACCGTCTTGGACTACTGCAGAGATACTGAGCTACCTCAGCTTTTTCTATTTTAGTTACCAACAGTGTTTACGGAGAACTGTAACACTCTCTGCTACCGTTTACATGCTGAAGCTAAGGTACTTGTCTCCATTTCTTTGGCTAGTAGTAGTATGCCACTGCAGAAGAACAAACTTGGGCCTTGGGATACCGCAGTAATCCAAAGTGCTTCTTTGTATTTTATGTTTAAGCCTTCTAATTCTAGTGTGACCTTTTTCTCCCCCAAAATGCCACTTGTTTTCTTAATATCTAAGAGAAAAAAGTTTGAAGGCTTAGTATGCATCTAGTCATACTATTCTAAATGCAACCCATGTAGAAACACTGTATATTTTGGTGAGAAAGTGCGATTAAAAAATAACAAAAAACAAACCAACAAAACCCCCACATTTCAAACACGGTGATCTTTGCTCTCTCAAATTTGATTATGGGGATTTTTTTCATGTTTCCTTTAGTATTTATTACCATCGTTCCTGTTTCAGATATTTTTCTGTCTGGTACATTAATAACAATTTTGTATTTTGATGGAAATTGTTGCAAACTTTAAGATTTGATTAAATAAAATGTAGCAGATTTTTTGTAGCAAGTTTCTGGTAAAAGGGTTTTTTGCAAGTCTCAGGTTCTTGCTGCAGCATTTTTTTAAAAAAAAATATTTATTCCAGTTTCACTTATTCAGAGAAGTATTTGTTCAGGTAGTAGCAGGACTTGTGAAAGGTAGAACTGCATACATTTTTAACATGTTGTTAAATCTGTATGAATTAAACAATTGAGTTTTTTGTCATCATTGAGTTTGACAAGCAAATATAAGCTCACGCCTAGCATTAAAGCTCACACCTAGCATTAAAATGCTTCCAACAGGTCAGTTCTTTTTAAAATAACTTTTAATAGTCATTAAAAGTTGATATGGAAACTGAAAGGTGCAACTTTACTAATTGAGGAGTTGCAACTTCAATATTTTAGGTCATCTGAAAAGAATTAGCCAATCTAAATGTGTTTTTCTTGGGTAAAATTATACCTGCCTTTCTGGCCCAAATAACCACATTACTACATCAGTTTTTTTTTTTTCCTTTGCAGATGCCTGGTGGGTATAGAGTTAAAGCAGCTGTTAATCTATCCATGTGGTCTAAACTTGTTTACTATTTGTACATCTTTATTTTTTGTTTTGCCGTATAGCACTGGCAAGGATTTGTACAAATCGACCTCTGTTCCTTGTTTTCTGATGTGAAAATTGCAAATAAACTCCTGTGCAAGGCCTTGTTCTTGGGTCAGTACAGTGTGGCACAGCCAGGTGGAGGTAAACTTTATAGGCCATTGGGACTGTATTGGAGGTAGTGGAATTGTTCTAGGGTGAAGTTGGTGGCTGTGGAGTTAATAGTATTTGCAAGCTTGAATCTCACCTGTGATTAATTTTTGTTTGTTTTGTCGATTTTTCTCATATGCCAATGTATTTATAGGATTACTGGTGTTTTTTTTGTATTATCTTGTCTTCCCATTTTTTGATTAAGTTGGTGGGTCAGCTCTGGCTTTTACATTCAATATACTGAATGTCAGGTCCTGCAGCTGATAGTCATTATTTTATTTTATTGTTTGTAATCACAACATAAGCTTGAATTTGGGCTTGTACCTGCATCTTGTGTGTCTTGTACATTGGGTTATTTAGACATCGGGGAGTCCTAATGTTTGGTTAATGTATGTCTACTTTGTGGATTAAGTAGACTTCTTTCATCAACTATGATATATTTTGGATTCTATAGTTTTATTCAGAATTGTGTTAAAATTGATGTTTTGCATTTTAACTTCATTTTACATTAGTTTGAAGTAAGTTATTTAATTTTTGAACTTCTGGAAATTTTGAACATTTTACTGTAATTTGTAATATAACTGCTGTGAAATACTTGAATAAAGATGACAAGAAAAACATGGCTTTAGTTCCATTAAAAATGTTCTTGCATTTCAATGAGATGGTAATCTCCTAACTGAACGTCAGCCTTTTTCAAGCCAGGGATTTCATGGATTTTTCGGTAGGCATAATTTATTTCTGGGATCTCACTGTTTGGATGTTTAGGCAGTTTAGTCAGTAACTTTGCTCTCAATGTTTTCCTGTTAGAGGAAAACATCCACTTTTAATTTTGGCTAACTATTTCAAATTTGCAGTGTGGATTATAATTAAATAACTTCATGAAGAAAAATCTCCCTACTGTTAGGAAACGAACTAAGGTAAATTGTAGGGTAATGGCAAGTGAGTAGTGCTGCTTTGCTGTACATTAGCATCAATGTGGGGCCATTGATTTCTTTTGTCTTGAAGTCCTTTCCCCAGATGAACTCTTTTTCTTCTTATGTAATGAACATTTTTCACTTCTCCAAATTGTTCTAACGTTTTGGAGTGGTTTAGTTTGTTTAAAGCTAAAATTCTAACTCAACCCAGATTACAGATATGCTTCTAGCAGACTCCAAGATTATTTTTAGAAATCCAAGCTGAAATACAAATTGGGACAAACTGTCAGTATAGAGATTACATAAATCAAGGGTTACCCAGACTTTGCCCAACTGAGGGCCACATGGGCAACTTACCTGGAGCTAGAAGGCTGTGTGTAATTTATATAACATGGAGCAGATACAGATGTGCGGTTCCTTAGGATTATGCCTAATTATAGGAATTGGCATACTGATTTTTTGATCCTGTTCCCCTTTTTTGCCTTGTGTTTTGGGCATGCATGTGAAGAGGAGGTGGGGTAAGAAGGTTGGTAACATCTTATTTCAGGTCTCATTCTCCTGTTCTGCTTTTGTATGCCAACCCAATAGCTTAGATAGATTTCAAGTGCCACTCTTTTGGCAAACAATAACTTCAGGGGGATCAGAATAGAAAGTTGACCAGTTGGAGGTACACTCAGGTCCTACAACATGTTTGTGTCTACTGCTCTGGTATAAAAGGAATGAAACTTGTGCCTTGCTGATGTGAGCACAGCTCTTGAAATTACATTTGTTAAACTACATTTGTTTTACCAGATGTCTCCATGAGTAAAGAGCACTGAAAATTTTTGTCTCCTCTACTTCACTGTGACTGGAATCACAAATGCCTGTCCTGAGTAGATTTTGCAATTGAGACTGAAGGCAGTTCTGTGGCCTGCAATGTGTAGGAGGTTGGACTAGATGATCATGATGGTTCCCTTCTGACCTTAACACCTATGCGTCTAAGTTCTATATATACCTCTCCACATTTGAGAGGCCAGAATAATTTGAGGTCAGTTAGGAGTTTAACTCTTGACAGTTGCCTTTTAAACTACTATCTAATGGATAGGTGACCATAAAAACAATCATTCAGCACAAAGGGGTGCAACTGGACCTTCTCTTGAGCTGGATATGGTTCACCTGGGACTGCAAATGCAATTCAGTGATACAGGAACTATCCATATATACTCTGATGGCTGTCTCAAACTGTGCGCTGTTGGAGGCATTGTGATCTGGAGCACATAACTGGTGCTGCTGGATTCTGTTCCCAGTTCTGCACTGACTGGGGTGACTTTTGTCTTACCCATCTGCAAAACAGGGATATCATCTGCCTGATAGGCAAATTGTCAGATGTAATAAATGTTTTTAAAGTGCTTTGATATCTTTGGATGAATGATGCTTCAGAAGCAGTAAGCAGTAGCTTGGTTGTGGCTGTCATAGTTGAGTTATAAAATGATTCCATTAAAACCCTGTTGGCTCATGTGAATATTTGAGTAGTATAAACTGGGCTCAAGTTTTCCATGCTTGGTCTCTGTCTTGAGTGAAGTTCTTTGGAAAATATGAGCAAAGTCTGACCCCTGACACTGCATGAAGTGTCTTCACCATTTCCTCCTTCAAATCCTTCTGTAAACCTTATTTATTTCAAGAGGCACATAACCTCTCTTCATGAAATGTTAGCTAAATGGGCAATGGTTTAAAAAACAAAATTACTCTGCTAAAATCATGAAAATGACCATGTATATGTGAGCTTCTGCTCTTCTTCCTTCTCTAAACTATCTGTTTAGATTGCAGACTCTTCAGGGCAGAGACCTGAATTTTAAACTTGGACTAGCATCCTCAGGTGTGCAGCACATTGGGTTTCATTTAGGAGACTACTGGTTGAAAACTGTATACTGAGCAGGCACAATAGGAAATGTTCTTGGTGAAAACTGTAGTCCCTTTGAAGTCAAGAGCAAATTGGATTTTACACCTTAAGTCTACAAGTATGTACCTGCATAGCCTAATTAAACCCATATGCACAGGGGCAGATTAAGTGTATTCGGGGCTCTGGACACATCCCCTGTAAATGTCCATGGTCTGGCCCTGTAAGCAGCCCAAACCCTCCTTGATTTGGCAGTTGCAGGATCATCCACACCAGAGCTGGGTGTTGGCTTGGCAAGGGACCTGACACCACTCTTTTTGTGGCAGACTGGTCCTTCCTTGGAGCCTGATGCTCTGTCTTTAAGCGGGCTGTGGTCTTTCTCCATGAAGGGAGAGTTTAGCACCCAGCTATCAGAGCAAAAGGCGGCGGCGTCAGGAGTGGGGGGAAGGGGAGGCAGGGCAAGAGCGTGTGTGTGTCCTGCTGATACCACCCCAGAAAGTACTATGATAGGATGGCACCAGCAAGGGTTCCCCTAACTCCCAACCACAATCCTATTCTGTTGACAGATACCCTATCCCTACCCAGGATCAAACTTCTCAGTTAAGATGAATGGGGCAGTTGGAGCCATTGTTTCAAGCTGTCTACAGGCTCAGGAGAGGCTCAGATAAACTCAATTAATATTTTCAAGGGTTTCTTTACAACTGTGAAGTCTAGATGGGGGAAAATTCTTTTTGTGAAGAATTGTGAAGAATTTGTGAAGAATGAAGGCTGAGATTCTGTTGTCCTGTGACTCCAGCAGTTGGGTCCCTGGGCATCAGCCTATTGAGCCTAGGTCTTTATCTAGCCCTGCACATAAACTGATATAAAAGGAATTTGCGAGATCTGGAAGTGAAATAGTTGCTAAGCAAGAAGTTTTATAAACTGGTGAAGTGAATAGCTCACTTTTTCTTTTGTTTAAAACAAACCAAAACCTCAGTACTTCATTGTGGGTGCACAATTAAAATAGAAAAGAATCAGGACATTAGTTTCAACAGCGGTTAATCCAGCCACTGTTGCATTTCTACATGTATGATTTTTTGTAAAATATATAATTTAATATATGTTATGCTCACTTAAACTGGGCACCTTCCAGGGAGTCTGTTTCAGTTCAACCCAATAACAGTGAATGGGAATAACCACTGCTAAATTCCAGTTACAGTGCGGCCACCTTTGAATAATGCCATAGCGTTAAATAATACTTTAATAGTAGGGAAATTCTAAGGCTATTTTTAAAATATAAAAGTTGCTAAATAAAGATTAAAAATAGTTTTTCTATTTAAGTGGGATGGCAAATTCATCCCAGGTTGTTCCAGTGAAGAGAATGCTGCTGTACCATTCTACTAGTCAGATTTCTCTGATGAGCTACAGACAATGGTTTTATCCAAGCTCAACTCCATTTTCCCATCCCGCTCAGAAGTCATAGGTTTGTTAGAGCAGAAGGGGATGGGTAAGAGTAAGGTAGTGGAGTGGAGACTTCAATAACTGATGGCATCAACAAAGGTAACCGGCCCATTGCGCATATGTTAAGAAGAATATCCTGAGTCAGAGATTAAATTCATCTAGGCCATTTAAGAAACTAGCTGAAGCAATCTTGGAGCTGTTAAAAGTTATTCCAAGATCAATGGTTTGCTGTCAGACTGGGAGGATGTATCTTGTGGCATCTCACAGGGGTCAATCTTGGGCCTAGTACTATTCAATATTTTCATTAATGACTTGGCTAATCTGGAGGAGAGTATGCTTATAAAATTTCCAGATGACACCAGCAGGGAGAGATTGCAAGCACTTTGAGGGCAGAATTGGAATTCAAAATGACCTTGACAAATTAGAGACTTGGTCTGAAATCAACAAGATGAAATTCAATAAAGATAAGTGCACAGTAATTCACCTAGGAAGATAAAACAAATACACAACTACAAAATGGGGAATAACTGGGTAGGTGGTAGTACTGCTGAAAAGGATCTGGGGCTTAGAGTGGATCACAAATTGAATATGAGTCAACAATTTGATGCAGTTGCAAAAAAAGGCTAATGTCATTCTGGAATGTATTAACAAGACTGTCGTATTTTAAGACATGGGAGGTAATTCCTGCTCTGCTGGGCACTGGTGAGGCTTTGGCTGGAGTACTGTGTCCAATTCTGGGCACCACCCTTAAAGGAAAATGTAGACAAATTGGAGAGAGTCCCAGAGGAGAGCAGCAAATATGATAAAAGGTTTAGAAAACCTGACCTATGAGGAAATATTTTTTTAAAAACTGGGCACGTTTAGTCTTGAGAACAGAAGACTGAGACCTAAGTCTTCATATATATTAAGGGCTCTTATAAAGAGGATGGTGATCAGTTGCTCTCTGAGTCCACTGAAAGTAGGACAAGAAGTATTGGACTTAATCTGCAGCAAGGGAGATTTAGGTTAAATATTGGGAAAAGCTTTTTAACTATAAGGGTAGTTAAGCTCTGGAATAGGCTTCTAAGGGAGTTTGCACATTCCCCATCACTGAAGGTTTTTAAGAACAGGTTGGACAAACACTTGTTCGGGTGGTCTAGGTTTAATTGGTCCTGCCTCCGTGCAGGAGCCTTAACTTGATGACTTCTCGAGGTCCCTTCCAACCATACATTTTTATGCTTCTCTGCAAGACACTCGAGCTCCCCAAGGTACTGGGGCACAAGGGGAGTTGAGGAAGCAGTGCTATAGGGGACTTCTCGCCTCTTTCCCATGCACTGCTGCTCAGATTGTTCTTTGGCTCCTTTGGATCAGGGGGCTGGTGGGATGTATCTGTAAGACAGCTGGGATCTCAGTGAGGTAGACAGGGTGATGTTTGAGACTGGAAGTAGTTGGAGTAACTTGAATGTGTCAGCTTGTCTTTGCAGAGCTAAAATAAGTGTGATGAGTAAGGGGGAAACATTTTGCTTCAGAGTGAATTTTGAAAACTGTCCTATCCCTGAAACAGGCGAGTGAGTGAGAGGGGTTTGTATGGTTCTTCAGTTATTGGTGTGTGGGAGTGGGGAAATGAAACTTGGGAGAAGTTTCAAAAAATGCTTGCTTGAAAAATATTTCCTCTGGCAAAGTTAGTAAATCTTAGACCAAAAAAGGCAGAAAATTAATTTGTCCTAGAAGGAGTTACTGTGTTACATTTTGACTAAATTCAGTCACTAAAGCATGAAATGGAGTGACTCATTCTGCTAAGTACAAATCTTGATGCATCTTAAACTATGGAGCCATTATGCATCTCCAAAATCAGCTTTCAATAACACCTTGGCTGTCTCTGTACAGTGTAGGGCTTGCATCTTCTTGCTCACATGGGTAGAATCTGACTTACAGGAATACACAGAAGCCACTTTGAAGAACAACAAATATTCATTCATTGATTTTAGTAATAGGCTAAAGGAGAGACTGTGAGATGCTGAATTGTATTAAAGTATCAAATTTTCGAAACAGTTTTACAGTTTTTAAGTATTTGAAACACAACTATACAAAGTAATTTTCATAAAATACCACAGTGTAATAGTGGAGCTAAAACTAACAGTTTTCACCTTGCATCAGGGCTGTGGAATTTCATTCTTAATCTACTTCTTGCTCTAGAATTTTGTTCCAGAAGTGGAGTTGTCATTTTTTATCTCCCTCAGGATTGTGAAAACAACCATAAAAATTAAAACTGAGTGTAACTGCTGCAGTGTTGTACTTTCCAGTCTTCCATAATAAATCAGAGATGGGAATTGGTCTGATTCTGAAACCTAGTGACAATTTAAATATAATCAGCTATTTGCTGATAATTCTAGCAGAAACATCAAGTTATTCATAGAGTTTAAGGTTAAAAGGATGCATTAGGGCATCTAGTCTGATCTGCTTTATATTTGAGGCCATTAAATTTCACCAATAACTTGTTTGGCTGAAGCATATCTTCTAGAAAGGCACTCACTCTTAATTTGAAGACATTGCAATGGAGAATCCACCACTTCCCTTGGTAGTTTGTTCCAATGGTTAATCACCCTCAGTATTCAGAGGCGGATTAGGGGTTTGTGGGGCCCTGGGCCATAGCAAGGGAGGTCCCCTCTCCACCCCTGCTGCCCTTCCTGCCCTGCCTCAGGCGCTCCTGCTGGGGAGCTGGGTTGGGACACGGGAGCTTCCCCTGCCAACTTGGTGCTCCTGCTGGGGGGCTGGCTTAGAGCACGGGGCCTTGCCCCGCTGCCCAGCATGAGCGCCAGGTGAGCCAGGCAAACCTCTATCCCTTGACCCTGTTCTCTGGCAGTCACAGCGGGCGGAGAGTGTGGGGTGTACCTATTTTTCCAGGGCTCCCCCAACTGGCTGGGGCCCCTGGGCATGGGCCATGTTAACCCAGTGGAAAATCCGCCACTGTCAGTATTAGAAATTTGTGCTGTATTTCCAGTTTGAATGTTTGGCTTCTGCTCCCAGACACGGGTTCTTATTCGACTTTCTCTGCTACATGAAAGACCAATTTCTTACCTGGTATTTTCTCCCAATGAAGGTGTTTATACATTGTAATTGTCAGCTCAATCTTCTTTTGAGTAAGCTAAACAGATTGAGCTCCTTAAATCCCTCACTGTAAGGCATTTCCTCCAGCCCTCAAATCATTCTTGTAGCTATTTTCTGTGCCTGCCTCAGTGATTCAATATCCTTTTGAAAATACGGATACCAGAAGTGAATTCAGTATTCCATTATTGGTCCCATCAATGCCATATATAGAGATAAAATCACCTCCCTACTCTTACTCACTACTCTCCTGTCTGGCCTCCTCATTCAGGAGATACCTGAAGAGCCATAGTCTGGCTGAGTCTGCTCAAGGCTATTGTGCAGTGTTTGCAAGAACCCTCTGCCAGTTTTATCCTCCAAAGTGCTCCTTCCTGGGAGCTAGCAGGGAAGGGTCTGTCTACCTGCTAGCCCAGGGCTGGGCTCTTCTGAATTGAGCTTCTCCCTTTTAAAGCTTCTCCTCCAAGATTGCCATTCCTCACAGGTGCAGTGGGGACAGGTCTGTCAGGGCCCCAAGCTGCTGTTTAACCCCTTCTTGCCTGGCATGGGATTTATAAATCCCATCACAAGTATCTTTTCCCATTGATTCCACTGGAAATACTTGAGCAGTAAGATACTATTTTTATTGTGATGAAGGATGGCAGAATCTAGATCTAGGAGCCTTGGATGGAAGGCATTATAAAAGTGCAATGAATATTAATAATTCAGTACAAAAACTATATTAAAATAGTGAGATTGCAAAGTGAAGCATCAGAATTCTGGGCATGATGAAGTTAAAGTTGCGTGTACAACATTGATTCCACCCTTTCTCTATATGCATTCTGACTTTAGTGTTATATAGTGGTCACGTTATTTTTCAAATAATGCTGTCACTATAATGGTTCCGGGCTATCTGCACCTCTGACCCTACCCCCTCTCTTTGCATCAGGTCTCAGATCTCTAACCAGTACCTGTCTCCTGCGATACTCATGCAATTCTCCCAGGGGAGAGTGAAGGAAATACCTGTATTTTTTTATAAATAGCAGGCGTTTTTCAGTTTCCTTCTGTGATATTTTCCTGCCTAGCAGCAAAGTTAAAAGAGGCTAGAAAGGGGAAACAAACAGGAAATGAAATAATGGCAAAGATACGGTACTACCAGAGAGAATACCAAGGGTCCTTGAGGAAACAATGGGGAAGCTGTTCATTGAGCAATACCCCTGGCTTGGCTCCAGCTACATTGGGAAGGTTTATTCTTCCCAGTCCTATGTATAGGATTAAAGGGGATGCTGAAACCTTAAAAATGCTTGCCTAGGGAAGAAGGGGTTGGGTGGGCTGTCAGGCTGCCCAGAGTGTTTGTGAACGTTGACAGGGATGCAAGGGGAGACACTGAAGGAGTGACAGAACAGTCTGCTTCTCCCAGCCCAGAGATAGAGGTAGTTGGGCAGAAGAGAATTTACAAAAGTTGGCAATGAAAGATTACAGTATAGGGAAGACCAATGCACATAAGTCTTTTTTGTTTTAACCCTTTGCTCTTGGTGCTATGTGCCAGTGAACAGTCTTCTTAAAGCCAAGTATTGGAACAAAAGCATCTCACAGGAAAAGACATTTTAAAACAATGAACAAGTCTTCATGAATGAATGATTTTCTCCAAGGCTTACCATTCCCTAGATCATCTTCTTCAGACTCCCTCCATGCAGTCTCCCTGTGTCCCTTGACAGCTTCTGACAATTCAAAGTAGGGTGACCAGCTGTCCCGATATTTGGGGCTTTGTCTTATATAGACCCCTATTATCCCCGTCCCGATTTTTCACACTTGCTATCTGGTCACCCTAGTTCAAACTCCTCCCGACCTCCTGCCCGTTTCTTCTGAGAAGGGCTTTTTAGCTGTTTAGTGTTTTAGATCTTCAGGATTTCAGGTTTGGCAAAAACAAAGCTTGTGACCTGTTGGAAGTGGGGTCCTTGAAGCTAACAGCTTGCCCCGTGGTCTTTCAGCCCTGTGCTTGGGTGTTCCTATCTGAGAAGCCATTGTGTTACTTTCTTGTTTGTTCTTCACAGCACCCCCAATTCAATGAGATCAAGTCTACAGAAAAGTCATATAACCCAATATACAATCACTTCACCTTACGAGGTCACATTCAGTGTCTGTTTATAAAATTATTATTTCTCAGTATTCTTAGATTAGTACAGAGCAGTTCCTTACCTGTCATAAAAACACTTCTAAAAAATAAATCTGAAACACATTCATGGCATTCTGTAGTAAAAGGTAGTGCCACACACGGTCTGCGACTAATGACTGTCTCCCTGCAAAATTTCAAGTTCTTATTTTCTACTAGTGAGTGTAGAGCTGTTTTAAAAAAGCTGCACTCTTTTTATGGGAATTTTTTATTTCCATCCACACCCCCACATAAACACAAATGGCTGACCGAATTTTTGTCAAACTTTTGAAAAATATTTTCTGTTGGGCTGAAAAGAATAAAACTGTCAAAATTATAAGTCGCTAAAAGTGACCCCTTAGAATAGAGTTTGTGCAACTTTGACAATAGGTGTTTATGCTCTGCCTGTATCACGTATTATTATTATTTCTACCTTAAGAGTAGTAAAGTGCAGAGGCATGATGAGGCAATAGGATTCTTACATACTAAATCATATTAGAAGTAGAGGAAAGAAATCCTAAGGCCCATAGAGTCCAAGCAACACATACTGGCAGGGTAAATGTGGCTGAAGTATTAATGAGTAGTGCTGCAGGGATCTGCAAACTATATAACATTCATATAAAATTGAACTCACTTGAAGTGAGTTGGGGTGTCAAGGACATACTTAGGGATAGGTGTTTCTGTTGCATATTTCTCTGGTATATGGTAGACAAAACTTTTTTGGCAAAAGATGTAGATTTGGTGACACCAGAATGTTTTGTGAATTCGTGTTGCTTGCAGCAAATTATTTTTGGATGAAAAAAGTTCTAAAAAGATTCTAAAAGGGATTTGAAATGAAATGTTTAGCTTTTTCAGTTTGAATTACTTTGTTTCAATATTTTGTTAATTAAAAACAAAATGTTTTTAAATGATCAAAATTGAAACAAAATGTTTCATTTTATCAAAACAAAATATTGACCTGACACAGATTTTTTTTCAACTTCTTGAGTTGCCAGAATTTTTGAAAAATTTGTTTTTGATCCAAAACCATTTGTTAATTATTTTTTCAGACTTGCCAGTGAACCAAAAAAATCCATTATTAATACAGCTCTACTAATTACCAATCAAGTGCTTTGTTTGAAAAGGAGGAAGAAGAAATGGATCATCATTTCAGTTCCAGAGGTACTGGTGGTCACATACCTGCTTTCTCTCAAAGTCGGGCCTGTGTGCACACAGCCGCTGGGTTTGTACGATGTTTGGAAAGACTGTAATGTATTGCTGCTGTTCCTAAGTGTAGGCTGGCTTCTTTCCCTGCCCCTAGCCAAGCCACTGTTCCTGATTTTCCCCTCACACCGTGTGCCAGGAGAATGAATATGCTGCAGGATTTGCGCTGTTTTCAGTGAGCCAATTAATCATTTCTTTACATTTTGGATTACACATGAAGAAATAGAAGAGATTAGCAAAATCTCGTTTAACAACAACTAGCTTCTCAAAGGAGAAGACCCTTAGGACAGAGTTGCTCTCAAGCAAGTTTTAAGGCCATAAGGGATCACTAGAACATTTAGTCTGACCTGCTTTATATCAGAGGCTATTAAATTTCACCCAGTTACCCTTGTATTGAGCCCAATAACTTGTGTTGAGCTAAAGCGTGTCGTCCACAAAGGTATTCAGTCTTAATTTGAAGACATTGAGATGGAGAACCCACCCCCTCCATTGGTAGGATTAATCACCCTCACTGTTAGAAATGTACCGTATTTCCAATTTCAGTGTCTGGCTTTGGCTTCCCACCATCTGTTCTTGTCTATGCCTCTCTCTGCTACATGAAAGGCCTCTTTCTTATCTGGTATATTCTCCTTGTGAAAGTCCTTTATACATTGTAATAGTCACCTCTCGGACCTTGTCTACTTGCTGCGGCTGTAGCTACACACCACACCTGTAGCGACACACCACAGTGAAAAACAAACTCCGTACCCACTCACTGCAGTGTGTAGGTACACGTGTCAGGGAAAGACTTTGGCAGGGGGCATTTGCGTGGAGCCTTTTCCTGCTTCTTTCCCCTGCTAGAGCCTTTTCCCACTGATGGAGTCTTTCACTGTGGCATGAAAAGGCTCTGACAGTCAGATGCTACGCTGCTAAAAATAGAATAGCTGTAGGAGGCTCTGCTTGGCCACCTGGAGAGCTGTGTAGGGTGTAGACCCCGGGCGTCTGGTGTGTAGGGCACTCTGGTCTTCTGAGGAGCACCTCAGGTTTTGGCGATGGGGCTCACAGCTTGGGAACAGCACATTGTTCTTCTGAATGTGGAAAGAAGCAGGGACATGTCTGTATGATAAGAGAATGATGAAGCAGTTTCCAGTGCATTAGTAATGGCAGGTTATTAGACCTCATCTACTCGGGATAAACATTTTTCAGTCAGAAGGCCTGGATAACCTGTATCCAAGAGTCTTAAGAGTTGGCTGAGGAGATCTCTGCCCTGCAGATGGTCATTTTTAATAAATCTTATAATACCAGGGAATTGATGTAATCTGCATTAATGTAATACCTAGACTCTTGTACTCTGTTTTAGCACCTCATGACATTCTGATTAAAATCTGAGCACTATGCAGTATCAACAGAGTACATGTTAAATAGATTAAGAACTGCAGGCTAACTGACAGATATGAATGGGAATCTTCTTGCTTTCCCCTCTAAACTTCCACATAGCAATTATATGTTGCCAATGTGAAAATCTGTGGCATATTGAAAAGGTGGGGGACAAGATAAAATTGAATTTAATATTATTAAATAACATGGGATACTGCACTCATTGAACAAGAAAATTAATAATTATTTACAAAGATAGTTTTTAACAAAAATGAAGTGGCTATTGAATTGCCAGCATGCATCAGAATCTAGGCTCAGTTTGCCAAAGTCTGATTATTTTTACTTTGGGATAGTGCCCATACTAGAATAAGCTCCCGGTTCTCAGATTTTAAAAATCAAAAGTATTTGGCCTCCCATTTTCATAATTTCATCTAACAGATTCTTATTCTGCTACTATGTTATAAACCAGCCCGTGCCCCACATATCACAGTCTGGGAACCACTCTATTTGAGCATATTCCCCAACCTGAGAAGAAGGTGCCAGTCCCTACCCTTTAAGAGCTATTATTTCTATAAATCTGTTTTTACTACAGGGAAAAAATAAAACACAAAGGCTTCCACAGCTTGCAGTTGCCAGCTAAGCTTAATTGTATCCATACTCTGTGGCTACACAAAGGGGTGAGAAGAAATATAAGGCTACACAAACTGAACCGTGGAGAAAGTGTATGTATTGCTGTGGTAGACATGGCTCAGAACTGATGTCCGAGATTGGGCCTAAGACACCATCACAAAACCTAGGTTTTATAACAACTTTAGGGCTTACACAACAGACATTGGAATTCAGACTGCCAGCCTGATTTCTGGGCCAAAGAAAGCTATTTGAATGGTTGCAAGAAGGAAGGTTTCAAAACATGCACTATCAGTTGGGCAGCCAGCCCTGTCCTCAGGCCAGGTTGTAAAGGAGACTGATATTGTCAAGGTAGCCCTTAAGATCTCACCTGTGAACTGCGAAAGAGGAGAGGATATTAGTAAGACATTGAAAGATGACAAAATTAAAAACCACAAGCAGCTGGTTACCCTTTTTTATTCATATAATAAGGAACAAATGCAGACATTAGGCTTGATATCAGTGGCAAAGCTTCCCTCTCCTAGGCACTAGCTGAGCCAAAACTTGTAATTCCGTGTATTAATCTGCTATACTTAATTAAAATAGAACTTGTGGGCTGATGAAAAATGGAATTTGTTACCTTTCTCTCAGGAGTAACCTTTCCCCCAAGCTAACGTCAACTCTAAACATGGAATGTGTCATCCAAGAGAAGACAACTTACAGCTTGTTTCAAGGGGCAGCTTGAGACAGGCTCATTTTCCACTGTTGTCTGCCACTTTTCCTTTGGTTTTTCTGTCTCCAACAGCTGGAGCCAATGTCTGACTTTGATACTTGCAGAGAGACTAAATTCTGTCATTAAGGATAATTTGGCTGAGGAATCTAGTCACAATTCTCTTCTGGCCCAGGTGACAGCCCGCACTTGCATGAAATCTAAACTGGGCCAGTGTTTAATCCAGACTCATACAAAAAGTGGTTCTTCAAACCAGAGATGACACTTCTTTCCTGGTATCTCCATACCTTGTGTAATGAGATGATAGACCCACCATGCAGCAACATCTCTGCCTACTTCTCTCAAGATAATTTTCTTTCTAGCTCTTCATTTTTTCTAACCAGGACTCCCAGGATGATCAAAAATTAGTGTTGTATTTTCTGTACTCCTTGGTATCTCCATTTCAGCTGAAAGGAGGGTTCAGTACCTGCTTCTAAAGCTCCCGGACTCCAGAAAGGTAAAATGGAGCATTAAGGGGTTTAGTTTAAGGAGCTCATTCCATTTATATGCATGACAGGATATACAAGTGTTAAAGTATTAAAGACACCCCCTACTGGTATTTTTCAGAGGTTGGTATGACTTGCCCAGCACAGGACTACACATCCTATTTGGGGTTTGATCCGCCGTGACTAGAAAATTAAACCACCTTTTGAATGTAGTGTGGAGGGGTAATGTAGCACCTTTCCAAAGGAACTGCTGCCCTTTCATTAGCAACTACTCAGGAAGGATTTGAGATTCAGGAGTCTCCCAGATTGTGTCTCCTTGCTTGTAGTTAAGACTTTATTCGCTTGGTAAGTTTACTACTCAATGAAACAATCAGAGGAAAACAGCAACCATGGGAACTGTGGGAGTATGTGGTGTTCACTGGAGGCAGTGAACCATCCCTTACATGGTAACTTTCAGTCCCCAGTGAGCTGATCTAGAGTCATACTAGTAAACATGAGGTGAAAGGGTTGGTATCATTACCAGTCCACTGAGCCAGCCTGTCCATGGAATTTCTAAAAGCTTTTAAGGACAAAACCTCTTAGCAGATCTGTGCACATGATTCATTTAGCACAGACTCTCAGCCAACTTCTGAGAGGACAACTAAAATAATTTTCATATGAAAGTAAAGCGAATAGCCTGTTTCTTGCTCATCCTACCAAGCACTATTGACCAGTGCTGAGTAAGACCGTCTTTTCAGTGTTGATGAACAGGTTGGCAACTCATCCTGTGTGGTCTGGGTCATGGCTGTATAATACCAAAGTGCAAGGCTTTTAATAATCTTCATGCGCTGTTCAACATGATCCACTAAGACCAAACAAAAATGTTTAAAAACTGCAGTCAAGCTTGTAAATACTTGCAAAGTCGCAGTCTGAATGAAGCTGAGACAAACTCAATAGTTTAATTATTTCTGTAAATGTATAGAACAAATGTTTGTTCCTACTATTGGTCTGAAATGTTCCACTGCAATGTACTGCCTCTCCCACTGGAGAGGTAGTTGGGACTAGTTATATTTGTCTCCTCATTAGTTCCCAACCCAGTGTTTTACAGCTAACAGATGACATCCAGTGAAACATCAGAGGAACCTTGAACTGTTACACTTCAGTGCTCTTGGAGACAAGTGTCCTTTTGTGGATTGCTGAACTCCCACTCCGAGATATGAAGGAACTTGACCACAGGGCAAAAGTGGCTTTCATCTCTTAGAAATTACAAGACCAAGTAGCACAACTCCAGGCTCACTTAAATAAAGCAGTTTAGTAAGGTTTTAAGATAAAGTTTCAAGATAATTGTATAAACCTTGATAGAAAACGAGCCCTCTGGTTCTTTACTTAATAGAAGTTTGGAAAAATGGAGTGGGGGAAAGGGAGGCTGTCTAGATAAATAGAGAGTTATTTATAAGCTCTTTAAAAAAAAAAAAAAAAAAAAAAAAAAAAAAAAACTAGGATGCAGGTATGTTGGAAGTTAGTAGTCAGTTAAATATTAGCAAGAAAAATTAGACCAGAGAGAGATCTAGCTGGAACAAAAGCATTTTCCTCCATGATTGCAAGGAAAATTAATGTCAACATTAATGTGGCATTGCCTTGTGTTCACTCTTAACAAAATTAATCCAATCTGGATGATGAATCTAGATCTATAAATATATTTATTATAATATAACAACTTAACAGTAAACATAAACTATATACAATGCCATTACAGAGAACCCTGGTTGTTTTATATTAGTCACAGAAATAGCCAGTTTTGCTCCAGTGTGAGAAATGAAGAAATAAGCTAAATTGGAAATGTTGAATGTGTTAGGTCTTGTTGACTGCTAGCACCTCCTTTGGAGGTAGACACACACCAACACTAAAATTAGTCCTGCCCCAGGCAGTTAGAAACTTGTGCTCCAATCTTTAGGTTCACACTTGTACCCTGTTTGACATAAATACTTTAAATGACATATTATGTATATAATTTTGTTGTGCTTATTTTTTTCTCTAAAGAATAAATAATCAAAACAACTGCATAACAAAGGTTGGAACTTCACTATCAAAATGAGAGAGACGCGAGTCACCCTATAACCTGACTGAGCACATTATTTTTAAATACTGCAAGATACAAATTTCATCCTATTTTGTTCTTTTATAAACAATTATTAATAAAATAACTTTAAGGTGATTGGCTAACCATCTGCATTGTTTTCCCCAAAGTTGTAACCAGACCTCCCCTGATACAAAAAGGCTAACATATTTGGTATGAAATTCAACTAGATATTGACCATAGTGTGTATCATACACACGTTCTGTAAAGGAATCTCTCCACAGAATTACCACCATGGCATTTAGAATCTAAAACTGTGAAGGCAAATGTAGCAACTCTTTCTCTTTCTGCTGTTCTGTTTGGAAAGAAATCACACAAATCATCTGCTCAGGGTTATTTTCCATTTGTTAACTGTAAGAATCTGTTTTCCCCCATTATATCTCTCTGCTCATCTCCCATTTGATCATTCCATTTACAAATTTATAAAGAATTTTCACATCACAATGCTTCTCTGGATAGACAATGTTTTTATATATATATATATAAAAATATAACCCCTGTGCTGTGCATATACTTACAACTCTACACAGTAATCATTCTGTCTCTCTTATACTGGGCTTCACCCAATGCATTTTCTATTATGGGATTTAAACTTGTGTGTTTAAAACATGTGAATGTTTTTATTCTGAAACATTCTGATGCTTCTTAATGAGAGAAGTTTGCATTTAAGACTTCCATATCTTTTAATTGGGAGATAAGATTTTTTTTTTTTTTTTAAGATGTCCTCTTAGATGTAATTTAAAAACAAAGATAGTGGCATATATCCCAACATAAGGAATCCTGATTATGATCCAAAAATGAGTATATAAACCATAACACGAGGCAGCTTCTTAAATAACTTACTGAAATCGTGGAAATCCCACATCATATTGTTTGTTTTTATTAACATGATTCCAATCAGAATATTTTAAAGAGGTTAGTTTAATCAAGAAAATGCCTCTGGAATCTAAAAAAAAATTTGCATTGGAGGTTGCAAGCACTGTCAAGTTTTGCTCATACCCTAGAAAACAAGATAGAAACCACTCTCCACTCCTAACATACAAATGCTGCCATGTAGGGGGCAGAAGTCCATACAACCCAAGAAACCTTTTTCCACATAGAGTGCTGTTACAATCAGTTCTCTCTCTCTCTCCTTTTTTGGTGTTGCTCTAGAGAACTGCAGTATTTATTTGATCTGATGGAAGACTGACATTGACCTACGCCAGCTGTCACACAAGATATATCTCAGTCATTGGTATTGAAAAGCATGTATTTGTTAAAAACAAATGTGGGAATCAAAGTGATAAGGACACTTTGACCTTCTTTCAAATAGTCTGATGCCTAATGTGTAATATTAAAACAAATCTTCTGCACAGTTACTTTAAGAATCAAGCTTGCTCTCTAGGAGTAAAATGCAGATTTTTCTCTTCCCCTAGTTAAAAAATATGTGAAATTCTATTGCACCTGGGTTGACCAAAAGCCTACATCCGTAACAAGTGCCACTACAACATCTAGTGACACACTTGTATTATTAAGTTACACTATCTTACATAGCACGGAGCTCTCTGCTCCTTGTTCACCAAAAGGTGAAGATGATTTTCTACATTCAATGTAGAGAATATTCAAAACTTTAGAGCAATATGTTCGTTGCTTTTGTGTTTTTGTTCTTCTAATTTTATTTATTTTTGTTGTAATAGCTTTTTTTTATTTCTTGCCTGCTTTGGGCAGGCAAAACTAGTTCTCCATCCAACTCCTTGGTAGCATCAACCACTCTGAATGTACTTTTTAATAACTACACAGCCATGTCGAAACACAGGGCATGGCATATTGGGGAGAAGTGTCCATGTGTTTGTCTTAGGGTCATAAGCTTCCATATTCCCCAGCGCAGGTCCTTCGCTGCTAACAATTCCACCGGTGGCATAAATTTTTCCATCAAGAACCACAGCACTATACACAAAAAGAAAAGAAAAGTTTTGCTTAATATCGTGTAAAACAGTTCAAATTTCTTGTAGTTTTTAGTGCCCTTTTGCAACACAAGCCTAACTGGATAACTGTTAAAATAGTAAGAAACACTTGCATCTTTAGAAAGCTGAACGCCCCTTCCATTAATCTTAATAACCTTCCCCTACCTCCGCTGCCCCACCATCCCCCAGGTAAGCTTTCCCACTTTAAACATACAACAGGGAAACTGTGGAAGACATGACTCTCTCAAGCCTATAGAGGGTATCAACAGTACAGCCACTGTTGCAATGTACCAGGCCTAGATACACACCTATGCACCACATAGAAGTGTATAAACAAATGTAGCTGCTATTCAGAAGTTTCTGGCTCCCAGTCCTGTGCATACAAAATGGGATTTTTACACCACCGGTCTTTGCCAAAGCTGTAAAGGAAGAAACAGCTTCCCCCCAAGACTACAAGCTCAATGAAAACCCTCTCGATTCAACCCCTTCAATGGTCAGTTGTCTTTCTTTCACTGTGGAGGCTGGGGTCATGACTACATTCTCCCCTGAGCCAAACCCTCTCCACCCCCATTTTCCTCTCTCTGACTCAGAAACACATCTTACTGCCTGTATGTGGCTGCTGGTGTGAGTGCTGTCTGGCAGAAGGCATTACAGCATGCATACAAAGCCAATCAATGGCTATGGATACCGAACAGTATCTGGGGGTGGGGAGCTGGGTGCTCTAGTTTATAAAAAGATTAGCACATTTTAAAACTTTGCAAATTTTAAATATATTGCAAATAAAGCAAACTGAACAAAGGAGGGTTAATGGAGAGGCTCTGTGCCGATGACTGGGCTCGCCGACCTTAACACTAAGTAGTACATTCACAGATTTCATAGAGCTCATTTTGAAGCAATAAACATACAGAGCGGGCTGCAGCATAAGAGGAAGAGTTGAAATTGAAGGATGGGGTGAATGGTGAATCCTAAAAGACGCCAGCATGAAAAATTAACCAACCAAAATGCCTCTGAAAAAAGAAGAATGTAAAGAACAAGAAGTGGTCAATATCTTCAGGAGGAATCAGGCTCTGAGGATAAAAACAAACCTGTACTGAAAACAGTGAAGAGGGAAGGATTTAAACAAGACTAGTATGAGTTACATACACAAGTAAGTAGGAAATAATGAAGACCTTTTCAAAATAACTGTTAATCTGAATGCAGGTAAATTGGGTTTATTTGAAACATTTGATCAGCTTATATATACAAATCAGCAAGGCTGGCTGATTATACAGCCCAGAGTCTTAAGGGAATTTGCTAATGAATTTACTGAACCACTGGTAATTATTTTTGAAAAGTCACATAGAAATGGGGAAGTACCAGAGGATTTGAATAAAGTGTTGTACCAATATTCAAAAAAGCAAAGACTCATTGTGAGATTACTAATATCTATTCTGTGTAGCCTTAGAATTTGCCCTCAACTGAACTCCTACAGAAAAAAGATAACACCAAAACACTTTCTCAAAATGACCACTCCATATCTGACCTCTCGCTCCTCGTCCTCAACAGAAATCTGCACAACACCTTCAGAACACAAGCCTGGGAACTTAAATTCATAACTCCACTTGACATAAAAAATCATGGCTGGAGATACTGTATCTATGGCTTTTTATAACGATTTGTAGCCTACTAACCTTCCTTTGTCCTATAACTGTAGCGGTATTAACTGCCCCCTTCATCTTGAATGGTCTCTTGCAACATGTATTAATGCCTTATCTATTCCATGCTTGTATTTAGCTGTTGCCACTACCTGTCCCAGACCTGAAGTAGAGCTCTGCATATGCTTGGAAACTTGTCTCTCACCAAGAGAAGCTGGGCCAATAAAAGATATAACCTCATCCACCTAGCCTGTCTAAATGAATAAATAAATGAAATAAAAAAGAGAGAGCAAGACTGAAACCAGGAATCTCCAACCAGACTTTATTTAGTCATATATTGCTAACTCTCCCATCCCCTCCCTCCATTTGTTAGTTACACTGACTCATTACATCTTGTCTTTCGAGTCTAATCCTTACACACAGGTGTAACTTTATGTAAGGAATAATGCCACTGAAGTGCACAAGTGTTTGAAGGATCAGTGTCTTGAATTGTAAATGCTGCAGGGTAGGGAAGCTTGTTTAATTTGTGCTTGCACAGAGCCTACCACAATGGGGTCCCAAACTTGATGGGGCACTGAGTACTACTGTAATACTGCTACTAATAAATAATTGCTATTTATAGCATGACAGCCCGTTATGTATAAGTACATAGGACGGTGGCATTATGAGAACTAAACAGCATGGACTTTCTAAAGAACACAAGATACAAGACACACACAGCCGGCTACATGTGGGATAAAGCCACATGGACACAGTACAATGGTGACGTGCCAAACTGAGATGTCATCTCTGCCCCAGAAAAGATTATGTTCTAAAGGCTCAAAAGGGTACAATATGAACATAAAAATGGCCACACTAGCTCAGACCAATTGGCCACCTAGTCCAGTGGCCAGTCTGTGATCCTTGGAGTTTAGGGAAAGCTGGAGTCTTGTGTTGCATCTCTGACCATTTTTGTCTACTAGTCATTGATGGACCTAGCCTCCATGAATTTATCTAATTATTTCTTAAACCCATTTATACTTTTAGCCTTCACAGAATCCCATGGCAACAAGTTCCACAGGCTGACTCTGTGTTGTGTGAAGAAATACTTGCTTCTGTTTGTTTTAAACCTGCTGCCTATTAATTTCATCAGGTGACCACTAGTTCCTTTGTTATGTGAAAGAGTAAATAACACGTCCCTATTCACAATACAGTCTCGCATACCAGTTTACCAATACGATCTGGCATAGGGTCACTCTGTTGCCATAGGGTACAGAAGGAATGTGAACACAGTAGTTTCAGCGTGTTTTTGAAAAAAAAAAAAAAAAAAAAAAAGAGTGGGAATTGGCCATATATGTACTGGGCTGCTAGTCCTTCTGTGTCCCTTTGCACAGCTGAAGACAGAGGTTTCAGGGTTTGGCACAAGACACAGTGGCTGTGTCTGTATTCTTCCGTTAAAGCCCTTGCTAGGGTAATCTTACAACATCTTACTTGACAAATTAATTCAAAGTGGTTTGGCTAGGAGCACTGCCACATGGGTTAAAAAAAAGTGGTGGAAGAATCATAAATAAGGGGTAATTATAAGAAGCAATATTTGGTGCAGAGGGAGATGTTTTGGTCTGGTTTTATTTAACATCATCATTAATGATCTGGAAGACTATGTAAGCAGCCCATTAAATTAAAGTTGCAAATTACTGGGAGGTGTTACCACCAGCAGCGAGGACAGACAAAATAATAGGAACACGGGGACCTTGAAACGTTAGCAGTATGAATAGGCAATAAAAGGGGATCCAACTGAAAACATGTAAGTAAATACATCTGGGGAAAATACCTATAGCTTAGACATCAAATTTCCAAAAGCATCTAAGGGTTAGCTCCACCAAGGAGATTTAGGCTCAGTGTTGCAAAGCCTAACTTTAGGCCCAGTAGAATCCACATGCCCAAGCTCCCTATAAAATGCCTGTGGAAAGTTGGGTGCCTAAGAACAGGCTACAGAAAAGCCCACAAACTGAGTGGTGAGCCACTTAAGCTAGCTAGTAGGAAATGCCAATCAGAGGGGCAACCTGTTGTATACAGCTACACGCCGTGTGTGCGCGCTTAAAACCCACTTCTCAGACGGTATGAGGCAGGCCCCTAAGGCCAGGTCGACACTCAAAAGTTACGATGACCCAGCTACGTTGCTCAGGGGCGTAAAAAATCAACACACCCTGAGCGATGTTGTTAAGCTGAGCTAACTCCCAATGTAGACAGTGCTAGGTCAGTGGAAGAATTCTTCTGTTGACCTAGCTACTGCCTCTTGGGGAGGTGGATTAACTAGGCCAACGGGAGAAACCCCTCTCATCAATGTAGTGAGTATCTACATGAAAACATTACAGCGGCCCAGCAGCTGTGCTTCTGTAGCATTTCAAGTGTAGCCAAACCCTTAGTCTGGGCTGCATTGCGACACCTATCTCTGCTTGGGATTCACAGCCCCAACCACTCTCCTGGAGTCAGGCAACTAAGCTGGGTCAGCCCTTTCTCAAGGAGAACATGGTGGTGGTGCTGCCTAAGTTTCTGCCAGGGGGCATGTGCAAAGCCACTGTAAGACCTGGAATCACTGAGCTGCTCAGAGCCTAACTCACACTTAAGCCCTGCTGTTGTTTCCCTGCTTCGCTTGCCTAAGGGGCCTGATTTCGTAGGTGTGCACAGTACACCTGCACAAGAAAAGGAGGCGATGGTGGTGGTTGTCCCCCATGCCCAATGGCCTGGTGGTTAGAGCACTCATCTGGGATGTGGGTAACCTAAGTTCAAATCCCTGCTTTGCCTGATTTGGGGCAGGGATGTGAACCCAGGTCCTTTCACCAACCCAGCTGATTGCCCAAATCACTGGGTATAAGGATAGGCAGCACCACCAACTCCTGCTCTGCCTGGATGAGGTTCCATACACAAGCTCGGCGCAAGCTAGGTGTCAAGCTGCTTGACAGTGTGAGGCCTGAGGTATGTTTATGCATGCCCACCAGCAAAAACTGGGGGCACCGAAGGGACTCTACCAGTGGAAACCTGGGCGCCTACAGGGTTAGGTGGAAGCTGAGCAGGGGTTCTGAGCATGCTACTGGTGCCTATATGTTAGATTTAGGGCTAGATTAACAAGGGGACCTTAGGCAGTTGTGTCTAATTGTAGTCCAAAACTTTAAGGCAGGTGAACGGAAAGCAGTGTGTTCATCACTCCCTCTTCCTAAGGGCAACAATATTGCTCTTCCCCTCCCAGGCCCTCAGTTGTAAAAACAACATTAACCGAGGCTAATGCATGAAGAAAGGAATAATCACAATAATTAGGATGCAAGCTTGTTGTTTGGTGCCATTAACACTAAGTGATTACATGCTGTCAGAACCTGAAGAGAAAGACAGTGCCAAGCAGAAGAACTTTGCAGTGGAAGCAACAAGCCCTACGCCTGCTTCTGAGGGCAGCAGCTGTAGTGAGCTGAGCGTACAGCCCAGGTCAAAGAACAGCTGAGCTTGGAGGAGTCACCGTAATGCCAAAGGGCTAAGAGTAATTTTTTCATAACTGAGGTATTTTTTCTATCGTCAAGTGAAATACTTTCCATAACTCTTGCTTGGAAATCGGACAGGGTTGTGGATGGCTGTGCGCTAGACTGGCTCCAACCTCTCCTCTCCGGTCCTGAGGCAAGTGGTTTTATTTAAAACTGCCCATAAGAACATACAAGAACAATCAGCCATACTGGGTCAGACCAATGGGCCAAAGGGTATGTCTACAATGCAATTAAACACCTGCGCCTGGCCCATGTCAGCTCCCTCAGGCTCTCAGGGATCAGCTGTACAGTTGCCATGTAGATATTTGGGCTTGGGCTGGAGTCCGAATGTCTACTCCACAATTTTGCAGCCCCACAGCCTGAGCCCCGGGAGCCCAAGTCAGCTGACATGGGCCAGCCACGGATGTTTAATTGCAGCGTGGAGATACCCTACGTGTACAGGCTTCAGGGAGGCACCTAGTTTTGCTAGTGATTCTCAACTGTGAACAATCGTCGGAGTTAGGCACCTAATGTGTTTTTTGCAAGAAGCCAGGGGACATTCCCTCATAATCTTTACCCCAGGGGTAAAGGGGCTCAACTGGATGTGGGACACCCCCCAGTTCAAGTCTTCCCACACCAGATACGGAGAAGGGGGTTGAACAGTAATTTACCATTTCGCAGGTGAGTGCCCTAAATACTGAGCTATGGGACATTTTGATCTGGGGCTCCCGCCCTCTCTCCTGTTGAAGCTGTGCCATTGTGGAGCAGGGAGACTGGCCCTTGGATGAGTGCTCTATTCTACCGGTTCCAGCATCAGTCTCACTCTGAGTATATAGCCACCGTGGAACAGCTTCAATAAGAGCGACTGAGGGACCTCCACACCCCTGTAGCCCGGTGGGTTAGGGCATGTACCTGAGAGGTGACAGATCGCTGTTCAAATTACTTCTCTGGCAGAGGGGGAACTTGAACTAGGGGCTCTCCCACATTCCAGGTGAGTACCCAAGCCTGTAGGCTAGAAGTTAGGAGGGAACTTTTCCCCCACAGCTGTTTTGTTATGCAGCCTCTGAGCACACCAACTGGATCAGGCCCTGCAGGTGAATTGGGCCGCTAAATGCCTGTATTCCCTTGGCTTGTGAATCACTCTAGGGCTTAGGTGGCAGATAGGCATCTGGACGCTACAGAAAGGCAGCAGTGCACACACCCAGAGGCAGAAACTTAGGTACCCAGAGAACTGGGTAACTGCAAGAACTTAGGCATCCAGTGAGTTTAGGCATCTACAGAGTTTGGCAATTTTGTGAAATCACAGCAAAGCCTAACACTGGGACTTGGGCGCCAAAGTACTTCTGTAAATCCAGGCCTTAGCCTTTCTTTTACTCTTTACTCACCCGCAGGACAACAGCAATACTTACCTACTTTTCCGCAGAGGCTCTTCATGCACTTTACAGAAGTGCTATGTACGAGTGATGCATTAGGACTCCATCTCTGTTTTTTAAATAAGTGTGTGAACTTGTGTGCACTGCATGAGCCATCTTGGTTTTTTTGCTCTACTGCTTCTGTGAACAATTGTCTGATTCCACCTATAATAATTCTCATCTCTTAGAGATCACATGCTTATGTTACAGCCAATGATCATTAAGAAAATATAGGAAGTATATAATGTTTCGGACAGGAAATGAATATCTTATCCAAGTGCAGCCTCAGAGGGGTGGAATTTAGGCTCTGATTCAAGAACGTACTTAATGGTGCGCTTAAGTCTCTCTATTCAGTAAAGCAGGTAAGCACGTGGTGGGTGCTTTCCATAATCAGGGCCCTCGTCTGGCAGAATATCAATTACCTAAATTGAAATTTGGCTGTGACATTGGGTTTTTAACATCCACATTCTCACAAAGACATCTAGGGGGCCTTTCACATCTCATCCAAAAAAGAGGAACATCACTTCTTGATGAAGCACTGTGTCAGTAGTAACTCAGAGGGAAGAATCCCACCTCCTGAATCATCAGCATCACTGTGCACAGCAGCTCGGTCTGGTGTTCCTTACAGATCTCCCATTCAAGAACTCATTTAGTCCAAGCTTTCTTAGCTTGCGAGGGTTACACAAGACAGCAGCACAAGATGGTATGGCTACAGGCTACTATAAATTGAGAGACTTACATAATTCCCTATACAAACTGGCCATAAAACATTCATTCTTGGCTGGAAATTCACAACATTTGGGAAAAAAAGCTTTCTAGTTGTTTCTGAGGTCATAAAAAGACATTTTTAAATGGATGAATTGGTTTGTCCTTGTGCATTATATTCTGGTTAACTGAACATTTCAAAACTGTTTTTGGTATGCGGAGCTACTTAGAATGGGCACAGATCCACACACACTAATTTAATTGGAACAGATCCAAAAAGACAATTAAAGACTAGCAGGTAAATATACATAGAATTTCTTTGAAAAAAACTTCCTCTTTCACATATTTACAAGTAAGAAATTAATCCACAAATAATTAGGTTTTGGGAAAGTGACTAAAACGCAAGAGCAAAAGACGGATGCTCACAAACTGGGCTAATACTTGGATGGGGCATCTCTAAGGAACACCCACTTGGAGGTTAGAGTTTAATGGATGCTAATCTCCACAAGGCTCTCGCTCTCTGAATTTGGTAGCTGTGCTAACAACCTCTGCCCATGTTTACAGAAAGTTTTGAAGCCAGGATGCTATGTTTTAGAAGGCTCAAGATTCAATGCTCACATTTTCCATAGGTTTTGTTAGGTGTCCCTGTGCTGCTGTCTATCTTTTGAATTAGATAGAAAATCAAGGTCCAGACCACTCATGGTCATTAAAGATGTGCTAACACTTTTTGTAGTCGCATTATTAGTGCTGGTGCCCTGGCCACATCCTAATTATATTCTACCTAACTATATTTCTCCAGTGTCTTCAGTTGGATAGTGTTCCTAAACTGTTGTGTAGTGTTGCTGTGTGCTGCTGAACAGCTGCCACACTTCAACCCAGAGGTGGCTGCATTTTAGTAGTAGCCAAAGCAGTCTCTGTGCATTATTTGTATATCAGTTATGCTTTAATGCGCAGTGAGATCGTTCAGGACATAAACTGTTATATAAACGAAAGATCATTCTTATTAGTGTAAGCAGAGTCAGGATGAGCTCTACCCTGACATCTGGTGGTGAGTCATGGTGGGTTGTGGAAACGAACTTCAGGGGCTGATCTCATTTGCATAGACACACCCACCCTGCCTAGGTGGTCACTTTGGCTGCTGTAGGAGCCCCAGTTTCTCTGTTATTGGGGCAGGAATAAACTATTATCCTGATTATGTGACTCAAGGACAGTGGAACTGTACCTGGCCTTTTGTTATGATGGAGGGACTCACCATCAACTAAGCAGCACTTGCTAGGCAAGGGTCATGGGTTCCAAAACCCACTGAATGGAGAAAGGCTAGGGTCAGGTATTAATACTGGGTGGCATGGGTCCTCTGGTAAGGGCCTTACATGCTAATTGTATGTTCTTTCTGCACTGTAAAATATTAGAGCTAATTTTGATTCTATTAGGAGTCTAGTTATGGGCTGCTAAGCTGAATTCACTTTGGACTCATGATGTACCAGCACTGAGGTGCCCCTATTAAAAGCTGAAATCACAAAAGAGCTAAACTTAGTAAGAACTGAAATCACTGATGTTGTGTTAAGTAGTGGGGGAGTCTGACGATATATGGCAGAGCAGTTTGTTGGATGCTTGGAGTAACTCATGGGGGTGGCTGGCAGAGCAGAGTCCCATGGAGAGGTGGGGCAATCAGCTTTGGACCATGTAAGGTGCCCCTGAAATCCGCCCCCCCCCCAATCTCCACCCAGGTTGGGAGGTAAAACTCTGCAGATAAACTCTGACCAGGGACAGAGACTTTGGGGTCCTTGGACTTTTGGATGATTTTGGGTTGCTGGACTCAAGAACCAAAGGGAAAGGACATGCCCCAATTTGCTTGGGATGGGTTTTTGCTCATGGGTTGTGTTATGAATCCTGTTGGTGGTGTTTCCCCAACATAATGCCACATTGTTTCTCTCTGTTATTAAAAGGCTTTTTGCTACACTCAGACTCTGTGCTTGCGAGAGGGGAAGTATTGCCTCTTAAAGGCGCCCAGCGGGGGTGGTATATATTTGTCCCAGGTCACTGCGTGGGGGTTCGAGCCGGTTTTGCATTGTGTTATTGGAATGGAACCCCTAGACACTGAACCCGGCCCTTCTTGCTGCCAACTCTGATGGGCAGAAGGGTTACATTAGTCTGTTGCTGTGATTTTAATCAGCTGTCCACTGTCCCAAGTCCCAACCACAAATTTCCTTCCAGATCTGCTAAAAGACCTGAGCTTTCCCTCTCTACCAGTTTTCTCCCAGCTGTAGAAAAACTGACCCTGTATGCTGAAAGGCCAGCTTTTAAATTTGTGGACTTGAGAAGTAGGCAACTATTAAGAAATCGTACTCCATAAACACAGCCACCTGGGAGTTTCTCTCCAAACAAGCTGTGCTCTAACTCATTTCAGTGTCTGAAGTTGATCCTAAATTTGTAACAGGAAATGAATAGCCTGGGCCAGTGCCACAAGGTAGCAGGCCCACTAGTTGAGCAGTGAAGTTATGCTTCACTGACCAAGAACCAGAATTTATTTAAAAGGTGGAAAAAAAACAAAACCCAACCCCACCATGTTTGTGTTGTGCTGTTCAGCCTGAATCTAAGTTTTATTAAGGGTTCCTATTCGGCAGAGCCATATAACAAACCTTACTGGCTGAGAGTTGGAGAAGGAGGCCGAAACTGCTTTTCTGTGCCTGTTGGGAATTGCTGGTACTAAATTAGCTTCTCTGGAATCATTGCTGGCCCCACCCTGCTGCTGCTGTTACCCTGTGGAGAATCTCTGTAACAGCTCTATTTGCATGCAGCCTGAATTCTAAGTAAGCAGGAATATGGAATTTTTAATCATACATAGAAACACATTCTGTATTCTTTTTGCTTGGAGAAAAATAAACCCTTGAAGGGTGAACTGGAAAGGGAGGACTTCTGAGCAATATGGAGCGGGGTGGTTTTTTCCCCTCCCGCTCTTTGGCAGTGTGGAGGAAGGTGGCCATCAGGACAGTGCAAAGAGCAATAATCACAGCTCCCAGCCCATGTCTGCTGCTGTCATCTGTGACTGCAGCAGAGCGTGTGGTTAGGGGGCCTCCAAATATCCAGCACTACAAATATAGGCTGAAAATGTGACCATGATCATGTGGCTAAACACATATTTTCATGCTGTTTGGGAAACTCTAAAGATTCAGTTCACCCTAAACATACAGTAGGAGATTTTCAATAGGCACAAAGGCCACTTATGTGTCTAACTCCCATTGACTTTCAAAGCAAGTTGGGTACATAACTGCCCTTTGTGCCATTATAATCTTGCCTTAGGTCAATACCAAAAGTCCCATTGTCTACAATGGGATTAGGTTTTGTCCCAAAGGCATACTGAAATTGATATGCCTTTTGCTCATGATTTGGGGACCTGAACAATTTTAAATTTTCATTAAAAAAAAATTTAAAATTGACCTTTACATTTTTTCACAAGTCACCCCTCCCATGTTATACACAATCACACTAGCTAGTTATGGAAGTGATAAGAATGGTCTGCTTAAAATATAAAAATGAGGTGCACAGACTTTTCCCAACAAACCAGGTTTTGTGTGAACCTGATTGAGAGAGGATCATTAACATATGGTGTGGCAGAGCTCCGACCTTGTCCCCGTGGGTCCTGCGCTTTCAGGCGGTTTATGCTAGCTTCAGAGGCTCACTGCAACCCTCCATGTAGCCCTTCTCTCTCTAGGGCCAGGGATACAGTCTGCTGAGCCTGCACTGACTCTTTGCAAGCGCATGTGGGCGCATGTGCGCGCCCCCCCCCCCCCCCCCCCCCGGACTGACCCCCCCTTCAGCAAGCCCCCAGCTTTGTCCCTTGCTACCTGCCCCATTTTGCCCCTTGCAGCCTTTTGCCCCCGCTTTTACCCCAGAACCTCGCTAGCTTCAGTTTGTTTGCCTGCCCTGCCCTTTTCCCTCTGCAGCTTTTGTTTGTTCGCCCCGTCCTGGCCTTTGAAGCTTACCCCTTGGTTCCCTGTCCTACCTCTAGCCTGGTTCCCCCCGCTCCCCAAGCAGTTCCCCTGCCCTGATTAGCCCCTTATTCAGTGCGCCCATGCCGCATGCACTTGTGCCCTTCCCCTGTTTGAGTTGCCCCATCTCATTTCACCCCCCCAACATTGTTATGACCCCCCTCCCCTAGTGCAGCTAGAGGAGCCGGATTCCTATTCTGAGTCGGTGACTGTCCCCCACAAGCCCTTGGTAGCCCCCCCTGTCCAGCCCACCCCTTTTGGCGCCCTCCTCCCTGCCTGCAGCCTAGTGGGGAGGAGGGGTTGACCTGCCTCCCCTTTCCTCTCCTCTCCTCTCTCTGGTATTTTTCCCCTCCCTCCCCACTCATTATGGCGGGGGACACGGCGGGTGGGGCCCCTCCAGCAGCCCCAGCGACCCATCCCCTACCTGCCCCTCCATCACCCCCCCAAGCCTCTACCTCAACTGCCACTGCCAAACCACCTGCCACCGCCCCCGCCGGGGCGCCGGCAGCGGCAGGCACCAGGGTGACCTCCAGTGCTGCTACGTCCCTCGCCCCTCAGATTCTTGGGGAGCCCCCCCAGCCGGCGGGAAGGGCCAGCGTAAGAAGAAGGGCAAGGGCGCCGCTAAAAAGACCAGGCCCTCCTCTGGGGCAGGGACTGCCCCCACTGCTGCGGCCCCGCCATGGGCCGCGGCGTCCCTACCCGCTGCTCCCTCCACCAGCTCTGCGGGTGCCCCTTCCCCGGCCCCCAGGTGTACGCCCAGGTGGCGGCAGCCCCCGCGCCTGCCACTATGTCATCTCTCCCGCCCACTGCCTCCGCTACCATTTATAGTGGCCGGGGCCCCTTTCCCACCATGACCAGGAAGCACGGCGTCCATTGCCTCCTGGTGCCCGCCTCGCCTCATGTGGAGACCTATGTGCGGGCATTGACAAGGGTGGTGGGGCCCACAGCCATTGTGGCGGCCTCCAAAATGTATGGCAAGGTCGTCGTCATCTTAGCATCAGAGGCCGCCACCCAGGAGGTGGTGGAGAAGGGCCTGACAGTGCCGGGGGGTGTTTGTCCCCCTGGAGCTGCTAGAGGACGTGGGCATCTGCCTGGTCCTGACCTCCGTCCCTCCCTTCCTTCCCAATGCTGCCCTATTACCCGCCCTTTCGACCCTGGGGAAGCCCATTTCTGTCGTGAGCCTCTCTCACTGGGCTGCAAAGACCCCACCCTCCATCACGTCCTCTCGTTCCGCCGGCAAGTGCAGCTGCAACTGCTGCCAGCGGCGCGTGGCGGAGAGGCGCTTGAGGGGTCATTCTTGGTTCCCTACCAGGGGGCCCATTACCGGGTGCATTATTCCATGGGGGAGGCCCGGTGCTATCTCTGCCGGGCGATGGGGCACGTCCGGAGGGACTGCCCCTTGGCCCGGCAAGGAGAGGCATCCGGGACCCCCGAGCTCCGGCAGGGCGCCGGCCCCGTCATCGCAGGTGCCCCTGGTTGCCCGGTGCCCGGAGCTGCCCCTCCTCCTACTCAGTCCACCAGTGCTCCCGCTCGGGCCCAAGGGGTGCTTCCCCGCAGCAAGCCCAGACGAGCGGGAGAGCCCCACCTCTGCTGCCTGCAATCCGGCGGGGCACCTAGTGGAGGGTGCGGCAGGGATACCGCCAAGCATGGGAGAGGGCCCGCCCCAGGGGGAATCTTCCATCCCTCATGCCGCCCCACTGCTGCCTCCTACAGTCCCTGAGCCATCGCCCCTGCCCCCTGACCCGACCCCTGTTATCCGGCCCCCGGATGATGCCATGGAGGGCTGGGCCCTAGTCCAGGGGAAGTGGGGCAAGCGGAAGGCTCGAGCTCAGCTTCTTTCCTCCGATGCGGAAGACCCCCGTAAGACCAGAAAGGGGGGCACTGATGCCGAGCCCTCTGCCTTGCCCGCGGGTGCGTTCCAGCCACCGGTACCGGCTGGGGAAGACGTGGCAGCACGGGAGGGCAGTACTACCCCTCCATTGGCCCCCGATGGAGCCCCTCCTGCCCCGTTACCATCTGGAGCCCCTCTGAGCCCTGAGGCGAGTGTCGCTTCGGGCACTGGCGGGGAGAACTCTGGGGTGGTGGAAGGAGAGCTCCCTTCCATCTACGAGGAGATCGAGGCCCTGGGTCTGACTCTCTGCCAGCGGGCCTCAATCTGGGTGACCTCACGCCGGCCCCCACTTCTCCGTGCTCCCTCCCCCTCACTGCTGCTTCTGCTCCTGCCTCCGAGGGTTCCCTGGGCTCCTCCATCTGTCCGGCCGCGGGTGGCACCCTGCTGTTGGCCGCTGAGCCCACTGAGGCAACTGCCGGTGCCATGCGGCTGGGACCCGAGCCCCACAGGCTGTCCCTTGTGGGCGTGGGGCAACCGACCTCCTTCCCAGGCGGGGACTCCACTGACAATGCCGTGGCTACTACGCCGGCCATGGAGCCAGAGCCCGGCATCACGGAGGGTCCCCTTCTCACCCCCCAGATTCCTGAGCTTGACCGAGAGGGGCCATCTCCCAGTGGCCTGGCTCCTGGGGCCCAGGATCCTGCCTTTGCCCTCTCCATGACTCTGCTCCCGACCCCCGCCCTGCTCTTACTCTGGATCCCTGCCCTGCCCCTGATGCCAACCCCGTCCCTGTCCCCTCCACCTCCCGTGATACCATTGCCGCCCCTGGGGCCATCATCTCCTCACTCCCAGAGGGTAGCCCCCAGGGAGCGACCTCTGTATTTCCCTGTCCCGACTCACCAGGGGCTGTATCTTTCCTCCGCCACCCCCAATTGAGCCGGGATCTGAGGGAGGCCGCGTGGCGCCAGCCCATCGGGCGCCATGTGGGGGGTCTGCCCCTTGCCTGCCCGTCTCGGTGGGCTACAGGGCTGTGTCAGTGGTCCCCCCGGAGGAAAGCCGGGGGCTAGTGACCCCGGCCCCCCCCATATGCTGCGAGAGGAGCTGCAGGAGTTCCTTGCGGACGTCCGTGGCTCCCATAACAAGGTGCAGCTCGCTCTCCAGTGATGGGGGGACTTCCATGAAATCCTCCGGGCCGCGAGGGCCCTCATGGGGGAGGGTAAAAGGACTGGGGGGAAGCAGGCCGCTGCGGCCTACCAGCGGGTCCACCTCTTCCGTGACTCCTTACTCACCTACGGGGTAGGTCACGGATTGTTGCGCGGCCCGTTGGGAGCCGTGAGCGTCCCTGCCGGCGAGGATCCCACTCAGCCCTCCTCATGGCACCTCTCACCATCGCAACGTTGAACACCCAGGGCTGTAGGATGGGTGTCCGCAGGTGCCAGGTGCTCTCCTTCTTTTGGGAGGCGGGGTACTCTGTGGTTTTCCTGCAGGAGACCCATATGGATCCGGCCACTGAAGACAGCTGGCGGCTGGCCTGGGGGGACAGGATCTACTTGAGCCATCTCACAGTTCCTACGGCTGGAGTGGCAACCCTGTTCTCCCCCGACCTGTGGCCCGAGGTGCTGAGGGTCACCGAGGCTGTGCCAGGCCGCCTGCTGCACCTCCGGGTCCATACGGAGGGGCTCGTGGTCAACCTTGTTAACGTCTATGCCCCGACATCGGGCCCGGCACGGTTGCGTCACTTTCAGCAGGCATCTGCCTTCCTCAGCACCTTGAATCCTCGTGAGTGCCTAGTCCTGGGCGGGGACTTTAATACTACCCTAGAGGAGTGGGACCACTCGGGGACCGAGCAGTGCCCGGCCGCTGCGGACGTCCTCCGGGAGATTGTCGACCATCACTCTCTGGTGGACGTCTGGTGCGACCACCACCCGGACAACGTTCACCTTTATGCGGGTGGAGGCCGCATCTACTTATCACGTTTCCATCTTTCACGGGCCCACTCCTCCAGCATCCGGCTGGCTCCATTCTCCAATCATCATTTAGCCACCGTGTTGGCCTCTCTCTGCACAGAGAGGCCGAGGCCGGCCTATTGGCATTTTAACAACAGCTTGTTGGAGGATGTGGGCTTTGTGGCATCCTTCCGGGAGTTCTGGCTGGCCTGGCGAGGGCAGCGGTGTGCCTTTCCCTCAGCGTGGTGGTGGTGGGACCTGGGGAAGGTGTGCGCCTGGCTGTGACTACACCCGGGGCGCCAGCCGACGGAGGGATGTGGCGATAGGGCGGTTGGAACGGGAGGTCTTAGAGCTGGAGAGGCGTCTCGTCGCCAGTCCTGAGGATCCATCCCTCTGCGGGGCGTGCCGGGAGAAGCAGGAGGAGCTCCGGGCCCTCGAGGACCATCGGGTCCAGGGTGCCTTTGTTCGATCCCGCATCCACCTCCTTCAGGAGATGGATCGTGGCTCCCGCTTCTTCTACGCCCTGGAGAAAAAGAGGGGGTGCCAAGAAGCACATCACCTGCCTCCTAGCAGAGGATGGCACCCCCCTCACGGATCCGGCGGAGATGTGCGGGAGGGCCAGGGCCTTCTACGCAGGCCTTTTCTCCCCGGATCCGAGCGATCCTAACGCTTGCAGAGTGCTCTGGGACGAACTCCCGACGGTCAGTGCGGGCAACCGAGACCGGCAAGAGCTGCCTCTCACTCTGGCCGAGTTCTCGGAAGCCCTCTGCTGCATGCCCACCAATAAATCTCCGGGCATGGATGGGCTGACCGTGGAGTTCTACCACGTGTTCTGGGATGTCCTCAGCCCAGACCTAGTCACCGTCTGGGCCGAGTCTTTGCAGAGCGGGGTTCTCCTTCTTTCATGCAAGCGAGCCGTGCTCGCCTTATTGCCAAAGAAGGAGGACCTCCTTATGAAATTGGCGTCCCGTCTCGCTCCTCAGCACGGACTACGAGGTCGTAGCGAAAGCCATCTCGCTGCAGCTAGGGTCCATGCTGGCGGACGTGATCGACCCAGACCAGACTTATACCGTCCCGGGCCGCACCATCTTCGACATGTATCTGGTCTGGGACCTCTGGGAACTCGGGTGTAGGGACGGTCTGTTGTTCGCCCTCCTGTCCCTGGATCAGGAGAAGGAGTTCGACAGGGTGGACCACGGGTATCTCCTGGGCACTCTGCGAGCATTTGGCTTCAGACCCCGGTTTGTGGGTTTTCTCCAGGTGCTGTATGCCTCCGCAGAGTGTCTGGTCAGGCTCAACTGGACCCTGACCGAACCGGTCAGCTTCGGGTGAGGAGTACGGCAGGGGTGCCCCCTCTCGGGCCAGCTGTATGCTCTGGTGATAGAGCCCTTCCTCTGTCTCCTCCACAGGAGGTTGATGGGGTTGGCGCTGTGGGAGCCGGAGCTGCGGCTGGTCCTGTCGGCCTACGCTGACGATGTGCTCCTCGTGGTCCAGGACCCAGGCGACTTTGCGCGGGTGGAGGCTTGCCAGGCCATCTACTCGGCAGCCTCCTCCACCCGGGTCAACTGGGTCAAGAGCTCTGGCTTGGTGGTAGGGGACTGGTGGCAGGCGAGCTCCCTCCCACGTGCGCTTCAGGCCATCCGGTGGAATGTGGGTTCACTGCTCTATCTCGGCGTTTACCTTTCTGCCACGCATCTGTCTCTGCCGGAAAACTGGCACGGTTTAGAGGGCAGGGTGGTAGAGCGGCTCCGGAGATGGACAGGACTACTCTGGTGCCTCTCCCTTCGAGGGTGGGCACTGGTGCTTAATCAGCTAGTCCTGTCCATGCTCTGGTACCAGCTCAACACCCTGATCCCGGCCCTGGGTTTCCTGGCCAACCTCCAGACGTCGATTCTGGAGTTCTTCTGGACAGGACTGCACTGGGTCTCTGCAGGGGTTCTCCATCTACCCCTGGAGGAGGGAGGGCAGGGCCTGAAGTGTCTCCACACTCAGGTCCACGTCTCCGCCTCCAGGCCCTGCAGAGGCTCCTTTATGGTGCAGGTAGTCCAGCGTGGAGCATCCTGGCACACGCCTTCCTGCGCCACTTCCGAGGGCTCCGATATGACTGGCAGCTCCTTTATCTCCATCCGAGAGGTCTTCCGCGAGACCTCTCAGGGCTGCCAGTCTTCTACCAGGACCTCCTCCGGACCTGGAAACTGTTCACAGCGACCAGGTCCGTGGCGGCCTCCGTGGGGGAAGATCTCCTCGCGGAGCCCCTGTTACACAACCCCCAACTCCGTGTGCAGGTGGCGGAGTCCAACTCGGTGCGCCAGAGGTTGGTCCTGGCAGAAGTCACCAGAGTTGGAGACCTCCTGGACTACGACCGGGGAGACTGGCTGGAGCCCCTGACGCTCGCTTAGCGCATGGGGCTCTCCAGACCTCGTACTCCCCTGCACTTACTTCAGGAGGTGAGGGCCGCTTTGCTGCCTGCTGCTCGGGTTTACCTCGACCAGGTCCTAAGAGAGGGTGCGCCCCCCCCCCCACACACCCCAGGCCCTCCGGACCTTTTCATCGGGCCCCTGCCCCATGGACCCAACCGACACCCCCGCCCCTTCACGGTGAGCTGGCTACACGAGCTGCAGCCTGTCCGTTTCTGGACCGCGCCAAGGAAACATCTATACACGCTCATGCTCCACACCCTTCACATCCTCACTCTTGCGTCCCGCCCCAACACAACGTGGAGGGATCTCCTGCCACCTCTAGAGGTTGAGGAGCCCTGGTGGGCCGGCCTATATTCCACCTTTATCCCGAGGTCCGCCGGTGATATCAGTTGGCGGCTCCTTCATGGGGCCGTGAGCATGGGCGTGTACTTGGTGTGGTTCACCCCAATCCCGGCCACCTGCCCCTTTTGCGGCGTGAGGGAAACCCTGGTGCACGTATACCTGGAGTGCGCCAGGCTGCAGCCCCTATTCCGGCTCCTCACAAATATTTTGTTAAGATTTTGGTTGCACTTTTCCCCTCACCTCCTTATCTATGCACTCCCTATCAAAGGCCCCACTAAGTCACGGGACCTCCTGGTCAACCTCCTCCTGGCCCTGGCTAAAGTGGCCATCTATAAAACCAGGGTGAGGAGGTTGGCCGATGGAGTCTCCTGTGACTGTGGGGCCTATTTCCGATCCTCCATCCGTTCACGCCTCCGGACAGAGTTTCTCTGGGAGGCGTCCACTGACTCCCTTGACACCTTCAAGGAGCAGTGGGCACTGTCTGGGGTTCTCTGCTCGGTGTTCCCTTCCGGTTCCCTTCATTTGACCCTTTGACCGCACTCCTGTCCCTGTTGTTCATTAGTTGTCCCTGGTAATTACTTGGTTTTCCAGGTCCTGTGGACCCCCCTCTTAGGCTGAGGGGGGATCCTTTAGCAGTGGGCTTTGCCCGCCCACTTCCTGGATCCCAATAAGGCTATTCTGCTGTACCCAACTGGCCTGGGTCTATCACAGTGGTTAATTCTGTGTTGTTAAATAACATCTGCATTTTTTTATTTACTTAAAATCCTAGATAATGAGGCAACTCATGTAAACTGCAGCACACCCTTTATTTCTGGTTTACAATCTTTAAAGAAAAATATCATTAACTACTGTCTGAACACAGTGGGGTTCTCCTCAGTTCAATTTCACTCTTGAGGAACAATGAAAATCTGTAATTAGCACAGAAACAGCAGGAACACAGTGGCTTTGGCTGGAAGTTGGCGTGTGATTTTTTTAATCTGTTTGCTCCGGGACAAAATTCAGCTCAGCAGTGAAAAAGAGGGCGCTCTTTTAAATATAAAAAATGTGGAACTAACATTTGAAATGGCTTCTTCGATTTTTTAGGTGTTTTCTGTCCTTATTTTGAAACCAAAAATAAAATGCAAGAGGAGTTTTTAAAAATAAACGTTTGGGCACGTGTTACCAGTGATGCAGTGTGGCTCCATCGCTAAGGAGCTGCCTTGGTGGTCAGGAGAGGTGGCTTCTATGGCTAAGATTTTATTATGGTTATTTTTAGTAAAAGTCCTGGACAGGTCACAAGTAATAAACAAAAATTCATGGATCTTGTGACTGATCTGTGACTTTCGCTGCTGCGGCTCCATGGTTTCCCCCACCACCGTGGTGACTGGGAGCCGCAGGGTTCTCTCTCCTCCCTCCCCGCAAGGCTGTCCCTGGTCAACAGAACCCTGAGGAAGGCCCCCTGAGGAGGCTGTCGCCTGTCGCTGGAAACCTGCAGGGGGACTCTGAGGGGGCTGTCACCTGTTGCTGGAACCCTTTCAAGGCCACACTGGCTGGCAGCTCCAGTCCCGCAGCCCCAGGGACTGAAGCAGAAAATGTCAGGAAGGTCTCTGGAAATGATGGATTTTGTGACTTTTGTGATCTCTGTGACAAAAACGTAGCCTTACCCATGTGAACTGAATATTATCATCCCCATTTTACAGATAGGTAAACTGACACACAGAGCATTTGTATGGCTTGCCCTGAGGTCATGCAGCCTGTCAGTTGCAAAGTAGTGATTAGAACCCAAGAGTTCGGCCTCTCTGTCTCTCATTGCAAATCATGGTACTCAAATATTAAGGGACAAATGTTCAGTATGATGCACAAGGACATTAAAATACACCCCTAGGTATGTATAATGAAGATGAATAAAAACATATTGTATACATCTCCCTTCCCACTGCCACTCTCACTATTATTATTATGTAGTCATTTTTTTTCCAGTAGAAAATACTGAGGTACTGGTAATTCAATCTTAATGGTTTTTCTCACCTGCAGAACTGCCTGGAGTGGTTCATGTTGGGACCTGCTTTAATATTGCCTTTCTCTGGGTCATAGATGGTGGTTGCTCTTGCATAAGCGCCTCCAAGAATAAAGATGAACCCATTGAGAGTGACTGCAGGAGCATATTTGTTATCTGTCAATGGAAAGCAATACTGAGATCAGTTTCTAGGCTCAAGTTTGGAGTTGTTTTTGTTTATACATTCCCTTTATTTAGAGATAAGGCACATTTCTCTAAACCTCCAAGGCTAGGGAAAGAAAAATGAGGAAATCTTTTTTGTTTTTATTCTTTTCTCCTAAACTTCTCAAAGGCACTTTCAAAGTTCATCATCAGTCCTTCATTCCCCAGTAACCTCCCCGCCCAACTGGTACAGTTACAATTATCCTCTCCAAACCCTAACTGAGCCACAGTGAAAGCTCTGTTCTTGTATCTGAAATTAATGTGTCAACTTGTTGCAGAGTTTTGAATTGCTGCAAATCTTAACTCACTTTCCATTCCTGAGCAGTGGCTCAGTACAGACGAACCCTAGAGCAAAGTATCCCACTTCTTAATAGTATTAAAAAATAGATTATCTTTTGTATTCCTTTTTTGCTTGTGGGTGGGTCCCAACACATCTAAGCATATTTTCTGGGGCCTAACGTTTCTCCCTTAATCTTTCCTGCAAACATAACCTAGAGCATGTTCTGCAGCTGCCACTGACTTCAACTGGAGTTGTGAGTGCTCAGCATATCTCACATGTTAGGCACCAAATGTCCTAAACTGATTTCTATTAAAGTTTCCAGGGAATGCTTTAACACTGAGGAGTTATCTGCAGAATTATCAGACGATACCTGGTAAAGTTAACCATATCATTATTTTAATAAATAATTTGGGAAATTTAGCTAGCAGACTTGTTCCATATATCCCTATTATAATACATCATATGCTTATACATGCTTTAAGCATGCTGGCTGATATTTTCCATGCCTGGCATTTGTCTCAGGCATTTCCACTAAAATGGTCCAGCAGTTTCCAGGAACGAGATTGTTGGTCTGCACATATTAAAAAACTTCTCAAATCTTGAGTTGAGACGTTCTAGCGCCTCCGTGCTTTGGATCAGGGACTTGTAATTTGGCAGATTGGCAGGAACAACGCTTTTTCTGTTCCAGTGAAAAGGTGCCCAAATTTGGCCAAGTTATAAGCCTCTGAGAAATCTCAGTTCGCACATGCTCAGTAGGATTTGGCAGCTAGTCTCCGAAGATTCATTCTGCACTAGGCGAGAGGGAGAGGCTGGGGGCGGGGCTGAAGAATCTGTAACCACTAGACCACACGCTCCTACAGAACCTGCAACTGAACCAAGGAGTCCCGAGTCTTAACATTTCTTTATGGGTCAGTAAATAGCTGGGAAATCAATAGCAAAGTATGTGTCCCCACCCCTCTGCAGTGGCAGGACCACGTAGACAACAACAGTACTGCACCAGCTACTGAGGTAGCTCAGGTGGTAGAGGCCTGTGCTATGGATCTAGAGACCCAGCTCTACATGGGGAGTCAATATGGTTCCAGGTGAGGGGATTTTTTTCTTTTCATTTTTAATTTTTTTTAAAACATAGAATGTTACACACAAAACAAACCCCCAAAACTATGTTAAAAGAACATTATCAAGGTCAAAGCACTCAGAGGTTAGGAAATGCCTGAATTAAGGTTGCCTCTTAAACCTTAAGTCAGCCCTCTTGTGTGTATGCCTTATGGTAGTACGTGAGTATGTATTTAAAATCTGTATCATGAGGCATATGCACACAGAACAGAATTAAGAAAACTTTTATTCAGGCATTTCCTCACTTGTGAGTAGATTTACTTTAATGACAGGTTTCAGAGTAGCAGCCGTGTTAGTCTGTATCCGCAAAACGAAAAGGAGGACTTGTGGCACCTTAGAGACTAACAAATTTATTTGAGCATAAGCTTTCTTGAGCTACAGCTCACTGCATCAGATGAAGTGAGCTGTAGCTCATGCTCAAATAAATTTGTTAGTCTCTAAGGTGCCACAAGTACTCCTTTTCGATTTACTTTAAGTGGACTTTTTTATTTCAATGTGAGTTGCATGCATGCTTAAAGTTAAGCACATGCTTATGCGCTTGTCTTGAACAGGGCCTAAGTTACTTTCCTTACAAAGACTACACTGAAAGTAAGTGGCTGTGATGTGATGCATGCTATTGTTCAAGTTTTAGCAGGAAAGACTCCTGCAGAAAGTTGGGCTACAGTATATGCTCAAACTTTTAGTTTCAGCCTCCAGGGGTCATTGCATGTCAGCTGTCTGTGTGCAGTTAGTAAAGCGACCCAACTGTAGAAAGTACTGAAATGGCTAAAGCAAGTTACTGGAAAAGACAGAAGGAGTCTGTTGCTAACCAAGTATCTATATGCATATGTCAAAAAACACAAATGTACCCTTCAGAAAATGTCATCGCTCTTTGTGATTTAAAAAAAAAAAAAAATAGAAAGCTGGGAAGAAACTAATTCACTTAGATGACAGAACAATATCTTCTCAACTCCACTAAGCCATTGTAACATAGCAGAAAGACTTATCTGTCCTAACACCTCTTATCCCACATGTTTCAAAATCAAAACGTGTGAGTGTGTGTTCTCTATATTTAACTATCACATTTTTCTGGTCTCTCTCTGGATAACATTCTGCAAGAGAGTGTATAGAGCCCAGAAAGAGAGCTCGGAATTAAACGTCCAAATCTCACAGGAAAATTATTTTGGGCTTCCTCAAGGCAGAAGTAATAACTTCTCAGGAGGCTGAATTGCTGCCTTCATATTCCTATTTATCAGCAAAAAAGAGGAAACCCCCTTGGTTATTTAAATAGTGATACTTTTCTCTTTTTAAATAAGCAGATGGGCTGGTTCTCATTCTTTGGCTAGAGTCAATCAACTTTGATTCCTATCGCTATTTTCAGTATTTCACCTATTCATAATCTTTTATTGTTTTCAACTTTAGCCACAATTTCTAAGTAAGTACAAAGTAAATTTGAGAGGAAGAGATTTCTCCTACTGGTTTCAGGAAGGGAGAAGTTCATAGCAAGCAAACTCTTGATCTCTGGTGAGGACTTTATATTACAAAAATATAAGGGAACCCCACAGAGATGGGGATCAGAAAAGATATAAACCAACATATTTTGTATTACTGTGGCTGCAGTAAACTCCCACAGGTGCCACTGATTTATCTCCAAGCTCGTAATTTCCCCTTAGACTTCATGGTTTGATAACCAAATTTGGTCTTCCAGTTTCTTCCAGGTGGATGGCCAATATCCATCCTTAGCTCTCACATCACTTGGATGCCACCAATTCCCCTTCCCTTCTCAATTTTCCTCTTCAAGGTTGGATAACCTTATTCAAACACTCCACATGCTCCATTTCCCCCCCCTTAAAGGTCACTTGCTAGCAGGTTAGTGATGAAACCAGATGCTAACTGTCTAAAGCCATGTTTTGACTGGGCCTTTTTGATGATGATGATGATAGATGTGTCGCTGAGCTCCCATGAACAGACAGCTTGGGCCACATCACTGAGGAACAAAACCAAAGCACTCTATATATTAAGTGGCTAGTGGGGATGGGTAAATGGGGAGGTGGGGGGGAAAGGAGGAGGAAGGGGTTAGGGTGACCAAACGTCCCATTTTAGCCAGGACAGTCCCTTTTGTAAGCCCTGTCCCGGCCGTCCTGATTTTTTTGGCAAAAGTGGGCATTTGCCGCATTTGCTCTTGCCAAACGGATCAAGCTGGCAAGAGTAAACGGGACAAATGCCCACTTTTGTCAAAAAAGTGGGGTGTGGGGGAATGTGCAGGGGAGGGGGTGAGCAGCGATGCCAGCCCCAGCCTTTGGGAAATATGGTCATCCTAGAAGGGGCCGAAAGAGAAATGAGTTGTCCTTTCCACAAAGAACCCTTTCAGCAGCAGTTTGAAGACATCTGGACACTTTAATCCACTTCCTGTCATAAAATCTAAATTGGAAACTGTCCAGTATTCCATGAATAGTTTTTGCAACAGAAAGTTAGTTGAGATTTAAATGCAAAAAAAGAAGTAAGAATTTTTTTTAAATGGTAGGAAAAAGTCCCCTGCTTTATTATTTCCCCCTATAATTTTGCTAAGAACTATTGTTCAAAGTGGAAGAACTCACTTCATAACTCCATTCACTGCAATTGTTGCTCTTAAAAATAAAGGGGGAGTTTAAACTCAGTGAGTTATATTCTTTTAGCAATAAGCCATTCCAGAATGTGGTTTGTACTTGTAGGAACTCACTGGGCAGGTGCACTTCTTGGGTGGTTGAAAATCTAGCCTATCTGAGACATATACCAATAACCTCAAAATAACAATATGTTCCCTCTGGTGTGACTTATGGCTACAGTATCACATTAATAAACTATATATTCAGTAAGACAGAATTCTAAAATGTCCTGCTGCACTCAGCAACTGCTGAAAGATCTTACATTGCATTCCAAACCAGTGCTTGGTTACAGCCTGAAATGGTATTAAAATGAATGGCGGAAATGATCCCTATTGTAAACATCTTATTGAAATCACACCAGCCAAAACATTTTTTTCAGAAAAATGCTGGCACGCCACTAGTATGACTGTATCCAGATATTATTCCTACTGAATAGTCTACTGAATTCCTTATGAGGTGAATATATGTATGCTTATGAAACAGACTGGAAAACTAGTTAATGGAAACCAAATCTGCTTTTAAAACTCCCTGTCTCCACTTCTCCCTGCATATCTAAGGCAGAAAAACTCATGATTTGTGTAGCAAATCAACATACAGGAATGGGATAAGATGACATCCCTCAGCAGCCCAGAGATGGCAGTCTGATTCTTAACATAGTTTGTGAGGTCTGAACTGCAAATATTGTAATTAGCAGCTAGTTCTCAGATTTCAGACATTTGGCAAGGAGCTGCTGCAGCTCCTTGAGGCCAATGTCCTCGTGGGAACAGGAGGCAAGGAGAGAAGGGGAATGAGTATTATACCGCTGACCAAGCACACACCCAACTTTGGATCAATGGAGAGTGCACCAGAGGTGACAGTGCAGAAAATCTAAAGAGGCGGGGTGAGCAAATCTAGGGACTAACAGAAGGGATAAGAACCACAAATTCCATGCTCATCTAAACCACATAGCTAACTGGCACTTGCTCCCTCTCTCTCTAATATAGGATTTTTGTTTACTATATAGTAGGTCATGATGTTCTTCCAGAGGACAGGTAATACACCAGAGGCACTTAAATGAATCCTTAGCGAAGTCTCTTGCCTTCAGTCACAACAGTACCTTTTTTCTGTATGAAGGAAATCTGTATTTTTCTAAAGCAAGATGCCTGTAGCTCACGGAAGCTTATGCTCAAATAAATTTGTTAGTCTCTAAGGTGCCACAAGTCTTCCTTTTCTACCTGAAATAGTGTGTTCAGTTCCGGACACCAACTAACCAAGAAAATACTGATGAACTGGAGGGCGCTAGAGGACCGCAACAAAACAGATCATGAGGCTGGAGGGATTGACTTGTGACGAAAGACCAGAAGAGCTGAAATGTTATCAGCTTTGGTAAACGGAGACCTTAATAAATATTGAAACACCAAGGAGGGAGAGGCATTATTTAGAGTGGTACATGTGGATTATAGCCAGATGAACTGAAGAAAAAGAAAATTGAGGTTTAACACTGGGAAAAAATTCTGAGATCTAGTTGGATGTAGCATAGCTTCCCAAGGGACGTGGTGGAAGTGCTAGAAAATATGCTGTCTGGGACAGCCCAGCCCTGGCAGAAGGATGGACTAGAGAGTCTTCTGTATGACCTTCTTGTCCCTGCTTTCTCTGATCCTGAATTTCTAAAAGAAAATCACAGGAATTGTTACTCCTTTAAATTAAAAAAGACAAAATCAGCCCTGGAATTATGAAGTAGACATTGTCTTCAAAGTGTTCACGACAACCTTAGTGCTCTGACTGAACACTCAGGCGGGGCACAGAATTAGCTGGTTGAGTCTCTCAGACGTTCCTATGAAGCGGTGATGAAGCTCCTCAGAGACCTGGCCTCAGATCTTTCCCTAGTATCTAAATTGCTGTTTACCGTGCGCTGTCTCGGCACATTCCAGAAAGCAGTGATACCCACCATGGGAGAAAAGGATGCCAAGCACATCTTTGGCCTACATGCGAACGCCTCTAGTGCCTGTCTGCCCTTTCTGAGGCAAAAGAGTGAACAACATAGCCCTCTATACCTGAGATCCTCTTGAGAGAAACAGCCAGAAACAAATGGAAATGATAGTTGGTGTTCTCCTCAGGCTCTAAATGTCTTTCCTTATCCAACCTTACTGAAAGGAATCTAATAGAGCATTGCCATCTTCACCAAGAGAAAGTTTCCATGACAACAAATCACTGAGGAGCTGGTAGAGATTTGTGCAAGCCCCTGGTTAGCAGAGAAAGCCACAAAAGCAAAATTTAGGCTTCCATTTTAGTAAAAAAAAAAAAGTAAGTTTCTAGCCCTTTTCTTCCAAAATGTGAACTGATATAAATCAACACAGCCAGGGGAGGTTGGCAGGTGCAGGAGGAGAATGGGTGAAGGGGAAGGTGTGTGCGTTGGGGTAAGATTCTGCCAAACACAGTCTGTGTGTCAAGGAAACCACTGAGCTTGGGCATAGCCAAAGAATGATCTCACATTCCCTCCCTCAAATCCTTAGGCCAGCTCTGTTTCTAATGGCATGATCAAGGCAATGGGAATCTGATACAGGAGTGGGGGGATGGAATTATTTGATAGGGCCTGACTGGAAATGTTAAGGCTGGCTCATCCTGTTGACAGTTTCAGCCCTCTCAGAGGCTGGGACTGAGCTGACAGGTTGCACCAGCTATTGCCAGGGCAGTTGCTACTGGGTAATCCCTTTCTGTGTTTCTATGCACCTGCCCCGACAAGAGCTTTCTAGAACACATGGGAGATATCAGATGTAGTCCCATGAAATCATCCTACATGCAAGGAAAGGAAGCCAAGCTGCAGCTGCACTGAATGGCAATCCTGCAGCCCCTATCCCTTCCTGCCAGTGCTTGCCTGCCCAGACTGAAGAGCTGGCATTGGGAAGGCACCTGGAGCCCTGTTCTCTCACTCAACAGCCGGGGGAGGCCCATCTCCATCCACCAGTCTGGGGAGAACTTCTGCAGTCAGGGGAGAGCTACCCACCTTAAGAACAGAGGGGAAACTCCACCAGTGAGGCAGCTAGGGAAACAGAGGGTGGACACTTGCCAGAACTGAGTCCTAAAGTCACCACCCCTTGCCACCATGTGAGAGTTTTAGCTGAAAACTAGGGGGGAACCTAATGATCCAGAGATGGACATGGTATAAGAAATTAGATTTAGACTAGATACCAGAAATGTTCATGGGTCCCTGACCTGTGCTTTCCCACAGCACTTACCAGATTTTAAAATTTAACTATGGAGATAGGTAAATAAAACTCCTATTTTGCATATAAACTGTGGGCAGCTTTAAATGGAAAACCCACTCAGAAACACAAATCAAAACTTATAGTTACGTTAATGTAGGCAACTGATTATTTGATATTGCATAAAGGGTACATTTTAGTGCCCTAGCATTAGACACGAAGTGAACTAAAACGCAAAGTGACAAGATGATTATGCTTATTTACTATCACTGACTTCAGCATGTCTATAGCGGTCTTGTTAAAAAAGACAAGCCTTAGGAAGTTATGCATAAAATACATTTTCTTCAGCTCTGTAAGGACAGCATAGCAAGAATGAAAAGGTAAGCAGTGCAAGTATGAATGCTGGTTTGATTTTGTGGCACTACACTTACCAGAATTGTTACTAAGTGGCAGCTTTGTTAGATGTTAGAGACTGGGAAGAAGAGATGTGAGACTGTTTAACTATAGAATCCTGCCAATCAACAGCATCTCAAGTCCACAAAGGGTATGTCTACTTTGCAATGAAAAACCTGGGGCTGGCCTAGGCCACTTATTTGGGCGCACAGGGCTCAGGCTAAGGGGCTGTTTAATTGCGGTGTAGATGTTCGGGTTCGGACTGGAGCCTGGGCTCTAGAACCCTGCGCGGTGAGAGGGTCCCAGAGCTCAGTCCGCAGCCCAAGCCTGAAAGGCTACACCACAATTAAATGGCTCCTTGGCTCAAGCACTGTGAGTCCGAATCAGAAGGCATGGGTCAGCCACAGAGTGTCTAACTGCAGTGTAGACAAAACCTTACAGACTCCACTGAGTATATTTCCAGGTCTGCAGTCATCAAAAAGTTATTACTGCTGATAACTATTTCGTGACCTATGGGAAACATGTTTCAGTCCTAGTGCACAAGTATTTCATTTGGTACACTTACTGGCAGGCTCAGCAGAGAAGCCAGGGATTAAATGAATGTAGGCCTTCTTATTCCTAGGGGAAATCTAAGTGGCATAGATTGGAGGCAGATTGGCTGGGCTGTGTGAAAGAGCTCACAATATTGTTGCCTATGCTGTATCTGTTCTATGGAGAGAGTACTTTGGTCTCCAGCTTGTTTCACTAGCACTGAGATAATTTAAAACAAATTACCTCCCTAAAATGCCAACATTCTTGCCAAGGTTGGCTTGGATAGGTTAGCACCCGACTTCTTGGAAGTGATGGACTTACAAGTATGAGCTACCGTATGTCAGACCGTTCCCAGAGAGTAGTTATCAGTGGTTCACAGTCAAGCTATAAGGGCATAACGAGTGGGGTCCTGTAGGGATCAGTTCTGTATCCAGTTCTGTGCAGTATCTTCATCAATTATTTAGATAATGGCATAGAGAGTACACTTATAAAGTTTGCAGACGATACCAAGCTGGCGGGGTTGCAAGTGCTTTGGAGGATAGGATTATAATTCAAAATGATCTGGACAAACTGGAGAAATGGTCTGAAGTAAATAGGCTGAAATTCAATAAGGACAAATGCAAAGTACTCCACGTAGGAAAGAATCATCAGCTGCACACATACAGAATGGGAAATGACTGCTAAGGAAGAAGTACTGGGGAAAGGGATCTGGGGGTCATAGTGGACCACAAGCTAAATATGTGTCAAGAGTGTAACACTGTTGCAAAAAAACCCAAACATCATTCTGAGATGTATTAGCAAGAGTGTTGTAAGCAAGACACAAGAAGTAATTCTTCTGCTCTACTCTGCGCTGATTAGATCTCAACTGGCGAATTGGGTTCAGTTCTGGGCACCACACTTCAGGAAAGATGTGGACTAATTGGAGAAAGTCCAGAGAAGAGCAACAAAAATGATCAAAGGACTAGAAAACATGACCTATGAGGGAAGATTGAAAAAACTGGTTTCAGAGTGGCAGCCGTGTTCATCTGTATCAGCAAAAACAACGAGGAGTCCTTGTGGCACCTTCGAGACTAACAAATTTATTTGGGCACAAGCTTTCGTGAGCTAAAACCCACTCATCAGATGCATGGAATGAAAAATACAGTAAGCAGTATAAATATTACAGCACATGAAAAGATGGGAGTTGCCTTACCAAGTGGGGGGGTCAGTGCTAATGAGGCCAGTGCCATTAAGGTGGAAGTGGCCTATTCTCAATAATTGACAAGAAGGTGTGAGTATCAGCAGAGGGAAAATTACTTTTTGTAGTGATCCATCCAGTCCCAGTCTTTATACTGCTGACTATATTTTTCACTACATGCATCTGATGCAGTGGGTTTTAGCCCATGAAAGCTTATGCCCATATAAATTCGTTAGTCTCTAAGGTGCCTCAAGGACTCCTCATTGGGTTTTTGTTTTTTTAAATTGGGTTTGTTTAGTCTGGAAAAGAGAAGACTGAGAGGTGACATGATAATAGTTTTCAAGTACATAAAAGATTGTTACAAGGACGAGGGAGAAAATTTGTTCCTAACCTCTGAGGACAGGACATGAAGCAATGGGCTTAAATTGCAGCAAGGGAGGTCTAGGTTAGCCATTAGGAAAAACTTCCTAACTGTCAGAGTGGTTAAGCACTGGAATAAATTGCCTACAGAGGTGGTGGAATCTCCATCATTGGAGATTTTTAAGTGCAGGTTAGACAAACATCTGTCAGGCACAGTCTAGACAATACTTAGTCCTGCCATGAGTGCAGGGGAGTGGACTGGATGATCTCTCGAGGTCCCTTCCAGTCCTATGATTTTATACTTGCCCACCCTGCATTCTCGTCACTGATTACCTTAGAATCACAGACTGGTTTTAAACTCGTATTACTAGTTGTGAAAAAGCCCTTTAAAGGATTGGTCGTGGTTACATACAAGAGCTGCTTGTATTCTGGGAATCTGAGCACACATAACACTTATTTAAAGAGCCCACTATCTTATCTAAGGTCAACAGAGCACCACATTTTTACTATGGTCATGAAATACTGGAATTAATCCCATTTTCCTTTTATAAAAAGACCACCAAGTCTCATTCTCTCTGCCTTTGTTTTTTGCATTGTTCATCATATTGAATGTGGAATGTCATTCTCCTGTACAGTGTCCCCCAACCTTTAGTGGGAGGACATTTTATCAGTATGGTTACTACTACTACTTCGCCGTTGCAAAAATTAAGTATTTTCAATAATCTCAGGGCCTTTTGGTTAAGATCAAGCATAGTATCACTAGCAGAGATGTCCTCCAGTAGGGGTGCAATTTTTTCAGTCTCTTGTGTTAAACGACTTTATAAATTTGCAAATAAATTGGCCGTATTTATTTCCCAATAAAAATCACAGAATGTTACACTTTCAGAATATTGTTAACTCACTACTTACATTTTCTCAAAAAAAGCACAAATACCATCCCCCACCCCCATCGATGGTTTTGATGTATTTTTTGTTAGGAAATAATACAATTTATTTGAAAATGTATGATGTACCCATCTTGGGATATTTTTGGATGATTTTTCCAAGCACGCACGGCCTTGACACCTGCTAGACAATATAATGAGTCCAGGGAATGAATTCTCAGCTCCTGTGGCACTTGTACTAGTTCGGTAAGGAAAAGGAATACTTTTTTGCATAATACATTCATTTTTGCAGTATGCTCTGAGCACAGAAAAACCTCATAATGTCACTCAGTCGATTATATGAACAGCAGCCGTTGTGTCCATGTGATGGAAAAAGCCAGGAAATAGGTTTCTTAGCATTGCTGTAATACATAAATATGATTGTTGGTGGCTGATGCCCTCCTGCTGGGTGCTTCATGCTACATCATATGCATGTCATGTTACGTTAGACTGGACACAAAGAACAGCCAGGGAAAAGGAAAAGAGCAATGCTTTATCCACAGGGGAAGCTATAAACACAGATTTTATAGGCGAAAACTGACTCCCCAAGACTTGCTTCTTCCACAATGCCTGAAGTAGGGATGTAGTAAATAAATAAATACATAATAAAATAATATTAATAATTAATATACAGAAGGGGGGAAACGTAGTTTATTTTGGACATCCATATGTGCTCAGGCCTAACCTGAATAACCATGTCCTAGTAGGGCTGCACCCTACGGTTGCATCCTATCTAACATTGAGTTTAAAATCTTTAGGCAAGGCACCCTTGGTTTGAAGTGTCAAAAGAGTCCCATGTTCAAAAGCAATTTAGGCCTGGATCTTCAAAGGTGTTCCGGCACTTGGGAGTTCAATGGGAGTTAGACGCCTAAATACGTTTGAGGATCTGGGCCTTAGGAAACTAGGTCCCATTGAAAGTCAATGCTATTTAGACGCCTATGTGCCTATGTCACTTTTGAGAATGGATCTTAGGGTCACAGGCACCAAATTTCCTTGGTGCTGGTGGGTGCTCGCGCCCCCCAGCCCCGACTCCACCCCCTCCCTGCCCCATTGGACTCCTCCCCAAATCCCGGCCCCAGCCCTGCCTCTTCCCGAGACCGCCGCATTCCTCCTCCTCCTCCCCCCCCCAGCACTTGCCAAGCGAAACAGCTGTTTCAGGGGAGAAGAAGGAAGCAGCGGCGCGCTCAGGGGAGGAGGCGAAGGCAGAGGTGAGCTGGGGCGGGGGTGGGGCGGGGAGCTGCCGGTGGGTGCAGGCACCCACCAATTTTTCCCCGTGGGTGCTCCAGCCCCAGAGCACCCACAGAGTTGGCTCCTATGCTTAGGGAATGTCTACACTGGAGCTGGAGGTGTAATTTTTCAGCCTTCATAGACATACCTGTGCTAGCTCTGATGGAGCTGGTGTGCAAAAAAATAGACGTCTAGCCACAGTGGCATGAGTGGTGGGAGGGGTTAGCTATTCTAATATGTACATAGGTTCTCAGACGGGATCATACTCAGGGCAGCTAGCCCATCTCTCCACTTGCACCACCACCACCACCATTTTTAGCATGTTAGCTTGATCATAGCTAACTTGTGTATGTCTATTTGAGCTGGAAATTATATCTTCCAGCTCCTGTACAGACATACCATTAGGCTTCTAGGTCACTTAGGGTTATCTCTGTAAATGGATGTAGGTGCCTAAATGCCATTTTAGGTGCACAGGTGTGAAATTTAGATCCTCAAAACCCCTACTTGGCTGCCACCTAACTCTGTAGGCACCTATGTTTCCATTGGTAGAGTCCCCTGGGGCCCTAATTTCTGACGGTGGGCATGCACAAAGCCACCTAAGTCCTGACTCCCAAGCTGCTTGGCACCTAAGTCCCTGCTCTGATGACTATTTAAGAATTTAAAGGATCTAGCCGTTAGGTGCTTTTGAAATTTTTAGTCCCCCGGTTTTTCTATTTGTTCTGTAAGGCATGTAGCACTCGCCTGGGCACTGTAAACATAACTAATAAAAACAGTGCTGGATCTTCATAGTCCACCTGTCTTGTGGATTTTCTATCCTGCAGGGTGAATTCCATTGAACAACATCTCTGAGTTCCTGCAAAAAAGACCTTTGCTTCCTTTGGGACAAGAGGAATTTCAACAACAGTAATAATAATCTATTAAATGAATGGCATTGTTTTAGACATGAAGTGACATTTGATGGCATAACAAAATTTTAGTGCACTGTATAATGTATAGGGTATCCACATCTGTGTTGTTTTTCTTTCTGTCCCCACCTTGAACCCACCCCTTCTAGCTAAATAACCAGGGGTATTAATGAGTGTCATTTGCCTAGAGTGAAGGATCCAGACCACTGAATCTCCAGGTTAATATATTACATACTGTTACCAACCCCGTCCAGCATTGCTATTACAAACACCTTTTCCTCAGCCTTTTATTAAAGACATCTTTACATTCAGCCCCTTTGGTTTACTTATTTTGTGGTATAGACATTTATATCCTGACATTTATTTCTTTTTTAAATTGTGAAATGCTGATCACTTACCGATCATTGGAGACTCTATAAAACTCCATGCATTAGTCTGAGGGACATATGACTGAAGGACTCCAGCGGCACGACCAGCTTCATTCACCCCACCAAACACGTAGATCTTGCCACCACAAACAGTGGCAGCTGCAGAATGCACAGCCTTTGGCAGAGGAGCTATTGTCTCCCACTGATTGGTGATTGTGTCATACCTAAAACAAAAGCAAAAGGAATAAGTCCAGATAATACAGTGATGGATGTGTTGTAAATGCATGACAGATTGACAGATAAAACATACAGAGAGATAGGCAGCTAGGCAGACAGATAAAACAGACCTGAAAACATACCTTCTAACACCAAAGCAATCCAATTGTTTTGGTAGATAATGCCATTAATGCTGCTTTCTAACCTTTAAGAAGATAATGATAAAGGCACAGAGAAAACCAGATCTATTTCTTCATATGCCTCTCAAGCCTAATTATTGCTTGAGCTAAAGAAACTCAGGACACCTTTGTCAAGATGACTTCCACTAATTAATTTCTATTAATTGGAATACAGTAAGATTATTCTCGCAAATCATTGTGGTGATATCCAACAGCAACCAGAGGCAGGGAATTGTTAATATACTTGAATTGTTTAGCTTGTGAAGCTCATCTCATCATCAAACATAATACAACATGATAGCTCTTTTTACTCTAGTTAACTAGCCATTAATGCACATTTTGTGCATGTGTAAATTGCCTCCATTTAATTGCCACTGTATGTATCAAGCTACTACTACACTTCATTGCAGGATATTGCAAATGTTAATGGGGAGTTTGCTACTGGAATAAGATTTCCTCATTGCATCCATTTTTAACATGTCGCGCAACAGAAAAGAATATTCATTAGAGCACTAAATTAGTTTTAAGGTCATCAGTATCTGATTTAATTAAGCCATTGACCATAAGGATGTGCAGTTAATAAACAATGGATTAAGATTCATTTTAGACAACGTCCCAAGATCAGACATCTATTTTTTTAAATAATGTGGCAGTGATCCAAATAGCTCCAGTAAAATGAGCCTGGGAGACAGTGGAAAACAACATGGTTCAATATTTCCATGAAATGGCACATTCAGTCAAATAGTAGTTGCCTAAATGGTAGTAACTCGGAACAGTTGATGACAAACACACAAGCCTTCATCACCCATTTAGAGCTTTGGCTCCTGATCATAGGACGGATGCTTACAACATGCAAATACTCTAGATTCCTGGTCTTCAGAATCTCTTTCTGAAACTGATATATTTGTTCCTAGTGATATTCTCCCTTTGTGACACATCTCTCAGTCTGCCAGGGTATGTCTGCACAACATCAGGGAGTGAGCCTCCCAGCCCAAGCCCACAGACTTGTATTGGTCAGGCTTGCGTAAGAGCGCTAAAACCAGCTGTGTAGCGACTGTACTCTGACACTACAACTTGGGTGGCAGCTTAAACTCTCAGGCTGCGGTGACAGAGCGGGTTTGAGAGCCCAAGTTCCAGCCTGAGCTGGAACATCAGAGCACTGTCTGCGTGGCTATTTTTAATGCGCTAATGCAAGCCTCACCCACACAAGTCTGTGGACCCAGCCTGCTCCCAGAGGCAGTGTAGACATACCCACAATGTCCAAACGTGGAACCAAACAAGAGATAAAAGACAGGTAATAGTGCAAGGAGCATAAACTGACAGGAACTGATTTATTTTGCACTAGTAACATTTCAATAAAAATAACTGATCACTATTAATAAATTAATAAAAATGAAAAACCAAAATGGAGGTACATTTTAACCAACTAAAATGAGGGAATTTCCATATAATAAAGAGTACTGAGAAGTGCACTTTCTAAAGATTTTCAACTTAATGGCACAGAAAAAAACAGAATCATTAGGAGAAGAAACAGAAAAAATATCAAATAATATGGAGGCTGGAACATATGATGGGGCACAATCCTGTACTAGATCTAATTTTTAAAGTTTGGTGCCAAAAATAAGGTACTAACTCTGCATTTGACTACTAAAAGCATCACTTAAAAACTTACGATATAATTGCACAGTGATATAAACCTCACATTTGTATGCAATACTAATAGAATCACAGTACTGGAAGGGATCTTGAGAGGTCATCTAGGTCAGTCCCCTGCACTCATGGCAGGACTAAGTATCATCTAGACCATCCCTGACAGGTGTTTGTCTAACCTGCTCTTAAAAATCTCCAGTGACAGAGATTCCACATCCTCCCTAAGCAATTTATTCCAGTGCTTAAGCACCCTGACAGTTAGGAAGTTTTTCCTAATGTCCAACCTAAACTGCCTTTGGTGCAATTTAAGCCCATTGTTTCTTGTCCTATCTTCGGAGGTTAAGAAAAACAATTTTTCTCCCTCCTCCTTGTAACAAACTTTTAGGTATTTGGAAACTGTTATCATGTCCCCTCTCAGTCTTCTTTTCTCCAGACTAAACAAACTCAATTTTTTCAATCTTCCCTCATAGGTCATGTTTTCTAGACCTTCGCTCACTTCTGTTGCTCTTCTCTGGACTTTCTCCAATTAGTCCACATCTCTCCTGAAATGTGGCACCCAGAACTGGACACAATACTCCAGTTGAGGCCTAATCAACACGGAGTAGAGTGGAAGAATAATTTCTTGTGTCTTGCTTACAACACTCCTGTTAATACATCCATCCATCCATCCCAGAATAATGTTTGCTTTTTTTGCAACAGTTTTACACTCCTGACACATATTTAGCTTGTGATCCACTATGACCCCCAGGTCCCTTTCTGCAGTAATATTCATGGCAATATTCACTCTCATCCTAAAAAATAGATATGGACAAAATTGTGTAATAAAAATAGTTTGATACACTGCTGGTGGGATACATGTAGCTACCTCTTGTCCCCCAATAATTCTAGTATTGGTAATTGATCTGTTCCCATCCCTGATTTTATAATGAAAACAACTGATTAATCCTCTTTTTCTTCTTTGCCTTCATCTTGTCCTGGCAATCAGTGTCAGCAGGTCTTGTTCTTCATCTTCAAACATTCTTGTCAAGTGTCTTCCAAGCTGAAAACAACCCTATTCGTGTCCTTCTTAGCATCTTAACCACCTTCTTCTAGGTCTTGCTCATGGTCTTTGTCATGTGATTACTAGCTCTTGTACTCTTTGGCCAACATATCCCACATCTCGTCATCTCACATGACCCAGCCATTGCTGTATGCAGTGTTGTTTTAGCAGTGTCGGTCCCAAAATATTAGAGAGACAAGGTGGGTGGTGAGGTAATATCTTTTATTGGACTAACTTCTCTTGGTGAGAGAAACAAGCTTTCAAGCAACACCAAGCTCTTCCTCAGATCTGGGAAAGGTACTCAGAGTGTTGCAGCTAAATACAAGATCAAACAGACTGTTTAGCCTAAGTAGTTAGCACTTTATTCTAAGGGATCATATTCTAAGGGACCATTCAAAGTGAAATGGCCCATTATGACCCAGCCATTTCAGTGGATACTCCCTCAGCTTTTCTGTGTTGGGGGCTACCTGCATCATGGCTCATACCATTTCATTGTGTAGCCTATCAGCTCTTGTCTTACCCCAGTGCCCACCTGAGTATTCTCATTTTGTCAGCATGCAATAGTTGTTCCTTTCTCTTCCTCGCTGACCAACATTCTGACCCATAGCATCTGTTTGTGCGATAACATATCTTTAGAAAGATATGCAGTCTTGATTTAAAGGCTTCAAGTGATAGAGAATCCACCATGTCCTTAGGTAACTCGTCCCATGGTTAATTACCATCACTGTAAAAGTATGTGCCTTATTTCTCTAGTCTCAATTTCTCTAGCTTCAGCTTCCAACCATTGGATCTCATGCCTTTTTCCGCTAGATAAAAGAGCTGTCTACTATCAAATATCTCTTGTCCAGGTAGCACAGACACTTGTGGAACATAATCATGTCACCTCTTAACCTTCCTTTTGATAAGCTCAGTAGTTTGAGCTTCTTAAGTGTCTCTCTGGCATGTTTTCCAAACACCAGATCATTCTGGTTTAACTTCAGTCAACTCCTAAAGTGTCCACACAAGGATTTACACTGAATTAACTACATTGGTTTAAAAACAGAATAAAGCTAAATGAATGCAACTTTCTTGTGCAGAGAAGAATCACAACCACCTTATCCCTTGGCTTTCTGCTCTTTTCTATTTACATTCTTCCTTTCATTCTTGTTATCTCCACCTTTAACTTTAACTGCCACTTTTACAATAGTGGTGACTATTTTCTGACACTCTATTCAACTGCTTACAGCCAAGAGAATTAACCTAAAAAATATCCATCTTGATCTCTTTGCTTGAATCAGACCTCTCATTCGAGTCTGCTGTTTACAATAGTAAATTAAGACTTAATTTACTGGATCCCATCCACCCAAAGGTTTCCCTCTGCAAAATTGCTCACAGTACTTATGGCTCTCTACTATGCCAATGCTAGCTCCTGCTTTCCTGTTTCCAAGCCTGTCCACACCATTATCTGGTGGTGGGCCTACCCAAACACTGTGGCTCTATTGGCCTCATCCCAGTTTATGGACTAGACCTGCAAAATAAAAATAACCCTTCTTGTTTTGAAAATTCTGCATTCCCCAGTTTTCCCTCGTAGGACTGATCTTTCTCTCACCTCACTCATCTCATTTAGCACGTGCTTTCTTTCTCTTCCTTTTCCCACAATCTCAGCATTAATGGCAAGACAGGCTTTTACTCTGCAACTTCTGTCCTTTGGAGCAGCTCTCTGCCTTATGAACTCTCCAACTCTTTTCATACCTTATCTGAAAACACGTTTTCCCCCCTTTTCCTCGGCCTCTTAATTTCTCTCCTTCTAAAGTTAAACAGCCTTATGACTGAATGCTTTAATTTATTCACATTATAAAGTCTTTATGTTATCATTATCAATAGTTTATAGACCACCAACCCTTCACTATCTTATACATTATTTAACTTTGGAATACAATTTTCAGGAAGGATGCTATACAAAATAGAGCTTCATTGTGTACTATCGATCTGCACTCCAGACGGCTCACATGATGTTTAAAATCATATTAATGGTTTTGCTTTTTCATTTCCTTCTGACTGTTCTGAAGATCTTAATGAACTATTCTTGGACAAGGTTCTAGATATAATTTTGTTAAGACATCAATATAACACTGGGTTCTGAAACAGTGTGTAAAGTGACAATTACAGATTATTTTTATATTTAATTTTTTAAATTGTATTCCATGTGCACATATAAATTGAAGTAGTCAGCCAATTTTAGATAAATCTAGAGGCCCTGTATCAGAACAACATGCTTCATCATTCAACACCCTTCAGACAGATAATTACTATGAAGTATCCAAATCCATAAACATTTAGCCATATATATAGTCAGCATATACAGCCTTTTCAGCTCTCACATATTAGGAAGCCCCATCCATTATCCAGAAACCCAGTTCATAGATCCTCTTCATTCCTCCATCCGTTATTTATATACAAGCTACAGAATACTCCAGGGGGGATTCTGCGGGACCGTGCACCGGCAGAAAACGCTCATTCCCGCCCCGCAGAATTCCTGTACTTCCTTGGAGAAAATGGCAGGAAAGCCACATATGTGTGTGTGGGGGGATGACCATGGATGCAGTTTTTTGGGGGCGACTACCCCCCCCAGCAGAGGTGAGGCATGGGGGGGCAAACAGGGTTACGCGCCACTGACCCCCCTCATTTCTGCAAGCGCAGAGCTGCCCAGCTGAAGGAAAGAGGCAATGGGGAGGAAGGGGTGGTGGTGGAATAGGGCAGGGGGAAGGGAATGTGGGAGTGAGGGGAGGGGAATGGAGAATAGGGGACAGGGAAATCACGGGGAAGCGGGAGTCTGGCACGCGGTGTCCCCTTGGCAGCAGCTGGGGCTCCCCTGATAAGCAGGCCCATTGAACGCTCACCCTAAGAAGCCCTACCCCCCTACATCTAGACCCCCCCCAACAAGTCCCTGCCCTCACCCAGGCCCCGCCCTCGCTGAGCCCCAACCACCTTCACCTGGATCCCCTGCAGTGTCCCATTGCCCCTGCACCCGAAAACCCCCAACGAGCTCCTGTGCATCCAGATCTCCTACTGGCAGGGGTGAAAGTAAGTCGATTGACTTACCGGTATGCTGGGGCCAGCTCTGGCCCCCGGAAGGGGCAGGGCTGAGGGGGTCAGAGCCAGCCCCAGCCCACCCTGTAAGGTAAGTGCACCCCCTTCTCCGCCCCCCTCCCCCACTGGGGTAGCAGCAGCAGCCCAGGGCTCCTGGGGCTATTTAAAGGGACCGGGGTTCCACTGCTTCTACTGCCCCGGTCCTGTAATTAGCTGCCGGAGCCCTGGGGAAGTGGCGAGGCTCCAGCGGCTATTTAAAGGACTGGGGCGGCAGAGGCAGCTGGAGCCCTGGCCCTTTAAATAGGTCCTGGAGCCCCCACTACCCCAGGGCTCTGGGGGCTATTTAAGGGGCCTGCGGCTCCCCTGCTTCTACCACCCCAGTCCTTTAAATAGCCCCCGGAGCCCTGGAGTAGCGGCAGCGGGGCTCCGGTGGCTATTTAAAGGGTCGGGGCAGTAGAAGCAGGGGAGCCCCAGGCCCTTTAAACAGCCGCTGGAGCCCTGCAGCTGCTACCCCAGGGCTTCAGCAGTGGGGCTCTGGAGGCAATTTAAAGGGCCTGGGACTCCAGCCACTGCTGGGAGCCCCAGGCCCTTTAAATTGGCTCCTGGGGAAGCCGGGCTGCCCCAGTACAGTGCACCGGCTCTTGCCGGTACGCTGTATCGGGGCGTACCAGCTTACTTTCACCTCTGCCCACTGGGCTGCCCGGACCCAGATTGCCCTACACAGAAACCTCTCACCCCACACCTGGATCCCCCCACACTAAGCCCCTCCACACTTGGATCCTGGTGGGCTGGGCCTGCCTGTCTACACCTGGTGCAGAGGGGCTCGTCCCTTGTGCTGTGTCAAGGTCAAGTGCAGCCTCACAGCCGAGTCCCTGTACTGGGGGAGGTTGGGGCTTCAGGGTGCTCTCCCACCTCAATGCAGCCAGTGGTCTGTGCTACCCACTGCCATGCAGGAGCCCCAGTTATTTATTGACAAATAAAATTTGCAGAATTTTAAAATATTGTGCACATAATCTTTAATATTTTGGCACAGAATTTCCTCACGAATAACAGAAGCAGACAGGTTGGTGTGAAAATCTCTCACCTAAACATCTAGGGACTTATTTCCTGTTACAGTCAAAATTGCCAGAGGGGCTCGACTGAGAACTGTAGAGTCATTGCTATTTCCTTAAAACCCTTCTTCCAAAAACATAGCTCAACAATCCAATCCCACAGAAGATGAGTCTATGTGCTTAAAACATCCATTTCACAGAGTGAGTTTATGATTCTGCTCAGCTGGTATGTACAAATTATTTCAATAAATTAATAAATTATAATACATTACACATTCTGTTTATTTATATATCTATTTAGGTTTTAAGAAGGTTGCCCATCATAGTGGCACCTGCTTGGCTCTTTAAAGACATATTAGAAAACAAAGGATGAAATCTTGAACCCATTGAAGTCAATAACAAAGCTCCCATTTACTTCAGTGGTGCCAGGATTTCACCCAACGGCCAAGACCCCATAGAGATTACAGTTTAAATAAAGTACAGACAAAGGAGCAGGGAAGGGATGATTCCATAACTCACCCTATGGAGTCCAAAGAAAATTGCTCCTAACTGCATTAGTGCTTTCTGGATAGCACAAAAGACATTTAGCAAATGACCATCCATATGCAATCCCCATACATGAATTATACACAGTGCAGGTAGCAGCACCTGTACGTAAGGATGCAGGACAGGTTCCATAAGACCCTGAAATCAGTTGATTATAATTTAACCAAACTTTAATAATTTGAGATGAGATTTTCCATGCTGGATGTTTGCCTTAAACTGGAATTTTCTGAAAATTTCGGTAAAACAATTCAGCCATTTCTCAGAGTGATATTAAGGAAACTAAGATGTTATGTTCATGTTAAAAAATTCTCAGAAACATTTTACTGAACTTCTCTACTGCCGTCTTGCTTTGGAGTAGGGACTTGAAATTTGGCAGGGGCAGGGGTCACCTGGGTGTCTGGGAGGTGCCTTTTGCCATTCCCATGAAAATCTGCCCAAATTTGATGAAGTTATGATCACCTGTGGAAAAAAATAGTATTTGCTCATGTAATTAAAGGCTGTATTGTTGCCCCTTTTAAATCCAAGCGGCTAGGCAAAGTTTGGGAGTCTGGGGATGTTCAGGTTGGAAGCAGAAATTGGCGATAGTCAGTTACCTCTTTGATGCAGTTTTGTTTGTTTACCAAGAATGTACAAAGCCCTGTCTCAGAATGCTGAGGGAACAGGACCGGCTCTAGGCACCAGCAAAGCAAGCACGTGCGTGGGGCGGCACAATCCCAGGGGCGGCATTCCGGCCATCCTTTTTATTTTATTTTTTTTGCTTGAGCAGTTGCGCTCTCGGAGCTTGGGGCGGCAAATGTTTTGCTTGGGGCGGCAAAAAACCTACAGCCAGCCCTGGAGGGAACCAAGAGCAGTTTCTTAGTTTACAGGCCCCAAAATCCCTTTACCCAATATATACCAGATCCAAAAGCTTTCTCTCTAGTTTTTCCAGGGTCACACTGTGCTCGCAGGCACTGTTTACTTACTGCTTGGCTTTCTTGCTTTATTTTCCTCTTGCAGTCTTGTCTGTTCCCACCTTTTCTCTGTGTGAGTGTTTTTCTCAGAGTCTCACTCACCCCACACCCCTGGTCACAATATCCAGCCTCTGCCTCCACGGTGTTATTTTCCGGGAAGACTCTATTAGGCTTTGTTTTAGGTGTGGCCTCTTAACTATCTTAAATGGAGGCATCAGCTTGAACAAGGTTTTTTTAACTCAACCCGTAACATGGTTTCACCCAGCTTACAACACTATCATAATGTATACTCACAAAGAGGCTGACTAAAAACTGCACAATCTTAATTCTGGAACTTCCTAACTTTTGAGTACTTGACTTTGCAACTTCAACATTCTTATAATGCAGTGTTTTGTACGTAATACTATCTAGTCTGGGTAATAAATGATCTAAAGGCATAGATGGTCTCCTGAGACTGTATTTCTGTGCCCCATCCAAAGCAAACTTGACACATTCAAAGAGCAATGTCCAATCCACACTATAGTGGAAAATGTAATCTCTCCATTAGTGCAGGTCATAACCACACCCACCCACACACAAGGAAGGAACTGGGAAGTTCCGAGTTGGGTTTTAATTGTGCATGTGACATCAGAAAATTGAGCAATTAAATTAACATTATTCTGAACATTAATGATTCTCCTGAAAGAGATGACCCAGATTCAAAATGCCTCATTGCTCATAAGACTTGGAACAATTATTCCATCTGCCTTCAATTTTCTGAGTACCTGCTAAAATTAGGATGTTGGGGCAATTGGGAGATGTTTCAGTTTGAATAATGTCAGTCTGTGGATTGCAGTTTTTAAGGTGAACTTTTTCTCTCCTCACTTTTCTACTGTTAAAAGCCCAGAATGTCAATTCCAAAACCAAATGCATAACACACACCCACACAAATGATTTAAGCAATGAAACTAACACACTCTTTAATCCCTCTCCTTCGCTTTAATTTTTAAAAACTTCTGATCTCCCAGCATAACCCAAAAGGGACACACAATCTGGGCATGCACTCTGTTCTACTGTTGCTTCTCATAAGTCACTTTTATCGATAATAGCACATTAATTATATTTGCAAATTTAACAAATCCCCATCACAAGGGCTTACCTACCCCTGCAGAAATGATATCATAGAATATCAGGGTTGGAAGGGACCTTAGGAGGTCATCTAGTTCAACCCCCTGCTCAAAGCAGGACCAATCCCCAATTTTTGCCTCAGATCCCTAAATGGCCCCCTCAAGGATTGAACTCACAACGCTGGGTTTAAGCAGGCCAATGCTCAAACCACTGAGCTACGCCCCCCCCCATAATATGGAGAAACCCTGCTATTCTACTGGATAAGCATGCATAACAGGCCTACACTAGCCTTCCTTTTTTTAAACTGTAAATATTCTGGCATGCTCAGTTTAAGGGTTGTTGGGACCTGAGCCACAAAACCTTTCATCAAAACGTGTGTGTCCCTGTGAGACCACAATGGTGTCAGGTTAAGGTCATTCTTACAGTGCTGCCAACCCCAAGAGTTCCAAATCATGATAACTGCCTTAAAATCATGAGATAAAAAAATACATTAGGGGTTCTCTTATTAGCCTTCTGGCTTCTGAGCCATTAGGGTGCATGTTGTCAAGCTTTTCTCCACAAGGGCTAGAAATTCAGTGGAGCTATGACATGTGCTCCTCACCTTTAAAATGTAAGCTCAGATTCTAATGCAATCATATGACTCTGGGAGCTGGGGATTTAAGAAAAATACCAAATATGATGAGACGTGTGATAACAATCCCAAGAGTCATAAGACTTATTCTGGGGGCTGGGGGCTGTTCTTGAGGGACAGGGGGTCTGGGGAATCATAGAATTGTAGAACTGGAAGGGACCTCGAGAGGTCATCTAGTCCAGTCCCCAGCACTTGTGGCAGGACTAACTATTAGTAATACTATTAGTATTAGGAAGGACCGGCTTTGCCTAATTCTCAGCCTACACAGTCCCTGGTTTTGGAAATACAAACTGTTCCTTTTTTTGTTGATGGTCTGCTTAAGAGAGAACATGAGAATCAGAGCGGAGAAAGGAACAGGCTGGGCAAAAGGACATACTCTAATCAAAACTAAATACAGGCTATTAGTGCCCACAGGACACCTGCTTGCATCAGTGTCATTCCTCTTTATCTAAAAGAGGATTTAAAAAAGAAACAAATGCCTACACTTCCCTTGTGAAAAAAGCATGACTTTAAATTATAGGAGAAGACGTTTGGGAATTTGAAGAAATTTTGCAAACCCATGAAACAGTTCTAGTCCCCCTGGGCCCACTCATCATCAGCTTGGAGTACACAGCATGCACAATGATAGCAAAATCCATTTACTCTTCACTATTTATGCTGCTTGTTTACTTCCTGTGTTCTGTAATTCACTGAGAGAATCAACAAAGTCAGTTTTATTTTTGTTCATTTCACCTCTGCAATGATGGGATTGCAAACACTGCACGGAAAGGTTGACTCGCAGACATGCGAAGTGTCACAGTAGTTGATCATGCAATTACAGCATGATCCTACAGTACAAAGAGGTAGGTTTAAGGTTGCAGAGGCATTTCTTATTACATTATAGGCGGGGCTGCTTATAGCCCCACCTATTATTAAGGTTGCCTGACACTTCCCGTACTAAGACCTTTCTTCAGCTTCAACTTTACCGGACATTAACCATTTGGGCTGAATTTTTCTATGCTGGGTGTCTGCCTCATGCTGATTTTTTGAGTGTGGAAAATTCTAGACAAAATGGTTCAGTCTTTTCTGAGAATGCAGCGAGAGAGAAATACTCCGTTTTGCCCATGTTAAAAAATTGTGGCAGGCTTTTTTCGGACCTGCCAGTATATTGAAAAAACAGTTATTTGCATAGCTCTAATCATAATGCATATACAAAAGGAGGACAAATGAAAATTGCACAGGCACCCGTAATGCTAGGATTTCCTAATGTTTGCATGCTTGACTTTGCAACCTTAATAATTTTCTTTTAATGCAGTTTTTTATATGCAATATTTATACATTATTATATATAATTACATAAAGGAAACTATGTTAAAAGAGCATTAAGTTTACAAAGTCAAGCATTCAAAAGTTAAATGAAAAATCTGGTTCCGACCATGCTCTATTCAGCACATCTCAATACGGATTGAAAAATTTCCCCATGTAATAGATGCCTGTATGAGATGAATTTGGTATGTCTCAGCTCCAGTTCCCACAACACAAGCTACTATGTATTTGTTTTAATACAATTTTTTCCACTGGAACTTTTAAAAAAAGTTTTTTTCTATTTTTGTTATCTTCTGTAAAATCTTGTTTTGACCAAATCAAAATTTTTGAGCTAATTTGAGTCAACAGTGCGCTTTTACATCACATGTCAAATAATTTCTTTAGGAGGAGAACCTTACCTTTCCACATGATCAACATTGCCTGCCACACCAACGCCTCCAATGGTATAAATTTTCCCATCGTACACCAGGCTGTTGTGCCGACACCTTGGGACTGTCATTCGGGATACGAGATTCCAGTTATCAAGTAAGGACATGTAACACCAGACATCAGAGAGTGTGACACCAGACTCCATGCCACCTGCCAACGAGACATGGGTGAGAAAAGGAGAGAATTAAGTGAGAACTTGGATGCAGGTAGTCCACTGTATGTTGCAATCAAAGCCAGTTACCAAGTAAAAGCTCTTCTAATGACATTTGAGTAATTAAAATAAATCACCCTCAATAGGGAGCATCTGTTTCTATGAAGCAGATCGGTGTCATTTATTCGTGCGTTTCAAAGGTTTGTTTTTTTAAGATGACATGAGGATATCAAGATGTCAGACTAAGAAGGACATGTGCGTAAAGGAATATACACATCCAACATCCATAAATAACCTCCAATCTTCCAATTACCACACACTTGCAAGAAGGTGTCATGTGGCAGAGACTGACTGGCTTGCTATTCACTGTCCACTCTGAAATCCAGAATGCTTAATTCAGTTATTAAGTGACAAAGAATAGAAACAACATGTTTTGTACACATATAAAGTAGAATTAGGGGATTTTAAGGTTTAACTCCTAATTTTCAGGCATCACTTCCATGATTAGTTGGCTTTTCTATTACAGTGCAGAGCCAGTGTTATAGGCACTGCCAAAGAGTTTAAAATGATCAAGCAGTATACTAATAATACTGGATATTTCTGTAGCTCTTTCTAACTGAAGGTCTCAAAGCGTTTCACTTCCCAACACCCCATAAAGTGGGTAAGTATTATTATTCTTGTTTTACGGAATAGGAAACTGAGGTACAGAAAGGCAAAGTGATTTATCTAAGACCACATCAGGAGTCAGTGATTGAGCCTGGAACAGAACCCAGAGTCTCAGTTCTATGCCTTAATGACAAAACCAGGCTTCTTCCTCAGTAATGCTTTACCAAAGGATATTTCACTAAACCTCCTGTGTTATCCACTGTGGAACACAGCAGTTTCAGGTGTTTTTATTTTATTTTACTTTTATATTTGCTTTTTTTCACATCTGAGCAAAGCAAAAACCTAGTGGTACTCAGCAAGTTTTGCACTGAAACCATGTGAGGCTCCTGACTTTTACATAGTTTCCACCCCGTACCATAAACTGGCCCAGGTTCACAAGAAAGGGATCTAATAAACTTTGGGGGGTTGGGTTTCATTATTAACCTTTTGCACAACTCTAGTTATTACACAGTCTGCAATGTGGATTCCTAATAGGATTCCTAATAGAAACTAGGTTAACAAAATGGCCAGGACTGCACAAAGACCTCCACTGGGGAACTTAACACTGGTAGGAAAACAAAGAGATTTGTCTCAATTGATAGCAATAATTTTTATTCAGCTCCTGGGGTTTCTAACATCTCTCTAGTCAGCATAAGGAGAAGTGATTGGGGAATTCAAAACCAGGCAAACCACTCCTTGCCTTAGATTCTTTCTATTCTCAAAAAAAAAAAGAAAAAAAAAGGAGTAGTTGTGGCACCTTAGAGACTAACAAATTTATTCGAGCATAAGCTTTCGTGAGCTACAGCTCACTTCATCGGATGCATTCAGTGGATGCATCCGATGAAGTGAGCTGTAGCTCACGAAAGCTTATGCTCGAATAAATTTGTTAGTCTCTAAGGTGCCACAAGTCCTCCTTTTCTTTTTGCGGATACAGACTAACACGGCTGCTACTCTGAAACCTTTCTATTCTCAGACATAATCAAACTTACACTCAGGGACCACTAGGGGGATCCTTACAACTACCTACTGGAGGTTGCTTTTTTCCCCAATCCAAGGAAATGTACTATATGATTTAATACAAACAGACACCTTTATACTTCAAGCACAAATTGTAGTCGGCAACTCTTTTAGATAAACCCTTTTCAGGAGTGTGGCTTCAGGAGCACTGAACCTAACAAGATTATAGGGCTACAGTCTACTATCAAAAGAGAGATTTCAACAACACTCTTGTAAACAAACATTTTAAGTGTAGGTCACATATTCAGCAGCTCAGTCAATCTTGAATGCAGCAACCCACCATTTAGACTCAACTTCAGCCACTGTTTTAAACTATGTTACTACAGCCTGGAAACCTCTTTCACAGGTTTGATGGTTGTCGAACCTATTCTCTATATAACTGCAAAATGTGCTGTTGACTGCTCTGGGACGAAACTGGAGCTGAAGTGAAATGGAGAGTGATAAAAGCATATTTGTTTGTTTTTCCCTTTCCCCCAGGGGTGGTTGAATAAAACTGGCAACTGTTCCTCCCTGCTTATACTGTACAGTACAGTTTGGGAGGACCCAGTGCTTTTCTGCTCCCAATGTGTATGCTGCTTACCTGAAAGATAGATGTTGTCTCCAGCGCTGACTACGCTGAAAAACTCCCGATCATAGAAAGGCAGGCTGGCCAATGGGTACCATTTATTGTTTTGAGGATTTAAGCAAGTGACTGCCGTTAAAGCTCGTTGGTTCATGCCAATCATCTGACGACCTCCCACTAAGACTATTACCTCGGCCACACCTAGGATACAATTAACCAAAATACATTCTAAGAAAGAGTCATCTCTCACTGGGGAGGTAACCTATCTAAAAGCACTTTGCAGTCAATCCATTTCTCTATCCCCATTAAAAATACACTTAGAAAAACAAGTCTTTTTTTGGTCTCCAATAATCTGCAGCTAGCCTATCACTTATAATTTGGTTTCTTCAATATTGTTGCCGCTGATTAAAGGCTCACCTATGAAAAACTTTGTAGGCTGTACGACAGAACAGGAGTGGGGTAGGGAGAAGGTGAAGAGGACATGGTAATAATGGTGAGTGAGGAGATACAATTTAAACATAGTAGGATTTAATAAGGAGGGTTGGTACCAGTCATTGTATTTGGATACAATCCCACCCCCACATAATAGGGAAAGATAATATAAAGGCCTCTATATGAAAAGATGGGCTTCAATGAGATCAGGATTTGCTCTTAAGCATGTAAACTGCCATCTGGCTTTCTCCTTGATTAATGTAAGCTCACACCATAGACTGATGTATTGAAAACTTTTAGGCTTTATCCCTCTTGGCTGCATTTCTTCAACATTTAAGTTTGTTTCCCATCCACTCCTTCAAAGAGGCCCTTTTTCAAAATACTCTTGTGTGCTTATGTGACACTGACAGACCCTGGCCCTCAGTGGGCGGGATCGAACCTGGGACCTTTGGAGCTTAGTGCATGATCCTTTACCACATGAGCTAAAAGCCAACTGGCTCTTAGCTAAGGCTGTAGAGCAGACTCATAATCTCTTGTTCTAAGTGGTCTCGGTGCCCCTAGGTGGGACAGAACACCACACCCAGAAAGTGTGTGGGTTACACTTATCCCAAACAAACTTCGCCGTTTTAGACCTCATTATTGTTAATTATTATTGTTATATGTGCAATATGGTTGTGCCCAGGAGCCTCAGTCCTGGATCAGGGCTCCATTTTGCTAGGTGCTGTACAAACACATAGCGAAGAGGCAGTCCATTCCTTGAAGAGCTTCTTGATTTAGATTTACATGCACAGCTGGAGATTTCCAAAACCTTTAATCTTAGGTGTATAGTGAGCCAAATTCCCTGCTAGTGTGAATGGGTGACACACCACCATAGTTACTAGGGCCCATATACTGAGGTTTTAACGCACAGTTTACTTAGTGCCTGGACTGAGGTAAATCTGAGCAAGACTCAGGATCTGCCCATATCCCAGATTCCTATGGTACCTCACATTTTAACTGCTTGACACCCGCTGGCCTGAAACACTCACTGTCAAGTGCTTGAGATATTTTGGATTTAGTGCTCAATGTAACAGCAGAAACAGCATGGCCTGTTGCAAAGTACTATTCACTCAAAATATTGGATTGTTGTCCTCTGTCATCTGGATTTTTTATTTTTTATATTTAAGTGTTCTTAAAAAAAGTTTACTCTCTTAGGCCTGGTCTACACTGGGGGGGGGGGGGGGGGGGGGGAGGGGGAAGGGTGTGTGTGATCGATCTAAGTTACGCAACTTCAGCTACATGACTAATGTAGCTGAAGTCACCATACTTAGATCTACTTACCGCGGTGTCTTCACTGCGGTAAGTTGAAGGTTGACACTCCCCTGTTGATTCCACCTGTGCCTCTCACTCCGGTGGAGTCCCGGAATCGACAGGAGAGTGCTCGGTGGTTGATTTATCGCATCTAGACTAGAGGCGATAAATCGACCCCCAATGGATCGATCACTGCCCATCGATCCAGCGGGTAATGCAGACAACCCCTTATTAAGCTACAAACCTAAAATACTACACAGTTTTAAACAAATATTTCTTAGTAACGAGAGATCATTATTTTTAGTACATACCAGAAAATGTAATCTGATGTGCTAATGTGATGTGCTAATGTGATGTGATGATAATAAATGACCTTGAGAGGGCATCTCACACACTGCAGCAGACCCACAAAGAGTGTTTGGAGATCCTTTGTGCATCCATAAAAGTAGACAATATGCAAAATAACATGGTTCTATATAATTAGACTCTGAACTAAAAAAATATAATCATTCTCCCTTATCCCAAAAGAATTACTTTCCCCTCATCAACAAGCTTCTGTAAAAGGTTTGCATTACATCTATAATTTTATATACAAAGATAAAATAAGCACTTTTCAAAAATCTTCAAACATCAGACCATTAGCCATCTTCAGCGAAAGACTTTTTAGTGTGGATTGTTATTGAAAGTTGTCTGTGTTTCCTCCTTCTGAAAAGTGCTTTGATTGGGCAGTCTCCACAAGCTGCAAATGATGAGGCTTGATATACAGTACATATACCATACTGGCTTCAATAGCCACGTACATCAGGAAATCTGCTTAGCCTCGTCATGGTACTGGCTCGGAAGAAGCACCAAGCATAACACATAGGAAAGTTTCACGTATTTCTTCCACATCTGATTCTTATTTGTTGCAGTTGTCTGATACATACTATTTGTACTAACTTTCAGAGTAACAAGTATTTAGACATTTTCTAACACTACCTTGGTACAGATTGATTTATTACACTGGAGACTTGCTTCTTCTTTATTTTTGCTAGACAAAAACCACATGTATGCCCCACGTGGAAAGCTTCTTGAAACAACACTTTCTCCATAAATTGTGTGTGTGTGTGTGTGTGTGTGTGTATGTTTTAAACATAATATATGTTGTGTGATCCTTTTAATTTGAATGCAACAAACAGCCTGATCTGATATTTTAAGACTTGTGGTATTGAAATAAGAATACATCTACATAATTCTGTGAAAGTGAAAACTGCTTTACAATAATTAATCAACTGATCCTCACAATACCCTGAGAGGAAGGTAAGAAAATATTGTTGTCCTGGAGAAACTGAGGCAGAGAAGACAAGGACCACATTTTTAGAAGCGTTGTCCAGTTGTGGGTGCCCAACTTTAAATACTTACAGCCTTATTTTCACTCTGGCACCCAGAGCTGCCACTGAAGTTAATCATTCCTGAAAATCAGACCACGCATTTAGGTGCCTAAATATGGATTCAGGTGCTTAGCTTTAGGCACCCTACTTTGATCATTTCGGTGCAGGTGTCTACAAAGCTGGGCTTCCCAAAAATAGAGTAATCCAAAAGAGGGGAAGCTTTTTGGACCTTAGGTGACTTGCCTAAATGCCACAGAAGAAGGGTGATCATATTTCTCGAAGAGAAAATGGGACACTGCGAGTGGCTGGTCTGAGACCTACACCTCCCCGCTAGCCCCCTGCCTGCAGGGCTGGCCCGAGCTGCTTGCCTGAGTCCCCCTCTTGTGCAGGGGAAGGCAGGGCTCCGGCGAGCAATGATGCACATACTAGATAGGGTGATCATAGTTCCCGAAGGCTGGGGCTGGCAGATCGCGGCTTGCCTGAGCCCTGCCTTCCCCGCTGCATGAGGCTGGAGTTGGCGTCGCTGTTCGCCCGAGCCTTGCCTGTCCCCAGCAGAAGCCCTGCCCCCCCTCCCCTGCACAGGGCTGGCATTGCCACTCGCCCCCCGCCCACGTTCCTCTGCACCCCACTTTTTTGACAAAAGTGGGCATTTGTCCTGTTTGCTGTCGCCAGCTTGATCCGTTTGGCAAGAGCAAATGGGACAAATGCCCTCTTTTGCCAACAAAGTCGGGATGGCCGGTACAGGGCTTAAAAAAGGGACTGTCTCAGCCAAAACGGGATGTCTGGTCACCCTACACAGAAGGAGACAGAATCGGAACTTGGATTAGCACTCTGGACTCCCTGGCTCCCAAACCTGTGCTAGTGAAATGTGGTGAAAGGAAGAGGAACAACACTTACTCGTCCCTTCCTATGCAAACTACAGACAGTCTGAACCATTCAATCTTGGACTGCAGGCAATGTCAGATCAGAGAGCTTTTTCTCTGAAGCTAGCTTTGCTTTACCTGCTGATAGCCTGGGCCGGGTTCTTGGTGTCTGCATCTCTTGTCGGGCATGTGGGAGCATGTGATAACGTTTTGCTTCGTTCACTAGATCCCGGCAGGCCTCTGAAGACTTTATCAACTCCTCATTGTCAACAATGTTTAGCAGATAACTGGGATGGATGAAGGGGAGGCGGACCACTGCCAGCAACTCCGCAGCATACTGGAGAAAGAACACATGGCAGCCTTAGTGCTTGATTTCAACCATTCTGCGTTTCCTCCTCCCCCATCACAAACACTTCCCCTTATTACCCACCTTAGGAATATATTATACTTTGAGCTGCCCTTAGTATCTGAGTGTTACTGTACACAGTCCTGATTTTCATGGATCCAGCATACACTCCCCAAACCTTCATTATTGTCAGGTAGCACAAAGACAACACATCTCTTAGCTGCTCCACTCTGAAGGTTTTTTTGGGGGGGGAGGTCCCATATGGAGACAAAAACAATCTTCAAAAGCTGACAATTCTTGTATACAGAGATTTTATTGTAAAAGCAGATTCTGAACTTATGCTCAATATGACACCTGATGCACAGGAGACAGGCATTAATCTTCCTAGCTTCTGGAATTCACCTTGAAATTTAAGACTGGTTGCTACATTGAAAACAAATGGCTTTTCTAGCATTTTGTGTGAAACAAAAGCAGATGGGCAGCTTGGGTTTGAATAGCCTCTATGGTGGAGACTGAAAAACACTATCCAATTTGTTAACTATCTTTTAACTAGTAGGATTTATTTGTTGGAGAAACAAATCACGTCCTTCAAAGTTTTCCTAGAAACCAGATTCCTGCGGATGCGACGCAAATACTGACACTAGACCCCATCTTCTATACAAATAAAATAAACCTTGTAGTCCAAAGGACATTGGAAGAAATGAAGCTGTCTGTCACTGGTTATTGCTTAAAGGAAAACAAAACCACAGAAGAGAAAATTGCAAGTGATAAATGAAGAGTCCATTCACTGAGAACTGATTTTAAATCACTGTTTATCTTACAGCATATCACAGAATACTTCACAGTGAGAGATAGAAGAGTTGGAGAATGCATTTATGGAGCTGGGTATAGGGAACATATCAGGACAATAAGAACTAACTATGGCTGCATATTTAGAAGAGGACAGTAAAAGAAAGGTGACTATTAAAAGCAGAAAAGATGATTGTTACTAGTAAACATTTATATTATTGGAGCACCCAAAGGCCCCAATTGGGATTGGGGCCAAGATTCAAGGAAATATTCTTGAAGATTTAGGGGTTGATCCTGAGAGGCGCTTAACACCCCAAACTTCCACTGAACTGCACTGCTCATTACTTTCTGGAATGCAGGGCTTTGGAGCTGTGCTCCAGCTCTGCTCCAGCTCCAGGCAAAAATCTGCAGCTCCACTGCTCCGGAGCTGCTCCACGCTCCAGCTCCGGGTTCTGCTCCAAAGCCCTGCTGGAATCCATCTGTCTGGTTAGTTGTTTTAAACCATGTTCATCACCTTAGTGTGTGAGTGCCTCTCGTGTCTGGGAATCAGGTCACAGCTGCAGTGGAGGAAGAATGTACAGATACAGGGATGGAGAAAGGGAAAGATGAGTGAGCAGTTGTTGGTTAGAAATATTTCTCAAGTTCTACTGTGCACAATTGGTTCCACCCTGCTAGGTGATAAGTGATCATAATCATCACAGGAACATCTTCTAACACTTCCCATTTCCCTACAATAAATTTAAAACACAGGTATCAATTTGGAAGGACATGCAATTATCTCTTTCCAGTAGGATTTTGCACTAACCTACCTCCTTAGAGCCATGTCACCGTGATGATATAAACTAAGTTAAAATGAGCATGTGATGTGACTGAAATGGGTTCAGTCTGGCAGAGAGAAGAATACAGGTTTTCACAAAATCCAATCATTTCATTTAACAGTGTAACAGGAAGGGCTTGGAAGTCTGAAACGTCCAGTTTTCTGAGAAGAGATGAGTGTGTGTTTGCATAACAGTAACACCTCTGAACTTTGCAACTATAATAAATAACATAATGACACTTTAAACATCTTTAGCACCTTTTTGTCTGAAGAGCTCAAAATGTTTCGCACACATTAATTATTGTGAGCCTCACAAAACGCCAGGAGGCAGGCAGGTTTTACAGATGGGGAAGCCGAGGCAAAAATGATTAGAGTGACTTGCCCAGCGTCAGAGTGACAGGAAGATGACCAGAAGCAAATGCTGATTACCTTGTTCTAACCACTAATTCATGAGAATTCCTTAATACAACATGAGATTTGGGAGATGCATTTGCATAAGGCCAAACGCTTCCAGGAAGGACCTTTTGGGTTCAATCCTGAGCGTCACAGTGATCCACTTGTATCAAGGAAGTGGTGTAAGGGGAGTAGAAAACAATAGGTTTTCTCCTTCTGGGGTGGGAGGCATCCTCAGTGAGTATAGAGCCATCTATATGTGGTTCTATGCCACCGGTCCTACAGCCTGCAGCAAGGGGGCAAGTCAAAGGTGGGGAGGCATGCAGGAGGCATGGTCTTAGCAGGTTGCCCTGTAGCAATTCCTATCTGTCTCCTTGGGGGTCAAAGCCACTTGTGTGGGAAGCAGCCTTGGGACTACTCTAATCTACACCAAACTCTAGGCTGGCCCCACAGAAGCAGTCCCAGGATCAGGGAGAGTCAATGATCTCAATTTTGCCTGGCAGAACATCAGTTGAGTAGCTGGGCACAGGTAAGAATCTGAGCCCTGCCATCTGCCACTGTTCCATACAGTGAAATAAAAGATTCTTCCGTGACTCTTTCCTCTACTAAAATGTATTGTAGAGGGGAAAAAAAAGTTCTGTCCTTTCCCGAGAGTCACAAATGTCAGGGACTTGGCTGCAGACATCTTAATGCCATTAAAATGATGCTCACTTGTGGGAGAGGGAGCACAGTTGACATATGGCAGTGGGAGGCAAAGCTCCGATTTCAGGAAGTGCCTTTTTTAAGAAGTCTGGGGGAGTTTAACCTTACAGAGGAGCCAAGATGAAATGCAAAATCAGGACACCAGGAATAATGAAGATATTGATGGGGACATCAAAGTTTAGCTAGTGAGTCTCTAATGGGGATGATCATCCCATGCTGTAATGAACGAAAAGGAATAGCTAAATAATAGTTTAAGTAATGGAGAAATTGGAATATGCATACGTCTACAGCTAAGGCAGGCCAAACAATCTTCCCAAGAATCCTGGTTCATCAGAAAGCTGCCCCTTCTGCTTCTCCAATAGACCCTGTGCAGGAAGCAGCCATACTGACAAGTAAGACAAAACACAAGCAAATACTCATGTCATTAAATGAGAACTTGGGGTTAGACACCAGGATGTCTCCATCTTTAGCTTAAATTGGCATTTAGGGGAGAGCTCCCCTCCAGCAATAGGAGGCAATTCTTCTGACTCCACCCACAGAGATACTGCATTCTTCCCCCATGCCTCCTCAAATAAATGAGGCAACGGCTGCTGAATTAGCAAAGCACACTCTCTCTTTCGCCCACCTTTCCTTAATTAGATTGGTGAGAAACTGTAACTGTGTTTCTCTCCCTCTCTTTCTCTGTCTGAGCTTGTGGCTCATTGTGAGGGCTAATAATAATTAGAACATGTCGCTCTCTCTCATCAGCATGAAAGCTAAAGTCACATATCAAAGCTAATGTCACATTTCACTCTTATTCTTTCCCCACCCAAACAGCTACAGAAATACAGCTGTATGTGTGTGTGAGAGAAAGAGAGCACACACAGTTGCTGCTCTGCTTCATCACTGCCAGCATTAAGGGTATGGGTAATCTCATTGTTTTTTTACCAAGGGATTTGTAGAGTATGTATAATCTCACTGTCTCTAGAGGATGGTAGAGGCTTTTATAAACCAGTGGCTTTTCGCACTAGCTCCTTTAAGCACTATAGTCGATGGCAAGTTTCATTTGGCTTTGTTGATTTAAGTACATCCAAGTGGTCTAGGGATTCTGTAGCCTATTCCTTTCTGATTCTGCCTTGTGACTGCTTCATAGCCTTGTTAGCTATGATTGTATTAAATATCTTATGACCATTATCCTTTTTATTGAAGATTAGAATAAGTACTATTAAGCATTTCAACCTTCTTACCATCTCTTATTTGCTTTTCTTCCTTTTCTTTTTCCTTCTCTTGCTCCTTGTACACATTATTAATATTATTACTATTAATAATAAAATAGTACAATAGACGTGAAGGGCACTTTTCAAAATGTACGCGGCAAAACTTTCAAAGAGCAGCCTCCATTTTTGTGGATGCAAGCATGGGCTTACAGTTTGGGCCTGTAATTCAACTGTGGCTACAAAATGTTTAGAGCATTCATCTCACACTCTTTGAATGCAAGTGCAAATTGGGTAGTCAGAGATGCAAAATATTCAGATTTGCACCTGCAATCAGTTGTTTTTTTCTACACAGGAGGTCGCTTGGTAGAATTGTATGCAGGAGGTCAGACTAGATTACGATACGATAATGGTCTTTTCTGGCCTTAAATTCTATGAATCTGTTAATTCATTTTTTCAGGTGGTACAAGGCAGACCACGTCTCAGCCCCTTCAGCATTTAGCCCATTGTTTCGACAAGGCTCTACTCCAAGGACTTCACCATTTAAATTAAATGACTGCAATAGAAAGAAAAAATGAGGCATGAGTATGGGAACAGACAGGACAGCTCTTCAACTGGTGTACACTGGTGTTGCTCCATTGACATACATGGAGCTATTCTGATTTATTCCAGCTGAGGATGTGGCTCATAGAATCACAGACAGTTAGGGATGGAAGGCTAGACCGCCCCGCTGACTCTTTGTAGAGTTTGCTCTCCATGGGGGGATGGGGGGAGGGAGGGAGGAGAGCTGGCTTGACAACTCATGAGTATGGGGGACTGGTTATGAGGGAAGGAGTAGACAGATTTGGTGTGGATTGGCTCCTGAGGCACATATACATTTGCCAGACTGCTATCAATTTCATTAGCTCAGCTGGCCAGCAGCTTCTTCACATAGCCTGAGTCCCCAAGGATTTATAAAACCCAGGACAAAATAGCTTTATGTTGCAAAACAGACAGGGTTTCTGCCCCATAGAGCTTACAATCTAAATTTAGATGTGACACTGTGAGTGAGGGAAACAAACCATAAGGTGGCATGCAGTGGGATAGCTCAGGGTTATACTAGTCAGATCATACTGAGCAGTGGTGCGCATATGTCGCTGGGCTTCTAGCAGGCAGAAAGCAATAACCCAATCTGGAATTTGGCCAAGCCTCTGTGGTTAATGGCCCTATCCTCTGGGACATTTAATAACCACACATGGTCATGACATGTGTTTAAGATCTCCTCTGAAAGGGATGGCACCTCTGACACCATAAAGGCCTCCGCACTACAATGGTATACGCACTGGTTACAGTTTTCACAGTACAGTGAAGATATAAATTATTATGTACGTGTAAAATATTATTGGGTCAGTACTCAGAGCGATGGTGCTGCCTGTTGTACCATCAAGATTATTTCTTGCTGCTTCGAGATGTCCCATCCATATATCTAACCCTGCATAGTTTATCCACTTAACTTCTGTATGTGTTTTTTCCATCTCTCCAGTCAGAACAGCTCTCCCATTGGATCACAGAATATTTTAATGCCATTTACATTTCTGCTTGGTGGCCTGAATGGGGATGTTTACTTTGCTAAACTTTTTGTGACCTTTCTTCCCCTAGTAATTATATCTGCATTATTAGAAGGTTATAGAAAGTGGGCTTTAGTAGGATAGCTGACTTTCAAAACTCTCTTCAGTATCATATTTAAAAAAATTGCTTTTTAATCTGAAATCCCCAAGCTAGTAAAATCCTCATAGGTATTCTTTAAACGAGTATCACTGTGCAGATTCTGCTTAGGCTATTGTCACAATAGTATACAGCTAGTTTTAGGAAATATGTTTACTGTTGCAGAATCAAATTTCCTGCTCTTTAAATATTACACTGGAAAGCTATCAAGATTTTTGACATTTTTGAAGTAATGCCCAGAGAGGTCAAAATAATGTTTCCCCTGATGCCTTATAGCTCATCTCTCTCTGTTTTACTATTCTTTCATATGAAAGGCCCTTTGTGCTAGCTGCCTAAAGAAACATATTTTAGTTAGAAGTACTAATACAGAAGTAAGATTATCCATATTAAGATAGGTTTTTAGTCCAAGAAACTGCTGTTTCAGCTATTTATGCATAATTCTAAGAGACTATTTTTTAACATTTTAAAACTAAACTAGGAATACATTCGATTCATCACAGAAACTAAGAAGATTAATACACCACAGCCGTAAAAAGATTTCTCTGCCCGCTCACACAGAGACTGGGTTCAAATTCAACTGGATTTTAAAGACAAAATACAAAATTCTAACCTGACAGCTGTGGCAAAAACTCAGCGGTACTGTTAAACAGTTTTGAGATGACTGAGGTGGCAGCAATGCTACACCTCCAATAACACACAGAGACCTGTAGGGGGCACACATTTTTAAAAAGCAGAGGTTATCCCTTGGTTCCTGGACTGGCCATCAGATGATGAACTGCATGTTGAGCTGTGCTGGAAACGAATGCTAGAAATCAAGACGTTTCCAGTGGCAGAGTGACAAGGCACGGTGGGTTAGTTCCAGGCAAGAGTCTTGACCTGTCCCCACCTTCCCGCTGCTGCTGGAAATCCTCCATGATCTTCTGAACTAGAACTCCATACATGACACCAAAATGTCTTCGCAAACTACAGGTGTCCAAGTGGAATATCAATTGGGAACTGGCTGTTTTTTGAAAGTTTAAACGGAGTTTCTGAGAACTCTCAGCTCTCAGAGCAGCAGCACCAGTTGCTGATTTGAAGCTTCATTATTTTTGGGGCACAACAGTGCTACCTGGTGATCAGGGCAACCACTTCAATGCATATTGCCCATGGGTACCTGAAGGGCATGCACTCTTTCTACTAATCTCTTCCATATTTATAAGTGTTTGGACAAATCCAAATCAAATCTCCAATCTCTGGTGTGCACAGCACTTGTCTACTATTTATTACTGTTTAGTCTGCATTGGTTCAATTTCTTTGAACTGAAAATCCACTAACTATAAAGCTCGAGTATCATTATAGCTGGAAACCTTATAACATAATGAGATGAACATTTGGAATGAAGTCTGGTTCTCAGGCCCTGGACTCACACAGTGACTCAGTGGGAGGGAGCTACATGTAGAAATCCCATGCACAGCAAGAGGAAAATAGCACCCGCCTCACTTCCTGAAATGAAGTTTTAACATGACATCTTTATGGCAGCACAGCTGACTAAACACCATAATGTCATCAGTGTTGCAGAAAAGGAGCTGCACGTGAACATGTATTTCTAGATGTAATGTGATGAGGTTATATTTAAGCACACAGGATGATAAATCATTAATTCATTACACTCAGACTTTATTTCACATTCAGACATTTTAATAAAGACTCTTATCACAAACGGCTTATTCTGCTGACTAAACTCGACCAAAATAAATGTCCTCAGAAAGTAACAAACGATACATCAACCAGTGATTGGCATTTCATTTGTTCCGGTTATAAATATACACCCACGTATACATCTGTGCACACATATATGCACCACAAAGGCATGCTGTCAAGATTAAATGGTGTTTGTAATGTGCTTTGAAAAGCAAGAGCACTCCTGACACATACAGCATAGTGATACACACATAAAAAAGATTGTTTCCTACTTATAATGCAATCCTGAACTTCATTTCCCTTTCCATTCAGAAAAGCATGGAGTGTGGTCTAATGTTTGGACCGGATGACTTGGGAGTCAGGAGTTCCCTTCATGATTCTGCTGCTGACAGAAGTGTGTGACTCCGTGCAATGCAAGTAATCTCATGCATACAGCTACTCTGCATGTGTATGTGTTTGCAGGATTGAGTCATTCAGTTTCCTCAGCAACAGAAGAAAGACAAACACTGTTAAAAGTAGGAAGATGTGTTGGTAAAGCCACAAAAAAACAGAGAGGAGATTTCAGGACAGGTGCAGCTCCCAAAACTACTTTCAGCTTTTTTTTTAAAAAAAAAAATTAAACTAGATTTCAAGTTGATGGTATCCCTTAAAAAAAAAAAAGAATGCCGTATACCAGCCATTAGTGAGTAACAGAGAACGCCACCTTCACCCTGCTTTATTAATTAATGGACCCGTTTTCTCTCTTGTATCACTTCTTCTCTTGATGTTTTTTTTTATTCCCCATGTCCCCTGGGACTAGTATTAACTCACTCATTCTGTTTCCTCCCACTCTTGTTATTTTTCTCTCTCCAAGCCTGCGTGTGTATTCTTGTTTGTTTGGCCCCCTAGAAAAGGACTTATTTAAACCCCAGATCTTTGAGCAGTCTGTCACCATGTGAAGACACAATGATTACATCTCATTCCCTTGCACTCTTCACTTTCAGAGAAATTGGAGTATGTTGCACCGCAATTATGGCATCTATTAGGACTCTTCTGCTTTCCAAAGGGGAGGCTTTCAATGCATTCTGCTATTGTTGTAGTCACTAGGGAAGGGGTTTCCAAAGGTGCTAAGCACTCAAATTTCATTAAATTTTAAAAGAAGTTGGTTGCCTAACACCTATCAGCTTCTTTGAAAATCCCAACCTTCGTTTCATACTTAGTCCATATTTGCTTTCCTGAAGCCTAACACTCTTGAACTGCATTGTTCAGTGAATTAATTTCTTACTATGATGAATTTAAGTACCTTCCTGGTACTGAATGTCATCATTTTGAGTTTTTCCATAATTTTCTACCCATTGCTAAGGAAAAGGCTCAGAGTGTTTTTGATACTTTCTGGATTAAGCTGGCCTTCTTCATATGGAACTATGGAACCTTTCTGATGCTGCATGTTTGACTCTATGTGTTAGCTGGGTCTCTGAAATTCCCCATGAGTATGGTATCCAAACACTCTGAGAGTTGCCCATTTTCCTTCCTTCCAGAAATCCACTGTTTCTTCTTTGTCATTCTCTGCATCCTAACCGAAGGCATTTTATTGCCATTCTCTTTAATTGGCTAATGGTAGTTCAGTGGCATTTATAACTTTTGACATAATGCCACTTTTCCTTCTCCACATCATCTTCCCTTTCCATCACTCCTAGGTACTAAACTTACCGGTGTGCCTGGTGTTCATTCAGCCTGCACTTGCTCTGCTTCAATTTTATCCCATTGCCCCAGCAGTAGTTATGCTGCCTTGCACCACCCTAGGTAATTCCTCTCCTTTCCTCTTCAAATACTTGTAGACAGTTATCCCCCTTTAGCTGTTGTTAGACCAAGTCAACCATATTCAATCCTTTTAATCTTTCCTTCAAAATCAATTCCTCTAGTCCTTTAATCATTTGTTTTGTTCTTCTCTAAATTACCTTCAATTTGTCTACAAATCTCTGGTTCTCAGGTGCCATTAAGATACTATTTAGACAGAGCTTTCTCTGAGGACATAAGTTCATAGAGAGCTCATTCATTTTTTTATGGGTAAGACATTTCATTTTGATGTTAAACAGTATTTTTTTAAAAGGGTACACTATCATGTCTGTATGGATCACAGAGAAAGGTGACATAGCATATGGCACTCTGGTCAGATAATAAATTTACTACTTTAGATCTTCAACATCTTCAATAGATATTGGGCCAGATCTTCAACTTGAGTATACTGACATAAATCCATTGACTGTTAGCCCAGCAACGCTGGTTTGCATTAGTTGAGGATCAGGCCCAGTATCTAGTAGATCCTATCAACACTCCATATAATAGGTATTTCCCTCCCCCACCCCCACTTTTCACAGAGAGGAAAGTGGACGTAGGTAAACTGACTTACCCAAGGCCACACAGTGAGATTACGGCTAAACTAGGATTAGAGCACAAGAGTTTCTGGCACCAAGCCCTGCCTGTGCTCCAACCACTACACCATGATGCTTTTCAGATGATAGTGCCTCATTGTGCAATACGTATTTTGTATGATCTCCCCAGAGGTAAACTAAGGTTAAAAGGAATAACTACCATGATAAACCCTACTGTGTCCTCAATCAGCCTGGAAGAGAAATAAATAGAAAACCAGCAAATCCATCTTTTGTAGATGTGTCAGTCTGTTGCGGGCTTTCCAACCAGTGAGAAATAAAAGGAATTCCTTCAACCAGTGGTCTGCTTTCACTGCCACAGGAAATTACCTAACCATTCAGGAACCTGACATCAAATGCCATTTCTCTCAGTTAGATTGCTTTTATGCAACTGCATTACTAGCAGGGCTGAAATAGTTATGTAAATGTTGCCATATGCAGTTGGCATACCTTTCCAAAGCACTGGGGTACAGTTATTTACCAAATATTAGTTTAATAAATATTTCATTATTCAAGCTCACTATCTGTCTTATGTAGATGGATCGGTGACCTTTGAAAGCTCTGTTACTCTCCCTTTGTAGCACATCTCAGATGCTGTTTTCTGTAAAGCAGTACAGCTCTTTTTATATAGCACCGTAAGACTCCTACACGGCACACGTTACAGAATTAAAACTGGCGAGGGTATATCCTTTCACCTTACTTTCCACAGCCCATGTCCATTCAGGAGCCCCCCACTGCCATTTTGAGACTGGCCATAAGAGGATTAACAACACTAAAAAGAATCTGATACCCAAGGAGTAGGTTTTCAACTGCACAAAGAACAGTTAGGCACCTGATCCTCATTCTCTTTCAGTGAAAACAGGGGACTAAATCCCATTTGTGCTTTTGAAAATATACCTCCCCCTAAGAAGCTAACATAACATGAGGACTCTGGTGATTACAACCAGAGTAGTGCACAAGCAATAGCAGCTTTCCAAGGAGCTTTTCCTCCCTGGAGCTGTCACCCTACTTACTCCCTGCAGTGGAGAATGAAGAGCTATATGTACTTTTTTTTTTTTTTATAAATATCATCTCAGTTCACCTAGTTGAAATTATCCTGCCTGACTGCATGGAGTTCAGTCAAAGGAGGCTGTTCAAGGGGTGGGGTGAGGGATGGGGTGAGGGGAAGGGGGAACAAACAGGAACAAGACAATGACAGAAATAAGGCTCCTTAAGGGAACAATGGGGGAACTATTAATTCGGGAATGCCCCTGGCCAGCCTTCAACCAGTCTGGCTAGGTTTATGATTTCCATCCCTCAGTCTAGGCTCTAAGGGGATACTAAACCACCAAAGTCCCTTAGGCCTAGAAAGGAAGAGGGGGGAGGGGTTGAGTGGGCTGCCAGTAGCTGCCCAGGGAGAGATGCTGACAGAGACACACAGAGAGGGAGAAGATACAGCAGGCAGCCTGCTCCCCACAGTCCAGGAGCAGGGATGTCTGGGCTAAGTAGACCTCACCCAGCACTTGCAAGGAAAGAATGAGGTGCAGGTAAGAACCAGGCATATAGGCTTTTTGTTGTTTTCCTCTTTGCTCTGCCTGCTATGTACCTCTGGGTGAATCATAATACTTTGTTTTGAAGAAGCTGTTTTTGAATCACTTTAACCAACTGTTGCCAGAGGCTCCTTGAGGAAAAGGGCTTACAAGTGCCAAACAGAGCTGGGCCTGCAGAATTAACATGCTTGGGAAACATGGAGATTGCAGCCCAGAGATCCAATCCCAGTGTGGTTGAACCACAGGGTTCCATGCACTTTAGAAGGAGAAAAAGGGATCTAAAACACAGCTCACTCTGTAACCACAATACCTGCCTTCCCATGGGTCGATGCCTTTACTTACTATGTCAACTTTATGAATTACACAGCAAGTGCTTCTGGGCAAAGACCTTGTCTTACTGTACCTTCAAAAAGCCCCATGCACACATATGACACACTATCCATATACAATACATGATAGAATATAGTGGTTTAAAGACCGTCCCCTTCATACTCTCCACCATTAAATTGCAGACCCCTGGCCAGCTGTACCCCTGCAAGGATTCACCTTTGGTCAAGGACAGCAGTGAGGGCTGCACTGTACCTTCTAGCGGAATTTTAATTTGTAGCTGGAGCTCCACAGGACCCCCCACTACCCTAGAGGTTGCCCAGGGGCTGCCCTGAACCAGCATATCAACTGGTCTCTCGGGTCATGACCCTCCCACTTTTGTGGCTTTGCTGGCTGGTTACTGAAGCAGTTGCTGTGGTGCCTTGCACCTACTGGTTCCCTGCACCAAGAGATCTGCAGCGACGGAGTCTGGGTGAAACAATCCCATTATACCCTGAATGAAGTTAGAGCATCCTGTGATGCTGACAGACCAGGTGCCAGCTCATGCCAAGCCCTTAGGCTTCAACTGAACGCTGACAAATACAGAGCTGAATTAGTTTGGCTCACCTGTGTGTTAATATTGTTAAAACTGGTATTAGATTTATAAAAACACGTTTAGTGTTTAGACTTGTAAGTTGCGGCATGTATTGATCTCACTTAGAATATTTGTATCCCATGTTATAAGATAATATTTAAGTGTTTGCTCTGCAACTATAAAAGTGTTTTCTCTGAAACTGTAAACCTCCAGTCAAGAGAGAAGCACTACCAAGTGTGAAATACTATTTCATAGATTCATAGATATTAAGGTCAGAAGGGACCATTATGATCATCTAGTCTGACCTCCTGCACAACGCAGGCCACAGAATCTCACCCATCCACTCCTGCAATAAACCTCTCACCTATGTCTGAGCTATTGAAGTCCTCAAATCATGGTTTAAAGACGTCAAGGTGCAGAGAATCCTCCAGCAAGTGACCCATGCCCCATGCTACAGAGGAAGGCGAAAAACCCCCAGGGCCTCTTCCAATCTGCCCTGGAGGAAAATTCCTTCCCGACCCCAAATATGGCAATCAGCTGAACCCTAAGCATGTGGGCAAGATTCACCAGCCAGATACCCAGGAAAGAATTCTCTGTAGTAACTCAGATCCCACCCCATCTAACATCCCATCACAGGCCATTGGGCCTATTTACCATGAATAGTTAAAGATCAATTAATTGCCAAAATCATGTTATCCCATCATCCCATTTCCTCCATAAATTTATCGAGTTTAATCTGGAAGCCAGATAGGTCTTTTGCCCCCACTGCTTCCCTTGGAAGGCTATTCCAGAACTTCACTCCTCTGATGGTTAGAAACCTTCATCTAATTTCAAGTCTAAACTTCCTGATGGCCAGTTTATATCATTCGTTCTTGTGTCCACATTGGAACTGAGCTTAAATAATTCCTTCCCCTCTCCGGTATTTATCCCTCTGATATATTTATAGAGAGCAATCATATCTCCCCTCAACCTTCTTTTGATTAGGCTAAACAAGCCAAGTTCCTTGAGTCTCCTTTCATAAGACAGGTTTTCCATTCCTCGGATCATCCTAGTAGCCCTTCTCTGTACCTGTTCCAGTTTGAATTCATCCTTCTTAAACATGGGAGACCAGAACTGCACACAGTATTCCAGGTGAGGTCTCACCAGTGCCTTGTATAACGGTACTAACACCTCCTTATCTCTACTGGAAATACCTTGCCTGATGCATCCCAAGACCACATTAGCTTTTTTCACGGCCATATCACATTGGCAGCTCATAGTCATCCTGTGGTCAACCAATACTCCAAGGTCCTTCTCCTCCTCTGTTACGTCCCCATCTTATAACTTAAATTCTTGTTATTAATCCCTAAATGCATGACTTTGTACTTTTCACTAGTAAATTTCATCCTATTACTATTACTCCAGTTTACAAGGTCATCCAGATCCTCCTGTATGATATCCTGGTCCTTCTCTAAATTGGCAATACCTCTGAGCTTTGTATCATCTGCAAACTTTATTAGCACACTCCCACTTTTGTGCTGAGGTCAGTAATAAAAAGATTAAATAAGATTGGTCCCAAAACCAATCCCTGAGGAACTCCACTGATAACCTCCCTCCAGGCTGACAGTTCATCTTTCAGTATGACCAGCTGTAGTCTTCCTTTTAACCAATTCCTTATCCACCTTTCAATGTTCATATTGATCCCAATCTTTTCCAATTTAACTAACAATTCCCCATGTGGCACCGTATCAAACGCCTTACTGAAATCTAGGTAAATTAGATCCACTGCATTTGCTTTGTCTAAAAAATCAGTTACTTTCTCAAAAAAGGAGATCAGGTTGGTTTGGCATGATCTACCTTTTGTAAAACCATGTTGTATTTTGTCCCATTTACCATTGACCTCAATGTCCTTAACTACTTTCTCCTTCAAAATTTTTTCCAAGACCTTGCATACTACAGATGTCAAACTAACATGCCTGTAGTTACCCGGATCGCTTTTTTTTCCTTTCTTAAAGATAGGAACTATGTTAGCAATTCTTCAGTCATATGGTACAACCCCTGAGTTTACACATTCATTAAAAATTCTTGCTAATGGGCTTGCAATTTCATGTGCCAATTCCTTTAATGTTCTTGGATGAAGATTATCTGGGCCCCCCAATTTAGTCCCATTAAGCTGTTCGAGTTTCGCTTCTACCTCAGATATGGTAATATCTACCTCCATATCCTCATTCCTATTTGTCATGCTACCATTATCCCTAAGATCCTCATTAGCCTTATTAAAGACTGAGGCAAAGTATTTGTTTCGATATTGGGCCATGTCTAAATTATCCTTAACCTCCACTCCATCCTCAGTGTTTAGCGGTCCCACTTCTTCTTTCTTTGTTTTCTTCTTATTTATATGGCTATAGAACCTTTTACTATTGGTTTTAATTCCCTTTGCAAGGTCCAACTCTACTTGACTTTTAGCCTCTCACTTTATCTCTACATGTTCTGACCTCAATAAGGTAACTTTCCTTGCTGATCCCTCCCGTCTTCCACTCCCTTAATGCTTTCTGCTTTTTCTTAATCAACTCTCTGAGATGCTTGCTCATCCAGCTTGGTCTACAACTCCTGCCTGTGAATTTTTTCCCCTTTCTTGGGATGCAGGCTTCTGATAGCTTCTGCAGCTTTGACTTGAAGTAATCCCAGGCCTCCTCTGCCTTTAGATCCATAAATTCTTCAGTCCAATCCACTTCTCTAACTAATTTCCTTAATTTTTGAAATCAAAAACCCTAGTCACAGATTTATTTTTGTTTATCCTTCCATTCAGTTTGAACTGAATTAGCTCATGATCACTTGAACCAAGGTTGTCCCCTACAACCATTTCTTCTATGAGGTCCTCACTATTCACCAAAACCAAATCTAAAATGGCATCCCCTCTAGTCGGTTCAGCAACTACTTGATGAAGGAATCCATCAGCTATCACATCTAGGAAAATCTGAGCCCTATTATTATTACTAGCACTTGTCCTCCAGTTAAAGTCTCCCATGATCATGCAGTTCCCATTAGTATTTACTTCATTAAAAACGTTAAAGAGGGCTCTATCCATATCCAAATTAGATCCCGGCGGTCTATAGCACACCCCAAGTACTATCACAGGGGAGGCTCTAGTAGTTTTCTTGCCCAGTGTGATTTTTGCCCAGACGGACTCGGTCTTATCCATTCCATCGCTTCTTATTTCTTTACATTCTACCTCATCATTAATATACAATGCTACTCCACCACCTTTACCTTTATTTCTGTCTTTCCTAAACAGCACATACCCTTCAATAGCTGTAGTCCAGTCATGACTACTATTCCACCATGTTTCTGTTATCCCTATAATATCTGGTTTCACTTCCTGCACCAGTAGCTCTAGTTCCTCCATTTTGTTACCTAGGCTCCTCGCATTGGTGTACAAACTTCTTAATTTTTGTTGTTTGGCCTCACTCAGATTTTTTACCCGATTAGGCATGGACATTCTACAGCCAGTACGACCTATTAGACTGGTATCCACACTGCCCTTCCTCCTTATGTCCATTCTCCTACCCACAGCTGTATCTTTCTTACTTTGTTTTCTTCCCTTTCAATGCTAAAATCCGGCGTGGAGATTACCTGGACATCTCCCAACCATCTCCCCCAGATTCCTAGTTTAAAGCGCTTTTAATCAGTTGTGCCAGCCTCCATCCTAGAAGTTTATTTCCTTCCCTACTCAGATGAAGTCCATCCCAAGAGAACTGTCCTCTGTCAATGAATGCCTCCCAGTGGCCATACATCCCAAAGCCCTCCTTATAGCATCACTCCCTGAGCCATCTGTTGATAGTCATAATATTGTCACACCTTTGTTGCCCTTCTCTAGCAACAGGCAGAATCCTACTGAAGATCACCTAAGCCTCGATTTCCTTAAGAGTCTTCCCCAGCCTGGCATAGTCTCCCTTGATACGTTCCAGCGAGAATCTACCAGTATCATTTGTTCCCACATGAAGGACAATCAGTGGATTCTTTCCCGCTCCCTTTAGGATCCTTTTCAACCTGAGGTCCACATCCTGTATCTTAGCACCTGGAAGACAGCATACCCTTCTATTCTCTGGATCAGCTCTGGTTACAGGCCTGTCTATTCTTCTCAGTAAGGAGTCCCCGATCACGTACACCTGCCTTTTCCTGCTGACGGTGCGATTCTCCGGTCTATCCCGTGTTCCCTCTGTCTGCAAGTTCTTTCCATTCCTATTCTCCCTTGTAATCCTCACCACAGGAGGTATCTCCTGCCCAACAACAACAAAAGGCCCCTATACACCAGACAAACCATTGGGGAACATCAGAAGACAAAAGACTTTGTTATTGGCCCTCGTCCCACAAAATGAAGAGGAGACATGCACATGAACTTGTCCCATCAGCTTGAACTCTGGGGGAAGGCAATAAAAAAATCCCCGACAAGTAGAAGAAACTATACCTTAATGCTGCTTGGACTCTGGGAGACAAGGATGACTAAGCATAAGCAAAAGATCCCCAGTGCTTGGCCTGGGTTAGCCCTAAAGGACATATAGAGCTTGATTATTATAGAAGCTACTATTACCTTTTGAAACTTAAGACTGTAACTCATTGTGTGTGTATGTTTACCTGCTTTAAACCTTTTAAATAACTCTCATTTCTTTTTCTTAGTTCATAAATCTTTAGATAGTTTATTATAGGATTAGCTACAAGTGTTGTCTTTGGTGAGAGATCTACGGTGCAAATGACCTGAGGTAGTGGTTCTAAACCTATTTACCATTGTGGGCTGCATATGCAGCTCTCTATGTGTTACGTGGGCTGCATCCACACAATATATATATACTACCTGTATGGCTATGTGCGCTGATTGGGCCGTAAGTGACCCACAGGGTGAGAACCACTGACCTGGGGTAAGTGACTGGTCCTTTGGAACTGGGAGTAACCTGAATATTGTTGTGATTTTTGGAGTAGGGGACCAAAAGGCAGGCTTGCCTAAGTGGCAAGTTAGACCGGAGCGTCCAAGGGGACTGTCTGAGACTCCATGTTAAGGCTGTTATAGTGCTTGAGAAGTTCATAGCTGATGCTTGGGTGGTGAAATCGAAGTATAACACTCACAACCAATTTGGGGTTGTGCCCTGGTTTGTAACAGTCTGCCCTGTGGTTGGCACTCATGGTCATGAGCCACTCCAGACAGCTTGACATATCCATTCACAATCTGAGAAGATTGGTCCTGCTTTGAGCAGGGGGTTGGACTAGATGACCTCCTGAGGTCCCTTCCAACCCTGATATTCTATGCTTCTATGAAGTGTTCGATGTACACAAAGCATTGCCCTGACAGATTCGGCAGAAATGGGTCTGATTCTGTAAGGTGCTGAGCACCCTTGACTCCCAATAATTCAGGGACTATGCATCTGGTAGGATTGGGCTCGATATTTCTCATGCTGGAAGGAGGTGACATCAAAATTTCTACAGATCATCTTTATCAGACAGAAGCCTGATTAGTCTGACTTTATATCCAACCCTAGAGTAATTTGTTTCTGAGCTCTGAAAATGTAGATGCCATTATAAAATTTTAAAGAGAGGGTGTTTCACGGTAAATGTAAAAAGCAAGCGCTTCTGCTTTCAGAAAATAATCATCTATCTGACTAAGAGCCTTATATATAATACAGCAGGATACAGAGAGGTAAGAAAAAATTAGAGCAGCCAGCCAGCCACCCTTAAAACCTGGCTTAGCAGTAGGACTGGACATGAAAGCAGCCAGCTATTGGTATCTTTTCCATTAATTTATTCAAAACACTCATCTCCCTATAGATACATATAAAATTGAAAGAAAAACATATAAAATCAAACACCACAGTGAGAAATTTGGAGAAACAAATAAAGCTGCCACCATAAACTATAAAAGCACTTCAGAAGCAGGAGAAAAAGGAATGTAACTTGGAAAAAAAAAATCCACCCCAATTGCTGCAACATGAAAGTGAAAGAAGAGCAGGTGGTGGTGGTGGCGGCAATGGCAGCAGTGAAAACAAAAACCACCACTTAAAAAACGAATTCATAACATCAGCACAGCAGAAGGAAGAAAGAAATATTTAAACCAGCAATCTTGAAACATAACCTAGATTGCATGGTGATTGACACCCTCTGTTTGTGACAGAGAAACAGATTCATTCTGCAAGGTTCTTTCCACTACTGCCCTTGAGAATAATCCCATAGTTTCCATTAAGTTCTATTTCAGTACAGGAGCAGCTCAGAACGGACTATCTTCATCAAACTTTAAATGAGCAGAGAAACACACTCTAACAGTATTGCACATTTCCCAAGGCCAGTGGGAGCTGAGAAGGGGCCCATTTCAGTAAATCAACGGCACTGTATAAATGTTTTGCGATCATAATAATATATATGGCTCAGACAATCAACACCAGAAGAGAAGTCTAGAAGGTGGCCACAGAGGCAGGAAAACTCTGTGAGGTTCCCCTTAGAGTCTCACGTGCATTATCCATTTGAAGAGGACAGAAGACGTTTTGAAGAGGCTCCCTACAGCCACAGACTGACTGCAGGAACTGTGCTATCAGACGAGTTTCCCCTGTGGCCACACGTCTATCTTAGGATCTTACATGGAAGTCACTACCACAGTAACTGAGTACCTCTGTCTTCAATGCATTTATCCTCCCAACACCCCACTGAGGTAGGGAAGTTCTATTACCTCATTTACAGATGGGGAACTGGGATACAGAAAGACTAAGCGATTGGGCTGAGTTCACACAGGAAGTTTGTGGCAAAGCAAGGAATAATACCTAGGTGTCCTGAGTCCCAGGTTGGTATCCTAATAACTGGACCATCCTTCTTCTTTAAGCAACCCTGGAAAGGATCTAGGGGGAGCTAATGCAACTCTGCAGGTATGTGTACGCCAGAACCGGAGATGTAAATTTCCAGCTCAGACGGTTCTAGATGCGTTACCTCTGATCTCGCTAGCACGCTAAAACAGACACGTGGTTGCGGCAGCGCGAAGAACTAGCAACCTGACTACATAGCTATGCTCTCAATGGGATCATACTTGGGTGGGCTAGCCCGTCCCACCACTGCGGCTACATTTCTATTTGTAGCTTGCCAGCTTGATCAAAAATTACACCTAAATCTCTGGTGTAGACATACTCTAAAATGGATTAAAGTCGTGGTTGTATTTCTTTGGGGAAATAGAGTGGGATCAGCTGAGGTTGGAGCTGCCAGTGTGAGGCAAACAACCACAAGACCAGGGCCCTCACTTAGCTAAAATGACTGACCCCTTCAACAAAGCCTGCAGTGACTCATCACTCAGGCTGCTGCAGAATGCCTATCCCTGGGGAGGACTAGGGTCAGATGACCTCCAGAAAAATGTATTTCACTCTCACTGCCAGAGCCACAAGTTAGTCTGTGCAACAGCACCATTCGGCTAGGAACCGTCCAGCTACCATGCGGTGTTCCCGACTCCTTAGGCTTCTAGCCTGCCCTCAATCCTGTTGCCTGAGCCTTGTTCCAGCGCACGTCAGCCTTGTCTGTATCTTATTCTTGCCCTGCTCCAGACTTGCTTCATTCCAGCACCTGCCTCCTGACCCCAGGCCCTTGGACTGATTCCAACCCGACCTTTGACTTGCACCCGGACTCCAACTACGATCCTGATTGGCTTCTCTCTGGATTCTGACCCCAGTTCTGACCCACAGCCTGACTTCGGGCCCTGATTTCAGCACCACTCTCAGCCTAGTCCTGACTCTATGCCCAGCTTCGGCTCTTGGTGCCTGTTCTCAACCACAGCTCCAACCACCAGGGCTGACTGCCTAGAACCCAGAGCCTGATAGCCAGAAATGCCCAAGCACCCGCTTTGGCCTTCCTCCCCCTGCAAAACCGAAGCTCAGCAGGGTACTGGGGAAGCAACAATAACATGGGGGAGGCATTCTCCCTTCCGGGCGGGCCTTGTCAGAGCCCATCTGCAAGAGGGAACATTCTGACCCAAGACGAAGGTTGGGATTCAAACCAATGATCAATTTAGATACTCGGACATCCCCTTATCACCACAGTTAGGTACCAAGATCATCTACCTGCAAATCTTATTTAGTTATATCTAAGAAGAGAGGCAGGTTTTTAAGTGTCACCAATGTAATTCGTCCATCTCAAGGACAATGTTTTGCTTTTATTGTGCTCAAAACCAGTCACTATTTATAACACTTATCTGGAGATAGTGCTAGGCAAGGTAATACATTTAACTTCACAAGTTAAGGGCAACTGCATAACTCAGACAAATGGTGCAGACAAGCTAACCCTAATAAATATGTATATACTACCAGAGGGGGTATCTGAATAGCCAGTAAAGGTACAGTATAATTTTTTATACATAGTATACTTGTAAGTTGGTCATGCTATTAGCATTCAGCACCAAAAAAATTGTGATTTACTGAGGATTTTTGCTTCCTACTGTTACTGAATGTTCACACCTTCCCAAAAATGTATCCCTTTCCTGAGGTAACATATCATGCCATTATAAACCTTCAGGATTTATCTTTGACCAAGTCTGCAGCCAACAACCCCAAGACTCTGTTTCTAATACACGTGTAGCAAATGAGAAGCTTTTAATTCTAAACAATCAGATAGGGGGAAATCAGATTCTGAAATGGCTTACAATTTGTGCATAACCTGGAGTCATTTGCTCTCTTTTTACCTCCACAATCCCATCTTTTATTCATCTTCACATTTAAAATTGCATGGGGATAGTTTCTACTTGAAAGAGGTATTTATGAGAATGGAGGAAAGTGGTTTCTCAGATTATTTTTACCTGAGCTCTTAGTGCAGCGTCCTTCTTAATCCATTTTATCACTGTTTCGTACACCAGCTCTTCTGCTTTGGTGTTCAGGCTGTCATTGGACATGTAGGAAATGAAGTCGTCTTTGGAGATATTAAGGATCTCCTCCTGATTGGCCACCTCTGGGAAAATTTGTAGGGCATATGCTTTGGCCATGTTGTATAGTTCACTGCACTGCATAGCTTCAGCCATGGCTAATATTCCTAAGCAGTTGCTGGCAGTCAATTGTTTTTCTAAAAGGAGCAAATAAAGTATAAATGAATGAATAAAAATGGCATTATTTCACTGATAAATAGATGCTATCAATGTAAATAACTCTGGTTCACTTTGGATAGCACCCAGGTTATTCCAAAGAGTCACCATTAGAAGAAAAAAGTCTACCAAATGCAGTTTCTTTAGATCTGCATTTTTAAATCTTGAACTGGGTGGAGGGTATTTTCTGGGCTTGTTTTTTGGTGTGTACTCTAGTGGTGTGGTTGGGAGAAACTGTTGACATAACCTTATTACTAAGGACCTCCTCTCTAGTAGGACTCAAATAGTGAGACCACTGCTAGATCTACTGCCTACCATGTTCCTTTAAGAAACAGCAGAGAAGTAAACCCTAGTGCAGGTGCTTTAAGAATAAACTCAAACAGCTCTCAGGACATTTTTGAGGATCCTACAATTGCTTCATGGTAATTTATGTCCTGCTTAGCTACTAAGCCACTTCAAATAGTAAAAAAAATTTCCCCACAGGAACTTTGTTATTGTCGAATATGATGACATTTCTTATGCAAAACACAGATTATACTAATGGTTTCTGTTAAATGTTGTGTAGTGGTGTTTCAAAGCAAATCATGCACAGAGGAGACAGCATTATCTGCTTCCTGGCAAACCAGTAACTGCACAGTGTGTGGTAGTATGTTAAGGATGATCTATGCTGTACACTTCACTGTCCTTTTTGCTTTCCAGCTACTTTGGACAGAAAAAAAACACGAATAGGAAATTTGTGCAAGAGGGGCTAACAGGTTATTGGGTCTCAGCTTTACTAGCAAAGCCATTAGCAGAATACATTTTATTAAGATTCAAGGCAGAAAGCCTCAAAAAGTATGTCTACACTGCAAAGAAAAACCCATGGCACCAAGGTCATGGCTTGCAGCGCTCAGGCTGTGATACTAAAAATAGCACTGTAGATGTTCCTGCTTAGGCTGGATCCTGGGCTCCAAGACTCTGCCCTCCTTGCTGGGTTTCAGAAAATATTACAAATATTCCAAAAATGCAGCACTCTTATTCTGGAATAGTGTGTGCATACATGGAGTTAATCAGCAATAGCTTCTCAGCATTAAACTCACACCCTGCCTAACTTTGGGGTAGACAAGCCCACATATACAAACAAACCTGTTTAAAACTAGATGGATAAAGTAAGGAGGTGATAGAAATCTCAATTCTTTTCACCACCAATACCTGGAAAACTAAAGCCAAAAAGCAAATCTGACACTGGAGTCACATCAATCTTGTAATTTTTAAAAGAAATGCCCCAGCCAGACCACCAGGGCATAGCCCTATACACATCTTTCATTCTGCACAATGGAAAACATCTGGTGGAATAAGCCTTTACCCATATGAGAGCAGACACCCTACTTCAACCCCTTTGCAAGTGGGGTTTTTAATTCTCAGATTTCTGTTTTTCAGGTAACAGGCTTGGATATGGGACAACTGCACTGGCTGCAGCTGATCTTCTCTGAATGGGGGATGATGATCAAATATCTGTGCTGACTTTTCTAGATCTGATCCTGGTATTTTACCTATCTTTAATCCCTTGTAGATGTAGACAGATGTTTCTGAGTGGCCCAGTCTTTCCTTTTTTAGAAGGACCAGAGGGTAGTGTTGCATAGTTACTGCTCTTCCCTGAGAAACCTTTTTGTGGCATGCCAAGGGCTCTATTTCATTATCCTTTCCCATATGTACATAAGGCCATCAAGAAGGTTTGTGAAGAGATGTGGGCTGCGATATATTCAGCAGGCTGATGACACTTCATAAATTCTAACATGGCTGGTACAGTGGAACAAATGACTCGGTAAGAGCTCGGATGTAGGCTAGCTGGATGCAGTTCAACTGGGGTAAGACTGAAATAATGTTAGTAGTTTGGGGGAAGCAGTTGGCAAAAATTACCTCACCATCTTTAATTGAAAGGATTCACTAACTACTTGCATCCATAGTTCATCATATAGGTGTCTAATTAGATCTTGAGATACTTCTGGATGCCTAGGCAACAAAGAAAGGCTGGAGAACACTTTGCTCCATCTATGATTGAATAAGAGAGTGCACCATTTTCCTTCTGATGCAGACCTTGCTACAATTATATATGCCTTTGTCACCTCAAGACTAGACTTGAATTGCACTCTACATGGGGCTTCACCCCTAGATTATTCAATTACTAAGCAGAGAGCACATTACACCAGTGCTCCAGGATAGCTTCCAACAGATTTCTGGGTGGAATTTAATGATGTCAGTTTTGACCGACGAATTCCTAAATGGTCTGAGACCTGGTTAAATACAAGATCACCTCTCTAACCCTTGCCAGACTGTTGCAACTGAGATCAATGGAGGCACCTGAGCTGGCAGGGATTTCTCTACTTATGCTCTGACTTTGGAATTCATTCCCTATGTTGATCTGCCAGAGTCTGTATTTGTTAACCTTCCAGGCACGCTGCAAAGTCCATCTTTTATCCCAAGTATCTGAGGATGGAGTGGATGCCTGAGCAGGGATATAGGCAGAGATTGGTAGTATGCATGAAAGATTACTTGGCAGAACTGTGGTACCAATGTAACAGGAGTTCAATAATTAGTGTGAGATCCCATCTGTTTGTGTTGAATATTGTCTTTTTAATTTAGGGAGGATGAAGCATATGAGTTAGGTTTTACTAAAATCAGCACAAACACCTCTCTGTTACAGGCTGTGAGCCATTTAGTTAATGGGAGTCCATTCTTGCTGGTTCATACAAGCCTCTAGTGGCATATTGTCTGGTCATATCTATAAGCTTCTGGATGTAAATTATCCTCCAAAAGACCACAAGGCCCTTGTGAGGGTCTCACTTTCATCTTCAAACTGTCTGGTGCCTCAGTTTCCTTACTGGCTGGGTGGTCTGGTTCTCTAGCTGACCCAAAAATTCCCCATCTGGAGTAGACGAAAACAATCCAAAACACCTTCTTGGGCAGGGTCTGGGTGGACCTCTCTTCATGCAGGGCTCCCAAATGCTCCTCTCACTGCTTCCTCCCATGCTTCTTTTGGAAGCTTGTTCTTCTCTCAGAACAGATCAGAGATTCTGTTCTTCCCTAGATGCCTCCTTGATAGACAGACCCCCAGCAGGTGTCACCATCTCTCTCAGACTGAGGAAAGGGAGGTCCTCCATACTCAACATGCTTTGTGATCAGCCTACTGTTCCAGACTGTACTTAAGTCCCAGAATCCCTCTGTTTAGTTCACTCCTGTGACAGAAGCCCTCTCCTCACAGACCCCAAATGTGATACTGATAGATCTCCTGAATTCTGGTTTGGTTCACATGCCCCAAACCTTTTTCTTCCCTGGGTGCACAGACTAACCAAACCATGGTGGCTTTTACGAGTTGTTTTTAATCCAGATTCCTCTGCAACATTGAAACAAAACAAGAAACCCATCCTTTCTCTTTGTTCATGCACCAGAATACTTGTTCATGCACTAGGCACTGTAAGAAAAGTCTTTAATCCTTGTTATCATCAACCACTAGCAAACACAGCACAGGAAATATACTTTGTGCTTGAAGCCATTATGTCCAAAAGGGAGGGCAATTTTCCAATTCTGCAGGTTCAGTTGGCTTCTACTGGGGGATAATTACAAATCCCAGGTCTTTGAGACAACTGGGAGTTGCTAACTGGTTGTATCCAACTTCAGCTAGGATGCCTATTAGCTAGCTCCATATATGCAATGATATACACGTCCTTAGGCTCTGGGGTGCTCCTATAACTAATACCTAAAATTTTTATTGTAGATCTAAGATCACAAATAAGGCTGAAGGGAAGGTGATCCATGCTAGACTTTGACTGGGAATGGCAAAGGTTCAATTCAACAGGGCATCAAAGTAACACACTGAAGAATTGTAGGAAAAGAGCCCAGTAGATCAGTTAATTTGCTTGTTGCACTTGCCTTGGTGACACATGGTTTGGATTATGTCAAAATCTATTACTGTACTACTGGTACCTGTTTCTGTACCAAGGAAGAGCTTATGTGCTATAATATGGTTCTTTTATTGCTAGATTCTTTAGAGAATAAGGATCCACTGGGAAAAAAAACCATGAAGCCATAAGATGGGAGGAAGAGGGGGAAGTGCTGTGGATATTTCACGACATTTCTGACCAGTTGTAGCATTTAGCCAGCCATCATCTGGAACCTACTATAACTTGTAGGCTTTGTTGCATCAGTCAGAACATAACTGGAAACTGTTGGCATTGTGCATGCTGTTGACAAAAGCAGAATACTAAGTGTAGAACAAAGAGCGAGAAAAAAGCTAGAGATAGCCATGGCAGTGAACAGTTAAGAAATGTGATTGTTGACTGGGGTCCATTTCCCTGTCTGACAAATTCAGAAGCAGGTAACTAGCATCTAGATCAGTGAATCCTACTGGGACATTTAAAAAGCTATTTTTGTGCTATGATATACTTGGTTTGTGCATTGCCCAAAACAAAATACTTTTCCTAAACATTTATATGGCAAAGACTCTGTGATATCTGAAGCTCAATTCAGTCAAAGCTATAAATTCATTCTCCAAATGAATTGTATGAATTCTCCAAATGAAAGTCTAAAACTCTGGTGACTCCCCATATATCACTAAACTTATAGCCAACTCTCCTAGTTCATACCACAACATGGTTCACTGAATTCAAATATTAAATATTGGAAAAGGGAAATCTCGCATTGATTTACTAAAATAAATGTATTTTGGTTTTTTTGGCTGAATCTTTCTTTAGTGATATTGTATTTAAATACATCTACTGATCATAAGAACAAAAGAATGGCCATACTGGGTCAGACCAAAGGTCCATCAAGCCCAGTATCCTGTCCTCTGACAGTGGACAATGGCAGATGCCCCAAAGGGACTGAACAAACAGGTTATCATCAAGTGATCCATGCCCTGTCACCCAATCCAAGCTTCTTGCAAACAGAGGGCAGGGACACCATTCCTGCCCATCCTGGAGTCATTGAAAGCTGGGGTCACTGAAAGCTGTAAGATATATTCATTCATGCTGGAGGTCAGCTACAGAAAAGCAATATCAGTGCAAGAACCTATACTCAAGGTTCACAACCAACATACCGGGACTTAGAGACCCAGTTTTCAAGCTACCATAGCACACTCATTTTAAAACAAGCATTTTACATTTTTAAACAAGTGACAACAAAAATTATTGAAAGAGGGAGCTTGCAATAATGGCCTGATTCATTACTGCACTGCTCCAGTTTTACTCTTGTGTAGCCCCACTGCAGTCCGTTAGGCCAGCATAGCACTGGGCAGTAACACAGTGATGAACCCAACCAAGGTTGGAGTTTGATTTTTGAACACGTATAACATTTTCTAAATGCTCATCTTCAAGACTCTGCATTCCTGATGTCAGTTTACAATGACAAACTCTTGAGATGACTCCAGGTTCACGTGGGACAGAGGTGAATTTTGGTTCCAAAGGAATGACGTGTTGCAATGAGGAAGAGTTAAGAGATACGTTTTAGGGACGGGGAGAACAAGGGTGTAAAAAAAAGTCTTGATATAGCGTGTATTGAAAGCAATACAACATCTGGGTCAAGCTTTATATTAACAAGATTCCATTTATAAATGGTTTATACAGGGTTAACAAAACATTAATAGATCTTATAAGCATGTCACAGAAATGAGTACCATGTGTTATAGGTAGATAGGGGCATACCAGTACCAGGTGTTATAGATGGTTATAAGGCATGGTTATAAGTAACCTATTTTCCTGTTGGGACTCTATATTAACATACAACCATTGACTAGAATATCTATTAATCATTTATTAATGGAACCTTAATATAAAAGTGTGTGACCATTCTACCTGTTGTGGTTAAGATGGATCTCATTTACAAGACCCTGGAGAGTGCCAGAACTATTACTTCAGTGGCCACAAGGATATTTCACCTGACCCTTAGAATCTGTTTTTCAGGGATGCAGGAAAATGGCAGACCCTGACCCTTTCTATGAATTAATGGAGAGTCCATATTCACCTATTGTTATAACACACCTAGTTTGGCATAGTTTCTATAATCTACTGTAATGACCATATGAATGGGACATGCATGTGCATTTTAGCACTCAGTGTCTGCATAAAGTGCAACCTTTGTCAAATTAAATGGGATACTGATACCAAGAACAAAAAAATCCATCCAAGATGAGAATGCAGTTGGATTTTTTTGTTTACTGACCGTAAATCAGTTTAGTGCTGCAGCAATGGAAACATTTTAAGTTCAGAGCTCACTCCAAACAAATGAAGTTCTACTGTGTTTCAAATAACATTTAATCTTGAATTTCCTAGCAGAGCTACGAGATTAAAAAAAACATCCTAAGGACTATAAACTAACAAGATGGAATAGGGATGACACTTACCTAGAAATGACACACAGACTTTACAGAAAGTATGAAACTGGAACTTGCTGGCAGCCTCCAGAAGAGTTTTTGCATTGGCAGAATCTATGATCAAAGAACCTGTATAAACAAACTCCAGTAGTAATTCCAGGACTTCTGCAGTGAGGTTTGACATGGCCAATTCCAGCTTCTCCCCGCCTCTGCTACTGTCTCGTGGTGACCTGGTAACAGCAGACAATGACATTCTTACAGGACATTACGCCATCCCCCTTTTGTTGTTGTTTACCAATTAGCGAGGGCTAGAAAATTGATTCATTAACTTTCTCCATATTTTTTAAGGAATTGAAGAGTATTGTATTTTAAAATAACTGAACTTAAAGACTTTAACTGGATCTGAAAGAGAAGAGTCTTAAAGCAAGTTTTACAAAAAAAAAAATCAGTTTATTGCTACTCTGCATTTTCATGCAAAAGAAGGTTGCAAAAAAAAAAAAAAAGGAAGAAAGAAAGAAAAAGAAAAGAATGAGCCAACATTAATGAGAATGAGGACCAGGATTAGCTTTCAAAGGGAAACAATACATTTTAACATTCAGAGTTAACATCTCATCTTTTGTGCATAATATAACATAGTAAGGCAAAAACACTCCTAAATTTCAAGAGAAAAGGTCACCTAGTTTTTCAAGAGCATATCCCCATCCAGTACATGGAATGATATTTTAAATGTCATGTGCATTTAGGGATCTATTTAAGGACCTTTTCTGTCAGCCATAATAATAGTAAGATTTTAAAAACTGTTGGGTTTCTTTTTTGACTCCTCAATGAATGTTAATGTAACAATATATATGTTTTTGTTCTAAAAATATATTGTTCCCTTGTAGGCACTAAAAAAGGAAGCCCCTCATGGCATTGCTTTGAAAACTGAATACAAGACAAGATAGACAGACAAAATGGTTAGAGCAAAGAAGGGAGGGAGGTGGGAAAACAATAACCAGCTCTGCCACAGGAAGCCAGCAGCCATCCTCTAGGAAGTTTCATGACTGTGGCCTACGATTTTTCCTGCATAAAGTGCTAAACAATTTGGGGATCAAAATATCTCCTGCATTTGAAGTGTGCATTAGTGCTTGTGAAACTATGGGACAAAAAATAATAGTAATATATTAAAATAAGGGCCCAGTTCCTAATGCATGGTTGGCTGGTGTAGCTGCAACACTAAGGACAGGTAACACCTGAAAGACAAAAATGATCATAAATTTGGTAACATCAAGAATGGGGGGAAAATCTGTTAAAGTAAGAAAATAAACTCCTTTAGTGGTTAGAGCCATTCAGCATCTTCTTACAGAAACATTAATTTCTCCGAATGACCAGACAATCAAAGTCTGCTCACTCCATCACTGCTACAGTTCTCGTGAAAACCACTGCACGACCAGCACCAATGTGCATCATAGAGACCACTGAACTCTTCATAATAAATGGTCACGTTACTATCCACTGGCCAGGGCCAGCTTTAAATACAAGCAAGAATCACTTCTACAACTGCTTGGGAGCCTACATGTTCAAGGTTCACAATGCTGTGAAGAAGCTTATGGTCAGATATCCCCTTCTAGCCCTGGAACCAGAGGACAAAGTCTACAAGGCCAGATAGTCTCCCCCTCTCCCCACAAACACACATACAAAAATCCCCAAAGCAAGTTGGGGGATCTCTAAATTTGAGGCAGCCCTGTCACTTTTTTTAATACCTCTGAGTTAGACAATGGTTTCAGGTAGTAGAATAAGCCATATTTAGGTCCTGACCCTACAAAAGCTTATGTATGTGAATAGTCCTATTTAATACAATGGTACTGATAATGAGTAAAATTTTAAGAACAGGCGTAAGTCTTTGCAGGATTGGAGTCTTAAATTCACTTCGTATTTCTATTTAAAGTACTTATAGGCCTCAATTACCACAAATATTCAGCACCTCACAATCTTTTTATCTTCACAACACCCTGGCCAGGAAGCGAAGTACTACTCTCCTCATTTTACAGATGCCTCCCAGACCAGGTCAACAGACTTGGGCTAACAGGCTCATGCTAGCCCTCTACAAATAGCTGTAGAGACAGCACGTTGAAGATGCAGCTCAGGCTGGAGCTCAGGCTCTGAACCGCACCCCTCGCCCGAGGCTTCAGAGCCTGAGCTCCAGTCTGAACTGCAACTTGGAAAGCACTGTGTACACAACACAGTTATTTTTAGAGCACTAGCGCAAGCCCTGCTCGCCTGTCTGTTGACCCAGACTGTGAGGCTCACTCCAAAATACTGTGTAGATATACCCAGAGAAACTAAATGACTTGCCCAAGGTCATGCAGGAAATCTGTGTCGGAGCAGGAAATTAAATCCACATCTCCCAAGTCCGTGGCTAGTGCCCTAAACACTGGGTCATCCCTTGTGGAGACATAGCCTGTGGGCGATGCCATAGTCCAAAAGATACACAAGCATGTACGTTAAGCAGGTTGCTTATACTGCCCAACATGCACATATTGTACTAAACCCAGACTTTTTAACAGGTGTGCTGTATGCTCTCAGAACGGTCATGCATGTAAGCAGTATTTTGCTCAAGCAACAATTCCTCTTGGGACGAGATAAAGAAGTAAAGATTGGTTGAGCCCTGAGAGGTAGCCCAAAATACAGTCCCCCTCTCACAATCCCTTGTACCTAATCTCTATGTCTGTATAGATAGGGAACCTACCTAATGGTGGAGCAAGAGAACCTTTGACCACAAGGTACTTCGGATGCTATGTATCAAAGTGATTCCATGGTATCTGATGTATCTTGCGGTAAAAAGTTCTCTTGCTCTACCATTAACTGCTTCAAATAACAGTTTGACATGAGTTCATCAGGCAAGTCTTGTTAATGTTATTCAATGTTTGGGCATAGATGCTCACATTTTTATAGGTATTTAGGTATTGGTGTGCTAAGCAGCGCGACACCTAACTGATTTAGGAGCCTAAATTTCATTTTCAAAAAGGGATTTAGGCATTTAGGAGTCTAAATCTCATTGACCATTGATGTAATTTAGGCTCCTAAATCACTTAGGCATTACTGCACCTAAATACCTTTAACAATCTGGGCCAGAGCACTCAGTAATTTAAATGGGATTTTATGGCATTCGGTAATGGCAGGATTGAGTCCTTGCACGATAGGCAGGCCTGTAGCAAGCAAATATTTGTCTACGGTATTAATTCCATTTGTGCTGGCAAATGTCGTGGGGGTCAGTGCGTACACGGACATGGTAACAAAGCTCTTCAGGTGACTAATCATGAGCAGTTTCCGACTGTGAATGCAGCAGTGAACAGGACAGACGGTGCAAAACCAGTAGCCTGCCACTGACATTAGAATAAAGAAAATACCAATTTAAGCAATGACTCCAGCCTGTCATTCTTTAGAATAATTAAGTTATAATCTCTTTTCCTTTGTAATACACCAAGCAATAAATGGCTGCTGCAATTGATTAAATACCAAAACAAAGCTAAGGTGTTCAATGAATCACAAAAGCCACTTATGGAAAGTATAATACAGAGCAATAGAGATTATTCACATTTCACAACCAGCCAGAAATGGAAACTGAATTGTGTCCGTTTCTGCCTCTGATGCTTTGAAAGTGGCGTGTTGTGGTGCTTGGGGTTTTTAAATGATGTACCCACCAGGGGCACAGCTTAGAGCAGTGGCAGGCAACCTGCGGCCCGTCAGGGTAATCTGCTGGCGGGCTGAGAGACAGTGGCCCAGCCAATGAGAGCTGCGGGAACGGCGAACTGCGGCCACTGGGAGCTGCAGGGGGCCGTGCCAGTGGACAGTCAACGTAAACAAAATGTCTCGCAGCCCGCCAGTGGATTACCCTGGTGGGCTGCAGGTTGCCCACCACTGTCTTAGAGGCATCACTTACTTGGGGTGCACACTGAAAACATGCCTGGTTCAGCCAACAAAGTAAAAGAAGAAGCCTGCATGGCTTCCATGCTGATGACCTGGCTCTGTAGATTTACTTGGCCTGGAAACCAGATGGTTTATTAGCTAAAGCAGGTCCTAAGGGATCAACAGTGAGTTTTCAAAGAAACAGAGAAAGAGAAACGTGTGTGGAAACAGACTTATGATTGGAGACATCACAGAGAGCGTTAGTGTGGTTTGAAACAGGATTCTGGGGTCTGATTTACTGAAATGGTTTCATAATAGAATTTTTCTTAGGTATTTCCTTTCTAACTCTGATGTATTGTATAATGATATTCTTAAAGTGGTTCCTGTGTTTCTTATTTTATATGCAGCAGGATATAAAGATCCTCTATGCATCTAGCAGACTTCATAAATGTACAAAAATGGACCATATTCTCCTCTCAGTTATACTGGTGCAACCCCAGTGAAGTCAGAAAGTTGCACAAGTCTAACCAAGAGAAGAATTTAGCCCTGCTGTAAGTGCTTACACAGTTGACCAAGTGAAAAAATGTATGTGCATATATATACACTTGTGCACAAGGGGTCTGATCCTGCATGACTGAAATCAATGGGAGTTTTGTCACTCACTTCAGTGGGTGCAAGAGGAGACCCTAACGGTCCAACATTGTTCTCAGAGAGGTCAACAGCAAAACTTCTATTAGGGAGAATTTGGCTGTAAGTGAAAAAAGTGCGCACAAACACATGCACACACAGTACATGTTAATGGAAGCGCATTACAGATATAAATAAGAACATGCACATACACCATGCATTTTGGACATCCGATAGACTGTCTCCTTAGCATTTTATTCTAGCTTGAAGCTGGGTAACGTATGTTTTAGGTCCCTGGACATAGTTAAACAAGGCACATTTTGCTGTTTGCTCTGTGAACTCTAAAGTTTAAATGGAATAATGTCATTTTATGGGCCTTCTAATCATTGGTCATATTATAAAGGTCAAACATTTCACATTGTGACAGAAAATCAATAACTTTCCCAACAGCCACTGGGGGGCAAAAAGTTTTGCTTCTAAAGAATAATGTGTAATAAACAATTTTAGACCTTACTTTATCATTGCTGCAATCTCTGAGAACAGCTAGAGTAAAAAGCTGGTAATTCCTGATATATAAACTCATTAAAATTAGGAAGTGATTTAGAACAGGACTTTAAAAAGATGTATCTTGGGCTAAGCAGCAAAAAGGTTAGATTAGGTCTATATTTAAACAAGCTAAGAGAGTTCTTTTACAGCTTAACTATATGGTAGCTGTCAGGGAATTTTTTCAGATTTACAAATCATATAGCCTCCAGTGGGGTGATTGGTAGACCTAAATAATGTGAAAACAAAATTTAATGAAGAGATAAGCAAACCACATATTAGTTCTGCACCGATAGTGCAGATACTAAATAAACAAAACATCTTTTTACTGTTTGGGATAAGTAGATCTACCTAAATAAAGCCAGGGTCCTTGGGCATGCTCTGTCCACTTAGCTCAGCTACAACTTTCAGTGTAATAACTTAAGCTGGAGAGGTCATAGGCACAGGGAGACTTTTAAAGCAAAGAATATTTCAGTTATAAACTGGAACCCAAAGAACAAAGTTACTGGCCCTTTCATTGAGTTAATCTATATAGGGAAGCTAATATAGATGCACTCCAGTAAAATAGGATTAATATTAGAAGGGGGAAAAAATCCTTGCTTGCAATGTTCAGGATTGTGCTCTGGAAAATTTTTACACACACACACACACACACACACACTCCCTCCCTCCTCTGAATTCTTGGTATTAATTTGTCCTTGAACTGCATTTCCTGAGATCCAGCTCACACAAACATCAGCACTAGTGTTTCATGCTTAGTACAGACATAACTAAGTTTTCTTCATCTCTTGAATAAAGTTTAATACATATATATATATATATACACATATATAAATTCTATTCATGAGATAATGCACTTGGTGTATTATATAAAATAACTTCACTACATCATTTTTATCAAGATGTTCTTTTTAACATAACCCTTCTGTGATGCAATACAAAAAATTTTATAATGAGATGCTTTGAGTGTCCAAGCTTGATTTAGACTCCAGCTGAAGTACCCTTATATACGGAGTTCTCCTAGTATTTCACTTCATCAGCTTACAGACAATGATACTGCTGCCTCTAACTGGCTTGAAACACTGTTTTGATTGACTAATAGTCTGATTGTCTCTTAGAGTTGGCTACAGTCTTACTCAGTTTCACTTCAAATGTGAAAAGCTACCTATGAGCAGTGTAGAAAACAGTTTTCTCACTGTTTACAAGCTACAGTCAATAAAAGTCAAAGCAAATTCAGCGAGACAAGGTGGGTGAGGTAATATCTTTTATTGGACTAATCTCACCACCTTGCCTCTCTAATATTCTAGGACCAACACAGCTACAACAACACTGCATAAAACAAATTCAGAATATTCAAAATGGAGCTGCCTGCAAGGAATGCCCATGAATAATACAAAACGCTTCATGTAAATGTATGTTTCTGAGTAGGAACAGTTGGTTCCCACACTGCCTCAGCATGCTGTATGTGAACAGGGAGACTAATAGACCTTTCAGTGACATCTCTTCACGTCTGAACCAGTAGGACTACATGAGGTGCAACCTCAAAGGCATGTCATACATCACAGCTTCGCCCTATGAAAATGGGCACCAAATAAAAGATTAACCCTAAAAATAAAGACATTTTTGGTATTGTGCATCTGAATATCTTCCACCCCGCTACCCCCCAGCAGTGAGAGTCTGCCTCTTTCTTTGTTTCTATCCAGGGCCCATCACAATGCAACAAACAAACAAAATTTAAGCAGCCAACAAAATTAAATTGATATCTATCAGATAGATTCAGCTATTGTGGGCATCTTTGACTTCCCTATTGATTATTATCCTGCACATCTTGGCCACTTGGAATTTAATGGCAACAGAACTCAGATACCCCTGTACTTGATACCTCTACGGCTTGTGCTAAAGGAGATGTCTGTTAACATAATAGGGCTTGGGGCCCAAAAACTAATGAGCAGTTTTGATTCTATCCAGAGGGCAGTGGAACATGCATACTATTCTTTACAACATCTGTTGACACCTGCATCCGAGAGCCATGGTATTGCCCCCCTGATGCCATTGGTGTGGCTGGAAGTTGCACACACAGTCCGTAGTATAGGGCCCTTAGGATTGCTGTCTTCTATATCCAGCTACCTAATGAACTTCCAGCTTGTACACCACCTCCTAAATGTACTGTGACATTCTGTTCTTATTGGTTTTGGTTTCATAGTGAGGGACATAATTAACATAAGAGCAAATATTTGTGTTCTCATTTCACTAGAGCAAAACATTTGCTACCTATGCCAATGGGATAAAAAAAATCAAATAAAATTGCTTCATTCCCTGGACACTTTGTTTGGGTCGAAAGGAAACAGGAAATCCAAGATTAAAATATGAGATGAAGCACTTAAACCAAGAACAGCTACTTCTTTTTATCTCTGTCAAATTGTTTTGATTACCAAATCGAGAACACTAGACTGGGATTGGCAGCTTCTCATGAGGCTGAAGAGTCTGTTAGTTCTGTGCTCATTAAAAACTTTTGTTCAAGTCTACACAATTTAGGCGGAATATCTTGTTTACTGTGGTACATAATCCTGGAGGTACTGAAACTCTAGGCAAATAAGAACAAAGTGCAGCATTGCTGCATCCTAACTGTCCACTGTTTGACTTTTCATCAAAGTTATTAAATGGTTCAAAGTCACGTCTGTTTATCTTGGGATAAACAAAAAAGAAGCTTAATGACATCTGTAGCTTACCTCTAGCTAAGTAGAGAACAGATATTGTACTCTGCATGGAAAGCAATGTTTCATGCCTAAGGACTTGATTTACAATTCTGTATAATTATAGGCTCATCATGAGATACAAATGTACAGATACACAAACATAACAACATGGATTTACACAACACAGACCCCAAGATGTATGTACACTCTGTGGTCACACATTATTTACTGAGTTACTAGAGTTTATACAGCTGCAGGATAATCAGTCATGTAAATGATGACAGCAAGAGACATTTATAGAGAAACATCATTGCAATACATGTGCCAGAAGGCGGTGGATTTTTTTTTAAATAGGATTTTTTTAAAAATAAATTATACCCTAGCATGGCTTCTCTTTTGGAATTATTTTATCGATATCAAAATCTACTAACTTGCAAATCTCTGCCTTCTTTACGCTATCTCAGAGATAAATGCTATCTGGAGCCTCAGCTACTGTCCATCTGTCTCATGAGACAAGAAAAACACGTACTGTAATGATGCTACAGTGTGATTAGGGTAAAGAACTAGCAAAATCAAGAGATTCAATAAATTAGTGTTTGAATACAGCCTTGCAAATTCATCATGAAAGTTTACCTGACCACGCACAAAATCTACTTGTCCACCCTTTACCATGACATTGCTGCAGATAATGTTATTACTTGCTCCAGGCGAATAGAATTTGGCAAGGCTGGTTTAGCATACCAAGGGCCAAATGCTCTCAGTCTGCAGCTGTTCAATCCCCAGTAAAGTCAGTGGAGTTCCATGGGTGTAAACTTGTTTGTGTATCAGGCATTTTCTCCTAATGCACCCCACAAATCAGACAAATGATAATTTTAGACCAAGACAAACTATAGGATTAACAACAAATGCTTTTGTTAGCAAGAGACATGGCCAGAACAAAACAAAAAACAAACAAAAGAAGCCAATCTCAAATATGCTTTTAAGCTATTCAAAGATGGAACACGATCTAATTGCTCTATACAGGCTGCTTCAAAAAAGCAAGGCCAGGTTCAGTTGAAGGGTGTAATGCTATAGTAGCTGAGATCACAGACTGAAATACACATGTACCTCACTGTTGAGACTTGAGAAAGAAAATAGACAAGCTTCAAGAGGTCAGCTTAAACAAGTGGCAAGAGAATGAGCCAATGGGCCTTGGAAGAGCAACATTTGCTGTCTCTGAACTCTTTTGCTAGGGACTGGGGACAATGAGTCCCTAAAAGGATCTACTTGTGGAGTAATGAAAAACTAGGCCACAGTATTAACAGTCTGGGCAACAACATACTTGCAAAAGCCTCCTTTGAACAGAAAACAGCAAAATATATTGCGGAACAAAAATTTTGCTTTGGGGATTTTAGATGAAGGAAGAAGAATTAAAAATAAATTTAATGACTGACAACAGTTAATTCTTGAAAAACTAAAGGTTCCCCTCATCCCACTCAGACCTGATCTCTTCTGATCATATTTACTGCACAATAATAAAACAGCTTAGCACACAGTTGGCATCATACAAATAATAAATCTCTTTCACTGGATGTGGTGAAATTTACACAAGTGTTTATGTAGGTATATCTAAGGCTCCCTTTCAACACTGGGGGAATAATTAAATATTTATTTATTAATTATTACTATTATGTATTTATATTAAGGTAGTAGCCCCAAGGTCCTAATTGGGATTTCAAGTATTAGAATGAATTTTGCAAGGTGAAAAGGAGTACTTGTGGCACCTTAGAGACTAACCAATTTATTTGAGCATGAGCTTTCGTGAGCTGTAGCTCACGAAAGCTCATGCTCAAATAAATTGGTTAGTCTCTAAGGTGCCACAAGTACTCCTTTTCTTTTTGCGAATACAGACTAACACAGCTGTTACTCTGAAACCTGTCATTTTGCAAGGTGCTAGCTCTTTGTCACTCAGATATAGGGTCTCATGGTTACATTTTTGTAATATAGTTAAGGCTTGTCTACATGGGGACATTCAGGAGAGTTAATCTGAATTAACTAAATATGTGAATTTAAAGTGAATTAGTTAAACTGCGTTAGATCCTTGTGTGGGCACTCTAATTCAAAATTAAAGTGGCCTTAATTCGGTTTAGCTTAATTCACTTTTCTGAGTGTCTCTGTAGAGGCAAACCCTTAGAAGAGGCATGTACCACTTAAAAAAAAATATACGTGAAAGGTATTATACCACGTAACAGGTAGTGTGGTTTTCATGTATCTCCTATTATTGGTACTGGGGATTTGTTACCTATAGAAAACCTTCAAGAACTGCTCTGCACATTTTGCCCATCAGTGTTTAGTGCAACAGGAACAAAGGATTTGCCAAAAGCTGATCATATCATTAACATAAATTCAGTATCCTAATCCAGCAGTGGCCAATACCAGATGTTAAAGAAAGGCAAAAATAAATAAATAAATCCCACATCATAATGCACATGTGCAGTGTTGTAAACACAGGTGGGATAGGCAGGGTCAGAGTCATCTTTGATCCTGTACAGCTACCTGATAGCATCCTGAACCATCATATTTGATTATTTTCGTTTTAGGGCAAGACAAGCTTTTGGAGGTGGCCAAAAACAACAGCGTTGAAGAGCCTGGCTCCAGACCCTGGCCTGTGCAGTTTTTGCCTATTTGTCTTTGATCCATTTAGCTTTAATTGGCTCTTGTAACACAACTCTTCCCCTTTGCCCGTAAATTGCAAGTACACAACACAGTCAAGCTCAGACTGGGCCCTGAGATGTAAGTAAATATAGCTAGGTCACACGAATCAGCGTCTTCCGAGCGGCTGCATGACAGGAGCGTGGCTCGCAGATAAGTCTAGCCAGAGCGAGGGCAAGGGAGTGATTAGTCTGTCATTTCTTGGATAAGATTTGTAGTTCTGCCTAGAAATTACAAGAATGAGAAGCCCTTGCCTCCCAGAGAGAGAGAGGAGGCTGAGGTTAAGTGATTCTGCTTGGTACCTCTGCAAGCTGGAACTGTCCTGAGGCAGATGCTTAATTTCCATGCCATAGCCTGAGCTTCAAAATGGACCTGCCCTGTCTCACTTGCCAGGTTTTGTCTTTCAAAATAGAATGAATTTATCTGCCTGCCAATGCAGAGCCAGCATCCAGAGCAAGCCTGTCACCCCACCAATCCACGACTGCATTTGCTTGGCTGAATACAGTGATGCTGAAACTTCTGCTCTGGACTCTGTGTCAATTCCTAGGCCCTTTGGTTCAGAAGCACAGTTAAATATTTGTAACCTGCAGTTCGTTTATATTGAAGCACGTGAATTTCTGCTCAGTGAAAACATGTTTTTCAGAGCCTGGCAGCTGCGTAGTATCAAACCCTAGCGGCCAGCTGTGACATTAGGGTGTGACTGTTGCTGCTGCTTAACAAAATACAAGCGGCAAGAGAACAGCAATGACAAAAAAGGCTGCCACTTGTAGGAGCATAAATCTACTTCCCATGGCAGTATTTCAAGCCCAACCTACCTTAGCTATGAGCTACCTGTTTAAGAGGAAAGGCATTTATAGCATTACTTGGACCTTCACAATAATGGAACAGTACACTTTGTACTTTCCAATAAACCTCCCTTTTTCATAGGCCCCTGTCAAGGTTCCTTCCCCACTCTGAACTCTAGGGTACAGATGTGAGGACCTGCAAGAAAACCCCCTAAGCTTATTTTTACCAGCTTAGGTTAAAACTTCCCCAAGGTACAAACTATTTTACCTTTTGCCCTTGGACTTTATTGCTGCCACCACCAAGCGTCTAACAAATATATAACAGGGAAAGAGCCCACTTGGAAAAGTCTTTCCCGCCAAAATCCTCCCAAACCCTACACCCCCTTTCCTGGGGAAGGCTTGATAAAAATCCTCACCAATTTGCATAAGTGAACACAGACCCAAACCCTTGGATCTTAAGAATAATGAAAAAGCAATCAGGTTCTTAAAAGCTTAAAACTTTCTTAAAAGTTCTTAAAAGAAGAATTTTAATTAAAGAAAAAGTAAAAGAATCACCTCTGTAAAATCAGGATGGTAACTACCTTACAGGGTAATCAGATTCAAAACAGAGAGAATCCCTCTAGGCAAACCCTTAAGTTACAAAAAGACACAAAAACAGGAATATACATTCCATTCAGCACAGCTTATTTTATCAGCTATTTAAACAAAACAGAATCTAACGCATATCTAGCTAGATTACTTACTAAGTTCTAAGACTCCATTCCTTTTCTGTTCCTGGCAAAAGCCTCACGCAGACAGAGAGAACCTTTGTTTCTCCCCCACTCCAGCTTTTAAAGTATCTTGTCTCCTCATAGGTCATTTTGGTCAGGTGCCAGCGAGGTTATCCTAGCTTCTTAACCCTTTACAGGTGAAAGGGTTTTTCCTCTGGCCAGGAGGGATTTTAAAGGTGTTTACCCTTCCCTTTATATTTATGACAGCCCCATAAATGGTTTAACAGAAGTGACTGATGATATCCTTCTATGTACAATGCATCTCTGATTGCACCTGAAAAATGTATCTGATTTTCAAGACCTTTTCCTCCTCTTTCAAAAAAAAAAAATGCAAGGATTTACTTTCACAAATGTTTTATCTTTACAGGGAAGCTGAAAGAGATAGCTGCAGATATGATCCCGACTCTCAACTGGGGTTAAAAACAAAAGCTCTTGATAAGAAGCAAAACAGGAAGGGGTTGCTAAGAGTGGATTTTTCTTTCACCTGCTATTTCTCATTTTTGGCTTCTCATGATGTAAATACAAACCAGACAGTCTGTTTTCCAGACACCTGAATGCTTTTGCAGTTTTGTCAGACTGTTTCAGATGGAGAGGGGCAGATTTCTCCATCTTGCACCAAATTCTGCCTTCTTTTACAAAATCCAGAGTAACTCCCATGACTTCAATGAAGTCACACTGAATTTACAAGGGTGCAAGGGAAAGCAGAATTTAGCCCTAATAGTCCAAACTTCTCTACCTCGCCAGCCTTAGCACCCAGGTCCCAGGTACAAAAAGAGGACCTGCTACCCCATTTTAGAAAAACAAAACAATAGAGAAAAGAAGTAGGCTATCCTGGAAAAACAATCTGGTCGTGAACTAAAGTTACTTTTCAGAGTAACAGCCGTGTTAGTCTGTATTGGCAAAAAGAAAAGGAGTACTTGTGGCACCTTAGAGACTAACCAATTTATTTGAGCATAAGCTTTCGTGAGCTTATGCTCAAATAAATTGGTTAGTCTCTAAGGTGCCACAAGTACTCCTTTTCTTTTTTTAAAGTTACTTTGCTCCTTTGGAAAAGAAAGAGGACCAGAGTTATGCCAGATTATGTTCCATCAAAATTCTTGGCTTTGTGGTCTAATCTCCTGCTGTGTGTATTTTATGCTGTACGCTACAGGAATTAGCCAGCCCTCGGTGCTACAAAGTTAAGAGCATCATTAAAAGCAAATCTTGAACAGTTAAAAGGTACAGAATACTACTTGAACTTCTCTGTACTGCTGCCTCACAAAGAAATACAACTCTGAGGTTTGCTTATAAGAGCCAGTATTTGGGCCTAGAAACGGATTTTAAGCCAAGAACTTCGTATCAATGTGAATTTGATAAATCATGGGATTTTCCATCCCTTTCTTCCAGACACACATAATCAAAACAAAGAAACATACACACAATCAAAACAAGGAATTATAGTCACAAATGGAGCTGCAAAATCTGGTTCTGGAATGTGGACAACCTTGCCAAAATTGGGAGGGGAGGGATGCGTGGGTATGGGGTTTTGGTTTGGCCTATTACAGAGATGGAGCCCAAAGCAAAAATTAAGATTTGGATTTTGAATCATGCCCTCTATCCCCCCATAAAAATATATGGGTTGGGGTGGGGGGTCAAAGTTGGAGGGAGGGCTGTTTGGATTTTGGTCTATCTCTAGTCATACAGAGATGTATCTGACATATACACACATATAGCATACACATACGGGTTGAGCCAGAGCCACAAAACTCAGATTCAGATTCTGGTCTGGATTTCAACCCCAATTCCATAATTGGAAAGAATTCAGCTTGGGGTATCTGTTAGGGGCCAACTCCAATGCACACATACAAGATATGTGGATATTATTTAGGTTACAGGGGATCCTCCTGTTTCTCCACCTCTCACTCTTGTTTAACATTCACTCCCCCTCAAGGTTGTCTGCTGCAGTAACCTCCTGTTGGCCCAGTCTGAATCTTGACTAATGCCACCTGATTAGCCAGAGGACTCCCTCCAACAAGGGCTGAACATGCTGTCTATCTTGTCCCCAGCTCTGGGAGCAAGTGTAAGATCAGGTCATGAAATACATCTCTCTCACAGGGGAAGTTCTAAACATTAACCAAAAGAGTCACCAAGAAAAAAAATCCTTACAAATTTAACATAAAGAGTAGTAAGTTTGTTCCAAGAATTTGATGTTTGAGAAAGCTACAAAGTAAAGGGACATAAGAATGCTAGCAATATAATTAGGCCTGCCAACTGTGCTTTGTTTGAGGGCACACACATCTCACCCAATCCTTCTGCTTTGCCTGTCTGCTTCATTCTTGTGAGCATGGAGGGTACAAGAAACCTGGAGCAGACACATTTCAATATGCTGCCTGTTTGCAGGAATGAACCATATAGGTATAGCAGCAGGATGGGGCAAGAATGCCAGACAGTGAAGAAGCCCAATTCATTGACTTGTTATTGTTGGGTTGTTCAGCATAGGAGTCTTTTTTTTTTTAATATGGCCTGAAAGCACAACTTGGGCTTGGTCCGCTGCACTCTGGCTTTGGCCCAACCAAGCATATAAGCATGTGTTTAATCGTAAGTACATTGTCAATGGGACTACTCATGTACTTAAGTGCTTTGGTGGAGGGGGGCTAGAGGGCTCAGCACTGGACAGGACCAAGCCATTTTTAAGAACCAACAGATCTTCTAGGATCAGGCGAACAATATGTTTTTATTTGAAAATATAAATATTTTAATGGTATATAAATAAATTAATGTTTGTTTTAAAATGTATATTCAGTTTTGGGTCAGTCAAATCTGACTGTGTCTTTTTCATTACAATGCGGTACACTGAGTCTGAATGTTGGATTTATCCTTTAAAGACATTGTTGTAATTGGCCTTAATTATTTTCTAACATTCCCTTTTTACTCATTTGGGGCATCACTTGCTATTTTATCTTCAGATACTCACCCACAACACCCAGTGGTATCAGAGGCAGATAATCAGATGTGTTAGGACAGTAGTTTGTCCATAGTACAGGACATATGATGCAAGTACACTGAAAGGTATTTTGCAAACCATGTATACACATGGGGACATGCAGACACATACCTAGAGCATCTTTATGGGGATGATCCTGTTCCCACTGAAGTCAGGGACCAAATTCTTGTTGACTTCAGCTGGAGCGGAATCAGATCTTATATCTATTGTACCACTGAACTCAGTGTCCTTTATATAAATATTTAGGAAATACAAAGACATTTACTTATTCTTCAGCCACTGAATCCAACTGTGTCTGTTTTTATTTTTATGATAATAGAAAGAGTGCAATATAAATCACATTAAACTTTAAGTGTGATCTGCGATTCATCTTTCCTCAAAGGAGCTGTTAGCAACATGTGACCGTTATCAAACGAACATTCTAAACATGCTATATTTATAAATATACTACCATTGTGAACTATCATGATTTTATATTACTAAGGGCATGCTCCCACAAGGTGCTGATTGCCTCTTGCAAGTTAAGTGTCCTCAACTCCCATTAACTTCCATGGGGTCACTCGAAGGATTGGGCTTTCCAGTGTAGTTCCCTGAAAAGTGAGTCTTTAAAATGGTACCTCAGAGCCCCAGGTTTAAGGTCTGTCAAAGACACTAGCACAAATATGCACACTCAGCAGGTGAACATTTATTTTTTCCTATTTTCCCCACCAGACAGCCTGAAAACTCAACCTGCCATCAAGCTGGGTTCCTCCCTATTCAAATGTCATCACCAGTAATAGAAGTGTTGCTGTCTTGGATACACCTGTGTAGTAGCCCCATAAGCATTCATCAAGGTTACATGAGTGAGAGTGAGGCCATATATTGGGGCTGAACTGGTCTAGTTGAGGTCAGACTTTGACCTGAGAACTCTTTACTACTGCTGCCAATGTGTGAGAAGGAAAAGAACGCAAGTTGACTTTCAAATTCCCGGTTGAGTTTTCAGAGCCTGCAGTTCAGGGGCAATAAACCCCCACCTTTTTCAGTTGGAAACTGAGTGAGTCTGAGGTGAGTCAGAGAGAGACAAGTGTGGAACTCCAGGATTCCACTTTCGCAGAGTCACTTTTCAGAGGAGAACTGCATTTAAGTCTTTTTTTTTTAAATGATTGCTCTTATAAATCAGCATTCAGTCTATGGTTCATCTCCATTTGACAACTAAATTACAATCCTCCCCAGATTCTCGCTAGAAATAGATGGTGCCTGATGACTTTTGTAGATGAACTAATGTCTTCACAGTCAAATCCAAATGACACTCCTTGGCCAGTCAATTACTGGGTTTCTATAAATGATGCCTAAGATCTCCTTTCCCTATAGACTGCATACCTTATCTCTGTGAGAGGCATATACTGTAGCCTTAACTAGCAAGTGATAATGAGCAGACAGGAGAAAAAGGACAGAAAAGAGATCTATCATAGCTAGAGCTAGCAATCATTAGGTTTACAGAGGGAAAATAACAAGCTACCAGGCCAACATATCTTTTATGAATAATTGATAAGGCAGTCAAGCACAATTAGATCATAGTACTGTAATATATATGCACAATTAGAAAAACAGCTTTGTGCAAAAGGACATAATACATTGAAAAGGAGATACCAGCCAATATGCCATCCTGAAATAAAATACCGTCACTATTGTGTTAGTTGGCAAAATTTAAATACAGAATTTGAAAGCAAGCAAAATGTTCTGTAATTCCATTTTTTAGCACAGTCCAGGCTCAGTCTGCTTAGGAAAATACTGCAAGGCAAAATCAGCAGCTGCATTAATTTGCTGATGATTGAGAGAAAAATGAAAGTTATCCTGGTGGTGGTTTTTTTATCCCTCCCTTCTTGCTACTCTAACTTACTAATAATATGAAAGTACCAATTTATTCCTATCGAGTATATGAAGCATACAAATTGAAAAATCAATGTAATGGAAAAAAAAGATTATCATGCACTGTTTAGAATCAATCAGCTAGAAACTGAGAGGGGGGAAATGCAAAGGCAGAGACATGAGGTTTAGAAATGTACATATTACATTTACTCTAAGCTAAAGCAGTGTTTGCTTAAGGAAAACTCCTCTTAGTCTAACATGCAGACTGAGTTATATTTTTATCTAACATTGTCTTTCCAATTTTTCCTATGAAAATTTGTCAATTGACTTTTTGCCTTTAAAAGGCCCCAAATAATATTTTTTATAAATATTAACCCCCCTTTCTCCTAAGTGCCACATGTGACATAGCATGTGACAAAGATTTCAGGGCTGAAGGGGTTAATATTGTCTAAATACTTTATTGGTATGACGTTTCAGCATCATTCACAGGAAAGCTTATGGCTTACTGTAGCCTGAAGGATAAAGTTTTGTAATATGTAATGGAATCCCTTTAAAATATTGATAGCAATAGTTCTATCGTGTGGTCTGGATCACTACTAATAGTTTTGTTTTAAGCTTTGAATTCTTAGTGATGGAACACCTTCTTCAGCCAAAATAGGCCATTACTGATCAGAAATAATTACATTGTACAAGTCAGATGTGTAACAAATGGATCTGAGTCTCAGTTTGAAAATACATTCAAAGGTGGTGGAAAGAATGGCTACTGGCTCTGTGACAGGAGATTCAATCTTCATAAACCTGCAAGAGAGGGGAAGAAAAAAGCGACACAAATGCGCCCTACAAAAGAACAGACCAGATCACAGCTGGAAGGAAGGCAAACCTTTTAATCAGGTCCTTGAAATACAAGCTGCAGGAAGCTAGAACATTTTGGTGGACTTCAAACTCTTTGCCTTCAACAATAATTTTCAGGTCTGTAAACTCTTTCGCTCTGCGTTGCTGGTTCAACTCCTTCAACATTTCTGCAGAACAGAGAAGACAGACAGTGCCAGGGTTCCCATTAAGAGTTTTTATTTATTTTTTTCTTGTAAAGAAGTAGAGAAATAGGAAACACTTGATATTGTTGGCAAGACTGGCTCAACACTGACAGTCAAAGAAATAATAAACAAACTTGGTATTAAAAAAAATAAGCAGGAACCAGTAGGTCTAAATAATTAAAAAAAATCCTAAACTCGTAAGGGTTAAAAACAAAAATTTAAAAATTTGAGCGTCAGAAAATCAGACAAACAGATAACGCATTATCACAGAAAAGTTAAATATAATTTGTTATAACAGAATGTGAGAACTACATAATTTTTCTCCAATTGCAAATATCTTTTGAATGTTTTGGAATAATACTAAGTAAAAACATGGCATTTTGATGTAATATGAACTGGATATGTGTCAAAAGAATAAAACCAAACCCTGCAAAAACAGCATATCCTAAACTCAAACATACCAAGAATGTGTGAAGCTTCTCAGTCAACAAAATACAATAGTATTAATTATAAGTATTATATTATACTACATTGTATTAAAGTTTAACAGGATTATCAATGCAGCTCATAAAATATCTTTACAACATAGGTGACAATGGAATATGTTAAAAGATTATCTTAACAGCATTCTTATGATTAAAAAAATCACACAGAGAGAGTAAATTATTGGCTTTTTTACTATTTCCAATTTTTTACACGCAGAAGATTTTCACCATTTCAGCATTTTTAATCTGTAGCCTTTGACAGCTTCATTTACAGCAACCATTGACTTTCGCACATCACAGGAGATTCACAATGACAAAAATAACCTCTGAAAGTATTTCTGTCCTGCAGTAAGCACCTACCTCGCATGATGCCTCCTCTCACACAGCCTCTCGGTACTGAGAGAATGAAATAACAGCATGCCACATGTCTTCATATGTGAATGTGAACTATTAAGCAACCTAGATGTTCTATACGCCTGTTGGATCATTTAGGTGAAAGTCTTTCACTAACGCTGGAGACCAGAATAATTAGCAGGACGAATAACATACAGTTAAGTTGAGGGTGTGTGGTGGGGTTGAAGACAATGATCAAGATGATAAAACTGACTTTAATATTAATGTGTTTTATATATACATATATCTATATATGCACATTGTGTATATATATATATAGAGAGAGAGAGACACACACACACACAAACACACACATACATATATACACACACACACACACGTGCGCATACACAAACACACGCACATATATATTTGCAATAGGTCAACATCCTCATTTCCTCAAACATCATAAAACCATGTACACATACATTTTCAGATAGAGTTTTACATCTAAAGAGTCCAATTCTCATTCACATGTAAACCCCCTTTACAGTGTAAAGGCGTCTTAAAGGGGGTGTAATTGTATTTATGCCCACTGTATTGCAGAGTGATATAAAGGGGTCTTAGCGTAAGAGAGAATCAGGACCAAATAATCTTATGCTGTAATCATGTTTCTTCTGCCTCCAAAATGAAACTCATCAAGCAAGTGTCATTTTAGAGAAGCCTCAATTATCCAACAGCAACAAAAAACATGCAAACTTTTTTATTCAACTGTTACATTAAAAAGCAAACTGAAATCCAGCCAAACCCCAACATCTGTGGTGAACATTTTTCAGGATTAAGAAAATAAATGTCACCTTGCACATTTATATCTATTTAATGGAAACACAGTAGTGTCTGAAAGGCTAATTACTATGCGCTGAAATGGGTCAGCATCCTCCAGAGAGCAAGCAGATCATTAGAGAGGGCACTGAAATAACAGTAGGCTTGTGTTGGATCTATAATAGAGGAAAATATACCACTCTGTCCTGTGGGTGCTACATCATGGACTATTTTTAACCGTTCTTTTGAACTAAAACATAATACTACTGCTCAAGCAAACGCAAAACTTAAATGGGGATGAAAGTGTTCCCTCTTATCTAGAGAAGTTTTAAGCTTTTGTCTCTGGCAAACATTTGATGATGGACTCTAGAATATGGGCCAAAGTCTGAGGTGGGCCTGAACCCTGTAGGCCTTGTTCAGTCAAAAGCCCTGCTGAAAATCCAGGGGCACCAATGCGTGTTTTGTCTGAATAGGGCCTAAGTGACCAAGGTCTTTGGTTCCACAAGAACATCTTTAGATGCTATTTTTAGTTAAACATGTTGGGGTTTTGTTATTTTTAATTTCCCTTTTTTCGTCAGATGTACACCACATTTTTCTAGATCTTCTCAATCTTGGCCCATCTTTTCCTCTCATTTTCAGTAACTGGATTTTCCTCAGACCAATTTTCTACCATTTTCTACCTTTATACCTCATTTTCTACTTCAAACATGTTTTCTGATTTGGTCTCTTCTTCTATATATTTCATCCTTTGTTTTCTGTATCTCTTTTTCAAATTTCCCCATCCAATTTCCTTTCCTCCTTTCTGTACACTTCTGCCTTTCTTAATCCCCTAGTCAATCCTCCTTCCTTTCCCCAGCCATATCTACATACCCTAGCCATTCAGAATCTTCCACATATAAGAGATCCAGGTAATGGGAAAGGAGATGGATCCTTTGAGTTTGGTACATCTTTTCCTTCAATACAGACAGACAGAATAAAGCTTACCCTTGTGCAAAGGGTCAGGCACTCCAACACAACTTAATCCCCTGAGTCAAGCATTATGATGTTGAAAGATAAGGGAGCTGCAGGTAGAGCAACCATGCAGATGGACCTTTGCCGCTGCTTCAGACTGAGCGGGTGGGTGGCACTTAATACCATTCTGAACATGCTGGGATGGAAGGTGTGTGGGAACTGGCAGCAATGCATACACCCGTGGATAGATTAAAGACAACAGGGATGGGAGTCACTGGATCCATGACCATGGCCAAGAACTCCATCATAATAGGATTCAGAATTCAACCACTATACCTCCTCATAGGCTGCAGCAGAGGCTACAGAGGGGCTGTTCCTCATGTTTGGGATGATTGTTTTTAAGTGCCTGAGACCCTACACAATACATCATGTAAAGCCTGATTACTTGGCACTCATTAATTATACCCAGCCCCGTAGCTCTTAGGCACTCTGTCTACATTGTTTGCAAGCAAGATTTGCCTGTGCAGTATACTGCATGCATTCATTAAGGGATGCAAATCACAAAACACAGGTCTGCAGCAATGGTTCAATTTGGCTCATAACAATATAAACCTGAACAATCCCTGAGAAGCAGCAGAAAGGCTTCTATTCTGCCATTGCAATTTTAAGGCTATAATTCCCCCCTCTCCCTTCTGACCCATTAAACTGCCCTGAACAGTCCTTTCTGTTATGTAGCTCAGTTTCTGAATCAAAGCGAGACAAGGCAGGGAGAAGAGAAGGAAGAAAGGAGGAAGTCAGGAAGCTCCATTGATTCATTGATCTTCCTTGTTGAGACCCCCTTTGTATTACTAAATAACTAGCAGGCATTAGTAGTGGATACAAGGTTATATCAGAATGCATCCTTATTCTCAGTATATTTGTAATGCTCATACTGTGCTTAGCCAGGCATTAATGATTTATGAGAACTCAGGATCAGTTGCAAAACAAATTTTTTCACCAGGTAATAATGCCTGCCAATGAATTGTACACTGCAGTTCTGGCAATGAAAAATGATCTGAGCTTTCCCTTGCTTCTTTCTTTTGGAGTTCCTATTTTCATCTTTTCCTCCTAAAGATGGGATTCCCTAAAAGAATCATAAAGGGGCCCAGCGGGTTATTTATTATTATTCATTTATTCTTTTGGTTTCTTTGCTTTTAAATAGGGGGTCTTTTTTTCTTTCTGCCTTTCTTTCTTCCTTCCTTTCTAAAGGGACCCACTTATATGCACAGGGCAATTATAGCTAGCGAAATAGAGGAAAGGGAATATCTACACTGCAGTGGGGAGGTGCAACTGCAGTACATGTAAATATAGCAGCATATCCACGGTGTCACAAGCAGCAGCAAGGGCTAGCTGCCCAAGTACGTAGCCAGGCTTATGGGCAGGGCTGTATTGGATTGGCTAACCCATGGCTACACTCTATTTTTAGCTAGCTCGATCCAAGCTATGGGTATGCCTATGTGTACAACAATCACACCTCCGGATTGCAGTGTAGACATACCCAAAGACCATTAAACTAGCAGGGTGGGCCCCAATGTTTTCTCCCCTCAGTGATTCCATAGGCGATATACTCAATTCACAAGTCCAAGGATTTGTTCCTATGTGCCCACTCACCATAGGATCTAAGAAATTAAGCTGGGTCATTTCTGTTGCTTACATCATTACTAATGCTAAGGATCCTGTAATCAGAACCTGGCTGAAAACTGATGATGCATGATATAGACTAGAATCCAACTTGCTCTCCCATAGCTCCATGGGTTCTGCCACTGGGCTAAAGGCAGTTAAACCAAAAGAAGGATACGGATTTAAAACCCTGCTTCCAAACAGCTCCGCAAAGTTTGGGATGAGAGGTACTTTTACCACTATTAGCCTTCACAACATGGCTAGGAGGTACTTTTAAACACAGTTATACCCAGTTCACAAGAGAAAGAGAGGCACAGAATGTTGAAATGACTCTGCTGAGGTCATACAGTGAGTCAGTAGCAGAGTCAGGAACAGAATTCAGCAGCTCTGATTCCCAGTTTCCAACTCTAACCACTAGACAACAGTCCCTCCCCCTCAACTGAGAAATTACAAACTAAGCCAAAAAAGCCAAATGATCATGCTGTACATAGGACCAACATTATCTGTGTTCTACTCCTGAAAAGCCAGCAAAGGGAGCAGAAGTAAACTAGTAAGCCCTATTCCAAACTACCAATCATACTGCTATAACGGCCAACAAAGTAACTTGTTACCCACATTTAGACTGTATTGCAAATAGCGGGGACTGGCAGCATAACCCCTGGAGGCTTAACTTATTTCTTAATAATGCCCTCAGGTTTCCTTCCATTTGTAATAATGGATTCATTAGTTTAGTTTAAACTCTGAAAGGTGCCACACATGAAAAAGGGGACAGCAGGAACTAGCATACAATGGGCTTTTGTAACATTTGGGAGTCAGCATAAATAGCAGTTATTAAAAGTTGGCTTGGAAAAAGTGATGCATTTCAAAATTACCCAAAGTAATTAGTGGTACATTACTAATTATTCCTATATGAAGTCTGCAAGAGATACAGAGAGCTTGCCTATACTAAGTTCACATCATCATAATTCATGATCAGGACAGGAAAGATAAGCTAGCTAAGAAAAAGCCTCAGAAAGTAAAATCCAAATAATTTTTGGCCTGAAAAGTAGAGATTACTTCTCAGGATTATGATTTAAAAATTAATCTGTAACTATAAATAGGCATTAGAGCCACACTGACCAGCACTGTCCACACACCTGCACATTACTACATACCATGGTACATTTTGGACAGTCATATGATAAGTTCAATTATGAAGCAAAAACAATGAGTCAGGTGTGTAATAATGACAGAAAATTTTGTACAGTAGTGACCTGCTTCACTTGAGTGGCTCCATGGGAAAACAAGATGAATGCCCCCTCCTGAGATGCACAGTTATTTCTGAGGACAATTCACAGAACCATAGCAAGCTATGTGACCTGGCAGAATATTTCACGGGGTCTCACATTTTGTTAGCATCTTTTGAAAAACCCTTCTTCACCCCACCGCAAATTACATGAACACAAAAAAAAGAATGAAAAGAATGGGGAATACTATGCTGAATTGGTCCACTTACTCTGGCAATGGTGTTAATGACAGGGATTTAGCTGTGTAGGCAACCTTCAACTATATGCCTAGACACACGGTTAGACTTATCCATCAGAAGTACCTAGGCCTCCCTGGCTATGCAGCTGCTAAGGCTGTTTTCTATTCCAAGGTGGTGCTTTGACACTGTACACCTGTCTATGACTGTGCTGATCACTCTGTACATTCCACAATGATGTGACATGGGGATTGGTTATTCCTCACTTGACAGATAGAGAAGATTCCACATGATGGGAAGACAAAAACATCTCCTTGGATAACAGCTTTGTACTTATGAGTCAGGGAAAGGAAAGGGCCCATCATTCTCTCCTGCCTCTCAAGAAAACAGTAGGAGGAGAGGGGAGGGGGACAAGTGACTTTCCAACAATAGAGGGAAGGAGAGGGCTCCCATCCATTGGCCTGTGATCCTGGCATGAGTCTGCACTTTGGGGTAATTATTTGTATGCTTTTTACAATTAAAACTGACCTTAGCCTGCACCTGAAACATGTTCATCTTCATTCTTGCGGTCATTCAGGTGTAAGGCCCCAGCAGGGGTAGGAGGAAGGAAGAGAGGGAGTGACAGAACAAAGCAAAGAATCATTCATATAAAGCTCTCCTCCCCTGCGTGAATGATTATAGGTGTTTACTGTGACCTGTCCACAGCAGACCATCCTTCCTCCCAAATAGTCAGTTTGCTGCAGAGCCGGGATCTTCAGCCATTGTGACCCCAATGCATATTGATTTCCGGTCAATATTATGAGCAGCTCACTTCCATATGGCCCTACATCAGACAAAACGAGCAAGAAAAAAACCCACCACACCCTGTACTGGGGAACCAAAACCCAAAACACAGACTCACTGACCCGGTTTTCTGTCAATTTAGCATTGTGGACATCTTTAAATATGTATGCTGACAAAGAAAGCAAGAACCTGGCTGCTGGAGAGCGTGTTAGATCATTTTTAAATTCAACATTGAACAGATAGTTACATAAGATCATTTCCTTCAAAAGACACTACATTTTCTAGTCTGTGATTTTCCCATTTTCAAGAGTGTCAATGATGATGAGATGCCTTGTGGTGCTAAATAGGGTTTCCATTATTCATATATGGCCAAATCCTGCTTGCCTTCCCCATGTGAGTAATGGACACTGAAGTTAGTGGGACTACTATTCACATAAGGAGGAAGCTGAGCAGGGTCAGGCCTGTAATTAGTCTTCTTCAAGTTACTCAAAACTCTGGAATGCTAGAGCATCATTTTTTCCCACCAATTTGCAGTTCATTGTCATCATCTTAGCTGACATTAGGATGTACTCTGAGGACAGAAACCTCTTCACACATCGTGCAGGTGACATTTTCTATGTCTCTATGTCATGGAGATAATTCTAGTGTATTATTTTAACACCTTTTCTTTTTACATGCAGAGATGAAAAAGATCTAAGTATGTGATTGCAGGATATCCATTCAAAATGTATTATTGGAGAAATCATTGCTGACATAAGGTATGCTTTAAAAAATATAATAAAAAAGGAGTTTGTTTTGTACTTAGGGCCCATATAAGAAGCCAAACTTCAGCTATCTCAACTCACACATTCTCAACGTAAAATCTTCTATACTGTAGAATTAGTGGAGTACACAATATGCCTGAGAATTTGTGAGTGCTGGGGGTTGCCAATCTCCCTAAGGAAAACCTATTTGATTAGCTTGGGAAATGAAGTGGTTTTACTCTATACCTGGGGCGGCAGGAAGAATGGGAAAAAGAAGACAATTATAGAAAAAATATGGTCTATGCTGTTCTCCCGTGCAACCTGCGATCACTGGAAGGACAAGCAGAGAGACTACAGTTCCAACATGCAGTGGTCCATCAAGATGTTCAGTTGAAGATGGAGCAGCATATGCCAAGATCTGTAGCCTTCTGAGGTTCCACTCTGATTAAATCTGAGGCTGGCTGCAATCTGCTCCACCTTAGACAAATCTGGCATGGCCCAAGGGATCTTGGCAAATTGCCAATGCGGCCCTCTGTTCTGTGTGCAACAGGCCACTATTTCATGTCGCACTATAATCTGGTTTCCAATCAGACCACTATCTTCTCCAGAGACAGAGAGATACAAATTCAAGCATGGAAACTCAAAGTTGCCTGGTTTTAAACAGAAATCTAGCCCTGATTGTTTTATTTACCAGAAGATAGGTCTGACTATCAATAGATGCGTACGGGACAGCTAAAATATTTATTAATGTGTGATCTGGGATGGATTAAGCTTTATCCTAATTGCCTGTAGCAGAAGACTAGTAGATAGCTTTTAGACCTTTTTTGATGTCCTTATGTAGTGCCAGGCAATTACTGAACATTTTTCTAGTTTTGAATGCTTTGAACAAGAAGCACCCATCTGTGCAACTGATAGTGTAATCAAAGGCTCCCCTACATGTCAGCAATAGTCAAGTGTTGACCAGTTCAGATGGAATAAAAAACAAAAACGACATATAAAGTATTCACACACAGAGAAAGGGAATGCTTGCTTGCTTGCTTGCCAAACTGTACAAATTGCAAAAGTCTACATTTTTTTTAAACAAGTGAGATGATTTCTTACAATTAATCAGTGGTGTATCCAACAGAAATTACAGAGAGTTTTAGAGGTTAATAAATAAATACTTACATAACACCTGTCAGCTGAGGCGACCGAAGCACTTTATATACTTAATGAATTAGCCCCCTATTCTACGCCCAATTTAGTCAATAGCAGAACTCCCACTGACTTCCAGTTTGCAGCAGCAGGATTGAGGGCTTTTCCTCATGCCATGAGGTAGGTATAAGTAAAGTACAACTTAGAGAGAAGTCAATAATTATCAATCAATTGTAACTCAGCCATTTTATAACTGTTCAAAATACTGTAGCACGTGATACCTTGTGAAGGCAGATAAAAAACCATTTAAAACAGCAGCCAGGAAACCCCACACTTTCAAAAGGCATAATATGTTATCTAGAATAAATATACTCTGAGTATAAAATAGAAGAGTTTAGCACGCTATACCTCTCTAGCGCCTCCCGTCTTGGAGCCTGGGAGAGAGCCCTCTGATACTGTGGTTCCAGGCGTCAGCCCCCTTGCAGGGGGAAGTTAGAGGAGTCCAAACAAAAACTCAGTATGCTCCTGCAGCCCACAAAAAGCTGAGCCTGAGGTGTTGGGAAGTCAAAGAGAAAACAAAGGAAAAAAGAAAAGAAAAGAGCCTGGGTTGTCAAGGCTCCCGAACCATTTCCCAGCTCAGCAATCCCTGCTTCCAGGGGCTGGGAAGCTCTGGGTTGTAGTCCTAGTCTTTCAGGACTACAGCCCAGGGATCCTCCCTTTTAAGCACCTGCCCATCTCCAGGCTTGACAAGCATCACAGGTGCACTGCGTTGATGCTGATTGTGCCCCGAGGAGCTCTTTAACCCTTTCCTGATGGGGGTGATGATCTGCCCCACCACATAGCTTCCCCCTCTAGGAGAGAGCTCAGGATCCCATTGTCGAAGCCCCACTTCCTGCAAAAGGAAGTCCACATTACTATGTTTCTTTCCCGCATGGTATTGTACTCTAAACTATAGGGTTGGCAAGACAAGTATCATCAGAGAAAACATGGGTTGATTTCCTTCATCGTATTTAGTCCCCAGAGGGGGCGTAAGCCATAATGAAGGGGAACGTATTCCCTAATAAATAGCTCCTTAGGGCTGCCAGTGCTTCTTTTTTTGATCACTGAACAGGCCTTTTCCCCAGGAAACACCTTACAACTTAGATTCAAGACTGAGTGCTACTCAGGGTTCACCTCTTCTGACAGTATTGCCATAAGCCTCCAGTGTCTGTCTGTAAAGCGAACTCTTTGGAAAAATCTGGATGGGAGGGGACAGGTTCCTGGCACAGTGAGTCTTTAAAGGTGTTAAGGTTCTTCTCACGGTTGTTCTGTCAGGGACATTCCTTGGATTCCCATCTTTTATCATGTTTGCAGAGGGGTGGTCAAGGTGGTAAAACTGGGAATGAATTGCCTCTAGTAGCCAGCTAGCCCAAGGAAGTGCCTCACCTGTCTCCTTATTTAAGGAAAGGGATATGCTCACCATGCCTGCGCCTTGCTCACTAGAGGCTAAGTTGGTCTCCTCCCACAGTGTAACCCAGGTAAATTACTTTCTCATTTGCCAGTTTGCATTTTGCTGGACTGGCTGTGAGGCCTGCCTCAGCCAGGGATTGGAGGACTGCCCATACCTGTTGCAAGTGGTCTTTTCAGTTGTCACTGTACATAACTATGTCATCTAAATACACAGCAGCATACTGTTGGTGACCTCTGAGTGCTCTGTCCATTAACTTTTGAAACGTTGCAGCTGCTTCATGTAAGTCAAAGGGCATTGTCCTGAAATGGAAGCGCCCAAAGGGTGTTAAGAAGACTGTTTTCTCTTGTGATGCAAATGAAAATGGGCTCTGCCAATACCCATTTGTAAGATCCAAGTTGCTGATATACGTGACAGTCCTTAAATATTCCAATATCTTGTCCACTCATGGCACTGGGTACACATTCGACTTCCAGACAGCATAAACTTTTCAAAAGTCTATGCAGAAACATGTTGAACCATCAGTTCTGGAACAAGAATGATGGGCCTTTGCCAGTTGCTTTGGGATTCCTCAACCACTCTTACATCCGTCATAGCCTAAATGTCCTCCCGGCCTATCTCCCACATCTTTTGAGGTAAGGGCCAAGGGTTCTTTTCAACCCACTGTCCCAGGGCTATCTTGATGTGGTGGTGTAACAGCTGGGCCTGACTTTTTGTTCAGGTAGAAGTTCAGTGCCCATTTGCACTTGCACTAGCCTTTGGGAAATGGGTGCTTGAGGCCCTAGTTATGGCTCTAGTGGGTAAGAAGTTATTAACATCCCCTCTCTAATTTTCCAAGGGTTTAGCAGGTTCACATGGTATAGCTTAGTTTCTTTACACTTCCCAGGCAGGCAGATCTCTTAGTCCACAGGGCCAATCTGATGAACCACTTCAAGAAGTCCTTGATACCTGGCTAGCAACTTCGATTCTGTGCTGGGAAGCAATAACAGTACTTGGTCCCCAAGTTGGAAGATCCCTAGGCTTGCACCCTGGTTGTATGTTTGTTCTTGTGCCTGCTGGATCCCCAACTGGTTTTCATGAGCAACCCCTCCCCCTTCCCCCCCAGCTTCATGAAGTGCTCCCTGAGTTGGATAACAACTGGGCTGTATTGGTCGCCTTTGGGTTCTGCTCTTCCCAGCCCCCATGTAGGAGGTCTAAGACTCCTTGAGGCTCTCACTCATACAACCGCTTGAAGGGAGAGAACCCAGTGAAGGTTCTCTTATAGTAAACAAAAGAGAAAGTAGACAGACCCAATGTTTGGGATCAGAGGCTATACGTCTTTTTATACCACTGTCTTCAGGGTTTTATTGAATCTTTCAACTAATCCATCTGCTTGTGGATGACAGACAGAGGTTCTTAGCAACTTGATCTTCACCAGGAACCATAGTGCTCCTGCACTATCTGGGATGTGAAGTTGGTCTCCTGATCCGTCAGTATCTCCTACTCAAAAGAAGAGTTACATGAGTTCTGGGGAAACTTCTGTTGTGTTTGCAGAGCACAGCAGGATGGCTTCTGGGTATCTGCCGGCGTAGTCTACACAAGAGTGTACTGATGCCACTCTGGACTTCTCTCCAGGGGGGTCTAGCATGTCTATCACAATTTGGTTGAAGGGAATTTTGATCAGAGGGGGTGGGATTAAGAGGACCATTTTGATATCCTCTGGGGTAGTTAACTGGCACTCGGAACAGGAGGCACAGTATTCTCTGACCGCCTGGTGGATGCAGGCCAGTAGATATAAGCCAACATTCGGGACAAGGTTTTTCTCCAGCCTAAGTGCCCATCTCAAGGATTAGGTTGTGTGCTAATTGCAGGAGTGCCCGGGTACCTGTAATTAGATCCTCACCTCCACAACCTATCTCGCTTAATGTGGCATTCTCCCCAGAGTATAAAGTGGGGCTGCTGCCTCAGGGTTCTACCACCTCATCATTCACCACGGCAATCTGATCATAGGCCCTGCTCAGCATAGGTCCCGCCTTTGTTCACGGGCTAAATCTATGTCACTGGTAAGGGCTTCTAAATCTGCCAATGGGAATCCTTTGGCTACTGCTCTTGACTGCAATCTGGATCCCTTAATGCGATCTTCTGGATCTCCTAACATGGCTAGTCTCACTGGTCCAGGACCTGCCCCAGGCACCGGGAATGGGTCAGGGGAAATGGTTTCCAGTTTTCACAGCTCATGGATAATTTCCCAAAAATACCACCAGTCACAACCAGTAACGATAGGATAGGCCAGTACTGAGGATAAAGACAGCAGAAGGGCATCCGTATGCCAGTCCACACTTAATCACAGTCATCTGCTGCTGGGGTTGGTCTTCATGCTCCTGTGAATGCATGATTGGAAGACTCTCTTACCTGGGGTCTCTTCTGCCCTGGCCAAGTCTGAGTATATCCAACAGACCTTGCACTTTGTTCCATTGGTCCACACAGGAGCTGTTATTTGAGTGGGTCCTTTCTTCCATGCTCTGATCTCTGCTGTCCACACCTTGGCATATTGATGGTCTATAAGGCGGCATTCTCTTTGGATCTGTCCTGGTTACCCACATGAGAAACAGGCCATCATGTTGTGGTCTGAGCCCATTCTCTCATCCAGTGATGACCCCACCTGTTGTGGCATCTTAGTCTATACTACCCCCTCTCAGTGAGGCAGCCAAGGACCAACCGCCTTTAGAGGGCTTTTCTTGCCTTGTTGCTTTGACTTGCCCAGCGTTGGGGTGATCATCTTAATTGCTGAGAATCTGAAAACGACAGTACTTGTCCCTGACTGGCAGAGGTTGGCCTTTCCTGACTGGGCTTCACGTTAGAGCAGCTTCTTAGCCCCGTGTTGTCCCCCTGTTTTCCCTTATTGGGGGGTTCCTCAGAGGCCACAAAGTTTTCCACCAGCTGCACTGTGTCTATTAATGACCCCGGGTGGTGCCTCATTACCCATTCCTTCCCCACAGTGGGGAATGTATGTATGTACATTATTACTCAGCCATTTGACATCCAGTCCGCTCCTGTGGCTGTAACCACTGCCAGCAATGGTTCTTCAGTTTTTGGGCCACTACCTATGGCCAGGCTCCCTAGGAGTATGTTTCTGACTGGAAATGATAGCAGTGCATTCTTCACCGACACTGAGAAAGTCCAGGATGGCAACCTTAACCCTTGCGTAATCCTGTGCGGTCACAGGGTCAGGGCTCTGGAGGTCATTGGGAGGCCACTACCATAGGCTCAAAATTGGGTCAAAAAATCTGCAGGGTCATTGTCAGACCTCATCTTAGTGAGCTTCAGATGCAGGTGGGAGCATTGGCCCTGGGTGCCTGGCACTGGCTTCACCAGCATGCTGTTGCCCATCGGTAACTGTTACAGCAGGTCCTCCTCTGGGTTGCTATTTCATGTAGCAGCTGCTGTTGTAGGGTCGTCTGCTGCTGTTGAGTGGTCCATTGTTGCAAAAGTTGCTGTCTCTCAGTCATCCACTTGAACCACTGCTCTGGATCCAGGCTGCTTGGGTTCTTTGTCTGTCATGTGCATGAGCTTTCAATTTCCCTCTAATTTGGCCCCAAAACTTTGTCAGGGCTGGGAAGCAAATGCGTGCATTCATCACCATTTTTAGTAGGCTATAGCTTTCTAGTGCCCCCACTGGAGAGGGTGAGGACTGCTCCTCTCTCAGAGACCAGGACACAACAGCCCTCCAGCTGTTCTGTTCAAGGACTTGGCCCCTTTGTGGGCAGAAGTTAAAGGAGTCCAAACAAAAAGTCAGTATACTTCCACAGCCCACAATAACCAGTGTCTGAGGCCTTTGGGATGCCAAAGACAACCACAGCAACAACAAAAAGACAAGAAAAGTACCAGCCCTCTCCTTTTTGAGAGAGCCAAGGTGGCAAAAGCTCTCAAGCCATTTCCTCATTCAACAACCCCTGCTTCCAGAAGCCAGGGAGCTCTGAGTTGCAATTGTGCTCCTTCAGAGCACTGCCCTGCACTGAGCAGGGATATTCCCTTTTAAGGACCTGCCCACTTCCAGGCTCCAAAAACCCCACAGGTACACTGGGTTGAGGCTGATTATGCCCAATGGAGCTCTTTTAACCCTTTCCTGACTAGGGTAGGGATCTGCCCACCACCAATAGTATATGTATAAAATAAAGTATTTCAGGAGCTTAAATACAGTCTGGAAATCATCAAAATACAACACCAAAACCAAACTCAAGATTTATCAGAGCTGCATACTTTCAACACGACTTTATAGTGCAGAATGCCGGGGAATGAGAATGTATGACATGTCCAAACTGTCTTCATTCCATACAACCTGCCTCAGAAAAATCCTCCGTATCTTTTGGCCCAGAACAATCTCAAACCAAGATCTATTGACACAGTGCAGCCAAGAGGATCTGAGAACCCTCATTGCCAGGAGGTGTTGGAGATGCATCGGTCATGTGTTTTGGATGGAAACTGATTCCATCACCAGAGTAGCAATGAGACGGACACCTGAAGGCAAGTGAAAATGAGGCCGCCTGAAAACAACATGGTGAAGAGCTGTCGAAGTTGAGCTGAAAAACCTGGGGCACAGCTGGGGAACCATTGAAAGACTTGCCAGAAATAGACAGGAGTGGAGGAGCTTCATCACTGCCCTAAAAGCCAGAGGTGTAATAGGAAGATGATGATGATGAAAATATTAAGACTTGATGTGTGGCTCAAGATATTCAGTGAGCTCTTTAGTGGATAGAACCTGAGATCTTCAACACCAAAATACAGTCTTCTACCATTTGAGCTTAAAAGAATAACTTCATTAGCTGATGGCAGCAGTAGGCTTTTATATTTTATGTGGACTAGCCATGAGGAAGACGACTAGGAATGGTTCATTTAGCCAAGAACTCCCTTATGAAAGTTTGGAAAAATGGTGGCAGCTTGAAATGTACAAAAGTTCAACTGCCAAAAAGCTTAATTTTTCCCCTGGCGACTTATGGATATGAATCATGAGAGATTAATGCTACTGACAAGAAGAAAATTGAAGCCTTTGAAATATGGTGCTGGCAGAGACTCTTGTGTATCTCCTGGATGGAAAAGAAGACAAATGTCTGTGTTAGAAATATTGGAGAGAAGCAGACCCTGCTGTCGGAAATCAACAGGCAGAAATGTATGTCCTTTTGGCCACATCAAGCACACAGATGGAAATAACCTCAAGAAAGTTTTCATGGAAAGAGTGGGGGCAGGTCATGGTGGTAGGAGGCAATCAGTGAGGAGATGGATAGATGGTACGGGACAGATCACTGGAAGGTCAGCTGCTGAGTGCTCGAAGACAGCAATGGTTTGAGAAGGTTTTCAAAAATCCTGCTATGATGTCACCAATATTCACACACAAATGAATTGATTTTGTTTTTACTTACTTATCTAGTAGAGAAAATAGACATTTCCACAGTACACATTTTCACACTTTTAGCCAGTGTGTTACACATACAGGGTGTTGACAACTTGTCAGGGAATCATTTCAGAAGCATTCCTTACGGGTTTAATCCAGAATATTTTAGAGCATCATAGTGCCAGGTTTTGGGAATGCTCACAGCTCTGCCGGACATACATGAGGCAGCTAAACAGTAGACTGGAGCTGCCAGAATCATTCCCTTTCTTTTGAGCAGCCACCAGGATGAAGTGGGCTGGGGGGTAAAAAGAGAAGATAACCTTTTTGGAGCAGAAAGGAGTGAAAATGTGTGAAATGGAGCCTCAAAGAGGCACAGAATCACTGCACAGTCCCTTGACATTTGGTTGTGATAATGATCACAACAGTCACAAAATTAGAGTATCACAAAACAAGCATTGCAACACAATGCCAGGCCCCCCTCTGGAATTATTTTGTGATTCCCAACCCTGTTCATTAACACATGGCTCTGCTGCTCTGCAAGGTGAGCAAGTAACAGACATAGGGCAATCATGTCCATACACATATAGCATAGAACACACATAAATGCACAGTGTGTCTAGATAAATAGATATAACACTGTGCATTTATACATACACATAGACACATGAGGTTCTGTATTTTCACCAAGAAAATGAAAGTGTCATATCTGCTTGAGACTGATTGCACAAAGAGATTAAAGCGTGAGGATGGAAATCAGGATGTCCTGCGTCCAAATTCTTGCTTTCACACAGCCTCCCTTAATGTCTTTGGGCAAGCCATTTAGGCCAAAATTTTCACACTGGGGTGTCCTAGTGTAGGTACCCAAATCAATTTGGCCAGATTTTCAGTGATGCTGAGTATCCACAACGCCTGTTAATTTCAATGGGAACTCCATATGTACATCCAGTGTTCGCTTTCTGCCCTCTCTACTTGCAGGACTTGCTCTCCTCCCAGCCCATCTTCTCCTCCCACAGGCAAACAATGAAGGTGTATTTCTTTATACGACACTCCTTCTCATGGCAAGAGATTATTACTAAGGAAGTGCCAATTGTGACACCAACACTAAGGCTGAGTTCTTTAACAGACTTGAACTGGGGCACACACTTCTGTTTCTCTTTTGCATGTAATTGCCCTTTCAGTGTACATCTCCCAGTAGAGTCAGTTTTTATACCCTTTGACTTTTCTCGGTAGTTGTTGTTTGGTTTTGTGTAATACAGTTTGAATGAGAAGTTTTTGAAAATTGCTGCAATTGCTACAATTGATCAGGGTTTCTTAATGTCAGATTGTATCTCTAACAGAACATTCTACAAACACTGGTAGAAAGGTGAGCTAATCAAACACACCAAACTACTACACCACACATCCACAACTAATAGTGTTGGGAGGGAGTAGTGTGCAGAACGCTGAGGAGTAGTCTGTTGTGTTTGGAGGTGGTAACTTGATAAAGAAGATGATGGAATAACGGAATCCCAAAGGGGGGCAGGGCTGGCCTTACCATGAGGCGAACTCAGGCGGCCGCCTCAGGTGCCACACTGTGGGGGGGGGGGGCGCCACTAGGACCCAGAGTGTAGAAAATTGTGTCTGCTGCTGGTGCATCTGTATTCCCTCTGCTCTAGATGCACAGGGATGGTGGAGTGCTGTGCTGGAGGAAGGAGGGCACAAAAGACATAACAGGCAGGCAGGAGAAAAGGGGAGAGGGAATAAGAGAAAGCAGCAGGAGCTGCGGGGAGAGGAGGAGGAAGCTCTTATGTACCTCTCTAGAACCCCCAGGAGCCTGGAGTGATTAACACCAGCTTCTCAGGGAGCTTCCTGTTTTCTGCTGCTCCCCCATGAAATCTGTATAGTATAGGGTAAAAGCACACAAAAGACGAGATTTCACGGGGGAGACCAGCTTTCACGGTCCGTAACGCGTTTTTAATGGCCATGAATTTGGTAGGGCCCTATTTATACCTTACAAGCACAAATAAAGAACTTCAGGGGAAATCCTGGCACCACTGAAATCAGTGGAAACACTCCTATTGACTTCAATGGGAGCAAGATTTCACCCTTAATCTTTTTCTTTTGCATGGCAGTAGGAAGACTAACATTTAAAAAATAAATAGTAAATATAGCTGTTCTCACAAATTCACATGTGCCTAGATGTATTCTTATGGCATACAAACTACCTTAAGATGAATGCCCGCATCTTTTCTATTCATATCTCGACTTTCCAGGCCCTGTAGAAACTCTCCACAATATCCATATCTAATGTAATATATGAAAGTACTTCAATCTGATGCCTGCCATTTTCACCCTGTGGTAGCACATTGCCACTTCTTTATGGCCACCTGTCTTGCTACTTTACAAAACTTCTTACGATTCGTGAAACATCCTACTTTCTGCAGGCTGAATGTTATTTAAAAGCAAATTCTACAACAGCTTTCAAGGTATCTTAAAGTGTTTTACATAGTAATGAGTTAGTTACTAGTCACTGCAATACTACATAGGCAAATTCAGCTGTCATTATGCACACAGCTTAAGCTTATATGTATAGGAATGGACATTATAATTTTTATTTTTAAATAGAAGAATCTCAGTGGACAGAAAAGCTAAAGCCAACTTTTTTCATAAAGTGCAAGAGGACTTTAATTTCCACATGGGCAACGAAAAAAGGTGGGCATCAGAGATCTGTAGTTTAAGATACCACCACCAGGTGGGCATTATAAATCTTCAAGCACGTCTAACAGTGCACACCTTTTGAAGGGGTGCACCCTGGAAACTGAAATGTTAGTTTGGCATAACTACTTTAGTGTATTTACAATTTATGACTTCATGCCTGTACTATTTAACGGATATTTCTATTGCTAACACACTAAAAGTAAAGTATTGCACATAGGAATGCAGCACAAACATAGTACTGCAATGCAGAGTCAGCTCTGGGAAGATGTCCAAATTCGGATGAGACAACTCTTAGTCCAGAGTCAAGTACTACAAGCTGCACACCAAAATGCGTTTGTAGTGTAAATCTGGAACAATTTAACAGAGTTACTCCAAATGTAGGCCCTGATCTGGCAAACACCTAGGCCTTGTCTATACACAAAAGTTATACAGCCTCTTTGTGTGAACAATCGTAAATCAGTTTAGCAGTTCCTTATACCGATTTAGTTTAACTGGATTTCTTACTCCCATTTGGTGATGCAGGGGGAAGCAGGAAAAGGATCTATTTATTTATTTATTTATTATTTATGCAGAGCAGGCAACGTTGGGGCCTGTCTACACTGTACAGCACAGTGTGCCAAAGAGGTGTGATCTGTAAAGCTCTAACTGCCCGTGTAGACTCTAAAAGGCACTTAGGCACCTCTAAAAGGCACCTAGTTTCTGTTAATGTAGTTCTGTTCCAGTCAGAGTGCAGCACATCAGTGCACTTTACAAATCACACCCCTCTAATGTGCTTTGCTGGTTCAGCGTAGGCAAGCACTTGGTATCTGTTACAGGCAATGGGAATTGTCCAGCTGGAGCACTCTTCTGAGAGTGCCTCTATGACACTCCATCCACACCAAGCCCCAGCCCTGCAAATGCACACCAGCTATAAGAGAAACTGATGTAAGTGCCAACACAAGGAAATGGCACTGATTTAACTAAATTAGTTTCTGCACTGGTTTTGTTAAATTGATATAACCCCTGAGGGTAACCAAGGCCTTTGCTACCAAATGGAATGCTTAGCACAGTAAGTAGTCAAATGTATTTCAGTAGGAGAACTGAAGTATGCAAGCACTAGGTGGGGTAGTAAGTGTTCACAGGGTCCAGTCGAGACAGTGGCATAGCAGAGGAGAAGAAACATAGTTAGCCAGAGGAGAGTCTACAGTTATTGTTCTGGACTCTGATTCTCCTTTTACTTACACCAGTACGGTGATGTGTATGTATATATATATTCAAATACATTTATGCTGAAACTAGCATACAATACCATCAAAACAAGATTAAGGAAAAAGTATGGTTTTGTTGATCGTTTTAGGCTCTTTTTACATTTTTTTCTAGTCTTCTAAACCTGTTTTTTTTCTTTTCCTTAAAAGTGTTAGATCTTTATTTCATAACTCTCACTTGTGCACTTGCTATTTCCTCCTAGCAGTATTTTTAAAGGTGGTAATATATCACAGTAGAGTGTGATTAGGATAATTTAGTGCATTCCTTATAACACTAAATTGCTAAAGACTGACACAGTATCTGGAGTAGGCTGCAACTCCTCCCCCCCTTAAATATGTAATACTGTAAGTGCAAAGTAAGATTGAAAATGAAGTAGTAGCCAGTGGTCTTCTGCATTTTTTTAAAGAAGATTTAGGTTAAATTTTCTAAAGTGGCTAAGACTCTTAGGACCCTGGGACTTATGCTTCTAAGCGTATCTCTACACTGTAATGTAAACCCAGGGTTCAAACTCAAGTTTAATTCTAACCCCCCTTCTGCCTCCACACAAATCATGCTAACGCAGGGCTTGGACCCCGGGCCCCAGAACCCCAAGGGGGTGGAGGGTCCAAGTCTGAATCAAGCTGTGACCCAGGGTTCAAGTCCTATTGCTTGCCAGTATAGATGCAGCACCTCTGGGAGTATGCCAAAAGGATCCCACAATCTCATGAGCTGACTTTCTTTGTCCTCTGGACAGTGAAGTTTGGTGGATATTCAAGTTTTCCCACACTGCACCACGAACAAAGGGCTAGAGTGGCCACATTTCAGGAGGACTAGGAAATCTGGGATATGGATAGTTGGACTCGGGTCTGCGTACTGCAGTGTGGACACTGGAGCCTAGGGTTTGGGCCTGGGTTACAAAATTTGTAACCGAGGGTTGACAATCAGTGTAGATGCTCAAGCCCTGGGTTCTCTAACCCAGGGTCAGCTGACATGAGTTCCACTAACTGTAGGCTGTCTACTATCCCTATGCTTACATTACAGTGTAGACATTCCCACAGAGTTAGTAGAACTCTAGTTAGGAGACCCTGGGTTTGTTAACCTATGGCTTGAGCATCTACACTCATTTGTAACTGTAGATTAGGAATTGTTGAATCCTGGTACCAACTAGGGGCTCCAGCATCTACAGTGCATTATGTGGGCCTGAGTCCAACCACTCATATCCCAGACTTCCTAGCACTCTCCCAAATGTGGCCATTCTAGCCCCTTGTTCATGGTGCAGTGTCCACCAGAAAAACTTGACTGTCCACCAAACTTGACTGTCCAAGGACAAAGAAAGTCAGTTCATGGGACTGTGGGATACTTTTGGTGGACTCTGAGAGCACGTGTCCAGTGGGGCAGCATCTACACTGCAAAGCAGTAGGGCTTGAATCCTGGGCCCTGTCTTGATTTTGACTTGGACCCTCCAACCCCACTGGGTCCTGGGACCTAGATCTGAGGCCTGAGTTAGGACAATTTTTCTGTACATGGAAGCCAAGTTAGGCTTGAGCCTAAATTTGAATAATGGGCTTACACTGCAGTGTAGACATATCCTAAGTGACTTACGTGCTTTTGTAAATTTTACCCTATATATAATTTCTCATAAAAGGAAAATGTTGATACTAACGTCTGTAGTAATAGGGTCAGATTGCATATTAGTAAAAGGTAAGATTTTGAGGGAGGAGACCAATACTATAAAATGACTACATACTACACTGCTGGACCCTTAAACTTTATCTATTCTGCAGGAATTTGCCTACCCTAGGTAAGAATGGGTTCACATTCAAGCAGGAAAAACTTTCTGCAGGAGAAGTGGAATTTTAAGAATTTTGGGGATACAACTCGGGAGGGGTGGTGGTGGGGAATGATTCTCCTCCTCTCCTGGTTTTACATCATTTTAACTCCTTTGGGTTTTTTGTGTTCTACTTGATTAACACTTTTGTAAGTGAAAGAATCAGAGTCCAGACCTATAATTGTAGAATTTCCTCCTGTTAACATTTTTTCTTCTGTTGTTTTCCCTTCAGAAACTTGGGAAAAAGCCCCAGAAAGTAGACATTTATTTCCAATTCCCATGGTTTATAGCATCTCTTCTGGAAATTAGTTGAAATAAATATAGCCCTTTAAAGCTACTGTGTATCAAGTAGAGCTCCGATCAGAGAAAAGGAAACTTCATCAGCACAAAAGGCAATGTCTAGAACCCACTGACAAACACTACTGTACTCCTCTACCTAGGGTGACCAGATGTCCCATTTTTATAGGGACAATCCCGTTCTTTGGGAATTTTTCGTATATAGGCACCTATTACCCCCCCCCCCACCCTCATCCCGTTTTTTCACAGTTGCTATCTGGTCACCCTACACCTAACTTGACAAAAGGCCTGTACATTAAGAACTGGACTTTAGTTATCCATGACTAGAATGGACTCTATCTGAAATTGGTCCTTTTTAGTCCTTTTTGACATTTAAAAGAGAATACTACAACTGCTCAAGGAATTCTGTGCACCAAAACCCATCCATGCCCAAAGCATACAGCCAGAAAGAGTTCAACCATTAAAATTAAAAAAGTAATAGCAACACTTGATGAGGAAGAGGCTGATAATGTGAAGGGATTATAGATTTGTGCATCGTCCATAAAGAAACAATATTGCTGATTAAATATCAGAAAGGAGGTGGCAAAGTAGATTTGAACACAGAGTTCAGAGGAGAAGGGCAAGGACTGAGCCTAATGGTTCTAGCAGCTTCTTGATAGGCTGATTACAACACCTGCAGCCAGTCTTAATTGTCTCCAGAAGGTTCCTGATTGTTCTGGAACCTTTCCTGTTACTTACCCAGGGAAAAGGGACCTACTTAGCGTGGGGCTAATATATCTGCCTTCTATTACTCTCCTGTAGCCATCTGGCCCGACTCTGTCACAATATATAGACCAAGAGAAGCCCATTAATGGCAGTCATGTGGGAGTTAAATCCTCATGCACTATGCTAACAAGGTAATGAAAGGTATTAAAAAAGATCAATTATGGAACTTCCTAAGTGACAGGTATGAAGAGAGAAATCCTCTGCTATATTGGATCTTCCTCAAAGAAACTTTTTTATTCCCATGAAAACAGAACTATAAATATGCAGCTGTGGCAGATGTTAGTATATGAATATTTATATATCCAAAGGCCTAGTGGACATTCCGGTCTACCCCAGTAGGCATGTTAATATTTGACTAGATTAATCAAAGCACTGGTTTCATGGAACAATAATAAGCTGCCCCCTTATTTCCTTAGACAATGATGCAGTTCACATCCCAAAGAACCTACCTAACTTCAATGCGCTCAGTACCAACGAATGTGACTCTGAAGCCTGTTAAAGTGAAGCACCAAACACTTTTGAATCCCCTAGCATTAGAAGTTTGGTTGAAACACATTTTGAAAGTCTCTTTTAATAGGTTAAGAATAATTTGAGATTGATAAACAGTAACTCTGATCTAGGGTTGGTCCAAAAATAATAGGTCAATTGTCCTGTCAAATAATGTCAAAAATAGTAAAATATCGTAAAGCACTAATTTATTAGAACAGTAACAAAAGAGTACCCTTAGGGTATGTCTACACTGGCAGAGTTACAGCGCTGGCAGTTACAGCACCGCTCAGAGAGCGCTGAAGGGAAACCGCTGTTGTGTGTTCACACTGTCAGCTGCCTGCACAATAGCATGTTCACACTTGCAGCACTTGCAGTGGTATTTGGAGCGGTGCACTCTGGGCAGCCATCCCACAGAGCATCTCTTCCTCTTCTGCCACTAAAAGCTGTGGGAAGGTGGAGCGGTACATGGGGCATTCTGGGTCCTGTTCCAATGCCCCATGATGCACTGCTTCACATCCCAGCAATCCATGCTTCCATCCGCATTTGGTGCCATCTTTCAATGGTTTGTGTAGTGCGCGCTCTGCCTCTTCGGTCTGCAGGAATGGATCCCGCACTGTTGACCAATATGCTGCTCGCTCTGACTAACACATCACGAGTGGCAGTCGAGTTATTCCTTAAACTACACAGGCAAGAGGAGTGCGACATTGATCTCGCCATGAGTAGTAGCAATGACACGAGATTGCTTGTGGCCTTCACAGAGGTGCTGACCACAGTGGAACGCTGCTTTTGGGCTTGGGAAACAAGCACTGAGTGGTGGAATCACATCGTGATGCATGTCTGGGATGATGAACAGTAGCTGCAGAACTTTCGGATGAGGAAAGCCACATTCATGGTACTGTGTGATGATCTTGCCCCAGCCCTACGGAGCAAGGACACGAGAATGAGAGCTGCCCTGTCACCAGAGAAGTGTGTGGCGATTGCACTGTGGAAGCGGGCTACTCCAGACTGCTACTGATCAGTCGCTAAACAGTTTGAAGTGGGAAAGTCGACCGTTGGACTCATGTTGCCGGAAGTGTGCAGGGCCATTAATCACATCCCACTCCAAAAGACCGTGACTCTGGGCCACATGCATGACATTGTGGATGGCTCTGCACAAATGGGCTTCCCTAACTGTGGAGGGGCGATAGATGGCACGCATATTCCAATTCTGGCACCAGACCACCTAGCCACTGAGTACATTATCAGAAAGGGTATTTATCAATGGTTCTCCAGGCACTTATGGATCACTGTGGGCATTTCACGGACATTAACGCAGGCTGGTCCAGAAAGTTGCATGACGCACGCATCTTTCGGAACACTGGTCTTTTCAGGAAACTGCAAGCAGGGACTTTCTTCCCGGACCAGAAGATCACCATAGGGGAAGTCAAAATGCCTATTATGATCCTGGGAGACCCTGCCTACACAGGGCACCTTGAGAGCAGCAAGGACGGTTCAACAACAGGCTGAGTAAGTGCAGAATGGCTGTTGAGTGTGCTTTTGGCCATTTAAAAGCCTGCTGGTGCTGCCTCTGTGGGAAGCTGGACCTGGCCGATGACAATATTCCTATGCTTAAAGCTGTGTGCTGTACACTCCATAATATGTGAAGGGAAGGGTGAAAGCTTCACTCAGGGCTGGACTACTCAGGCCCAGGGCCTGGAGGCTGAATTTGAACAGCCAGAGACCAGGGCTATTAGAGGGGTGCAGCGCGGGACCATACGGATCAGGAATACCTTCAGGCAGCAATTTGAAGCTGAAAGCCACTAATATTTGTTGCTATGCTCGGGACTGCAGTGCTTGTAATGCTAGGAGGTGACTGTGATTGGTGCAGACGATGCACTATGAAGGTGTAAGAAAATTGTCTGTTGCTTTGCAGGGCTCTGTTTGCTTTCAATTAATGGAATAAATGTAGCTTTCAAACCAGAACAATTCTTTTATTAAAAAAACAACAACCAGAGGAGAGATACAAACAAAAAAACACATCAGCACTGTGGGGGATGGGGGAAGGGAGGGTCCCAGGACAGTTAAAGATTTGTGTATGTCCAAGTATCAGACCCAACCTTCTCCTTTGGAGCAGGTACTGTACTTCAGCAGGGCTAAGCTGCAGAGGGATGGGTGTTGAGTGCAGTGGGTACTGGGAATCCGCAGGGCTGTACTGTGACAGGTTAGGAGTGGAATGAGGTGGGTACAGACTGGAGCCAGGAGGTTGATAAGAGGGTGTTGGTGGTGTCTGGGGGCGCATGGGAAAGAGTTTTGCAACAGCGGCTGCACGGGAGCGCGGGCGTGGAGCTGCTCAGTTTGCAGTACCAGTAGCACCTGGAGTGTGTCCACCTGGTGCTCCATAACGTTTAAGAGCCGCTCCGTGGCTTCGTTCTGATGTGCTGCGTTCTCCTTTCGGTCCCTCTTCTCGCTGTCCCGCCACTCCTTGAATTCTTGTTTTTCAGCTGCGGAATATATCATGACCTCATGCAGAAAGTCCTCTGTAGTTCTTCATGGCCGCTTTCTAATTCTGCACAGCCATTCAGCTGGCGATAACAAAGAGGGAGGCTGGGCTCCCAAGGTCATATCTGTGAAACCGAAATGCATTTTACAGAACATTTTACAGAAACGGTATTGTTTGCAACACACAGACCGCTGATTTAAAACACAGCCACTATTCATATATCTGTCACTAACTGGCTGACCCCAGGCAAGCACACATGAGCTGCACAACCCCCAAAATGGTAAGTAGTTGCAGGGGCAGAGTAAATCACTCTTTCAGGACCCTGCTGTATACTGGGCAGGTGGCTCTTGGGGAGAGCCAGCACTGGGGGCGTGGGGATGGCGGGGCTTATACTCATTCCTGTCCCCACATTTTCCACAGGCTGTGTTCATTATGGAAGATATCTGCTGCTGAGGGTGAGCAGGGAATCAAGGGAGGGTCTTCTCCAAGACTGCAGCTTCCGCCTTGGCCCTCATGCGGCTCACCTGTGTGCAGCAATGAACCCCCCCCTCCCCCAGTGATGGCAGAGTGGCACGGGAAAGTTACCCTTAATGGGGCAAGAAATAAAGCAGCTCTGCCAAAGAACCTGCGGAGGCGGATTTCCCAGTATCTCCATGAGAGTTTCCTGGAGATCTCTGAGGCAGATTCCAGTGAATTGAGGGAGTCAATCAACACCCTGTTCCACCACTCAGACTAGGGATGTGGTAGTATGTGCATCACACAGACACAAGCCAGCTTTCTGCAACCCTCCTGCCCCCAACAACTTGCTTCAGCGATTCCCAATATCAAAGCCACTTACCAGGGGCCTCCTCTTCTGTTTGCGCTTCACCAAGATCTGACAGCTGTGACTGGCTAGCCTCCTCCGGGGTAAAGAAGAGCTCTGGGCTGCATGCATCTCTGACCTCCGAGTTGTCCTCTGCCTCTGGGTCTCCCTCCCGCTCCACATCCTCATCCAAGATTTCCTCCTCCTGGACCAGTCCACTCTCGACTGGCACGCAAGCCACCGAAGTATCTACCGTGGCCTTCACAGTGGAGGTGGGGTCGCCACTGAGTATCGTGTCCAGCTCTTTGTAGAACCGGTAGCTTGTGGGCGCAGCACCAGAGCAGAGGTTTGCCTCCCACACCTTGTGGTAGGCGTGCCGCAGCTCCTTCACTTTGACCCTGCACTGCAATGTGTCCCGCTCATGGACCCTTTCTGTCATGCATCGTGATATCTGTCTGCAGGTATCATAATTCCTATGGCTGGAGCACAGCTGGGACTGGACAGCCTCCTCTCCCCAAATGCTGATGAGGTCCAGCAGCTCGGCATTGCTCCAAGTGGGGGATCGTCTGGTTCATGGAGCAGATGTGATCACCTGGAAAGATGCACTGAGACCACTGCATGCATCACCAAGCAAACAGAAAGAGGGCTTTCAAAATTCCCAAGGAATTTAAGGGGTAGGGATAATGGTTGGTCACCTGAGGACAGGGCAGTAGAGTTCAAACCGATGACCAGAGAGGCGAGATCAGGCATTGTGGGACACCTCCTGGAGGCCAATCGCAGCGCTGTAATCGCCCAGGGTGTCTACACTGGTACCGCGGTGCTGTAGCCCCGGTGCAGGAAGCTCTATGCCTCTCATCAGGGTGTTTTTTTTTTTTACAGCGCTGCAACTGCGCAGTTTCAGCGCACTGAGTGGCGTGGCAGCGTGTGCACCTCGGGAGTCACAGCACAGAAAGCTGCTTTACTGCGCAGAAACTTGCCAGTGTAGACAAGGCCTAAGATTTTATGGTCTTCATTAGGCTAATCTTACATATTGATCCCTAATTAACAAAAAACAAGTTACTTAACTGAGATTTAACTTAGAAAAATACAAAACAGAATGAAATAAAGTTCTAAAAAATGAATAATAATAATTATTATTGCCTTTGAGCAATGTTAGGTTAACATTTAAAGTGAATATTATTCAAGACTGGACAGTTACAAAGGAAAAGAAAAAGGAAATTAAACAGAAATAAAACAAACATCACAATTATAAAAGAAAAAAGTCATTTTTAAATGGACTTATGCTAGGGAGGCAGCAGGCCAACTCTTCAAGCAGCTTAATGGTTGTGCATCTTTTCTTTTTCTGTTGGGAGAGGAGGTTTAATGACTGTGGACCCTCCTCTCCCTCCCAACTCCCTTCTAAGTTAATTCTGTATGTTTGTCTACTCAGGTTAGCTTGTAAGCTCTTTGGAGCAGGGACTGTGTCTTTTAACTTCTTTAATGTGCTTTGTAAACTGCCTTGTACAAATAACGATGCACATATATTCATATAATATTTGTTCTAGAAGATTCCAGGCATGCAAGATGCTCAACTTTGAATTGGGTCACCTTTTTCCCAACATGTGGCATTATCATTTAGTAAAGTGAGTGATCAAGATATTCGTAGGCTTGTCAACTGAAGGAACCATGGTGCAGTCAAAAAGATAGGCCACGGCTTACATCAGGGCATTCTTGTTTACAATATCTGAACTTTTCAAATAGCAGGCAATCAATTTACTGATCAATTGACATTATGTGACTGGTCAACTGACTGGCTTTCAAAGTCTAATCTGAATTGCAGCATTTTGGGGGGAGGAGGGAAGGGGAAATGAATTAAGCTTTGGAGACTGTTTTGTTTTCTCCATGTACCGTGATTATTGCATGAGGAGCATTTAAAACAAGGCAGTTAATTTTAATCATGTTTTAAAACCAAGACTGTACTCTTGAAATGCCTTTTCTTGCAATAAAGACAAATAAAGCGGAATGAAAAAAAGTATGCACACTACACCAAACAGAAAATAGCAGTTCTGACTTCTTTATTACCAGTTTCATAAGGAGAAATTACTTATTCACCAGACATTGTATTTAGTCTTAGTTCATAGAATCATCATAGAATATCAGGGTTGGAAAGGACCTCAGGAGGTCATCTAGTCCAACCCCCTGCTCAAAGCAGGACCAATCCCCAGTTAAATCATCCCAGCCAGGGCTTTGTCAAGCCTGACCTTAAAAACTTCTAAGGAAGGAGATTCCACCACCTCCCTAGGTAACGCATTCCAGTGTTTCACCACCCTCCTAGTGAAAAAGTTTTTCCTAATATCCAACCTAAACCTCTCCCACTGCAACTTGAGACCATTACCCCTTGTCCTGTCATCTTCTACCACTGAGAATAGTCTAGAACCATCCTCTTTGGAACCACCTCTCTGGTAGTTGAAAGCAGCTATCAAATCCCCCCTCATTCTTCTCTTCTGCAGACTAAAGTTCTCTATCTTCCTTTTTGAAATGTAAAAAAGGTGTTAATGACCATTTTAATAGATTTACAAAAAAAGGAGGGAGGTTTACATACTTTTAAAGATCCTAAAAATGTCCCCAATTTTTATTAAACATCTTAAAGAAAACAGAACCTTTACCATCCCCCTCTCTGCCCTGCTGGAAAAAGACACATTATTTTTAAGCCATAACTAACTCAAGAAACAAACTGAAGAAAGAGAACTGCCCCAATATTTCCAGAGAGAGACTGAAAGAATCACGAAGGAGTCAACTGCTTGGTATTCCAAGATGGAACCTAAGAAATTCGCCAAAGGATTTCATGCAATTTTAAAGATTATTTATTTATTGAATTTATTATCATCAATCCTTCTCCTTCTGGAAAATATCCTTTGTCACCCACTACATTTCAAGCCTATTTTGTCTGGACTTAAGTGGAAGGGCTGGGAGTGGGGGAGGGGAATTTCTGTAGTTAAGCACTGTTTTGTTAATAATTCTTTCAGAAATCCCTATATAGGTATTTAAAAACTGCTTTAATCAAGAACTTATCAAAACTATTCATCCGTAGTTAGAAGAGCCTTGAACAAACAAACAAACAAATCTATCAACCGACCCTTCTGTTCACTGTCGAGGCTCATACTGCTTGGATTTCAGAACTTGACTCAGAAGATATTAAAAAATCATGGGCGAGGTTCACCATTTTATTCCTCCAGTTTTATTAGAGTTACACCAAAGTAAAACTATATTAACACAGTGGTGAATCAAGGCTATTTCCCCATGTGGCTAGGATTCTAGACAAAAAAAACCCTCTGCCTAAGTTAAAATCCCTTTTTCTCTTCTGCAAACTGGGAATCAAACATGAGAATCACACAAGAACAATGCACTGATTGTTAATACTCAAGTATTAACAATATCTGGCCAGCAAATCAATATTTATATAGTAATGAGATTTGCAGCTGTCATAAGGAGTATCTGAAAAACAAGTGAGGTTTTTTTGTATAAGCATCCTGCAGATGTCAGGCCACATTGGAATGTATTTGTCTAAGAAGTATTTAAGAAAAAATCTGAGAAGGCTGCCTTCCACCTCATCCTAGAACCAAATTTGGAAGCGCTTGTTCGGCTTTGTGATTTGTCAGCTTAGATAGCTACTTCAATTCACTAAGCAGTCAGAATTAAAGTGGTGGACAGAGTTATTTTTCACATTAACTGGAAGTCGGACATCTAGAGCTGTTAACTTGTACAACAGGATCATGTTCCTTTGGGTTAATAGTGACAATACCTTTGTCCCGAGGCAGCTTATTTCTAAAACATTTGAGCTGGTAGCTTGATTCAGCCCAAACTTCATGTTCTGTTTTTCATCTCTTCTCCCATTCATGATAACCTGATGAAAGGTTACATTAATCTGGCTCTCTTCCCTTGAAAAGGTCAATTTTGAAACATAGGACTTGCCACACTGGTTTAGACCAATTGTCCACTTACTGTATCATATTCCTGATGGTGGCCACTACCAGATATGTCAGAGGAAAGTGCAAAAAACCTGGGGGGAAGCAGTTTTGGAATAACCTACCCATAAGAAAACAGCTAATTTGCTATCTATTCTTTAAATGTCGAATCCAGGTGTTAGAATAGGAAAAAATGATCACAATCACTAGCTCTGCCCACAACCTGAGTTCTGCCAACAACATTTTGAGGGGCTGTGGGTTGGGTTGCCAACTTTGTAATATTTAAAAACTGGACACTCCAGCAGGCATGCCAGAACCTCCCCTGCCCTGCCTCTTTCCACCCAAGACCCTGCCCCCGCAGTTGCTCTTCATCTCCTTTTCCCCCATCGCTCACTGCTATTCCCCTCTCCTCCCTGCCTGGGTTGGGAGGGGCTCACCTGCGGAACTGCGGCTGGGAGCTAAAGCCTCCCGACGCAGGTAGGAGGCAGACCCTGCTGAGAAGGGGCTGGCGTGAGTGATGATTCGGTGCCTCCCCACCTGCCCCGCCTGCAGTAACCGGACTTTGTGTGTCTAGTAAGTTGATCTGACAGGACACTGTCAGGTCCCCTTTTCAACTGGACTTTATGGTCGAAAACCAGGCATCTGGCCACCCTAGTGGTAAGCCTAAGGGCCTGCTAGGCAAGGCTGAGAGCTTCCTAACAAGACTGTAACCTGCCATCCTTTGATCCTTGATTCTTGTGGGATTCCTTGACAAAGGGCCCAGGCTATTCAGGGGAAACAAGTGTTTAAAAACCAGCTCCTAAGCGACCAGAGGAGCTACTGGACAAAAGGAGCAAAGAGGGGAGTTTTATAAGGAAGTTTGGAGATGGGCTGTGAAAGCCAGATATACCTAAAATTCTCTACACTTAGGCCAATAAACACTGCCATCGCTGTCCCCCACCCCAATACCCTGCAAGAGTAAAAATAATGCAGGCAGAAGTCCAGCAGCAGAGTGGGGGCTATCCAGTTTATTGCACTGGATGCAGCATGTATGATTACCTGCCTTGTGGGCAGGTGGCATATGAGTGAATTTGGTGCAAGCAGCTCATGATCCTCATAAACCAAGTACGGGCTCTTGAGACAAGAGTTGCTGAACTAGAGGAGCTACCGATGGCAGAGAAGTACACAGAGGAGACTTTCCGGGACACAACAAAGCAGTTCCATCCCCAGTCTGACACCTTCTGTGCTGTTGAGGAGGATGAAAGTTCTGGGGAAGGAGAACATCAAAGTGGAGCACAGGGAAATGATCCCATAGTTGGGACCCTCCTTCCATGGTATTATCTCACACTGAGGATATCCCTCCACAGGAGGGGACTCCAGTTATTAGGGAGAGACAGGTAATAATAATAGCGGATTTGATTATTAGAAATATAGATAGTTGGGTTTGTGATGACCGGGAAAACAATATGGTGAATTGCCTGACAAGTGTAAAGGTTGTGGATCTCTTGAGACATCTAGACAACCCATGTGCAGTGCTGAGGAGGAGCCAGTGGTCGTGGTACATGTAGGTACTAATAACATAGGGAGAGGTAGGAGAGAGGTTCGGGAGGCCAAATTGAGGCTGCTAGATAAGAGATTCAAGTCCAAGACCTATATGGGACCATTCTATGAAATGCTTCCAGTTCCAGTGCAGAGCCAGTTAGACAGACAGAACTGCAGGGTCTCAATGTGTGGATGAGACTATGATGTTTGGAGAAGGGTTTTAGGTTTATTAGGAACTGGGGAACCTTTTAGGAAAGGAGGAAGGATGGGTTTCACCTAAACCAACATGGAACGAGACTGCTGGCATGTAAAATTAAAAAGGTTGTAGAAAGTGTTTAAACTAAGGGCTGGGGGAAAGCCGACAGATATAGAGGAGCGCACGGTTCGGACAGGCACATCCCTTGGGGGAGGACCTATTAACAAGGATTATCTATACCTTAGTAAAGAGGAAAGGAGAGAAGTTAATAAAAGACACGTAGGAGCTGAAGAGTAATAGTCAAATGATAAAGAGTCCCATTCAATTATATCACATGAAGGCCGACATCTCAATATCAACAAATTTTATATGTGCTTGTATACTAGAAGTCTAAATAGTCAGATGGGTGAATTTGAGCACCTGGGATTACATGAGGATACTGATGTAACAGGCATCACAGAAACTTGGTGGAACAATAACAATCAATGGGACATGGTCATAGCAGGGTACAAAATATATAGGAATGACAGAGTAGGTGGCACTATATGTGAAAGTAAGCATACAGTCAAAACTAGTAAAAACCTTAAATGAATCAAATTGTACCATAGGATCTCTGTGGATAGAAATTCCATGTTTGAATAATAAGATTATAGCAGTAAAAATATAGTACCGGCCACCTGGTGACAGTGATTGTCAAATGCAAAGGGAAATTAGAGAGGCTACAAATATAGAAGATTCAGTAATCATGGGGGATTTAAAATATCCCCATCTTGAGTGGATACATGTCACTTCAGGATGGGATGCAGAAATAAAATTTCTAGACATCATTAATTCTTGGAGCAGCTAGTCATGGATCTCACAAGGGGAGAGGCAATTCTTGATTTAGTCCTAAGTGGTGCACAGGACCTGGTCCAAGAGGTGAATATAGCTGAACTGCTCATTAATAGCAACCATAATGTAACTAAATTTAACATCCCTGGGAGGAGGGAGGGGGAGGAAGGGGGAAAATGCAAAAGAAGCCCACCACAGTAACATTTAACTTCAAAAAGGGGAATTATACAAAAATGAGGAAGTTAGTTAAATGAAAATTAAAAGGAACAGTCACAGGAGTGAAATGCCTGCAAGCTGCATGGTAACTTTTTAAAAACAGCATAATAGAAGCTCAAATTAAATGTATACCCCAAATTTAAAGAAAACTGTAAGAGGACCAAATAAAAAAAGCCACCATGGCTAAACAAGACAGTAAATGAGGCGGTTAGAGGCAAAAAAAAAAAATCCTCTAAAAACTGGCAGTCAAATCCAACTGAGGAAAACAGAAAGGAGTACAGACTCTGTCAGAGAGTCAATAAACAGGTGGACAAGGGTGATATAGTGTAGCAATGCACAGTCAATCTGTGGAACTTGTTGCCAGGGGATGTTGTGAAGGCCAAAATTATAGCTGGGTGCAAAAAAGAGCTAGGTAAGTTCATATGAAGAACAGATCCATCAATGGCTATTAGCCAAGATGGTCAGGGACACAACCCCATGCTCGGGGTGTCCCTAAACCTCTGCCAGAAGCTGGGACAGGATGACAGGGGATGGATCATTCAATAAAGAGCACTGTTCTGTTCATTCTCTCTGAAGTATCTGGAACTGGCCACTGATGGAAGACAAAATACTGGGATAGACGGACTATTGATCTGACCCAGTATGGCCATTGTTATGTTCTTTAACCTAAGTTCTGCCCACTTGTGGTTCCAAAACTAGATGCCACGCATAGGAGTTATGTAGCTTTTCATATGGTCATTCTTCTTTCTTGTGTGCTTTGGTTAGCAATGGACTTTTCAAAAAATAATGAATAAGCTTCAGACTTAACACTCCACTGAGATATCCCGATTCTAAAGATGTGTACTGTTCCTTTAAATAGGTATCATCAAGTCAGCAATGAGAGCCTGGGAAGGATACTAGCCAGAGCTCTAAAGTGAAGCAGAGAGAGGGACAGAGTCAGAGTAGCTGTAGGGAGAGTACCATTTTTCTTATTCTAATCAAGTTTCTAATTCAGTGTTAGATGGGAATGAGTTTTCTGTGAATTTTTACCACTGTTACATGATATGATGTCAGAAGCTGACTCAGCTTGAATCAGCATAAGTGAAAGGAAAGGGAAATGCCAAAGTTCAACCTTTCAGTTTGTTGAGCCCCCAGAACAGCTTGAGCGGAAGGAGCACTTCACCAGATTCCAAACTACAGTGAAGCTCACCACAGAATCCTCAGATACAGGTCAGCTCATTAATGTACACAAAGGGAGTGAACCTGAGAACATTTAGAAATTATTTGCCTTTACTGAGGAAGGAGCTAAGATGGAATAAATCATTGTTCTTGTAAAATGTAAGGAATGCTTAATTTCCTTTGGCTGAGGAGGCAGAGCTATGGCCTGGTCTACACTAAAAACTTAGGTCAACATAAACCATGTTAAGTCAATCTACTAATGTCTGTGTCTACACTACCGAGTCCCTTCTGCTGACCTAAGTGGCTTGTAAAGTCGACTTCTGTACTCCACCTCATGAGAGGCGTAGCGCTTGATTCAACATCCACAGGTTGACATGGAGATAGTGTAGACACTGCGCTGTGTAATTTGAATGAACTGTGCCTGCTGTGACCACTCTGGAGAGCACTTTCAACTCCACTGCACATCAGCCAGGTACACAAGAAACAGCCACTCCCCTGTTAAAGCCCCGGGAACTTTTGAATTCTCATTTCTTGTTTTGATCAGTGTGGAGAGCTCGCCAGCACAGCTGACCATTGAGACTCAAGGCTGCAAACGTGTCCAGCATGGAGTACACTGGTTTTCAATGCCTCACGGAGACGCAGAGCCCCTCGATGTGCTCTTCTTATTGCCCTGGGGTCTGGCTGCTCAAAATTGGTTGCAGGCGATCTGCCTCGACCCCCTCACCCCAGTGGAAACTTTTCTCCCATTGTTTCACAGATATTATGAAGCACACAGCAGGCAGCAATAACAATGGGGATATTGCTTTCACTGAGGTCTAACCTAATAAGCAAACAGTACCCAGCGACTTTTTAAATGTCCAAATGCACATTCCATCACCATTCTGCACTTGGTCAGCCTATGGTTGAACTGGTCCTTACTGCCACTTCCCTCCCCCTTTTTTTTCAGTGCTGCTTGCAATACACGGTGTTCCCTTCCAACCACAACCATGGCATGCTTGAGAAAGAGTGGTTGTGTGACCCATATTTCACCAAACGGGGTGGATTACTTGTTGAATTGTTTGCGGTTTAAGGGCTAGCGACAAAAACATCCCCCCGTTTCCTGTAGGTGACCCTATGCGATATCGCTCTCCTGAGGGTAACAGAGGCAGCAAGGGAGCAGATGCTGCAAGCGTCTGGGTACAGACCTAGTCCTTATGCTGCAGTGCTGTGTACTGCAATGTTGCCAGCAGAGTTAATACTGGAATGGCATGGGAAAGTGTCGTACCGTGGTGGATGAAATAAGGCAGCCCTTCCCAGAAACCTTCTGCAAAGGATTGCAGAGTACTTCATGAAAGTTTCCTAGAGATCTCCATGGAGGATTCCTGGGCCATCCCCGAGCAAATAAAAAGTCTTTTTTGGAGAGCACCCTCTGTGTAGCTGGAGTGACCACCGATACCCACTACACCTACTTTTTTATCATCCTTGTCTTCCCATCCCTGCCCCCGCCTCTTCCCACCCTGTTCTGCCCCTCCCCTGAGCGCGCTGCGCCCTCGCTCCTCCCCTTCCCCCACAGCACCCCCACAGCTGCGACACAGCTGATCCTCAGCAGGCAGTAGGTGCTGGGAGGGAGGCTGAAATCATCACATATCACTGGACTCCAGGAGCTGGGGCTTTAAGGAAAACAATAATTATCACGAGACTCATGACAAAATTATGAGAGTTGGCAACATTGCACTTCTGTTTAAAGGTTAGTTACATTCCAGAAAGCTCTTAAACACAACACTACAGTGATTGTGTTGCAGTTTTCACAGGAAAATATTTTAAATCAAACACCAAGAAAATTCAACATTTTAAAGTTGGGGAAAAAATTGAAACTTCTGAGGTATATCTGGGCCACTGCAGGAAGGAAAGGAAAATAAACAGGAACAGGTGCTCTGGGCAGCTCTTCCTCCTGAAATAAAGTTGGAGGGTCAAATCTTCTAGTTCTTAATCAAGTAAAACTTCTATTGCCATCAGTACCTCCACTCATAGATATAAACATCACAGTGAACATGTGATAACATGTGTGATCAGTAACTATACACTTCATACTTAAATATCTGAGCCATCTGATCCAGAGTTACACATCTTATATGCATTGGCTCAGGGACTACATTTTCTGGCATATTCTGAACAATGCTGAGTACAGAGATCGTGCCCAGTGAATAACACTAATCATGATGGTAATGGTCAACTTTATGGACTCTGTGAATGCAATTTCTGTTCTTAGTTCTGGAATTGGCCTGAATACAGTTGAAACCCTAAGAATTTGATGTATAATCACATCTGATTCTCATATGACACTTTCTCATTCCTTTCTTTTCTCAAACTCAGAAAAAAAAATGACAAAACAAAATGGTTTTCAGTTAAAATCTAAAATTGCACAGCAGGCATTGCTGTACAACTCAGCCTGGGGCAGAACCTTTCACCCATTGGTGGTTAAGTGCTCTCCTCTCATCTGACTCTCATTCTCTTTCTTTCTTCATCCTTCCTGACCTCTGTGCTGCTTTTGATACTATCAATCATGACATTGTTCCCAATCATCTGGGACTGTGTACTGGAGTCTCAGAGAACTGGCCTTGATTTTGCTCCCATCCATCAGAGGCCTCTTTTTTGCAGCATGCAGCAGAGAGAAAGGCTGGTCCAGTGGATAGGGAGCTAGCCCTGAGAGACCTGAGTTCTACTCCTGCCCCCCCCCCGCTTCCCCCGCCGTGGACTTCCAGGTCAGTGCCTTAGGGACAGAGTTTCAAAGGTTTTTAGGCACCATGTAACTAGGCATCTAGTGGGGTTTACAAAGCACCTAACCTTCTAGGCGCTTTTTGAAAATCCCACTAGGTGCCTAAATACCTTTGAAAATCTGGCTGTTAGTCCCTCTGTGCCTCAGTGCCCCATCTGTACAGTGGGGATCACAGCACTGCTCTTCCTGTGATGTGAGGGGCTGTGATGTGAGGTGCTCAGATACTATAGTCCACATAAATACGAGAGTAGAGTAGGAACTTCTCTATACCACTGCTATCCCTTCTTTGTGTTTTGGCCCCTTCTTTTCACTTATGCCCATCACATTTTCCTCTTTTCTGAGGAATGTAACCTTGGCTCAGAAGGCTTGGCTCACTACAACAATTTGTATACACAACCTACGGCCTGCTACCTCTTAGTTCTGCCCTTCGTTGCTAGGTGGTCTCCTACAATGTGTGTGAACCCCTTATGTCTATCTATTTGGCCCACCTTGTATTTAATTTGGACACTCTGGTTACCTTCTCCAGACCTGAGGAAGAGCTCTGTGGTGCTCAAAAGCTTGTCCTTTCCACCAACAGAAGTTGGTCCAGTAAAAGATATTACCTCACCTATCTAATCTCTCTTCTTTGTTGGCAGCATTCACATGGTAACCAAATGTCTCTCTCTCTCTCTGATCTGGAACATGGCGTTCTCTCTCTAAATGAATTTTGTGAGAAAAGTGATGTGATTCAGTTTTCCTTAGAAACCAAGCACATGCCATTTTAACATCTACAGCTTCAGCCAGCCTAGGGCTTAGTATTCCAGCTCTACCCAGCAACCTGAATCTCTCAGTTGACAATGAAATGTTTTGTTGCTCCACTGGCAGAATTTAATTTTAGCTCCCCCACCCCCACCTCCCCAGCAACAGCAGCAACAGGCATGAAGGCATTTGAACACACACACACACACTTACACACACAGAATGAGTGTGTGTGGAAACTACATGGAATTAAATTTAATTAAATCTAAGCCCTGACAATGTTTATATAACAGAATTCTATGACTAGCCTAGAAGGGGCTGAATGGACCTGTCATTTAAATTATAGTGCACAATAGCTAAATGCCAATCTCAAAGTAAGTCGTTTCAATCTTACTGATACTGTATTAAAAGTTACTATGAAGCAGAAGTTTAGAATTCCATCACTGTTTGAAAATGGCCTCCTCAAAGTTCACATACAATAAAAACACTCAATGTCTCTATCAGAAGATTTAAAGCTATTTATGTCTCTTTGTTCTCATCAAACCTAGACTATACAGTATTTATCCAAGATAGCTGTAGAGAAAACAAAACAAAACCTTGTTGTTAACCTCTTAAGTTAGGTGTCAGTGTTTCAGAGGAAACACTGTATGATCTGAAGGCGCACAAAGAGACTTTCTTGTAGCAAGAATGGTGAGAAATCTCTTAATAGTAAAATGCCATTACAGTAGTATGAGTCCAAGCAAAAAAATAAATTAATTAAATGTAAAACATATCATCAAACTTTAGTTCAACAAACATTGCTTTTTGAATTATTTTTTAAATAATAATGTTAATACTCAGCACTTATGTGTAGAGCTTTTCATCTTCAATGTCCTTTAACAAGGAACCAATTTATTCTCTCAGCTAGTGTTATATGAGTGTGGCAAATATTTCTATTAGTTTTTTTTTTAAATTGTTCTGACCTATATCTTTCTTTAAGTGGCATTTCCTCTAAAAAAAAATCAAAATGGCAAAATTTTAGGTGGTGTTTAATATAAAAGCTGATAAAAGAAAACTTTCAATATTTTAAGCTTTTTGAAAATTGCACCCTTTTGAATGAAAATAGGCTAATAATGGGAGATTCCTTATTTTTTGTATGAAACTGGACCAATTTCATAACCTCCCCCCATAAAATTTTAAAATGTTCCTGTTTTCTAATGTCTTTGAGTATTTCACACAAACTTACTTACAAGACACCTATGAGTTAAGGAAGTAGTGTTATTGCCATTTTATGCATAGAAAACAGGCAAAGAGAAATTGAGGCCAGTATTGTCAAACTTGTGTGCTTAAAGTAAATCCAGTCTATGGATCATAATCTATAGTAAATTCATACTTTGGCACCAAAGTGTGTGGCCTGATACCCTATAGCTCCACTAGGAATAGAAGTTGTGGATTCTTAGTACCTCTGAAAATCAGGTTACTTTTTAGGTAACTTAACTTTAGGCTCTCCAATTTGAAATCATGAGAGCAAAGCCACAGAAATAACCAGTGTCAGAGCCAGGAACAAAATTCAGGAGTTCCTGGCTCTCAATCCAATGTTCCGAGTACTAGATTGTGACTCTCTGGATCAGGACAACAAAACAACCTTGTATTGCTCCAGTCTGCTGCAAACATCACACCACACGTGGAAGCAGAAGCCTCACATAGACAGGAAGCAGAACAAGGTAGCAGGGCTTTAAAAGATCTTGCTGTGCTTGATGTGAAAGGAGATTAGTGTCTACGCTATGGCATCTGGTCAGGAAATACAGGTAGAGAGACAGTTAGCAAATTGTTGCACCTTGAGATGTTAGATGAACCATCATAGCATACAGCTGACACTGAGGGCACTTCCACAGAGAGATTTACAATGACAATATGCTCTCATCATCCAGGGGATGTTGCTAATTTGGGTTTGAGGATTTGGGTTTTTTTTTAAATTGACTGTAATCACAAATCAGGCAAATCTGAAACATATTTTTGGTTTGCCTGATGATAAACTGAAAACTGCATCACTCTTCTATGCACCCGTATGGCAACACTTCACGTCTGGGGCTGTCAAATTTTAAATAAAGAAACGTTCAGCTGAAATACGCATCCTTCTTTGTGGGAGAATCTGATATCTGAATCTTTTACCCATTCTTCTCATGGGCACATATGACCTGAAAGAATTACAGTGCTGTGCCACAGTGCGACGGGGTCCCTGAGACAGAGCATTACCCACACTGTGAACTGTGAAGTTGAGCTAAAAGTGCCAGGAAATCAAATACCGTGATGCAGGACAAATGACATTTCTGAAGACAACAAATACCCTGTTCTCTGACTCTACATTTAAATCCTGTAGCAGCATGAAGCAAAGGGTGACAACAGACAGTGAGAAATGCAGGAAATGATAAAGGAGTAAGGATGTTAATAGCTCTGACACAAATTAAGGCAGTCTGGAGATAAAGACAACTTCAGTTCCCCCGCCCCACCTAACTTGGTTTCTTTACTAACAATTCCATATAGGAATTCTGGTGCTTACCAGAAATTTTCTTTCTTCAAGCAGTAAACTCCACAGGTCTTATGATGGGCCTCCAGCATGCTTCCAGCTCTGGAGGTTGAAACCTGGCCAGTCATCGATAAATGTAACTATAAATATGCCTAGTGCTGAGCAGGATGGTGATATTTTCTAGTGTAACAGAAGGGAAATGGGGAAACTATGGGAGGAAAGATCAGAACTTTAGTTTTGGCCATGTTGCATTTAGGCCAATAATAACACATCTGAGAGGATATGTCAGAGACAGAGAAATGGGCAAGAAATCCAAGAGGACATGTCAGAGAGACAGAGAAGTATCCAACAGGTTGCTTAGAGAGATTCTGATGTCTGGCTGAAGTGATATACTCTTCCCTCTGGACATTCCCAGTGCACTGAGTACAGCTGATACTTTAAATTGAGTGTCTTTAAAATCCAGAGTGAGGCAGTCCTGAAGTAATGTTAGCATGCAATATGTTTTTCTGCTTTTGATATATTGCTGCTACTAGTTTGCCAGTTTTTAAACTTTAGCCAACTTAAACCACGTTGTTGGTGGACTTTTCTCTAGCAGCCAAAAAAGTAAAGATTTACCTGCCCCTTCTCAGATGGTTTCCTTTTACATTTTAGACAATCAGCTTTGCCAGATTTGAGTTCTGTGATGGGATGCTAGGCCCTTTCTAAATGGCAGGAACATGGGCAGTTCTGTTAGGCTGACTAGGCCCGATAATCACAGTCTCTGCACTTATCATTATTTGTATTATGGTAACACCTAGAGGCTGCAATAAGAATCAGGGCCCCATTGTGCCAGGCACTTTATAAAAATAGATAAGCAATGTACTGCAGCAAATATAATGCTGTCCAAATCAACAGCTCTCTCCTCTTCCTGACCTTCTGTATTGTTTGGAGCAGAAGCAGGAACAGCATACATGAGAATATAACAGTCATACTGGGTAAGACCAGTGGTTCATCTAGTCCAGAATCTTCCGATAGTGGCCAGTGCCAGATGCTTCAGAGGGAAAGAACAGGGCACTCATCAAGTGATCCATCCCATGTTGTCCAGTTGTGGCATTTGACAATCAGAGGCTTAGGGACACCCACAGCATGGGGTTGCATTCCTGACCATTTTGGCTAATAGCCAGTCATAGACTTATTCTCCATGAACTTGTCTAATTCCTTTTTGACCCCTGCTATAATTCTGGCCTTCACAACATCCCCTGGCAATGGGTTCCACAGGTTGACTGTGTGTTGTGTGAAGAAGTACTTTTCTTTTGGTTTATTTTAAAGCTGCTGCCGATTAATTTCATTGGTTGGCCCCTGGTTCTTGTGTTACGTGAAAGGGTAAATAATACTTCCCTATTCAGTATCTCCACACTATTTATGATTTTATAGATCTCTATCATACCCCCTCCTTAGCTGTCTCTTTTCCTAGCTGAACAGTTCCAGTCTTTTCAATCTCTCCTCGCATGGAAGCTGTTCCATACCCCTAATAATTTTTGGTGCCCTTCTCTGTACTTTTCCCAATTCTAATATATCTTTTTTGAGATGGGGGAACCAGAACTACATGCAATATTCAAGGTATGGGCGTACCATGGATTTGTATAGTGCCATTATGATATTTGGATTTATATAGTGGCATTTACTGTCTTATTACCTATCCCTTTCCTAATGGTTTCTAGCATTCTGCTAGCTTTTTTGACTGCTGCTGCATACTGAGCAGATGTTTACACAGAACTATCCACAATGACCCCAAGATCTCTTTCTTGAGTGGTAACAGCATTTTGTATTTATGACTGGGATGTATAGCAGAAAATCATACAGCAGGTACTTTTGCCAGGAATGGGACAGCACATTTGTGGATACCGATCCCTAATCTCATCACCTGGCAAAAACAGTTGACACATTATTGTACCTACAAGCAAAGAGACCAGTTCCTTGCTTGTCACTGCTCTAGTTGTGTACTGTATACATCTCTGGAAGTAGGGTCAATTCTTCCTGGTCTATTCTTTGCCTGTTTTGACTGTTCATTTGTTCAATATAAAGGCAAAAAGAGATTCTCTGTACATGTGAGTATGATCTCAAGAGTGAGCAACCTGGATTCACCTTTCCACTTCTTGTTCAGGTACATCATGATGGGTGAACTGTCTGGTATAGCTGTAAAGTCTCTCTTGAGTATGGAAGGAGTCTATGCCTTGGACTATTGCCATGTTCAAGTATTCTTCCTATCCACCCAGGTCACCATATGTGGTTAGGATCTGCCCGCTTCTGAGGAATGGAGGTTTCTCTGTTTTCATCCACCATTGACCTGCCCTGGGTAATTCTGACAGGACTTTGAACTTGGTTGGCCATGACAGTAAGGTCAGGGGCACAGATAAGGGGAAAGCTCTGGAATTTCCATCTCTTATGGAATTTGATCCATGGTGGTTTGTGTGCAAGACATCCTCATCATCAGGAGACTCAGGAGGGACTGCATGGTGGATTGTGAGGAAGACTGAATCGTCTGTATGACTTTCACTGACTTCCATTTTTGCTCCTGGGGGATAAATGTCTTGTGATGAATTGTCTCTTTCTGCACCTCTGTATGAATAATTGTTTGAACAGCTGTGAGCTGGTTCTTCTCTTTATTTATCATGAAGTCCTCTACTGCATGCCAGGTGTTCACTGGGGCCACATTAATGGATGGTGGATGAGTCAGGCCATTTAAAAAGGTGTCGATATTAACCACTTCCTGTCTGAGAGTTCTAGTAGAATCACCAGAATCTACATCAACATGTAGAGACTGTTCTAGATTTCATTTTGACAAATAGGGAGGAACTGGTTGAGAATTTGAAAGTGGAAGGCAATTTGGGTGAAAGTGATCATGAAATGATAGAGTTCATGATTCCAAGGAATGGTAGGAGGGAAAACTGCACAATAAATATAATGGATTTCAAGAAGGCAGACTTTAGCAAACTTAGGGAGTTGGTAGGTAGGATCCCATGGGAAGCAAGTCTAAGGGGAAAAATAGTTCAAGAGAGCTGGCAGTTTTCCAAAGAGACATTATTAAGGGCACAAGAGCAAACAATCCCATTGCATAGGAAAGATAGAAAGTATGGCAAGAGACCACCCTGGCTTAACCAGGAGATCTTCAATGATCTAAAAATCAAAAAAAGAGTCCTACAAAAAGTGGAAACTAAGTCAAGTTACAAAGGATGAATATAAACAAACAACACAAGTATGTAGGGACAAAATTAGAAAGGCCAAGGCACAAAATGAGATCAAACTAGCTAGAGACATAATGGGTAGCAAGAAAATAGTCTACAACTACATTAGAAGCAAGAGGAATACCAAGGACAGGGTAGGCCCATTACTTGATGAGGGAGGGGGAGCAACAATAACAGAAAATGTAGAATGGCAGAAGTGTTAAATTACTTTTTTGTTACAGTTTTTACCAAAAAGTTCAGTAGCTACCGGACATCTAAATTAATGAAAGGCAATTAAAATAATGAAGTAGGATCAGAGGCTAAAATAGGGAAAGAACAAGTTAAAAATTACGTAGACAAGTTAAATATCTTCAAGTCACCAAGGCCTGATGCAATACATCCTAGAATACTCAAGGAGTTGACTGAGGAGATATCAAAGTCACTAGTGATTATCTGTGAAAAGTCATGGAAGACATTTGAGATTCCAGAGAACTGGAAAAGGGCAAATATAGTGCCAATCTATAAAAAGGGGAATAAGGACAACCTGGGGAATTACAGACCCGTCAGCTTAACTTCAGTACCCGGAAAGATAATGGAGCAAATAATTAAGCAATCAATAAGTAAAAGTCAGCATGGATTTCTCATGAAGGAATCATGTCAAATCAACATCATAACTTTCTTTGATGGGGTAACAAGCCTTGTGGATGGGGAGAAGGAGAAGAAGTGGTATATCTTGATTTTAGTAAGGCTTTTCATACTGTCTCACATAAACCAGGGAAATACAACCTAGATGGAAATAAATAAACCAGGGAAATACAACCTAGATGGAAATGCAACCTAAGATGCAACTGTAACCCTTCTGCCTGTCAGAGTTGGCAGCAACAAGGGCCAGGTTCAGTATCTAACACAATGCAAAACCGGCTCGAGCCCCCACCCAGTGACCTGGGACAAATATATACCACCCCTGCTGGGCGCCTCCAAGAGGCAATACTTCCCCTCTCACAAGCACAGAGTCTGAATGTCGCAAAAAGGCTTTTAATAACAGAGAGAAACAACGTGGCATTATGTTGGGGAAACACCACCAACAGGATTCATAACACAACCCATGAGCAAAAAACCCCCCCCAAGCAAATTGGGGCGTGTCCTTTCCCTTTGGTTCTTGAGTCCAGCAACCCAAAAATCATCCAAAGTCCCAAAAGTCCAACAACCCCAAAGGCTCTGTCCCTGGTCAGAGTTTATCTGCAGAGTTTTACCTCCCAACCTGGGTGAAGATCGAGGGGGTGGTTAAGGGGCACCTTACATGGTCCAAAGCTGATTGCTCCCCCTCTCCATGGGGCTCCGCTCTGCCAGCCACCCCCATGAGCTGCTCCGCAATATATCTTCAGGCTCCCCCACTACTTAACAGAACACTCAGTGATTTCAGCTCTTAGTAAGTTTAGCTCTTTAGTGATTTCACCTTGTAGTAGGGGAGCCTCAGTGCTGGTGCACCATTAGCCCAAAGTGAATTCAGCTCAGCAGCCTATAACTAGACTCCTAATGGAATCAAAATTAGCTCTGATATTCCACAGTGGAGAGAGGAAGAAGTGCAATTAGCATGTAAAGCCCTCACCAGGGGACCCATGCCAGTCTCCAGCCTCTCTCCATTCAGTGGGTTTTGGAACCCATGACCCTTGCCTAGCTAGTGCTGCTTAGTTGATGGTGAGTCCCTCCATCATAACAAAAGGCCAAGTACAGTTCCACTGTCCTTGATTCACATAATCAGGTTAATAACAGTTTATTCCTGCCCCAATAACAGAGAAACTGGGGCTCCTACAGCAGCCAAAGTGACCATCTAGGCAAGGTGGGTGTGCCTATGCAAATGAGATCAGCCCCAGAAGTTCTTTTCCACAACCCACCATGACTCGCCACCAGATGTCAGGGTAGAGCTCATTCTGACTCTGCTTACACAACCTAAGATGTGTGCATAACTGGGTGGAAAACCGTTCCCAGAGAATAGATATCAGTGGTTCACAGTCAAGCTGGAAGGGCATAACAAGTGGAGTTGTGCAGGGATCAGTTCTGGATCCAGTTCTGTTTGATATCTTCATCAACGATTTAGATAATAGCATGGAGAGTACACTTATAAAGTTTGTGGATGATACCAAGATGGAAGGGGTTGCAAGTGCTTTCGAGGATAGGATTAAAATTCAGAATGATCTAGAGAAACTGGAGAAATGGTCTGAAGTAAATAGGATGAAATTCAGTAAGGACAAATGCAAACTACTCCACTCAGGAAGGAACAATCAGTTGCCCACATACAAAATGGCAAATGACTGCCTAGGAAGGAGAACTGCAGAAAGGGATCTGGGAGTCATAGTAGATCACAAGCTAAATAGGAGGTTGTGTAACACAGTTGCAAAAAAAAAGCAAACATCATTCTGGGATGTATTAGCAGGAGTGCTGTAAGTAAGACATGAGAAGTAATTCTTCCGCTCTACTCCATGCTGATTAGGCCTCAACTGAAATATTGTGTCCAGTTCTGGGTGCCACATTTCAGGAAAGATGTGGACAAATTAGAGAGGAGCAACAAAAATTATTAAAACATAACTTATAAGGGAAGATTGAAAAAATTGGGTTTGTTTAGTCTGGAGAAGAGAAGACTGAGAAGGGATACGATAACAGTTTTCAAGTACATAAAATGTTGTTAAAAGGAGGAGGGAGAAAAATTGTTCTTAACCTCTGAGGATAGGACAAGAAGCAATGGGCTTAAATCACAGCAAGGGCGGTTTAAGTTGGACATTAGGAAAAACTGCCTAACTGTCAGGGTGGTTAAGCACTGGAATAAATTGCCTTGGGAGGTTGTAGAATCTCCACCATTGGAGATTTTTAAGAGTAGGTTAGACAAACACCTGTCAGGGATGGTCTAGATAATACTTAGTCCTGCCTTGAGTGCAGGGGACTAGACTAGATTACCTCTCGAAGTCCCTTCCAGTCCTGTGATTCTATGATTCCATGCATGGAGCTGTGATAAGGTGGATGGTAAGAGTCATTATCTGAAACGGTATGAGCCATAAGCAAACGGAGTGAGCCTGCTGTGGAATCAGCAGTTAGGGATATGGAAATGTGTCTTCTTGAAGACTATGGCTTAGGAGAATTTCCCTTGCAATACAGCTCCTCCTTGAACTTCAGCTTTCACATAAACTTACTCAGGCACTTCTAATCCAGAAGTGCTCTGTTCCCGCCCATTCTCTCAAGGGGAAGGAATCTCCTCTATAACCCCAGTCTGAAGGAGGTGGGATACATCCTTTTTTGCTGTGTGTGCATATTTCAAAGCAATGGAATAAGCTGAAACAAACCTTGGCTATTCTGGTTAATTCTACCGAGTATGTGTCAGTCTACGGCCAATACCCATTTACCCAATATGGCAGGTGGCCATTTGTCTGCACAGGAAAGGACTCTAGTTGAGACTAGTTATGCACAGAGGAAGAATCTGGGATCCAGGGTATGCAATTAAACACCCTGGGGTGACCTGTGTCTGCTGACTCGGGCTTGTGGGACATGGGCTATGGGACTGTTTAATTGTGGTGTAGACATTCAGGATCGGGCTGGAGCCCAGACTTTGGGACTCTGCGAGTGGGTAAGGTTATCTTTTCACAGCCTTTGCCTTCTTCTTTCCAGGCCAGTGCTTTGGATAAGGGCAAGCTAAAGCATCCTCGGTCAGAGTCTGAAAGAGATTAGGAGATATCAGCAATTCTGAGTTTAAAATGAACAGGGTTTTGGGCACAGGGAAAAAGGGAGGATCTGGGGGTGAGGGGAGTGAGGGCTGGCTTTTGTCCTTTTGTCTTACTCACATAGGGGAGGCACAGATGAGGAATTTCCTAGCAAGACAGAGGTGTGTGTGTGTGTGCGTGGGGTCTCCTTGGATCATTTTACTTTTAATTTGCCCCACAGAGTTGCTGCTTCTTTGATCCCTCACCAGGGTGTCTAAAGGCAAGTTGGAAATATTTGCTAAGAATGGCAAGTCTCCAAAGGGAATTGCAGTCTCCTGATCAAACAGAGTGGGGACTGCAACTGCTCCCAGGGAAGCAGTCTCCACCCCAGTATACCCTGGTGCTAGACTTTTCAGTTTTTGACAGTTTCTGACTCCTGCTGCTCAGCTCAGACCACACCCTCACAGCTAGGGTATGTGCTAAATACAGAGTTGTTTTATATATTATGCTGCATATAGATTATTTATCTACCTCACATCCAACATCACTCTTAATTTTTGAACAGAGCAATGTCATTGCCTTCAAATGCCACAAAAGAGTTAACTATAAAACACATTCATAATTCACAGAGAGAGTAATGGTGGTCAGTCAATATTTTAGAAAACACATATGTTGCTGAATTAGAGGCTCAGAGGCACTCAGTTCCTTTTGAGCAGCATAATCAGGGAGAAAAGAAGAGCCATGGTTTTGCAATGGCAGTGTTTTGCAGTAAATGTGTGATAACAGGTACTTTTGTTAGATTCTCATCTCTGCTCATAGTTTCCATTGACTGTGAAGAGAATTAAACATTTAAGTTGGGGGTGCAGAAAAGGGGATATCCATGATGAATGAGCTGTAAAGCTGAAGAGAATTTGCTGTACATCCTGACCAATTCAGCAGGGAAAGTAATCAATCCATTTACCTCTCTGCTGAGAGAAATGGCAGGGAGATAAGAGGATAATGAATTTCAGGCACAATACTGATAAGAGGGACACTTAAAATGACCAGCCTGAATATATTCCATAGTTAACAATGCTGACAAAAACAATGACAAAGAAATAATTTATTCATGCAAAATGAAGGTAGCCTTTTAAATCAAGGCAGCTATTGAAACCAAGGTAGCTTTACTAACCAGTAACCACTAGTGAAGTATTGTAGCAAAGGACACCTTTCCCACCCCCCCAAAGCTTGCATGTTGTTTATAATGTGTCAGCTAAGTTGCGAGACCTTTTAATTTACAACTGGGGATAAGGTTTTCTCCTCCTTTGAACAATTCTGGCTTTCCCCCGCCTTTTGGTTAATGCAATAACAGTTGTTAGGCAGCCTTGCATATTCATTTGCAACCTGAATTCATAATGGTTTTGCTCCACCGCTGCCATAATCTCTGTCCCTTAATCTTTTAAGAGATTGACACAGATATTTTGCCTTTGATAATAAAATGAAATAGTGAACGAATGTCAAGCCTAATTTTTTTAAAAATAAAAATGTTTGCTGATTCATTCCAAATATAGCACTAAATTAAGTTAACAAAACCACAACTGTCTGAAATAACTTTAGATGCTGAACAGTCTGTTTTCATTTCCCTGCCCCTACAAGATCTGAGTGTTGTATGACCACTTGGTGCAACAGGATGTGCTTGTCATATATAAGTCACTGTAGCTATTGCATCAGAGCCAAATAAATCCCATATTTGCTGAAGGCGCTTAAGGTCATGGCTCAGAGTAGGCTGCTCTATCCTGATTAGTTTGTCGAATTTATCTTTACTATTTGAAATCGTTTATACAATTTAGAATAATATTTTGGACCATTATCCTCTTGGTAAGTGAACCTGTTTTCAAGTATGCTGGGTTTTCACAATGGACAAGCAAGCACGCTATGTAACCATCTAACCTTCTGGCCCAAGAGTATTTATTAATAATTATTGTTATTATTTTCAACGTTTGCAGAAATACACTCTAATTACTTAACAAATCCCTTTCCCATATTTTGTCACTGGCATCAGACATGGAGGAGGTGTAGTAGTTACTAGAGGAGGTGTAGTAGTTTACTTATTTTCTATCTAAATGTCTATTACAGGTATAGGGGTTCATTTTCAGGCATCTTTCCTCAGCTTGGACCAAATTATTATCTATAACTTGTATGACTCTATGACACTTTCAGAATTCTTCTTCTGTGTTTAAAAATCAATATCTGTTATTTAAATCTACCTTTTATTATTCTAATAAATATGCATAATACTACTGTCAGTCATAGTAATTACACACACTCCTACCCCACCCATCCTATTGTAGATAGGATACTGTATGATTCTTACCACGTTAAAAGTTTTACTCCCTCACCACTCCCTCACCACTGTAAGAAAAATGGATAAAGAGCACATCTGAGTGAGGGAACATTCAAGTTACTTTGGTGACGGTTTTAGGACAAAAAAGCTCTCACTAGACAGAATTTTTTGTTGTTGTCTCTACTATACATATTGGATTTTCTCCTCTGCATTTGGCGTGCAACTGAATTAGCAGGCCAGAGGGTTGCAAAAAAGAAAAAACAGACATTGCAGATCATCTAGTCTCTATGTATGAACCCACAGTAACAGAAACCAAGAATAATGACAGGTTTCAGAGTAGCAGCCGTGTTAGTCTGTATCCGCAAAAAGAAAAGGAGTACATGTGGCACCTTAGAGACTAACACATTTAGAAAGCTTATGCTCAAATAAATTTGTTTGTCTCTAAGGTGCCACAAGTACTCCTTTTCTTTTTGCAGAAACCAAGAAAAGACTGGAAACTTCTGAGCATAAATGGACTTTTATTCTATTCTGTTTGTGTTCCTGGAGAGCACAGAGACGGGAACAATCTTCATAGAAGGCATACAACTTGTCATCTATAACAAACAGGTCTAATTGCCTTACAACTGATCAAAGAAAAAAATGGGGGGAGACACCCACAAAAAATTTTGCAGAAATTTCCCATTTTACACTGAAATTACAGGTGGTTTTTTTTTTTTTTAAAAAAAAATTCTGACCAGTGTGTTGCCAAGTCTTGAGATTTAATTGCGAATCTCATGACAACTGATAATTTTCTTAAAGCCCCAGCTCCTGGGCCCTTGTGATTACATGAGAATCTCAGCTGTATTTATTTTAAGTAAGTCTCTTTTTAAGTACGCCCTTCTGGCTGCATGAAAAACCTTGAAAATTTGATCTGAGCGGATCCTAAAGGCTCAGAAACGAGAAGGCAAATAAAAAGAATCCAAACCCTTTTTTCTTTTTCTTTTTAAATCATCATTTTAAATCCAATCTCATGATTTGGGGGGGGGAGAAGGGGGCTAACTCATGATTTTTGTATTCTTGCGGTTGGCAACAGTGCAACTTGTAGATAAATACTGGACAAATTGCTAATTTTTTTCTAATTTTGTTTTAATTTTCCAAGTGGCTATACCTTCCCTATAGCACATGGAGATACTGCCATCGTGGGCTTCAGAGAAGTCCTTGCATATATATGTATCTACCGGCACATATATGTATCTACCAACATATAGCCCCCAACAACATATTACAGGAAGGAGACATAACCAATTCACTTCACCTGCTGAGAAATCTAACCGGCTTGCTAAGTAAAAGTGGTCTTTGCTGGAAATAACTACTTAATTCGAATCTATGTTAAATTGATGTTTAGGAAGAACATTTTGTGGAACAGTCAGTTGTACTATACTGTCAATGCCAATCCCACTGAATAATTTCTGGCTTCTCTTGAATAAATGAAAGACAGTTAATCTGAGGAGCAAGTTAAAAGAATAAAATAAATAAAAATGTCATCATAGTCACTAACCTATATCAGATCAGTTATGTAACCCACATTCTGTTTGCTACTATTCAAAACCCGTAGGGAACTGAGGATCTGGGTCATCTACAGGATAAGCAGTGTACTATCCAGGAATCAATATTCACAGTAGTAAGGTTTTCACCTCCCCCCTTTATTATTACATGGAATCTTACTAGTTGACACTCTATGGGGGAAAAATCTAAGCAATTTGCTACATTTCTCATTATGGCACATCCCTGACTATTATGTCACTTGCACTCTTCAGTAACTCTACAACTTTCCTGGAAATAAGATACTGCACTTTCACTCTTAAGGTGTGACTCCGATAAGATAGGCTTAGTATAAGGTAGTAAAAGCCACTACAGTATTATTCCATCCATTAGAAGACCTGTTTCAATTACTACGAAGACCTAACAACAAGATAATGTGGTCATGAAATCTGGAGAAACATCAGCTCTGCCAGTGTGGCATCTTCAACTTCCTAAGACATATAGTTGCCTCTTGTAGCTTGAATAATGACTTTAAACTATATTTTCCTGATAACAGAATTTCTAGTGCCTAAAAATATTAAGGAAGTTTATTCACAGATATGCTGATACACCTCACGGATTACTCGGTGATTTCAAAGAACAATTGCAAATAACTTGAACAACTGAAATGCCTCTTTGCATCTACCCCCTATTTTTTCCATTTGCTTTTAGTGGTCCAAATGCATTCATTTATGCCTGACACTCTCATTTAGAGGCGGTCCAGATGCAAAAGTCATTTCTTATGCTATTAAACTATTTGAAGTTGATAGTGCATGTTCAGGAACCAAAAGCCATTGTCTAGAGTTTATCTAAGCACCAGAATATTTTTACCTTCACAGCAAAGCTTCCTATTTCATGGTGCATTATGATTCCCACTCATTGCATTAACTCGTGAGGAAGGCAGATTGATCTGATTGCTTAAACTGGTGAAGCTTAACTTCTCTTAAGTACACACCCTCAGGCATTAATTTGCTGCTGTTTATACTGAACTGTGTTCTGGTACAGGAAAGAGTTGCAAGTATCCCTTGATCCTTGGAGGGTGTGATGAAAGTAGAAAAATCAAGACTCCTAGTCTGTATTTCCAGTATTGCTACTGTTCCCTTGTGTAACACTGGGCAAGTCACTTAGCTTCAGTTTTCCCTTTTGTAAGCTAGGGGAACAGTTGTAAAGCATTGAGATCATAGATAAAACTTGCCAGAGAAATGCAGCATTATTATTATGCAGGCTTTTTTAGTATGTTTAAAGAATCAATTGACCACTTTCCTGACAGATGTATATAATCAAATCCAGAAGCAGGGCTGGGCCACAACATTTTGGCACCTGAGGCGGGAAGCTCAAATGACTCCCCCATGGCCCCTCGCTTGGGCCAAAACTTCGAAAGGTCTCAATTCTGCCTTCTTCCTGTTCTCCTCCTCTCTTGGTACTGCTCTGCTACCTACCCCAATAAAGGAGAACTAACAACTTAAAATACCTTGTTCAAAAATTTTAAGTAACACTTAACTTTCAAATGCCTGAACAGCAAATGTAACTTTTCTTGTCTGCATAGTAAACACTGGCATTTTTATAATCAAAGTGGTACTTTCCGTGCCTTCTTGGCTGCAAAGATTTGAACTGCTTCCTGCTGAAGGTCCACAGTCTGGGCCAGCTCATGCTCTACTGAGATGGTTGCAAAGCCGACCAGCCTCTCCTGTGTCATTGTGGGACGTAGATGTGTTTTTATTAACTTCAGCTTGGAGAAGCTGCGTTCTCCACTGGCAGCTGTTACAGGAAGTGTTAGAAGTATGCGCAGAGCAACAAAAGCATTTGGAAAGAGGGTGGTCATCTTATTTGTGCACATATATTCCAGAACAGCCTTTGGAGTTGATCCTGCTGAAATGTATCTTGAAAGGGCTTTCAGTTCATCACCTAAATCACTCACATCAATATCACGCATGTCATCATGTGTCAGCACTGTCTCTAGTGTCCTGCATTGCTGGTGTAGGTCTTCTTCAGGTATAGTGAGGAGTTTTGGAATATCATACAACATCCCAAATATACTGCTCTGAATTACATTAAACAATTCAGCAGCCTCACTAGAAGCTGATGCTGCATCACTGTCCACTCAGTTCAATGAATGAAAACTGCATGGGACAAAAAAACCTTGAGGGTTTAACTCTCGGATCCGTGTCTGCACTCCTCTGTTCTTTCCTCTCATGTTGACACATTATCGTAGCCCTAACCTCTCATGTCAGCTATCGCAATTCCCGTATCTTCCAGCTTTTTAAGAAGCACATTTGTCATACCAGCTTCTATAATATCATCAATGTCAATAAATTCTAGAAAATGCTCTCTGACAGTCACCATTGCAGGGACATTTTCACTAGGTTCTGTTGGTTGTTACAAAACGCACCATTAAAGTCATTTGTTCTGTATGGCTGATGTCAGGCGTGCAGTCCAGAATAACAGAGGAATATCTTGCTGACTTCAGATCTGCCACAATCTTCTGTTTGACTTTTGTTGCCAGAAACTGTATGATCTCATTTTGAATTGTTTTTCCAAGGGAGTGGTGTGTGTACATTTCTTGGGTGGTGACTCTTCTTAGATGCTCCTGGAGTACAGCATCAAGCTCAGCCACCAGCTCCACAATTTTATGGAAGTTTCCATTTTTTGGCACATACAGCTGATCTGAAGTGCCACGCAGTGCTAGGTTTTGGGTAGCAAGCATTCTCACAATGGCAATGAGCCTTTTCAGAACATTTTGCCAGTAAAGAGACTCTGAGGCAATCTTCTCTTGATGCTGATCATCTATGGTGGCCTTTAACCTTAGTCTCATCTCAAGCTCTTTCCACCCATGGAATGCTCTCTGGTGATTTGCTGCCTTCTCATGGCATGCCAGATTTCTAGCCAGATTTTTCTAGTCCTTTGTTCCTGTAGAACTCAAGGTGGCTGGAACATTAGACTGGAAGAGTTTGCAACAAAAACAGAAAGCAGCATTCTGGTTTTTTGAGTACATAAGCTATGGCCTCTCCACTTTGTCACCATGGGGGATTTCACACCAGGAATGTGTTGGATGGAAACTTCTATTTTCATTGTCTTTGGGGAACATGAAGTTTTTCACTTGCTGTGGCCCCTGCAGTACAAGCAAGTCCCTCAGGCTACTGCTCATGTGGTTCCACAGTCTTGGATCATCTAGACTTAAGGAACTAAACTCAGCAGCACCTGTTTCTTGCGCCTCCACCACACTCTTCTCTTTTCTTCAGGAATGTGCATGGTTACATCCATTTGAGATGGAGATATGGATGCTGCAGTAGCTGTCAGATCACCTGCACTCTGACTAACTGGAAGATCAGGCATCTCCTCACCACTCACATCCTCACTGGGGCCGGAAGGCTCACCGTGAATATTTGTGTCTATGTCCTGCTTAGACAGAAAAGCTTCCTTGCTTTCTTTCTTTTTCTGAATGCTGCCCCAGAGGGGTGTTTTCTTCTTTCACTCATGACTGCTGTTCTGTGCCAGCTAGAGTGGCTCTCAACACTCAATTGAAGGGGACAAATAAGCAGGCTGGTAGCAGGGCCTGAGTGAGGGAAGATATCAGCGTCTTAAGGGCCTAATTGGCTCCTACTACTTCAGTTGACTGCCTGTTCTCCTCAAGTGGGTTAAGGGCAGCAGCAGGAAACAGGAAGCTCCCTGAGAAGCTGGTGTTAATCAGTCCAGGCTCCTGGGGGTGCTAGAGAGGTACATAAGAGCTTCCTCCTCCTCTCCCTGCAGCTCCTGCTGCTTTCTGTTATTCCCTCTCACCTTTTCTCCTGCCTGCCTGTTATGTCTCTTGTGCCTTCCTTCCTCCAGCACAGCACTCCACCATCCCTGTGCATCTAGAGCAGAGGGAATACAGATGCACCAGCAGCAGACACAATTTTCTACACTCTGGGTCCTAGTGGCGCCCCCCCCACAGTGTGGCACCTGAGGCGGCCGCCTGAGTTCGCCTCATGGTAAGGCCAGCCCCGTCCAGAAGAATCTAGAAAACAATTTATAAATGTCACTTTCAGAATACTATACAAGTAACACATTAGGATCAGAAATAAGGACTAACAGAAAGCATTAAAGTATTTTCAGATCATGAGTCTTTCACAGTTCAAAGACATCCAAACTCTGAAGTGACAGTTTGTTAGGCTATGTCTACACTACACAGCTTTTAGCAACATGGCTGTGCTGCTACAGCCATCCAGCTAAAAGGCAAGCATTGTAGCTGTTCTTTGTCGACAGGAGAGAGCTCTCCTGCCAACAAAAAACTTCCACCCCCAAAGAGCGGTGTTCGCATTGTCATCAAGAGAGCGCTCTGCCGCTAAAGCACTGTTCACAGTAGCACTTGTCGTCTACAAAACTGTTGTTTTTCGGGGGTATGTGTTTTTTAACACCTCTGAGTGACAAAAGTGTAGACACAACCTTAGTTTGCTCTGCTTCCCCTGGAAATTAGGAAACTTTTCTCGAATTGTTTCCAGAGTATACAGATGACAACACATACCTTAATATATTCCCTCATTTGTCGTGGGAAGTAGGAGCTAGTGCTCTAAACCAGTGTTTCCCTTGCCAAATGAACCAGCAGATGTGGCAGGCCAAGGGATGCTGAGCCCTCTGATCCCAAAGATAGATAAGTTGTCACAAAGCTTCAACAGCTTTAGAAGCCTTTGAGAAACACAAAAGCATCAGATATTGCATACTAACACGTGAAACAGGTTTTAAGGTTCCACTTCAGAATATCCTATCTGACAGAGTTGGGGGGGAAACGTGCCTGTCTTTCCAAGTGTGAGTGTGAGGGAAAAGGACCTCCAGAGATTATAACCTATCTCTGTTTCTGTAATTCTGCTCTGTTGTTCACAGCAGGAGGAGTGCAGAAATTAAAGCTTGCATTCCAAATCGAGGGGCCCAATACACCTATCAGAACAAAGAGCTTCTGTCAAGCGCCTCTGCTTATCATAATTAAAGTGATACAAAAATTAAAAACGGGAAAGGAGGGAGCAGATGGATGCAATCCTATACTGGTGGCTCATTTCTGGCTGCTTCTCCTCTGTAGTTAGAACACAGCAACGGAAATGTACTTTCCTCTCTACTCCTATTCTAACCAAATGATTAAATGCCCTTTTTGCTGCTGCAATCTCCTGGTGACCGAGATCTGGTTTTGTTATGGATGAACTATTCTATAATCATAGCAAAAAATTCACAAAAGCTGCTATATTCTACAGCATGCTACATTCAGCTACTTGCTGGAAGCAATGTGAAAAACTAATGCACAGTAACCCAACTGGCCCTGAAAATACTTATTTAAATGACCACAATGAAGTACTGTTGTAATGTGTAACCTTGTAGCACGAGACAAGTGACAGACAAACCTCAAGAGCATCCAGATCTCAGTAGAATCCAAAACCTATCTCAGCTTCATCTCTCCCTTTCTTTGTCAGGTCCCTACAACCGCACACCCTCCCTCAGCACAAGCAACCCCCTTGTCATCTTTCCTCACAATGCGTCCCACAGCTTCCTTTCATCACTGTGGATAACACCCCATTCTGCCTGTCGCTCAGGCCCGTAATCTGGGTGTCATCTTTGACACTGACCTTTCTCTAGGTCCTCACCTCCAGGCTATGTCTAAATCTTGCTGATTCTGTCTGTATAACATCACTAAGCTATGGCCTTTCCTATTCAGTCACACAGCTAAAATGCTCATCCAGGCTCTCAATATCTCACATCTCAGTTACTGCAACGTCCTTCTTTCTGGCCCTGACAAATGCAACCTTGCCTTGCTCATACCCATTCAGAATGCTACTGCTGAGATCGCTTACCTAGTTCATCACTTCGATCATGTCACCCATCTCTTTGAATCCCTCCACTAACTCCCCCTTCTCTATTGCACAAAACATAAGCTGCTATATTCACTTTGAAGGCCCTCCATGGTCAATCCTCACCTTATCTGTGATCTCTCACTCACTACTGAGCTGTCGATGCTTGCCTCTGACCAGCCATGATGTGACCTTCCACTTGTATTTTCAAGCAAACACCTTTGTGCTTTCTCCCACGCTGCCCCACATGCTTGGCCAGTGCTTCCCATAAAGATCTCAAAACCCTACCTCATTATCCATCTCCAAATCCCTCCTTTACTGTGACGCCTGCAAAAAAAAAACCCTGCCTATCACGCTGACCAATGAAGTCTCATTGTGTCCTTATGCTCTCTGTCTGTCTATATCTATCTATTGTCTCTTGCCTTATGCTAAGATTGTAAGACCCTTGGGGCGGGGACTCTGTTTTTGTTCTGTGTTTGCACAATTCCTTGGTCCATGACTAGGGCTCCTAGGTACTATGGTAATACAAGAACTAACAACAAGGTGCCTTTCCTTATCTCCTCAAGAAGACTGTTAGTTGTAGCATATGGCCTGTGGCACACTGTTGAGCAGTTCTGATTCTCTCCAGTAATAGAAAATAAATTAATAATTAATAACAATAGTAATATCACCATGCACTTAAATAGCACCTTTAATTAGAAGATTTGGAGATTAGAAAAGTGGATATATATTATTACCCTCCCACCTTACTGTGGAAGGAAATGATTCGCATATACACATTATACAGTTATTTTGGCTTTGTACCTAGAAAGCACTTGAGCATGTGCTTAACTTGAGGACCTGAGTAGTCCCAATGAAGTCAATTAGACTGTTTATGTGTTAAACTTTAATCATATGCTTAAATTCCTTGCTGGATCAGGGCCTATAATATCAGTGTAGAAGGCAGAGGCTGAGCAGTACAAAGTCAACCTATATTGAGTGGTTTGAGTATTATACATCAACATGTAATATAGTAGTTCATGTGATGGTTACCACAATTATATAGATTTTCTTGTCTTTTTATATATTTTATGGATTATAACATTTTTATCAGAATAAATTCTGGTTTTATAGATTAAACCATGCAGCATCTATTTATGCTTTTGTTCTCCATTAGTTTTCACCACAGAGGGCTTATTAGTGCTGATGGCAGATGAATCACACCAATTACATCAAGATGAAGAATTTATATGAAGAATGATAAGTCACTGTTACTCTTATGGAAAAGTTCTATAGGTTTTAAGATAAAATGATAATCTTTGTTTGTGCAGTGTTGTTACAGCCGTGTCAGTCCCCAGGATATGAGAGAGACCAGGTGGGTGAGGTAATAGTTTTTATTGGACCAACTTCTGCTGCTGACAGAGACAAGCTTTTGAGCTTACACAGAGCTCTTTTTCAAGTCTGGGAAACTCAGGATACGTTTACACTTAAAACGCTGCATCAACGTAGCGCTTTAATGAAGATGCTCTAAGCTGATGGGAGAGAGCTCTCTTGTAAGTATAGTTAATCCATTTCCCCAAGGAGTGGTAGCTATGTTGGCAGGAGAAGCTCTGTCTACACCGGGAGTGGTTAGGTTGGTATAATTACGTCACTCAGGGGTGTTGTTTTTTCACTTTCTACCCCCACCTCCCTTAAAGTTAAGTACAGGCTTAAGTTCCATTGACTTAAATGGGATTCCATAATGGGACATGTTAAGCATGTACCGGATTGGGGCTGAAGTCAATTTTGAATTACAAACTCAAATTCAAACCAAAACCCAAACCCCTCCCATGCCAATAAATCAAAACCGCAGCTTGCACCAAAAACCAAAACCAGACCAAGTACGAAAAAAAAGGGCTGTTGATTAATCATAGTTAATTCATGTGATTAACTCAAAAAAATTAATCATGATTAAACAAATTAATTGCAATTAATTGCACTGTTATACAATAGAATACTAATTGAAATGTATTAAATATTTTTGGATGTTTTTCTACATTTTCAAGTATATTGATTTCTACTACAGCACAGTATACAGTGCTCACTTTATATTATTATTTTTTATTATAAATATTTTGCACTGTAAAATGATAAACAAAAGAAATAGTACTCATACAAGTACTGTAGTGCAATCTCTTTATCAAGAAAGTGGAACTTACAATGTAGATTATTTTTGTTATATAACTGCACTCAAAAAAAATAATGTAAAACTTTAGGGTCTACAAGTCCACTCAGTCGTACTTCTTATTCAGCCAATCGCTAAGATAAACAAGTTTGTTTACATTTATGGGAGATACTGCTGCCTGCTTCTTATTTACAATGTCACCTTAAAATGAGAACAAGCATTCACATGGCACTTTTGTAGCCAGTGTTGCAAGGTATTTACGTCCCAGATATGCTAAACATTCAAATGCCCCTTTATGCTTCAGCCACCATTCCAGAGGATGTGCTTCCTTGCTGATGATGCTCATTAAAAAAATAATGCATTAATTAAATTTGTGACTGAACTCCTTGGGGGACAATTGTATATCTTCGGCTCTGTTTTACCCGCATTCTGCCATATATTTCATGTTATAGCAGTCTTGGATGATGACCCAGTATGTTTGTTTTAAGAACACTTTCACAGCAGATTTGACAAAACACAAAGAAGGTACGAATGTGAGATTTCTAAAAATAGCTACAGCGCTCGACCCAAGGTTTAAGAATCTGAAGTGCTTTCCAAAATCTGAGAGGGATGAGGTGGGGAGCATGCTTTCAGAAGTCTTAAAAGAGCAACATTAGATGTGGAAACTACAGAACCCGAACCACCAAAAAAGAAAATCAACCTTCTGCTGGTTGCATCTGAGTCAGATGATGAAAATGAACATGCGCCGGTCCGCTCTGCTTTGGATCGTTATCGAGCACAACACGTCATCAGCATGAGTGCATGTCTCTGGAATCGTGGTTGAAGCATGAGGGGACATGCAAATCTTTAGCACATCTGGCACGTAAATGTCTTGCGACGCCAGCTACAACAGTGCCATGTGAATGCCTATTCTCACTTTAAGGTGACACTGTAAATAAGAAACAGGCAGCAGTATCTCCCGTAAATGTAAACAAACTTGTTTGTCTGAGTGATTGGCTGAAGTAGGACTGAGTGGACTTGTAGGCGCTAAAGTTATACATAGTTTTATTTTTGAATGCAGTTTTTTTGTACATAATTCTACGTTTGTAAGTTCAACTTTCATAATAAAGAGATTGTACTACAGTACTTGTATTAGGTGAACTGAAAAATATTATTTCTTTTGTTTTTTACGGTGCAAATATTGGTAATAAAAATAAATTTAAAGTGAGCACTGTACATTTTGTATTCTGTGTTGTAATTGAAATCAATATATTTGAAAATGTAGAAAATATCAAAAAATATTTAAATAAATGGTATTCTATTATTGACAGCCCTACAAAAAACAAAACAAAAAAAGAAAACATCAAAAAACCAAACATACAAACCCCTGCAAAATCTTTGAAAAAATTTAAACGGTAGAAAAACAGTTTTACCATGCACTGATAACTCAAAAATGGTCAAACAGAATGTTGACAATTTAAAAATGCACCATAGAGCTCAAAGTATGAACATTTTCAGCCCAAAGTTTTTTCCTCCAAAACAATTATAAATATCTGAAAACAAGGGCATAGTATGAAAATGCCTCCCACACAGCCATAACTACAGCATTGCTAATGTGTTGCTATAATACTTGCTACAAATGATTATACTCTCCGGCTTTTGCACACCTATCCATTTAATCAATTTACTTGTACTAAATTAAGCTTCATTACAAATGTATAAATTAAATATCATTTTATTTTTAATAATTTAATGCTTGCTAGTCCCAATTTCCACCCCACCACCTTCTGTTTCTAGACCTTTAAAGAGAAATCTTGCTGTTGTATTTGTCTTACTGTGACCTGTGAGATGAGTCTCATATTGAGCATATTATACTGGTGTAACTTGCCATGCCAATAAAGTTATAGAGAGGGAGTGAACAAACTTACTTCTATTAGCAAACCAGAAAAAGTTGTTTTTTTTCACTAATCATATTTTGTAATTGCAATATTATATTTCAGTTTATTTATGGAAAGCACTGATGTCTGACACAAAGTATAAGTAACTAAGAAACTAGTTGTCAACAGCTAAGTAAAGCTGACTTTGAGGGAATCATTTCCATAGCAGGGAAGAGATTACACAGGAGAACTGGAGAGGTTTGGTGGGTGTATATTTATCTATGGGAAGTTTTTGATAATTGTACTTTGTATGGTACATTTTAAATTTCTGGGATAAGTGACCAGAGCTCTGAATGGGCAGCTATGGAGATTTTTATAAATTCAAATAAATTTAAACACCCATTGGTAACCAACGTTCATTATGATTTTTTTCATATGATAATTGTTTTCTAAATGCTCATGTGTGTTATGATTAAAGCTATTATATGTTAATTGGCTACATCAATTTAATTAACTGTGTTAAATTCTTGACCTTCATATCTGATGCTTTAATAAACATAGTTGTATAATGAATGCTTTATTTCAGTGATTTTCAACTTTTTTTCACTTGTGTTCCCTAAAAAATTTTGAATGGAGGTGCAGAACCCTTTGGAAATCTCAGGGGTCCACGAACCACAGGTTGAAAACCACAATTCTATGGTAAGAACTACCTTTTGCGGACCCCTTAGACATAGTCTGTGAACCACCAGGGGTCAGCGGACCAGAGGTAGAAAAGCGCTGCTTTATTAATTACATAAAAATATCCCTTGTCACAATGCATAACTACATACTGATAGGTTTCAGAGTAGCAGCCGTGTTAGTCTGTATTCGCAAAAAGAAAAGGAGTACTTGTGGCACCTTAGAGACTAACCAATTTATTTGAGCATAAACTTTCGTGAGCTACAACTCACTTCATCGGATGCATACTGTGGAAAATACGGAAGATGTTTTTATACACACAGACCATGAAAAAATGGGTGTTTATCACTACAAAAGGTTTTCTCTCCCCCCACCCCACTCTCCTGCTGGAGAGTGATCACTTTAGATAAGCTGTTACCAGCAGGAGTGTGGGATGGGGGGAGAGAAAACCTTTTGTAGTGATAAACACCCATTTTTTCATGATCTGTGTGTATAAAAACATCTTCTGTATTTTCCACTGTATGCATCCGATGAAGTGAGCTGTAGCTCACGAAAGCTTATGCTCAAATAAACTGGTTAGTCTCTAAGGTGCCACAAGTACTCCTTTTCTTTTTACATACTGATGTTACATTTCCTTGCTGTGATATACGCACCAAGTCCCAGGTCATTCTGAAAAGAAACTACAGATTTTAATAATTTATGTTCTAAATTTTGCCAGGATTATCAATGGTAGCTTTTGAGCTTTTTCTTTTAGTAACATAATATATCATAGTAAAAATGCACAGACAAGCGATGTGTCAGTTTTGATTTTTTCCACCTGATTCAGCAACCCAAAATTCAGACACAGCAGTTTAAGCTGACTTGCACACTGAAGAATTTAAGTCTAAGCATTTAATCTGTTCTTTCCATAAATTTCTGCTGCTTGTGCTATTATAATGATGCTACCAGAGGAAGTTTATTTATATTGCAGATTTTCAGCATCAGCACATTCAGAATACAACAGCAATCATTCAGTCAATAGCTAACAGAAATGTACGTAATAATATCATCACTAACACTCCAAAAATCAAAAGCACATTTAGAGAAGACATGCTAAAATAAAGTCACTTTGTATCACCAGTAATACAGAATTTACTAAAACAAAATTTATTTCCTTTATATAATATGTACACACAAGATAACACACAGCATCAATTGCACATGCCATTTTGCAGCAACAGGCTGCAGATAATTAAGCAATAATAAAATAAGGAAGTGCTTATGGGGCAATTAATAGAAATACTCCTTCTAGATAGATCCATTTTACGGCTACAGCCTTGTGCATCATAAAACACCTGAAGGGATTTTGCACATGAGCTGACTGAAACCAGGGGGACTGTCAGGTAGTGGGAAAAAACTTGACACTGTTCTGTCTGGACTCGAGGAAAGAAAAAAATAACAAGAACTTCACTTCTTTTTGTATAATAATACTCTATGCCCAATGCCCTCATACAGGAGAAAGAAGGCAGATACTATTGCCTCCTGTAAAAACGCAATACCAGAAAAGTGACTGTGACAGATAAGAGCCAACCTATTTTTTTCAGTATATGTACATATGATTTTTTTTATAGGCTGCATCTAACATCTCAGTTCTACCATGAAAACAGTTCTCTTCCTTGCTGCTACGATGGTAGGCTGTAAAGTGCTTCTGAGAACTGGTTCCCTCTCCCCTTATCCAAGGCAGTTTGTCCCCCAATTTTCAGATGGGGATTGGAGAAGAAATGACCCTTCCCTCAACAGTTTCCTCCTATTTCCAAGGAGTGGTCGTCAACATGTTTGCTTCCTGTGTTTGGGAGGGTGGAAAAAATACTATACACACACACACACACTTATATAGGTGTCCAGTGTGGTGTCCAAACTCAGAATGCTCAGGACAAAGTATTAGGGGAACACTAAAAGCTGGCAGACCACAGAATAAGGACTCTCACAGGTGCATCTATGCATATGAACAGGCTACCATAGTAACAGCAGGGACAGCTGCTGTCACTGAAGATCACAGATAATAGTCAGTTTCTTTTTTCTTTCCTTTGTTAATATTGCACATGCTCAGCTAAGTACTATGTTGTTCAGTGCACAAGTGAACTGCATAGTGTGCTCAGTGAGAAAAATGACTGATCAGTAAGAAATTTCTATTTGCATGTTAATATATAAAAGATTAACTCCACAGAAGTATAATCAAGGAACTACATGACTCGCGAGTGAAGGATCTTTGAGCACTAGCTGGATAGAGTCTGGAGGTAATCCTTTTTTTTTTTTAAATCGTCCTTTAGATTAAACACATACACTTTCAATAGCAGCCTTTGTTGATCTGGTTAAAATCATACAGTTGGGGGTATCCACCGGGAATTACAAATTCAGGGTGGAGGTGTAAAAGCATGCAGAAAATGTTCTAAGGTAAATTACATTATCAGAACAATAGACATTAAAGATATGATGCTAAGAACAGAGTTGTTATCCCTGTGTGTATTCGCCCTACCCCCTGACTTCAAAGTGCAATTGGGATTAACTTTCCTTATTCTTGGACTGAAGGAGGAGATTCCATCTTCTGGAAGAGAATGGGCAAGCATTGAAAAGAGAAAAGCTAACCTGAGCCAAGGAGATTAAACATTTCAGGATTTATCTTTCTGCTTAAAGTTCCTTTAAGAGTTCAGCTATACTGCAGTAAACTTTTTATAGAGATTTGCTGTGCACATTTGGAGACCTAGTGAAGCAGGACTAAATATGGGGAATGGCATATGGTAGAAAATGTACAAGTGTTTATAACAACCTGTGCATTGGTCATAGGCATGCAGTGTGCAGTGTGGCAGTCTTTCCTCTCAAGCCGATCCAAAGAAAGACTTGCATATACCTACTAGAGGCTACCTTTTGATACTATGGAGAAGATGAACCTAGTGAAGAATGTGCCTGCCTGCATAGGTGCCTTTGCTTCAGACTGAGAGTACATGACATCAGTGATCTATGAGCTGCGCTGGCTTCAGTTTAAGGTGTTGGTTAGAAAAGCCTTAAATGGTTTGGGCCTTGCTTGCCAGGGAGACCACTTTTCACCATGTCTGATACCTGATACCTTCACAGTGGAACCTTGAACGGGAAGGGAGATGCTGACAAAGCATTCTCCATGAGTGGACCTAGACAGTGGAATTTCCACTCTCATTTGGTACACCAGAGCCTGGATTTGTTAACCTTCCAGACATGCTGCAAAATGCATCTTTCTTCATGGACATCTGGCGAGTAAGTGGATGGTTATATATGGGTTTATTAGCCCACGAAAGCTTATGCCCAAATAAATTTGTTAGTCTCTCAGGAGCCACAAGTACCCCTCGGTTTTTTTTTGCTGGTACAGACTAACACGGCTACCGCTCTGAAAGATTGTAACATATCACGTGGGTAAGTCCATTCTATTTGATACATACTGTGCATTTCATGTTGTTTTTAAAAAATGAAATAAAAGCATCTGGAGTCTGGCACAGACACTTAAATAATAAATCAAAATAAACAAAAATAATTGTGGGTACAGAGGACTAAGTGATTGGAAGGTACCAAGAACAGTCACATTGAAAAAGGTCACCTCATAAAGACAGTAATCTCTCCCTGACTGTTCTCCATTACAGTATACATCCGATGAAGTGAGCTGTAGCTTACAAAAGCTCATGCTCAAATAAATTGGTTAGTCTCTAAGGTGCCACAAGTACTCCTTTTCTTTTTGCGAATACAGACTAACACCGCTGTTACTCTGAAACTTGCCATTATAGCTAATCACCATTTTGCCAAAGGCACTGATAGGGTATTTCTGAGGAGGGCGTGGGAGGGTATGAGGGAAAGAGAAAGAATTCCTCATGTGTCTGGTCTCTCATTCCAAAACTGCAGCCCAATCTGAAAGTCAAATATTTCACTCCAGCTGGCAAATTCTCAGAAAGAGTCCAAATGGAATATTGTAGCAGGTGAAATTGAAAACTGGGCAGATAAGTGGTTGCGAGGCACACACTCCCTCCTGGCACTTTTTAATCAGGAACCCAGGACTCTTTGGTGGAGGTAATATCACATACTTACATTGGATTATATGGTACAAGTAATAGCCTTGCATTGGTAATAAATTTTTTTTTTCAGATTAAAAGTTGGTTTCATTTTAACACAGATATCTCTGCTGAGGGGTATAGCTGGATATTTCCACATGAGCACACAGGCCTAATGCAAAATGAGCAGTTTAGCCCCTCATCTCAGCAGTGATAGCCCAAGACAAAGCCTACCTAATAAACCAGCTGTAAACAGTCAGAAAGGACAGGCAAAGCACTGAGCCATGTACCATATTGGCTTTGTACATACCAAGGGACTGCAAGGTAGATACGAATGTGAAAGGCATGTTAGAAATAAGAAAAAGAGTCGATAAAAGTTAAAAAGTGAAAGATAGGAGACATTAGCAAGACAGAAGGTAGTGGGAGTATAAATTCCTTTTAAAATAATTGCATTCTATTTAGGTTCTTACAGTACATGCACTACCAAGTAATCTGACCAGATGCATGTGATTTTGAGCCCCAGAGTAGACCTGATATATGTAATAAAAGCCCCATAAAACACATCCTGAGGTGACTTACTGCAATTTCAGATTCTAAAAAATTATTTGTTTTTATTTTCCTCTTACTGCACTGGAGGCAAGAGTGTTTCTCAACCTGAGGATTTCTCTTTAGTTTTTCTATCTTAACCTCTCCCCCATCTTGAAATACCCCCTTTTCTCCCTATTCTTTACAGCTAAAGAGGGACTCTTCTTTTCTAGAACCTGTAATGCAGATGGAGGATCAGTGTTCACAAGCAGGAAGTAGCCCAGCCTCCTCCTAAAGCTCAATTATCCAAAGCTCTCCATTATCTGAAACAGGGATATGACTTTCCTATGTCTGTTAGTTACACTGAAAATTCCCTTTGAATAGTCAATGATACTTTCACAATGTGCCTTTGACATAAGGATGATCAAAGGTGACCAACAGTCTCTCCAAATGCTTTTATTAAAAAAAAAAAAACATTTATATGTGTAACTTTTTTGCTTTACTTTCCCAAATACTCTGAGCCAACCTGCTACCCACCCTTCCTTCCCATTCCCCTATCAGCTCAGCTGCCATTGCACATTTAACAGTTCTTCAGCAGCAACTGTGTGAAGCTTTCAACTTTTTGATTTCCAGCAGGAAAGAGAGACTGACAAGTTATTTAATGCACCCAGTTTAGAAACTGAACCTGAAAGCAGCCCAGCCATGAGTGAAAATTTGTTGAATACAGAGTAGGAAAGGTGCCGTGGAGTTCTTTTTTTTTTTTTTTTTTAATTTGATATCGCACAAGTCACTAAAATGTCTTGTGTTCTTAGAAGAAAAGTAAAATAATACATTTTAGCTCTTCTCCTGATATGTAATATCTGTTACTGGTGTGGGTTTATTTCATTAATGATTTACAAAAGACACCCATTCACATACTCCCTGGTTGCTATGTAACTAGTCAACAAGCTTTGTACTGAGTCAACTTTAAGGACTGGTATCCACAATGACCCCCTCCTCCCCCACTCCACCGCCTCTTGAGACAAAACCATAAGAAAAGAAATGGGCTGTACCCCATGGACTCAAGCCCAGCAGATGAGTTCTGGCAGCCAGTGGATAAAGTGAACTCCAAAATTCATCCCACCAACCTCTAAAGTTTCAAATATAGGGAGTGTTATGTAAGAGTGCTCCAGCTGGCCTCCACTGATATGCCAGAATTAGAAGCAGGGCCTCCTCTCAGACAGATAGGATCCAAACCCTCCAGGACTTCACAGATCACCTTAAATTGCATCTGGAAGCAAACAGAAAGCTTCTGAATGTTTCAGAGAATTGGTATTATACGCTTTCTACTACTAACAATTCCAAGCAGATGCATTCTGCTTCAGATGTAGCTTCTGAGTTCTCTTTAATGGTAGCCCCATGTATTTATTTATTTATTTAGATTTAAAATATTCAAGGCTCTAGGCACCCTAACATAATAATGATACCATAAATACAGTTAAATTAAATCTCAGCAGCATCAAAATCATCCGATCCACAGGAACTCAGCTGGCCACCTACCCCCTTCATCATTTCAGACGTCTCCAAAAGCCCTCTCAAGCAGTTGTCTTCCGCAACGTGCTCAAAAACTCACCAAATTCAGGCTATTCTGGACCATGGGGGAGTAAGCTCTTGAGTCTTGGAGCCTTCACAGGGAATATGCCCTGCCAGCTGTCCTCTCTCTTTTATAACTAGAGTGATCCAGCTCATACTTCCCTGCTGACTTCAGAAGGGGCATTATGGCACACGGAGAGAGGTGTATATATTACACACATGAGGGCTAAATCCAGTTGGCGTAAACAGGTGCATCTCTACTGAAATCAATGCAATCCATTAAAACCAACGGTTATGTCAGCAGTAAATTTGGCCCACATGCTATATATTCAAGCGTATAATACCTGATACGCAAAGTCTTCCAACGTCCATATTGAAAATTTAATCAAAAGGATGATATCAACAAAAAATTCCATCCAGCCTATTAGAATCATCATCCAAAGCTATGTTATTCATATAGAAAATGTGGTATTTTCTAGGGTGTTTCCAATAAATAAGATTTGCAGTCAGAAAGACAGGTTTCAGAGTAACAGCCGTGTTAGTCTGTATTCGCAAAAAGAAAAGGAGTACTTGTGGCACCTTAGAGACTAACCAATTTATTTGAGCATAAGCTTTCGTGAGCTACAGCTCACTTCATTGGATGCATACTGTGGAAAGTATAGAAGATCTTTTTATATACACAAAGCATGAAAAAATGGGTGTTTACCACTACAAAAGGTTTTTTCTCCCCCCACCACACTCTCCTGCTGGTAATAGCTTATCTAAAGTGATCACTCTCCTTACAATGTGTATGATAATCAAGTTGGGCCATTTCCAGCACAAATCCAGGTTGTCTCCCCCCTCCCCTCCCACACACACACAAACCCACTCTCCTGTTGGTAATAGCTTATCTAAAGTGATCACTCTCCTTACAATATGTATGTTAATCAAGGTGGGCCATTTCCAGCACAAATCCAGGGTTTAACAAGAACATCTGAGGGGGGGCGGGGGTAGGAAAAAAACAAGGGGAAATAGGTTACCTTGCATAATGACTTAGCCACTCCCAGTCTCTATTCAAGCCTAAGTTAATTGTATCCAATTTGCAAATGAATTCCAATTCAACAGTCTCTCGCTGGAGTCTGGTTTTGAAGTTTTTTTGTTGTAATATCGCAACTTTCATGTCTGTAATCGCGTGACCAGAGAGATTGAAGTGTTCTCCGACTGGTTTATGAATGTTATAATTCTTGACGTCTGATTTATGTCCATTTATTCTTTTACGTAGAGACTGTCCAGTTTGACCAATGTACATGGCAGAGGGGCATTGCTGCCACATGATGGCATATATCACATTGGTGGATGTGCAGGTGAACGAGCCTCTGATAGTGTGGCTGATGTTATTAGTCCCTGTGATCGTGTCCCCTGAATAGATAGATATGTGGGCACAGTTGGCAACGGGCTTTGTTGCAAGGATAGGTTCCTGGGTTAGTGGTTCTGTTGTGTGGTATGTGGTTGCTGGTGTGTATTTGCTTCAGGTTGGGGGGCTGTCTGTAGGCAAGGACTGGCCTGTCTCCCAAGATTTGTGAGAGTGTTGGGTCATCCTTCAGGATAGGTTGTAAATCCTTAATAATGCACTGGAGGGGTTTTAGTTGGGGGCTGAAGGTGACGGCTAGTGGCGTTCTGTTATTTTCTTTGTTAGGCCTGTCCTGTAGTAGGTGACTTCTGGGAACTCTTCTGGCTCTATCAATCTGTTTCTTCACTTCCGCAGGTGGGTATTGTAGTTGTAAGAATGCTTGATAGAGATCTTATAGGTGTTTGTCTCTGTCTGAAGGGTTGGAGCAAATGCGGTTGTATCTTAGAGCTTGGCTGTAGACAATGGATCGTGTGGTGTGGTCAGGGTGAAAGCTGGAGGCATGTAGGTAGGAATAGCGGTCAGTAGGTTTCCGGTATAGGGTGGTGTTTATGTGACCATCGTTTATTAGCACTGTAGTGTCCAGGAAGTGGATCTCTTGTGTGGACTGGACCAGGCTGAGGTTGATGGTGGGATGGTGCAATCTCTCTGGTCATGCGATTACAGACATGAAAGTTGCGATATTACAACAAAAAAACTTCAAAAACAGACTCCAGCGAGAGACTGTTGAATTGGAATTCATTTACAAATTGGATACAATTAACTTAGGCTTGAATAGAGACTGGGAGTGGCTAAGTCATTATGCAAGGTAACCTATTTCCCCTTGTTTTTCCCTACCTCCCTCCCCCCTCCTCAGACGTTCTTGTTAAACCCTGGATTTGTGCTGGAAATGGCCCACCTTGATTATCATACACATTGTAAGGAGAGTGATCACTTTAGATAAGCTATTACCAACAGGAGAGTGGGTTTGTGTGTGTGTGGGAGGGGAGGGGGGAGAAAACCTAGATTTGTGCTGGAAATGGCCCAACTTGATTATCATACACATTGTAAGGAGAGTGATCACTTTAGATAAGCTATTACCAGCAGGAGAGTGGGGTGGGGGGAGAGAAAACCTTTTGTAGTGGTAAACACCCATTTTTTCATGCTTTGTGTGTATAAAAAGATCTATACTTTCCACAGTATGCATCCAATGAAGTGAGCTGTAGCTCATGAAAGCTTATGCTGAAATAAATTGGTTAGTCTCTAAGGTGCCACAAGTACTCCTAGTGAGAAAGACCATACCTTCTCCTTTTTGAGGTACATAATTTATAAAATTGTAAAATACACTTTGAGCTTGATAACAGTGTTGATGGTGTTCTGAAACCATTGCCTATCATACTGATCAACACTGTTTCATTGTTTTATTGTGTCTCCCTCTTTGCCTGTCTATCTCCATCTGTTGTCTCCTGTTTTATACTCAATTGTAAATTCTTCGGGGCAGGGACTATCTTTTTGTGTTCTGTGTTTGCAAAGCATCTAGCACAATGGGCTCCTGGTCCATGACTAAGGCTTTTTGACAGTATAGCAATACAAATAAATAATAATAACAATAAAGTAAAACAAATATCAATTGTCTTCAAAATTAAGATGGAAAATATTCTGGAAGATATTCTTTAGCCAAACACATGTTATTGGGCTCAATAAAGGGGTAACTGGATGACATTTAATGGTCTGTGTCATACAGGAGATCAGACTAGATGGTCTAATGGTCCCTTTTGGCCTTAAAATTGAAGAATCTATGAATATAAGATTACCAAAAAAGAGACTTAGCTAGCATTTCAAGTTGCTAAGTGCTAATATAAACTACATACCTCCTGGATGTGGTATTCTGTCCCCCTCTAGTGGCACCGAGACCACTTAGAGATTAATGAGTCAGCTACAGCCTTAACTAAGAGCCAGGTGGTTTTTAGTTCATACAGTAGAGGCTCATGCACTAAGCTTCAGAGGTCCCAAGTTCGATCCTGCCTGCCAACGTACAGGGTCTGTCAGTGTTAGAAGTGGGGGCTTGTCTGGGATATTAACTGGGGCGTCTCTGAAGCTCGGGACGCGCTTCTTCAGCTAGTGGAAGTATGTAACCCCCAAACCTCTGGGTGTGGGGTTCTGTCCCCCTCAAGTGACACCGAGACCTCTTAGAGATGAATGAGTCTGCTATAGCCTTAGCTAAGAGCCATGGGGCTTTTAGCTCATGCAGTAGAGGCTCATGTACTAAGCTTCAGAGGTCCCAGGTTCAATCCCGCCCAATGATGACTGGGGTCTGTTGGTGTTACACTAGTCCAAAGAGGACATGCTGTTATGTGTCATGCATTAAAACCTCCACATATATTACAAATGAGGGAAATCAGCAGCTAAGGTTAAATATACAATTCTGACCCTAAGCTTAATACAGCATTCACAGCCACACCGGAAATTTCACTGGGCAGCACCAAAACAATCTTGGGGAGCAGAAGGGAAATAGAATTGGGGAATGACGGGAAATGTGAATAGCACAAAAGGGACTAGGGGCAGGGTGGGGCTGGACATTACAGAAGCAGTGGTGAAAACAGGCTGTACTGGGAGATCTGGAGGGTAGCAGTGGAGGCTGTGATGAAGTAGGCATGCAGCCTGCAGGTGGCAGTAGGGGAATTGTAGAAGTGGCAGAAATATCAGGGGAAGCAGATAGGGAGACTTCAGGGATGTTGGAGAGCCACTTGATTCACTAAAGGCCCTGCTTTGACATCTTTGTGCTGCAAAGGAAAATCAGCTTAGAGGTCTGGCAGGTTGTAGCCTGTTTCCCTCTCCAGCACATTAAGTGGCTATCAAGTTATGTATTTCCATCCCCGCTAGCCTGATATGGATCCTTCCACGATGTAAAGATTTGTTATTAAATGATTTTTTTCTGTTAAAAACTCCATTTTGTTAGAAGACTACCTTATCTATCACTCCAGGAATTAAAAAGTAATTTAGCAATCAGGCTAGTCCAAACTTTGCCTCACTCCCTCCTCTCTAGGCTGAGATTTTTTTTTTTTAAATTGGGCATAAGGGTTAGTATATCAACCCATGATAACATACCACACACCAAAATCATGTATCACATGGACCACTCTCAGTTTTAAACTCTATTCTTTGCTGAGAAAACATGGGAGAAATATCCTGAGATGCTGGGGTACATTTTGCAATCAAATACCACATGCACAGTTTGGATCTTCAAAATTTTCACCAAACATTTTTTTTCCCGAAGCTATTTTAACCATACACATTTTCCAAAAAAAGTTCTTCTCCAAACAAAAGTTGGGAGAAATAGAAAATTGGTGTTTTTAAATGGAAATTGGGACAAAACCTCAACTGTAGTGTTGGTAGAGTGGCCATCGTAACATTGAATTCCTGCGCTGTATAATATAGAATGGTGAATCTTTCATTTTATGTTCTATTCCATTGGGTAAGAGACAGGCTAACACTGAATAACTAACACAGAACGTTCTCTGCAAAGCACACTCCTGTAATGGGTCCAGAATTTCTGAGCAGTTCATAACTCAACTCCCACATTAAACAAAAGGAGACAGCTGAGAGATAATGAAAAGGAACCCCCGCAGGGAACAGAGACATGCAATGGACATGACTAGCCACTTTGTAGTCCTGTTACTCTCCGGTAAGGAAAGGATGAATGCTTTGTTTTAAATTTCTGTGTAAATATTGGTACATGTAGAGGTTAAACAATATGTTGTACTGGAAACTGCCAAGCCTCTATTTATCCTTAGCCAGAGGACAGGGCAGGAACTATGAACGTGCACTGACAACCTTTTAATCCTATCATAGAGAAACCATTCCAGGAATGAAAAGTAATTTAGCAGTCAGGCTAGTCCAAACTTTGTCTCACTCCCTCCTCTCTAGGCTGGTTTTTTTTTTTAATTGGGTTTTAGGATAACCACTTCAACACATGATAACGTAACATACACCAAAACCATATGCCACTAAAAATTACTGTACCAAAACTTTAAGAAAATGCTTCTAAAACCTAATGAATTTTCAGCCCCTCCTACCATCAGGATTAAATCCTTATTCCAGATTCAAGCTCTTCCAAACTGACATAACTTTTGAACAGTCACTGTAGAGTTCTGATGTATAATCCACAGGATAACACACACCATTCCAAAAGGTGAAACAACATAATACACTAGTGTAAAACTCTTCTAAGCCTCAGCCCCATACCAGTCACATGCATAAAGCTAAGCACATGCATAAGTGTTTGGAGGATAAGCCCTCTTCATATTGAAAGTTACAAATTGTTTCAATGTATTGCAGGGTGCAAATTACAATTCCATTTATAGTAAAATTCTAGCAATAAGTGTATATTATATATAACCACATTACATACACACCCCTAATACTGTGTGTTGTATATATTTATTGTAAATATACACACCTCAAAACGGGAGGAAACAAATGGTTGTGCAAGGGTGCTGAGAATCAGAACTCCTAGATTCTATTCCCAGCTGTGTACAGATTTACCATGTGACCCTGGGCAAGTCACCACAACTCAGTGCCCCATTTAAAAAAAGGGGATAGTTATACCTGCCTTTGTAAAGCGACTGAGATCCTTAGATAAAAAGAAACTAAACACATTAGAGGGTTATTTTTAAAAGAGTGTTTTGAAGATTTGTTAGCCTGAAGTTGGGGGTGGAAGCAAAGCCTGAGCTTTGGTCTCAGCCAGGGATCTGCAGATTTGCTGAAGTCATGAAAATAGACAGTACAATCAAGCCATAAGCCATGCCAAGAACCTACTCCAGTCTACAGAATGATGAGACAATTCCTCCACAAATACTTAGCTCTAAGCAACTGCTACTCCCTAAGCAATACTTTTAATTCAGACTACTCTGCACCATTCCAATTAACTGTATTTTATGCTTAGTTGCATTATTCTCTATATTCATACAGCTAAAAGGTAGGTTTCAGAGTAGCAGCCATGTTAGTCTGTATCCGCAAAAAGAAAAGGAGGACTTGTGGCACCTTAGAGACTAACAAATTTATTTGAGCATAAGCTTTCGTGAGCTACAGCTCACTTCATTGGATGCATTCAGTGGAAAATACAGTGGGGAGATTTATATACACAGAGAACATGAAACAATGAGTGTTACCATACACACTGTAACGAGAGTGATCAGGTAAGGTGAGCTATTACCAGCAGGAGAGCCGGGGGTGGGGGGTGGGGGACCTTTTGTAGTGATAATCAAGGTGGGCCTTTTCCAGCAGTTGACAAGAATGTCTGAGGAACAGCGGGGGAGGGAGGGAATAAACATGGGGAAATAGTTTCACTTTGTGTAATGACCCATCCAGTCCCAGTCTTTATTCAAGCCTAAGTTAATTGTATCCAGTTTGCAAATTAATTCCAGTTCTGCAGTCTCTCATTGGAGTCTGTTTTTGAAGTTTTTTTGTTGAAGAATTGCCACTTTTCTTTACACTTTAGGTGCCACTTTAGGTCTGTAATCGAGTAACCAGAGAGAATGAAGTGTTCTCAGACTGGTTTTTGAATGTTATAATTCTTGACGTCTGATTTGTGTCCATTTATTCTTCTACGTAGAGACTGTCCACTTTGACCAATGTACATGGCAGAGGGGCGTTCTTGTGAACTGCTGGAAATGGCTCACCTTGATTATCACTACAAAAGGTCCCCCCCGCTGGTAATAGCTCACCCTACCTGATCACTCTCGTTACAGTGTGTATGGTAACACTCACTGTTTCATGTTCTCTGTGTATATAAATCTCCCCACTGTATTTTCCACTGAATGCATCCGATGAAGTGAGCTGTAGCTCACAAAAGCTTATGCTCAAATAAATTTGTTAGTCTCTAAGGTGCCACAAGTCCTCCTTTTCTTTTAGCTAAAAGATAGAGAGCCAAATTCTTCCCTCAATCTCACCTGAAGCCAGTGGGATTCAGATGAGGGCAGCATTTGGCCCATATATTCCAGTTAAAGAAAAACAACCCCTCTCGTCTTCCCAGTGCCATTTGGATTGGTCATAGAAGAAAGCAACAACAGCAAGTGATTAAAATTCATAGCACATAAACTCTTTAAAAAAATCCAGCAGGAGGAATAACCTTTTTTTCAACCCAGCATAAAAAATATAACCTCTGACAGAAAATCCTATTACCTCCATCCATCCGACATTTGGGTATGGTCTACCTCCTCCTTATGCAGAAACTCTGCAGCATCCACTGGAAGAAAACTCAAATGATGACCCCCACTTTAACAGCATGATGAGTTTAGGAGAAGATTATCCCACAGCTGCCTCCTGAATGGTTTCTTACAGCTTCCTCTGAAGAATCTGGTGCTGGCCATTGCTGGAGTCAAGATACTGGACTCCTATATTCCTATGTATGCAGTTTGGTAAGCCAAAATGTTTAGTCAAAGAGGCAATTCTGCTGTAATTATGCATACATTTTTAAACATCTGTTTCTGAAAATCAGGACCATGTATACCAGGCTTCCCTCAGATAAATAACAGTTTTTCAGTGCCCATAGCTTTTCTCTCTCACACACACACAAAGCCATAAATGCTTTAACCTGCAGAATATAGGTCTATAACAGTTCTGAACTCTCTAGAGTCAATTTTTCATGGTAAACTGTTTTATTTCAGTAACGGTAACTGATGTGGCAGGTAGATGTGTAAGGGAGAGTTCTTTTTTCAGCATGCTGAGTGTCCAGTGTTACATGGGACGGCTCTAGAGTTTGCGTTCAAGTGGACGGGATCCTACTTGCATTTCAGAGCTATGGTGACATGCTGAACTAGATCCCTCCAGAAACATGACCTTCTTTCTCCAGTTCCACTCATCATACTATGCTTTAAGGACGGATGACTGAGGAACTCTTGTTCTGATAGTTGCCTATCCCAAATCTCAGGTGTTATCTGAGTGGTTTTTCTATGGTGAGAACAGGCAATGGCATGCTGTAAAAGGATCTGAAAACTATCCATCCCCAGAACCTTCACCATGTATTCAGGAAACATGGCCATGGTTTCTCCTGATGCTACAGCTTCAGGAACCTCTACAAGTTTATCTGAACTTTCCCCCCTTTAGACAGTTCAGTGCTGGATAATATCTAAGGTTCTCAGAGTATTGTCTACAAAAAGTCGGTTAGTGCATCTCTGAGGATGAGGCAGATGACTCCACCCATCCTACCCAGAGCAACATGGGCCCCACTGGAATGGATGCCACTTGGACAGCATTTCACCATGTGCCTTCATTTTCTCTACCCAATGCACCTGTCTCACTGTGTGGCGCTAATAAAAAACACTTCTGATGTCATTTCTTGTTCTTTTAGTCAGAGCATGCTGTCTATCAGAGCTAATCTATGTTTTTTTTTAATGCCTGTTTTGGTATGTTTTTCTTTCTGGGGCATCCTCAGATGGTTCAGCCTTCTCAGCTCAGGAATTCTTTATAATTTTTCCAGTTGGGGATTTCTGCGTATTTTAGACTAATGGCTGTGTTAAAAGCCTATCAGATAGCAGGGAGTCAGGGACAGAGATCTGGTTAGCTGGATGTAGAGATTACAATTATTTCTTCAGAGGGTGTATCTTGGCTGCAGAATATTGTATTTGAATGCACATTAAAGTGGAGACTTTGCCTATGTTTTTTTCATGTACCCACGGACAAATCAATAAGGTATACAGTTTTTTAAATGACCTTTAATTACTATTGAAGTATCAAAGAGTTTGTGTCTGAGAGTACTTTAGTTTCATAGCCTTAGAACATTCTTAAATTAACAGAGAAAAACTGCTCTTATGAAACCATTCAGTTGTGTGAAATTTTTTTTAACCATACTGACATTAAAGAAAATTGAATTTGTTCTACAGGGAAATTTTTAGAATTAAGATAAAGTGATGGTAAGAATTATTTCTTGGTTCAAGTGAAAAGCCAAGTTAAGCACAAGAAAGAAACTGATGATAGCTGCCAGACACTGCCTTTGGAAGACAATGCTGCTATTCTGAACTTTAGGGATAATCTCTAACGACCCCTGTAAGAAGAAAGAAAGAAAGAAAGAAAGAAAGAAAGAAAGAAAGAAAGAAAGAAAAGAGACTTTGTTACTAACCCAAACTGAAATTTAACCCAGCACTTTAAAGAACTATTCGCTAAGGGAGTTCTGAAATATATACTGAGAGATTCCAAAAGATGCTGGATCTTACTTTCAGAAATAGCAAGATCTGAAGGTCTTTAAAACTGCATGGTACAAACTCTTTGTGAAGATAAAAGAAGTGTTCTTTATGTTACATTTTGGTTTGTACATGCAACATCGTGGGCCAGACTATGAAGCTGAGAGAGCCCTGTGAAACCCCAACACACTTCCAAATGACTGTTCAGAGTTTTAACGAACTGGGTGGACTTTCAAAATTTGTTTATTATACATTTGCCTTGAATAACTTCAGACTGACAAATCACAACCCAGGCTTGCAGACCTTTTATCTGTCACCAGCATTAGCCCAGGGGAAGCAAGAGAATGCCTTTGAACAAGGATTTATAAGATGTCTATTGACTAAGGATAAAGCTGAACCATGCTGAGAAAGCAAAGCAATTCATGGTGATTTCTTAAAATTAGTGCTTCAATGGTCAGAAGAAACATCTGAAACATTCTAAAATTATGTATATCTCAAGGGTTCACATTCTAAAATTACATATATCTCCAGGGTCCAGATGAATGCAAAGTACCGTAAGGCCCAAGTTCCAGGCAAAGGAAAGTACTATTATGAAGCTTTCTATAAAGGAAAGTACAGACTAAATGTATGAAAGCTTGGCCTTGGCTCAAAAATATTCTGCCTCTAAGCACTGGATTTTGGTGATAAGCAGTATAACAAGATTGGCTTGGGATCATCCCTGAGATGCCTTCACTTCAACATTTTTGCTCTCAAGTATTTCTGTACTCTAGTGCTATAAACGGTCTCGTAACTTGAGTGTTTGTATTGTTGAAAGAGTTGTTATTATAAAATAAAAATTCACAAACATATATTGCTGCCATCTCATTTCAGAAATTCTAATATTCAGTGCGCTAGTTAAAAGAAAGAGACCAGACAGTACTTTACAGTTTTGAATATGACTAATACTCTGTAGCGCAGAAGCTGTAACACGAATGGAAAGAACTGTGTCTTCAAGAGATGCTCTTGAAGGTAAAGCAAACATGACTTTAGGTCATCAGTAACACCATTAACTAAGAGAAAACAGAGCTTGATGCAGATGTAAAACAGAAAATAGGCTCTAGAGTTTCAACTTCAGGGACTGCCACATCAGAAATGGGTAATTGTGACTTATTTAAATCTAGCAAATACAGGAAACCAGAGGGGACAAAACTCTCACAGAGGTCACCAAAGTTTTCCTGTCAAAAATATATATTGCAGTCATTATGAAACAGACACTTCAACTTCTCTTGAATGACTAAATAAATAAATAAAGCTAAAATACTTTTTCTGACAGAGAGCCTGCTTCCAAAAAACTAATGAGATCTTGCAACTGACTCGAACCTTCTTATAAATGTCTTCAACAATCATATTACCAGCAGTGATTTTTGCTTGCTTCCATGTGGATAACACTGTGACATGTCTAACCTTATGTCTAACACAGGGTGTCCTAGAGGGACTGTGGAAAAGATGCACTAAAAAAAATCTTTAGACATTTGATATTTTTTTTAAAGGAATTGAGGAGGATGGGGAGGGAAGAGTAGGTAGAAGTTAGAAATCCATGTCAATCTACAGTCTGTGTTTTTGGCCTTGGCATTCCATGAACGTTCAAAGAAAAATGCCTCTAGAAGTGGTGTCATTTAAAAATATTCTGACATGAAAATGCTAATCAATATACTCTCTATAGGAGTGCATCCTTTAAGCCAATTAAAATGCCCAGTGTCCTAATGAAAATGAGACTTTAAAAATCAATTAAATATTTTATACGGGGGGTGGGGGCAGAAAACAACAAAAAGCCATTTCCCCTGAGGGAAGATTAGCCAACATGATTTAACTTCAAGGCCTGCATGTAAAAGGATGCAGCTAATATGCCTGTCTGACTGCCATTTTGTAAGCCAAGCTAAGTGCATTATAGAATCTATCAGGGTGTCACTCAGAAATGCTACAGTCGGATCAATTCCTGCTACGGGCACTGTGTTTCTTGAGTTTTGAAAGCAGGAAAAAATCCTTACATGTATCAACATGCAATTGCAATGTTAGGCTACCCACATCCACTGTAGAGACAAATACTTAAAACTGCTGAGAGAAAACGACCTGAGAATTCTTGATAGTAAAACAAAAATCCCACATTTTAACTATTTATTATTTTGCAATCATTTGCGGGGGCCTCACAAAAACAAGTAAGGAAATAGTATCTGCTTTCAACAGCTTGCAATCTAAATCCGGAGATGACTTGACAAGTAAACTGACAAGGTGGGGAGTGGAGAGGCAGAATGCCTTAGTGCAGTAAAGTAGGTGTAACACAGGCTGTTGTGTTATGTCTCCCCTTTAGTGGTTGGTACATTCAGGGTATGCCTTCACAGCCCACAGAAGTGAGCCTCCCGGCCCAGGTCAACTGACTTGGGCTAGCAGGGCTTGTGCACTTCAAATTGCTGTCTACACAGCTGTTTTTATAGTGCCAGCATGAGCCCTGCTAGACCTAGTCTGTCCATCCAGGCTAGAAGGCTTCCCACTGTCTGGGCTGCATAGAAGATGAAAGCCTAGTATGCATTTAGTTCAACTGGTAGAGGTACATGATTTAGAGCTGAACATCCAGGGTTCTATCTTCACTGACAAATGGTGATACAGAGGGCGTTTTCTTGTCTGCATAGTAAACACTCAAGTATCAGAAGGGTAGCCGTGTTAGTCTGGATCTGTAAAAGCAGCAAAGAGTCCTGTGGTACCTTGTAGACTGTTAGTCTATAAGGTGCCACAGGACACTTTGCCCCATAGTAAACACTGGCATTTTTATCTGTTTGAATAATCAAAGTGGTGCTTTCCATGCCGTCTTGGTTGCAAAGATTTGAACTGCTTCCTGCTGAAGGTCCACAGTCTGGGCCAGCTCATGCTCTATTGAGATGGCTGCAAAGCCGATCAGCCTCTCCTGTGTCATTCGTGAGCGTAGATGTGTTTTTATTAGCTTCAGCTTGGAGAAGCTGCATTCTCCACTGGCAACTGTTACAGGAAGTGTTAGAAGTATGCGCAGAGCAACAAAAGCATTTGGAAAGAGAGTGGTCATCTTATTTGTGCACATATATTCCAGAACAGCCTTTGGAGTTGATCCTGCTGAAATGTATCTTGAAAGGGCTTTCAGTTCATCACCTAAATCACTCGCATAAATATCGCGCATGTCATCATGTGTCAACACTGTCTCTAGTGCCCTGCATTGCTGGTGTAGGTCTTCTTCAGGTATAGTGAGGAGTTTTGGAATATTATACAACATCCCAAATATACTGCTGTGTTCCTTGAGCTGCATGAAACGTTCTTCAACTGACTGTACTGCACAATCTAGCACCTGGTTAAAGAATTCAACTTTGAATTGTTGTTTGGGGTCTCTTATGGGATTATCCCGTGCCTCGTAATCAAAATGTCTTCTTCTGTGGTGACTCTTGTATTCTTGAATGGGTAGGAAAATAGCTTCAGTGTGAAGTTCCTCTGCCAACTTCTGTGCACTCTTCAGAACGTTTTGAAATTCATCTGACCAGTAAGACTGTAGGTATGACTTTGCTTTGTCCAGTTGTTCCATTGCTCCAGATATATCAAGGTCAACGCCTTGGAGTCTCTTGCTTACAACATTTATTTCAAACAGTATGTCAAGCCACAACACTAAGCCACACAGAAATTCGAAGTTATGTATGTTTCTGGTGATTCCATTTCTCTCTGACACTGTTTTCCCACAAACAGTTCCTGTCATAGCATTTTCCTCCATAATGGCAACTATGGCATCATCTGTCTTCCCAATTTGGTGTTTGATAGGCTTTATCGCCTCCACTCGACTTTCCCATGGTGTGGTACTCAGTGGTTTCAGTGTCAGGGAGGATGTTCCCAGATGTTGCTTCAAAATATGCCATCGTTGAGTTGATGCAGAGAAAAATACACAGATGCTTTGAATTACATTAAACAATTCAGCAGCCTCACTAGAAGCTGATGCTGCATCACTGTCCACCCAGTTCAATGAATGAAAACTGCATGGGACAAAAAAAGCTTGAGGGTTTAACTCTCGGATCCATGTCTGCACTCCTCTGTTCTTTCCTCTCATGTTGACACATTATCGTAGCCCTAACCTCTCATGTCAGCTATCGCAATTCCCGTATCTTCCAGCTTTTTAAGAAGCACATTTGTCATACCAGCTTCTATAGTATCATCAATGTCAATAAATTCTAGAAAATGCTCTCTGACAGTCACCATTGCAGGGACATTTTCACTAGGTTCTGTTGTTGTTACAAAACGCACCATTAAAGTCATTTGTTCTGTATGGCTGATGTCAGGTGTGCAGTCCAGGATAACAGAGGAATATCTTGCTGACTTCAGATCTGCCACAATCTTCTGTTTGACTTTTGTTGCCAGAAACTGTATGATCTCATTTTGAATTGTTTTTCCAAGGGAGTGGTGTGTGTACATTTCTTGGGTGGTGACTCTTCTTAGATGCTCCTGGAGTACAGCATCAAACTCAGCCATCAGCTCCACAATTTTAAGGAAGTTTCCATTTTTTGGCACACACAGCTGATCTGAAGTGCCACGCAGTGCTAGGTTTTGGGTAGCAAGCATTCTCACAATGGCAATGAGCCTTTTCAGAACATTTTGCCAGTAAAGAGACTCTGAGGCAATCTTCTCGTGATGCTGATCATCTGTGGTGGCCTTTAACCTTAGTCTCATCTCAAGCTCTTTCCACCCATGGAATGCTCTCTGGTGATTTGCTGCCTTCTCATGGCATGCCAGATTTCTAGCCAGATTTTTCTAGTCCTTTGTTCCTGTAGAACTCAAGGTGGCTGGAACATTAGACTGGAAGAGTTTGCAACAAAAACAGTAAGCAGCATTCTGGTTTTTTGAGTACATAAGCTATGGCCTCTCCACTTTTTCACCATGAGGGATTTCACACCAGGAATGTGTTGGATGGAAACTTCTATTTTCATTGTCTTTGGGGAACATGAAGTTTTTCACTTGCTGTGGCCCCAGCAGTACAAGCAAGTCCCTCAGGCTACTGCTCATGTGGTTCCACAGTCTTGGATCATCTAGACTTAAGGAACTAAACTCAGCAGCACCTGTTTCTTGCGCCTCCACCACACTCTTCTCTTTTCTTCAGGAATGTGCATGGTTACATCCATTTGAGATGGAGATATGGATGCTGCAGTAGCTGTCAGATCACCTGCACTCTGACTAACTGGAAGATCAGGCATCTCCTCACCACTCACATCCTCACTGGGGCCGGAAGGCTCACCGTGAATATTTGTGTCTATGTCCTGCTTAGATAGAAAAGATTCCTTGCTTTCTTTCTTTTTCTGAATGCTGCCCCAGAGGGGTGTTTTCTTCTTTCACTCATGACTGCTGTTCTGTGCCAGCGATAGTGGCTCTCAACACTCAATTGAAGGGGACAAATAAGCAGGCTGGTAGCAGGGCCTGAGTGAGGGAAGATATCAGCGTCTTAAGGGCCTAACTGGCTCCTACTACTTCAGTTGATCGCCTGTTCTCCTCAAGTGGGTTAAGGGCAGCAGCAGGAAACAGGAAGCTCCCTGAGAAGCTGGTGTTAATCAGTCCAGGCTCCTGGGGGTGCTAGAGAGGTACATAAGAGGCTCCTCCTCCTCTCTCTCCCTGCAGCTCTTGCTGCTTTCTGTTATTCCCTCTCACCTTTTCTCCTGCCTGCCTGTTATGTCTCTTGTGCCTTCCTTCCTCCAGCACAGCACTCCACCATCTCTGTCCATCTAGAGTAGAGAGAATACATATGCACCACCAGCAGACACAATTTTCTACACTCTGGGTCCTAGTGGCGCCCCCCCCCAGTCTTGATACTTGAGGCGGCCGCCTCAGTTCATCTCCTGGTCAGGCCAGCCCTGAATGGGTAGCCTGCAAAGGGAGGGTTACTAATCACAATGTTTAACCAAAAATAAGCTATTGTAAGTGTTAGTGGGGAGTAATCCTTCATCTGGAAAAACACAGGAGGTGGAATATATACAGGCCATATGGGAAATTATTTGTTATGATGTCACAAAGGGGCAGGGCTTAGTAGTCTCTGCTAAAATTTTGAGCATGCTCCATTTATTTATAGCTTTTTTATTTTAAAATTGGGCACTCAAATCTAGTAAAGCACAGATACCTCAGTAAGTGCTATTCGCTAGCAAGGCATGGGGTTTTGCTGTGAAGCATTTTTTTAAGTTGCTGGGCTGCGAAATGGCTCCTAACACCCTAGGAAAGTATATGTTTATCTGCAGCTGAAGGGATTTTCCTGAAGCATGTGTGCATACACACACGTGCACACACACACACAGACGAGCACACATATACACAAAAACAGCAGCAAAAATTCACACCTGGACTGAGACCAAGCATGGAAAGTTTTAAGCTCCATAGAAGAGTTTTTCACAATGTTATGAGCATATGAAAGGATGAGGTGATAAAAGTCCCAAGATAAAATTAGTTAATGAAGTTGCTACCCCTCACACAGGGAAACCTCCCTGCCCCTTGAAATATTGAACTATCTGAGATTCTACTATGGAAATATATAGGAGCTCCAATTGGCCTGCATTTGCACCCCAAAAAATTATCTTTTGCATTTGTCTTCTGGCCCATTCTGGTTTCTATGAGCCTTGGAGAAAACTGCTATGTCTAGCATTCTTTCCAATTCCATAAGAAGCAGAGAAAGGCCAAAAAGAGCAAAGAGAGCTCAGAGGCCACAATTCAGCTCGCTGCTGAAGAGAAACTTTTCAAAGAGGGGATTTGAAGTCCAGTACCCCTAAGCAGCTCTCCTATCCATTCGAAGTTATGGTTTTCGTCACCTAATTTTCCTCACCTAATTGCAAAATGGAACTGTGACTGCTTAAAACTGAAAGTTGAACTGGGTTTAAGGAATAGGACAGTTGAAATAACCCTTGGCAGAAAGGTGGAAACCTGAGCTTTGCACTTGGGAACAGGAGCCTGAACTTAGAAACTAGCACAGACCAATAAATCTTCTGCAGACAAGACATGTAAGGAGGCAGAACATTGCTAGGGGACATACTGGGAGCATAGCTAAGATCACAGGATAAGAATAGACTATGGAGAGCATTTGTGAGGATGCTTAGACCAGCATCTAGACAAACCTCTAGAACCTTATAAGAGTTTTCCCTGTTGTAAGTGTAATTGAAGTCTCATGTAACAATGTAGGGCCTCACCCAGCAAATACTTATGACCAGGAGTAGCACATACTAGGTATAATCCCATTGATTTTACTGGAGCCACTCTAATTAACAAGCACCGTACCTGGTTTTACGTGTTTGCAGGTAAATTCCTTAAATGGTACATTCCTTGGGGCAGAGGACTACTATTTTTGTTTGCTTGTTTTTAAACATTGTAAAGCACATGCACATACATAATAACTAAATAATAATAAAAATAATAGTCAGGTGGCTATGAAATAAACTGTGGTAAGGGATGAAGGATAGGGAAGGGCTGTTGGTCCTGTTGATCTTGCTGAGGATTATTATGCTGAAGCTTTTATGAGTGGTTTAGTAGAGAAGCCTCTAAAGCACTGAGGTTTTCTAGCACTGCTGAAATAACTTTATTGCTTTTCTTACAAAGCTGTGATTAAGCTAATTCCACTATTGTCTATGGATTATTTTTCCCCTTGTGAACTCATTAAACCTGGGGAAAAGGTTACAAATAGAAAACCCCAAAGATGAAGCTCAGAAAGTGACTTCCAAGTTCAAAATTAACTGCAGTATGTTAATCTAGATTTGGCAAGGATTCCTATAGTGGATTCCATTCCCAAGTAACTAGTCACTAACTGGTAACAGACAAGATTCCTTGAAGCCTAAATTAGCAAATGAAACCTGTTTAAGATTCACCCACCACTCCAGATTTCTGCAAAATCCATCCTGATTGTCTCACTGGATTCTGAGTTTCTCCAAGTATGAGTTGATTGTGCTAAATATTAGCAAACATTTGTCTTACCTGAGACTTACTACAGCTGCTTTTTCCCCCATATCACATGTGATCGGGAAAAATATTCTGTAAAAGGAGAACATGTGATTACATTGCTCTGAGAAGAAGTATTGTGGGGTTTAAAATACACAGGCTGAGCCAGAACAACACACAGTGCAGTTCAGGATTGGGGAGCACAGGAAAGTGGCTTTAGCTATTAGCCCTGCAAAGCTGCTTTATATCTGCAGATATCCATTATCCGGGACCATTTTTGTAGGTCGTGGGTCGGATACAGATACACATTTTGTATCTAGAGCCCTGCAAATCTGTGGATATCTGCTTTATACCCGCGGACCATTTTTGCAGGCAGCGGATCGGATGTGGATACAAATTTTGCATCCGCACAGGGCTCTATAGCTATGTACTGGCCACAATACAGATATAATCTAGAATAGCCCTTAGGGCTGACCACAGTTGGGATGCAGGGAAGACTTGGCCATGTCCCCTTTTCCATGGCCACACCCCGTACACAGGCAACAGGGAGGGTCAGAGCCACTACACCCCCTCTGCACCACTGGACAATTCCCTACACCACAAGCTCCTTCTGTTGCTGCCTAGGCTGGTTTTAGTGTAGCTTTGCACTTGGAGTGCAGCAAAATAGCTGCAGTAAAGCCCATGTTTTATCTTACAATTTGTCTGTTAATGGAATGAATTCGAACTGTCTCAAACCAACAGTTGTGTTACCCTTTCCTTTGTGTTCTTTCTTTCACACCCTCTCACCTTAAGTTACCTCAAAATCCTGTTCTACAGTTCACATTGAGACTACCAGAAAAAGCAGGCTGTCCTGCAGCACATCCCTCACATGATTCCACTTTATTTAAGTTGTGGTTTTAGTATTTGTCCTCTGCTAGTAAATTTGAAAAGTAGAAAGAACAGGAATACTTGTGGCACCTTAGAGACTAACAAATTTATTAGAGCATTAGCTTTCATGGGCTACAGCCCACTTCATCGGATGCATAGAATGAAACTATAGTAAGACAATATATATATACATACAGAGAAGGTGGAAGTTGCCATACAAACTGTAAGAGGCTAATTAATTAAGACAAGCTATTGTCAGCAGGAGAAAAAAACTTTTCCAGTGATAATCAAGATGGCCCATTTAGACAGTTGACAAGAAGGTGTGAGGATACTTAACCTAGGGAAATAGATTCAATATGCGTAATGACCCAGCCACTCCCAATCTCTATTCAAACCCAAGTTAATGGGATCTAGTTTGCATATTAATTCAAGCTCAGCAGTTGCTCCCTGGAGTCTGTTTTTGAAGCTTTTCCGTTGCAAAATTGCCACCCTTAAGTCTTTTACTGAGTGGCCAGAGAGTTTGAAGTGTTCTCCTACCGGTTTTTGAATGTTATGATTCCTGATGTCAGATCTGTGTCCATTTATTCTTTTGCATAGAGACTATTCGGTTTGGCCAATGTACATGGCGCGGGGGGGGGGCATTGCTGGCACATGATGGCATATATCACATTGGTAGATGTGCAGGTGAACAAGCCCCTGATGGCGTGGCTAATGTGATTACGTCCTATGATGGTGTCACTTGAATAAATATGTGGATAGAGTTGGCATCAGGCTTTGTTGCAAGGATAGGTTCCTGGGTTAGTGTTTTTGTTGTGTGGTGTGTGGTTGCTGGAGAGTATTTGCGTCAGGTGGGGGGCCTGTCTGTAAGCGAGGACTGGTCTGTCTCCCAAGATCTGTGAGAGTGAGGGATCATTTTTCAGGATAGGTTGTAGATCTTTGATGATGGGCTGGAGAGGTTTTAGTTGGGGGCTGAAGGTGACAGCTAGTGGCGTTCTGTTATTTTCTTTGTTGGGCCTGTCCTGTAGTAGGTGACTTCTGGATACTCTTCTGGCTCTGTCAATCTGTTTTTTCACTTCAACAGGTGGGTATTGTAGTTGTAAGAATGCTTGATAGAGATCTTTTAGGTGTTTGTCTCTGTCTGAGGGATTGGAGCAAATGCGGTTCTATCTTAGAGCTTGGCTGTAGACAATGGATTGTGTGGTGTGTCCTGGATGGAAGCTGGAGGCATGTAGCTAAGTATAGCTGTCAGTAGGTTTCCGGTCTTCTTACTATATGTTCCATTCTATGCATCCGATGAAGTGGGCTGTAGCCCATGAAAGCTTATGCTCAAATAAATTTGTTAGTCTCTAAGGTGCCACAAGTACTCCTGTTCTTTTTGCGGATACAGACTAACACGGCTGTTACTCTGAAACCTTTGAAAAGTTATATTACAATACACTCTATAGTTAAAATAGATAAGAACATAAAAATGGCCATAGTGCATCAGCCCAAAGATCCATCTAGCCCAGTATTCTGTCTTCTGACAGTGGCCACTGCCAGATGCTTCAGAGGTAATAAACAGAACAGGGCAATTTTAAGTGATCCATACTGTTGTTCAGTCCCAGCTCTGGCAGCTAGAGATTTAGGGGCACCCAGAGCATGGGCCCTCTGACCATCTTGGCTAATAGCCGATGACAGACCTATCCTCTATCAACTTTTTTTGGTATATCAAGTTATACTCTTGGCCTTCAAAACATTCCACGGGAATGAGTTCACAGGTCGACTGTGTGTTGTGTGAAGAAGTACTTCCTTCTGTTTGATTTAAACCTGCTGCCTATTAATTTCATCAGGTAACCCCTGGTACTTGTGTTATATGAAGGGGTAAATAACACTTCTTTATTCCCTTGCTCTACACCATTCATGATTTTATAGACCTTTGTCATATCCCCCCTTAGTCATCTCTTTTCTAAGATGAATAGTCCTAGTCTTTTTAATCTTTCCTTGTACAGAAGTATATTTTTTGTTGCTGTTCTATATAAATGTTCCAATTCTAATATATCTTTTTTGAGATGGGGCAACCAGAACTGCATGCAGCAGTCAAGGTGCAGGCGTACCATGGATTTATATAGTAACATTATGATATTTTCTAATGATTCCTAACATTCTGCACATTGAGTGGATGTTTTCAGGGAATTATCCAGGATGACTCCAAGATAAATTTCTTGCGTTGTAATAGGTAATTTAGAGCCCATCATTTTGTATGTATATGTTTTCCAATGTGCATTACTTTGCATTTATCAACACTGAATTTCATCTGCCATTTTGTTCCTCTGCATCCCAGTGCAAAAGAGCTTTTTAGTATGCATGGTGATTTAGCTAATTTGCATTAAGAGAAAATAAATAAAACCCAATAAAATAATTTACTTAAGTGATAAACACTATGGAACTAATGGAAATAAACCCTCATTATCCATTCTAATCCTCTCAGACTGACCTGTGCATTAGCCTCTGCTTTGCTGTAGTTCAGGAGAGCAGTTCTTGTGAAAACACATTATTTTAAAAAGTTTTTTTTTAAAATAATTTTAGAAAACCTTGCTTATCCAAAGTACGTAAAAGGTGACAAAATCCAACTTGACCATTACACATGCTGGTTAACCACACCCCTTCTAGACATTCTAATGAGAGAAGCATAGGTGATTCTTTAGGGTTGTGGAGGCCCTCTAGGGATCTTGTCCTCTCGTTGAATAGGCACTACCTTTGCTTGGGGTTTTGGGTGTGATTTCTGGTATACTCAGGCTGCAAGAGGACCAGTGAGAATGTCAGACTACTGCTGCAGTACTGAATGGATCCCGAGCAACCTTTAGTGTCGTTGTAGCTGTGTCAGTCCCAGGATATGCAAGTTTTAACATTCCCGCTATTCCTCATCCTCCTGTGTGACTTCATACCTATTCTATTTTCTCCCTTTCCTATCTTCCTTTCTGTCTTCTGTCTAACTGATTTGGCCAGCTTTGAAATTAATTAAACTGCATGGTGTCATCACCATAAGCAGCATAACAGGCTGAGACAGCATGAGCTGCCTTGGCCCAATGTAAAAACTTACGGGTGGGAGGAAACCAGAGCATACCAGCCAGATGTCATCCCAGAATGGGGAAATGAGCTGGGGCCTAGAGGCTAAAGCACACCTGTTTGCGACTGACCTGTCTGTGGACCAGATGCTGTGCAGCGTGTGAATAAAGCAAGCATCAATAAGACAGATGTTTACCTTTCTTCTCTATCCTTTCTCTTCCTCTCAATTTTATTTGTCATGTTTGTCTAAAGAGCATGAATAATCTTAACATCAGAAATTGAGCACCTCCTAAAACTGAGTTGCTCTTTTTCCCAGCAAGGACATTTGATACCATCTGAAAGACTGTCAAGCAAGAGCTTTTTCTCTTCAAATGACTCTATACACAGTAAGAATGGCATTTAGATAGTACTGTAAGAGGGCCATGTAAGTACCTAGATAAAACAGAAAAGAAATAAGGTAGGTTATCAAAACGAAAATTGGTCTTTAGGATTTCTGAGTATTTATTTTCCTTCACCTACTCTTCTTCATAGACAACTAGGAAAATTCAACGGTCTTTTTAAACCATGGACAAAATGAAGGGCTTGTTAAAATTTTGTCCATACATTTTTAAAACAGTGCACAGCATTTTATTATCAAATAGCTAAGAAAGCCAATGGTCATAACTGCTCAGATCTCATCTGCGAAGCAAGGTCAGTTCTTAGAGTGGAGGCCAACAAGGGAGCGGCACTGGTGAAAAAGCCAGTGGCACTCATCACTGTGTATCAGTACAGACTAGTGTCCCGATATTAACTAGTGGACACTGTTCTGCTGTAAGTGCCTCCTTAGGCAAGATGTAAAACCAAGGTTATAACTGATTGAGGTTCTTAATAACCCCACAGCACCTTTCACATAAGTAGGGCTGCTAAACCTGTAATTCTAGCCAAATCCCAATTCTCCCTTTACAGTTCCAGCTTGATGTGGTATTCTTTTTACTTGTTATACTAACTATTGTTGCTGAATGCTGCCTAACAGCTGCCACATTCTACCCCAGAGTTGGTGGCACTTCAGTGGTGGGACAAGAGAATGCTAAGTACGGAGTTTAAAGCACAATAGGTATTAGAACTTTCATATTCACATATTGGTGCTAAATGACCACATTACTTGGTGATGTTTTCTAGGACCCTCCATAGGAATACAGTGTCTCTCTGTTGGTTGCTTTATGCTCAGATACTAGAACCCTGCATCAGGATGCAGAGAAATTACTGTTGACTCATGCTGGCGGGTGAATTGGAGCATGAATCAATCTGAGGGGGTGGATTATCCCTTGAGGGCAGTGGTAACCAAGGGCTGGGACAGAAGAGGTCTTGCAAGAAGTTTCTAGGAAACTCAAATTTGGGGACAAAACCCAGAGCAAGGTTAATGTTTTGTTATTGTTCTTTGAGTAAACAATAAAACCAAACCATAAGAAGGGGTACGTTTGCAATATATACAATGGGCTAGATCCTCAGTTGATTTATATTTGTGTAGCTCCATTGACTTCAATAGAACTATGCTGATTTACACCGGCTGAGAAGATAGTCCACTGTGTACAATTCTGCACCAGTGCGGGAAATCCATCTGCTTATATATTGTTTCATCTGTAATAAAATAAGAATCATGACCACTTTGAAACGGATTTTAAAACTGTCTCGTTTCTCTCTAGCTTTGGCAAGGAGCTTAGCATCCTCTGCTGAAACACTGCTGTGTAGTTTTTTACTGCACCATTCTTCAGTGAATAACAACGGGTGCCATAGCTGTGGAGAGGGCCACTATATTTTCATAGTCTTTAGTGGTAAAAGCAAACCACAGTTTAGTAAAAAAAAGTATATAATCGCTGTAGTTCTCTCCAGATTGCTAAAGATAGCTGCTGTACTTAAAGTGGACAATAATGGTAATTTACAATGACTCCCTGTCTGGTTTACACAACATATCCTATTGAGACTGTAATGAACTCCTCATAATTAGTGTTATTAATCATAGACCTAGTGTAGGGGGTACATATCATGCATTCCATGTCAAAGGTTTTTATTAATAAACATGTTTTCATTTTCCCAGGGGAGGAGAGCTAACAGGCTGCCATAAGTCTTCCATCATTCAAATCTGCCCCAGTCTCATAAACAATAATAGGGCTCAATCCAGATCTCAATTCATGGAGACTTCAGGGTGGTCAGCAACTTGTGGGAGGCACTCAGTACCCTATATGATGTATCACCACTGGGTCTTCATTGACAAAGTTCTATAAGGAATCTATACTTCGGTCAATGGGGCCTGACAAGAGACCCATAAAACATCATACAGTAAAACTGGGGTTGCCAACCTGAGCCTGAGAAGGAGCCAGAATTTACCAATGTATATTGCCAGAAAGCCACAGTAATATGTCAGCAGCCCCACATCAGTTCTGCATCCTCCCACTCCCGCTCCCAGTGCCTCCTGCCCACCAGCAGCCCCGCCGATCAGTGCCTCCCTCTCCCTCCCCCGCCTCCTGATCAGCTGTTTCATGGCTTGCAGGAGGCTCCGGGGGGGGGGGTGGCGGGGTGGTGGGGAGAGGAGCGAGGGCATGGCAAACTCAGGGGAGGGGATTGGAAGGTGTGGAGTGGGGGCAGGACCTGTGGCAGAGCCAGGGATTGAGCAGTGAGCGCCTCCTGGCACATTGGAAAATTGACACCTGTAGCTCCAGCCCCGGAGTCGGTGCCTATACAAGGAGCCGCATATTAACTTCTGAAGAGCCGCATGTGGTTCCAGAGTCACAGGTTGGCCACCCCTGCAGTAAAATATTACGGCCCAGATTTTTAAATGGTATTTAGGCCTTGCAAAAGTAAGGTTCTACTCTGATTACAGCTGTCAAGGCTGATTCCCCACTCTCGCATTTCAAGTGCAGAAGGTGGGGGCCCGCAAGGATTCTAAAAATTAATACTGGCCACTCCAGGCATGTATTAAACTCCCAAGGTTACAGCTTCTCTCTGACCTTGGATGGGTAGATGCTGCCACCACCCAATTGCAAAACCCCTTTGAAAACCCAGGACAGCGCACTTGGGAATTCCTTCCTGTGGGGTACCCTCATGCCCTTTCACGCCCTCTCCAGGGAAGAGCTGAGAAAGAAAAACAAAGGAAATCAGCTGTTGCCACCACCTAATTAAACAACATGTGCACAAACCTCTTAGGACACAAAAATCCAATCTTGTTCCTTAAAAAGGTAAATTTTATTAAAAACAAAAAGAAAGACAATACACCTGGAAACTCAGGCTCTTGCTAGATTAAAAAAAAAACACTTACAAGGATTAAGTATTAAGAATATCGTTCTTGAGGTGCAGCTTAAAGGTTACAAGCAAAACAAAAGCATTTACGGTTAGCACAGAGGAGTCCACAAGCCATAAAGAAATAAAAAGAGATAAATCTAATCGCAACTTCCTGATCTACTTACATATCTGGGATTTCAAATGATTAGTTTCTAGGTATGATACTGATGATTTTTCATACCTGGCCCCAAGTTTCTTACAGCATAGTTGCTCTGTGTCTGCTTCTCCCCGAGAACAACAACAGACAGACAAAAGGGGAGTCTTGTTTCAATTTTAAAAAGTTCTAGCCTTCCCATTGGCTCTTTGGGCCAGGTGCCCACTCACTTCCTTTTACTTATGCATTGCAGTGAGACTTTTAACCCTTTACAGGTAAAGCAAGTAGAGAACAGCTACTGAGAGGGATTTTATAGCTAACTGGCTGGCTGGGTCCATTAAAGGGAGCTACCCCTCCCCCCCTTCATTTGTCACAAAGGCACTTGCTGATTTCCATAGGCATGTGTAGTAAGTGAGCTGCGCAAGAACTAGTGGTACAGTCAGAGCTAAAACCCAGGAATTCTGAATTCCAGTCCTGCTCTAACCAGTGGATAACATTTCCTCTCTGTTCTCACATTATTCTCAAAGCCTTTTGGTATCAAGGGTTGAGCAGGCTGCAAATCCTCATCTCTCAGCCATTTAACCTAAACCTTTAACGTAATTTTTAATATGAGTTTTGTGTGTTAAATTTCCCTTGATTGTTTTATGGAAATATGTAAATAAATCATAAAAGATGTCACTGAAATCCTATGTTCTTCAATGTATGATCATAGCAAAGTCTGCCAAGGATAGCTCTAATCCACACATCACTGAGAAGATAATGGCTTCATTAGTGTGCACTTTGGGGCCCTTAATCCACACATCAAATACATAGCTCCTTTGGAGTTGCTACATTCTGTTCTGTCAATGCCTGCTTATGGAGCCTGGAATCTGTGGTCCTACAATGCACAGTACTCTGTACGAAGACCTTGTCTACACATAGGTTTGTACCAGTATAAGAAATGTTGGTTAGGACTGTGATTATACTGTGATTATAGGACAATAGTTATACTGGTACAACCCCTAGTGTTGATGCAGATATACTGGTATAGTTTATTTTCCTTCCCTTACAGGAATCAGCTATCCTGGTATAAGCATTGTCATATTGGTATATCAGCATCCACACTGGGGGTCAGGGGTGGGGCTGCACCGCTTTAACTATATACGTATAGTTGAAATGATACTTCTTTTGTGTGTAGACAAGCCCTAAGGATCTTTCTGAGAATGTGATAGAAAAAAAGTGGATTTCTGAGGGCAGCGTGGGAAAGATTGTCCAAGTTCTTACCTGAGCCCCAGAAAGAATCATCCAGGCTCAAGTCCAAGCCCCGAGTATGGGAGTGTGACTGAGACCAAGTGAATTAAGCACAGTCACTTAGGCTGAGACCATATCTTAATAACGCTCTCTCTCTTGGTGTTGAAAATGGCCATGTTCCAACTGCATCAACAGTTAAACTGTCTTCTTCACCAGTTCAGGAGAGGACCTGTTGCTGACAACTACTGTCAACCAGTGTAGCGACTGTATGGCCAGCTCTTATGTGACAGAACCAGTTAGCCTGGGACTGCACTGAGCTTTGGAAATTGTTCCTGGGTATTTTCAGTATCACTAGAGCACTGACAATGTGTGGAAACACCTTTCCAACTATCCAGACAACATGTGAGCAGGTCTTCACTCCCTCTGCGGTCCCTCAGAACTCTTCCCAGCACCAAAACTGGCTCTCCTCAGCTGCTGTCAGTGGGAGCTGAAAGCAGCTCCTTCCACTGAATCTGAGAGGCATGATGCAGGTGACTGGGCTCGGGAGGCCAGGCTGAGAGATGCAACATTCTCCTTCAAGAACTGAAACAAGAAAGTGAGTAAAGAAGGAGAGTCTGACATAAAGGCTGGGGGGAACAAGGAGAAGCACAATGTGGGGTGCTGTGGAGAGATTAACACATAGCACTCCCTGTGCTCCCCTTCCCACAGAGACATGGGAGAGAGTGGAGGGAAGGGTGACATAATGAAGGGACAGTTTTTCAGGTAAACTGGGGGTCTGAAATTCTAGCACCCTCTCACTCAGTCCCTTGCTCGGGGGGGGGGAGGGGAAGGGGAGAGAGAGAGAGAGAGCACACATCCTAAGCATTCCAATAAAATTTTGGTAATTTTCTCTGCCCTTCGTCACCCTTCTAAAAAGAAAAGGAGTAAAATAACCTAAAATTCACCAAAATGCCTACATAAGAGAACACTCCTGTGTCCCAGACCCCACTCTGCTCCCAAAGACTCCCCCCACCTCAAAAACTTGTCCATAGAAAAAGGGTCCAAATGTTGGCAAAGAGGGAGGATGGAGAGGAGGAAACTGGGTGTAGGGAGTTTTATATTAAACAAGAACTACTGTTATTCCCTTTTCCTTCCTTATTCATCTTGCCACTTTATCCTGAGGCACACAGACTATTTAACATGACTCATATGTGCCTGCCAAAGTATTTTATTGAAATTATTACGTATGACTCTTTTTAAAAATACTAGCTGTGATGGATGGGACTGTATATCTAGCATATATCTCAACTTTCAAAAGTTAACTCTTCCTAGTCTGTTAGGAGCAGGTGGTAATGATATAGGTCAGCAGAAAATTAAATCCCCTCCCTTGGATTTGCAATATGCTCAGATTTGACTTGGACATCCTGAAATATTAATAATTTCTACCCAATTAAAATGCAGCCAAAACCAAGCAATTTTGGGGATAGATTTGCTAAAATTATATCAATTCACAAGGATAAATGCAATTTGTAGAGCTCATTAGTAATGTAATTTATTTGCCCTGAATATACCCATTTCCTTGGTTGAGGACCTCCATTACTCTATTATATTTGTAAAATTTGTATAAAAATCCAAGCCATAGAAACAAAGAAAATACTGTTACTGCACAGTCACAGCAATCACTTGTCTAAGTTAAACAACTTTGATATTTATTTGTTTTATTTTTAATTAGAATACCTAAAACCATCAAGACCAGAATATGGGGCAGATGCTTCTGCAGAATTTAATTTAAAAAAATCAATCAACAAATATGGTCTGAAATTAAAAATGATGCTTCCTCTTGGCTTGTTAACTCAGAAGCAAATGATTTAATGCCCCACCCCTATTTGTAATCATTTAATTATCATAACTAGCAGTAGCAAAGTCTAACAGTGCTCAGTCTCTAATACTGGGTCTATACTGTATCCAGGCACGCCTGGTTTGCTTAATGCTGTGCTTTAATTTCACTGTACTATGAAGCTTAGAAAAAGGAGCAAATGAATACATTGCAAAGTACCGGTCATTACCTGTATCATATCACTGAGGTATTCAACACAGACAATATGAAAGCAGCCAGTGCAATTTTCATACTGTTATCATTTTTGATATTATACTGGCTAAAAGCAGTATCACACAAAAGCAATGCTTTCATCATTTCCAATGTGGGGATGATAGCAATTACATCATTTCTCATCATGATAAAGCTAAACAAAACTTTTCTTTAATAGAAAACTGTCATTTAGCCAATTAATGGGTAATTATCTATAATAGACAGAAGACTGAAACTTGGACTTATATTCACATTAGTTTCACTTACATTTTCCTCTCATTTTTGTTCCCTTAGTATATCAAAAAAGGCTTGACAGGGGGAGAATCGATTTAATTTATAAGTAGCCCTTCTGTACTTGTGGGAGTTGCTACAAGATCAACCTGACCCATACGAAAACACAATTTACTTAAAACACTTAATTCTGCAGAATGATACAAATAGTCTTACCAAGCCAATGCGAACCAGAATGTATCACACCAGCACAACAGAAATTCTCTTTGGCACCAGATTTCCAAAGTTAGGCATGTGAAACTGGGCAAAAACATCTGCTTGCAAATACCTAATATGTGCACAAAGAATCAGATATTTGATGTACACAGGCACTTAGGTGTGCAGTGGTCATGTGGATGTGCACCAATATTGGAATCAGGGATGTGAAAATATACATTAGGTGCATGCAAGTGTAGCCGAAGAATTAACTGTGTATGTCCTTACTTTGAAAACCTGGCTATTGATAAGCAAGAATCAGTATCTGTGTCCAGGACGGTGCATTTTTATCTGACCTTTGCCCAGTTTGAACATTCACTATCCAAATCAGCTGCTTCGTTTCATAACACCCACTTTATGATGTGAAATAGAACAGACCAATGAAAATAATGGTAATTAACTACATGGGGTAATATTTTGTCAGCCAACCTGGAGTGTAACTTATCATGAAAGTTTGTTAGTCATTTCATAAATTAAAAAGATTTCCCTCCCTACCTTCAGCATTTGGTTCTTTAATTCCCCTTGTTTCACATCAGGATGGTTAGATCGGTCCTCCTACCAGCAAAATGTTTTCCTGACTGAGGTGAAATTCTGAACTGATTTTACCCCTACTATGAGGAGGCCATCTCAGCACCACTTTCTCTTTGTGAAAGTGGATTAAAGAATTTTTTTTATTAATAACACTTTAGAGCTGTCTTGTTCACAGTAAAAGAACTCAGATATTCCTGCTCCAAAAGTGCAGACCCTTACCACTTGAACTAAAGGAGAATAGCAAATAAATCTCAATATAGGCTCGTGAGACACAGTTCAGTAGTTCTGATTCCATCCAATAGCGAGCAGTGCTTCGCATGCATGTGTGCACACCAATTCACTGTATCATTATATACCAGAAACAGAAATTTCACAGAGTTCCCTATATATGTTTCCACTACATTATTAACACCAAGAAACAGTATCTCTGACTCTTGGGGGAGGAATATCTCCTTTGCATGAAGAATTCTTCTCCTAAAAGCAATCTGGCCAAACCAATGCCTGGAAAAAAGAGAGTGTGGTGAGCATCAGATCTCATAAACTGACTATCATCAGCATCATCAAATCTCATAAGCTGATCGGGTTTGGGCCTGAGTCAGCACTTGGATAGGAAACCGCAAAGAAAGCTCAAGTACAAGTGGAAGTGGTGTTGGCAGTTCTAAGTGGCACTCTTCTCTCTAGGTCAGGACTGATCCAATACTTAAATGCTTAGAGGATGCAATGCTGATAGAACACCCAAATGCTAATCAGATGTGACCACTAACTATCCCATGTCATTACTCCCCAGGAGTTAGCATATTACTCTAGATTTCTTAGATAATTATAATTTATATTCCTAAAATTCTCCTTTTTGTTTCAGTTGGATCCAATATACTTATTCACTTCCTGTCCTAAACTTTTGTAGTATTGCCACATTCCACCCCAGAGGTGGCTCCAATGCTGAGTAAAACAATTCCTCATGCCTAATCTTGCTCCCCCTGAGTTCAAGGGTATTAGGATCAAGCCTATCGTTGATAACTCAGTAGAGTCTGCAAAGACATTTTGATATGAAAAGCACTATATTCAATCATTTTGGTTAGTACACGTGCAGCTGCCATTTCTCCCATAACATAGCTTTATTTTCTGTAATAAATATTTATATATTTATATTGTCATTGTAATTATGGTAAGAAATTATTTCTCTCCATGTATATAGCTGTCTTTCACTTCATAAATAATAACTACACTTCTGTACTTTGTACAAGGATTTTCTATGTTGCCCTTTCCCAGAGACTTTGAAAAGAAAGAGAATTTTAACTTTAAGGACCATCAAGTCTTATTGAAATAATAGCTAAAGGTTTCCTTCACATCCAATGAATTTAAGCCTTTCTTTTTATTCCAAGAGTTTGGGCAGAAAAAGAAATGGTAAAATGATTTCCTGGCTTTGGTGAAATTCTGAACTGACTTTATTCTTAAAGTCAGGAGGCATTCTCAGTACCACTTTACTACCGTGAAAGTAAATTAAAGGATCTTTGATAACGCCTTGAGTTCACTTGTTTGTATTGCTGCACGTGGTGTGTCAAGAAGGCAGTCTTCACAAAAAGGTAAAATAATGATGCATTATATAAAGGCTTACATGGTGCTTCTATCAAGAGCTGTGGAACTCAGTTAAGCTTCAGTGGAAGGAAATCTTACTAGTGTTAGGCTTTATCAGATAAACAACCCCTGTAATACACTGCATTTTTGTGTCTTGGTAAGCGCATGCGTGTATTCTCAGACAAAGCACTATCTTGAGTCTCCGGCTCCAGAAAACATTCCATGGATTTTTCCTCTACAGAGGTGAGGCTCTTACTTGAAAAACTAATTGCTTTTGACATATGCTATGACTTCTGAACTCTTTTGATAGAAGGCAATATTGCAGAGGCTTTATGCGCAGCTCTGGCCCAGGGACTTATATATGTAAAAGCATCATTCTTGCCATCTCATGTACTTCATTGCTTGTGCTGAATTTACCCTAGTTTCCACTCTTCCCAGAACATCCAGTTTGGAAAACAATTGCTCTAAATTGCAAACATAAAGATGGTGTGGTGTCCGTGGGGATGGGGGATGGGGGGAAGGGAGAGGGTGGAGATAGACGTGTTGTCAACCTCAGATATATAAATAGCACAACAACAGGTTTTGAATATACCCATAAGGGAAGACAGACTGAATACAAGTTTACACAGATCATTAAACTCGTATATTGCAACATGGCGGACTTAGTTGCACATCCTTGTGGCAAATGTACAGAACTGCATCAGAAAAATCTATGCATCAGAAAAAACCTGGTAAGAATTCTCTTACACAAACCACTATGATTGCTGTCCAAAGAATTTCCTACTTTGGAAAATGTATTTTTATGGATTTTAAACATACAGAACAGAAATCGGTAATTACTTTATCGCATATGAGAAGATCTCAAACTAACACACAACAAAACATTTGAAATGAGCAGTTGTCTATGTCCTTATTCCAAATCTAAGTTTACAATGGTTACTCTTGCTTTTGCTTCAGACAAGGTCCTTGTGTCCTTTTGTCTTACAAAACCTGAACATCAATTATTTCCAGTTAAGCAGTTAATTTTTTAAATTAATGTTTGTCAAGTGCTTTGAAGATGTAAAATGTTATATAAGTCCTACAGTATTAGTATTATTTAAAATAGCTGCTGCTCAAAGCCCAGTCTCGCCGAGGGTTAGAAGACCATATCATCTGTATCATAGAATCATAGAATATCAGGGTTGGAAGGGACCTCAGGAGGTCATCTAGTCCAACCCCCTGCTCAAAGCAGGACCGATCCCCAATTAAATCATCCCAGCCAGGGCTTTGTCAAGCCTGACCTTAAAAACTTCTAAGGAAGGAGATTCCACCACCTCCCTAGGTAATGCATTCCAGTGTTTCACCACCCTCCTAGTGAAAAAGTGTTTCCTAATATCCAACCTAAATCTCCCCCACTGCAACTTGAGACCATTACTCCTTATTCTGTCATCAGCTACCACTGAGAACAGTCTAGATCCATCCTCTTTGGAACCCCCTTTCAGGTAGTTGAAAGCAGCTATCAAATCCCCCCTCATTCTTCTCTTCCGTAGACTAAACATCCCCAGTTCCCTCATCCTCTCCTCGTAAGTCATGTGTTCCAGCCCCCTAATCATTTTTGTTGCCCTCCGCTGTAATCTCAAGGCACAGCAGGATGAGCACTGTTTCTGTTCTGAAATGCTTCTATTTCACCAGTCTGTTGAGACTTTTAAAAACAATGTAATATGGGACAGAATCCTTCTTGTTCTTGTTCTGGTTGACAAAAAGGAGGAAGTAATTCCTCCCCACTTCTTCTGGAGAAAGTTCAGCCACTGCTCTGTTTCAGATGGGTGTCCAATGGTGTCCTATATTCCCAAACATTTTGAGCAAGATCCCCCAAAATTTGCACTTCAATAAATCCACGTGTGGAGGCCTCTGGTTCTCTTCTAAGATAGCCCATTTCAGAATCTCCAGCGTGTGTGTGTGTGTATACATATTTATTGTGGTGCTCACAGTAGCACCATAGATGTGTAATGCACTATACAGATAAAATACAAAGCAGAGAACAGTAACAGGATGGCAGGGCTCTTCTGTTGGCTCCACCATTATCATAATCAAGACAAATCCCAAAGGAATGTAGCTTCCCTGCAGACTGAGTGCTGCCCAGACTGATCTCTAGCTAAGATGTTCTGGCTGGATGTTCAGTCTATGTCCATTATTGGTGGTCTTACTGTGCCAGTGAAACTTCCATGTGGTTGCCAAGGGTGAAATGGCATCCTTTCATAAATACACTTTGTGAACTGCTGGTCTTCCATCCTACACGTATGTTCGTACCAGGAAAACTAACTGCCAAAACCAAACCAGAGGTGATGGAGGTGGTTGCTGGGTTTGTCATTGCTGATCTTGACCTAGCATTTGCTGAAGATGATGAGAATCATCAATCCACCACTCTTCAGCCTCCTCAGCACCCAAATTTCACTGTCGTATGATACAGTTGGCATACACATGGTTCTAATCTGCAGCGTCACAGGAAGCTTCATGTCATGATGTTTTTGTGACTGAGAATTTTCTGAAATATTTTTATGAACCTTATGTGTGCCTTAGTTTCCCACTGGACTTCGCATTGTAAAAAACATTGTCTTCTGCTAAAACAGCGCAGGAGGCATGAGATATGTCTGGGTGGAATAAGTAAGGTCGTTAAAGAACTGTCTGAAACTGACCCTAAATCAGAGCACCCAGCAAGACAAAGAGACACCCCGATGAATGAACCATCAGCACCTAACAGCAGAAAACCCTGGGAAGACAGATAAGGAAATGGAGGAGGGGAAAGAGGAAGTCAGAGAAAGCTGCAGATGGAGGCCATGACTGCTTGGCTGACTCATCATGGCACAGGGTGGCTTATGGCATAACTTCTGCCTCTCTGGGCTAACCTAAGGACTTTCAGATTGTGTGTGCCAGGTGTCTAATAAATGGAGACCATATTTTGAAAAGCCTGCCTGTGTCACTGTAAATACTCACTGAGAGCATTGTGCCCTGAAGCCACAGGAGTCTGGCTTGGCTGCAATGCTGCAGTGAGCCATGAAGAGAGCCATGGATCTCTGGTGTCAAAGGCCCAATCTCCGAGTCTTAGAGGCCATGAGCCTACTCATGTGGAATTGTGTATGTGTCCTTGGGGTCTGGCACATTAGAGGGGTCACTCCCAGGAGACAGGTTACAGGCTGAGGCATAGACCAGACCCTGTGACTCTGTGACAGTCTCCACAGAAGCTGCTGAAGGGCTCAGAACATGGCAGTGGCTTCTGCTATACAAGCGTCCGCATCTTTTGAGCATCCTCCAGCACTGTCTGTGATGCTTCCGTGTATTTGACAATCGCCACCTGCTTGATATGCCATCTGCACAGGTTAAGACCGAGCTGATAAGGGGCTGAATTTCTGCTGACTCAGTATATGCTGGGCAGCTTGTTAACGCTACTAGAAAATTAAAGAATCATAGAATATCATAGAATCTCAGGGTTGGAAGGGACCTCAGGAGGTCATCCAGACCAACCTGCTCAACGCAGGACCAATCCCCAACTAAATCATCCCAGCCAGGGCTTTGTCAAGCCTGACCTTAAAAATATCTAAGGAAGGAGATTCCACCACCTCCCTAGGTAACGCATTCCAGTGTTTCATCACCCTCCTAGTGAAAAAGTGTTTCCTAATATCCAACCTAAACCTCCCCCACTGCAACTTGAGACCATTACTCCTTGTTCTGTCATCAGCTACCACTGAGAACAGTCTAGATCCATCCTCTTTGGAACCCCCTTTCAAGTAGCTGAAAGCAACTATCAAATCCCCCCTCATTCTTCTCTTCCGCAGACTAAACAATCCCAGTTCCCTCAGCCTCTCCTCCTAAGTCATGTGTTCCAGTCCCCTAATCATTTTTGTTGCCCTCCGCTGGACTCTTTCCAATTTTTCAACATCCTTCTTGTAATGTGGGACCCAAAACTGGACACAGTACTCCAGATGAGGCCTCACCAATGTCGAATAGAGGGGAACGATCACGTCCCTCGATCTGCTGGCAATGCCCCGACATATACATCCCAAAATGCCATTGGCCTTCTTGGCAACAAGAGCACACTGTTAATTCATATCCAGCTTCTCGTCCGCTGTAACCCCTAGGTCCTTTTCTGCAGAACTGCTGCCGGGCCATTCGGTCCCTAGTCTGTAGCGGTTCATGGGATTCTTCCGTCTTAAGTGCAGGACTCTGCACTTGTGCTTTTTGAACCTCATTAGAGTTCTTTTGGCCCAATCCTCTAATTTGTCTAGGGCCCTCTGTATCCTCTCCCTACCCTCCAGCGTATCTACCTCTCCTCCCAGTTTAGTGTCATCTGCAAACTTGCTGAGGGTGCAATACACACCATCCTCCAGATCATTTATGAAGATATTGAACAAAACCGGCCCGAGGACCGACCCCTGGGGAACCCCACTTGATACCGGCTGCCAGCTAGACATGGAGCCATTGATCACTACCCGTTGAGCCCGACAATCTAGACAACTTTCTATCCACCTTGTAGTCCATTCATCCAGCCCATACTTCTTTAACTTGCTGGCAAGAATACTGTGGGAGACAGTGTCAAAAGCTTTGCTCAAGTCAAGGAACAACACGTCCACCGCTTTCCCCTCATCCACAGAGCCAGTTATCTCGTCATAGAAGGCAATTAGATTAGTCAGGCATGACCTACCCTTGGTGAATCCATGCTGACTGTTCCTGATCACTTTCCTCTCCTCTAAGTGCTTCAGAAGTTATAGTGGAAGTGGAAGTGGCTCCTGTGGCAAGGGAGGAAATCCTGAGAGAAACGCCAGGGACAGCTAAGTTCTGGACAGAAATTTGTGGTTTACCTTAGTCAAAGCAAAACCTGAGGAAGATTGTTCTAAGCATATGGAATAGCATGAAAACAGGTAGACAGGTGGGCATATATAATGACACAAATGGAACATCCATATAAGTGGCACGAGTCTAAGACAGAAGTGCAGGGAAGAGGGGGAACAAAGGGAGATATTAGAAAATAAAGAGAAAAAAAAGAGAAATTAGAAAATAAATTTAAGAGCCTTGACTGGAAGAGCAAAGAGTCTGAACTTGATTTGGGAAAATACAGGGAACCAATGAAGGGATTTTAAGATGGTCCAAATGAACTCTGAAGCAGAGTTTTTGATGGGTTCAAGAGGCTGAAGTCAGGGTGTCAGAAAGGCCAGAGAGGAGGAAAATGCAGTAGTCAGGGCATGATGATTAATGCCTGCACAAGAATTTTGCAAATCATTCGTGGGAATTTGGTGCTCACATGGTGTGAATCCAAAGGGCGACGAGGACACCTAAAAAAAAATCCGTTGCTACAGTACTGAATGGACAGGACCAAATTACAGAGCAAGCAGTATTTGAAAATAAAATTAAACAAAGGTCAGACATGACTCCCCCTAAATTTATTTTGAAAATAGTTGGCTGACATTGGCATGGGCAGGGCTAAAGGGATTCAGAAACCATATTCTGTGGAACCTCATCTTGAGTGTGGTTTTTCAAAACCATTTTGGGCATAGTTAGACCTGGTCCACACTGACTTGCCATCCATATTCAAAACCAATTCCCGCATTCAAAGCCTTACTCCCCGCCCATTGTTTGAAGGAGTTCAGCAGGGAGAAATTGTTTCAATTGTTCAGATTTTTTTAAAATCGTATTTTCAAATATATCCCCATTTCTATCATGGACAGGGTCTTAAAGTGGTGGAACCACACCACCTACCAGTACAAGACATAAGCAAGGTAAGATTCGTCACACATTACTTTCAAAAGGAGGTAAACTCAAGAGTACCAGGTCTGGTACCTATGACTCTATTTTAAAAAGTAGCATTAAACAAGGTATCAGGCAGCAGATTACTTTTAAGAGAGTTAGGCAACTCTCATTAATTAATTTGTAAATGTCCCAATAAAATACATTGTAGCAATTAGATTCTTGTGTTCTGGTTGGAATTCAGAAATTAGAAGACATTCACTTGCTGTGGATTGCCAGTTTATCAATCAAAAAAAAAAAAACTGACTACAGATCAAATACCTATCCTTTATACTGTGCATTCAGTAAGTGCTGTAGGACTCTTACAAATTCTCTTTGACCATTCCACTCAGAACTCTCTGTATGTGAAGAATTGACACATGGTGGCATTAAGATACAGTGGTGAACTTTGAAAACAATCCTGCTGGAGCATGAATTGGTGAAAATTATTATTGCAACCTCGTTCTGCTGACTACTGTGGTGTCTGAGTGCCTAAAGCTTCCCTAAAATCACTATATTTAATCTTGGAAAGATTATATTTTAAAGGGTCTGATATTGTACATGCAGTTATTTGCGAGTTAAAAACAGTGGGTGAATGTGCTAGAATGCTGATATCTAGTTACCACACTGGGCCTACAGGTTATTGTTTATTTGTATTTTGGCCTAACAAGATCAAGACATCAATGTCCTAGGCACTTACAAACACACAGAGTTTGTTTACTACCCTGAAGTGTTTACCCTAAATAGACAAAACAGATGAAGGAGATTAGAGAGGATTTATTATCATCACAATTATACAAACAGGGAAGTGTGACACATAGAATAAATGACTTGTCCAAGGCCACACAAGTAGTCTGTGGCAAAGTCAAAAATTGAATCCACATCTTCTGTGTCTCAATCCAAGCCTTAACCACAGGATCCTGCTTTCTTTTAGGTAGTTAGAGGGCTAAAAGTTAGGTTTTGCACCTGCAGGTAATTTTCCCAAACAATTTTCTGCCCAGAATTAGTTACAGTCACAAAACTGCAGTTCAAGTTGAAGACCCTTTAAAAATAAGCCCTAAATCAGTAAACATAAGGTTTTTTTGCATAGAAAGAGAAATGGATGATTATCAACAAAACCCTGTGTTGTACCAAGTCAACATTTACAAAGAAGAAAACATTTAGTAATGTTTGAAGGCTAATGAGAGTTCCAGTGTAACGAGGTCAAGGGTGAAGAGTATAAATGTTCCCTTTGATTAGGTCAGTGATGGTGCAACAGTATTCCTTTGTAGGCATCACCTTGGTTTTACTTCATGATGTTTGATAATGCTTGAATATGAAGTGTTGAGAAATTAGTAAATGCTCAGATTTTATTTCTTTATCTGTGATGACTTCTACAGTTATTTCTTTCTGAACCACAATTAGCATCTGATCTATTTTCCTTGCTAGTTAAAAAACCAATACAACCAATAAAATATAAAAGAAAAATACTTGGAAATAAACAGCAATATTATCCATCAAAATCCATAAATTAAACCAAAGTCTCTCAAGACTAATTATAAATTGCAGGGGAAAGCACTGCAGTACAGAACCTTGTTAGCCTCCATGGTTGACATTATATCAAATTGCTTTTAAAATACACTTTTTCATATTGAGAGAAGTTCTCAGAGCTGGTCTTGGAATTTTAATACAGTACACATGGCAGGGCTATTCTGTGGATTTTCCACAGGCCCTCAGTAAAAGGAAGCATATGGTTGTGCTGGCCCATTAGGACTCAATCTCAGTTTGGTACCTAGTTCCCCCATTACTCCCTAAAGGATGTAATCCGTTCCAGTCCTTTATCTGATACATATTACTTTCACCCATCCCACATGCTGGCTTAGCTGTGCTCTGACCCACTCCAGGCTCAACGCTGCAGAAGGTGAAATAGCAGCCCTGAAGAGGTTGCTCTCCTCCATTGTCCTATGAACTGCAATGCAGGTAGCCTGTGTGAGGGAGTAAAGAGGCAACTTAAATCCCTTTACTCATTAAGGCAGGTGGGCTGGGCAAGTGACAATCTAGCCCCAAGATACTAAAATTGTAGTTGAACATTCTTCTTGCCTCACTATAATTTCATATTCTAAAGCAAGCATGTACACATTTATTTATGTGAGCTTCAGTAGATCCTCAAAAAGAAAAGGAGTACTTGTGGCATCTTGGAGACTAACACATTTATTTGAGCATAAGCTTTTGTGAGCTACAGCTCACTTCATCGGATGCATCCTCAGCGCATAATTCTGAATATACTTTCCTTTCTAATTCCCATGACACTTACCTTTCCAAGACAGAACAGGACTTGAAACAAGGATGGAGTGCAATAGCTAATTCTGTGTTAAAATATTTGTGTGACATTTCTGTATTAAGGTGACATGGCTTTGGATGACAGCTAGAAATGCTACTGTAAATTCAGCCCAAAGGCAGCTACTGTCTAAACCAGTCACATCTCAGTACTACAGTTGATCATGTATGATAACAGATCCTACACATTTCACGAAGCACAGAGATACACTTCTTCACACATGGTGCATAAAAGCAATTATCATTTTTTAAAATACTATTTACTTTTCCCATAATTTAGATGCTTTGTAATTATGAAATCCATTTGATTAATGAGGCTAAATATAAAAAAAATCGTATTTAATACGTTACAAAAACAAGCAACAAAAAACCCTCAGAGGATCTCCTCCCACTACCCAGTTAGGAAGAAAGATTTAGAAACCAATCCTGCAACCCTGACTCATGTGAGTAAATCTTTATTTATGCAAGAAGTCACATTACAATTAAAGGGAGTACTTGCTTGAGTAAACATCGCAGGATTGCGATGTAAACACCATAAATAGAGAGAAAATCTGCTGTATGTAACAATTCTTGTGAACATTCAAGAAACCACATAAATGATTTGGCTTCTTCAGTCATACATTACAGAAGATCACTTTGACCTATTGCAAATGAAACAGCATATCAACCGTGCCCTTAATTTTTTGTAATTTATTTGTTTAGCTTTAAATAAAAGTTGCCAATTAAGAAACACAGTTTTGACTGAATGCATTTTAATTTGGCCCCAACAGGAATACAACTCAGCCAAATGAAACATAATTATAGGAAACAAAATGTGAAATTTCAAATCAGTTCACTAATGAAGTCTAAAAATATCAGTACTCCCCTTATTCTGACTGGCAAGACCTGTTCTTTCACTTAGGGGATTGTTCTGTAATTATTCAGACCTGTGCAAGACTGGACTGTCAAGTCAAACAATAAAATAGAAAATCTCAGGAATTTAATAAGATAGATCCTAAGGCCGTCTGCAGCAGATCTTATTATACTCCTGATCAAGGTTCCCCTCCAAAAGAGAGAACATCTTTTAAAAAATGAACCAGTTCTGACTTTAAATGTTTCAACAGCTTGATATCATCACACGGTGTTTCCATTCCTTCTCTGATAGCAAACTGTCTATCACGTAAGAGCATGAAATCAATTGGGCTGTAGAGCCTTAAATCCTCTAGGGGAGAAATTAAAACAATTTTTTTAAAAAAAAATGACCCGCATCCAATCCCGCATGGTTTACAATACGAATCCTACTCTACCACAGCAAGTTTTTAAGGTCGGGTTTCAAAACTCAGTTTTCTTCTCCCTTCCCTCCCTGTCCCCCCCGTTTTTATTTTCAAAAGCAAATAATGTATATGCTTGTTTGACATTAGATTTGCCAAGCAAAATTGAGTTTTATAAGTAAAGGCTTTCAAGATTATAAGCGGAGGAAGAAATGCCATTTTCTTCTTCTTTTTTTGTAAAACAAGCTCTGCTTTTGAGGCATTTGTATATGCATGCTTCATTGTCTCTCTTTACCATTAAAAGACAGGGAATAAATTAGCTGCTGATGACCCTACGCAGAGAAGCTAGTTAAATCTAATTCCTGGGAAAACAGCTGTCTAGCCAGCAATTTATGAAAAATAGCAGGGCTAATCTGTTAGCAGTTGTCACTGGTTAGAGTTGGTGGTTTTCTCCATATTCTGCTTCTGAACATGTCCTAGGAACAAAGGTTCCCAATCACACATAGGGGTACTAAGTTCTTCTGCTTCGGCCTTGTGTGACTAGCATTCTCTGTACCCTTTCCTCACCTTAACTATTAGCTTCTCTGAACTCAGTATCCCACTGTTTTCCCGCCTCTCATTCATATGTCTGTGTTCTAACACACAACAGAACTGAGACTACTTTTACAATTCCAAGCCTAGAGTTTGGAGCAGTCTTAGAATCATTGATAGTCAAGAGTTTGAAAACAAATATTAAAAGCTTGCCATGATAACACATTTTCCGCCATGAGATTAGATTATAGTTTGAAGCAGTCAGACTTATATTGCAAGTTAAATGCCCACAATTGGATGGGAAGTGGTAGGTCGTATCTGGAACACCTGAAGCTACTGGCACTGATTAAGCAAGGTTTTTAAGCATATGTCTAACTTTAGGCACGTAAGCAATCCCACTGACTTCAATGGGACTACACAACGAGGCACTTACAACTAGGCACATGCTGAATCAGGGCCTTAGGCTTGGCCTACACTTAAAAATTAGAGCGACCTAAGACGCTAAGGGCTGTGAAAAATGTTGTGCTCCGTGCGATGTAGTTAGGTCAACCTAACTCCCAGCGTGGATAGAGCTCGGTCAATGGAAGAATTCTTCTAGCTACTGCCTTTCAGAGAGATGGATTAACTCCATCGGGGGAAAATCCCGTCCGTCGATGTGGGAGGCATCTAAATTGTGGTGCGACCACGGCACAGCTGCAGCGAAGTACCTGTACTGCTGCAGCCGCTGTAATGTAACCGCACCCGTTGTCTGGCAGCCTGAGGTAACGGACCATAAAGGTTGAGAAACGTTGCTCTGGAAAAGGAATGGCGTCAGTATAATAGAGAAGGGTCTAACAGAACCACCACAGCTAAGAATCTCTCAGGTTTTGTCTAGAAGTCCCTTTTTCCCACAGTGGCTTATAACATGTAAAACCAACCAGGAAAACAAGGTCTTGGACTAGAGGGATTTGTTTTAAGGGAAACAATTGACAAAAAACACTCAAAACAGCAGTTTACCAATTTTCAACTGCTTGTCTGTATTTGTGTCACTCAAAGCTCATTTAGCTTTTACAGGAGAGAAAAATAAGGAAGGCCAACAGCCTGCAATGGGGTTTAGTTGTATTTGGTAGTTTGGGACTGAAAAACTAGAAAGTAGTCAAGATATTTTGCTTTGGAAAATAACTGCTGAGCATGTGCAGTACTGGCTTTTCAAGAGGTGCTGGTAAGGGTTTGCACCTGCCAAAATATAATTTATATAATAAGCAATAAGGGTTATTGGGCTAATCATTTTTTAATAAAGATCTCTTGGCCTTAATAGAGATTTACACAATAGACTTTAATAGCTCATAGTGAGTACATAATTTACACATGGGCCTTGCCTAAATACAAATATAAAAATAACACCACTGACCTAATGGATTCTTTGTGGTCTTTTGCATCAATTAAACAGATTTTGCTGACAGGTAGACGTTTGTGTTTTTTTAAGCTACAATTTGTTTAAGCTTCACACGTGGTATATTAATGATATTTTTAAAAGCTGGGCAAAACCCAAAAAGTGAAATAAAAATGATCACGAAACAGAGACTAGATTAAAACAACATTCCAGTGTCTGGTATCAGACTGAAACTGAACATAACATTCCATTGTGCCTGAGTATAGTAGCACATTTCGAAGCTGCTCTTCAGGAAGGATCAACCTTTGAAGATCCACTGTTCATCGATTATTATAACACTTAAGCCCAGTGAAGTGGATAGTGCATAGACCTTCACCTTTAACACTGAACTTCCTGTCTTTCTTTGGCTCCAGCCAGTAATGTAACTTTCACTTGTTTGGTTCCCTTTGAAATGCACAGGGTGAAAACAAAGTTTTTACTCTTGTAACTTAGGCTCAACTCAAGCCGAAGAAAGTGGTCTGACTTATAAATAAATAAATATATTACATCTCAAAAGGAATCATAGAAACTGTGCAGCACAGAACAGCAGCTATCTCATGTGCTTTGAGATGTGGAATACCAGATTCTTTGATGGACCCTAAAAGGTGTCATTCAATACTAAAAAAAGGCTAAGCTTTTCTTTCTCTCCTTCTTAAGAATTGGTTTTGTCATCTTTAATTCATAAAAGCTACTGCAGCGCACAAGACAGGAAACTGATGCTGGAGTGCTGGCACAAGTACATCAACAGTAAAGATGGTTTTATTGGCTAGGCTGCGCCTCTTTTACAGGTTTCTTGGCAGAACTTGAATTCTGTGACCTAATCCATTCCTGAGAGCCCATGTACTGTGGCACCATGTACCAAAAACAACATTAAGAGGTCCAGTCTGACTTACCTTTTGGATGCCAAGGGTCTGTGAACTCGTACTTTCCAACGCCAATAGTCCGTAGCATTTGTACCCCGTTTGTGGTCTCCTGATTGCCCGTCTGGTTGGGAGGAAGCTGAGGAGCAGCCTGCCCATTGGTAGCTGGAACACTATTGGGTAGGGCAGCTGAAGGCAGAGCAGGTGGTGGTGGAGGCAGAATAGGACAAGTCATATGACCATTCCCTACTGCAGTGTGGCCTGGGTGAGTCACCTGACCAACCCCAGTCATAGAGGACATGATTGGCTGGCTGTTAGTGTACAAAGGCTGGCTTTGCAGGTTCACAACCATGTTATTCAGAGGCTGTGAAGGCTGCTGTTGAAGCTGATAATGAGCTGGCATTAATGGAAGCTGAGGGGTAACGTGAGGAGGGAGTGAGGGTGTAACTCCAATGACAGGGGCTTGGACGTTCACTGCTGGGCTGAAGGTTGGAGGCTGAGTCATTCCATATGAATGAGTTATAAGAGTTGGCTGGCTACCGGCTGCAACTGTTGTAACCCATGGTGCTGTACCTGGGACACAGAGGAAAAAGAAAAGCTAGCAATAAGAACAATTTTGGCAAAAAACAAACAAAAAACAATCCCACACAAACTTTCTTTTATGTAAATGCTGCCCATAAATGAACCTTTTAGTAGCACCTAAGGTTTCTTTTTTCTTTACAATATATAAAGTGGTACAGGATCTGGAACTATTCCAAACTGATAAGTGCCTAAAATTGCTGCAGTGATGTGAGTGCAATTGTTAAAATACTGATCAGGTAACATGCAGCATGTTTACAATTTTATGTATTTTGTGCTTTATGCAGCTTAAGTATATGCTTCCAAGAAAATTAACCTCTTTCCCCACTGTGCGTTCATGGCTCCCTGACAAACACCCTGCATGTGTAATAGCAGTGCTCCAGCCACTAAAAAGAGGTTGTAATTAGGCATCTGGCATAGCTGCACAATGTACAATGTGTGTCTGGAAGCTGGAAATCGTTTCAGGTAGTTTTGGACATAAAAGGAATCTTAAAGTACTACCCAGTGCCTTTTACTCTGGCAAAAACCGAGAAGGGGAAAAACACAATAATGAACTTGCAGACATCTTAATACATTTCTATTAGCCCTGCTGTATAAGAAACTTGAGGGGGTCTTTACAATGAGAGAGAAAAATCCAGCTGCAGTATATATATAGATAGTGGTAAACGCAGGACAAACAGCTACAAAAAAGGGAGAGGGTAGTAATTAGTCCTAAGGGATTAAAAAGCTTCTCCCTGTCCAATGAGGAGATAACCACCGGGAAATAAGGTTCAGCTGGAAAAGGGGTTCCTAGGGAGCTAATTAGGTTCAGCTGGCTCCAACTGGCGGAGACGTTTTTAAACCCTCCCCAGCGTGGAAGGAGAGGAGGAGAGAGTGAGAGAAGGAGGGAAGCTGCCAGTAGGCTAAGGGCAGCAAGACACCGAACCCTTCGAGGAAGGAAGGCTACACTCCCCCGCCCCAGAAGGGAAGGAAAACAAACACAAGGGACTGATCAGGGAAAGGAATAACCGGACCCTGTGCTACCTGTAAGGATTTGCCTTGCCCAAGCCAGTGTCTCCAAGGCTAAAAAGGACTGAGTCTGCTGAGGAGAACAAGGTACTTAGCCACACGTGGTGTCGGAAGTAGGATAGTGAGTGAGTGAGTAAGGCTCGGTGGCAAGCCATCTCAGGGCAGGTTTAAAAAAAAATGGAGGATGTAGTGAAGGCATTGATACAGGCCACTGCGGCCCAACAAGAAGCTACCAGAGTACAGATGGCAACCCAGCAAGAGGCAGTACATGTCCAACAGGAGACGAACTAATTACTGATGAACCAGGTGGCCCACGATCGAGCCACCCTGACTGAAGTAGTGAACCAGTTGAAAGCCCTGACACACGGACCCCAAGGGACCTGGCTGCTGCGGGCAAGCAACTATTTACAGAAGATGACAACAGACGACGATATAGAAGCATATCTCCTCGCGTTCGAGAGAAGGCACTTCGGGAGGCCTGGCCCCAAGACCAGTGGGCAGGGATTCTGGCTCCATTTCTGTGTGGGGAGGCCCAGAAGGCCTATTTCGACATGACCATGGAAGCAGCTATAGATTTCCCCCAGTTGAAGGCGGAAATCCTGGCAAGGTCAGGTGTGACACCGGCCATAAGGACCCAGCGCTTCCACGAGTGGAGATACCAGGACAACAAAGCGCCAAGGTCCCATCTTTTTGACTTAGTCCATCTCGCCCGGAAGTGGCTCCGCCCCAAGACCCATGGGCCGGACAAGGTAGTGGAAATCCTAGTGTTGGACAGGTACATGAGGGGGTTGCCGCCGGACATACGAGGATGGGTCCGTCAAAATGATCCCTCCTCCTATGATGAACTAGTTACCCTCGTAGATAGGCACTAAGCAGGCCAAGAACTTTCTTGGATCACCGGGGAAGGAAGGTGCCAGAATTGGAGACAAGTCTCCGCGTCGAGGCCCCGGTTTGCCCTAGCACCAGGCCGGACAATGGAAGGGAGGAAGGAGGAGAAAGAGCAGCCGGCGGTCCCAGAGAGACTTGAGGACTGGGTGAGAAAGACTCGGGGGATAAAGCCCAGCAGCCCGAAAGATAGGGGGCACCCTGAGCGGGGTACCGATGTTACGCCTGTGGCAAATTAGGGCATACCGCTGCCCAATGCCTGAATCTAGAAGAGCCCATGCAATGCGAATTGGGAGATACAGGGGGACCATGTGATCTAATAAGACTAGTCAGGGTTGCGATGGTCCCTCATAGATACACTAGACCCATTAAGATGAATGGTATAGAGACCACTACGTTAGTCGACTCAGGGAGTGCGATCACGTTGGTCTCGGGGAAGTTGGTAGGGAAGGACCAAATATCCTGGGCCAAGCGCTCAGGGATATCATCTGTGCATGGGGATGTCAACTATTACCCACCCATCCCCGTAAAAATAGAAGTTCACGGAAATCCCACTAAGGTGACGGTGGGAGTAGTTCCGAAACTCCCCTACCCAGTCCTTATTGGACGAGACTTCCCAGGATTTGATAGCCTACTCCCCGGGAAAAGGTAGAAGAAAATAATGACTCCGGGACCCAGGGGGTGGCCCCGATAGTTAACCCTCCCCCCCCACCCGGCCTTCCATGAATTTGGCCAGGATTTGTTCTCCCCGCCGGGGAAGCCCCGGAAGACTTGGAGGGAATGGAGGGAAGATAAAAGGAGGGGGATGAAGATCCTGACCCAATACCAGAAGTCTACACTTGTAGGGGAAAGAGGTGGCTCAACCAACAGCGGGACTGGGCCGGCGATCAACAAACCTATTGCCGAACCTGGTTCCCCAGGGGCTTTCCCTGAAGCGGGGACAGTGGTCGACCTCCCTGAGTCTAGACAAAGGGGGATTGCACTCGGGAGTTTTGGTCAGGATCAGGCCAATGATCCAAGATACAAGAATATTCATAAAGAAGTAGTCGAGCTAAATGGGGTCCCCATGGAGGAGAGAGTTAAGGGCCCAGGACCATGTTATGTGATTAAGAACGATCTGCTATACAGAGTAGTCCGGGTCCAAGAGCAAGTCGTAGAACAACTCTTGGTCCCTCAGAAGCATCAGAGGGGTGTGATGGATCTGGCCCACAGCCATTTTTTGCGGGGCCACCTAGGGGTCGATAAGACCTTGATTGGATCCTGCAGAGGTTTTTTTGGCCTGGCATTTATGTGGCGGTCTGACGATATTGTACGTCCTGTCCGGAATGCCAGATACATGGGCCCCGACCACACTTAAGGGCCCCTTCGGTACCTCTACCAATTATTGAGACCCCACTTGAGCAAATAGCTATGGACCTTGTAGGGCCATTGAAGAAGTCAGCCAGGGGCCACCAGTACATTCTGGTAATATTAGATTATGCCACCCGATACCCCGAGGCCGTACCCCTGCGGAATGCCCTAACCAAGACCATAGCCAAAGAATTATTCCAGATTTTTTCCAGAGTAGGGATACCCAAGGAGATCCTGACGGACCAAGGGACCCCCTTTGTGTCTAAGCTGATGAATGACCTATGTACAATGCTCCACATACAGACTCTCAGGACATTGGTCTACCATCCCCAGACCGATGGTCTTGTCGAACGCTTCAATAGGACATTGAAGAACATGTTGTGGAAAGTGGTTAGTCACGATGGCAAAGAGTGGGACGCTCTGCTGCCCTACTTGCTGTTCCATACGGGAAGTACCCCAGGCTTCCACGGGATTCTCCCCCTTCGAGCTGTTATACGGTCGCCACCCCAGGGGCATACTGGACCTGGCTAAAGAAGGCTGGGAAGAACAGCCGAACCCAGGGAGAAACGTCGTTGAACATGTGTTACAGATGAAAGACAGGATAGCCCAAGTCGCCCCCCTTGTACACGAACACATGGAGAAGGCACAAGAGGCACAACAGACATACTATAATTGCCAAGCGGCAACCTGGAAGTTCCAGGTGGGAGACTGGGTAATGGTGCTCATACCCACGGCGGAGAGCAAGCTCCTGGCCAGGGGGCAGGGACCATACAAAATAATGGAAGCTATAGAAGAAGTCAACTATAAGGTCCGACAGCCGTGCCGCCGGAAGCTGGAGCAGATCTACTGTATATATCTGCTGAAACCTTGGCGGGATAGAGAAGTTCCGGTGGTTACGCTGGGGGCGCCATCCCCTAAAAGTAACCAGCCCAACCAGGTGGGGATGTCTCCGGAGTTGACTCCGGAACAACGATCGGAAGTGATCAGCCTGATCAAACACAACCAGGATGTGTTCTCGGAAAAGCCAGGCAGGACTACTGAGGTTCACCACCACATCCTCACAGAGCCTGGAGTGAAAGTGAACATCAAGCCATACCGGATCCCGGAGGCCAAAAGAGAAGCGATCAGGACAGAGGTCCAGAAAATGCTGATCTTAGGAGTCACTGAAGAATCTCATAGCCAATGGTCAAGTCCCGTGGTACTAGTGCCTAAGCCAGACGGCAGTATGAGGTTCTGCAACAACTTCCGCAAGTTGAATGAGGTATCCCAATTTGATGCGCACCCTATACCCCGGATAGATGAGCTAATTGACAGACTGGAAAAAGCACGGTTTATGTCTACCCTTGACCTGACCAAGGGCTATTGGCAGATCCCACTGGCCAAGGCCGACAAAAAAAAGATGGCCTTTGCAACTTCAGAAGGTCTGTATCAGTACACCGTCCTCCCCTTTGGGTTGCCTGGCACTCCTGCTACGTTTCAACGGCTCATGGATAAACTGTTGCGACCCCATGGCAAGTATGCGGAAGCCTATCTCAACGATGTCATTATATATAGCCCCAACTGGGAGATGCACTTGGAGAAGGTGGAAGCAGTCCTGGACACCCTGTGGAAGGCGGGGCTGATGGCGAATCCCTCCAAATGTTCGATTGGGTTAGCTGAGGCCAAGTACCTCGGGTATATAGTGGGGAGGGGCATGGTGAAGCCCCAACTCAACAAGTTAGAAGCTATACAGAAGTGGCCCCGACCCCTCCGGAAAAAACAAGTCTGAGCCTTCTTGGGACTAGTGGGGTACTATAGATGGTTCATTCCCCACTTCGCGACCAGGGCATGCCCATTAACGGACCTAAGAAAAGCTAGGGGCCCAGACATAATAAGTTGGTATACCGCGGCTGAAGACGCTTTTGCGGATCTGAAGACAGCCCTGTGCACAGACCCCGTACTTGTAGCCCCAGACTGAGGGAAGGAGTTTATCCTGCAAACCGACGCCTCTGAAGTAGGGTTGGGGGCGGTACTTTTGCAAATGGTCGGGGATGATGAACACCCCGTCTTCTTCCTCAGTAGGAAGCTCCTGCCTAGGGAACGGAAGTACGCCGTAGTGGAAAAGAAATGCTTGGCGGTAAAATGGGCCATAGAAAGCCTACGCTACTATCTACTAGGACAGAGGTTTACTCTTGTCACGGACCATGCCCCTCTGCAGTAGATGCACCAAAACAAAGACAAAAATGCGATAGTAACAAGATGGTTCCTGTCGCTTCAACCCTTCCACTTCACAATACAACATAGGTCTGGAATCCGACATGGCAATGTGGATGGCCTATCGAGAGTGCACTGCTTTCCGACCCAAGTAGCCCAACCCCATAGTGTTGAGCGGGGGAGGGGAGGTATGTGGTAAACCTATGACAAACAGCTACAAAAGAGGGAGGGGTAGTAATTAGTCCCAGGGGATTAAAAAGCTTCTCCCTGTCCACTGAGGAGACAACCACCAGGAAATAAGGTTCAGTTGGAAAAGGGGTTGCTAGGGAGCTAATTAGGTTCAGCTGGCTCCATCTGGTGGAGACCTTTTTAAACCCTCCCCGGTGTGGAAGGAGAGGAGGAGAGAGTGAGAGAAGGAGGGAAGCTGCCAGTAGGCTAAGGGCAGCAAGACACCGAATCCTTCGAGGAAGGAAGGCTACACTCCCCCGCCCCAGAAGGGAAGGAAAACAAACACAAGGGACTGATCAGGGAAAGGAATAACCGGACCCTGTGCTACCTGTAAGGATTTGCCTTGCCCAAGCTGGTGTCTCCAAGGCTAAAAAGGACTGAGTCTGCTGAGGAGAACAAGGTACTTTGCCACACGATATATATATAAAGGACTTACAATAAAGTCTAATTTAGAGAGTAATTGGAGATAGTGTATTGAATTCGCTTTGAACTATTTTTCCTTGTAGAATTACAAATAAGATTGAAAACATACCTGGGTTTTCATTCTCCCTCATCTGTTTAGAGGGTGGTTCATCTGTGTCCCAGGGTGTAGACTGATTGATGGGTGTCTGTCCCCACCTAACACTAGTTGCAAGTCCTTGAGGCTGATTTTCAGTCTTGGAAATGCAAGGCGTCTACCAGAAAGAGAGAGAATACATGGAACAAAAATGTTAAGAATAAACAGAATAATAATTGTACCTGAAAGCTAGCAGCATTTATTGTTGTAGCACAAGAATATAGCTTAAGATCTTTAAATATCATTTTTACACAGACTTGCACTAAATGTCAGTACTGCAATACGAATAGCATTTGAAAAAATATTTCTGGAAAAATTTAACAGAACCATCATAACAAAAAAACCTCAGGATTTTCAGAAATAAATTGCTCTGCATTCTTTTTTTTAACCTTGATAATATCTGTTCATATAATCACAGTTTATATAAAAAATGGAACCATTTTCTGTTTGCTCGGTCTTTTAAAAAAAAGTGAGTTTTTGTTTAGCAGGATGCGGGAGCAAAAAAAAAGAGCTACTTTACAACTGTAGGACAAATTACCGTCACCCTGTAAAGAGAAGACTTAGTATTTAGTGTCTGGCAACCCCTAAAATTGAACACTAATAATAATAAAAAAAGCACAGTGTAACTTGTCTGCTGCTAAAGTGGCTACGCTGGCAGTTCTTCAGAGCTGTTAACATAACTGTAAAGTACTGAAAGGAGCAAGGCTCACTAATCATGGAGGGGGGCATAATCAGAATGACAATCATGTAAACAATCATACAGGATTAAATGTTCAGCTAGGCACCCATTGGTTCTTCCCAAACAACTCATGATCTTACTGAAAAGATGCCTTTGAGTGCTCCAGCCGGTCCAGTTTTTCTAGAACTGCAGCCTATTTCATTGCTGGGGGATTAAAAGTGTTTATTGGTACTAGCAACCATAAAACAAATGGAACAAGCTGCCGATTAGTCAGTGATTGAGCACTGAGGAAACAATATTTAGAGCCCTCAAGTATATAAGCCCTGACTGCCAGGTTGACCACTTGTTGCCCTATGTTCAGAGGAGTAATTTGGCCCCAAAACTGAGGGACAAGAAGCTGGCTCTATAAATGCTCTTGGTGCTGCTGTCCCAGTTGCAAGTTCTGTCAGAACTGCAAATCCCTTTGACCACTGCAGAACCTCAATTCCCCTCTATCAGACCCATCAACTCCCCCGTCTCCTCAAAATACATCTGCATCTCCACCAAGTCCATCAGTAGTACCCCTTCCACTCCAAATCGATCAGATTTCTCACTAGCCCCCCTACCTCTGAGTGTCCCTCTGCCTAGGGTGATCATATGTCCTGTTTTGGCCAGGACAGTCCCTTTTTTAAACTCTGTCCTGGCTGCCCTGATTTTTTTGGCAAAAGTGGGCATTTGTCACATTTGCTCTTGCCAGCTTGATCAGTGGGGGGCAGGGGGAGTGGCAATGCCAGCCCTGCACAGATAGGGGAAGCAAGGCTCTGGTGGGGGCAGGCAGGACTTGAGTGAGCAGTGACGCCAGCCCCAGCCTTTTGTGTGTGTGTGGGGGGGGGGTCAGGAGAGCAGCAACCTCTCATGAGTGGGGGGCAGGCACTCGGACTAGCCCCCATGGTGTCCTGTTTTCTCTTTCGGATCTATGGTCACCCTACCTCTGGCCCCCATCTTTCTAGCTAACGTTTCTCCCTGTTTTCATCCCAAACCCCTCTGACTCCCTCATTTCACCTCTAGGCTCTGCTTCCTCTTAATCTCCAGCCCCTCACCAATACCACCTTTCTCCCTCAAGCTTTAGAAGGTGCCAGGGGTTCTCCTTCTTTCTCCTAGAGCAGTGGGGAGAGCTAGGCCCGGTAGCCAGAACCTCTCCCTCCCCTGAGTCTGCCTGAAGGGAAACAGCCTTCTCTCTGCTGCTCTCCCTGCTGGTCAGCTGCTAGCACAGTATAGCTGGTAGAGGCTCCATGAGAGAGACAGGGGGGGTGAGGTAGTATTTTTTACTTGATCAATTTCTGTTGGTGAGAGAGCTCACCTGAATTAGATCTCTGTATAAACTTGAAAGCTTGTCTCTCTCACCAACAGAAGTTGGTCCAATAAAAGATACTACCTTACCCACCTTGTCTCTCTAATACCCTGGGACCGATATGGCTACATCAACACTCCTCCTCCAGAGAAACATTTTTTAGTTAAAACTGTACTTTTTTCCTATGAAAATGTCATTTTTGATGATTTTTTATGGGAAGTGATGAAGATTTGGTTTCTAATTGAATTCCCCTCCTCCCCCGCCAATCAGTAATTACATTTTCAATTTTTTGTTTTTACCACTTTCCCCACCTTCTGCCTTCCCCATTATTCCCACAAAGCACAATAAAATGAATAACGCCCAGGCTTTGGTTTTGTTGGTTTTTTTCACATTTTTTTCCTTCTGTAACTTTTCAAAACATTTTTGACTTTGGAAAATGTCAACAGGAGGAAATAACAAAGAGAAAGAGGAAAAAGTGAGGGGAAAAAACCCTTTAGATAGCATTAATTCTATTATACTGTAATTCAATGGCAAAAAAAGGAGGCGGGGGACAATCAGAATTTTGAACATTTTTCAGTTTGGAAATTTGCTTGTGAAAAATCTCAAGTGAAAAATTTCAAATGAAAATCTGTTAAAAATTTTTCACAGGGGGAAAAAATGTGTGGGTTTTTTTTTTTCTTTTTTTTGACCAGCTGTTCTCCAGACACGTTTCTCTGGGTGCAGCTGTGCCGCTCAACAGCTGCACCACTCAACTGCTGCCAAGCCACTCTACACAGGTGATGGAGCACTGCAGCATACCACACCAAGCACTGCCGTCCTGCCCTCCTCAGGCCTGAAAACTGGGGGTAGAAGAAATGCAACACCGTTGTTCCCTGCCAGTAAACTGGGTGGGATTCATTCTCCTGTACCTTTTATATTTACACCACAACTATGTTCTATAGCAGCAAATGCAATATATAATCAACAGAGGGTAGGAGGCAAGACCTTTTCCAGAAGGAACTCAGCATTCATATTGAACCCCCATATATGACACAATCCATCTGTGGCATCTTTCTAAGTGCTCCTATTTTAATTTTGGCAGCTGTGTGCTGTGCTTCTTTGTTGTAAGTACTGGGGCTGGCTGAAGTGTTTATAAACCATTTAAAAAAATTAACTGTAATAACATCATCAAGAGGTGCAGAACATAATGAAGTTACCATCAGACCTTATCACACCAACTTTTGTCACATCCTTACACCTCTAAAATTGTTTTACAATAAATAGTGGAGTAGATCTAAAGGCAGATGAAATTATATCAGCATCCTGAAGGATACAGGGCCACACTTATGCCATAACTGTAGCAGAACCCACACAGTATATCCAGAAGTGGGTTGAAAATAGAGCACTAGGTCCAATCCCCTACCAAACACTGGGAAAATTCAGCCCCAAACTTCACAGCTTAAGGCGGTCTCTCCAGCAGATCAAACCACAGCACTAAATCCAAACACACCTGAAATGTAGGAAAATCTGCATTTGCATCTGGACCCAAACTCCATAGCTCAAGCCTATTTCTAATTATAACTATGAAATGTAGGAAAGACACTTACTTAGGCCAAAGGAAACAAAAAAGCATGACCACAATGGGAAGAACCCTGCTGGTTTGCTACAGTAATAAATCTATTCTGCTTAGCAAGATATTAGAACTTTTTCAAGAGTGTATTTTCACAAATCCTGTTCACAAATCCTGTTTCTTAACGGCTCAGTGGATTTAAATGCAAAAGTCCAGCACATTGATTTCAAACTGCACTCTTAAGCTTGTATTTATTTGACCAGAAACAGCTACAAATTGTTGGTCTGAAATCACAACACACCCTAATAAGGCATAATTTAGACAATACTAGATGGACAAAGGTGAAAGCAGCTTACAAAACTTCCTGATATTTACTGTATTTCTAGACTCTGCTCTAAATTCCAGGTTATTTTTCTTACTGTACAAAGGTTTACATTACAAGTGTTACATGTCTCTGACTTGATTGCAGAAATTACTGTTTTGCATATTTGGAAAGATTAATTTTTTCCAATATTATCAGACACAGGGACTTTGGTTATGTGTGTGTGGGGGCACAAAAGTACTCATTTCAGGCTTCTCATGTATAACACAAATGACTAAAAAATGGCTTGCATTATGCTCGTTGTGCATAGGGAAGATATGTGTTCCATTAGTGTTATGCAGACTTCACAGAAGCTAATTGTACTATGTCACACTTTTATCTTTAGCTTTCATGTCAGATGCTTGTTGGAATTAAACAAGGAACACATGAAAAAAGTGAAATGCATTAAACAAAATTCTATCAGGTATGCATTTTAAAACACTGCCAAATGCCTATTTATATGAAAAGACAAGAATGTCCCTAGAAGGTCTATTACCGCCCACCTCATCAATAGCATGCATTTCAGAAATGGCTGAAACACACAATAGACCACAGAGAATACTCAATCAATACTCAGTATATTTTCTGTGTCCCTTTATATGTATCATTCACTCTGTGTTCTTAATTACAGGTAAATCGCACACAATCTAAGTAGGAGTTTTTTCACTTTTTTGTTTTGTTTTGGTTGAAGTTTCATTTTAAAAGGTATATAAATTGTAAGCTGAGGGTTACACTGCACCTGAAACCTGCTATATTGTGAACATTCTGAACGGTGACTGATTTTACAGTTTCAATGCAAAGAGGTGAGTTCTGGAGAGTCTGTTAGCTTTAGTTTGGAACTTCCTGCTGCTTTTATCAGTTTGATATACAGCTAAACATCAAATGAAACTAGCTTTATGTATGGTGGTATAAATAAAGGTGCTTAGGACTAGTCTACACTACAGTTAGGCCAACGTAAGCTGCCTTGCATCAACCTAGTTGTGCATGTGTCTACGCTTAAATTTGTCTCCCACTGATGTAAGTGCCCCATTACGGCAGCACAATAACCCCACCTCCCCAAATAGTGTTGAGCCATGGTCAATGTACTGAGGTTGATGCAGTGCACGTGTAGACACTGCGTTCGTTACCTATGTTGACCCTAACAGTCTTCCAGCAGCTGTCCTACAATGCCCAACACTGACCGCTTTTGTCACAATCGTGAACTCCACTGCCCAGAGGTCAGGGAGACCATAAGGCCCCCTCTCCCTAAAAACCCTGTGAATTTTTAAAATACCTTTTCCTGATTGCTCACCTTGGCGAGCACACCTAGCAGCTCTACACTGTTGTGTGCGACTGCCCAGCTGACCATGCTGGCTACATACTCCAGCCACACTCCTGTCTGGAGCAGAAAGGAGATATTGGCTCTCCTGGGCCTTAGGGGAGAATAGGCTGTGCAGGCACAGGTACCACCACCCATAGAAATGTGGACATCTATGAGCAGATTGGATGAGGGATGCAGGAGAAGGGGTACGACAGGGATCAGCAGCTGTGCTGTGTGAAAGTGAAGAACTGCAGCAGCCATACCAGAAGGCCAAGGAGGCCAACAATCAATCTGATGCTGAGCTGAAGACCTGCTGCTTTTATAAAGAACTGAATGCCATATTTGGAGGAAACATCACCAGGAGCCCGCAGACCACCATGGATACTTCCAAGGAGCCCAAGACACAGACCCCTGGGAAGGGATAAGGAGGAGGAAGAAGAGGATGGGAGACAGGTGACCAGAAGATCCAGCCATGCTGCGAGCCAGGACCTGTTTGAGACTCCACCACTGTCCAATCAGTCCCAGCATTCGAGCATGGGAAAGCCCAATGCAGGGGAGGAACTTCAGGTAAGTATGTAAATACATTTCCCATTACAATGATGTAGTGATGGCGCCCCCAACTTAGTAGGACACAGCTACTGACATTTCATTAATTTACTCATACTAGAAGAGGTAGTGGTATGACAAAGAGAGGTAGCATTATTATCTGCTTTTCATTCCCCTTTAGAGTTAGGCAGGCGGGCCAGGCAGAGCAGTTTGTTTATGTACACAGGGATGTCCCTTAAATCTTCCTGAGAGATCTCGATGAAACTTTCATGGTGCTACTCTGCAATTCTTTCCCAAAGGTTTCTGGGGGTGGCAGCCTTATATCTTCCTCCATGGTAGAACACTTTCCCACACCAGTCTGCAATAACTTTGGCAGGCACCATTGCAATAAACAGGCTAGCAGCATACAGGCCTGGGTGGCTTTGGGATGCCAGCAGCAGGTGTGCTCTCTGTGCCTTTGATGCCCCCAATCACCGCTGCCTGGGGAAAATGGTGCCAGTATTCAGTGCCATTGCCCTATACTCATAGTTTCATGCAACCAAGCAATTCTCTCCCCATTTCCCTTGCCCCTGGAGGGCAGTATGCACCATGGCTGATGATGTGAGTGGTGCTGTGCACAAGCACACTGAAGCAGAAGTGTCAATAAGCAATCTTGTTTAGCTTAGAGTTAAACTCATTAAATAAGCTAGTACCCATGAGCTACCATATATAACTGCATCTTACACCTTGCAAGTTGAGTGAATGCAACAGAGTCAGACAATGGGGAGGAAGGCTGATCTGTGTTTAAGGCACACGACTGGAAGTCAGGAGACCTGTGTTCTACTCCTAGCTTTATTACAGATTTTCTGCATGGTCTTAACCAAGTCAATTAACTACTCTAAATCTCATTTCCTTACTATGGGTGTTGTAAATTTCAATACTTTAATGTTGGTAACTTGATATTGCTTTGCACAATAGTCTGGCTAGTTTGTGGCTATAGCAACTACTGACCAACTAACAACTGGCTGAAGAATTCCATCACTCTATGGGGCTTCGTTTGGTTCCTTGCATTTTTCTCTTTTGTACTCCTTTCTTTTTTATAAAGGGCTTTCCTTTTAATCAAGAGTAACAAAAAGAAGTTTGATTTTTCCCAGATAGGCCACATGTAAGCTGGAGCCTTTCAGCATCAGTTGCATCTCAGAAATGCAACCAGGATCTGTTTGAAAGATAATGTACGAAAAATAATGTAACCCTCTAAGTAAAAAAATGGTAGCATGGGTTTCACTGTCAGGATAAGTAAATTCTTAGGCTTAATTAAAAAATGGATGGTTCAAGGGATTGATGAAATGATAAAAGCGACTTTCACCTCTAAATTGATGGAAAGCCTTCCTCTGCTAAAGCAGTTTCCTCAGTTTCCTTGGATTATCATTAAAAACTCAATCAAATCCTGATTTGGTGTGTTACCTTATAAACCTCGCAGGAGACAGATTATCTTCCCACTCACTCTTCACCCACCACCCATTTAAATTTGGCTGGTGTCCGGCTCCATGGTACTAGAACCTGGTCCTGTTGAGCCTGGGACAGCTGATGTTCCCACATCACCATCATGAGGTCATGCAGAGCCACATCCAAGGAGCACTGTGGAGATTAGGTGCTACAGGATGTATTGCCCAAAACATCCATAGTGACAGTACTCTGCGGCCCTCTGATTGGCCCACGCATACTATTTAACCCTAGTGGATGCCTCATGAAGTTGTCTGGACAACCCCATAGACTCCTGGCCTGCTGCGACTCCAGACTTCACCTCATTTTCTGATCTCTGGTCTCCAACCCCAGCCTGACTCTTGTCTCCTCATTTCAGCTTGGTACTACCTCTGATCTCCAACCCATGCCTGACTCTGACCCTGACTTGCTTATTGATCCTGGCCCTAGCGATTACTCCGACCCCTACTCAGTGACTACCGCCTCGTGTCCATCGTTGACTTGTGGGCACCAGCCCAGCTGTGACTGCTAGACCAGACTGCCTATGCCCCAGTCCTTTAAAACAGGCAGCTTTCAAAAGAGTAAAATGTAGTGATTGTATTCTTCGAAGACATACAGAGAATACAAAACTAGGATTAGACTGGTTCTTACTCCACAGAAATAAAGACAGAAGCCCTTTTATCTGGCTATAAATAACAAAAAACACTCAGAAACAATCCCTCTCAATTTATAAGAAAATTAATTCCATTACAAATATAAAGGATGAACGGAAAGATATGGAATTACTCCAGATTCTCATGAGGGTAACTGAGAGCAGAGTTGCCCCACAGTCACCTGTTTAGCCCAGATTACAAAGGTTTAGTAGGTCACTAGTAGGATGTCAGTGTAACCTATCTTTGAGTAGCCTTTGTTACCTTAAGGTAACATGGCTTAGAACTCTACAGTGAAATGACACCTAGTTTTTTGGTCAATGAGACCTTTACGGTCAGTGAGAATCCAGATCAAATGATACAAATAACACGCTATACAATATGTCAGCTGAATTTTAAAAAAAAACCCCAAGAACATGAAACACTTCCTGGGAGGTCCTTACAGTACGCTTTAGCAATCCCCCAAAGAGGCTTGTAAAACAGCTGACATGCCTCCTGCTGCTGCTCAAAGTGCTAAAACCTCTTCAGACAGTTTCATGGGCAAAAGGGAACTGAAATGGATAAAGTGTTCTTATTTGTGGTTCCCAGCAGCCAAAGCTATTTTACTATGGCCTTCATTTAAAGTGATGGATGAAGAGTGGCGATTCTCTGTTCCAATTATCCAAAAGAGATTGGGAATGGCACTTTAATACCGAGATAATGTATCCAATATGCAACCTACTTTATTTTCTCCCCTCACTGAAAATAAAAAGGCACAGACAGACAAATGCACAGAGGCAAACATCCCCTCCCATAGAGGTAATCAGGGATCAAAACAGCTACAATGTCATGAGTAAATTCCCCTTAAAACAGTTAGTTATTACTAGCTGTAACCAGCAGCAACTTGAAGCCCTAATCAGGAGTTGAGCCCTGCTGTGCTGATGCTGTACAAAGAACACTAGTGGATGGGGTCCTATCCCAAAGAGTTTACAATCTAAATTGTAGTATTCATTCCTAAATATTGTACAAAGTAGGCATTTTCAGCATGCATATAGACTTTAAATCATAGACTTTAAGGTCAGAAGGGACCATTATGATCATCTAGTCTGACCTCCTGCACAACGCAGGCCATGGAATCTCACCCATCAACTCCTGTAACAACCCCCTAACCTATCTCTGAGCTACTGAAGTCCTCAAATCATGGTTTAAAGACTTTCAAGGTGCAGAGACTCCTACAGTAAGTGACCTGTGCCCCATGCTGCAGAGGAAGGCGAAAAACCGCCAGGGCTTCTGCCAATCTGCCCTGGGGGAAAAATGTCTAATCCTTTTCTGAATCGTCCTAAACTTTTGGCCTCAGTGATACCTTGTGGCAGCATAAAATTTAACATACACAGAGGCAGATCCTCAACTGGTGTAAATTGTCATAGATCACGGGATAAGATCCTGACTCTGTTTCTGAGTCCAGGTCAGTGGCTGAGCAACTGGGAAGGAAGCATGCACAATCTTTTAGAATGAAACCAATACCTCTCTACCAAAGACAGCTAGCAAACAGGGAAATGAGCTTGCAAAAAGGAGCAGCAAACGGGAGTTTTGCAAGGGAGTTCAGAGAGGGAGCATGAGAGCCAGATAATAAACATTCTCTAAACTTGCTCCCCCCCAAACCAAACAAAAACAAAACATACACAAAGAACAAACAAACAAAAAAATAAGTCCGGCAGAAGTCCAGCAGCAGAATGGGGGCTTTCCAGTTTATTGCACCCAGTGCAGCATGTATAATTACCTGTCCTGTAGGCAGATAGCATATGTGTACATGCGGTGTAAGCAGCTCATGACCCTCAGAGACCAAGTACAAGTTCTTGATACTAGAGTGGCTGAACTGGAGGAGCTAAGGAAGGTGGAGGGGTACATAGATAAGACTTACCAGGTCATAGTAGCGAGGTCCATTCACCATCTGACAACCTCACTGCTTTTGAGGAGGATCAAAGTCTTGGGGAAGGAGAACATCAAGCTGGAGCAGAGGGAAATAATCCCATAGTTGGGACCCTCCTTCCAGATGATGTCATAGTATCCTCTCATGGTGAGAATACCTCTTCAGGCAGGGCATCCCTGTTATTAGGAAGGGACAGGTAATACTAAGGGGGGATAAGATTAGAAATATAGATAGTTGGGTTTGTGATGACTGGGAGAACAGCATGGTAAATTGGCTGTCGGGTGCGAAGATTGGGGATCTCTCAAGACATTTAGACAGGCTTATGTGAAGTGCTGAGGTGGAGCTGATGGTTATGGTACATCTAGGTATCAGTGACATACGGAAAGGTAGGAGAGATACCTTCGAGGCCAAATTTAGGCTGCTAGGTAAGAGATTAAAGTCCAGGACCTGCATGGTACCATTCTTTGAAATGCTTACGGTTCCATGTGCAGGGCCGGTAAGACAGGCAGAACTGAGGTGTTCAGAAGAGGGATTTAAGTTTCCTAGTAACTGGGGAACCTTTGGGGAAAGGAGGAGCCTCTACAGGAAGGATGGGCTCCATCTAAACTAAAATGGCAGATGAAATTCAATGCTGATAAATGCAAAGTAATGCAGATAGGAAAATAGAATCCCAACTATACATTGGTCTAAATTAGCTGTTACCACCAAGAAAGAGATCTTGGAGTCATTGTAGACTGTTCTCTGAAAACATCTGCTCAGTGTGCAGCAGCAGTCAAAAAAGCTAACAGAATGTTAGGAACCATTAGGGAGGGGATACATAATATAATGCCATTATATAAATCCCTGGTACACCTACACCTTGCATACTGTATGCCGTTCCAGTTGCCCCATCTCAAAAAAGATAAATTAAAACTGGAAAAAGGACAGAGACAAGGGCAACAAAAATTATTTGGGGTATGGAACACCTTCCACAAGAAAGACGAAAAAGACTGGGGCTGTTCAGCTAAGAAAAGAGACGATTAAGGGGGGTATCACAGAGGTCTCTAAAATCATAAATGGTGTGGAGACAGCTAATAAAGAAGTGTTATTCACCCCTTCACATAACATAAGAACTACTGCAATTAACAGGCAGTAGGTTGAAAACAAATATAAGGAAGTACTTCTTCACACAACACACAGTCAACTGTGGATCTCATTGCATGTGGTGAAGACCAAGAGCATAACTGGGTTCAAAAAAGAATTACATAAGTTCATGGAGGAGATGTCCATCAATGGCTATTAGCCAAGATGGTCAGGGACACAACTCCATGCTCTGGGTGTCCCTAAAATATAACTTGCAGAAGCTGGGACTTGACAACAGGGGGTGGATCACTTGATTATTTGCTCTGCTCTGTTTGGTCCCTCTGAAGCATTTGGCACTGGCCCCTGTCAGAAGACAGGATACTGGGCTAGACGGACCATTGGTCTGACCCAGTATGGCCATTCTTGTGTTTTAAGAAGGCCTTTGAGCTGGTCCACTGAGAGGAAATAGTGCTATTTTAAAAGGGAAATAAATGTATTAAAAATCTAGTGTAATGAATTAAAAATCTAAAACATGATGAGTGTGCAGGAGAGGCAGAAAATGAGCTATCCTGCAATAAAACCTCATTCGGGAACTTGTTCGTGAGTGGAGAGAAGAACTCATCAACCTTACATTTCTCATTAAAGCCAATTCAACTATGATGCAGCACTGCCTCAGTAAGTCTCAGTGCCATACATAGGTCTGAAGCCATATTGACATAGATCAAGGAGATCCAAGGTGTTTAAATACTGTGGGTTGTCTCACCACAGTCTTCTCCATTGTCTTAACCAGAAATGGAAGATAGAAAAAGTTCTAGAGTCACCTAGAAGTGAGCACCAAAGTTTCTTGAACAAGGGTCATGGCACTCTTTCCTAAAGAAGGTTTTGATAATCTCTATCACCAGAGGATCAAATATTTGACGACTAACGTTCACCAATCTGGAGGAATGCTGCTGGCATATGGGTCCAAAGCCCAGCTTGTGAAACTAAGTTTTCTCAGCACGTTCAGAACCTCAGTGCAACACTGGCCTAAACTCATGCAGACAAGCTCTGCTTCAGCTCAAGCAGTTCCTGCTCTGCTACCATGGATGTGCACAACTTCATCTAAATTAATGAAATATAGATACAAAAAATTTCTCATAATAAGAAGCCAGTGAATCATCACCCAGAAGAACATGTACACAGCATAAGTTTGCTCTTTGTGATTCTGCACATGCTATAACAGAGGTAGGAACCTCAATTTACCATAAATATTTTTTTTAATGAGTAAGAATGGAGCACGCTCATCTGAGCACATTCTCACATGCATGAAATTAACATACCAGTTGACTTCTGAGCGAGTCAGCAAAGCAACCCTGGAATGGCCCAACAAGGGACCATGCTGAAAATTAAACAGCTGTCCTGAACCCCTTACTCTGTTTTATGCCACCATCAATAAGGATTACAGCATTAGAGAAATACAGAAGGGTGTTTTAAAAAGAAAAGCTGTGTCACTTAAAACTCCAATAAATGCATTAGATTGTTTCTACAGTGTTCCCTTTTGTTGGTCTGGATGAAAATCCTTTACATTCAAACCTTTCTGAATTCAGTGTTTCAATTGTAGTGCACTCTCTTTGGCAGGAAAATACATGTTCCTTGCCTACACAGCAGGAACATTAAAAAAATATAAGAGTGGGTTTGTTGAATAGTATTGCATGATATTGCTGATTTATTAACCTGGCTTGATCGATATATCTATTGTCAAGGGCCTATTTTGTCTCTTCCTAAATTCCACTTCCTAACTAGCACTTATGCACGTTCACCCGAGTTTCCATAATCTGATCCAGCTCTCGGGAGAGCTTTCTTTAATGGACAACAGAGAATTCTTTTTCTAAAAGTGGGATCTAGTATATTTGGTCAACTCTCAAACAAAAGAATAGTCAGTGTGAAAACTGTATGTTTACTTTTTACAGCAAGCAGCAATATAAATTCATAGGGCCAAATTCATCCCTGATGTAGCTCCATTAGCGTCAACAGAATTATTAAACCAGGGATTAATATGGCCTAAAGTGAATTACAAATCCCAGCTTTGATAGTCTTCCATTAATAAATTGTTAACTCTATGCATAATTAAAGGATAGTGAATTCTGAACTCACTGAGCAATTGTAAATAAAAATCAACAACCAAAAATCCTTTCATATTATAATTTTGATTCTCTTTTCTTTTGTAGGACAACAAAGACTTTCCAAAAAATAATTTATTTACTGTCTACATTTTAAGAAAAATCCACCTGAAGGATAAAACACTTAGCTCTGGGACATGTACATTATGTCCAACAAATATCACATCATATATTAACAGGGCATGGAAGAAACCCCACTTATTAGAATGTACTCAAATTCAATATGAGTGTTCAATTAAAACATCTTCTGAAGGTGAGTTATATGGCCACTAAAATTAAGAGGTGCAAAACAGAATTAGAGAGCTGCACTTGTCAAAGAGAATATACACTTTAATAATCCATTCCTTTTCATGCATACACAATAACACCCAAAATACTGCTTGTTTGCTGGAACTGCATCAATCACGCTAAACATCTGGGCTACACAGAGAAAAGATAATCATCTTTTACAGAAAAATATTAAGATTATATTCCTACTTTTTTTCTCATCCAAAATCATATATCTGGATAGTTCTTATTACAAATGTCTCTTCTGGCTGGATTGAAGAAAATGCATTTGAAGGCTTGTCTACATTTGAAATGCTGCAGATGTATCGCTTCAGTGTAGACACTATCTATGCTGATGGGAGCATAGGCAATCCACGTCTCCCAGAGGTGGTAACTAGGTTGACAAAAGAATTCTTCTGTCAACATAGCGTGGATTTTTCAAACCCCTGAGCTGTGTAGCTGGGTTGGCCTCACTTTTTAGTGTAGACCAGGCCTTAGGATTCCAACAGACCTGTTCAAAACACCACTCTTAGGGCTGATCTACACTGGGAACTTACATCCACATAGTTACATCTTTCCGGGGTGTGAAAAAGCCACACTCCTGAGAGACGTAGCTATGCTAAGCTAACCCCCAGTGTAGACAGTGCAAGGATGATGGAAGAATTCTTCCATCAACCTCGCTACTGCCTCTTGGGCAGGTGGATTAACTACAGTGATGGGGAAACCCTTCCCATCGTTGTAGTGTCTACACCGAAGCACTCCAGCGGTGCAGGTTCAACATTCCAGCTGTAGCATTATAAGTGTAGACATATCCTTACCCTTGAATTTCTCTGTTGGTTTCTGAAAAGAGGTTAACATTCCACAAAAGGGATCTGCGAAGCAGGCATAAAGTCTTAGAGCTCAATCCAGCTTACAGTCAGTGATGTAGCTTTAATCATGAAAGTAGTTCAATGCAGGATTGGGCCTTTGGATGGTTATTTAGATTGACTTATAAGACACTACTGGTAAATAGGGTTTTCGGAATACAGAATTACCATGTTAATTTTACTGGATTGTAGCCTTACATCAAAACAAGAGGCTGGTAAGTGTGGTTTGTTTCCACATCTCCAACCTACTAGTAGGAAGCTGCCAAATTCCCCTAAATGTTTTCTTTCTGTAGAACTGACTTCTCCTATTGGTACAAATGCTTGAGCTGCTTCAAGCTTCATTCTTCTAAGAGATTTATGGCAAAAGCTCTGCATACCAAGAAATATAAATCTAGCACACTGCTATTACACACACTTTGCTTCATGCAGTGTTGTTGTAGCCATGTTGGTCTCAAGATGTTAGAGAAACAAGGGAGGCGAGATAATAACTTTTTTGGACCAGAGGCAAGCTTTCATGCTTATACAGAGCTCTTCTTCAGGTCTGAAGAACCTGAAAGCTCTGGGAAAGCTCAAAAGCTTGTCAACAGAAATTGGTCCAATAAAATATATTACCTCGCCTACCTTGTCTCTCTGATACTTTGCTGTCCAGAGCCACACAATGTAACTAAAACAGGTCATGGTGTTACTGTGACTAGCACTGCCAATAGGCCTGCTGAAGTTGTATTAAGGTGCCTTCCACTTTTTCATTCAAATTCATTCCTCTTATTTTTGAGATATGAACCGGACGATTCCTCAATACATTTGTGTTCACGACATCATTTTATGAAACATTTGTCGTTGGTTGCCAGAGTATACTGGAGAATTTTAAAAGGTAACAACTTTTTTCATGTGTTTTTTTTTTTTTACTTTTCATTTCCTTTGACACAGGACTCAACGCCATTCATTATATATAATTCCTGTAAAGTGGGATTTTCAAAAGTGCTTGTTAGTGGCCATTGGAGTCCAGGAGAGAAGAATTATCATTGAGTGCAGTGGGAGCAGAGTTAGGACAATGGTAAGTGCTATTGAACGTCCTCATTATTTATCTTCAAATTAAATTTGATCACACTTAATAAAAACACAACAGTTGTGATTTCTTTCTCCAAGAAGCCAAAAACAATGAAAAGGACATTCCACAACACCAAGAGAACACTGCCACACACAACCCACTACCTCAAAGACAACGTGGATGGGTGGGGGGGGGGAGAAAAAGAGGAGCCTTTCAGTGACCTCTAAATATCAGAGACCGTCAGCAATGATGGAATCAAATTTCAGTGATAAAGGGCCCTACACTGGGGACAACCCACCAACAATCCCCAAATGCTTAAATCGATGGACAAGTACTGTGAGTTCAGAAAATGACCTCAATGATCTACTGTGGTGACTGATTAGGAGATGGGTGGTGTCTCAGGCAGCCAGATCTAAACCTAAATATTGGGATTTATAGATCAAAATCAATACTTTGAATTGCACTTAGAAGTGGATAGGAAGCCAGTGGAGTTCCTGGAGAACTCAGGTAACATATTCTTTTTGGATAATACTACCTAAGAGGTAGGCAGCTGCACACTGCACTTACTGTACATTTTAAGTGGTCTAAATGTAGTCTCAGGTACAGCATGTGTAATAATCTGATCTAGATGTCACTATGGCTTGGTTTCCTATGATAATCCCGGGATTAGAAAGAAAGGATAAAAATGTCTCACCAGTTGAATATCAAAATGGCACTCTTGGCCACAAATGCCAACTAGGATTAGAAAAAGTCCAAAGAGCACTGAAAATTGTGACCCTACTGAATGAAGGATGGAATAACCTCCTTCCCCCTCAACAACTAGTGACAGAAACCATCCTTCTTGCATCATCAAGGTCCCTGGCCCAACCCACCAACTTCACCACTCTCTATTCTAGGCTGACATTTTCCAGTCCCAATCCCAGCCACCGGCAACCACTTTGAAAGCACACATTAGAACATCCATCTAGTTAGAATGAAACACAGAGCTGTGTCTCATTTATATACTGACAACACCACACCATCTTGGCTTAATATGGACCAACTCCCAATACCCCTAAAATTCATCAGAATCCCACTGAGGTCATTGGGAACAGGACTACGCCCTATCTCCCCTATAGGAACTTCACATACACATGAAACCGAAGAGGTGACAAAATAGCACTTATATATAAGGTTGAGCTTTCAAAAGGGAGTGGTGTATGTGTATGGCCGCAACATGAGTACTATGAAAATGTCTATCTCCAGTTCCTACCAAAGAAACCCCCATCCCATGTACTGATGTAGGAGAAAGGGGGAAAAAAGTGGGGGTGGGGGAGAATTAAAACAGAGCCTGGGTACATGTCTGTTTTTCTAATTCTTCATGTGATAAATTATTTGATTCATTTTCAATGACTGATTCAATCAATTCTGATCAAATTAACAGCTGAAATGATCAAAATGCCAGGGAAAAGACAATACAAATGATTTGGTTACTGAGGATCCAATCAAATGAAACTGAATTTAGTTAACCAAGGATCAGATTAAGTAGAAGTCACTATATAAAATAAGAAACATGTCTGTACTTCTGGGAATTTGTTGGATCTGTAATGTCAGAATTTCCCTCACTCTGTAAGAGAATATATCAGCCATTTTAAATGAAATTGTTTTTGTTTCATAACAGTTCTTCACACATGACAAGGAAAGGCTGGGTATCACACTGATGGGTAATGCTGAAATTATTTATTATAATTTATATTGTGGTAGCACCTTGGGAGTGCAGAGAATCAGGGACCCATTGTGCTAAACTCTGTAAAAACACATAACAAAAAGACTCAAAGAGCTTACAACCTCTTCATAAGGCAAGAGACGGGGGAGTACACGGTAAAAGAAATGAGTGTATGATGATAACTGTAGGAGAGGCACAGCAATCTCATATCATGACACAGAATTGTACCTAATGCTGTGACATCAGCAATGGGCATGAATTGAGAGCCCACAAAGAAACTACCATCCAACAAGAAGCATTTATGAGAGACCTGAGTCTGCCAAGAATGCAACTGCCAACAAGATTCATAACTATGAAATTAAATGAAGTACAAATATCACATAAAAATTTGCTTTCATTTTAAATCCCTGACCTAGGTCTTTTTTTCACAGGTCATTGAGAGCTAAGAGCCCTGCAGAGACAGAGGAGTGCCACCTCACAAAACTCTGCCACAACCCCCGTGGTACAGCTGGGAGCAGTGTTGGATGGGTTGCTAAGGGGCTCCATGTCCAAGCCTCTTCAGGCAAAGGAAGGCTTCAGAACAGGGGAAGGGAATGTATCTAGGAGTAGAGGGGAATAGTGCAATGCTGAGCATTAAAAAGAAAAGGCAAACAAAATAAACCCTAAAAAGAAAAGGAGTACTTGTGGCACCTTAGAGACTAACCAGTTTATTTGAGCATGAGCTTTCGTGAGCTACAGCTCACTTCATCGGATGCATAGCATATCGTGGAAACTGCAGAAGACATTATATACACACAGAGACCATGAAACAAAACTTCCTCCCACCTCACTCCCCCGCTGGCAACAGCTTATCTAAAGTGATCCTCAAGTAGAGCCATTTCCAGCACAAATCCAGGTTTTCTCACCCTTCCCCCCCCCCCCCCCCACACACATACAAACTCACTCTCCTGCTGGCAACAGCCCATCCCCCTTTGAAACTCCTCTTTATAATGTGCATGATAATCAAGGTGGGTCACCTCCAGCACTAATCCAGGTTTTCTCACCCCCCCCCACACCCCCCCCTTTTTTTCCAAAAACCACACACACAAACTCATTCTCCTGCTGGCAACAGCTCATCTTACAATGTGCACAGCAATAATCCAAGTTTAACCAGAACGTCTTGGTTAAGGTGAGGTGGGAGGAAGTTTTGTTTCATGGTCTCTGTGTGTATATAATGTCTTCTGCAGTTTCCACGATATGCTATGCATCCGATGAAGTGAGCTGTAGCTCACGAAAGCTCATGCTCAAATAAACTGGTTAGTCTCTAAGGTGCCACAAGTACTCCTTTTCTTTTTATGAATACAGACTAACACGGCTGTTACTCTGAAACCTGAGTTTGTGTGTGTGGTTTTGGAAAAAAAGGGGGGTGTGTGGGGGGGGTGAGAAAACCTGGATTAGTGCTGGAGGTGACCCACCTTGATTATCATGCGCATTATAAAGAGGAGTTTCAAAGGGGGATGGGCTGTTGCCAGCAGGAGAGTGAGTTTGTATGTGGGGGGGGGGGGGGGGGAAGGGTGAGAAAACCTGGATTTGTGCTGGAAATGGCTCTACTTGAGGATCACTTTAGATAAGCTGTTGCCAGCGGGGGAGTGAGGTGGGAGGAAGTTTTGTTTCATGGTCTCTGTGTGTATATAATGTCTTCTGCAGTTTCCACGATATGCTATGCATCCGATGAAGTGAGCTGTAGCTCACGAAAGCTCATGCTCAAATAAACTGGTTAGTCTCTAAGGTGCCACAAGTACTCCTTTTCTTTTTACGAATACAGACTAACACGGCTGTTACTCTGAAACCTGTCAAAATAAACCCTACAACTCCTGCCTGTTTTCACTGAGAGAATCCCACACAGGTTATACTTACCAGGGGCTGAGGAACATTCCATAGAACATTTTAATGAAATCATCACAGTTGGGTATTAACTGGCAGCCATGATTGGTGGGGCAGTGTGGGGAAAACTTCCCGTGCCACAACCACGGTGTACATAGTCAGGGGTTAAACAAAGTATCTCAGGCCTTAGAGCTATCAGTCTTGCATTTTTCTGAGCACCAAGTTCAGTGAAAAAGTTAAAATTTTGAGAAGTCCTTCAAATATTCATGTGTGTGTGCACGCATGTCCCCCCCCCGAAGCAGTTTGCAAATGAAACAGCTGTACGTGGACTGCTCCAGATTCTGATGACAAACGAGTCTAGATTAATTCACTTGGTGTCATCAGAAGCCCTTGGGGTGTAGGCACATGTGTGAGCATGCCTCTGTGTTGTATCCTACTAGCTCACAGTCTCTGGTGCATTTCAGATACTAATTAGTAAGGACAGGTGACCCTTGTGGGGTTTAAGGTTTTGCAAACTTCTCTATTGAGCTCGCAACACTAATTCAGGATTGCAAATGTCTTTTTTCTCCTGTAATTTAAGGCTAATTGTTTTTGTTTTTGTTTCCCTCCACAGTGTGAATACATTTTAAAACATTATGTTTTTCTAGCCAGAGACACATCAGTATTGGGGATAAGAACCTCCTTCCCCTCCAAAAGTGTTCCATTAGTATGTGCAATGTATATTTTTAATCCTCTGCTCCTTTTTTCAGTCTCCCTGTATTTGTTTTCCTTCCTGATAAATCTCAACTCAATTTTTTACCTTATTTTTCCATGTTTGTTTTCCTCCCTATGCCCTCTTAATCACACTCTTTCTTAAGTGGAAGGAAAACCCAATTATATTCATGTTAGAACTGAACTTTCATATCTACAATGTGCAAATGGGCTCAAAGTTAGGCAAAATAAATTCACTCAGCCCTACAAATTAAACAGGGACTTTGCATCAGTTCTTTCAAGAGCGTTAAGATGTCAAGGACTCACCAAACTGTCACAAAAGTATGATGACCAGGCACTTGTATTTATTCATACAGACTGTCCGAATGTTTGTCAGATTTAATAGAAATGCTAACAGATCAGAATACAAATACTAATCTATCCCAAATATCTGGTTATATTTTCCACTAAAGTAGTATTTAGAGCCACCAAACAAGGATCGGGGCCATATCCCTGTATGTAGTTATATATCAGTTATGTTTTAAAAAAGCCCTGGGATTCTTTGGGCTGAAAACTGAAAGTTATTATTATTATTATTTTAAATATGGTTTATCTGCTATAGAACTAGTCCTTAAGAACTCTCACATATGCTTTTAATTTCTTTCCATTTTATGAATGTATCTGTAGACATGTATTAGTAACTGAAAATTCAATTGTGCAAGGCTCAATGGGAGAGAGAAATTCAAGCTAATAAATATAAAATACCTCCAAAACTTGATTTCAAATAACTTTCTGATACACAAATACAGATATCATGGACCTTTCTAAGGCTAGCCCAGAGTACTGACTCCACTGGGAAGCTGGGAATCCCCCCTTCTCAGTGGAATAAAGCTGTAATTTCTGGCTATGCAGAACAGAAAGATATCAGGTTTTAAAGTTGTAACATTTCAATGTCCTGAAAATCCAACCCAAACCTAGCACTGAATCTTGCCTCCATCTGAAAGGCTGGGTGCTTGAGTTAGTATTAGTCCAACTGTAAAATATCAGAGGGAGAGAAAGATATAACTAATACATTTTAAAAACGCTGAAAAAATCTTTTCTATATGTAAAAATACTATGAATTTCAGGGCTTTTCTAGCTGACAAGCAAGTGCTGTGGATCCCATCATCAGAAACTGGAAATATTCCCTTTCCAAAGGCATGAAAATCCTTCTCTAGTTGTGCAAAGTTACAAGATACCTGTTCTGAAAACTGTCACTGACACAGGACTGATTATTGCCTATCATGGGCCTTGGGCCAATGTTATTTTGCACGAAATTTCCACATTTAGAGAGAAGGAAGGAATAGTTGTTTTGGCTGGTTGATTTTTTAAAACAAGGCAGCTGTTTGAAGCTGCTCAGGGATTTGGATTGTTAAAATAAATTCTAGGGAGATGACTTTGTGAGAGGGCAGCTGAGGTAGACAAAGAATCATGAGAAATGCAAGTCATCACATGACACCTTTGGCTGTATTACCCATCCTCTGTCCACTCTCCACTGGGACCATTTCTAGTGTTCTGACACACCCAAGCAGTTTCAAACAGCTACCATTAAAAGACTAACCAACAAAAAATCCTAACAACTAACAAAATCAGAGCAGTGTGAATGTATCTGTTTATGTATGTTTCTGTACGCTAGAGGGAATGAGGTGAAAAGGAAAAGAGAGAAAGAAAATAAGACACTGGAAAGAGAATTTGAAAAAAGCCCCAGAGAAAAAAGTACTAAAGAATACAGGAAGAAACAGGAAAGGAAGAAAAAGTTGTCTTACAGAACAAACCAAACTAACATTCTGTATATAATGTGGGTGGGGATTTTTTTTACAGCTCTCCGCTTTGACCTAATGCTACTCTCATTGAAACCAATGGGAGTTTTTAACACTGACTTCAGTGGGAGAAGAGTTAAGCCAAAGCTGAACACTTCTGAAAATCCTATCCTAAAGTCATATGGCATTACAGCAAAACTAGAGTGAGAGAGGAAAAAAGATCTTCCAAGTTACAAGGTAGAAGGAAAGATAAAAGGGACTGAGTGAACAAAAGGAAAGGGGGAGGGATAGCTCGGTGGTTTGGCCTGCTAAACCCAGGGTTGTGAGTGCAATCCTTGAGGGGGGCATTTAGGGATCTGAGGCAAAAATGGGGGATTGGTGCAGGTTTGAGCAGGGGGTTGGACATGGTCTCCTGAGGTCCCTTCCAACCCTGATATTCTATGATTCTTTGAAAACCAAGGAAGATGTAATACTCTAATCTGTTAAATTTTCCTGTAGTAATTTTAATGCAAAAACTGTCAAAAGAAAATCAACACAATGTTTGATTTGATGTTTTTAAACACACACATGCACACTCTCACACACTTACTTTCATTGATATGTAAAATAAATAGGCGCTCCCTAACAGAACAACATGAATTACGTAAGCCCATTCGGAAGTGGGCAGGGGTTCAGTTTTGAAAGAGTTCCTATTTAGTCTTAATCCACTCTTACCTTTATATCTCTATAGGTAACTCAATGCATAAATATGGTGCACAAAAACAGCCCATGAAAACAATAAAACAGAAAGTGCTTGCAGGGTCAATAACAGCAAAAATTGCTCTTGGGTAAAAATAGTGCCTTCATTTTGCATTCTGCTCAGCTTCAGGCAATATACCTGGATCTCAGGACTATTCTTTATCCTTGGGTAATCATTTAATGCTCTCACCCTGAGTGTCACTCATTATGCCAATTAGATTTAATAGAATTTGTGTTCTCCTTCTCTCTCATCCAAACACACATAAAATCCACTTTTAGTTTTTAACTACTCCATAAATAAGCAAATAAATAAATAAATTTATAAATAAATTTACCTTCTCCCTAAGGTTGTGTAAAATTCAACCTTGTTACTAGTTTTAAACAGGAAACATACAGTTTGCATTATTAGCAAAACAAATAAGGCTTACTATATTAATATGCTGCAACAAAGCTATTACTTAGTGCACGAGGAACGTTATTAAATAGAAGTTTCCATGACAGAGTCAGATCATGTTGTCCAGACACAGTTTAGTTCGCATTAAATTAAATCCACGATCATAGGAGGTTTAATTTTAATAAAAGGAAATATAGCCAAGTTAATTAGATCAACAGCCTATCCTATTTTGAGGCAGATAGACAATACAAGAGACAGTCAGCTGTTGTAAAAACTTTCCCGGGGGAGCAATATAACCCAGTAGGATTTTTCTAAAATGTTCTCGGCCTGATGCATGACATCAACACATACTTAATTTTGGTGAAACAAAAAACAGATGACCTTAACAGGCCTTTATTCAGAACCCTTGGCTATCATTGAGGTCCCCAAACTGCTACTGTGACTGGTTTATTTCATACTTCATGGAGAGCCTCTGAACCTCTAAATTATTCTTTAATTCTGCTAACTGGGAGCTAAAGGGAAATATAGTTGTAACAGTAAGGGACTTGTTTCTCCCCCCCAAATCAAAACAAGGTGCAGAATTTTATTATTTTATTTGTTTCAGAGGATTTTAGAGAAAGGTGCCAGTCCCTAGATGCTGCAATCCTATTTATCCATAGAATGGCTACAGCTAAAAGGTGGATTACTTAAGAATATACCAGGTTTGAATCATAGAATCATAGAATATTAGGGTTGAAAGAGACCTCAGGAGGTCATCTAGTCCAATCCCCTGCTCAAAGCAGGACCAACACCCACTAAATCATCCCAGCCCAGGGTTTTGTCAAGCTGGGCCTTAAAAGACTCTAAGGATGGAGATTCCACCACCTCCCTAGGTAACCCATTCCAGTGCTTCATCACCCTCCTAGTGAAATAGTGTTTCCGAATATCCAACCTAGACCTTCCCCACTGCAACTTGAGACCATTGCTCCTTGTTCAGTCATCTTCCACCACTGAGAACAGCCGAGCTCCATCCTCTTTGGAACCCCCCTTCAGGTAGTTGAAGGCTGCTATCAAATCTCCCCTCACTCTTCTCTTCTGTAGACTAAATAACCCCAGTTCCCTCAGCCTCTCCTCATAAGTCATGTGCCCCAGCCCCCTAATAATTTTCGTTGCCCTCCGCTGGACTCTCTCCAATTTGTCCACATCCCTTCTCTAGTGTGGGGACCAAAACTGGACACAATACTCCAGGTGTGGCCTCACCAGTACCAAACAGAGGGGAATAATCACTTCCCTTGATCTGCTGGCAATGCTCCTACTAATACAGCCCGATATGCCGTTGGCCTTCTTGGCAACAAGGGCACACTGCTGACTCATATCCAGCTTCTCATCCACTGTAATCCCCAGGTCCTTTTCTGCAGAACTGCTGCTTAGCCAGTCGGTCCCCAGTGTGTGGGGATGGGATTCTTCCTTCCTAAGTGCAGGACTCTGCATTTGTCCTTGTTGAACCTTATCAGATTTCTTTTGGCCCAATCCTCCAATTTGTCTAGATCACTCTGGACCCTATCCCTACCGTCCAGCATATCTACCTCTCCCCCCAGCTTAGTGTCATCTGCGAACTCCACAACTAGCATTTGATAGATTTGTTTGTGCCTCCCAAAAGACTGTCACAGCATACCCAGCTGACGGTATATACTGTGCAGGCTGGATAATATTTGCCAACGTCCCTTAGAGCCAGATTTTCAAAGATATTTAGGTGCCTAAAGATTCAGATACGCACCCAGTGGGGTTTTTAACAGTGCCTAAACAGATTGGGTGGACACAGATTTCAAGCTTTTAAGCTAGGTACTTTAAAAATCCTTCTAGGCACCTATCAGCATCCCCAAGTGCCTAAATACCTTTGCAAATCTGGCCCTAGGTGCGTACATCACTTTTGAAAATGGAATTTAGACACTTTTCAAAATCTTACCTGACATCTGAACTGGAGACGTGAAAAACTGAAGGTTTGGAGCACTCAGGGGTCATGGTTCCCCTCCTCTTCTCTAGTTCACATTCATCTCACATGCTCTAGGAAGCTGATAGCCGTTGGTTTTGTGCTTTCCCCTGTGCTACTCATAGCTTCATCTTGGACACATCTGACTGCACAACCCATATCCCTAGCGCAGACACTTAATCTTTTCCCTGGGTACAGGCAAGTAGCAGCACGACAGTCTTCTTAGACTCCCTCACCAATGTACCCCAACCTTGACCTGAAGGAGCTAAGTGAAAGGGTAGACTCATAGACTTTAGCGCCAGAAGGGACCATCATGATCATCTAGTCTGACCTCCTGCACACTGCAGGCCACAGAACCTCACCCACTCACTCCTGTAATAGACCCATAACTTCTGGCTGAGTTACTGACGTCCTCAAACCATGATTTAAAGACTTCAAGTTACAGAGAATCCACCATTTACACGCATTTAAACCTGCAAATGACCCAGGCCCTATGCTGCAGAGGAAGCCGAAAAAGAGGGTAAAAGTAGTTCATTTGCCATGACTAGCCCATCCTCAGGCTTTCTGCTGAGTCTGCTGATAAAAAATTGGCTGAAAACAGAGTTCCAAATCTGAAAATGTCCAAAACTTTGGGGAAATCTGGATCAGGATTCGTACTTCACAACGGCTCAGGCCCCTCTCAACTGCAAACAAAAGTGACAACTGAAATGGCTCTGTTCACATGGGATATTGAACAAACATAACATGGTAACTAGTTTTAGTCATGACAGACTTAAACCAGGTACAATCCAGTAACATCAAAAGGTGGAAAGTCTTGTTAGCATGGAACTCAGGAAGGAGAAGTGGAATCAGCTGTTTAATTGTATAACATTAAAGTCTAAGTCACACTTCCCATTTATTGATGTATTTGATTTCTAAGGGTAGTAGTAAGCCATTGCTCTGTATTCCCCACTGTCAGTCTGAGCTTGTTCCCCAAACTAGATGCTCTGTTCTCCCAAGCTTTTCAATTGTCTAAGGCAGGTAGTAATCTATACATTAGGTCAGGAACTCCTCAATTCCTTAAATCCAGAGTTTAAGCTAGGATGTAACTATAAATACTAAGGGACTATCTACGCTCTGAGAATACTGAAGATCCCAAGACTCTTTTAATCAGAGTTGCGATTTGTCCCAGTGCTCTCACCACCTTGATGTTGCATAGTGAACTGGTTGCATACCATCCAACCTTCAGAGGTGGCTTCATTTGAGTGCTGTTGTGTGTATATTTATTTGGATATCAGTCTAAAAGTCCCATACCGAAAAGGACTTCCATTCCAAGCTCTCAGTGCCCTTGAGATACTCTTAAAAAGACAATACCACAAAAAACATAAATCATCCAAAGACACAGAACCACATCTCCCCAGCCCTCCCACACCACCTACCTACCTAAATTCATTGTGATCCTGTAGGCAGAAGTTGCTACGTACATGCAAATTACAATTAAGGACAGACCTTGTTGAATGCAGGATGCAATTATTTGTTGAATAATATGTTTGAAAACCAATGCATCATTCTAATATATTACTCAATGGATGTTTTCAACCATCTATAGAGCTGTTTGGATAATGCAAAAAAGATTCATTGAATAATGTATTTGACAGACAACAGCATTATTCATCAAATACATTATTCAACTAATAGTATTCGACCGGTGCTAATTAAAAGCAGAGAAGCAATCGGTCTTTCAGATCCCAGTCTTGGCTCCGCTAAGAAAACAGACTGTCTGGCTCAGAAGTGCTTCACAGTGGAATGCCTCAGTGCAGCATTCTATCACAAGTACAGTTGATCCACATGCTGCTTTTCTTAAAGGGGCCATACCCAGCATCTCATCTGTACTTAACCAAACACATCCATATCACAATGGTAAGGGATATACACATACAATTAACTCCTTTCATGCCTGACAGAAAAGGGACTAAACTGCAAAGGTTGGATTTGAACTTCCTCAACATTCTGGGGTGATTGGATGCAGGGTTTTGGTTCATCTTGAATATCTCATAAACCACTGAAACAAATTGTTTTCTTGAACCAGCAGCTTCTTATCACAAACATGCCACACAAACACACACATATAACTTTTTTTTAATTGACATGCAAAAGGGAAGCAATGCACAACATATGGATTTTCAGGAACTTCTTAAAGAAAGGTGCTTGACATTAAAGGGGGTCAAATCCTTCTAATGTACCAGGTGATGCTGTTTTAGCACCACACAGGATGTGGTTACCATCAGACTGTCTTGTAGCTTGCTAGGTCCCTCACAATACAAAATGCTAGAACAATCAGCTGCATCAAATCAGCCTCCTCATCTTGGCAAAACACTCCCTTAGTATTTAGTGTAACTTTTTCATTACAAAAAATAAATGTCACATAATAACTTCTATAGAACTTCCATGGAACATGAGCCAAGTGACAGTCAGATCTGCTGCTGAAAGAAGCAACAATGATTTGCAAATTAATGTTCTCCAAGCATTTAATTCTTTATCCAAAACTTTCTCTCCAGTTTTTTGGCAGATCATGAAAAGCAAATGCTTGAATTATTTTCAGAGAATAAAGTTCAAAATAATAAAAGTGGAGGTCAGACAATCATCAGTGGTATTCCTCTAACTACTAATTGGAACTGCTTTGCTAGTTTCATTTATGCTACTAATTTAAGCAGGCTTCTTAATGATTCAAACCACATTTTTTACTCTAATCCCCTACCCTGTTTTGAGGAGAGTAGATGAATGTGATTAAATGCAATGCAGACGATAAATTCATGCCAGTTGAGAAGTAGTAAATGACATTTACTGGTTTCTCAGTTCCCATTCCATGACTGATATCGAACTATAAACAAGAAAATAAGTACCATTAAAAATCTTTCTGTACAGCGGCAAATAGGGTATTAGTGGCAGTTTGCCTGTGCTTATTAACAAGGCATGTCAGTTGCTGCACACTGATCGGTAACTGCATAAGAACTCAGCCTACTGTAGAAGTCCTGAGTCTATGTACTTTCAATTTTAGACCATAACCATAATACGCTCCACAACCCAGTGAAATTTCTAATAATACTAACCAATGATGTGTTAAACTGAGACACTTCTAGCTTGAATGTTAAAAACTTCACTGTGATTTAAAGAATCTGTGCTTACCTTTCTCTATCAATTTACTGTTAATTTGCTGCTATTGAAGCAATTTATTTTAAAATGGTAATATTTTATTTAAATTTTAATATAAATCCTGTCATTTTAAATATATATTCAAATTCTATTTGGTTTACAAAATGCAATTCTGCAATCCGAGAGGGACACGAAATTGCATAAAGAGTGTTGGAGGGGAAGCAGAGAAGAAGAGATTACCTGAAAAAATATAAAAAATGAGGAAGAGGGGACAATTCTCACTACTGCTTAGAGGATGGAGTCTTTAGGGGAAGTTTAGGTCACAATTATCTCTTGGTTACACAAAATGCTGTTTACATTGCAACTGTAAAAAGTGTTATATATCTTATTTTCTCTTTTTTGCTACTTGATTTTTCTACTGTGTCTATTACTAGAGTACAGTAATTTGGGCTACAGTCTGCAAGAAAGACATTATAAAGTCCCACACTAGTGGATGTTCTTAAAGGTGTCCTCCTTGTATCCCCCCCCCCCCCAGCAATCTAAGCCTCTGTGTGTGTGTGTGTGTGCGTGCGCGTTCGCACTGAGTTGCTCCCAATTCTAAGAGGGGCATTCAGCAGAAAATTAATTTTAAAAGTACCCTGCACCCATATCACATTCAGAGACAATGCTAAGCTGTGATGCCCCAGCATTAATCATGCATGCTGATATCACAGCTATTACAGTTTATGGATTGATTTTGCAAAGGACTTCTAACCCTATACCTCTGGGATGCTATGATAATCATTCTTTACAAATCTTTGGAAAATCATTCTCTGATCCAGCAGGGTTCTGGGGCAGCTGTAATGTCATAGTGTTATTCACTAGGGTAATTCAGTGGAGTAGAATCCGGTCAGTGTGAATTCAGGGGCCTGAAATAAAAACATTTACAATTAGCTTTGTGATTACGGTGACCAGATGTCCCGATTTCATAGGGACAGTCCAGATATTTGGGGCTTTGTCTTATATAGGCGCCTATTACCCCCCACTCCCGTCCCGATTTTTCACACTTGTTGTCTGGACACCCTATTTAAGATTAATGTCTCATTTAGCCAGGTTATTTGGGGCCCTCGCTGAATCAAAATATACTGAGTTTGTTAGTAGTATTTTTGCAATATTTGCACTTTTAAACAATAGTCCAAACAGTTTCAGGCCCTATCACTAGACAGCAACAGAGCACAGCAGAGGACACATTAATGTCTGCTGACAACCGACTGAAAATTACAGCAGTTACATTAAATATGGATCTGGCTATTTGAATTCAGAGACAAGGTTATATAATGGACATTTCAAAGTTAATTGTCCACTGTTAAGGTGTCCACCAAAAGGGGCTGCAACAATTAAATATAACTTTTAAAAATGACTAATACATGTATGTATACACATGTATGTATATAGAGAGTAAAGAAAAGCCCCACTGAAAAAAGTGTGAGATGGGTCTCCCATTAGAATTCTTCTACACCATTCTTCAGTGAGATTCCTGTCTCACCAGACCATTGGCGGCTCATCAAGTAAATTGTGTGTGTCAGGAATATCTAGCTCCTCAGTGAGGGACTGGACTAGAGCTGAGCAAACAATTGATTTTTTCGTTTGGTGGCCAAACTGAAATCTAGAAAAAAATCCAGTTTGTTTCAAACCGCAACAGATTTTTTTCCCCCTCATCAAAATGAAAAACTGGGAAAAAAAAAAAAAAAGTCATTCAGGTCAAGGCAAAATGACATTTCCAAAATGAAATGTTGATTAAAAACAAAATGTTGAAACACAACATTGACATTTCTATTTTTTTCAGGATTTTTTCAGCTGAAAATACTCACCAAATTCGACTTGAATTCACAAATAGTTTCAGTGTCTTGAGAAATGCACTTCTGGCAAATTTACTGTTTGCCACAAAACATTTGCCCGGCTCTGTGCTGGACCAAGGAACAGAACTCAGGTCTCACTTGTGAGTGTAGGGAGCTAAGCACTGAGGGGCCTCAAATAAAAATTGTTGAAATAACTTTTCAGGAATGCCATTTGCCATTCCCATCCCCCAGTGGATACCCAGCTACTCCCCCTTCTTCTGGGGCCGCCAACAAACCAGCCCCCTCAAGGAGGACACCTCCATTTCACTTCACGGCTCTGCAGACATAGACAGAGAGCACTGAAAACACTTTACAAAAATTCCCTTAATTATTAAGGAGACAACGTAAAAGAGCAACCTAATATTTTGATCTGGAGCTGCTACTGTCCCTTTTTCCAGTTCAGTCCTCTGGATTACTGCCTCCAATCCATCCAGCCCACTCTCATTCCTACCTCAAACACTATGTAGCCATCTAGTCTCTGACAGTGATTGGTGTCACAGTTGCACCATGTGTAACCCCCTTACGGGTGATGTGCCTCCAGCTGTCATCTCCTTTAGGGAGGAATCACACAATTCCCTGTCTTAGTCTAGGACCTGGGTTGCAACCCACCATGTGCTAACACGCGATTACCTCAGCAGGCTCACGTTATGTTTGGTACCTGCAGTTCTGCTCCTCGGGGGAGGTGAACAGTGGCACCCAGTAATCAGACAGACTTTTCAGAACAAAGTATCATTTATTCTTCACAGCAGGAGCACTGCACAGTGTAAGAGAATGAGAATTTTTAAAAATTAAAACAATCAACATACAGGCCTATATACGTGGAGCTGACCATCCCTCCCTTCCACCTGGCATTAGCTGGGTAGGCCTTACTTCTTCAGAGTCCCTCCGCAGTGCCTCTCTGTGTAATTAAGAAAAGTGCCTAGGCTTACTGTTTAGTGTCCTTTTGATTTTAGGTGGCTTCCAGACCGGGCAGGTGGGCTCTTCCCAATGAATAGCCCAGCCACTGTTTTCTTAGTGACCTTGGAAGTGTTTTCCCAGGAAGTATCTTATCTCTAGTTGTTTCATTTCCTGCTTTGCTTTTCCTTTTGACTGAGCTCTATAGAGTTAGACAAAAATCTCCCTTACAGGAAATGGAGAATCACAGAACATAATTAGCACGCATGCACTAATATATAGCAATCCCACATCCTCCACAACTGGTACCAGAAAATTCAGAGGAAGGTGCAAGAATGCCTGAAAGGGGCAATTATGAAATAATCTGCTCATAGATGAAGTTCCTTCCTAACCCCACAATTAGTTTGGTTAGATACAATCAACCCTGAAGCATGAGGGTTTACATCCCTTATACATATTTCCTGCAATCATGGATGTTCCCATTATTCAGTGAAACGTTTAATCCCTTTTTTAACTCTAGAGTGCTCTTGGCCTCTATGACATTGTGACAAATGTGGGGGTGCTCAGTAACAAATATTGATTTGTATCCCATCATGTGGCTTATGTATTGGATTTCTGAGATGGTGTGTTAGACTTTTATAGGGGAACAGAGAGTTTCAGCAAACTGTCAGGAGCACATCTGGTTCCCATCCTGATTGCTAGGCAACCCAGGAAGCTCAGCTGGGCCCAATGAGCCTTCTCCAAATGGTCCTGGTTTCCAGTTGTGCAGAGGCGCCAGTGGCCTGCTATGTAGTCATTGCAGCAGCAGCCCAGTGGCTGCTCATCGTGTACCATGCCTGCATATGCACTTGCCATGTTCTATTTTCTAGTCCTTCCTCCAGTCCTTTCTCCAGCCTTGTCCCACCTTGACTCCTGTCCTCTCCAACCTAGTCCTTGCCTCCCTGCCTTGAGCCTGTGACTTGACTTATTGACTTCAGCTTACCCTTCACCTTGGCGTTCCTGATCCCAACTCTGGTCCTGACCTTTGGCTTGGCTTCTTGACCTTGACTCTGGCTTCATCCTTAGCCTGGTACCTGACTCCTGAATATCTGCTCACCATTACTTCCAACTACCATTGCAACCACCAGGCAAAGTCCTGTTCCACTTACTAGGTGGGCCGCCCATGCCCTGGGAGCTTATACACTCTTATCCACAAGTAGATACAATCATAAGACTAGTGACTGCCAGCCATTATGGCTGAAAGGGTCTGACTGCTGAAAAATGGCTGGGCTTGCTGAGAGGAAAAAAACAAGTATGAGGCAAAAGGACGACCTCACCCCTTGGTCCTGTAACAAAGACCACTGAGCAGCATAATAATTGGGTCCACAGGAAGGGTGTGGGCTTTCAGAAAGCCCAGTTTCCCTGGAAGAAGGGAACAGACTGGGAGACAAACTGAGACCTGGTTTGGTTCTTGGATTCTTAAAAGAATACAAGTCCATTCTATTCCTGAAACCTAAGAGGAAAGCCTATCTAACTTAGCTTGTAGTGAAGTGTAAGGTGAGATAAGACTAAATATGTGTGTAATACTGTTGTACTAAAATGCCTTTTTCCCTAATGCTTTGCTAGATAAAAACAGTTTGAAGAAGGCTGTTGATAATTCTATCATTGGCCACCACTTCCCAAAAGGAAGAAACACAGGTGCCCCAAACCCACTTGAACCTGCAAAGCGATAAGTGGTTGGTATACACAGGGCAATGTAGCCAGGCCCCAGTCTGAGAGCGGAAAAATCACAAGAATGTATGCTGAGACAGTTAAGGACAGGAGGATCAAGGCCTGAAGTCAGTGCTTCAGACAGACTACAAAAGAGGTGAAGTACAGCAAGCCCTTTAAGACAGACATCTTGTGGGTGAGTTACATAGCTTAATTATGTACTATGTAAAAATAGATGGCCTTCTATTAGTTTTAAATTTGTTGCCCTTCAGTTTCATTGAATGTTCCACTGCTTCTTTTAAAGGAACACATACTTTACTTCTCTACACCATTAATTATTTTATTATGCTTTATGCACACACACACACTGATATGTACGTTCATACAACCAGATAGAGACATACACACATACAAAATCATGTCCCCTCTTATTCATCTCTAAACTAAACCTCCCTAGTATTTTTAATCTTACTTCACATGCTTCTGGTCATTTTTGTTGCCCATCTCTGAATCCCCTCTATTATACCAAGATATACTTACGCCTCTGTACAATATGCAGTTTCCTTTTTTAAAAAAATAACAGCATTGCAACTATTGAAGTATTTCTCACTTTGACATATTTGTGCTATTTGTCACCCTATCTTTGGAAAATAAGGAACACGGGAGAATTAGGATTCAAACAAATCAATAGTCAACTACTATAAAATCATAGAGTATATTCATTGAATGATTTTTTACTGCTTCTTTCTGCAAATGTAGGTAACAAATAAATGACTTCTTACTAAAAGGAAAGAGAACTTGAGTATTGTAGGACTATGTTAAAACTGATTTAATTGCATGCTTACTTCCAGTTAAAGTAACTAGATTTTAAGTGTTAGAGAGCTCAGCTTTTCAAGCATTCATGTTTATGCTTTGACACATAGTATTTCAGACATAAGTTTGGTCACCAATAAATCCATTCTTAGATGGTTTTCTGGTATGTTATGACCAACATAGTAGCACAAAAACATTTTCTCTTATGAAAGATATGGATGAAAATACTAAGAAGTAAACTGGGGTTTGACAATGCCATTCAACATTTCTCCCAAATTTTTGAACTTAAAACTTCTTAGTCCTCATTTCTAAGGAACTTTTCAGACATCACAAAAACAAAAAAAAAAAATTTCAAAGGGTCTTTGAAAAAGATCAACCCAGGAAAAAAGAAAAGAAAAGAAAATCTGAACATTCTTTGAAAGTGGTGAAAAAAGTGCCCTTATTTCCAATGTCTTTTCACACATTATCCTTTTTTCTATTGTGAGATGCCCAGGAACATGGATGTCTTGCTCAGCAGTGATCCCTGTGATGTAGAAAAAGAGAGAGAACATCTTGCACTTAAGCAGAGCTTCCTTGTGATATTTCTTTGAACACACTTCACACCACTTCCATCAAACACATTTCCCCCACCTTCCCATCCAAATCAGCCAAGTAACCTTACAATACTTCTTGTCCATTGCACACAAACCTGCAGTTGGCCAGACCTTATTCTTACCTTTTCATCAACATGCTGGAGACTGGTTATATGAATGGGGAGGGGGAGTTGAGGTGGTGGTGGTGGGGCAGCAGCTAGACGGGTTACTTGTCCCCATTCCTTTCTTTAAACACAAGAAGGGGAGTAATCTCTGCTTTTTTGATAACAATCCCAGGAATCCTAACCCTAGATGATGCTGAATTGAGGCTATTTGTGTCAACATAGTCTCTAAGCACTCAACCACATCATTGAAGCTTAGCCTCAAAGCAGGCAGCCATCAAATAACATGGTACTTCAAGCTGCTTTGTTGTTTTCTGTTTTGAAATGCATATTTTCAGAGTCACATCTTGTCTATGCTTCCTAGAGCCCATCATCTGTCACCAGTCAAACTGGTGGCCTGGAATCATCCAGGCTAATAGTCTGAAGCAATGTTCTCCTCTCATTTTTTCACAGAGCTGAACAAACAATGGCAACTCAGGTTCAACAAAAGTATTTTGAACTGACCAACTTTAAATGATCACTGAAGTGACCAGTTCTTATTTAATCCTTTGCCATCAAGGGTGTTTATGGGGAAGGGTCTCAACATGCTGACATCACTTTGGAACTAGTGAACGGTAGGAATATTTTATGAACTCAAGGACAGAAATAATGAATTCATGCTTCGCCTCCCACCACCTACCAATCCCCTTTCTTCTACTACACTGTCACTCTGTTCCACTCCCTCCTTGCTGTTGTCCTTACCCTTCGGCGTCTCCTGGGTTCTTTCACTTTCCCGGGCCTTCATGTCGGTCCCTACCTATTGCTACTTCTCAAATTCACAACTTATGGAATAGCCATGGAGAATATACATGAGAAAACTTCTATGCAGGGATCCAGTGCCTGTCTGCCTGGTCCTCTTTCATTGGTTTACTGACTCACAGTCTGGTCTGCCTAAAGCTCATCCACAGAACAGGACCAGTACTAGCAATGCAAGCTTCCCTACACCACTATGCCACTGGGCCTTAATTTTGACTGGATGGGATCATCTGTAGTGATGACAGGGTAGGTCTGACTACAAAATCATTGAGCCCTTGATCTTTCAGCTGAGACTGCCAGTCATAATGCTGGTTTTCAGCAGCTGTCCATTAAGAACAGGACTGAGACCTCCAACTTGTTTTACACAGTCCAAACAGCTATTAGATGGTACGTAATATTGCTAATACCTAATGACATTGTGGAACTAAGCCAAATACCAACCAGTGACCTAGAGAAGAAAGGCTCTTTATCCCAAAACCAATCCCACTGACCTTTATTTTCAATCTGTGGGAAATTAAATATATTAGGACTACAGCTACAGTAATGCCACTCTTCAGTCTCCATGGTTAGCCAATATTATAAGGCTGGTTTTTCTATCCCAGATATCTCGCTGTAAAGTCACTATTCATTTACCAAAATGATAGCTCTTAATAATTATTACATTGGATATTTTCTTTTAAAATCCTTTAAATAAAAAATTGTTTATAGAGGTGTAGCTGCATTTATTGGCTTTGAAATTGTGAAGTGTAGTGTGCAGCTTTCTGAAACTACAAATAATGGAATTTTGAAGCAAATACCTTCATGGATCCTCATTAGAGTCCTAACAAGTGTAAAGACTGTAACAGAATCACCTAAAGGGTCAGAGAAAACACAGAGGAAACATCCAGCTCAGTACAAGAGCCATGCAGGCTCTTTAGAAGAATGGCACAGCCGAAAGAGCTAACAGAGTTTTATTACAAGCACCTAAAGACTTAATGAACTGAGTCAGAACCTGACCATGTCATCTCAAAACACAAGGCCTATACAGGAGGCACCCCAAGATTAACTGATGGGCCAAATTCCTCTCTGATGTCACTCCACTGACTTCAATGGAATTATTTTGCCTCTTGTATTAGGAGAACATTCTAATTTCAATAAAATGGCTACCTTGCTGGGATTAATTCAGACAGATGTTTCAGCAGTTATTAAATCACTTAACTAATCACTCCAAATACTTTTCCAACCATATCTACTATGATAAACACCTTGACCTAAATTACACTGAGTAAACTGCAGGGGAATTGTACAAACCCTTGGCTTTGGGAGAAGATAGGATGGAACCTAGTGTCTGGTACTTACTGTCATCAGCATTATAATGATTCAGCTAGAGTATACATAATTTTGTTGCTGACCTTATATTATTATCTAATTAAGGTAATTTACGTAATTACTTGCTAAAAAGACTAATTTTGTTCCACAACATGAAGAGTTTTGGAGCACAGTGTATGAGAGAATTAGATTCTAATACGGCAATATTGTAAGAATTAAAACCTCTAGTGAGCCTAGTGAATTAAAAAGGGAGGAAGGATAGCACAAGTTGATAAGAGAGTAAGGAAACCTGGGTCCTACTTCTTGCTCCCCCACAGAGCTCTTGTGCAACCTCCTATGTGTTATGAAAAAAATATATTTAGAATGTTTGTTGCTTTATGTAAACTATTTGCTATGAGATTCTTTAATTGCAAACTCAGATTTAATCATTAATGATATTAAAATCTGTACAAAGCCAAAAAAACAAATAAAAAACCCCCTTCTTTTAAGAGAAGTCATAACTTCAAGGTGCCATGAAGACATAAGTTTTTGCCAAGAAATGACTAGCCTAATAAACCCTGATTGATTTACCCTTTACAACAAAAGAAAGAATTGTGTTTGATCAGAAATACCATTTTGAGACGAATACACTGAGTACATAGCAATCTTGGTTATCTGTTTTGAGCCATAAACCTCACCATAACAAATGGGCCATCTTATCCCCTCCTGATTCCTGACAAAATTATCTGAAGTTTTTCTCTTGAGACTAATCCTAGAATAAAAGTTCATATAAAACAATTATCACTTTTACACACAGTACAAGAGTTAAAGGAAGACATTTTTATCAGCCAGATATTAAGAGTTAGAAAACATCTGAAACCTGAAGAAGAGCTCTGTGTAAGCTTGAAAGCTTGTCTCGCTTACCAACAGAAGTTGGCCCAATAAAAGATATTACCTCACCCGGTTATCTCTCATATATCCTGGGACCCACACAGCTCCAACAACACAGCAGGAAGCATTTGTTAAAATTTATTAGCATCACTGTAAACTCATGACTTTATTTAAAGGCTAAAACCTGTTGTCTTGTCCTTCAGTGCTTAGAAACTATAGAAACTTATGTTCTCCTTTAAATTTTGTAAATTGCTTATTTTCTTAATTATAAATATTTCAATTCTAAATATAAACATTCCTTATTATAAAAACGTACTGCTATTTTGAGCTGTACAATGGACATGCACTTGCCACAATCACAGAACAAAAATGTTGTTAGAAGTAATTGATATTTTCTTCATTTTAATACTTGGGAAGTAACTCAAATATATAATTTTAACTGAGGAGTTAATTATTTGGAATGCTTTTGAAATGTACTGATCAAACTTAAAGTTACAGGAAGCAGCCTGCAGAAGTGTTAGTGGAAGAAGCTACATTTTGGAGAGATTATTTTGATACTTCTAGTGAGTATGTTATATTAATAATATAAACTTTTAAAGTACTTTTTCTAAAAAGCTAAGAAACGTTTACATAGTCTAGCTATATTTATACTCAATTGAAAGAGCTCTTCAAGTACTCTTAAACATTTGTGGAACTGGAATGATATTGCAGAAAATAGACCAAATAAAAGTTTTCAAAGTAAAACTTCAAAGAGAGTCTAAGAGACATCCCTGCCAAGACAGAGAGTCAGAAATACCTTCTGATGTGCATATGTAACTCCTACAGCATATGCATCAATGGCTTGATCCAGCAAAGCACTTAAATGTGTGCTTAAAGTTAAGCATGTGCTTAAGTTCTTTGCTGGATATAGCCAGAGTGTCCTGCACTGTCCAAAATTGAGCTTTAAAGGAAGAAACAACTGAGACCAGCCCAACAAAGAGATGCAGAAGCAACAAGCCTCAATATTTGAATCCTACCAAACCTCTCAAAGGCATGTTCTCATGCATTTATGCGAAAAAAGGTGGTGTGTATATATATATGTATATATGTATATATATATAAAACTGATGAAGTTAAGACGGGAAAAGACAAAGGTGATCATTACCAACACATAAGGGGAGGCTCAAGCCAATGCAAGGATGCTGACTGCAATCTGAGAAGCTCACACAAAGCTCAGAAATGACACAGACAAAGCAAGGACCATCAATGAGCCAAGACCCAAGACGAACCCTACAACCTCAGCACTTCCCCTGAAAAAATGGTGCCATCAAGTCCCAAGCGTCACTGAATGAGATAAAGTCTTAAACAAGCATGGCCAAGGGTTAACTTTGTTACTAAAAATTATTTCATTTGAATGTTGAAATGTTATTGTAACTTGAGTTTTATTAACAGCTTATCCTGTTAAACCCCAAATAGCTAGACAACATAAGCCGACTAAGGTATGACAGAGAGACTGTGGGGGATTTAACTTGAATTTAAGATGCTTAGTTTTCATTAAATGTTCTGTCTCAAACTACTCTTTAAACAAATTGGTGGGTTCAATAACACACTGAGATTTTAAGGGAATACTCTTAGAGCTGCTTCATCAAGTAATGGAATTAAAGTTCTCCAGCTACCAAACTTTGTGGGACTTACTTTTGTCTATTTATAAATATAGTTTATCTATGATAAAAAGCAGGATTCACCTTCCTTTAAACATTAAAAACTGTCTTTAAAAAATGCTTGGATTATCTACGATAATTACAGAGGATCTACCTTATTAACTCCTGTTTCAACTTCCCTACAGACAAATGTCCTCTAACAGTAATACATCTAACAGCCGATCTCACTCCAATGGGAAGTATGATCTCCAGTGGAAGTTTTCAACTAGGAGTAATGGAACTAGCACGCTAAATTTTATTGCTTATTTTTGTTTCTAATTTTCCCTTCAGAAAAAAATGATTAATAACTTTTATTTCCATTGCGTGTATCTATCATGGCATAATCTAAGGCAGGGATCTCAAACTCAAAATCACTACGAGGGCCATATGAAGGCTAGTACATTGGCCTGAGGGCTGCATCACTGACACCTTTTCATACAAAGATACAAAAGCCCCCACCCCAGCCCCGGCCCCGCCCCCACTCCACCGCTTCCATGAGGCCCTGCCCCTCCCCCACTCCTATTCCAACCTCTTCCCCAAAGTCCCTACCCCAGCTCCGCCCCCTCCCTGCCCCTATTCTAACCCCTTCCCCAAATCCCCACCTCCTCCCTTGAGCATGCCGCATCCCCACTCCTCCCCCCTCCCTTCTGGAAAGTCCTAAGCACCGCCAAACAGGAGGTAGGCGGAGGAGCAGGGATGTGGCATGCTCGCGGGGGTGGGGGGGGTGAGAGGAGCTTGGCTGCCGGTGGAGTCAGCGCTTACAGCAGGCCACAGGAAATAACTCTGCGGGCCGCATTGAGACCCCTGATCTAAGGCATAGAAAAAACCTTTATAGCATGACACTAATAGTGGGGTCACATCCCTGATCCTGTATCATAAAAAACAATGATTTATAATTTAACCCATGTAATCTTTGCTTCTTCAGACTATAATGTTAATAATGGGGGGGGGGGGTGAAAGTATTTGGTTCTGAACTCCTCAATTCATATGTAAACTTGCACTTTGTACCCACAACACCAAACAAGAATATAGGGATCTGGCTAGGGCTTGTAAGGGCATCTTATTCGAGCGAAGGACAATAGGTAACTTCATCATGGTCGATGAGTAGCTATAAAGGGAAAAGATTTCTTAGAGACAAGGGCTCTTTAATGAAGCAGAGAAAGGAGTATGCGATCCAATGTTTGGAAGCTCAAGTAGATACGTTCAAACTGGAAATAAGGTGCACATTTTTACCTGAAGGTAATTAACCACTGAAACATCTTGCCAAAGGATGTGGGGGAGTCCCCATTACAAGTCTAAATCAAGACTGGATATCTTTCTAAAAATGTGCTTGAGCTCACCCACAAAATGTGGGATTGATTCAAGAATTGCCTCGTGAAATTTTATGGCTTTGTTATGCAAAAGTCAGAGTCGGTGACCATATTGGTCTGTTGGCCTTATGATCTATGAAACTATGAAAAAGGCAAAACAAAGTTCATTATGTGGAAGATAAAAGGAAGGCTAGGCTACAGAGAAATTCAATAAGGAGGGCATAGAATAGACTATCAGGGTCGGAAGGGACCTCAGGAGGTCATCTAGTCCAACCCCCTGCTCAAAGCAGGACCAATCCCCAACTAAATCATCCCAGCCAGGGCTTTGTCAAGCCTGACCTTAAACACTTCGAAGGAAGGAGATTTCACCACCTCCCTAGGTAACCCATTCCAGTGCTTCACCACCCTCCTAGTGAAAAAGTTTGTCCTAATATCCAATCTAAACCTCCCCCACTGCAACTTGAGACCATTACTCCTCGTTCTGTCATCTGCTACCATTGAGAACAGTCTAGATCCATCCTCTTTGGAACACCCTTTCAGGTAGTTGAAAGCAGCTATCAAATCCCCCCTCATTCTTCTCTTCTGCAGACTAAACAATCCCAGTTCCCTCAGCAAAGGGTTTATTCAACAGCAAACTCCCTTGCTAATTAAGGAGCAGCAATGACTGGTTTCAAGGGGACATCTAACTTCTCTTACTTGGAAAGATGATGGTTGTATTTGGACTTGATGGTGAAGGAGAAAAAACAGAGATGTATCCTGTTGTATTAATTTAGATGGAATAAATGGGCACAAAGAGTTAAAGGTGCTAACAAAAGTGCAACATTAAACAGTTTTAAACAAGGTTTGGTTTGGTATAGAGAGACTCAGTTAGTTTCCTGGCAAACACACTAAGAAACTCATGCCAAAGTTTAGTATGTATTAACTAAGATATGTAAAAGAAAAGAATTTAAACCAAGTTACAGTGAGGTTTAAAACTGAAATGAAATGGTTATGCAAAGCAAACTTAACCAAAACCTATCAGAGCCTGCTTTTAAGGGAATATCAGTTGGACAGTCCTTTTCAGTGGGGAGGAAAGGATTAGTTTGGTTGCTCAGTTCCAAGTTGTGAGCGATGGTTGCTTTTCCTCATTTTAACAAAGGGACAGATACAAAGGGAAAAGAGACATGACAGGGAAGGTGGAGGAAACAAGGCTTAAGTAGATGTTCTCAGGATTCTGGGTGGCAGGTCAGTCTCAGATGGATGCTCTAGGCTGGCAGGTCAGTCACAACAGCTGAGCTGGATGGGCTGCTTTGTCTGGATGGACTGCTTTGTACTGGCAGCTCATCTACTATGGTATTGTTGACCTCATGATCAAAAATAAAAGAGCACTACATGGGCTCAAATATTTGCAGTCATGAAATATTTCTGTTAGATTTCATAGTTTGGGAACCACTGGATTAAAAATTCCCTTTCAAAAAGCAACATGAAAAAGAGAAATGTTATAAAATATTTACTTCTGCCCTTGAGAGCTCTAGGACTTTCTGTCCCTAGTGGAGATAGATTTACTTTACCACTCTCACATAAATAAGGACACTGGGCACAAGATGTACTGGATCCATATGAATCCAAGGGGAAGTGATCTTAATGACACATTTATCGGATGTATGCTGACACTGAATTTTTCAGTTCATTAAATGTTCTCCAAGCCGTCTGTAGCTTGCTTATTTTAGGGCTATTAGTTTCCTCTTTATGACTCTCCAGTCTGTTTCCTAATTGTCATTAAAAAAAAAAAAAGTTAATCTGACTTTAAATTGGCATGAATAAAACCCTGAAAAGGAATCAAGGAAAAAAGTTATTATCTTAAGGCATATCTCTGGAGAATCAGGTCCAAAGCCTACGTCTTGCTTTTAACACGTGGAAGACATGAAAGAAAGCTTTATTTTAAAAGCTTAGAAGTCTGTACACAATATTGGTAATTGTTTTCTTCTGTTTGATGCTTTTGAGCAGTTTCAGTCCAAGACCTGAGGTACATCAAAGGATGTGTATTTGGATGGGCTTTGTTTGATGGTGAAGGCTTCTACATATATGCTTTAAGTCATCAGAACAGTCTGGAGGAGGAGGTGAGCAGAAACATCCTGGAAAAGAGTTCCAGACATCACTGAGTAGATTAAGAGGGCATGAAACCTGGACAGACGTAACAGCTCTCCTTTCAAGTGCACACAAATAGGGAGCTGAATGTTGTATATGTACAATACACATGGACCTGATCCAAAGCCCATTGAGGTCAATGGAAAGACTCCCTTTGACTTCAGTGGGCTTTGGATCAGGCCTCAAAGACTTTAGGGTTAATGAAAAGGCTTTTGGCCTAGATTCAAAGGTACGTAGGCACCTAAACCCCAGACGTAGGCATCTATGCACAAATCACAAAACTCCCACCAAACCCTGTAGGTACCTAAATTCACTTGGCATCTAAGTTTTTGCAGTAAAAAGTTCCCTTAATTCGTAATGAAAGAGGTGCTGGGGCTCAAGCAACTAGGTGCCAGGGCTCAAGCAATATTTTACATTCATAATGGATGCAGCAAGCCTAGAGGTGGTGGGGCTCAGCCCTGGTAAGCCCTGGACACAAATTAAGCACTGCACTTGTCTTCCGCCTAAGACCCAGAGCGATTCACAAACTAGGGGAGATAGGCACTTGTCCGCCTAACTTGTGTGCAGAGCCTGATCTGGTAGGACTGCTCCTCCTCCTCCTCCTCTTCCCACCCAGCTTCCTGCCAAAATGCCTTAGGTGTCCAGCTCCAAGAGCGGGTTCACAACTGACGATCACTAGCAGAGACAGGCATCTCCCTGAAGCCTACCTCCCAAGAGGGGTGGGCTAGCACACATCCCTCTCCTTCGCATCCCCCATTGGCTAGCTTAAGTGACTCCCCACCTAGCATGCTGGCTTTTGTGAATTGCAGCGTCCCCATTCATGATGAAGAAGCCTGGGTACCTAACTCAGGCTTTGTGAATCACTGCATTATTCCTGTGATTTCTAGGCACCGAAAAGGTGGGCGTTGTGATGCTCAGCATCTCTTTCATCAGACTGTGGCTCCTTGATCTTATCACATCTTTTTAACAGAGCATTGCAAGGAACATGGATGAGAAGCCATTTAAGTAGAGAATCTGAACTTATAGCACATGTGTAGCTGGTAGGGGTTGGGGGGATGTTGCAGCCAGTTTACCCTCAATGGGCTACAGCTTAGCTGCCTGAGAGACCACCTGTCTTTCTGCAGCCCGTAGAGAACACTTCAATCACTAGGAATGTGCTGGGTCTTTGGTGCCCTCTGCCTCTGGAGATCATGATCATGTTTCATTTACCTGGAGCATAATTAAAGACACCCCTCTTTGCCCAGACCTCCTCATAGTTAATGCTACAAAATGACCAAGTGACACCACCCTTTCCACTACGGTTCTGCCCCTTTACAAACATGTGATCCTCACAAACATGTGAGCCTGTGGGAACAGTGGCAGATAAGACCGTCCTTGCTGTGGTGCATCTTTTATTTAATATCCAGATTCTATAGTGATGAGGCGCTCTAGAATTAGACAAAGACCTGTTCCTCAAGTCTGTTACCCACTCCCACATTGTCTCCCTAGTATTTTCCTTTTTCCTCCTCCCATTCACCCTCACCCTGGTTACCCACGGCTGATCACCCACCCCACAGCTGCTGTTCTTTTTCCTCTGATGCACCCTTAACCTAGCGTGCTGTCAACACAGCAAAGTTCACTTTAAAGTTCCACTAAGCCTAACTTTGACTCTGCTTGGGGGCTAGCTCTGTTCTTCTCCCAGGGACTGTGTATGCTTACAATACTTAATAAGTTCCATGGCATGAGAACACAGGGATGAAAGCCACTGCTACATGAAAGAAAAAGACACACAAAATATGGGATGGATATGTGAGCCTTCTGCTTGAAGCCAGAGTTTTGGTAGGCATGGTGATAGAGTTTTGTTCTGCATTCAAAGGTCTTATTTTTATTTGCCCAATTGTTTTCCTTTGGTTTTGAGATATAATCTCCATTATCACAGTCTTTCCTGCTCAATGCTTTTTTAATGCATGTTTTATTTATCTTAGGAAGATCCTTTATACTCCTGTGTGAATTTCAATTGTTATGGCTCATTTTAATTTCCTTTAAAGCCCTTGGCCATTCTTCTGTTGAAGTAAATCTGGTTCCACTTAATAAAAATTCTTCGCTATGCTGATATATAAAATTTCCTTGCCTCATCTCTGAAATTCCTGAATAAGCAAAATTTAAATTATCCGGCATATATTTTACACAGTTTAATTTGATAAAGGTGATGGAGACTAACATTGAAAAGCTGTACATCGTACCAGGGTGCAGAGCAATCCAAAGAACTCATGGCATAGCTTAAGCATGCCCCAATCCTTTCATTTTCAATTTGTTCTGTTTCTCCCCATTCAGGTTGCTAATCCACACTGACTGGAGGGACAGTTGGAGAAGAGAAGGGGAAATTATGTTGTGGCTGAATATCTGGCCTAGATAAACTTTCCTGCACTTGAAAACCTATGTCAGTGACAGAGCTAGCTTTAACATTCTAAACAATGAAAAATACTTCTTGGGCTCATTTCAAGTAAACCCCAGAGGGCTTTTGCAGCTCATAGCTATTTCCAGGAAGTGCTGTGGATTTAGCTCTGGAAACCATCAATTTGGTTGTTTGTTAAGCTACATTGCAATGCTATTTCTTTAATGTTTTTCTCGGGCGTAACTTTTTTTGCTCTTCTTATTATATAAGAGCACTGTGAACAACGAAAATAACATGTTGACCATGACTGCTTGTAATCATAATTGTCTAAATCAGGGATGGGCAAACTACAGCCCGCGGGCCGCATCCGGCCCCTCAGACCTTTTAATCCACCCCCTGGGAGCGGGGTTGGGGACTTGCCTTGCTCTGGTGCTCCCACTGGAGAGTGGGGTCGGGGGCTTTCCCCGCTCTGCCTGCCTGACGCGCCCACATGTTCAGGTGGGACCTGCGTGAGGGCAAGCATGTTACTGCGGCTGTACAACCCAAACACCATCAGAGCCTGATACGTGCAAGCCCACGTGCCTGCTACTGGTTGGCTTTGGTGACTCTGCTATTTTAGTAGTGTTAATTTTCCATTGTTGAGGATAAAACAAAGAGTAGTTGGCTAGGGAGTGCCAGCTGCATTGTTCACATTAATCAAAGAGGGCATGGAAAGGAGGTAAGTTTAGTTTAATTATTGTAATATTTTATGACAGTATATTTATAATAGTAAGTAAGGTTCAATGTTTATTTCCACTAAAATGTATCTTTATTAAATAAAGTTTATTTGAATACCTCTGAATTGTTAATTTTGTGAGTATTCATGGCCCACCATACAATTTCCATACCCAGATGTCGTGCTCAGGCCCATCCATGGTTTAAGTAAAACCTTGTGCCCCCCCATTTGTTTGTTGCATGTATTTGTTGTCGTTCATCGTATATTGGGATTGCAACCTCTTTGGGGCAGGGACCACCCTTTCATTATATGTGCGTACTGTGTCCTGTTCGGGACCTATAATGTGGTTGAATATTATAACTTTTGGAAAAACTGCAAGCCAAATTCTGGCTTCCCTTATGTATATACACACAAGAAAAAGCTAATAAAGTAAAGGGAACAAAAGGAGACTAGAAATCTAGTTTATCAAAACTAGTAAGTGATTCTGAGCCAACAAAAAGGAGGCTTAGAGATAGCTACACAATATGGATGCTGCATGAGTAACACAGCAGATCATCAAAAGGAGCAATTATTTATGCTACATGCCACAAACTGGGGAAATTTATGTGACTCAAAATGTGCATAACTCTGAGGCTGAAGAGATTGCTTGGGACTGTAGTGAGTACAGAGGAGATGCCCCATCACTGTGCAGAGAACTATTGTTACAGATGCTAAAACTACTCATTCAAGCTCCATTCCAAGCGAATTTAGCACTAGCTGTGTGCAGCCAGCTATCAACTATGGCAGAGCTGAGAAAACACTCATGACAACAGCAAGCAGGTGTAGATCCTGAACCTTTAGAAGCTCTCCATGCAGAAAACCACCAGGCTCGGCACTCCTTGTCTCAGAGAGGGGACAATGAGCGATCACGGATCATACTTGGAAACGGTGGCTATCCTGGCATGAAAACAGAGAGCTGCACTCCCTGGGACTTTCCAAGACTCAGCTTGATTGGGGCACTTTGCTGCCACGTTAGATTATGGTCTCTCCCATTTTAAAATGTACACCTGTATTAGTATCTTTGGGGTGGTGAGTGCATTTTCTGCAGCCACTTGTGCACTGGAGTTGTGATTTAGACTGATGTTTACGCAATTCTTGGGATAGTTGTTAACTTTTCAGTTAAGTCCCAGGCTGACTGCGAAGAACTACAAAAGGATCTCTCAAAACTCGGTGACTGGACAACAAAATGGCAGATGAAATTCAATGTTGATAAATGCAAAGTAATGCACATTGGAAAACATAATCCCAACTATACATATTAAATGATGGGATCTGAATTAGCTGTTACCATTCAAGAAAGAGATCCTGGAGTCATTGTGGATAGTTTTCTGAAAACATCCATCCACTCAATGTGCAGTGGCAGTCAAAAAAGTGAACAGAATATTGGGAATCATTAGGAAACGGATAGATAATAAGACAGAAAATATCATATTGCCTCTATATAAATCCATGGTACGCCCACATCTTGAATACTGAGTGCAGATGTGGTCGTCCCATCTGAAAAAAGATATACTGGAATTGGAAAAGGTTCAGAAAAGGGCAACAAAAATGATTAGGGATATGGAATGGCTGCCATATGAGGAGAGATTAATAAGACAGGGACTATTCAGCTTGGAAAAGAGACGACAAAGGGGGGATATGATTGAGGTCTATAAAATCATGACTGGTTTAGAGAAAGTAGATAAGGAATTGTTATTTACTCCTTCTCATAACACAAGAACTAAGGGTCACCAAATGAAATTAACAGGCCGAAGGTTTAAAACAAACAAAAGGAAGTATTTCTTCACACAACGCACAGTCAACCTGTGGAACTCTTTGCCAGAGGATGTTGTGAAGACCAAGACTATAGCAGGGTTCAAAAAAGAACTAGATAAGTTCATGGAGGACAGGTCCATCAATGGCCATTAGCCAAGATGGGCAGGGATGATGTCCCGAGCCTCTGTTTGCCAGAAGCTGGGAATGAGCGACAGGGAATGGATCACTTGATGATTACCTGTTCTGTTCACTCCCTCTGGGGCACCTGGCATCGGAAGACAGGATACTGGGCTAGATGGATCTTTGGTCTGACCCAGTGTGACCATTCTTATGTTTGGGCTGGTTTGAAAACCATGGACCTCCATCATTTTACAATACATGTCGTCCTGTGTATGAGGAATGAGCTAGATTCCAGATGTGCTTTTCTGAAACATCCTTCGCTTAATTTGTATGCAAGTTTGGAGCCTCCCTTAGGTTTTCCCATCCACATCCAGAATACTGCCCTATATATTCAAAAACAGTAAAGGAATGTGTTGGAATACTGCAGCACAACATCCCTGGTTCCTTGAAACCAGATCCAATTCAAAATACTGAGCCTTGTTTTAGGATTGGACCAGATTAGTACAGGGACTACCGTATCATTCATGGCTCAGTAGGGACAAAGAAATCATCTCCACCTAGATTGAGACACCAAGGAAACAGGGCATTTTCAGTACTGGGCCCTTGGCTGTTTATTCCTTTACCAGAGCAGCTCAGAACATTCACTTGTCTGAGAACCTCTAGGGACCATACTAAACCCTCCTTTTAGTGAATGCCTCCCCATCAAAAGCAGGAACCAGAATAATTACATAACATAAAACCAAACAGAAGTACAAGCCACCAAACTTCTAGGAGAGAGAAGAGCTCTTGTTTCAAGTCTTATGACTCTGAGCTATGTTCAGTGCCTAGATCCTGTGGTGATTGGTGCTCTGGATAGACAGAATGCAGGGCAATGTTTTTATCTAAACACACAGTGAACTTGTACTTTCAGATATGTGTAGACAGAGATACATAGATAATGTATATTATACACTATATACAGTGGTTTCTTCCTCTACAAAACAGATTTTTAGCTCAGAAGAGTCAGAAATATGTAGGTAAAAGAAGAGGATTTGACATTTGGGGCTCAATCCTGCCACCAAAGGTCAGTCAAAGAGCAGCTGTTTTACAAGATACCCAACAATGGGCATTAGAGTAGGAGGGGAGGACAATAGCTTAAAGCTGACCTATTAAATGTTCTTAGTAATAGGCTAAAAATGTAAATCATTTAAAGTTGCTGATGTTCTTTTTGATATTCTCCAGGCGATTTCCTAAATTAGTTTCAAATTTACTCATTTCAGCTTTAAAACAACAAGCTTTGCAAATGATTAAAAAAATGCAAACACCACCCAGATGGTAACTATTATCTGAGCCAGAACACAGAGACAAATACATCCACTTAGGGCAAACTAGCATATTGTATTATATCACTATGATGTACTGTAATGGGATACGATTTACATTAAAACTTGTTGTGAATTAGAGATTTAACTTATGGCCTTTCAACACAAATTACAACAACAAACCAGTATATGAAAATGTGCTCTAATAACGGCATGCATCCCATCACCAAAGGCAGGATTATTTCCAGAGCAAAACACCTGGGAAAACTATTCTCAAAAAGCAGCATACAGCTTCCAAACAATGCTGTACAGATGTGATGTAAAACTGAAGTCCTGATCACCTGTGGTCATTAAAGATTCCATGGCACTTTTCAGAAGAGAAAGGGACAGACTTTTGAATACAAATGGTTAGGGAACTGGTACGATGTGGCCACTGCTTATTATGGTAAGTATAATCATCCCACTGTTACCCTGAGTTCTTCTCCCTCAGTCTGCTGCATTCACCTGTTGTCTCTCCTCATTACCTGAGGGGCTCTCTGTTGCAGGGACTATCTTTTAGTTAACTGTCAGCACAGCACCTAACAGAATGGGGGTTATCGGTGCTAACACAATACACATAAATAAAATAATAATAATTAATAATTTGCTAGGAAGCAAGGCCACGTTCACACTTGTTACCCTAGATTCCCATTGTACCTTTACCTGGAAAACATACTCTTCATTTCCTGTCTGAAATTGGTTTGTAGTGTTGCTATGCACTTTAAACAGTCGCAGTGTTCCACCACAGAAGCAACTGATTTTAGGATAGGATGGTATATGAAAACGCATGTGCGTCCACACGCACACACACATTTTAGTTTTCTAATCTACATAACCATTTCCTATTGTGCTTCTAATGACATGGCAGTCATTTCTGAGAGGGACGCTGATGTTGTGAGTCGGGTCAGAAGATGAGAGTTCTGTTCCTAGCTCTTCCACAAGCTTGTTGAGTGGCCTTGGGTAAGTCATTTAATCTCTCTGTGCTTCAATTTCCCCATCTGTAAAATACAAATAATGCTTCCCCACCTCACAATGATGTGCCAGACTCAGCGTTTGTAAAGCGTTTTGGGAATCTTTGGATATAAGCTAATATGGAAATCAAAACTGTTATTTAACTTTCCTATTTCACTTTGACCATACAGTAATCACCTCAGTACCTATCAAGTATGGAAGGCCTCTTTTAAGCATTGACCGTGCGTGTGCCCAAATTACCAATAGCACAAGGATGGAATGAGGTGTTCCCTCGCACCTCAAAAGCTGGATGATGCAACAGACCAGGAAGTAAGGGGGATAAGAATTTTTTAAAAAAAAAGAGAGAAAAAATTATTATGAGGGGAAGAGAACCAGACAACATTTAGAACACTGAGTCTGATGAAATCCATATCAGACATGTTGACATTTAGATAAAGTGAATGTTATTACATGGCGACAAGATCTATGTGTCTTAATTAATGCTCTGGGGATCAGCACTCAGCATTGCCACAGCTGAACCACTGACTGCTAACCCTATTAACAATGGAAGTTGAGAGGATTACTGTCAACCTTGAGTTACAGTCACACAAAAAGTTTAAAAAAAAAAAAAGGAACAGTACTAGACTATGATTAGTGGCTAAACCTTTCAGAAGTGTCTAAATCACTAAAGAGCCCACGTCTCATTTTCAAAAGTGACTTTCAAAGTTTCAATGAGACTTAGCCCCCCAGACGTCTAAATGACTTTTGAAAATAGGCCTTCTGAAAACTGTCCCCACTACAAAGAGATAATAAGGCAAGGTCCTGTGATATGGAGGTAAAGAGTTCTTAGGAAAATGTTAGTGGAGACACTGCAACAAAAAGATGTAAATGGGGAGAGGAGGAACAGCAACGGGAAAGCAAATAGGACAAGAAGGGGATATGCAATCTAACATCACAGTGGATTATTATATGACAAACATGAAAAAAGAGCTTGTAATGGACAGGGTCAGGCAAGATAGAAGAGGCAGGGAGCAAAGCAGCAGAAGAGACACACAAGTAAGGAGAGGTTTCAGAGTAACAGCCGTGTTAGTCTGTATTCGCAAAAAGAAAAGGAGGACTTGTGGCACCTTAGAGACTAATCAATTTATTTGAGCATAAGCTTTCGTGAGCTACAGCTCACTTCATCGGATGCATACTGTGGAAAATACTCAAGTAAGGAGATTATTTTTTCTGTGTAAACAGGGCTAGTCAAACTGTTCATAGTACCAATCACATCATAACAGAGTTTGATTCATGGGCGACTCATTTGTGATTGCATAACATTGTTGTGGCAACTACAGCTGTGGCCTACATAGAAAAGTCACGTAAGGAAAGCATTTAGGTACTTTTAACTGTCTTCAATGTTTCGTCACTTTCTGAGGAAAGGGAATCACTTCATCCACTTTGGCTTTTCATTTAATTTCTCTCTCATCTTTCAGCCGAAAACAAGTAGGAGCCCAGCTCTATGTGATCAGTTAGCACTGAACAGGCCACACTTGGGGACCCATTGGTGGTACGAGAGTGAAAATGTATGAAATGAGGTAGAAAACTTAAGCAGTAAAATATACAGAAATGGCAGGAAAATTGTTCCTTTGCTGTTATGCTCAGAGAACCAAACTGAAACCTGATGCAAATACTGCATTTCCATTGGCTTCAATGCACCCCAAGTCGGAATCTGGTCAGCAATTTAATCCAGGCTGCACCATGTCAGACAGTCAGGCAATTTAGCACTCATTCTATCTCAGATATAAACCAACGTCTTCCCCACAACCACACCAGGTGATATACCAGGAGACTGGAGGATTGACATGATGTGTTTAAATTTCCGCACACAAAATTAACAGCTAGTTACCCATGCACCAATGACTAGTGATGCCAAAGAATTCAAGAAAGCGAAAGGCAAAGCACAAGTCACACACACACAACAAAGTAACAGCAATATAATTCCACCAGCTATAAATGAAAAGAGAAGTAAGATTTAATGCATGCTAGGGTTGTTGGTGCTGTATAAATGTCTTGTTCTATTCCACTCTAGTGTTATTCCAGGGTTAAGCAAATTCAATGCCCTTTATAATCAAGTTGTCAATATACAGTCTAGATGTTATACATTGATTTTCTGCCAAAAAAGAGGATGTTATCCCTTTGTTTTCAACAGTATGGCAGCAAGTTAATATTTTTAGATCATAATCTCCTCTATCACCACACAGACCAGGGCATCTTCCTGGCCCCACACAGTTTAACTGCATTTTTTAAATGTGACAGTTCTTCCCAGACATGGAAGTGATATAAAGTGGCAGTGTATATATTAACAATTGGCAGTCTATGCAGCTGTATATTGTACCAACAGACTAGTTATACAAACAAACTTCTTTCCTCCAAACAGGGGCAAAAAAAGCAGCCAAGGAAACCGATTCTGTACAATAAGAAATTTAAATGTTAGGTTTTCAATAGAGAGCCATTAATAGAATAATAATAGTAACAGTAATAATTACTAAAAGGACTTGACAAAAAATTAATTGAACCTCACAAGGCCATATGGAAAGTTGAGTGTTATCATGATTTTCACAGCTGAGGACATTCAGGCAGAGAGAGATTTAAGTGATTTGCCTGTGAGTGTTTTCAGCACAATGGGAAGAGAATTTTGATCTCCCAATCCTCAGTCCTATGCCTTAATCAGAGAGGTTACATCTACAATATGAGCTTGTGGACACATACATATGCTAGCTCTAATCAAGCTAACGTGAGTATAAATAATGTAGCTGCAGTAGCAGAGACAGCGATGGCATGACTAAGCCATACCAAGTACATATGCACTGGTTTTGGGGTGCGTGTACTTGGCCCAGTTGAGCCATATCTCTGCTATTGCCATTGTAGTGCAGCTACACTAATATTTATCCCCATGCTAGCTCAATGAGAGCTAGCGTATGTGTCTGCGAGCTTGTAATCATACCCCTAGCTCATAGTGTAGATGTAGCCAAAGACATTGTTGGCTCCCACCCCCAACCACATCCTTGACCCACAAGTATGGAAAATTCAAGTGACCCTCCCTATCAAGAGTACTTAAATGAAAAGGGAAGCCCACCCTGTTTTTTTATTTAATTTTATTTCCTTTCAGCAGGGAGTACAAAGGCTAACAAAGCACTGCCTCCTTTCTCAGTTACTGTGGACAACACCACCTCCTGCCTGTCACTCAGGCCCAAAACCTGGGCATCATCTTTTACTGGGACCTCTCTCTAGATCCTCACATCCAGGCTATGTCTAAGACTTGCAGATTCTCTTCCATGTAATATTGTGAAGATGTGGCCTTTCCGATCCATCCACACAGCTAAAACGCTTGTCCAGGATCTCAATATCTTGTGTCTTGATAACTGCAACTTCCTTTTCTCTGGCCTTGATAAATGCCATCTTGCTTCTCTTATTGCTTGCTTCTCATCTTGCTTCAGAACATTGCTATCAAGTTTGCTAGCCCGTTGCTTTGACCATGTCACTTCTCTCTTTGCATCCCTTCACTGGCTCCCTGAACTGAATATCTTTCTCAATGGACATTGCTTGAAACACAAATCACAACCAGTGTACCTCAGAGTAACCCTAGATAGATCTCTCACACAATTTAACTATGTGAGGAAAACTGTGGCTAAGGTGAGATTGCGTAACAACCTTCTAAGCAAATTAGACAGCACTTCATGGGGAGCAAACACTCAGACTCTCTGATCATCTGATTTAGCTCTCTGTTAGTTTGCAGCAGAATACTGTGCTCTTGTCTGGCTCCATCTGTCACATATCAAGTTGGCTGACACACAACTTATACAATCATACATTATAACTGGGAGGATTCAACCCACACCAGTTCTGAAGCTCCCCACGTTCAGCAACATCACTCCTCTATATCTGTTGGGAAGATGCTACAGTCAGAATGGTTGAGACGATCAGGGCAAACTTGGGCCTAGCAGTATACACAGACTTTTTCAACCACCCTATAGTGGGCTTATCATTGGGGCACCCATTGTAGACCTACCTGATCTTCCCAGGTTTCTCTGCAATGGCAATATGGCATGAAGAATGGTCTGCAGTTGATGTCAGAAACCAATCCCTTGTCACTGACCCAACCACGTGGGTGCTCGGCTTTGATTTGCCACACTGCTCCTGGGGCCCTTTGAACTGATTTTGAATGATTCAGGGTCAACGTGCAGCCAGCCTTCACACCTGGAGCCAATGAGAGGATCCCACATGTGGCTGTGGCCAAAGACAGACAATGTCTCACATCACTGACGACTGCCCTCAGACTGCTCTTTGCTCACGAGCCTCCTGTGAATTGGCTTGGCAATCTCCACATCCGATAAGAAGAAGACTGGCTCCCTGTTTTCTATCATATCCAACATAAGCTACTTGTCTTTGCTTTTAAGGCCTTTCATGACTTACCCATCCAACTTACCATCTCTCATTCAGTTATCAAAAGGTCAACTGCAGCCTGCGATAAGCCCATGACGCCAGTCCCCCTTGCCTGCTTGTTAAACTTTCAGATAAGGACGTTCATGCTTTCTCTCAGGCTCCCTCTCAGAGCTGGGAGGAACTCTCTGTAAACATCCACAAAGCCACTTCATTGTTCTCCTTCAAACTCGTTCTTAAAACTTTCCTCTTCTGTGATGCCTACAAAAAACTTGACAATGGGTAGGCTGAGGGAGTGCTGAGACCCCTACCTGTAATGCTGACCAATACTGTATCATTGTTTCCTTGTGCTCCCCCATCAGTCTCTCATTATCCATCCATTGTCTCATATACACATAGACACAATGTCTGAATTTCAGAAATGCTGAGCATCTACAACTTGAGTTTAAGTCAACTGGAGCAGGAGGTGCTTGCATCTCTGAAAATCAGGCCTATGGTTTTAAAACCGACCTTAGTTCTTGCATGCTTGCATAAGACTCGGCCTCTAGCACGCAACCATAAACAACACACATGAATAAATGATCCAAAAGCAACTATAAACCACAACCAAAAAGAGGATACAGCCAGAGATGAGTCAGTCAATTATTCACTTACTATGGAAGGCAAGCAAGGGAGACAGAACAACATTCTTCTCCTTGAGCTGCACTTTAATCTTTTAACTTTCTAACCATTGTATTCCTGTTTAGAATACCTTGTTGTATGCATGCAAAATTCATTGATTACCTTGCGTACAAGTGCAGTGAAGCTGTAGGCAATACCAACAAGGTAACTCTAAATTATCTTTCAGAAAAGGTTTCTTATTATTCCACATATTTGTTGTTTTCAACTTCATTTGCCAGCATTAAAAAAACCCAACCATTATTTGTTAAGAACACCAGCTTCAGGGAGCTTCATGGCTCAGTAGGTTGTGGTAGGGGGAAATGGAAACACTTTAGGCACCTAGATATTATAACCATGAGTGGCTTTGAAATACATAGACAGATAGGTAATATATTTGAACATAGTCTACGATAGCAGAGCTGTTGCAGAGCATTAAAAAGACATCACTCTTTCTGGGATGTTTAATGGTCAATTTTACATGATTTGTTGCATGCTCTTTCTATAAATTGGGCCAAGTTTTAAACTTCCCTGTCAGGACAACCAGCTACATTTCAAGGATTTTTTTTAAAAAAGAACAAAACAACTGTATGACAAATAGTGGACAAGGCATTATAAGGAACAGCCATCCACCATGAGTTTTTTATGGTACAAGATCATGCATTGATTATTGCTAAAATACAGGTTAGATTGCACTCTTTATTGGGTTGAGCTGGGTAGTGAGATATTATGCCACCAAATGATAGGTGGTAACCCACCCATTTTCTCCTTCTGCACCACTGCTGTAGTTTTCAGGTTTCAGTTGAAGTTTCAACCATGTTCCAATAGGAACCCCTAATAGCATTGGGCCATGGACGCTGAATATGTGCAGCACAATCAATCTGTCACTTACAGTCTAGCTACCAACCTGCTTTAGATTTCAGACAAAACATCAAAAAGCTGTTATTCTTCTGATGACCACACCAACTTGAGAAGGGATTTGATAGCTGCTTTCAACTACCTGAAAGGGGGTTCAAAAGAGGCTGTTCTCAGTGGCAGCAGATGACAGAACAAGGAGTAATGGTCTCAAGTTGCAGTGGGGGAGGTTTAGGTTGGGTATTAGGAAAAACTTTTTCACTAGGCGGGTGATGAAACACTGGAACGGGTTGCCTAAAGAGGTGGTGGAATCTCCTTCTTTAGAGGTTTTTAAGGTCAGGCTTGACAAAGCCCTGGCTGGGATGAGTTAGTTGGGGATTGGTCCTGCTTTGAGCAGGGGGTTGGACTAGATGACCTCCTGAGGTCCCTTCCAACCCTGATATTCTATGAACTAAAGACTTTTTTAAAAATGACATTCATTAAAAAAGAGACATTTTTGAGAAGACTAACTGTATAACAAAATCCCTAACATTTAGCCACTTTGAACACCATCATACAGATCTGAAGTCTGCTAATATTTATACTCTGTTGAACAGGGCTCTTTCTAAAGATGGCAATCTGAACAGGAATAATTTTTTTCTATGAACTAGTTGACAGAGCCCACTAGATTTTAAGTCATTTGCCTATAGTGTTCATGTACACATCTTGAACAAGAAATTACTGAAGTTTGCAGAAATCTATAAAAAAAGCTTCCACTATGAACTTGCAAAATTTGACAAATTTCAAAAGTTGACAATCCTAACCTCTTCTGTTTTGCTCAAAGGATCCAGGAAAACAGAAGACAGCTTATTAAAATGACATTTTAAGATGGTGACAGTTTTCCTGAATCAGAAACCAAATGGAAAATGAGGAGTGTGGAAGAAATGCATTATTATAAAATGAAATTTCAAAATGGTACTCAATGCAGACATTCAGGAAGGGTTATTTATTTATTTTTCAACCTTATTTCAAGGAAGAAGAAGAGAGAAAGAGAGAGAGATTGAGATCATGTTTCACTTTCTGGATATCATTGAGGATATTACTGCCATGTTTGACAAGGAAAGAACAGCAAAGATTAGCTATTTGGATTTGCAAAACCCTTTGACCTTGTTTCTCACTACAGGTTAATATCTAGGACAGGAAGAAAACTGACATGCTGTAAGAAAAGCTTTGAGGTAAGAGACAAAGGGGTATCATAAATTGATACTTTCAGGCTGGGGAAAAGTGTCACACTGTGATCAATACTGACACCAAGACTATCGTTATTATTGTTATTTTTATTATTATTCCAAGTGATTTGGAAGGTTCTGAAAGCAAGACTTCTAATTTTGTCAGGGATTCTAACTTGGGAGGCAGAGCAAATAATTAATACAGAAGGACTGAGATAATTGAAACACCTGACCCAGTAAAAGGAGAACGCAGCTCCCTGCAGATAAGCTGGAGACTATAATTACCATAATTCATGAAGTAAAGAATCAAGCAAAGTAATGGATATTGTACATAATACAAACTGGTCACAAAACATGGACTACCAAGCAAGTCACCAATGTTCTCATTGCAATATGCAACTTCAGGACTGAACTGAAATTAGTACAAGCAAGGCAATATAAATACAATTTATAGGTTGGACCCCAGCACCATTACTAGACAGCATTAATTTCGCCTCATCTAGAGAATCAAATACATTAAAACAAGCTTAAATTAACTTCCAATTCTATGATCTCTTCAGAGACGAAAGATCTATTAGGCCAGTTAGTTTACTTCCTTGCTAGTGGAGATTGTTCCTTGGAGTATACATCATTGCCTGCCCCAAACATTCAAAAATTATGAGTCAAGACCCTTAAAAATCATGAGTCTTAAAAATTATGAGATTTTTGAAAATGAAACATTTTGGGTTCTCTTTATTTGCTTTGTGGGTTTTTTAAACTTATAGGGCGTCATGTTTTTGAGCTTTACTTACTAACCTTTCCTTTTTATTTTTTAAAATGAAAGCTAAATGTATCCCATAATCACAAAATTCCAGGAGCTGGGGCTTTAAGAAACCCCACATGAAATATGATGAGAGACCCACAGTAAAATCATGAGAGTTGGCAAGCCTGAGAGTATTCTACTGCGTTTTATACAGCATCGTGAATTACATTCATTCTCAAAGATTTAAATCATTGGCAAGATGTACACATTCTATTGGCTAAGGAATTTGCAGTGAACTTATTTTAAAAAGAGGAGACTGCCAAGGTTGGCAGGCCCCAAAATTAAAACCTAGCCTAGAAAATACATTTTTCAAATGTCCTCCTGATTCTGAAAAAATATATTAGCCTGCCAAAGCCAGGGCTGCAAGATTATTAAAGTGCCAACTACAATTTATGCCCAAGATACCTGAGTGGCCATCTATATCCTACTAAGGCAGCTGGGTTGCCCACGCTCCCTGGCCCCTCGTTATATTGAGGTCAGGTCTTCTCAGTTCAGTGCTCCTGATTGTAGAACTCTTTCCTTGAGGGACTCACACTGTTGCCTCATTCAACCATTCAGTATAAGACCAAGCAGGTCAGGCCATCCTTGACCATTTTAATCTCTCCTCTTCATTGACATTACCTCCCACTCCTCCATATCTGTGAATTATAAGAACATCTGGTATCAGGGACAAATTGGCTAGGGTTATATTAATTTATGTTTATATATCAAACAGTTCAGAAAGCCGAGTTCGGTTGCAATCAGTACCTCTGGGAGGGCAGGAACCCTGTATATTTCAATACTCCGGTGGCTTCCAAGCAGAGAGAGGGTGTGATGTGCAGACGTGCTCATGAGCACAAACAAACCCACAGCCCCGAGGTGTTGTAGCTGGTTGGTCTCCCTGCAGATTAGTTGCCATTTACCTATGCGATATCCCGTGGAGAACAGAATACATGTATATCTTGCCTGCTCAAGAAGAAAGAGGCCGCCAGGCAGAGCAGAAGGGATGGTGAAATGTGCACATACACACTTCTAACAGCAAACAAAGCTGGTACTGTAGGTCTAAAACAACCCTCCTTTCAAACCCTCCCCTGCTCCACCATTTCCTTCAAACAGCTCCTTCTACTCTCCACTCCAAACTCAGGCACTTTTTATTCAAATATTCTGGATGCAGATTATCTTTTTTTTTTTTTGCTTACTACTTATTATTGCTTTCATCTGTCTTGGAATGGGACCTATAGACTTCTAGGCAAATGGACTGAATGGATGCCTAGTTTCACTGTGGCTTATGCAGTTCAATTCTTTGCTAAAGATGTTATTTTGTAGCTTTTCACAAAAATTCTCACTTCGCTGGAACTGATATCCTAGCAGCTCCTGAAATCCCCCATTTGTGCTTCTTTCCTCCAGAGCAGGCAAACACCACAGCCCTGATTCTTCACCCAAGCTGTGCTCGGACCCAGTGGAGACGGTGACTGCATGGAGCCAACTGCAGTTCCCTAATTCAGGGCCACCAAGACCAGGTGCAAGTTACATAAGGAGGGGTCCTACTCTAACTCATATTGATGGTGTAAGACCTCTTGCCTACTGCTACTGACATTCCTCCAGACAGCCTCTAACACACCGCTCCCTCAGCTTTCGTCTTAGAGTTGGGGAGGAAGGGCAGCTAGCATTGGAGGAGACTATGCTGCCTCCACCAGATGTATGCCATTAGAAATCCCCCTACCCACGGGGAATTCTCCACTGGGACTATCCAGCTGGTTTAAGGTCTCTGTGCAATGGGGATTAGATGACTTGAGAATCTAGGCCCAAAAGCTTTCCTAGGTTAATACAAATATTTAAAGCATGGGGCATGAAAATATAAAAAATGCGGAAGATTGTGGGGACAAATAGGCAATCCCAGACTATGATTTTTTTTCTTCAAATGTCACCATAAAATAGAACAGATAAAACTCATGCTTTTATTTGTCAAGCGCTGTCCCAAGTGCAGGGTGGTGCTGTGCACATAAATGAGGCTGCGTTTGCTCCAAGCCTAGACACAGTTTGACGTCCAAATACACTGGAGACCAGCTCCCTATGAAGTAGCATGGATATTTTCAGAGATCATTGATGTAAGTCTTTGGGGAAATGGTGTGTTTTCAGAAGGTAGGTATTTGATGCAGAGAAGGCATTCTTGTTGAAAAAGAAAAGTAAAGGAGCTTTAACAAGAAAAAGGATGCAAAACAGGGCAATTAGGACCATGCCTCCCTCCCAAAGAATGTTATTTCTAAAATTATTTATTCAGCAAATTTTATGCTAAATTTCCAAAAGCAACTTCTAAGGCTTGGTTCAGATTTATACCAAAGCAGCATTACACTGCCTTAGTGCAGAAATAATCAAGCCTCTAATGTTTACAGTACAGAACCACAGGAGCTAACCTTCTTAACCCTGAGAAACCGAAACCAAGACCTGGTATAAATACCATAAACCAAAAATTCTTCCTTTAGAAATGTCCACTGGAAAAGCACATTCTAAGGTCCAAATGTGATCCTGAGTGTTTATTTGCCATAATGCATTTGCATAAATGGCAGAATAAGTGCAGCATAAACAATTAGATCATCAGTCTGTAGCAGAATGGGCTAGATTACTAACTAATCTCAGTTAGCAACTCTGTTCTGCATATGGGGTACTTAGACTCGTCCAACTTATCTAATTATCTCCAAGGCTTGAATGATTTCAGCCTTGTGTAATTCTTCAGGCTCACTAGTTTTTTTCCTGCAACTTACACAATGTATGAAACGAAGGGTGAAAAACCTCACATGCCAACCTCCAGCCATCAATCAATCGAAATGATTTGTACACTAGAACTTTGCTAAGGAAAATGCTATTTAGGGTAAAAGAGTGTGTGTTCTTTACCGCTATCCTCAGCAGCTGAAGACACATTCTGAGCTTGCGGACCACATAGAGACTTTTTGGTTATTTGGTTTGGATTTTTCTTTTTCATGTGAGCAAATAAATCTTTGACTGATATAGAGAATTCCTAAATGTCAATACACATTCTCCAATGAACTGTCTGCTTGAATGTCAATGCATCCAACTGACAGGACATCCAGTATTGTCAAGTAGCAATGTGTGCATGCATGTATAGCAATGGGTTAAGTAGTTGAAACTTAATCATGCAAAACTCAGAACAAATGTAAAATGAAAAGGAATGAAATATCTAACACAGGAAAAGGTTAGGGAACAATTACTAATAACCCTTATTACTGTTCTCCAGACCTAAAGGGCTCCTAAAATGCTTTACGAACTGGGGATTCTCATCTACCTTTACACAGTTTTCCACCAGTGTAATTTCATTAACTTCGGGAGAATTACTTTCTATTTGCCCTGTCACAAGTAAGAAGAGAATTCAGCCATCTCTGTACTGAAAGCAGAGTAACCATGCCGGGGGTTGGGACAACAGCCCATAAATTGAGTTGGATCCAGTATTGTTGCACAGTTGCTGACCTAAACTGTTGTGTACTGGTAATGTGCTCAATGTTTAGACCTGACGAAGAGCTCTGTGTTGCTCGGAAGCATGTCTCTTTCATGAACAGAAATTGGTCCACCAAAGATAATCCATCATGCACCTTGTCTACGTAATGTTCAGAGGAAAGAAATTTAGGCTGGTAGAAATGAACCACTGAATGTGAAGACTCTCACAGCTGGTGCATCACTGATAAAAATGGACTTCTACTGTACTGCCAGCTCTTTATGTTTAGCAAGGGAAGGTTTTCTACACTGTAATTTCCCTTATTTTCAGAAGATATGGTCTAAAATAATTGAAACAATTACAGTGTTGCCAATTGTCACTATTTTATTGTGGTCTCATAACAGTTGGTGTTTTCCTTAATGGCCCAAATTCTGGAGTATTGTGATTGTGTCAGAATGCCAAGTGTAATTAAAAAACAAAAATATGAAAAGTGTTTCTAGCACCCAGGGTTGCAGAGCAAAGCTTCAAAATCCAGAAAGCAAGTAAAAAGAATCCCAAATTTATTATTTCTCAAACTCTCAGATTTTTGGGTCCAGACTCATGATTTTATTTAACACTTGGGACTGACAATACTGCTGTTAACAAAACCAAAAACAAAGTATTTTTCTGTCTTTTCCTTGCTTTTTAAAAAATTGCCAAGGATTTTTTTCTCCTTCTTTCTAATGGAGCAGAAAATTAAGATTTCTTTTTTTGTTTTTGGTTCACCAGCTTCATCAGTGATGCCAGAACATCTATGGAAATTGAGTTTATTTGTTGGTTTGTGCTGAAATTTGATAGCTAGGTAATACAAAAACATTGACTATGAAGTACAGTACACACATTCTAATCTCTTTTACACTCCTTTTCTTTGCGAGAGAGACTTGAAGATTTATTTGTGCTTTAGTTAAATATTTGCAATCTGAAGGGATTAAGGACAATTTTGAAGTTGGTCACAACTCACCTAAGCAGGCTAAGAGTATCCCTTTAACTTTTTATAATTAGTTTTAATGAGCATGCTTTTTGTAGAACAGTCATAAATCATACCAGAAGGTCAAGCCGGCAGACACTTTCCAATCAGCTAGGGTATAGCCCCAACAGGCTTAATAAAATAGAAAGGAGATTAGCTTACACTGTACAGTGCCATTGCTGGCATAAGTGTAATAAGAAATGCATATATACACTCAACTGTTATATGAATATTTCAATAATCACATTATAAGATACAGAGCCACAGTGGAGCACAAAACAAAAGGAAGGACTATCACATTTTAGAGAAAGCCTTGGGGTGAAATTCTAGCCCTTCTGAAGTCACTGTCAAAACTCCTATTGACTTTCATGGGACTAAGATTTCATCCTCCGTGTTTATTTAGCAACAAGATTTTGTATGTGTTGGGTAGAGAAGGAAGTACAGCATATTCAGGGGTCCGCTAAGATGCATGGTGCACTTTATCCATCACTCTACCTCTAACCAAACTGGCTTGAAATGCATTTATATAAACATACACTTGGGGTTAAATGTAAAACCCAGGAGTAGTTTTTAATGAAGGTGAGTATTAATATACAGTGGCAGTAAGGCTCAGTGGGAAGGCTACCAATGCCACAACTGACTGGTGCTGCTCCCACCACTGCTTCTTTAAGAGAGTAGAGGATTGCTCAGTTCCCGAGGATCTTTCTGTGTGCAAGGGAAAACGATGAGAGAAAGTGCCAAAAAGCCTTGGCTGAGTATGCTCATGTAAGCCTTTTGCAAGTCTACCGCTAAATCCTCTTCCCAGACCCCAGGATACCTCGGTGGATCATTTATACGGACTCCTGTCCATAGCAAAGGGAGACGACTGTTGACTCAGTTATAGGAAATATTGATCAGCTGCTGGCCCTCCGGATGGGCTTGCCTCCTAACCTTACGCTATCACTACATGCTCAAGTGCTCAGCCCATCCACCCAGCTACATTTCTCAAGAACAGAGAATTTTTATTTGAATAAAACAAGACGGGGATTCAGGTGATCAACCACACTAACCCAATATATTCCCACAACACCACAGGAGTATGTGCAAGTGAAAATGAGATTATAAGGATGCGGCAAGGGCTCTGTATCCATAACCCATTCATTCCAAGGTGCATTTGTGCATCTGTGGTACAGCTTTGTTCTGATTTTTCTTAAAGCAATAGCATTAAAGCTATGTAAGCAGGTGAGCAACTATGCTTAGAAGCCCACTTGGTGGCGGAAAGCTAAAACAGAATGTCAGATGGGGTGAGAGAGGAGAGGCAATAGCATCTGGTTAGCAAACTGCTCTCTGGCATTTTCAGTGATTTCCATGCGGAGCCAGGTGGCTTGATAATTTCAAATCCTGGCCACCTCTGCTAGCACAATGAATTATGAGCACAAACAACATTAACAATAATAGGAGTTATGGATGTAATACCTCGCCTAGGAGACTGGAAATTTAAGCTGATGTTTTCTTTTGCAGCAGAGGTATGAAGCATAGGGAAAAACGTTATGTGGTGAAAATTAGGGAGAAAAGAGAAAATGATTTTTTTTCCAGCCATTCGCTGCAGAGTGTCTACAATATTGCCTGATAATAAGCTGAAAATACAGACTTTATTTCCCTTTGGAATTCAAATGTTTGTACATCACCAGGGCATCTCTAATGTCTAAGTAATAAGCGCAGCAGCTCTGTAAGGATGCTATTGAATCTCAAGTTCCTGCAGTACAATATCAGTTTGAGAGTGTGTGCTAGGAGAGGGGGAATGTTATTACATTTTATAAGGTTCTCCCAAGCAATTTCTGAATTTAAAGCTAAACCCACAACCTCCAGTAAGAGAATGTACTCTACTCTCCTACTTAAATCTGCATTCATTTATCTGAAACATTCCCCCTGGACAAAGGAAGAGGGCTTTTATTATTTCCCCAGGTCTTGAACATTAAATTTAAGAGTTCATAAAGACAGAGTGCAGCAACTGTGCGATATATATTTATAATGCAGTTGGTAAGGTCTTGCAATTTGTGAGGTTCACTTTGGTGGATCTAACACATCTGCATTTCTGATACAACCAGATCATGGTCTCCTCATGTCTTATCTTGGTTCAAGAGACAACAGTGGAATTCACTAATTAGTTGCTTGTTGCCTTCTGGCCAGATTAACTGCAACAGAAATTACAATTTCCAAGTACATTTTATAACTGAACACCCTGTAAGAAAGTACAAATCACATTCTTATTTGGTATGGACAATTCCCCACATGATATTCAAGCTACAGCACACCATCTCAATCCCTTAACAGTTGAAAATACCAGGTAGACCCAGGCAGAATGCACTTGCTTACCTGCTTGAATAGACCAGGTACAGTGCAATGTACTACACCACTGATTTATAGAAAAAACCTGTTAATGAACCACAGTAGTACTGCTTGTTCTAGAAGACCAGTAACCGAAGGGCTAACATTTGTTGTTGTGCAGAGGTGGGCTGCATCTTTAAGACATTTAAGATGAAACGATTTAGGACTTCAAAGCAAATAAACTGCCTAATCAACCAAAGTATGCCCTGTGAAGCTTCTCTAAATAAATACTATTACATTTCTTTCCACTACCTCTAACTGCTCAGAATGCGTTGTTTGTTTACCAGTATCTCTGATTCAAACTATAGAACTTCCAGATCCAATTTAAACTGTTCAAAGGGTCAGTTAGTGGCATTGATTGAACTTGGATACAAAATATTTAAAAAGATTTTATAATGAAATAAATATTTACTAATCAGATTATCTATCCAGAGAAACAATCTTTGTTGTTAGGTTGCCATTTATTATGCTTTCAATCAACCATGTGGCTTCTAATGAGCTGTATTTTCATGTCTTACTTAATATAGAACAGCTTGTGTCATACAATGTGGCTTTGTACTCCAAGAGAGACATGAATACCTAGAAGGAAGGAAAATACTGACAGTGACACCCTGACACTAGTCAGTGTTCTCTTTACATTAATGTTTATTATGGTAGTGCCTAAGGACCAATCAAGAATGATCTAGACACTGTACAAACACAAAGTAACAGACTACTCCTTCCCTCAAAGAGCTTACAGCCTAACCAGACAAGGAAGATGGAGCACAATTGCCACGCAATTCCCGGTTAAGTTGGTGTTTAGTGGGAATGCTTAACACAGAATGGAGTGTAAAAACTGGTAAAACTGGAGGTAGAAACTGTTTCACAAAATTTGTCATGCTATTGTAAAAATGGAAGGCACAAACGGTTACTGTGAAAGATTCCCTACTCTTGTGAGAAAGCAACAAACAATATCCACATCTTAAAAACAGGTTTCAGTAAGACCAAAGGGGAAAGGTAAACGCATGGGGGCGCATTTGAATGTAAAAAATGCTCTGAAAATAAAAGATCTTATACAGCTCAAGGATTCTGATTTTCAACATGTCAAGTGCACAACTGTATGCACAAAAAATGTACGCTGCTGTTCTGAATGCACAATTAAAGTGAACCAGGGATTTGGATAAATGATTATCCCAATGCTTACTTTGTAATGAAAGAGGTGCCGGGGCTCAAGCGATTTTTTTACTTTCGTAACTGACGCAGCAAGCCCAGAGGTGCCAGGGCTATGAACTGCCAGGCCTAGAGGTGCTGGGCTCAGCCCTGGCACATATTAAGCACTGGATTGCCCAGTTATAATCTGGCCCTTTGTATGAGAAAATACTTGCTGTGCAATTCACCACAATTGGGGTAAATGCACATACATATTCTTTATGCAATTGTATATCAGACTTTTTAAAAAAGAGTCCCTTTCTGGATACTGTTAAAGCCACCAGCATCAAGAGACTTGTCCTTTGGAGATATAGTCCTCGTCTGTCCGGAGACATACAAGAGCTCAGATATGTAACTCAGTGTTCTACTAGATTTTGAGCAAAGGGGTTTTACAGAAATGATTCTTGCATATAGAAAACTAAATCTTGTGACTTTTAATTTGGTTTACTAGAAATAATGTTAAGGGACAGGCATTGACTCTGGAATTCTGATTTAACGCTGTAACTATGTTCTTAACTCATTGTGCTTAAAATCCCATCAGATGGAATAGGAACCATTGGTTAGTTTTTCCTACTGAAATAGCTATAATACTTTGGCAAAAATGGAAATATGGATTTGCTATTTTAGGGACATTCATATCTGCTATTTTTCTCAACCTTAGTCATACTCTTCTGTTAGTGACATCACAAATTATGCGACTTTAACTTTGTCATTGCTCTTAGAGGTGGTCTAGTCTTTTATATTACTTTGCCCTGGTCAACACTACGAGTTTAGGTCAAATTTAGCAGCGTTAGATTGATTTAACCCTGCACCCGTCCACACGACGAAGCCATTTTTGTCAACTTAAAGGGCTCTTAAAATCAATTTCTGTACTCCTCCCCGACGAGGGGATTAGTGCTGAAATTAACATCTCTGGGTCAAATTTGGGGCAGTGTGGACGCAATTTGATGGTATTGGCTTCCGGGAGCTATCCCAGCATGCTCCATTGTGACCGCTCTGGACAGCACTTTCAACTCAGATGCACTAGCCAGGTACACAGGAAAAGCCCTGGGAACTTTTGAATTTCATTTCCTTTTTGGCCAGCTTGGCGAGCTCATCAGCACAGGTGACCATGTAGTCCCAGAATTGCAAAAAGCTCCAGCATGGACCAAATGGGAGGTACTGGATCTGATCGCTGTATGGGGAGACAAATCCGTGCTATCAGAACTCCATTCGAAAAGACGAAATGCCAAAATATTTGAAAAAATCTCCAAGGGCATGAAGGACAGAGGCTATAACAGGGGCCCGCAGCAGTGCCGCATGAAAATAAAGGCGCTCAGGCAAGCTTGCAGCACCATTGAAAAGTACCCTTTGCGATTTATGTACTGGCTGCCAAGGTGGTCCGGTCCCAAGATGGGGATATGCGTTCCGTCTATCGCCCCACCACAGTTAGGGAATCCCATTGGGCCAAGAATCGGCGTTCCATGGCATGAGCCTGCCCCATTGCCACCAGGATGTCCAAATTGCTGGGGCCCGTGCTTTGAGAGAAATCTGTGTCCATGTCCTCATCACCGCATTGCCTCCTCGCCTGCTTTTGCAGGTTCTGGTTCTGCACATACTGCAGGATAATGCGTGAGGTGTTTACAATGTTTATAGCTGCTGCGGTGATCTGAGCGGGCTCCATGCTTGCCATGGTATGGCGTCTGCAGGAGAGCAGGAGAACAGAGTTGCAGCGGAAGCGGTGGCTGACGACAGATGCCAGGAGAATAGATATTTATAGAGAACGACGAGAGGACCTGCGAGGTGGATTCATGACAGCAGGACAGCAGAGTTGCAGTGGAAGCGGTGAAGGACGATGGTTAGCACCACGCACATTTCCCGAGGAAGAACACACGTATCCGGGAGCCCATGACAGACAACATGGAGAAATTCACTATTGAGACAATACAGCAGCGGAGCAGAGTTGCAGCGGAAGCGGTGTATGACGACGGTTAGCAGTCCTACTGCACCGTCTGCTGCCAGCAGCACCCAGGACACAACAGCGGCGGTGTCGGTGAGCTGAGCTGAGTGGGTTGCACGCTTGCCGTGGTATGGCGTCTGTGCAGAAAAAAGGAGTGAAGCAATTGTCTGCCGTTGCTTTCACGGAGTGGGGGCAACTGACGACACGTACCCAAAACCACCCGCAACAATATTTTTGCCCCTTCAGGCATTGGGAGCTTAACCCAGAATTCCAATGGGTGGCGGAGACTGCGGGAACTGTGGGAAAGCTACCCACAGTGCACCCCTTTGTAAGTCGATGCTAGCCACAGTAGTGAGGATGCACTCTGCCGATTTAATGCGCTTAGTGTGGACATACGCAATCGACTGTATAAAATCGATTTCTAAAAATCAACTTCTATATCGATCTAATTTCGTAGTGTAGACATACCTTTTGACACAGATTTTTTTGTTTTTACTATTTAATTATAATTTTTACTTAGAAAGCACCTTTTAATATAGGAACTAAGAGCATTTTCCAATCCTTAATTAAGCCATACTGCTCCCCCTGAGGGAGGAAGATAAGTATCATCCTTATTTTCTGAATGGCAAAGGAGAGGTTAAGTGATTTACCCAGTGTTCTTCAGCCAGTCAGTGTCAGAGCTGGAAACAAAATCTAGGAGTCCTGACTGTCAAGCCCTTTTGTATCTCCCAATACGTAACTGTTCAGGTAAACAAACAGCTGCCAGTGGACATGCTGTATCAGTATTAGAATGCATAAAATACATTAAAACAGTGTGTACATTTCTTTTCTATTTAATATTTTGCATGAGGAATAGGTATTAAAACAAAATTGAAAAACAAACCAAAAATGTCCTCCTTTACAAGCCCCTTCAAATATTCTTTGTATCAGCTCAGCCAAGGATGCACACCCTTAAAGAAGAAGGTCCTGTAACATTAGCATCTTGTCACCGGAAGACTGTCAGCCTCTGCAGTCTGCTGACAACAGTGTTCATTATCAGCCAGTAAAGGAACGATTGTGCAGTGTCCTGGTTGGAAACCTGAAGGTCCTTCAATATTAACAGCTTTAACACTTTTCCCTCTTTCTTTCAACTCTGTATTTTTAACAATGATGTTATTTAACACATGCCTGTATGAATAACTTCTTCTTTCTTCTAATCTGTTCCTATAAAAGAAGTGTGTGTTAACACAGGCTGCCTATAATTCATTAAGCCAAATTCCTTTCCATCTGGAGCCTTATATAGTTGTTGAAAAGCTGTCACTATAACAAATTGTCACTGCAACCTTTTATGAACCTACCTACATTTTTATGTCAAAATTTATCTCAACAGTCTTGCAGTACTTACTTTCAATTATTTCTGTAACATCACCCTTTAGGTAACATAGCATTCAAGATAATACACCGGGATAACCTTCTACCCCACCCTGCATTCACCCCACAAATAAATATAAATTTTTCTATTTTAACAAGAGTTGTACTGAATGAGGTGAAGCTGCATGTGCACTTCCCAGTGGGCAAACAAATCAATGGCATTTATTGACTCCAAACCAAAAAGTGAAAGAGTCATAAATAAATGCAACGGTCCACACTAGAAAGGAAGAAAAGCTATAAAAAATCCCCTTTGATGGCAAAAAATGAAGCCATCATTCTGTTTTACAAGACAAAAGCGCATACACATGCAAACCCCACACATTCCAAGAGGAAGCTACACTAAAATAAAGGAGGTAATAAGGACAACGACTGAATGCTTAGTTAACCTCCCTGCAGCCATAACTACTGGACAGAAGCACCCTTTCCCCATTCCCAGTTGGTAAATTAAAAACGATTAAGGGCCTAAGCCTGAAGAATAAAGCACTGTCGACTCTGAATGACTTCAGTGGGAATGAAGGGTGCTCAGCACCTTGCAGGATATGCTGTAAAGAAGACTGGCCTCTCAGAGTATGTTCTAAAACAGTCCAAAACTCTCCAAAGGTGACCAATAAAATGCATACTTTTTTTGAACTTGAGAAATGGACCTTTTCCCCATGCTAGAATTTTGGTAATGTCTTTAAAACAGATCTTGGCCTTGTCTTCACTTGGAAAGATTTGCTGGTATACATACACTATATGGATAAAATGGGAAAACCCTCTGGCATGGATGCAGTATCGGAATAAAAAAGTTTATACTCCCAGTGTAGTACACACACACACTTAAATCAGTATAATTGCATCTACAGTAGGTCTTTTACTAGCATTGCAATATTGATTAAAAAAATCACTCCCGTAAATGGTAAAATTTTAGACCAGGCCCTTGAATCAAAATACCTTTTGCAAAATTATACTCTTAAACAGCTTAACTTTTCCCCATTAAAATAAAAGTAAGATTGGAAATGGAAGTACCAGCTTGGCAGTTGTGAAGATTAACATGTTGCCTATATATCTGCCAAACAGTTATATAGCAAAATTAAATTTCACATATGACCGCTGAAGCAATGCAGAGCCAAACCTTGCGGTCACTACTCACTCCACCCCCTAAAGCAAAGCTCTTGAAATGCTTGTTTTGTTGAGTAAGGAGAGAGGCAGGACTGCACAGAAGTTGTAGGACTTGGCTCATGGCAAGCTAAAATAATGTATCGCAATATACATATCATACGTTAATAACCGAAATCCAGCTCCCACCAGTAATCTCGGGCCTTTTTTTAAAATTTTTTTGTAGGGGTGTATGTGTGTTTGGGTAAGGAAGGGGAAAAACGATTAATTTAATAAAATCGGCAAAGAGTCCTGTGGCACCTTATAGACTAACAGACATATTGGAGCATGAGCTTTCATGGGTGAATACCCACTTCTACGTCTGTTAGTCTATCAGGTGCCACAGGACTCTTTGCTGCTTTTACAGATCCAGACTAACACGGCTACCCCTCTGAAGCTTAATTTAATGTATGTTCATGAGATTCTCTTTCGCAATATAGACAAGCATATTCTCGCAATGATCTCTACTACCACTTTTATGAATAATTATTATTATTAATTTGTATTGTGAAAGGGCCTAAGGGCCTCGATCCTGGCCCCACTGTACTAGGTGCTGCACAAACACATAAACAATAAGATAGCCTCCTGCTCCTACTGTGACGCTGGCAGCTCAGGTGCTAGCTCTTGCTAAGGCTTTAGACCTCAGCCAAGCACCAACAAATTCATTGCTGGAAACATTGCTGTTTCACCTGTGTGTTAGTATGAGTAAGATGGGTATCGGATTTATAATAATGTGTTTAGTGTTTACACTTTATGAAATGCTTGTAAGTTGCTGCATGCATTAATCTCACTTACAATTTCTTTTTTGATGCTATAAGGTAGTATTTAAGTTTTTGGTTTGTAACTATAAAAAATGTTTGCTCTGAAACTGTGAACCTAGTCAGGAGGGATCGTCTCCCACCCATCAAGAAGGTCTATCAAAACTAAATGGGCCATTGTGGACTTCACAATACAAAGACTTTGTAAATTCCCCCCTTACACTCCTGGAGAGGCTACTTGCAAAGGAGCTCGGCCCATCAGCTTGAATTCTGGAAGACGGAAATAAAAATAACTGACAAGAAATTTTTTATTCTCTTTTGCTGTCCGGATTCTCACAGGGCCAGAGCTATGAACCAGAAGCAGAGGCCCTCAGGGTCAACTTGGGTTAGCCCTACAAGACATTCAGAGTTGATAGATTGCTAAAACTCTGTCACCTTTTGAAACCATAGAGTGCAACTCATTTATGTTTATATGTTTGCCTGCTTTCACCTTGTAATAACTCTCTCATTTCTTTTCTTAGTTAACAAATCCTTAGTTAGTTTACTATAGGATTGGCTACAAGCGATGTCTTTAGTGTGAGATGTAAGGTACAAATTTACTTGGGGTCAGTGACTGGTCTCTTGGGACTGGGAGCAACCTGAATATTTTGTAATCTTTGGTGTATAGCAACCATCTGTCACTACGTCCAGATTGCCTGGGTGGCAAGATAGACTGGAATGCCCAAGGGGACTCTCTGTGACTCTGTGGTAAGACTGTCATAGTGTTTTAGGTGTTCACACTTGTTACTGGGATGGTGAAATCTAATTAAAGAACATTCAACCAGTTTGGGGTCTCTGCCCTGCTTCTTCACAGTCTGCCCTAAGCTTGGCATTCACAGCCGTGACCCACTCCAGACACCGTGACGCCTATATCTTAATTTTGTATAATGGCTGAAACTGGAAAAAAAGAATATTTAGTTGAATTCTCTTGGTGAGAGCTATAAGACTATGGAATACAGCCTCCAGCAAAGTAGTAAAAGTCTCAGTCACTGGGTTCAGAGTAACAGCTGTGTTAGTCTGTATTCGCAAAAAAAAAAGGAGTACTTGTGGCACCTTAGAGACTAACCAATTTATTTGAGCATAAGCTTTCGTGAGCTACACCTCACTTCATCGGGTCATTTTAAAACCAGGCTGGAAGAACACTGAAGAATACAGGTCTAATCTTGGCAAAAGGATGGGCAAAGAGTTTTCTTCTAATCCTCTCTACTTTCTATAGCTCATAATACAAAAAACAAACCCAGAAAAAAATGTAGAAAGCGCACAGCATGACAGAGCAGTACCTCTGCAGCATGCCCCTCCCATATCCTCTGGAAGCCTCTCTGTCTCAAAGCTTCAGGGTCTGCACATTAAATACGGAGGAAGTGCCGGGACAGGGCTGCAGCACCAACTGCTGTCCATAGTATACTCCCCTTCTGATACATGCAGATGCAGAAATTTTCTCATCGAAGGTAATGCTGACACTGGCTGTATTGTTTTCTGCTTCGTCCTCTTCTGCTTGCTGAGCTCCAAGTATGGGTTCTAGAGAAGTCACACTGCCACAGAAAAAGAAGTGGGCATGTGAACAGGCTGGGGGTACTGAGACTCTGGACAAGTACCCCCTGCCCTCACAGTACATTTCCAGCTAGGCAGGATTTTCCTATGCATCCCAGGTCAGCCTAAGGGTTTGCAGCACTGGAGGCAACCAGAGTGTGGACAGAAAAAATCTCAGTGATTTCAACATGCAGAGTTTCCTGGGTCTTCATATTTCCTATGATGGGAATCCTTGGATACGAACACATATTTCAGACTACTGAGAAAACGTCCCTCATTCTTGTAATTAAAGTTTCCTCCATTTTGAGCTGTGTAAAAACACAGGTGAAAAATACGCTCAAAGCAGTTTGAGAGTGTGACCAGATTTTCTCCTTTCGTCTTTAATCAGTTGAATCACTGTGCCAGATATTCTGATCAATTATCTCAGCTCCACCTTGGCACACAGTAACATGCTCACCATATCATGGTCTTCTATTGGGTCCATTTTTAATAATTCAGTATAACGAAACAATTGTGGGGGTAGGCGGATAGCAGGAAGGGAATCATACAGATTGGATCTTCTATGTATTATCCCCCTGCTGATCTCACTGGGTTTGAAACATCCCAGCTTTATCACATATGTGATTTGTGAGGATTTAAAAGTTTCAGATGGTTTTCTCAACCAGGGTGACATGGTTCAATCTGAGACCATAGAACATTTTTGCAGAGTGTGTGTGTGTGTGCTGGGGGTCAAAGGAATGGGGAGGGGGGAGTACTAGTGAACAGCATGAGGAGTGAAGACCTTGTCTTTTCTAGAAGACTTTTAGGCCAGTCTGTGTATAAAGGAATAAAACTCCAAGTCTCAGGGTAATTACATTTAGATGATGATGTGCCTCAAAATGTTGCAAGCACTTTATAATTATTCAAAATTTTTTAGGCCATCGTCATACCACCAAATTTTTGCATAGTTTAAGGTGAAATACACATTCCAGGAATCTCCTTTTTATTAGCACAACACTGGTGTTCTGTGAGCGTAAAACCACAGGCTTCTAAGAGTATATGCACTCTTCAAGGAGGGTGGGTAAAAGTCTAACGGTTTGCCAGAAAAGACCCTTGAGAGCAAGACAATTGGGGGAAAAAAAGAAAAGTGTATAAAATCTAAAGCTGATGCAAAACAGCTTATAATGTGTCCTGGGGAGGGGGGCGGAATCAGCAGCACTCATCAACTAATCAGTCTCAGCTGAGATAACACATAATAAACTATGCTATTCTTATAACTGAAGGTGATCTTTAAAAAAACCGGGCTTGAATGATTTTTTCCTCTTTCTTATATCTTAAAATTTTATTAAAGCTAATGTTAAAAAAATTATATATTACATAGGTTGGGAAAAGAGTGTCTGTACATCTGGGTATAGTGCTTAGATTATCCACAAATATAAAGTTAGTTTTTTTAAAAGTCATATGATACATAGAGTACATAATCAGCAATACAGATGAATAGATTTAACAATACAGTTTAGATATTAGAATCCGAATACTCGGGTACATCATTCATGAAAAGTTGTACAGGGATTTGGTTGTGGAAAGCAAAATATATCAATGAGTGGAGACTGTCCCTCAGTAATTGAGAATTAGGTTGGTTGTCTATTTAGAAAATACAATCCATGAGGAAAGTATTTGCTACTTTCCTGACTGCGCTTCTTACTACAGCAATATCAGGAATACCAAGTATCGTCTTCTTTATTTCTGCTGAAGGACTCCATGGAGTACTAAACACCTGGAGTGGGAACTTCAGGAGCCCTCAGAAGAGAATGTTGCTTCTCTGACAGACCACTTTGTCAGTGATTTAGTTGGTCTGTATAAAATTACCATTTGTTCTGGAATTGATGGTGGCCCCTAGGTATCCTCATAGACTTCAAGGCCAGAAGGGACCATCATGATCATCTAGTCTGACCTTCTGCACATTGCAGGCCCCAAAAAGTTGCCCACCCACTCCTGTAATAGACCCATAACCTCTGGCTGAGTTACTGAAGTCCTCAAAGCATGAGCTACAGTTCTCACAGGTAAGCTTGGTTGATGGATGACAAGGAGTTGTCCAGCAAAAAGGAATAAGTTATGTACAAAATAGTTCTAATATATAAAGCAAGAAGAAGTAATTTTCAGAAACATCTTTCACGCCTTTCAGTACATTATAAATCAGCCAAACTTTCCATTTGCAGGTCACCTTCAAAGTATAAAAAGTCAAAATGTAGGCTTGTGCTATATGATATATATATATATTTATACTAAATTGTATCCTGAAATCCCTTTCTGCTAATGCCTTTATAAGGCTATGTGTAAAGCCACTCCACCAAATAGAAAATGCCACTGTGGAGTCATAGTAGAGGTATATAACTAACCAAGAACATGCGTGCAACTTCAAAATGTAGAGCTATTGCCCTCAGAGTCCTTTAGAATACATATGATTAGAATATATATTAGGATTTTTGGTACTATATAAAATTATTCAAAATGACTGCTTTCATAGGGACATCCTTATTTCAAATACTGCACAGAATGTATCAATCCAAACCTAGAAAAGGAACAGCTGCAACATTAAAGCAATCTACTTCCTTTGCTACCAGACTTCAATTGAACTTCACTCAGGTGGAATTGTTTATTTTCTTGTTTGACTGGGGTGGGAGTGGTGTTAACCTGGAGGAGTATTAAAGAGTGAAATGAAATAAAAGCATTCCTCTCTTTCAGAGATTATGCCATTGTTTTTTAAAATTGTACATGTAAGTGTTTGATTTACATATCTTAGCCCTGAGAAATCTTAAATGAAAATCTTTAGAGTGACAAAGAATATAAGGGCATGTCTACACTGGCAGAGTTACAGCACCAGCAGTCACAGAACTGTGTCACAGCACTGCTCAGAGAGCGCTGAAGGGAAACTGCTGTTGCGTGTTCACACTGTCAGCTACCTGCGCAATAACGTGTTCACACTTGCGGCACTTGCAGCTGTATTCGGAGCGGCGCACTCTTGGCAGCTATCCCACAGAGTATCTCTTTCTCTTCTGCCGTTAAGACTTGTGGGAAGACAGAGGGAGTTGCGGGCCATCCTGGGTCCTGTCCCAATGACCAGTGATTCATTGCTTCGCATCCCAGCAATTCCTGTGCTTCCGGCATTTGGCGCCATCTTTCAATGGTTTGTGTACTGTGCACCCTGCCTCTTTGGGCTGCAGGAATGGATCCCGAACTGTTGACCAGTATGCTGCTCGCTCTGACCAACACATCACAAGTGGTAGTGGAGTTATTCCTTAAACTACAAAGGCAAGAGGAGTGTGACATTGATCTCGCCACACGTAGTAGCTACGACTCAAGATTGTTTGTGGCCTTCACGGAGGTGCTGACCACAGTGGAACGCTGCTTTTGGGCTCGGGAAACAAGCACTGAGTGGTGGGATCACATCGTCATGCAAGTCTGGGATGATGAGCAGTGGCTGCAGAACTTTTGGATGAGAAAAGCCACTTTCATGGGACTGTGTGATGAGCTCACCCCAGTCCTGCGGTGCAAGGACACGAGAATGAAAGCTGCTCTGCCGTTGGAGAAGTGCGTGGTGATTGCACTGTGGAAACTGGCTACTTCAGACTGCTACCAATCAGTCGCTAATCAGTTTGGAGTGGGAAAGTCGACCGTTGGACTTGTGTTGACAGAAGCATGCAGGGTCATTAATCGCACCCTGCTCTGAAAGACCATAACTCTGAGCAACGTGCGTGACATTGTGGATGGCTTTGCACAAATGGGCTTCCCTAACTGTGGAGGGGCAATAGGTGGCACGCATATTCCAATTCTGACACCAGACCACCTAGCCACCAAGTACATTATTGCAAGGGGTATTTCTCAATGGTTCTCCAGGTGCTTATGGATCACCAGGGGCGTTTCACAGACATTAACGCAGGCTGGTCCGGAAAGGTGCATGACGCACGCATCTTTTGGAACACTGGCCTGTTCAGGAAGCTGCAAGCAGGGACTTTCTTCCTGGACCAGAAGATCACCTTAGGGGAGGTTGAAATGCCCATTGTGATCCTGGGAGACCCAGCCTACCCCTTAATGCCGTGGCTTATGAAGCCATACACGGGGCAACTTGACAGCAGCAGGGAGCGGTTCAACAACAGGCTGAGCAAGTGCAGAATGACTGTTGAGTGTCCTTTTGGCCATTTAAAAGCCCACTGGCACTGCCTCTATGGGGAAGCTGGGCCTGGCCGATGACAATATTCCTATGCTTATAGCCACGTGCTGTACGCTCTATAATATTTGTGAAGGGAAGGGTGAAAGGTTCACTCAGGGCTGGACCATAGAGGCTCAGTGCCTGGAGGCCAAGTTTGAGCAGCCAGAGACCAAGGCTATTAGAGGGGCACAGCGCAGGGCCATAAGGATCAGGGATGCCCCTGATTGGGGCAGCAATCTGAAGCTGAAAGCTACTAATATTTGTTGATATGCTTGGGAGTGCAGTGTTTGTAATGCTAGGAGGTGATTGGTGCACATGATGTAATATATGGGTTTAACATATGTTGCTTTGCCGGGCTCTTTTTGCTTTCAATTAATAGAATAAAGATTTGGTTTCAAACCAACACAATTCTTTTATTAAAAGATAACAACTGGAGGAGAGAGTCAAACAAAAAAACCCATCAGCAGTGAGGGGGATGGGAGAAGGGAAGGTCCCAGGAGAAGGAGGGGTCCCGGGATGGCTAAAGATTCGCATATGTCCAGGGATCATATCCAATCTTCTCCTTTGGAGTACAATTCAGCGGGGACTTCAGCGGGGACTTGTACTTCAGCCGGGACAAACTGCAGAGTGATGGGTGTTGAGTGCAGTGGGTACTGGGAATCCGCACTGCTGGACTGTGAGGGGCAAGGACTGGAATGTCACAGGTATAGCCTGGAGCCAGGAGGTTGAAAAGAGGGTGTTGGCAGTGTCTAGGGGGGTGCATGGGAAAGAGTTTTGTGACAGCGGCTGCAGGGGAGGGTGCGTGCAGAGCTGTTTGGTTTGAAGAGCTAGTATCGCCTGGAGCATGTCCACTTGGCGCTCCATCGTGTTTAAGATCTGCTCCGTGGCTTTGTTCTGGCGTGCCATGTTCTCCTTTCTGTCCCTCTTCTCGCTGTCCCGCCACTCCTTCAATTCCTGTTTTTTGGCGGCGGAGTGCATCATAACATCATGCAGAAAGTCCTCCTTAGTTCTTCTTGGCCGCTTTCTGATTCTGCGCAGCTGCCGATAACAAAGAGTGAGTCTGGGCTTCCCAGGTCATCTCTGTGAAGTTTAAACACAACATTTTACAGAAGCAGGATTGTTTGCAACACAAAGAACACTGAATCAGTGATTTAAAACACAGCCAGTACTTACACACCTGTCACTAACTGGCTGACCCCAGGCAAGCACGCATGAGCCACAAGACCCCCAAAATGGTGAGTTTCAGAGTAGCAGCCGTGTTAGTCTGTATTCACAAAAAGAAAAGGAGTACTTGTGGCACCTTACAGACTAACAAATTTATTTGAGCATAAGCTTTCGTGAGCTACAGCTCACTTCATGCATCCGATGAAGTGAGCTGTAGCTCACGAAAGCTTATGCTCAAATAAATTTGTTAGTCTCTAAGGTGCCATAAATACTCCTTTTCTTTTTCCAAAATGGTGAGTAACCACAGGGGCAGGGTAAATCACTCTTCCCAGACCCTGCTGTAGACTGGGCACATGGCTCTTGGGGAGAGCCAGCACTGTAGGGGGAGGGGCAGGGGCTGATAATCATTCTTGTCCCCAATCTTACCACAGGATGTGATCATTATGGAAGATATCTTGCTGCTGAGAGTGAGCAAGGAATCAAGGGAGGGTCTTCTACAAGCCTGTGGCTTCCACCCTGGTTCCTATGTGGCTCGCTTCTCCCCTCTTCCCCCCCCGTGATGGCACAGTGGTGTAGGAAAGTTACCGTTAATAGGGCAAGAAACATAGCGGCTCTGCTGAAGAACCTGCGGCAGTGGATTGCCCAGTATCTCCATGACAGTTTTGTGGAGATCTCTGAGAGAGATTCACGTGAAGTGAGGGAGCCAATCAACAGCCTGTTCCGCCACTCGGACTCGGCATGTGGTGGGAGACAAGCCTGCTTTCGGCAACCCTCCTGCCCCCAACAACTAGCTTCAGCGATTCCCAAAATCAGATCCACTTACCATGGGCCTCCTCTCCTGTTTACGCTTCGCAAAGATCTGACAGCTGTGACTGGGTAGCCTCCTCTGGGGTAGAAAAGAGCTCCTGGCTGCATTCATCTCTGACCTCTTAGTCATCCTCTGCCTCTGGGTCCTCCTCTTCCTCCCCCTCCACATCCTCGTCCAAGATTTCCTCCCCCTGGCTCGGTCCACTCTCGACTGGCACATGAGCCACCAAAGTATCCACAGTGGTCTTTGCAGTGGAGGTGGGGTCGCGTCCAGCTCTTTGTAGAACCAGCAGCTTGTGGGCATAGCACCGGAGCGGTGATTTGCCTCCCGCGCCTTGTTGTAGGCGTTCTGCAGCTCCTTTACTTTGACCCTGTACTGCAGTTTGTCCCAGTCATGGACCCTTTCTGTCATGCATCGTGAAATCTGTCCATCGATATCATAATTCCTATGGCTGGAGCGCAGCTGGGACTGGACAGCCTCCTCTCCCCAAATGCCGATGAGGTCCAGCAGCTTGGCATTGCTCCAAGCGGGGGATCGCCTGGTGCATGGAGCAGGCCTGGCCACCTGGAAAGATGCACTGAGACCACTGCATGCATCACCGAGCAAACAGGAAGGGGACTTTCAAAATTGCAAAGGAATTTAAGGGGTGGGGCTGATGGTTGGTCACCTGAGGGCAGGGCAGTAGAGTTCAAACTGATGACCAGAGAGGTAAGACCAGTGTTGTGGGACACCTCCTGGAGGCCAATCACAGCCCTGTAATCAACCATGGTGTCTACACTGACACCGAGGCGCTGTAGCCCCGGTGCAGGAAGCTGTATGCCTCTCGTTGGGGTGGTTTTTTTACAGCACTGAAACTGCACAGTTTCTGCGCACGAAGTGGCGTGGCAGCATGTGCTCCTCGGGAGTTACGGCACAGGAAGCTGCTTTTCTGCGCAGAAACTTACCAGTGTAGAAAAACAGAAATGTTAGCGAGCTTTAGTTAAAATCTTAGTGTCACAACTGAGCACTTCTTTTGATTTCAACATGCAACAACAGTGGGTCAAGAAGATTGGTCTGATATCTTACTGTCCTTGAAGTGAATGGGAGTTTTATCATTGACTTTCCAGGCAACAGAACCCTGGCTCACACTAGAATAATCTCTGTTATTTAAAAATCCAAAATCAAGTCAGTACAATTTAAATATATAAATGAATAAACTAACCAGGTAATTGACATGCCACCTCAATTCAAGAACTAACTTCTCATTTGCTCAAATACTGATGTAGCTTTACATTACTCTTATTGATTTATTCCATCTATTTAAAGAGTCAGACTCTGATACCACCCAACCTGAGGAAGGGTCGCAAAATGGGGCCCAAATCCATTTTGAAGTCACACATAATTTTAAGGTTTCAGAGAAGCAGCCGTGTTAGTCTGTATCCACAAAAAGAAAAGGAGTACTTGTGGCACCTCAGAGACTAACAAATTTATTAGAGCATAAGCTTTCGTGAGCTACAGCTTACTTCATCGGATGCATGCAGTGGAAAATACAGTGGGGACATTTCATATACACAGAGAACATGAAACAATGGGTGTTACCATATACACTGTAACGAGACTGATCAGGTAAGGTGAGCTATTACCAGCAGGAAAGAAAAAAAACCTTTTGTAGTGATAATCAAGGTGGGCCATTTCCAGCAGTTGACAAGAACGTGTGATGAACAGTAAGGGGGGGAAATAAACATGGGGAATCATAGAATCATAGAATATCAGGGTTGGAAGGGACCTCAGGAGGTCATCTAGTCCAACCCCCTGCTCAAAGCAGGACCAATCCTCAACTAAATCATCCCTGCCAGGGCTTTGTCAAGCCTGACCTTAAAAACTTTGAAGGAAGGAGATTGCACCACCTCCCTAGGTAACGCATTCCAGTGTTTCACCACCCTCCTAGTGAAAAAGGTTTTCCTAATATCCAACCTAAATCTCGCCCACTGCAACTTGAGACCATTACTCCTTGTTCTGTCATCTGCTACCACTGAGAACAGTCTAGATCCATCCTCTTTGGAACCCCCTTTCAGGTAGTTGAAAGCAGCTATCAAATCCCCCCCCTCATTCTTCTCTTCCGCAGACTAAACAATCCCAGTTCCCTCAGCCTCTCCTCATAAGTCATGTGTTCCAGTTCCCTAATCATTTTTGTTGCCCTCCGCTGGACTCTTTCCAATTTTTTCACATCCTTCTTGTAGTGTGGGGCCCAAAACTGGACACAGTACTCCAGATGAGGCCTCACCAATGTCAAATAGAGGGGAACGAACACGTCCCTCAATCTGCTGGCAATGCCCCTACTTATACATCCCAAAATGCCATTGTCCTTCTTGGCAACAACGGCACACTATTGACTCATATCCAACTTCTTGTCCAATGTAACCCCTAGGTCCTTTTCTGCAGAACTGCTGCCTAGCCACCCAGTCCCTAGTCTGTAGCTGTGCATGGGATTCTTCTGTCCTAGGTGCAGCACTCTGCACTTGTCCTTGTTGAACCTCATCAGATTTCTTTTGGCCCAATCCTCCAATTTGTCTAGGTCCCTCTGTATCCTATCCCTCCCCTCCAGCGTATCTACCTCTCGTCCCAGTTTAGTGTCATCTGCAAACTAGCTGAGGGTGCAATCCACACCATCCTCGAGATCATTTATGAAGATATTGAACAAAACCGGCCCGAGGATTGACCCTTGGGGCACTCCACTTGATACTGGCTGCCAACTAGACATGGAGCCATTGATCACTACCCGTTGAGCCCGACAATCTAGCCAGCTTTCTATCCACCTTATAGTCCATTCATCCAGCCCATACTTCTTTAACTTGCTGGCAAGAATACTGTGGGAGACCGTGTCAAAAGCTTTGCTAAAGTCAAGGAACAACACGTCCATTGCTTTCCCCTCATCCACAGAGCCAGTTATCTCATCATAGAAGGCAATTAGATTAGTCATCGTGACTTGCCCTTGGTGAATCCATGCTGACTGATCCTGATCACTTTCCTCTCCTCTAAGTGCTTCAGAATTGATTCCTTGAGAACCTGCTCCGTGATTCTTCCAGGGACTGAGGTGAGGCTGACTGGCCTGTAGTTCCCAGGATCCTCCTTCTTCCCTTTTTTAAAGATGGGCACTACATTAGCCTTTTTCCAGTTGTCCGGGACTTCCCCCTATCGCCATGAGTTTTCAAAGATAATGGCCAATGGCTCTACAATTACATCCGCCAACTCCTTTAGCACTCTCGGATGCAGCGCATCCAGCCCCATGGACTTGTGCTCTTCCAGCTTTTCTAAATAGTCCCGAACCACTTCTTTCTCCACAGAAGGCTGGTCACCTCCTCCCCATGCTGTGCTGCCCAGTACAGTAGTCTGGGAGCTGACCTTGTTCGTGAAGACAGAGGCAAAAAAAGCATTGAGTACATTAGCTTTTTCCACATCCTCTGTCACCAGGTTGCCTCCCTCATTCAGTAAGGGGCCCGCGCTTTCCTTGACTTTCTTCTTGATGCTAACATACCTGAAGAAACCCTTCTTGTTACTCTTAACATCTCTTGCTAGCTGCAACTCCAGGTGTGATTTGGCCTTCCTGATTTCACTCCTGCATGCCTCAGCAATATTTTTATACTCTTCCCTGGTCATTTGTCCAATCTTCCACTTCTTGTAAGCTTCTTTTTTGTGTTTAAGATCAGCAAGGATTTCACTGTTAAGTCAAGCTGGTCGCCTGCCATATTTACTATTCTTTCTACACATCAGGATGGTTTGTCTCTGTAACCTCAAAAAGGATTCTTTAAAATACAGCCAGCGCTCCTGGACTCCTTTCCCCCTCATGTTATTCTCCCAGGGGATCCTGCCCATCAGTTCCCTGAGGGAGTCAAAGTCTGCTTTTCTGAAGTCCAGGGTCCATATTCTGCTCTTTTACTTTGTGTAATGACACATCCACTCCGAGTCTTTATTCAAGCCTAAGTTAGTTGTATCCAGTTTGCAAATTAATTCCAATTCAGCATCAACATCCATAGTGGCTAGGATGGTGTTTTCAGGAAGATCACCGATGAACTGTAGTTTCCTCAGGAAGTCAGTGGTGTCTCAAAGATAGTTGGGAGTGCTGGTAGCGTAGGGCCTGAGGAGGGAGTCTACAAAGCCAGACAATCCTGCTGTCAGGGTGCCAATGCCTGCGATGACGGAGCGTCCAGGATTTCCAGTTTTATGGATCTTGGGTAGCAGATAGAAGCAGGGTTCTAGGGTTGTGTCTGTGCAGATTTGTTCTTGTGCTTTTTCAGGGAGTTTCTTGAGCAGATGCTGTAGTTTCTTTTGGTAACCCTCAGTGGGATCAGAGGGTAATGGCTTGTAGAAAGTGGTGTTGGAGAGCTGCCTAGCAGCCTCTTGTTCATATTCCGACCTATTCATGATGACGACAGCACCTCCTTTGTCAGCCTTTTTGATTATGATGTCAGAGTTGTTCCTGAGGCTGTGGATGGCATTGCGTTCTGCACGGCTGAGGTTATGGGGTAAGTAATGCTGCTTTTTCACAATTTCAGCCCTTGCCCGTCGGAGGAAGCACTCTATGTAGAAGTCCAGTCTGTTGTTTCGACCTTCAGGAGGAGTCCACCCAGAATCCTTCTTTTTGTAGTGTTGGTAGGAAGGTCTCTGTGGATTAATATGTTGTTCAGAGGTGTGCTGGAAATATTCCTTGAATTGGTGACGTCGAAAATAGGATTCTAGGTCAGCACAGAACTGTATCATGTTTGTGGGGATGGAGGGGCAGAAGGAGCGGCCCCGAGATAGGACAGATTCTTCTGCTGGGGTAAAATACCACTGACTTCGCGAGGAAACTACAATCTATCAGTGACCTTCCTGAAAACACCATCCTAGCCACTATGGATGTAGAAGCCCTCTACACCAACATTCCACACAAAGATGGACTACAAGCCGTCAGGAACAGTATCCCTCATAATGTCATGGCAAACTGGTGGCTGAACTTTGTGACTTTGTCCTCAGCCATAACTATTTCACATTTGAGGACAATGTCTACCTTCAAATCAGTGGCACTGCTATGGGTACCCGCATGGCTGCACAGTATGCCGGACTGTTTATGGCGGACTTAGAACAACTCTTCCTCAGTTCTCGTCCCCTGAGCCTCTACTCTACTTGCGCTACATTGATGACATCTTCATCATCTGGACCCATGGAAAAGAAGCCCTTGAGGAATAATAAGTGATGGTCACATAAACACCACCCTATACCGGAAACCTACTGACCACTATACTTACCTACATGCCTCCAGCTTTCATCCAGACGACACCACACAATCCATTGTCTATAGCAAGCTCTAAGATACAACCACATTTGCTCCAATCCCTCAGACAGAGACAAACACCTACAAGATCTCTATCAAGCATTCTTAAAACTACAATACCCACCTGCTGAAGTGAAGAAACAGATTGACAGAGCCAGAAGAGTACCCAGAACTTACCTACTACAGGACAGGCCCAACAAAGATAATAACAGAGCGCCACTAGCCATCACCTTCAGCCCCCAACTAAAACCTCTCCAATGCATCATCAAGGATCTACAACCTATCCTGAAGGACAACCCATCACTCTCACAGATCTTGGGAGATAGGCCAATCCTTGCTTACAGACAATCCCACAATCTGAAGCAAATACTCACCAGCAACCACACACCACACAACAAAAACACTAACCCAGGAACCTATCCTTGCAACAAAGCCTGTTGCCAACTGTGTCCACATATCTATTCAGGGGACACCATCATAGGGCCTAATCACATCAGCCACACTGTCAGAGGCTCATTCGCCTGCACATCTACCAGTGTGATATATGCTATCATGTGCCAGCAATGCCCCTCTGCCATGTATATTGGCCAAACTGGACAGTCTCTACGTAAAAGAATAAATGGACACAAATCAGACGTCAAGAATTATAACATTCAAAAACCAGTCGGAGAACACTTCAATCTCTCTGGTCACTCGATTAGAGACCTAAAAGTGGCAATTCTTCAACAAAAAAACTTCAAAAACAGACTCCAACGAGAGATTGCTGAATTGGAATTAATTTGATACTGGACACCATTAACTTAGGCTTGAATAAAGACTGGGAGTGGATGTGTCATTACACAAAGTAAAACTATTTCCCCATGTTTACCCCCCGTCCCCCGTTCCTCACATGTTCTTGTCAACTGCTGGAAATGGCCCACCTTGATTATCACTACAAAAGGTTTATTTTCTCTCCTGCTGGTAATAGCTCACCTTACCTGATCACTCTTGTTACAGTTAATACCCATTATTTCAAGGTCTCTGTGTATATAAATCTCCCCACTGTATTTTCCACTGCATGCATCTGATGAAGTGAGCTGTAGCTCACGAAAGCTTATGCTCAAATACATTTGTTAGTCTCTAAGGTGCCACAAGTACTCCTTTTCTTTTTACATAATTTTAAATATTTCTGATTAGAAAGGTAGTTTAAAGTCAATGACTGTTAACCTCCCACTCTCACAAAATTTTAGCCTTCCAGTGGTGTAAAATGTTCTGTCCTGCTTAAGAACCCTCGGAGAATTTCTATCATAGTTTCTGAAAATTTTGTTGCCTTAAAGATACTCCCATGGGTGGCTGGATCACTATTGCTATATGCAATAAAATTGTATAAAAACCTAAATTAATACTTTAAGGTCCCAGAGGATTTATAAAGTGTCTAGATATACAATGAATTTCTTTAATATAAAATTATGATAGATGTTTATAGCTTGTGTTATATCTGTACAAGGTTTATACAATGAAACTATCTTGAAAATGATTTCATTTAATTGCTGCACGTTCAAAACCCTCTTATCAAATTAATTCCTGGTTTTGTCTTGAAGTGCCATTGAGATTTAAAATATCCAATGTATGTACAGTAATACAACAGATATATGAGGACATTGATCAAGAAGTAGAATTATCTATCTAACTACAATGACTAATAAAAAAAAGAGAATGAGAAATATAGGTGAACCAGACAATAGTAGCTGGGTTTACATTTACTAGGAAACCAAGTAAGCTGCCAGTAACTGAAGTTTAAGGTCTAAAAAATAACATTTCTTCCATTGTCTGAAGTGATTTTGCTCCAGTCTTCCAGGATTCATGTAAAAGAACTCTTTGTATCCTAAATTTAGAAGAAAATGTTCACATGCAAAGAATTAAAAGATTTGTTAAATTGCTGGCTTCCATCCAACACAATCTCATCTTTCATTCACCAAGTAGAAAGTGTGTTTTTTTTAAAAAACTAGTTACACATGAACTCCTGTAAAGATCACACAGACTTTTGTGAAGCCAAGGCATAAAATCTGCCAGGCTTTTTCCCCCTTGCAGTGATTCAGACATTCAGGGATCTCTGCTTACCCAAAGACCTTGGATGAAATCTGACCCCACTGAAGTCAGTAAGAATTTTGCCATTGACTTTAATAGGGCCAGGATGTTAGCTCTGCTGTTTGAAGTTAATTTTTTGCGTTGGCCTGGACAAAGCCTGATGACAAACACAACATATGCACTTACATGAAGCTTCATTCTTCCAGGCCCCCAAAACTACATAATCACCTCTCCCCACTCACGAAGGCACAATCCCCAATTCTCATCCTCAGTACCATCTCTAATTCTGTTGCCTGTGTAATGCCGACAGACCCTGGCCGTTGGCATTGAATTTGGGACCTCTGAAGTTTAGCATATGAACTTCTACTGCATGAACTAAAAGCCACATGATTCTTAGCCAAGGCCGTAGCAGACTCAATTTCCAGCTGGACTAGGCACCACTACAGGAGGACAGAGCACCATACCACGCAGGCACGGTTTACACTGCCGAACAATGAATTTCTTAAACCAGTCCCCATTTGTGAATTAGAAGAGATAGGTATGATTCAGTGCTATTTCCAGGCTTCTGAATACATGTAGATAGTTGCCACCTTTTGAGAAGATTGACAAACCGATGACGGTTGTGAGAGTGTTGCTTCAGATGACGGTTGTGAGAGTGTTGCTTCAGATAGGACCCCAAAAATCAGATGTTCAGCACTCATTCTAGCAGCATTACACTCAAATATAATGACCTTTAAACTTTTAATAGTACCAAAGGAAAAAGGTACCTAGCCACTAGGCAGAAGTTCTCTGTGCATGTGGGATAAAAACTGGACTGCCTGGTGCCAGTCCCAGAAACATAGATACTATCCTTTCGGTGTTTTGTGCTTTGTAGCTCAAATCTAAAAAAATCTAACACTGTTACAAAAGGTCCAAAGATGCTACCTTCAGTTATGCAGAAGTTGATTCCAAAGACACCAGGGCAAATTCCGAGACAGCCATGCCAATCACTAACATCTTAGCACAAAACATGGGGCGTGGGATAATTTCCTTCTCTGCACATAAATACTCACTGAATTTTCTCAAGATGAAAAGCCACAGAGGAAGTGAACGCCTTGGGAAAAGCTCGTGTTCTGGGCGAGAAGATTTTTATTTAGGGATTGCTCCTTTTTGAAAGCAAAAATTTGAACATTCACAGCTAAAATGAGGGACCCTGAACTTGCATTAGGCTTTTACATCCTTGAGCTGGTGGAACTATGTGATGTATAAACTTGCCAAATTATCTAATTTGGCAGAGACTATCCCCTGCTTTAGAAACCAGACCCAGACCCCTTGCAGGAAAAAAGGTGGGAAGGTTTTTTTTATTATAAAAATACCAGCCTCCAGTCACTGGCGGCGTGGGGATGAAAAACCTGCATTGAGAGGGCAGATGGGCAAGCAACTTCTCCCCATTCTCTTGCCTCCGGCAGAGCTGACAGCTGCGGAGGCAACAAGTGAGGTAAATTAGGGACGGGGGTAGCAATATCTCTGTCAACATAAGTCCCCCCTCTCCAACTTAATGCTGCTTTAGAGCTCCAAACTCTCAGGCAGGATCTATCACGGTGGCCTCTCATTCCCAGTGACAGATCTCTTCATGGAACCTCCCTACATAACCCCCGTTTGTTCTCTCTTTAGACAACCAAGACCCATCCATTGAAGAAAGAAGCCCCAGAAAGAGAGTGTGTTGGGGCGGGAGGGAAGATGCCCATCAAAGGCACTGGGGAGAAAGAAGAAATGGGCCTGCCTTCCTCCTCTCTCAATGTCTCTGGGAGGTGCAACAGACTTCAGAGCAACTGTCTGAAATAGCTTAGAGGGAAGTAGGCAAGACACTGGGCCTCACACACAAGGAGAAGTGCCAGCTGGGGGAATCCTTGGGAGAAGAGAGGCATTTCTGGGGACAGAGGACTATGAGACCATCCATCATTCCCATGCAATGATGTTGGGCACTTATCCAAACTGGAAAATGTCTGAGGCCCTGATGATTAAGATATTTATGTTAAATGTGCCATTCACCAGAACACACACACAATTCTCACCTCTGGCTAACTGGCTGAGCTGTCCTCTGGGGGAAAAAGACTCAAAAATATTTTATCTGTTGGTAAATGTGTGTATACACTCTTAATGCACAATTTGCACAAGTAATACCCAAACCAATGTTCAGCAGACTCTCTGTGGGGGGATAAATCTCAACACTGATGCAAAAATGGTTATTAATAAAATTATCATAATTTATTCTTACAGCGTGAGGTTAGAAAAAACTTGCCTGCACTTTTACTGAATTTTAAGAATTACTTACAATGCTTAGAGAATATCATAGCTTACATATTTATGTTTAGTTGTTCATGTAATTATATGAAATATTCAATCTAAGGAAATTTCTAGGGAAGCTGTTTTCTGCCAACCACAGACAGCCCCTAAGTGATAAGGAAGGGAAGGATAGGCCAGTGGATAGGGCAGTAGCCTAGGACTTGAGAGACCCAGATTGGGAATTCCTGCTCTGACACAAGCTTCCTCTATGACCTTAGGCTAGTCACTTAGCCTCTCTGTGACTCAGTTCCCCATCTGTAAAGTGGGAATAGCAGCACTTCCCTACATCACATGGGTGTTGTGGGGACAAACACATTAAGACTGTGAAGCACTTTGAGATGCACTGATGAAACGTGCTACATAACATAGTTATTATTGATTATTATTATTAATACTATTGTTTTTATACCTACTTACCCATAAAACTATGTTTATTACCTCCAAGTGTGTTTACACAGATTCTGGAATGCAGCTTTATAGCTTCTATTTAGCTTTAGCATTCCATACTACTTTCTTTTATATTATGTTTTGAAAGATGTACATACATGTTAGTTATTGTGATTTATGCTTTGTATAGAGTACTTGATAGGAGTCTTTAACTGCAAATTGTAAATATACACATGTAAATAGTGAGCTGTAAATCTAGAAACCCTTTGGTCAAAAGGCAAGCAAGCCAACAAGAGTATCTTATCAAAGAAAAAGACACATCCCTCTTGTATAAGATACTAGTTTGGCATAGATATGATGGTTACCTCAAGAAAACAGACTTTGTAAGATAATCATGTTTTAGAAAAAAAACCAATTGTGTAAAAGAAGGTAAGGATGCTCTTTATTCAGGAAATTCCAAAGAGGAGTAATGCTTAGGATGTGTGTTATTAGAGCTATAAACTAAGTCACAAATTCATCCCTCCCCTTTGCAAAGAAAACCTCTAGTTTAAACCCACACAAAGAATACTAAAAATATCCTTATTGAAACTGATTTCTCTTATAAGCTATCTAAAGTCTTCATTCTACAAATGTAAGAAGAACATTTATGGTTGAAAAATGTTTTACTTCTAAATAATTTCCATTGAAAGGTAAACACCTTGTTCCTCAAATGCTTAAGATAACAAACGTCTTTTGAAATGTATATTTCCAAATATTATGTATTTAGATGCAAACCTTCATATAATTGCCTGATATCATTATTTGTTTTATGTTATAGGTTATATTGTTATATGTTTTATTTACTAATGTAGCAAGGTCATTTGATGCTATAACTGGTTACTAACATAAAAACCACTGGAGCATAAAATATTGATATTAATTGGGAATTAGTTATCTGGCGCTTAAGCAACTCCTTAACAAACTGAGAGAGACAAGAGTCACCTTTCCAAGGACTGTAAGAAGAAACCCCAATAATTTATTTGATAACTATTTAAAGATTGTGTTTATGAATTAAGTTTAAAAATACTATTTTGAGAGCAGAGCCCTTTATATAGGAAATAGGAGCGTTTGAACTCATTTGAACTCATTTGAGACAGAATTTCAGTGCCTTGTAAAACCCGATGGAATTCAAAGGGATCTCAGAAAATGGATTGAACAAGAGAAAGAGTTAAAACTCTAACTTTAAAGATGTTCTGAGAGTTTCCCACCACAAGGACAAAAGCAATTACATCCCTGCCATCTATATATTAGCAGACTGCATATTCATGAGCTGAAGATACAAAAAAGACAACCCCAGGAAGTTGTTGAGCCAATGAAAAGAGACAGCGTCTGATATTTGAATCTAATCAAGCCCCTGAAAGAGGTATACCTTCTCCCTTCAGCAAGACTATGAAAAGGGAGTGTATAATTCTCTCTGAATTGAGAGAGCAAACAGCACCACTCTCATCACAGCACTCTCATCTTAGTTCAGCCTATCCCTGGCACCTCTACAGGCAAAGAGCAGCAGCAACCAGACAGCTAAGAAGAGCCTCACCTCAGTCCCTGGAAAAATCATGGAGCAGGTCCTCAAAGAATCAATCCTGAAGCACTTGCATGAGAGGAAAGTGATCAGGAACAGCCAGCATGGATTCACCAAGGGAAGGTCATGCCTGACTAATCTAATCGCCTTTTATGATGAGATTACTGGTTCTGTGGATGAAGGGAAAGCAGTGGATGTATTGTTTCTTGACTTTAGCAAAGCTTTTGACACGGTCTCCCACAGTATTCTTGTCAGCAAGTTAAGGAAGTATGGGCTGGAGGAATGCACTATAAGGTGGGTAGAAAGTTGGCTAGATTGTCGGGCTCAACGGGTAGTGATCAATGGCTCCATGTCTAGCTGGCAGCCGGTGTCAAGTGGAGTGCCCCAGGGGTCGGTCCTGGGGCCGGTTTTGTTCAATATCTTCATAAATGATCTGGAGGATGGTGTGGATTGCACTCTCAGCAAATTTGCGGATGATACTAAACTGGGAGGAGTGGTAGATACGCTGGAGGGGAGGGATAGGATACAAAAGGACCTAGACAAATTGGAGGATTGGGCCAAAAGAAATCTGATGAGGTTCAATAAGGATAAGTGCAGGGTCCTGCACTTAGGACAGAAGAATCCAATGCACCGCTACAGACTAGGGACCGAATGGCTAGGCAGCAGTTCTGCGGAAAAGGACCTAGGGGTGACAGTGGACGACAAGCTGGATATGAGTCAGCAGTGTGCCCTTGTTGCCAAAAAGGCCAATGGCATTTTGGGATGTATAAGTAGGGGCATAGCGAGCAGATCGAGGGACGTGATCGTTCCCCTCTATTCGACATTGGTGAGGCCTCATCTGGAGTACTGTGTCCAGTTTTGGGCCCCACACTATAAGAAGGATGTGGATAAATTGGAGAGAGTCCAGCGAAGGGCAACAAAAATGATTAGGGGTCTAGAACACATGACTTATGAGGAGAGGCTGAGGGAGCTGGGATTGTTTAGTCTACAGAAGAGAAGAATGAGGGGGGATTTGATAGCTGCTTTCAACTACCTGAAAGGGGGTTCCAAAGAGGATGGCTCTAGACTGTTCTCAGTGGTAGCAGATGACAGAACGAGGAGTAATGGTCTCAAGTTGCAGTGGGGGAGGTTTAGATTGGATATTAGGAAAAACTTTTTCACTAAGAGGGTGGTGAAACACTGGAATGCGTTACCTAGGGAGCTGGTAGAATCTCCTTCCTTAGAGGTTTTTAAGGTCAGGCTTGACAAAGCCCTGGCTGGGATGATTTAACTGGGACTTGGTCCTGCTTCGAGCAGGGGGTTGGACTAGATGACCTTCTGAGGTCCCTTCCAACCCTGATATTCTATGATTCTATGATTCTAACAGAGAATCAACAACACAGCATGAAGAAGCAGCAACCTCCCAGGTCAGCACCGCTTCTGCAACATGATGACATCACTTCAACATAGCTGATGAGATGGAGTTTGCAAAAGCACGACCAATAGAGTAGATTTAAATTTTTTTGGTAACAATTTTAATGAGATATTGAAATGCTATTGTAATTTAAAAAGAACGAGGAGGACTTGTGGCACCTTAGAGACTAAAAAATATATTTGGGCATAAGCTTTCGTGGGCTAAAGCCCACTTCATCAGATGCATGCAGTGGAAAATACATTCAGAAGATATATATATATATATATACACACACACACACACACACACAGAACATGAAAAAATGGGTGTTGCCATACCAACTCTAACGAGACTAATCAATTAAGGTGGGCTCTTATCAACAGGAGAAAAAAAACTTTTGTAGTGATCATCAGGATGGCTCATTTCAAACAGTTGACAAGAAGGTGTGAGTAATAGTAGGGGAAAAATTAGCATGGGGAAATAGTTTTTACTTTGTGTAATGACCCATCCACTCCCAGTCTTTATTCAAGCCTAATTTAACGGTGTCCAGATTGCAAATTAATTCCAGTTCTGCAGTTTCTCGTTGGAGTCTGTTTAGGTACTAACAGCTGCAGAGGAGACATCATTTGATCTTGGTAAATAGAGAAGTAGTGGGATTTAATTAGTTATCTATGACATGCTGAGGTAGCAGGTTTCAGAGAGGTAGCCATGTTAGTCTGTATCAGTAAAAACAACAAAGAATCCTTGTGGCACCTTAGAGACTAACGAATTTATTTGGTCATAAGCTTTCGTGGGCTATAACTCATTTCATCAGATGCATGGAGTGGAAAATACAGTAAGCAGGTATAAATATTCAGCACATGAAAAGATGGGAATTGCCTTATCAAGTGAGGGGTCAGTGCTAATGAGGCCAATTCATTTAGGGTGGATGTGGCCATTCCCAACAGTTGACAAGAAGGGGTGAATATCAACAGAGGGAAATTACTTTTTGTAGTGCTAACGAGGCCAATTCAATCAAGGTAGATGCGGCCCATTCCCGGCAGTTGACAAGAAGGTGTGAGTATCAAAAGAGGGAAAATTATTTTTTGTTGTGACCCAGCCACTCCCAGTCTTTATTCAGGCCTAATTTGATGATGTCAAGTTCGCAAATTAATTCCAGTGTTGCAATTTCCCATTGAGGTCTGTTTTTGAACTTTTTTGTTGAAGAATGGCCACTTTTAAGTCTGTTATTGAGTGTCCAGGGACAGTGAAGTGTTCTCCTACTGGTTTTTGAATGTTACAATTCTTGATGTCTGATTTGTGTCCATTTATTCTTTTGCGTAGAGACTGTCCGGTCTGGCTAATGTACATGGCAGAGGGGCATTGCTGGCACATGATGGCATATATCACAGTGGTAGATGTGCAGGTGAATGAGCCCCCAATGATGTGGCTGATGTGGTTAGGTCCTATGATGATGACACTTGAATAGATATACGGAACTAGATACTGAGGTAGGACTCACTACTGATTGGGAATAATGTACTTTGATTTTAGTTTACCAAGAGTCCACATCAGAGCAGACCCACTATTAAGAACAGGAGTACTTGTGGCACCTTAGAGACTAAGAAATATATTAGAGCACAAGCTTTCATGGGATACAGCCCACTTCATCAGATGCATAGAATGGAACATATAGTAAGAAGATATATATATACATACAGATAAGTTGGAAGTGACCATACAAACTGTGGGAGGCTAATTAGTTAAGATGAGCTATTGTCAGCAGGAGAAAATAACTTTTGTAGCGATAATCAAGATGGCCCATTTAGACAGTTGACAAGAAGGTGTGAGGATACTTAAGGAAATAGATTCAATATGTGTAATGACCCAGCCACTCCCAGTCTCTATTCAAACCCAGGTTAATGGGATCTAGTTTGCATATTAATTCAAGCTCAGCAGTTTCTCGTTGGAGTCTGTTTTTGAAGCTTTTCTGTTGCAAAAATTGCCACCGTTAAATCTTTTACTGAGTGGCCACACAACAATATTGTTAATCTTTCCAGCTATACTCTTAGCCGGGCCAGAACAGTCTGTCCTATCTGGGGGCCTCTCCTTTTGTCCCTCCAGGCCCATGAACATGATATAGTTCTGTGGTGACCTAGAATCCTACTTTTGACATCTCCGACTCAAAGAATATTTCCAACACACCTCTGAACAACATACTAACCCACAGAATCATTCCTACCAACATGACAAAAAGAAGGATTCTGCGTGGACTCCTTCTGAAGGTCGAAACAACAAACTGAACTTCTACATAGATTGCTTCTGTTGACATGCATGGGCTGAAATTGTGGAAAAGCAGCATCACTTGCCCGATTACCACAGCCGTGCTGAACACAATGCCATCAACAGCCTCAGGAACAACTCTGATATCATAATCAAAAAGGCTGACAAAGGAGGTGCTGTCAGCATCATGAATAAATTGGAATATGAACAAGAGGCTGCTAGGCAGCTCTCTAACTCCACATTCTACAGGCCATTATCCTCTGATCCCACTGAGGATTACCAAAAGAAACTACATCATCTGTTCAGGAAACTCCCTGAAAAAGCACAGGAACAGATCTGTGCGGACACATGCCTAGAACCACAACCAGGGGTATTCTATATGCTTCCCAAGATCCATAAACCTGGAAATACTGGATGCCCCATCATCTCAGGCATTGGCACCCTGACAGCAGGATTGTCTGGCTATGTGGACTCTCTCCTCAGGCCCTACACTACCAGTACTACCAGCTGTCTTCGAGACACCACTGACTTCCTGAGGAAACTACAATCCATCAGTGATCTTCCTGAAAACACCCTCCTGGACACTATGGATGTAGAAGTCCTCTACACCAACATTGCACACAAAGATGGACTACAAGCCGTCAGGAACAGTATCCCCGATAATGTCACGGCAAACCTGGTGGCTGACCTTTGTGACTTTGTCCTCACCCACAACTGTTTCACATTTGGAGACAATATATACCTTCAAATCAGCGGCACTGCTATGGTACCCGCATGGCCCCACAGTATGCCAACATTTTTATGGCTGACTTAGAACAACGCTTCCTTAGCTCTCGTCCCCTAATGCCCCTACCCTACTTGCGCTACATTGATGACATCTTCATCATCTGGACCCATGGAAAAGAAGCCATTGAGGAATTCCACCATGATTTCAACAATTTCCATCCCACCATAACCTCAGCCTAGACCAATCCACACAAGCGTTCCGTTTCCTGGACACTACTGTGCTAATAAGCGATGGTCACATAAACACCACCCTATACCGGAAACCTACTGATCGCTACGCCTACCTACATGCCTCCAGCTTTCATCCAGATACCACACCACACGATCCATTGTCTACAGCCAAGCTCTACAATACAATCGCATTTGCTCCAATCCCTCAGACAGAGACAAACACCTACAAGATCTCTATCAAGCATTCTTAAAACTACAATACCCACCTGGTAAAGTGAAAAAACAGATTGACAGAGCCAGAAGAGTACCCAGAAGTCACCTACTACAGGACAGGCCCAACAAAGAAAATAACAGAACGCCACTAGCTGTCACCTTCAGCCCCCAGCTAAAACCTCTCCAGCACATCATGAAAGATTTACAACCTATCATGAAAAATGATCCCTCACTCTCACAGATCTTGGGAGACACACCAGTCCTCGCTTACAGACAGCCCCCCCACCTGACGCAAATACTCACCAGCAACCACACACCACACAACAAAAACACTAACCCAGGAACCTATCCTTGCAACAAAGCCCATTGCCAACTGTGTCCACATATCTATTCAGGGGACACCATCATAGGGCCTAATCACATCAGCCACACTATCAGAGGCTCATTCATCTGCACATCTACCAATGTGATATTTGCCAGCAATGCCCCTCTGCCATGTACATTGGCCAAATTGGACAGTCTCTACGCAAAAGAATAAATGGACACAAATCTGACATCAGGAATCATAACATTCAAAAACCGGTAGGAGAACACTTCAACCTCTCTGGTCACTCAGTAAAAGATTTAAGGGTGGCAATTTTTGCAACAGAAAAGCTTCAAAAACGGACTCCAAGGAGCAACTGCTGAGCTTGAATTAATATGCAAACTAAATACCATTAATTTGGGTTTGAATAGAGACTGGGAGTGGCTGGGTCATTACACATATTGAATCTATTTCTTTAAGTTAAGTATCCTTCTTGTCAACTGTCTAAATGGGCCATCTTGATTATCACTACAAAAGTTTTTTTCTCCTGCTGACAATAGCTCATCTTAACTAAATAGCCTCTCACAGTTTGTATGGTAACTTCCAACTTATCTGTATGTAGGTATATATCTATCTATCTATCTATCTATCTTACTATTATGTTCCATTCTATGCATCCGATGAAGTGGGCTGTAGCCCACGAAAGCTTATGCTCTAATACATTTGTTAGTCTCTAAGATGCCACAAGTACTCCTGTTCTTTTTGCGGATACAGACTAACGCGGCTGCTACTCTGAAACCTTCCACTATTAGGTGCCACAAGTACTCCTTTTCTTTTCACTATTAAGGTGTAAGCTTTGCTGAAAGGTCTTCACAGAAGAGATTGTAACTAAAGTAGCCATAGTTTATTACTTGTTTGCATTCTGTATTTTATTTCGTTGATAATAAAATAGTCATAGTTAATAATTGTGATTATTTTGCTGGTCTTTAATCATGGTATCCCTTAAAACATGGGAAGAAAACCCCATGTGACTACAACAGTCTGAGTCACATCCTTGAATTGGCATTAAGAGAGGCAATTATTAAGATTGGGCCCCTACCATTTCTTGTTTCTCTAGACTATATATTTTTAGTAATTTTAGGGATAAAATTACTTGGCGCTCAACATCCTTTTCTACCTCACACCATTTACATTACAGCATCTGCATCAGCTGGAGTTTCTCTCTTTTTGATCAACACTGAAAATACAAATTCCAAGGAAACACACCGTTCTAGTGCCAAATTCCACCACCTTCACCCACTTGAGAAATAGCTTACTCTGGGAGCAGTCCTGATGATTTCAGGATTGATTAATCCCACAGATTAAAGGGGCTCCTCGCTGTAAGGTTTACCCCTGGGTGAATGGAGTGAAATTAATGTGTCATGCCCACACGCACATTTTTAATGCTATGGAGCATTCAGCTATAGCCTGGTGGAGGTGAGGAATGCACGGAAGCAGAACCACCTTCTATTATGACGAAATGTCGACACTCTTGCATGTAAACAGTCCATTAACAACTAGGAGAAAGGAGAAACTGATGCTACCATGACCATTAGCAGTTAGACAAGAACAACATCTTCGATTGGAAACCTACCTTAGGACTTCTGAAAGGGTAATTTTGATCTGATTTGAGCTGATGGTTAAAGCCCCGGGGAGAACTCAACCCCCCAGAGTAAGTGTGAAATGAAGTCTCCTGGAATTTATTGAAAGCTCCATTTCTATTGTAAGTGATTGTTTTAATTTACATAGCAGAGCAATAGTAAATTTTAATGAAATTAAAAATAGTACTTATTAATAACATGAACAAAAACTGTAAAAGTTCAGCAGCTAGCAGCAATCCAGAGTTGCACAAGTAGCACTAAAATAATTAAAACCACTTGTGTTTCAACAATAATAAATACATGTCATGACCCTAAGCTGAAAAACAGCATTAAAATCCATTTGGTATGTAAATTCATTCGAATGATAACAAGTCACGCACCATAAGAAAGCATGGAAGGGAAAAAATATTTACGAATAAATTATGAAAGGAAAATCAAAGGAGAAAAAAATACAGTTGTGTGTCTACTCATTATTTTGCTTTAATTTCATCTAACTTTGTGAAAAGCCCCATGAGCTTGGGACATTAATTTCTTGCTTTTGCTGTTTTACTAATTCCTAATGGAGAATAACAAAAGAATTTCAATCACAGAAATTGGAATCATGGGAAGGAATCGGAAAGAAAATTGAAGAAAACTGCAGGATACCCAGCGAGCTAAAAATAAATGAGCAAATTCTAAATGTATTGGCAAAAAGAGGGAAAATGCCAGTGTTGTAACAACTATCCTGGTTGATTTCAGCAGCAGCAAGTCAGGAAGAAAATAATCTAGAGAGACTTAAAAAGTAACAAATCTCTAGAATCAGATGAAATTTTCCGAGGGTATTAGAAAAGATCAAGAGAGAAACTTTTGGGCTACTGGCTGCCATCATGGAAAGCCTGATAAATTCCAGATGGAATACAGCAATCAGTATGAATTAATACTTAAGAATGAAATTAACAATACGTTTTGTAATACAGCAGCTCATCACAGCTACCATAAAAAGGACATAATTTGATGAGCTGCAATTTAATATGTGATGTCAGAAACTATCACAACAAAATAAAACAATCTTCTGGATGCTTGCTGGTAGAAAAGACAGTTAGTTCTCTCTGAACATCACATAACAGTTCTCAATTTAGGGGACATCTCAGGAATTAGATCCACCGGCATACTGGCAAGTGAAAGCATTATAATTTGTATTACAGTATCACTTAGAGCAGTGGTTTTCAAACTTTTTTTTTCACGGACCACTTGAAAATTTTTGAGGGTCTCAGCGGACCACTTAATGATCATTCCAAATGTTGTTTGTACTGTTGGATAACTATTGTAAAGTGCTCTGGATAAAAGCGCTATATATAAAAAAAACTTAATAATAATTAACTTTTTTGTTCTACAAATAAAAGCACACAACTCATATTTTAATATCAGTAGTCTGACCTTTCTAATGCGATGGCTGTGTCCTCTCTCCTTGGCTGTGGCAGCCCCCAGCTGGGCTGGGAAGGAGGGAGGTCTCTCCCTCTCTCCCCCACTGCAGCAGCCCCCGAGCTGGGGCTGGGAAGGAAGTCCGTCTCTCCCCCACAGCCGCAGCCCTGGAGCTGGGGAAAGTCACCTCTTTCTCTGGCTGCTGCAGCCCTGCACATCCCAAATTCCCCCCACCACCTCATCTCAATGCATTGTCCCCTCCCATCTACCCCCTACTTCCCCCAAGGCTACCACCTCACCTTACATGTCCGTCTTCTCCAGGGTCCAAGCACCTAATTAGTGGAGCCAAGCCTGGCTCTTCATCTTCTCATGTGCAGATGCCCAGGCATGCACCTTAGAGGGAACTATCCGCGGACCACCTGAACAGAGCTCGCGGACCACTGGTGGTCCACGGACCACAGTTTGAGAACCTCTGACCTAGAGGTCCAAACTGAGATCGGAGTCCCACTGTGTTAGGCACTGCATATGCATGTACTATACACACATGCCCTGAAGAGCTTACGTTTACCAGACAAAACTGACAAAGGGTTGGAGAAGAAACAGAGGAACAAAGAAGTGAAGTGAGGTGCCCATGGTCACATAACTGGTCACGGCAGACTTGACAATAGACCGAAGTCTCCTAAATTCCAGTCAACTGTTCCATCCATTACACCATACTGTTTCCCAATATCCAACTATCGTCTATGAAAGAGGACAAAGCTGCTGTTAATATGCTGTACATAAGCTCCATACCCCTCTCTTCCTCTTTCATTTCCATCATCAAAGTGCACCTCTTTTGGCCAACCTTCTGCCGTGGCAGCCTCTACTTCTGAACATGACCAGGATGATTTAAAAGAAAGATGAAAAACTAAACAATGTGCTCAATTTGCTTTCCTTGTAAAATAATCCATTCCTAGTAATTCACTCTTTTCCAATTTTTACTGTTGTCTCACTCCACTTCCTTAACACCTCTTACTCACTATCTGTTTGCCCATCTTTCTTTAAGCACCACTTACTATGGTGTGAGTGCTATTTTACCTTATTACTTAAGTTTCCTATCCATTAAGGGCCCACTCTATAAAGTGTGGGATATCCTTGATTCCCACTGGGCCAAAACGCGTATCTGTGATGCTGGCTGACCAAGTCATGCTAGAGTGTATTCAGGTCAATTCACTTGTGTATTAAATTAAAGCAATTGTAAATGTATAAAGATTTTGGGTGTTCAAACTTCATAAAACTAATAGGATGTTACATTCATTGTTTTCACTTATCTGTTCCTGTCACATGTAATAGCAAACATTTACATGGTAAATACCCTTGTAACTAAATTACCCATCAAAGAAATCTTGTGAAATGCTAATGAAGGACTTTAACAGAAATTGCTAATTTCAAAGGTAGTGGCCATTATGTATATGGTCTGAAGTCAAAAGTCTAAGTGCATTCCTCACCCACCTTTGTCAAAGGAAAAGCCCACATGGGTAGAGACAGTGCCAGCTTGCTTTCTGTGTGAAAATACTATAAATATGGATTCAAAGAAAGATCCTTTATCTCTGGACTGTTTGGATTCCAACAGGACAGAATAACTGAACGAGAAGACGGAGATCCCAAGAATTATTCTGGCCCTGAAAGACCTTTGGGAAACCAGCCGTTTATTACATCACTCCCACCACTGAGAGTTACAAACCGTGATTTACCTGTTATTATGTTTTACTTGGTTTAACCTCTCAATAACTCTCATTCTTTTCCGTAGCTAATAAATCTTTAGTTAGTAAAGTTTCTATAGTTTAGTTTTTATAGTAAATCTTTAGTTTATTATAGAATTTGCTGCCAGTGTTGTCTTTGGTTTGAGATCTGAAGTACCAATTGATCTGGGTTTTATGACTAGTCTCTTGGGGCTGGGAGAAACCTCATGTGGTGTGATTTTAGGTTTGCCTAACCTTTTATCATGAAGTTCCGTTTGTCCAGGTGGCAAGATAGACTGGAGAAGCTAAGGGGACTGTCTGTGGCTATATGGTAAGACTGGTATAGTGTTCCAGGAATTCAAATTTGTTACTGGCGTGGTGAAATCTAATTACAGAACACACCACCAGTTTGGGGTGTCTGCCCCTGTTTTTTGGCAGTCTTCCCTGAGACAGGCACTCATAGCTGTGAGCCACTCCAGACTGCGTGACATATTCCACTGAAGTCAATGGGACTTTTGCCATTGACTTCAATACATGCAAGCTCAAATTCATTACTTTTAATTTGGGGTTGAGGGTACTCAGGACCTTGTTGGAGGAGCAAAGAACATAGTAAGGTCAAGTATTCAGACGGCAAACATCTCAAGAGGAGAGACTTTTGTCTTGTGTATCTATATTATGAAGTCCACACAGAAATGTGGCACTATCTATATTAGTGATGAATAAAATATTAATAAAACAGTAGCAATTATCCTTATAATAAAATAAATAAAATAAATAATACTACTGAGCCCAATTATGCAACCTTCACATTGAGCTGTACCTTAATCTGTGAATGGTCCCATTAAAAACAGAGTTGGGGTACTGTAGGTAGGGAGATGAGGAAAGACAAAGAAAACTTCCAAGTATTGAGGGATTGGAACATGCCACATGAAGTCTGACAGAAATGTAAAGCTCTCCATTGTGGTCTACGAAGTAGGAAACACATGTCGAAAATAAACAGAACTGAAGTTGACCGCAAAAAAAGATTTTGAAAGGAACCCTGGAGTAACAGAGGGAGTCTCTTTTTTAAAATGTCACGACAATCTTACGGAACCTTTAAAAAGCAGACAGAGCAGCAGACTAAAGAGCTTAGGCAGCAGTGTCAACAACAGAATAAAAGCCCCAAAATTATTAGATGAAAAAGTCTTATTTACACTAACATTAAAGGCTAGATTTAAAAAAAAAACACAAGAAATCTTGGAGTTGAGGCTGCTGCCACACCTGTCTTTAAGTCACTTCCATAGCCCATTTTTTTCAACTTGCTACCATTTGGAATGGTTAAGGTATCGAATCCTAATGAAGTGAGGTTTACAGTGGAAGCACTGCTGGGCACCTTATCTTGATGACAGAAGAGGTACTCTTCTATCTCTAATTTCTGTGAGAGCAGCTGTATCATGCATCACTACAATGCCAAGACAAGATGTCCCAATGAGACACTGTCTCTCCTCTCATCCTATTAAGTTCTAATCTGGTTTCCACTCTGGAAAAAATAAAACATGAAACATCATATTAAGCTATGATGGAAAACAAAGCTGCCTTCAGGATTAGAGTGGAATCTATGAAAATCAGTTCAAGAAGCTTAATTTATGGAAGAAAAAAATGGAAAAAATCTACTTAATAAAAAAAGGTTTAATTACAAGTAAGAGGTCATTCGAAAGACACCGGAAGATGATTCCATCTCAACAGTTCAACTTTAAAGATAAGCAAAACTGGGGCAAACATAAAACCGTCTTAAAGATAAAACCATCTTTTAAGTCAGAAGAGTGGTTGAACTGAACGGAGAAAGTAAAGCCTAAATTATGCCAACTGCTAAAGTCTTCATTCCATAACATGCAGAAAAATTAGAACTTGTGGGTTCTCCTTCAACAATAAACCTAAAATTGATTTAATGAAATAAAAAGGATGTTTTTAGTGGTCTCTGAAAAAGTTAACTTCCATTTCTGGAATTAACAACTACAGTTTAAAGAAATACCATTACTAATTTCATAGCTATTCAAGAACCATATACAGCCATGACTTACTGAGCTAATGTGATATACAAGTTGGTAGTTCTATTAGAAACACTGATAAGTGCTTCATAACTAGTAATGCACTACTGTGTGTTCAGTACCACACATCACAGTATCTTAAATATTTACTTAGCTACTATAGTTGCTCTGAGCTTGCATATGCTATATAATACAAACTGTTCCTATCTTCAATGTAATTTTTATTCTGGGGGAATATTTACTTTTTCACATGTTAATCCTTAGACTTGATTCAATTTTCTCCATAAATAGAAGTTATTAATTGCAGGTTGTTTTCTGAAGTGCGACTCTAAATCTGACAACTGGGCAGCCTATACTTTCTGTGATCTCTCTGTAAACCTTATGAGTTTAAAAACAAAACAACAGCAGCAACAGCAGCAACAAGAAGTTACTTTCCTATCTGTCATTGTTGCCAACATCCTGGGACCTGCAAGTCAAGCTGGGGAGTTTGCTCCTCTTACCATGAATTATTACTATTATTTGTATGTATTACAATTGCACTTGGGAGGCCCCAGCTGAGACTGGAGGTAGGAGTGGTTGGAATACATAATAAGAAAGAGTCCCTGCTCCGGAAAGCTTACAACCTGAATAAACAACACCAAAATGGGTGAGAGGGGAAAAAAGAGACACAGAGGTGAAGTGACTTTCTCAAGCCTCACACAGCAGGTCAGGTTTCCTTAGTCCTATCTCAGTGCCTTATCCAGTGAACCACTTACTGTGGCTGAGGCCTGGCCTGACATGAGTAATTAACACTGGAGAGGGAGGCCTCATTTTTTGGAGGATAGAATTAGGGAGATAAACAGATCATTAGGTTGAAAAAGACAATGTCTGAGCCAGCTAAGATAAGAGGGGGAATGCAGGAAACCATTTACTAACGATGTAAATGTAATTTACAATGTAATTTAGGAATGTAACGGAGAGGTTGAGCATGGACATAGTATGCTGCACAAGGATTGGTTCCTAAAAAGGTAACCAAGTCAATCCAAAACTGTGCGATGTAATGTATACTAAATGCAGTGAGATGGAAGAGGATTTTTCTGTAACTTTTGGATGTGAGGTACACCTTATAACCACCCCCAACACTTGAGTGTGATCATCTCAGCATAGCTTCGCTGTATGGTAAATAAAGGAACCTGAGTGATGAAGTCTGGAGTCGAACTGAGTTTCAGAGAACTGGATGAAGTATTCTCCTAGTACTAGAATCACAGAATCATAGAATATCAGGGTTGGAAGGGACCTCAGGAGGTCATCTAGTCCAATCCCCTGCTCAAAGCAGGACCGATCCCCGACTAAATCATCCCAGCCAGGGCTTTGTCAAGCCTGACCTTAAAAACTTCTAGGGAAGGAGATTCCACCACCTCCGTAGGTAACGCATTCCAGTATTTCACCACCCTCCTAGTGAAAAAGTTTTTCCTAATATCCAACCTAAATCTCCCCCACTGCAACTTGAGACCATTACTCCTCGTTCTGTCATCTGCTACCATTGAGAACAGTCTAGAGCCATCCTCTTTGGAACCCCCTTGCAGGTAATTGAAAGTAGCTATCAAATCCCCCCTCATTCTTCTCTTCTGAAGACTAAACATCCTCAGTTCCCTCAGCCTCTCCTCATAAGTCATGTGTTCCAGTCCCCTAATCATTTTTGTTGCCCTCCGCTGGACTCTTTCCAATTTTTCCACATCCTTCTTGTAGTGTGGGGCCCAAAACTGGACACAGTACTCCAGGTGAGGCCTCACCAATGTCGAATAGAGGGGAACGATCACGTCCCTCGATCTGCTGGCAATGCCCCTACTTATACATCCCAAAATGCCATTGGCCTTCTTGGCAACAAGGGCACACTGTTGACTCATATCCAACTTCTCGTCCACTGTAACCCCTAGGTCCTTTTCTGCAGAACTGCTGCCGAGCCAGTCGGTCCCTAGTCTGTAGCGGTGCATGGCATTCTTCCGTCCTAAGTGCAGGACTCTGCACTTGTCCTTGTTGAACCTCATCAGATTTCTTTTGGCCCAATCCTCCAATTTGTCTAGGTCCTTTTGTATCCTATCCCTCCCCTCCAGCGTATCTACCACTCCTCCCAGTTTAGTGTCATCTGCAAACTTGCTGAGGGTGCAATCCACACCATCCTCGAGATCATTTCTGAAGATATTGAACAAAACCGGCCCCAGGACCGACCCCTGGGGCACTCCACTTGATACCGGCTGCCAACTAGACATGGAGCCATTGATCACTACCCGTTGAGCCCGACAATCTAGCCAGCTTTCTATCCACCTTATAGTCCATTCATCCAGCCCATACTTCTTTAACTTGCTGGCAAGAATACTGTGGGACACCGTGTCAAAAGCTTTGCTAAAGTCAAGGAACAACACGTCCACTGCTTTCCCTTCATCCACAGAGCCAGTTATCTCATCATAGAAGGCAATTAGATTAGTCAGGCATGACTTGCCCTTGGTGAATCCATGCTGACTGTTCCTGATCACTTTCCTCTCCTCTAAGTGCTTCAGAATTGATTCCTTGAGGACCTGCTCCATGATTTTTCCAGGGACTGAGGTGAGGCTGACTGGCCTGTAGTTCCCAGGATCCTCCTTCTTCCCTTTTTTAAAGATGGGCACTACATTAGCCTTTTTCCAGTCATCTGGGACCTCCCCCGATCGCCATGAGTTTTCAAAGATAATGGCCAATGGCTCTGCAATCACATCCGCCAACTCCTTTAGCACTCTCGGATGCAACTCATCCGGCCCCATGGACTTGTGCTCGTCCAGCTTTTCTAAATAGTCCCGAACCACTTCTTTCTCCACAGAGGGCTAGTCACCTTCTCCCCATGCTGTGCTGCCCTGTGCAGTAGTCTGGGAGCTGACCTTGTTCGTGAAGACGGAGGCAAAAAAAGCATTGAGTACATTAGCTTTTTCCACATCCTCTGTCACAAGGTTGCCTCCCTCTTTCAGTAAGGGGCCCACACTTTCCTTGACTTTCTTCTTGTTGCTAACATACCTGAAGAAACCCTTCTTGTTACTCTTAACATCTCTTGCTAGCTGCAACTCCAGGTGTGATTTGGCCTTCCTGATTTCACTTCTGCAAGCCCGAGCAATATTTTTATACTCATCCCTGGTCATTTGTCCAATCTTCCACTTCTTGTAAGCTTCTTTTTTGTATTTAAGAGCAGCAAGGATTTCACTGTTAAGCCAAGCTGGTCGCCTGCCATATTTACTATTCTTTCTACACATTGGGATGGTTTGTCCCTGTAACCTCAATAAGGATTCTTTAAATTACAGCCAGCTCTCCTGGACTCCTTTCCCCCTCATGTTATTCTCCCAGGGGATCTTGCCCATCAGCTCCCTGAGGAAGTCAAAGTCTGCTTTTCTGAAGTCCAGGGTCTGTATTCTGCTGCTCTCCTTTCTTCCCTGTGTCAGGATCCTGAACTCGACCATTTCATGGTCACTGCCTCCCAGGTTCCCATCCACTTTTGCTTCCCCTACTAATTCTTCCCGGTTTGCGAGCAGCAGGACAAGAAGAGCTCTGCCCCTAGTTGGTTCCTCCAGCACTTGCACCAGGAAATTGTCCCCTACATTTTCCAAAAACTTCCTGGCTTGCCTGTGCACCGCTGTATTGCTGTCCCAGCAGATATCAGGGTGATTGAAGTCTCCCATGAGAACCAGGGACTGCGATCTAGTAACTTCTGTGAGTTGCCAGAAGAAAGCCTCGTCCACCTCGTTCCCCTGGTCTGGTGGTCTATAGTAGACTCCCACCACGACATCACCCTTGTTGCTCACACTTCTAAACTTAATCCAGAGACTCTCCGTTTTTTCTGCAGTTTCATACTTGAGCTCTGAGCAGTCATACTGCTCTCTTACATACAGTGCAACTCCCTCACCTTTTCTGCCCTTCCTGTCCTTCCTGAACAGCTTATATCCATCCATGACAGTACTCCAGTCATGTGAGTTATCCCACCAAGTTTCTTAAAAAGAAAAGGAGTACTTGTGGCACCTTAGAGACTAACCAGTTTATTTGAGCATGAGCTTTCGTGAGCTACAGCTCACTTCATCGGATGCATAGCATATCGTGGAAACTGCAGAAGACATTATATACACACAGAGACCATGAAACAAAACTTCCTCCCACCCCACTCTCCTGCTGGTAACAGCTTATCTAAAGTGATCATCAAGTAGGGCCATTTCCAGCACAAATCCAGGTTTTCTCACCCTTCTCCCCCCCCCCCCCACACACACATACAAACTCACTCTCCTGCTGGTAATAGCCCATCCCTCTTTGAAACCTCTCTTTATAATGCGCATGATAATCAAGGTGGGTCATTTCCAGCACTAATCCAGGTTTTCTCACCCCCCCACACACACCCCCCTCCAAAAACCACACACACAAACTCACTCTCCTGCTGGCAATAGCTCATCTTACAATGTGCACAGCAATAATCCAAGTTTAACCAGAACGTCTTGGGGGGGCTTTGTAGGAAAAAAACAAGGGGAGATAGGCTACCTTGCATAATGACTTAGCCACTCCCAGTCTCTATTCAAGCCCAAATTAATAGTATCCAATTTGCAAATGAATTCCAATTGGATACTATTAATTTGGGCTTGAATAGAGACTGGGAGTGGCTAAGTCATTATGCAAGGTAGCCTATCTCCCCTTGTTTTTTTCCTACAAACCCCCCCCAAGACGTTCTGGTTAAACTTGGATTATTGCTGTGCACATTGTAAGATGAGCTATTGCCAGCAGGAGAGTGAGTTTGTGTGTGTGGTTTTTGGAGGGGGGTGTGTGGGGGGGGTGAGAAAACCTGGATTAGTGCTGGAAATGACCCACCTTGATTATCATGCGCATTATAAAGAGAGGTTTCAAAGAGGGATGGGCTATTACCAGCAGGAGAGTGAGTTTGTATGTGTGTGTGTGGGGGGGGGGGGAGAAGGGTGAGAAAACCTGGATTTGTGCTGGAAATGGCCCTACTTGATGATCACTTTAGATAAGCTGTTACCAGCAGGAGAGTGGGGTGGGAGGAAGTTTTGTTTCATGGTCTCTGTGTGTATATAATGTCTTCTGCAGTTTCCACGATATGCTATGCATCCGATGAAGTGAGCTGTAGCTCACGAAAGCTCATGCTCAAATAAACTGGTTAGTCTCTAAGGTGCCACAAGTACTCCTTTTCTTTTTATGAATACAGACTAACACGGCTGTTACTCTGGCACCAAGTTTCTGTTATTCCAATCACATCATAATTCCTTGACTGTGCCAGGACTTCCAGTTCTCCCTGCTTGTTTCCCAGACTTCTTGCATTTGTATATAGGCACTTGAGGTAACCTGCTGATCGCCCCTCTTTCTCAGTATGAGGCAGGAGCCCTCCCCTCTCACGCATTCCTGCTCGTGCCTCCTCCCGGTATCCAACTTCCCCACTTACCTCAGGGCTTTGGTCTCCTTCCCCCGGTGAACTTAGTTTAAAGCCCTCCTCACTAGGTTAGCCAGCCTGCTTGCGAAGATGCTCTTCCCTCTCTTCGATAGGTGGAGCCCGTCTCTGCCTAGCACTCCTCCTTCTTGGAACACCATCCCATGGTCAAAGAATCCAAAGCCTTCTCTCCCACACCACTGGGTAGTCATTCGTTGACTTCCACGATTCGACGGTCTCTACCCAGGCCTTTTCCTTCTATGGGAAGGATGGACGAGAACACCACTTGCACCTCAAACTCCTTTATCCTTCTTCCCAGAGCCACATAGTCCGCAGTGATCCGCTCAAGGTCATTCTTGGCAGTACCACTGGTGCCCACGTGAAGAAGCAGGAAGCGGTAGCGATCTGAGGTCTTGATGAGTCTCGGCAATCTCTCCATCACATCGCGAATCTTAGCTCCTGGCAAGCAGCAGACTTCTCGGTTTTCCCAGTCGGGGCGGCAGATAGATGACTCAGTCCCCCTGAGGAGAGAGACCCCGACCACCGCCACCCGCCTCCTTCTCTTGGGAGCGGTGGTCGTGGAACCCCCAACCCTAGGACAGTGCATCCCATGCCTTCCAATGCATCCCATGTACAAGATGTTCTGAATAAGCTGAGTGGAAGAGGTCTCAGAAGGAATCTCAACATTAACCAACAGCACCAGTAATAAAGAATCTCCAATTAAAACGTAGTTGGCTAGTTTATTGATGCACAAGGCAGAATAGAATCTACCTCTCCTGTTCCATAGTAGTTTGTGCTATGTAACAAATACCAGATAAAAACTTGGTTTTATTCAATAGGACTCAAGGATCTATATAGGAACAATTACTTCATGTTTACTTTTCTGACTATAACTGCCCTCTAAATCTATGTATCCTAAATATACCACACTGTCATTAAAATACCACTGCCTGGCATTCAGTGTTTTGTCCACCTCCTATATTATTATTCAGTGACAAAAGCCTAGGCATCATTGGTCTCTAGACCTTGTGTTACCTTATGATTTTTGGGTTTTTTTTTTTTTTTGGGGGGGGGGGAGGATTAGTATCTTCCTCTGAGGCATATGATGCTGGCCACTGTCAGAGAGAATACTGGGTAAAATGAACCCTGGGCCGATCTGGCATAGCAATGCCTATATTCGTAGGAGATTGTTCTTTTGCAGAGAACCAAAGGCAAAGGTGTGTTACAGGACAATAGGAATAAAGGCGGAAATAATAGTTTAGGGAATACAAAGCACTTAAGAAGAATGATTGCAGATGATGGGATCATACGGGGAGAAAATTTAAAAAAAAATAAATAATTTGAGATGATCAGTTCAGCGGTGTGACCCTGGAATGGATTAGAAAAGCAGCTGGAATATGAAAGATCAAGAATCTTAAGGAAAGTGAAAAATTAGAAGAGCTATGACCATAATGCTACCTTCCCTCCCCAGCATAGCACTCACAATGGTTGTACTTAGCTGCATCCAGAGGGAGAGAACAGACAGCTTCCCTGGCACTGCAATATCTCTCCAACTCCAGCTGCAACACAGAAGCTCCCCCCCGCCACCTCCACCACATGTACACACTTCAGAGATTGATACACCTTGACACAGCAAAAGCTAGCACAAGTCGTGAATGGGGACATTACTTCTGAACAGTCTCCTAAGTGGCAACACAAAATATCAGCTACAGTAAGCCATCAAGCAAGTATTCACTTCATCTTTGGAGCATTTTAAAGAGGTGCTATAACTGGTGTGATAGTAATTGCCATTTGATGTAGATGTGGATCAAGTAACACAAGGCCTAGCCCTGGTCTACACTAGGAGTTGAGGTCGAATTCAGCAGCGTTAAATTGATTTAACCCTGCACCCATCCACACGACAAAGCCCTTTTTTTCGACTTAAAGGGCTCTTAAAATCGATATCCTTACTCCACCCCCAACAAGGGGATTAGCGCTGAAATCGGCCTGACCGGGTTGAATTTGGGGTACTGTGGACGCAATTAGACTGTATTGGCCTCCGAGAGCTATCCCAGAGTGCTCCATTGTGACCGCTCTGGACAGCACTCTCAACTCAGATGCACAGGCCAGGTAGACAGGAAAAGGGCCGCGAACTTTTGAATTTCATTTCCTGTTTGGCCAGGGTGGCAAGCTGCAGGTGAGTGCAGAGCTCATCAGCAGAGGTGACCATGATGGCATCCCAGAATCGCAAAAGAGCTCCAGCATGGACCTAATGGGAGATACGGGATCTGATCGCTGTATGGGGGAGAGGAAGCCGTGCTATCAGAACTACATTCCAGTTTTCGAAATGCCAAAACATTTGTCAAAATCTCCCAGGGCATGAAGGAGAGAGGCCATAACAGGGACCCGAAACAGTGCTGCGTGAAACTTAAGGAGCTGAGGCAAGCCTACCAGAAAACCAGAGAGGCAAATGGCCACTCCAGGTCAGAGCCCAAAACATGCCGCTTCTATGATGAGCTCCATGCCATTTTACGGGGTTCAGCCACCACTACCCTAGCCGTGTTGTTTGACTCCTTCAATGGAGATGGAGGCAACACGGAAGCAGGTTTTGGGGATGAGGAAGATGATGACGATGAGGTTGTAGATAGCTCACAGCAAGCAAGCGGAGAAACCGGTTTTCCCGACAGCCAGGAACTGTTTCTCACCCTGGACCTGGAGCCAGTACCCCCCGAACCCACCCAAGGCTGCCTCCCCGACCCGCCAGGCAGAAAAGGGACCTCTGGTGAGTGTACCTTTTTAAATAGTATACATGGTTTAAAAGCAAGCGTGTTTAATGATTAATTTGCCCTGGCATTTGCGGCCAGTACAGCTACTGGAAAAGTCTGTTAACGTGTCTGGGGATGGAGCGGAAATCCTCCAGGGACATCTCCATAAAGCTCTCCTGGATGTACTCCCAAAGCCTTTGCAAAAGATTTCTGGGGAGGGCAGCCTTATTCCGTCCACCATGGTAGGACACTTTACCACTCCAGGCCACTAGCACGTACTCAGGAATCACTGTAGAACAAAGCATTGCAGTGTATGTTTGCTGGTGTTCAAACAACATCCGTTCTTTATTTCTCTGTGTTGTATCAGGAGAATGATATCATTCATGGTCACCTGGTTGAAATAGGGTGCTTTTCTTAAGGAGACATTCAGAGGTGCCCGTTCCTGCTGGGCTGTTTGCCTGTGGCTGAACAGAAATGTTCCCTGCTGTTAGCCACAGGGAGGGGGAAGGGAGGAGAGGTTAGCCACGCGCTGGTGGGGAGGCAAAATGCGACCCTGGAATGAAAGCACATGTGCTATGTATGTAATGTTAAGAGCAAGGTTTACCATGAAAGAGTGTGCCCATTGTTCTATAAAATGTGTCTTTTTAAATACCACTGTCCCTTTTTTTTTCTCCACCAGCTGCATGTGTTTTTAGGATCACAGGATCTTCTCCTTCCCAGAGGCTAGTGAAGATTAGAAGGCAAAAAAAACGCACTCGCGATGAAATGTTCTCTGAGCTCATGCTGTCTTCCCACACTGACAGAGCACAGACGAATGCGTGGAGGCAGACAATGTCAGAGTGCAAGAAAGTACAAAATGACCGGGAGGAGAGGTGGTGGGTTGATGAGAGTAAGTGGCGGCCTGAAGAGAGGGCTGAAGCTGAAAGGTGGCGGCAGCGTGATGAGAGGAGGCAGGATTCAAAGCCGAGACTGCTGGAGGATCAAACTAATATGCTCCAGCGTATGATTGAGCTGCAGAAAAGGCAGCAGGAGCACAGACCGCCGTTACAGCCCCTGTGTAACCAACCGCCCTCCCCCCCAAGTTCCATAGCCTCCTCACCCAGACGCCCAAGAATGCTGTGGCGGGGCGTCCGGCAACCGAGCCACTCCACCCCAGAGGATTGCCCAAGCAACAGAAGGCTGGCATTCAATAAGTTTTAAACTTTTAAAGTGCTATGTGGCCTTGTCCTTCCCTCCTCCTACCACCCCTCCTGGGCTACCTTGGCAGTTATCCCCCTATTTGTGTGATGAATTAATAAAGAATGCATGACTGTGAAGCAACAATGACTTTATTGCCTCTACAAGTGGTGATCGAAGGGAGGAGGGGAAGGTGGTTAGCTTACAGGGAAGTACAGTGAACCAAGGGGCGGGGGGTTTCATCAAGGGGAAACAAACAGAACTTTCACACTGTAGCCTGGCCAGTCATGAAACTGGTTTTCAAAGCTTCTCTGATGCGCACCGTGCCCTCCTGTGCTCTTCTAACGGCCCTGGTGTCTGGCTGCACGTAACCAGCAGCCAGATGATTTGCCTCAACCTCCCAACCCGCCATAAACGTCTCCCCCTTACTCTCACAGAGATTGTAGAGCACACAGCAAGCAGTAATAATAGTGGGAATATTGGTTTCGCCGAGGTCTAACCGAGTCAGTAAACTGCACTAGTGTGCTTTTAAACGTCCAAATGCACATTCTACCACCATTCTGCACTTGCTCAGCCTGTAGTTGAACAGCTCCTGACTACTGTCCAGGCTGCCTGTGTATGGCTTCATGAGCCATGGCATTAAGGGGTAGGCTGGGTCCCCAAGGATAACTATAGGCATTTCAACATCCCCAATGGTTATTTTCTGGTCTGGGAATAAAGTCCCTTCCTGCAGCTTTTGAAACAGACCAGATGCGAAGATACGAGTGTCATATACCTTTCCCAGCCATCCCACGTTGATGTTGGTGAAACATCCCTTGTGATCCACCAGTGCTTGCAGCACTATTGCAAAGTACCCCTTGCGGTTTATGGACTCGCCGGCTTGGTGCTCCGGTGCCAAGATAGGGATATGGGTTCCATCTATGGCCCCACCACAGTTAGGGTATCCCATTGCAGCAAAGCCATCCACTATGACCTGCACATTTCCCACAGTCACTATCCTTGATATCAGCAGATCTTTGATTGCGCTGGCTACTTGCATCACAGCAGCCCCCACAGTAGATTTGCCCACTCCAAATTGATTCCCAACTGACTGGTAACTGTCTGGCATTGCAAGCTTCCACAGGGCTATTGCAACTCGCTTCTCAACTGTGAGGGCTGCTTTCATCTTGGTATTCTTGTGCCTCAGGGCAGGGGACAGCAAGTCACAAAGTTCCATGAAAGTGCCCTTACGCATGCGAAAGTTTCGCAGCCACTGGGAATCGTCCCAGACTTGCAACACTATGCGGTCCCAGCAGTCTGTGCTTGTTTCCCGGGCCCAGAATCAGCATTCCACCGCATGAGCCTTCCCCATTAGCACTATGATGCCCACATTGCCAGGGCCTGTGCTTTGAGAGAAGTCTGTGTCCACGTCCTCATCACTCTCGTCACCGCGCCGACATCGCCTACTCGCCAGGTTTCACTTTGCCAGGTTCTGGTGCTACATATACTGCTGGATAATGCACGTGGTGTTTAACGTGCTCCTAATTGCCAAAGTGATCTGAGCGGGCTCCATGCTTGCCGTGGTATGGCGTCTGCTCAGAAAAAAGGCATGGAACGATTGTCTGCCATTGCTCTGACAGAGGGAGGGACGACTGACAACATGGTTTACAGGGTTGGCTTACAGGGAATTAAAATCAACAAAGGGCGTGGCTTTACATCAAGGCGAAACAAAAACAACTGTCACAAAGAATGGCCCCCTCAAGGATTGAACTCAAAACCCTGGGTTTAGCAGGCCAATGCTCAACCCAATGCTCAACCCACTGAGCTATCCCTCCCCTTAGTATTTCAGGCAGGACTGAATCTCCATTACACTTTTCAAGGTGCCCCTGACAGACCTCACTGAAACGATTGTCGGCCGTTGATTTCATGGAGGGGGGGAGCAAATGAATACAAAACAAATCTGGTGTATTTCTCGTTTTGATCCACTCCATCTATCTTTTACATCTTTGGCTGGCAGCAGATGGTGCAGTAGGACTGCTAGCCATCCTCATCTCCTGCCTGCTCGGCAGAAGATGGTGCAATAGGACTACTAGCCATCCTCATCTCCTGCCTGCTCGCCATAAGACGGTAAAATAGGACTGCCGGCAGGACTAAAGAGAATGACCTGGTCGAGTCACTCCTATTTTAGTCCCTGTGCCCATGTCTGCCCAGGCGCTCCTGACCGACCTTACCGAGGTGGCCAGGAGCACTTCAGACATGACAACGATGGTTATCAGGCCTATTGCACCATCTGCTGCCACAAGGCAATGGGTTGCTGCTGTGTAGCAATGCAGTACGCTTCTGCCAGCACCCAGGAGACATACGGTGACAGTGAGCTGAGCGGGCTCCATGCTTGCCGTGGTATGGCGTCTGCACAGGTAACGCACGAAAAAAGGCGCAAAACGATTGCCTGCCGTTGCTTTCATGGAGGGAGGGCCTGATGACATGTAACCAGAACCACCCACGACAATGTTTTTGCCCCATTAGGCATTGGGATCTCAACCCAGAATTCCAATGGGCGGCAGAGACTGAGGGAACTGTGGGATAGCTACCCACAGTGCAATGCTCCGGAAGTTGACGCTAGCCTCGCTACTGTGGAAGCACTCCGCCGAGTTAATGCACTTCTATAAATTCAACCTAATTTTGTAATGTGGACATACCCCTAGAATCTGTAAACTGCGCGTGTGTTCTAAAGAAGTGGATAGTGTGTATGGGTGGTAAAAAGATAAAACATATCCATATGGGTCCTGAATATATATTTAGCTTACTGAGTGTCAAATTTTATTTGCTTAACCTTAAAATACAGTATGTGATGATCTACAGCACACTTGGAATTTATCAATGGCATTCTGAATAGACTCCCTCAGCTTTCTTCACATATGTTTTTATTCAACGTTTAGGCAAGAACTGAAATCTGCTTTATAGCTTTTCTGTGTGTGTTAGTTTTTGCAAATATTCATTACTTTTGTTACACTAGGGTGAAACGTGCACTACCCACAGTACAAAAGATGTGTCCTCTTTCCAAATGCAACTGCAGTGGCCACTACGAACATCAGCCAACAGGAATGCACGCCAACCAATTGACTCATTTATATGGCACATTCAGAGCTGGTGTTAGCAATTGCCTCCCCAACATCCCATGACAAGTGATCTCTCTGACTCCAAACTAAAACAGAGTGGCGAAACTCTTTAATCACTACTCACATATTCTTAGTTTCTACCCTGCCTATTCAAAGAAAAGCTTAGATATGGGATGCTATAGAAAGATGGGATGGTATAGAAAGATTTTCATATGCATGCGTACACCAGCACAGATCCTGCAAGGTGCTGGATATTACCTGAGCACCTTCATATCTCACTGTCTTTAGAGAGAGTTCTCTGTAACATGCAGAATAAATAATCACATACAATACAATGATTAACAAACCACAGCTGGGACTAGACCATAGTAAGTGTTCAGTTCACTGACCTAAAAAAGCTCCAACATTTAAATTGCCTTTACCTAATGTTTACTTTTGATTGATAACTATTATACTCCAGGTAATTCATACTAATCTCTACTCTATATGTGCAGTTAAGCATTTATATAACGTTCTTTGTTTTCCTCACTCCGCGTTTCATTATATTTTTCAAGACTAAAAGTTGAACTGAAAGCTTTTTACCTACTAACATTTTTTGTTTTTCCTCACTCTGCATTTTATTATATTTTTCAAGATTAAAAAGGTGAACCGAAAAGCTTTTTTACCTACTAAGACTAGAGTTCGGGTTTCTTTCTTTCTCCAGCAACCACTGATGAATCACTAACACCTGGAAACAAAGCCAGACCTTCATTCTCTACACAGCCATAGGCATTAGTGATTCATCAACAACAAGAAGAAAGAAATACACAACTTTGAAGTCAGCATTTGACAAATAATGGACAAATATTTTGCTTTAAAACTTATTTGGAAAGTTCAAGTTTACACAAATAGTCTGCTAATGATTTGGAATCTTAAAGTGTTATAACGTTATTTACTCAAATACATTAATTGAACTATTAAGATGTTGGCTGTCTGGTTTCAGCACAGTTGTTTCACTTTGCAGATGTATTGTGTTGCAGATCTCTCTCTCTAATTGTCAATCATGCTGGATATGAGAGGCATCCATTTAAGCATCTGACAAATTTTCTTGGTTTACTAAATTTTCCAGTCACATTTACATGCAAAAACTGCTTTCGCTTCACGTTCAGATTCTCATTCTTGCCTGTTTGTCTCGGCCACATCTGTGTTTATTGTGGCTGGTGGCTATGGCGTGCTCTCTTAGCCAGAATCTGTCAGATAACTATTGTGTGATTTGTCTGGCTTTTAAAGGTGACCTGCCAATCAGGTAATATTTGCATCCAATTTAAACAATATATGCCAAATGCCCCAATGGAGAAGCAAGTGGGATGGGGGGGCAGGCATTCAGCAAGTTACTAATTATAATTCACCCCTTTCTTAGGTCCCAGGATACTCTAGCTTTGCTATGGATTGCTGGCTCCTTCTTCAATGTGCCCCAGGGTGAATAAGGGGAAAGTCTGAAAGTAAGCAGCCACAAAACTTTGAAAAGCAGAAGTTTACTATTTAAGTTTTCACCTCATGTTGTATGCTTCAGTCTTGACAGTTAACTTGCATTTAAAACAACCCTATGCAACAGAGCTGTCAGCCAGAGATGTATTTGAGCCACAAAGACCATTTAAAATTCTTTCCCAACTGAGGGAACATCAGTCAGCCAGAGAAGACCCCTATTTCTAGGTTAGGAGTTCGAGGGATGCATAGAGCATGCTCAGTAAGTTTTCAGATGTCATTGCCAAATGCAACAATCAAGCTGGGCAGAGCCTGTTGTGGTGCCCCGGGAAAGGAACAGCTTTGACGATGATCCTCGGGAAGAGGCAGCCTTGACGAAAGTCTCTGAACTGGGACCACCAATTTAGGCATTATACTGATGTTATCAAAGATCCCTTGGATCTAGAAGTCTTAAGATGTTCTTCTTAAGCATCTACGGGCCTGTTGCAGAGTTCTGCTGGACTGGGCCCTTGTCAGTTAGACTCCTTAAATTCAGTCCATCTTTGCAGTTTGCCTGCATCTCACAGATTATTAAATGTAGCCTAAACATGGAAGGCTTGAAAAGGGTAACCTTTTTATCAGCAAAGACAATAAAAGCTTAATAAAAAGCATTCAAGTGTTTATTCATTTCTGTATATTGAAAAACACATCAATGACATCTATTACAAATCATGTTGGCAGCATTAATTATTAATTATGGAATTCTACCTCTCCATTTCTTAGTCATCGTGAAAACAGTTTGATGAAATAACCTTTGTGAGTAATCAACAGCAATAACATCACCCAGGCAGGCCATAAATAATATAATGAAATGAGCAACACAGGGATTTTATCAGCAACCATGCAGGGAGGAAAAAACAAAAGAAAACAACAACAAAATCCATCCTGTAATCAAAGTATGTGGATACAGAAATACAAAATGCACCAGCTTTAAAGAAAAAGTGAACTCTGGTCAAATAATGTGAATACCTCTGGCTAGCTTGCATGCCATATCTTATCTTGTCAATACACAACAGGTGGCCTGATATGCAACATCAAAGGTCCTGTAACCTTTTCTAATGCCCTATCCAGACCTATACAGCCAGCAGTTTAATACAAAACAATATTGACAGACACTGTAGGCATTTGCTGAATACAGCGACAGGGCCTTTGCAGTATCTGATCTACTTAGATCAGATGTAATGTACTTTGATTATGTCACATCATTTCACACACATATGATGAAGACTATAATGTAAAATAAAAAAAAAAAAAAAAAACTTCACCCCCCACGGTTGCCTCTGTTGCCAAAACTAAAAGAAAAAAGCCTCTGTGAACAAATCCCAGGGGTTATTACATAAAAACTGCTGAACAGTATGAAGATATTTTAAAAACAAACAACAATGTAAAAATTAAAAAGTAGGGACAATATCACAAAAAAAGAATAAAACATCTATTGTTAACTATATAGTTGACCTACCCCCAAAGTCAAGTATCATTGGATGATATACAAATCTGACATAGTGGAGGATAATTTTCCCAAATTTTCCTGTCAAGGTTATGTTACTTAACCAAGTGTGTGTCTGAGAATAATATGAAAACCCAAAGATGAAACATCATCTTTGCTCCCTGCCCTTCAATTATAATCTAGAGCTCTAGTGTTATGTACAGTATATAATACACCATACAGTAAGAACTATGCCAGCAAACACTTTAAAATATTCATGAAAGAGAGGGTTGTGCTAGGCTTTTAACATTACGATTGGTACTCTCCAGTGGAGTGACAAATCAGAGTCAAGTAATGTCATCTGTTCCAGCTGATCTTTCTAGGAACCAACCATCAAACAGTGTGAATGCAGGAAGCAAACAGTAAGCAGGCAAAAGAAGAGCAGAAAAGTGTGTTTGTTTTGTGGGTTTTTTTTGCTCCTATTCCAGCAGTTGTAAACCCTAAGCAACCTATTGCATCCACAAGGCAATATAACTGATTCCCTTGGTCTCACACAAACATGGACAACTAGGGGGTACAAAAGCGATTAGTACTCAATAAGCTATTTTGAAGCATGTTCGGCAATATGTAGGATCACAAGGAAAAGCATCAATAAGTAACATAGTGGAAACAAAATGTCCATAAAAGCCATTCTGCTGGAAAAATAATGTGGGGGGGGGGGGGGGGGGGGAAGAAAATCAACAATTGAACTTTTGGCTTTCCCAATTGGCAGGATTTTAGAATCTAAATGGCCCTGAAAACTTACTATAGTAAAACATTGCTGTAATTTAAAAGACTTCTAATTAAAAAACTATAACATTAACATTTGCTTCCCTACCACTTCCTTTCTTTAAATGTTTATCTCTACAGTACAATAAAATTAATCAGGAAAAAGAGTTCAAATCATTGAAGAAATTATTTTCGGTTGAAGATTTAGAAAACATGAGTGAAAGGTGTTAGTCTGCACTGGAGCACTGTATTTTCTTATGGCTAAGGATACACACAGGAACCTGAACCCTTTATTTTCTGTGTAATTTCTTTATCCACTGTGTAATTTCTCTTTAGTTCATTCCAGCTACATGCCCTCCTCATTAGATCACAGACATTACACAGGAAAAAGAGCCATTTGCTAATCTAGTCCACCTGGATAGTGCACGACTGTTCCCTAGTATGTTTTCTAGTGCTTTATCCAGTCCAATCACGCAGTCAAAAGCACTGAGGCTTCTACTCCATCACCTGGAAGTCTCATAAACTTCATTATTAGCAGGTTTCCCATGATTATTAGCTTAAAATTTTCTTCTTCTCAATTTCAAGGGTATCTTGGTTACAACACAGTTTTTAGACCCTCTGTGGATCAGTGAAGCTCTGTTATCATTGATTCCTTCAGTATGCCTACTCTAAATGTGTAGGTGCTTAAGAAATGTGGAACTGATTGCACTGGTTACCCACAAATAGTCCAGGAAGGTTCCAAATTCTTCTTCACTCCATGCTGCCAGTCTGTCTAAGTCCTGACCTGCACAAACCATTTTATTTTAGTCCTGAGCCTTTTCAGACTGAGACAATCATACCAGCTTGTATAGAATAATGTCTACGAGGATGGGGCACGCATCATTTCCCACCTACTTTCCACCTAACATTGGAATTGAACTCTGGATTCCTGACGTTAAAGACTTAAGCAGTAACCCTCTACGCCAACTATTTTCTCCTCCACATACTTAATATATTTTCCTTGTATTTATTCTAGCATGCCGCCCAATTATCCAGGCAGTAGGAGGACTAATAATCATGTCAAATGCTCAGCAAATACTACGCCCTTTCCTGAATGCACTTAATACATCTGGAAATTTTAGCACTAATCTATGAGCCACATGCTGTAGCCACCTTACTCCAGAAATTTTTCACTAATGAATTCCATTTCTTTTCTTTTAAACATTTTAGCTGCCATATGGGCTCTACACAGGAGTCCTGACAAGACATTTATACTGCATACTTCTATTATAGTTTTTTCTGCTGCACCACAGATTCATTAGCTGTCTGTCTTCAGTACATGGTTTGCTTTCCCAGTCTTTGTAGTCATCTCCCTTTGGAAAGGGGAAGAATTAAAAGGGACCTGAGAGAGGTATTTAAGACAAGGAGGTATAAATGAAACTGACCAGGGTTCTACTTTTACACTATCTCGTAAAACAAGAATAGGGGGCCATTTTGTGAAATTAAAGGCCAGTTAATTTCTAATTAATAAAAAGGAAAGAGTTTATATTGTTTACACAGCCTGAGAAATTCATTGCAGCAGGAGGAGGTCAAAGAGTCAAACACTTCAGCAGGACCTATAGGTGAGTTGTTTAATTTTACAGATAGTAGCAATACTTTTGGGTATGCATGCTAAAGTAACCTGGTAACCTGGGTAATAAAATCTTTGGCTTTGTGGAACAAAACTGACTGCAATAACGGCCAGGCAGGCATTCCCCACCAATACATTTGTACGACAGTACAGACCTGTTCAGGTGCACTGTGAGCACAGTTTGATACATCAAAGAAAAGCAGACCTTGGCCACTGTCAGATGCAGGACACCACACTTGGTACTCAGGTATCCTATATAGTCAGATCCCATATAGCAAATGGATACCACTATGGATATTGGCATGCCTCTCTACTCAACCCAAGTACAATTTTCCAGAACTTCCATTTAAAGAAAATATAAAATATCATATCTGCATTCTTCTTTCGCCACTATTGATTTAGCAATTTTGATATAGTTGTATTTAGCCATCTATCGTAGAGCATGAGTCATTGTTCAGTCTTTTGGTGTATTTTTTTTTTAAAGTTGCTGATAAGTCTTGTTCTGTCAGGAAAGTCTGTAACAGTTAATGGACTATCTTCTCCTAATGCACCAAGAACCAAAATACCCACCTTTTTAAAATCATGAAATTCAGCTCCAACCCCAAAAAGACTAACAGCAAAACAGGCAAATTTATGTATATATCCTAAAAACAAAAGCAACCTTACTTAGAATTTGAATAATTAAGTAAACATTTGAAATCTAAGGCTTTGTGTACACTACACAGTTTTGTCAACAAAAGTCAGCTTTCATAGGCAAAACAGTGGAGGTGTACACACTGCAATGCTCCTTCTGCCAACAAAACTCTCCTGCTTTGCTGACAAAATAATGAGAGGCGTAGAGCTTTTTGCAGCAAAGTTATATTGACAAACTATCAGTGCAGACACCATGCTTGGTTATGTCGCTGTAAATGGCTTCTAGGAGGTGTCCCACAATGGACATCCTGACCGCTCTGGTCAGCAGTTTGAACTCCTCTGCCCTGCACCCAGATACACAGGCATCTCCCCCTCCCCCTTTAAAGGCTCGGGAATTGTTGAAATTCCCCTTCTTGTGTGCTCGGCGTGGACACCTCACATCCCGTCTTCCCAGTTGACCAGGGTGGCTCCATGCAGCAAACGCTCACCCACTTGGAGCACATCTGAGTTGTTGGATATGCTGGCTCTGTGGGGAGAGAAAGTTGTGCAGTCCCAGCTCCATCCAACTGTAGGAACTTTGATACCCACAGTCAGATTTCTCATGTTGGATAAGGGCTACGAAGTGGACACACATCAGTGCTGTGCGAAGATAAAGGACCTGAGGCAGGCGTACCAGAACACAAGGGAGGCAAACCGTGGCTCTGGTGCTGTGCCGAAGACCTGCCGCTTCTATAAGGAGCTGGATCCCATTGTTGGTGGTGACCCCACCAACCAAGAGCCCTGTGGATACTTCAGCGGGGCTGGAGGCAGCAGACAATGGACTCAACCCCAAGGATGAAGTTGTGGACGAGGAGGTCGAGTTGGAGGATGATGTGGAGCACACGTCACAGTTGGCCGGGGGCGCAGCGAGTCAAGACTCATTTCCACTCTGGAAGAGTCTAGCCAGTCCCAGCATTCCATCTCTGGTGCCCATGATGTGGGAGAGGAGAGCCCAGGTAAGTGACCTTTTTGAGTTGATGCTGCTCCCAATGCATGATACTAAGGAAAAGGGACTGTATCTCCATAGCATTAACTTAAGTGGTGGAGGAGAGATTTCAGTATTGGGAGGAGAGTAGTGAATGTTGTTTAAAATACCAGTAAGGGTTGTATGACTATGGGAGAACAGCTGGAAAAAATTCAGCAGCAATCTGACTTCATGTACAGGAGCAGCGGAGCAGGAGGAGGAAATCATGTCGTACAAGCCATCTACAATGGACCTCAAAATAGGGCCTGGGTAAAATTTTCAGAAGTGCTTACGTGATTTGGCAGCCTGATCTTATTTTCAAAAGTGTCTTAAGCACTTCATATTCTAAGTTCCACTGACTTTCAATAAAACTTAGGCTCATAAGGGCCTAAGTCAGTTTTGAAAATGGCATTTAGGAACTTTTGAAAATTTTACCCCTTAATTGGGACTTAAGCAGCACGCGGGCCTTGCACCAGCCCTCTGCAAACGGGTGAATTCAACTACATCTGAAAACAAGGAGAAATGTAACCATTGCCAAGTGGCTTGGGGTCCGAAATTTAGGTTATTGAACAAATGGTTTTGGGAGAGGAAGAGTGTGAAAAAGCAGAATTGAAGTGTTTTGATGAACTTGTACAGAACTTTAATTCAAGACATTTTTAAAGCCCACACTTTAGCCTGAAAGATAGCCTTCTACTTTACACTGGTATAGCCCTTTTCATTGGAAGATCTGAGAACACAGAGGCAAACATACAACACAGCCTTGTGTCAGTGAATAAGAACCAAGAAGTGAAATTAAACTGTTTTGCTGTCCAAGCAAAAGTAGATGCGTGTGATAATTTTAAAATCTAAAGGTGTAATAATCTGACTATTAGTAATAGTAACAGAGGTGCGACAGCTTGACAATTTAGCTTGACAATTGGCTGTTCCTCAAAAAATATGAGAGACAAGGCAGATATGGCACCTTGCTTTCACACAGCCCTGAAAACCCAAAACAAATCATGCATTAATGGTCACCTGAAGAACTTAGTTTTGCCAGCTTCCACAATCTTACCTTGAGTCTCAAGATTTTTAGTGTTTTTATTTAAAAGCCCCAGCTTCTACAGACAAGTGTAACACACACACACACACACACACGTATCTGCTTTCATTTAAAAAATAAATATGTTTCCTAAGCTTCATGGTCATGAGGAGAGCCAGAACTGTGACTAGAGTGTACACTAAGGACTCACAAGCCAGATGGGAAATAAAAAGATTACTGTAAAAATCTTACGATTTTTAAGCCAGTCACATGATTTTGAGGGGATTGACTCATGATATTTGAACATCTGTGGTTGGCAGCACTGGAAGACATTAATAGCAACTGGATGAAAAATGCAATAAAACAGACTGGTAACGTGTAAGCACAAGACAGATGCCTGAATGCTTTTCTGGAGAACTATATTAGGGTTCTATTGCCTCAAGACCAATTGGGATTCAGCATTGCCTTAAAGAAAGCACACATTTTCAGACCATCATAAATACATCATAACTACAAAGAAGGCACTTGGATACTCTAATGTTTGGGGCTGAGGTATACAAGGTTCTAGAGAAACAGAAAGATAAGAAGGCAGAAAACTAGATACTCATCATTAGCAACATGCTATTCTATAAAGATTCTTATACCACGTTCATCACTGTAATATCTGAACATCTTCTGGTAGTGCACTAAGTGATATCACTTACATCCGTCATGTGTAGTTTGTTTTCTCATCTGTCTACAGCAGTGATCTCCAAACTGTGGGGTGTACCACCCACAGCTGTGCTCCGGCCCCACCCACATCCACTCCCTGGCTCCGCCCTCAGCTCCTCCCTCAGCCTCAGCCCTTGACCGCAGCTCCGTTCCTGACCCTGGCCCCACTCCTGGCTCCAGACCTGCCCCCAGCTGCGGTCCCAGGCTCAGACCCCTTACCCCTATCCGAGCCCCCCACAACCCTCGGGAGCCGCAGCCCTGCCCCCAGCCCCTGCTCAGGGGGATGGATGGGGGTGGGGGCGTGACCGTCGAAAGTTTGAAGACCACTGGTCTACAGGGTGGATTGATTCAAATCTGAATATTCAAATCACTGATTTTAATCATATTTAAATCAGCAAGCAGAAAACCTTGATTTTTAAATAATTTTAATTGTATTTTATATTTGTACCTTTTTAGTTATTTTCCTAGACACAAGTTTATTCTCATTGGTTGGTAACCATTAAAATATGTCGATCTGCAACTAAGTATAATTTTAACATTAACTTTGGTACTTCTTTTTTGCTAAGACAACACACTAGATCGATATACATTTATTTAAGCAATTATATAGCTTAACATGTATTTGTTCAGATTCTTAGCTTTTACTTTTTTAAAATTATGTTAGAAAATGGTGATGCATTTCTTATTCACTGGATGATGATTCATTTTTTAACTTGGGATTTGTGTCAAGATCTATTTGGATGGAAACTGGAATTCAATTAAACATATGCAAAAACAGCATTTAATTTTTTTAATTAGTTAAACAAAGCTACCTTAAATGTGCTGGATACATGAGAAAAAAGAAAGTTTATCAAAAATGTTTTGCATTTAAAACTAACTGATTTATTAAACAAAAGAAGTATTATTGATAGTGAATTGAACTGATTGTTGCTGCTCACCATGCCATTCAGAAGTTTACACTAGTACATCTAATCTTCTCACCCCTGATTTTCATTCATAGACTGGACGAGGAGAAAAAGCTTTCCTGCTTTTTTCAACCCCCAACCAGTTTCTTCATTTTGAATAACCCAGTCATTGAACTGAACTAGCTGAATCAACTGGAAGGATAAAAGTTCTCTCTCTGCATCTGAAGAAGAGATTACTGCTGCCAAAAGCTGGTTTATCACTTCAACAAAATCTGGTTCCAGATTCTTCCGCCAGTTCAGTGCTTTGACTTTTCTTAAAACTTTGGCAGCAAACATATATCACTTAATGTTATTTTTGTTTAATTTAAATGATTTTTAAAAGATTATAGTAAGTTTAGGCCTTTACATAGGTTGTCTTAATTTCAAATTTAATTTTAAATAGATTTATTTTTCAAAAACAAACATGTATTAAATTAAAAAATCTGATTTCAATAGAAAATCTGATTTAAATAAAATATCAATTTTTATTAAAAATAATAATTCATTTTATCCACTTTGCCCCTCTACCTTTTTTTCTGAGGATTACAGAGCCATCTCTGTGGGTTTAGCCATCACTAGTCACAAAAGATTGTCCCCACTCCTCTCGATAATCCCACAGATTTGGTTATGCCAGGAATAAATGTTCCTAAAATATCACAGTGCAAACAGATTTCTATCAGTATTACATTAACTGTTTAGTGCAACCCAAGTTTCCATGTCATTGCAATCGTGAAAGGAGCATTATAATTAAAGGTTGCATTAAAGAGTAAGAAAGGCAAGAAAAGTATTGTACTGCACATTAAGATTTATTATACAAGTAGAAATAGTGGAACAAAATTGAGAAAACAAACATGGACATTTTGTGACAAAATACAACAAAGAACTTGACATTTGCAGTAGACCTGACAAAACTTGAGGTAGTTTTAAGTAGGGTTAACACAGCAAGCATCTTTCTCTAACCAAAGTTTTAAAACCTAAATGGTATTACAGAAGCAGAAATTTCATGTTGTGTCATTTTCTCCATTAAGACTTTGATACAGTATATCTTCCAGTAATTTCACATAAGATGCAAAATGTTACTAATGAACTGGAAGCACAAGAAGTAATATTAAGAGGGTTAAAATCAAGAGTGCTCATGGAAAAAAATACCCGATTTTTAAAAAATACATTTTCTGCAATTAAGAAAATGTACTTGAAATGAATCAGCTAAATGTTTCTGCTAATTGCAAAAATAAAACTTGACCAACTCAAGGATATGAAAAGACATCTGAAGATTATTGCCCTTTAGCTATTAAAGAGTTTCTAATAAGTGTTAGAGTTCTTATACAATCTGGGAAGCATTTAAAAGCATTAGTGACTTATCTTCATGTTGTTCACTGCAATTTGTTCTTAAGTTACTGTATGAATCTCAAAATACAGTGAAGTTAAAAATATGGCTCATTAGAATTGCTCAGAAATACAATTCAGTACCACCTATCAAACAGAATTCAATCCTTTTCTATTTAGTTAAAATTAGCTCCTGTGAGGACTACCACCTTCTAGGCACAGAGCTGTAGTACAAAGTCACAAAGGATTAAAATAAATACCACCATGCATGTAACATTTGAGTAAATGGGGTAGTTTTTTTACTTAGGGAACTAACTGAGACTGGTTTGAAACCAGAGATGCTTTGAATCAGATCTGAGTTCTACCATTGACTGTAACATCTGGAAAAATATTTGAATTTGCATTTGAAAGCAATATAATAATACAAAAGATAATAGCATTACTACTACTAATAGAGAATTGTCTCATTAACTGTCACTTATTGTATATTTATACAGTACATAGAATCACAGAATATCAGGGTTGGAAGGGACCTCAGGAGATCATCTAGTCCAACCCCCTGCTCAAAGCAGGACCCATCCCCAACTAAATCATCCCAGCCAGGGCTTTGTCAAGCCTGACCTTAAAAACTTAGAAGGAAGGAGATTGCTGACTAGCCTGTAGTTCCCCAGATCCTCCTTCCTTCCTTTTTTAAGGATGGGCACTACATTAGCCTTTTCTCAGTAGTCTGGGACCTCCCCCGATCGCCACGGGTTACATGGCAATATGGAGCCCATCTTGATTAAGGCTTTTAAGCACTACCCAATAAAAATGTTCACTAATAATAATCATGAAAGAACAAAAGAGAAAGACAAAGGGAAATATACGTTCTCTACTTAGCAGGGAAGGAGAGTTAATAACTAATAAGATCAAGAAGGCTGAGGTGTTTAATGCCTATTCTGCTTCAGACTTCACTAAAAGGGTTAATGTTGGCCAGATATTCAATACAATTAATATTAACAACAAGGGGGGAGAACAAGCCAAATAGCAAAGAATATTTACATAAGTTAGATGAATTCAAGTCAGCCAGGTCTGACGAAATTCATGCTGGGGTACTTAAGGAACTAGTTGAAGAAATCTTGGAACCTTTAGCAATTATCTTTGAGAACTCATGGAGGAAGGGTGAGGTCCCAAAGGACTGGACAAGGGCAAATATATCTTTAAAAAGGGCAACAAAGAGGACCCAGGGAATCATAGAGCAGTCAGCCTAACTTTGTTACCTAGAAAGATATTGGAACAAATTATTAAACAATCCATTTGTAAGCACATAGAGGATAACAGAGTTATAAATAAAAGTCAGCATGGGTTTGTCAAGAACAAATCATGTCATACCAACTTAATTTCCTTTTTTGACAGCGTTACTGGCCTTGTGGATGGGGTGAAGCTGTGATATATCTTGATTTTAGTAAGGTTTTTGGCACATTCCCACATGACATTCTCATAAGCAAACTAGGGAAATGTGGTCAACATGATTACCGTAAGGCACAAAATGATTGAATGGCCGTACTCAAAGAGTACTTATCAATGGCTTACAAATTGGGAGAGCATAATTAGTGGGGTTGTCCAGGGGTCAGACCTGGGTCTGGTACTATTCAATATTTTCATTAGTGAGTTGGATAATGGAGTGGAGAGTATGCTTATAAAATTTGCAGATGACACCAAGCTGGAAGGGTTTTCAACAGGACAACAGGATTAGAATTCAAAACAATCTTGGCAAATTGGTCTGAATGCAACAGAATAAAATCCTATAAAGCACAGGATACTACATTTAGGAAGGAAAAATCAAATGCACAGCTACAAAATGAGGAATAACTAGCTAAGTGGGAGTACTGCTGAAAAGGATCAGGGGGTATAGTTCATCACCAATTGAATATGAGTCAACAATGTGATACGGCTGTGAAAAAGGCTAATGTATTTCTGGGGTGTCTGAACAGCAGTATTGTATGTCTGACACAGGAGGTAATTGCACCAGTCTACACGGTACTTATGAAGCCTCAGCTGGAGTACTGTGTCCAGTTCTGGGTGCCACACTTTAGGAAAGATGTGGACAGATTGGAGAGAGTCCAGAGGAGAGCAAGAAAAATGATAAAAGGTGTAGAAAACCTGACCTACGAGCAGTGCTTAATTTGTAATGAAAGAGGTGCCGGGGCTCAAGTAATTTTTTTACTTTCATAACTGAAGTGGCAAGCCCAGGGGTGCTGGGACACAGGAACTACAAGCCCAAAGGAGCTGAGCCTCAACCCTGGCAAGCCCAGGCACTGCTTATAAGGATAAGTTAAAAAAACAGATATATTTAGTTTAGAGAAAAGAAGACTGAGGGGGGACCTGAGAGCAGTCTTCAAAAATGTTAAGGGTTGTTATAAAGAGGACTGTGATCAATTATTCTCCATGTTCACAAGAAGTAATGGTCTTAATTTGCAGCATAGGAGATTTAGATTAGCTATTTCTACAGTTTTCTAACTATAAGGGTAGTTAAACTCTGGAATAGACTTCCAAGGGAGGCTGTGGAATCCCAGTCATTGGAGGTTTTTAAAGGCATGTTGAACAAAACCTGTCAAGGGTGGTCTAGGTTTATCTGGTCCTGCCTCAGTGCAGGTGGCTGGACTTGATGACTTCTCAAGGTCCTTTCCAGCCCTAGATTTCTACGAATCTGTAATATACAGGGTATGTTTACACTGTGGCTGGAAGGTGTGATTCCCAGCTCCTGCAGACAGACTCATGCTGGCTCTGCTCGAGTTAGCATGCTAAAATAGCAGTGTGGACGTTGCAACACAGATGGTGGCTTGGACTAGCCACCTGAGTTCAAACTCACCCGTGTCTGTGGGACCGAGCTTGAAGTAAGGGAACAGCCAAATCTCCATGTGTGTACATTTGTTCTTTCATGATGATGATGGATGATGATGTTGATTTAACATTTTTATTGGGTTGTGCCTAAAAGCCTCAATTAGTTTGGACTACATGAACTAGAACAAGTCTGTTTACCCACACTGGAAATCACACTTCCCAAATATAGTGTATACATCCCCATAGAATTGAAGGTTATAAGGGACACTAGATGACCTGGGTCTGACCTGCATATCACGGGCCATTAAATTTGAGTGGCTGAACTGGAGGAGCTGAGGGAGACAGAGAGGTACATAGATGAGACTTTCGGGGACACAGTAGAACGGTCCCACCCGTGGTGTGACAGCCTCTGTGCTGTTGAGGAGGATGAAAGTCCCAGGGAAGGAGAGCATCTAACTGGAGGAGAGGGGAACAATCTCATAGTTGGGACCCTCCTTCCAGATGATGTGGTATCCTCTCGCACTGAGGATACTGCTCCGGGGGAGGGAACTCCAGCTATTAGAAAGAGACAGATAATAGTTATGGGTGATTCGATCATTAGAAACACAGATAGCTGGTTTTGCAATGACCGTGAGAACCACATGGTGACTTGCCTGCCTGGTGCAAAGGTTGCGGAACTCTCGAGACATCTAGATAGATTTATGTGTAGTGCTGGGGAGGAGCCGGTGGTCATGGTACATGTAGGTACCAATGACATAGGGGAAGGATAGGAGAGAAGTCCTGGAGGCCAAATTTAGGCTGCTAGGTAAGAGACTGAAGTCCAGGACCTCCGTGGTGGCATTCTCTGAGATGCTCCAGTTTCACGCGCAGAGCCAGTTAGACAGGCAGAATTGAAGAGTTTCAATGCGTGGATGAGACAATGGTGTAAGGAGGAGGGGTTTAGATTTATTAGGAACTGGGGAAACTTTTGGGAAAGGGGGAGCCTATACAGGAAGGATGGGCTCCACCTAAACCAAAGCGGAATGAGATTGCTGCTGGCACTTAACATTAAAAAGGTCGTAGAGCAGTTTTTAAACTAAGGACTGGGGGAAAGCCGACAGGTGCGGAAGAACACATGGTACGGACATCCCTTAGGGGAGGATCTATTAATAGAGAATCTCTATGTCCTAGTGAGGACAAGAGGATGGAAAATGATAAATTACAGGCAGGGTCTGATCAGAAACAGTCAAATAAAAAAGAATCCCATTCAATTACATCGTGTAATGGCAGACAGCTAAAAGGAGACAAGTTTTTAAAGTGCTTATATATATACCAATGCTAGAAGTCTAAATAAAAAAATGGGCGAACTAGAGTGCCTCATATTAAATTAAGATATTGATATAATAGGCATCACAGAAATTTGGTGGAATGAGGATAATCAATGGGATACAGTAATTCTAGGGTACAAAATATATCGGAAGGACAGAACAGGTCATGCTGGTGGGGGAGTGGCATTATATCTGAAAGAAAGCGTAGCATCAGATGAAGTAAAAATCGTAAATGAATCAAACGGTACCACAGAATCTCTATGGACAGAAATTCCATGCTCTAATAATAAGAATATAGTGGTAGGCATATATTACTGACCACCTGACCAGGATGGTGATAGTGACTGTGAAATGCTCAGGGAGATTAGAGAGGCTATTAAAATAAAAAATTCAATAATAATAATAAAGGGGGGTTTCAATTATTCCTATATTGACTGGGTACATGTCACCTCAGAACGGGATGCAGAGATAAAGTTTTTTGACACCTTAAATGACTGCTTCTTGGAGCAGCTGGTCCTGAAGCCCACCAGAGGAGAGGCAATTCTTGATTTAGTCCTAAGTGGAGCACAGGATCAGGTCCAAGAGGTGACTATAGCTGGACCACTTGGTAATAGTGACCATAATAATATAATTAAATTTAATATCCTTGTGGCAGGAAAAACACCACAGCGGCCCAACACTGTAGCATTTAATTTCAGAAAGGGGAACTACACAAAAATGAGGAGGTTAGTTAAAAAGAAATTAACTGAGGGATAGCTCAGTGGTTTGAGCATTGGCCTGCTAAACCCAGGGTTGTGAGTTCAATCCTCAAGGGGGGCATTTAGGGATCTGGGGCAAAAATTGGAGATTGGCCCTGCTTTGAGCAGGGGTTGGAGTAGATGACCTCCTGAGGTCCCTTCCAACCCTGATATTCTATGATAAAGAGCACAGTGCCAAAAGTGAAATCTCTGCAAGCTGCATGGAAACTTTTTAAAGACACCACAACAGAGGCTCAACTTAAATGTATACCCCAAATTAAAAAACATAGTAAGAGAACCAAAAAAGAGCCACTGTGGCTAAACAACAAAGTAAAAGAAGCAGTGAGAGGCAAAAAGGCATCCTTTAAAAAGTGGAAGTTAAATCCTAGCGAGGAAAATAGAAAGGAGCATAAACACTGGCAAATGAAGTGTAAAAATACAATTAGGGAGGCCAAAAAGGAATTTGAGGAACAGTTAGCCAAAGACTCAAAAAGTAAGAGCAATTTTTTTTTAAGTACATCAGAAGCAGGAAGCCTGCTAAACAACCAGTGGGGTCACTGGATGATCGAGGTGCTAAAGGAGCACTCAAGGACGATAAGGCCATTGCAGAGAAACTAAATGAATTATTTGCATTGGTCTTCACAGCTGAGGTTGTGAGGGAGATTCTCAAACCTGAGCCATTCTTTTTAGGTGACAGATCTGAGGAACTGTCCCAGATTGAGGTGTCGTTAGAGGAGGTTTTGGAACAAATTGATAAATTAAACAGCAATAAGTCACCAAGACCAGATGCTATTCACCCAAGAGTTCTGAAGGAACTAAAATGTGAAATTGCAGAACTACTAACTGTAGTCTGTAACCTATCATTTCAATCAGCTTCTGTACCAGTTGACTGGAGGATAGCTAATGGGACGCCAATTTTTAAAAAGGGCTTCAGAGGTGATCCTGGCAATTACAGGCCTGTAAACCTGACTTCAGTACTGGGCAAACTTGTTGAAACTATAATAAAGAACAATATTGTCAGACATATAAATGAACATAATTTGTTGAGGAAGAGTCAACATGGTTTTTGTAAAGGGAAATCATGACTCATCAATCTACTAGAATTCTTTGAGGGGATCAACAAGCTTGTGGACCAAGGGGATCCAGTGGATATAGTGTACTTAGATTTTCAGAAAGGCTGTGACAAGGTCCCTCACCAAAGGCTCTTACGCAAAGTAAGCTGCCATGTGATAAAAGGGAAGGTTCTCTCATGGATTGGTAACTGGTCAGAAGATAGGAAACAAAGGATAGGCATAAATAGTCAGTTTTCAGACTGGAGAGAGGTAAATAGTGGTGTCCCCCAGGGTATTCTGGGACCAGTCCTATTCAACAAATTCATAAATGATCTGGAAAAAGGGATAAACAGTGAGGTTGCAAAATTTGCAGATGATACAAAATTACTAAAGATAGTTAAGACCCAGGCAGACTGCGAAGAGCTACAAAAGGATCTCTCAAAACTGGGTGACTGGGCAACAAAATGGCAGATGATATTTAATGTTGATAAATGCAAAGTAATGCACATTGGAAAGCATAATCCCAACTATACATATAAAATGATGGGGTCTAAATTAGCTGTTACCACTCAAGAAAGAGATCTTGGAGTCATTGTGGATAGTTCTCTGAAAACATCTACTCAGTGTGCAGCGGCAGTCAAAAAAGCCAACAGAATAATTAAGAAAGGGATAGATAATAGGACAGAAAATATCATGTTGCCTCTATATAAATCCATGGTATGCCCACATCTCGAATACTGTGTACAGATGTGGTCATCCCATCTGAAGCAGATATACTGGAATTGGAAAAGGTTCAGAAAAGGAAAACCAAAATGATTAGGGATATGGAATGGCTTCTGTATGAGGAGAGATAAAGAAGAGTGGGACTTTTCAGCTTGGAAAAGAGATGTCTAAGGGGAGATATGATTGAGGTCTATAAAATCATGACTGGTGTAGAGAAAGTAGATAAGGAAGTGTTGTTTACTACTTCTCATAACACAAGAACTAGGGGTCACCAAATTAAATTAATAGGCAGCAGGTTTAAAACAAATAAAAGGAAGTATTTCTTCACACAACGCACAGTCAACCTGTGGAACTCTTTGCCAGAGGATGTTGTGAAGGCTAAGACCATAACAGGCTTCAAAAAAGAACTAGATAAATTCATGGAGGATAGGTCCATCAATGGCTATTAGCCAGGATGGGCAGGGATGGTGTCCCTAGCCTCTGTTTGCCAGAAGCTGGGAATGAATGACAGGGGATGGATCACTTGATGATTACCTGTTCTGTTCATTCCCTCTGGGGCACCTGGCACTGGCCACTATCGGAGATACAGGACAGGATACTGGGCTAGATGGACCTTTGGTCTGACCCAGTAGGGCCATTCTTATGTTCTTATGTAAATTTCACCCAGTTACCCCTGTATTGAGCCAAATATTTTGTGCTTGTCTAAAGCATAGCTTGTTAGTAACAAATGTGCTTGCTTATGTGCACCCCCAGGATTTAAAATGTACCAAGGCATTGACAGAGTTTACAAACCTTATTTAAAGATTATTAGAGTACAGATCCTCTCGGATGAACCACAGGTAGTTTGTCAGAGCAGAACGTTGCTCCCTTTTGCATCACATCTGAACCCAGCTCCAGACACTTGTTTTCCCCTTGCTCCATTCTCCTCGCTTACTTCAGAGCTCCAGCCCACACTTCTCCACTCTTTCCATGTCTCTATGGCTCCCTACATCCCTTACCCTCTCCTAGTTTACCTCCATATGCCCCTACATAACCCTATTCACTCATAATTGAAATTGGACACTTTGATCATAAACAGTATGTTTAGGCTGTTTTAGCTGTTAATTTGTCAAAAATTTGACAGTCAGTGTAGCTTCTGTATAGAAATTATTCACAATAATAAACTTCAATATGATAATGTATCTGCCAATCCAGAATGAAATTCTCTCTTTTCTATCTCATGAGAAATACAAGAGCTCTTGTTTATTAGTACGCTATGTGCAATGGGCCAAATATCTCTCATTCGTGTAACAAATGAGCAAAATTAGCAATAATGAGAAATACCAAAATGAAAATGAAAAGAGAGATTAAGAGGGAAACAAACATATGTAGAAAAAATGCTATTGCTAAGTATTTGGCAAAGTTTCTGCTACTAGAGCCAAACAGGCTTAAGCAACATATGACTTCCCCCCTTTAGCACGTAAAACATAACAATATTAATAAGTATTTACAGCATATAGAGCTTTTCATACATCTCTACCCCGATATAACACGACCCGATATAACTCGGGTTCGCATACAATGCAGTAAAGCTCAAACACGCTGCTCTGAGCAGCGTGGTAAGGGTGCCGGGCTGGGGCCGAGGGGTTGGATAAAGGGCAGAGGGTCTCAGGGATGGTCAGGGACTCCTCCCACTGGGTCTGGGAGGCAGGAGCTCTGGGGGAGGGGTACTTTTGGGGGCCCCACAGGCGCAGGGGATTAGCAGGGGGGGCCGGGAGCAGCCCGCTCCGCTTCCCTTGCCCCGGCCCGAGCCATGTCGCTCGGGGGAGGGGGCTTGGGGGAAGGGATCCCCCCCGCGCTCACCGGCAGCGGCGGAAGTGGAGCAGCCCAGCCCCAGCCCACTCTACTCGGCCAGCTCCCAGCTGCGGCGCTCCGCTTCCCGCCGCAGTTGAGTGCGGGACCTTTCCCCAACTCCCCCCCTCCCACCCCCCCCCAGAAACACGGCTGGGGCTGGGGCAAGGAAAGCAGAGCAGGCTGGGGCCGCGTCTCTCCGCTTCCCACCACCGGTGAGTACGGGGGGCGTCCTTTCCTCAGCCTCCCCGCTCACACCGGCGGTGGAAGCGGAGCACCGCGGCTGGGAGGTGGCGGAGTGGAATGGCCTGGGGCCACGTTGCTCTGCTTCCTGCCTGTCAAGGGGCGGGGGGTAGGGTGACCAGACGTCCCAATAAAATCGGGACTGTCCCAATTTTTGGGTCTTTGTCCCGCGTCCTGACCGATGCGCGGTCGGGACACCATTTGTCCCAGTAGTGTGGCTTTGGCCGCTCTGGTGTTATTTTGTTTTGCTTCAGCAACTCCGGCCACATTTTTTTGTTGTTGTTGTTGCTTCCCCCATGTGTCCCGATATTTTCTCCATTTAATCTGGTCACCCTAGCGGAGTGTGTGAATAGAGGTCGGAGCAGTCAGGGGACAGGGAGCAGGGGGGTTGAGTGTGGGGGGGGTGTCCTGGCAATGATTAGGGATGGGGGTCTCTGGAGGGGGTGGTCAGGGAACAAGGGGGGCCAAAACAAGTTCGATATAATGCGGTCTCACCTATAACACAGTGAGATTTTTTGTCTCCCAAGGACTGTGTTATATCGGGGTAGACGTGTATTTAGATCTCAAAGCACTGTATGAAGATATCATTTTAACTGAGAGGATCAATGAGGTCTAGCGTTTAAGTGGCTTGCCCAAGGTCGCACAGCAAAACAATAATATATCCCAGATCACGCAACTCCCATGGTATGCCATAAGGCCCATGCTGCCTCCCGATGCAGCACAGAGATGCCTCTGAGAAGCATTTCACAAACTGTTCAGGGTGGGGGAAGCGGGAGGTGGAAAGTAAAGGAGTAAAATAAAAAAACAGATGAGCTGTGAGGAGGAAAACAAAACAAAACAAAAAAGACATAAACCATGTCTGCACAGGAAGGGTGAGAAATAAAGCCATCTCAGACAAACTGAAAAACAAGAGACGAGTGAGGTCTCGTTTATGTCTCATCTATTTCATTTTTGGTGAACGAGCAACAAAGCAAAAAATCAATGAGCCATTTTGAAACCTTCCATTTTCATATAGGAAATTTCATTAAAAAGAAATTCAGCTTTTTCTGCATTAGAGAAAGAACAAATAAAATAAAATAAAATAGAAAGACGGTGAATCAGAAAGAAAGCTCTACGAGGAACAGAAGAAACTTCTGAGACAGCTGGGAAAGAGGAGGAAAAACCACAGAATGGCCCAGTGAGCCAAAGGGAAGCTATTAACTTCAGTAATCCCTTGCTCAGATGGAAAATACCTTTGGAATATTTGCCATGCCTGCTACCTGACTCCTCACTTAAGGCCCAGTCAGGTGCCCAGTGATTTCAATGGGAGTCTGACTGTAGTGGGCATTGGATTAGGCCTTCATTGAAGAGCTGTGTGTTGGTGAAATATTTCCATCTCCTGAATTTGCCGGAAGACTGAGAAGCTGAACGCAGGTAGCGCACAAGAGTTGCATAGCATCGCCACTAATCTACTGGCCTGGCTGAATAGTGTTTTGCACTTGTAAAGTCCCTTTCTTTGGAGGATTGCAAAATGCTTGGGCCAAGATTTTCAAAAAGTTAGACTCCTAAATCCACATTTGTGTTCCCAAATAAGTGACCTGATTTTCAAAAGTTCTGAGTACCAAGTAGTTCCTAATGACTTTAAGGAATATGGGACACTGCTCCTGCCCTGTTTAAAAATTAAATCTAGCTCCTGCTATAAGCTTAATTTTCAATACACTCAGGAATCAGGCACCCCAAACCCACTGAATTTCATAAGAGTTGGGTCCCTAACTCTTTGAGGCACCTTTGAAAATCTCAGCCTGTTCAAGGTGCTGTATAAAATTGGCTAAAGAATTATCGATTTTGTTGGGGATTGGTCCTGCTTTGAGGAGGGGTTGGACTAGAGGACCTCCTGAGGTCCCTTCCAACCCTGATATTCTATGATTCTATGATCATAACAGCACTGGGAAAAAGTTAGCTAAGTATTATTATCACCCCCATTTTACTGATGGGAAAATGAAGAGCAGGAAGGGGAAATGTAGGGCTGTCAGGTGTACAGTTTTCAACCAGAATGCCCAGTCAAAAAGGGACCCTGGCGGCTCCGGTCAGCACCACTGACTGGACAGTTAAAAGTCAGTCAGCGGTGCAGCAGGGCTAAGGCAGGCTCCCTGCCTGCACTGGCTCTGCATGGCTCCCAGGAATGGCTGGCATATCCCTGTGGCCTCTAGGTGCAGGAGTGATCAGGGAAGCTCCACACACCACCCCCACCCCGAGCGCCTGCTCTGCAGCTCCCATTGGTTGGGAACCGCAACCAATGGGACCTGCGGGAGGGGCACCTGAAGGCGCAGAGCCGCCTGGTCACCTCTGCATCTAGGAGCCGGTCATACCAGCTGCTTCCAGGAGCTGTGCAGAGCCAGACAGGCAGGGATCCTGCCTTAGCCCCGCAGCACCACTGACCGGGAGCCGCCTGAGGTAAGTGCCGCCTCGCTGGAGCCCGCACCCCAATCCCCCTCCCACACATCAACTCCTGGCCCCAGGTCAGAACCCCCTCCCACACCCTAACTCCCTCCCAGAGCCCACACCTCAACCCCCTGCCCCAGCCCTGAGCCCCCTCCTGGAGCCCGCACCCCACACCCTTTCCTGCACTCCAACCCCCAACCCCAGCCCTGAGCTCCATCCCACACCCAAACTCCCTCCCGGAGCCTGCACCCCTCCTGCACCCCAACCCCCTGTCCCAGCCCTGAGACCCCTCTTGCACCCCAAACCCCTCGTTCCCTGCCCCACCCCAGAGCCCACACTCCCAGCTGGAGCTCCCACACCCCAATCCCCTGCCCCAGCCCTGAGCCCGCTCCCGCACTCTGAACTCTTGACTCCAGCCTGGATCCCCCTCCTGCACCCTAAACCCCTCATTTCTGGCCCCACTCCAGAGTCCGCCCCCCAGGCAGAGCCCTCATCCCTTTCCGCATCCCAACCCTTGTCCCAGCCAGTGAAAGTGGGGGAGAGCGAGCGATGGAGGGAGGGAGCATGGTGTGATTGGGGGGCGTGGCCTTGGAGAAGGGGTGGTCCTCGGGGAAGGGGCGGAGCAAGGGTGCTTGGTTTTGTGTAATTAGAAAGTTGGCAACTCTAGGGACCAAAGTGCCTACCCTATTTTGCCGTGCTGCAGATGTGCTATTGATTTTGTGCAGGAACTGATGTCTGAATGGCCACTTTATCAACACATAATACAAATAAGGTAACAGTTGCAAGGATTTTCTTTGAACATAGTTATTCCTTGGCAAGGATATACTAAAGTACCTTTTAAACATTGTCAAGTGCAATTAAAGTACTGGTCAAAATCATATGATATAATATAATTGCCTGACTCTCCCTTATCTGCGCCTTTAGTTGAAGAATATAAGTTTTTTCTCCATTTCTTTTCAGCAGAACATAATTATTACTGTCACTGTCATTTCTTGGTCTTGATAACAATTAAATTAAATCTGGCACTTAACCCAGAACCAGGCACTTGCCTTTTCAATGATATTTCATGATACCATAAATGCTGAGTAGACTGTGGAGAAGGGATGGGGGTCTAAAGTATAAAGTTCAGAATTCATTTAACACATCAGATCTGGTCATTAAGTACTCTGCATGCTCCAAAACACAATATGATTAGACAAACAGGTAGCCATTTTCAGTGATGGGGGAGAGATTTAGATGTGAGGTTTCTCTTGAAGTTAATAGGAATCATATCACTATACCTTCTCCCACCCACCCTTTCACCCCAAGCCTGAGTAATGAAATTTTCCACCACAATGTTTCATCTCTATAAGCCAAAGTCCTACACCACTGTTATAGATTTACATGCATAGCTGGACAGTTTTATGACATACTGTGGTTATAAATGACAGATGTATTCAAATCTCATGCTTAAGAATATAAAAGGAATTAAGAGGAAATTCCCTGCCCCCAATACATACACTCAATTTACTGCACTGCACAATTTATCTGAAGCATTATGGGCTTTTCCCCACATCTGTCTGGAGCCTAAAGTACTGGCTACATTCTATCCAGTATAGTATGGCAAAACCTAGGTTATTAAACAATTACATCCAAGGATTATATGAATTTTTAGTAGATGTAAACTTTGTGGGCAGATGGAATCTTTATTGCCAATATACAACCAAATAAAGTTTGTCTAAAGGTCTCAATTCATGACTCTTTTCCAAACAAACATAAATGAAATATGAGTATTTAATATAACGAAATAAGAATCACTGGCTTCTATACCATCCTAGGGAAAAAATGTGAAACCAGAAGGTATTTTAATGAAAAGTAGAAGCAAAAATCACAATCTAATGTTTAAAAGCCATAAGAGTTCATTTTAGTTTGAAAGGAAATCATTTTTCAAAGTATTATACTCTGTTTAAAAACGTAGATTGAATAAGTTTATTAAATTACCAGACCATTGCATTTATGAAATCCATAAGTCAGATCAATGGTGCACAGTCAGCTCTAGAAAGTAATTGCTGGGCTCTCTCAAAATGGACAATCCAAAAACTTTAAGGACCAGCTTTTCCCTCTATTATTTATAAGGAACACAAAGTGGTGGAATAGAATCTAATTCATAGTGCTTTTTAATGTTTTTATAGCACAATATTTTCACTTATTTCTAATCTCAGTGGATGACAGGTTGCCATTATTGAACTTCCATTAATATGAATTATGGGTATAATATATTTTACCCGATATCATCTACCCCAAGCCCTAACATGATTCTACAATAAAAATCACACAGTCAGCACATTTCTCAAGTAGAAAGCATTAAAAGTCATTGTAAATTAGTCTCAATATCTGATACTATACATTTAACCTTGACTTTGTGCCTGCCTGTTTTGCAGAACTGCAGCAATAACCTAGAATTACAGTTGTTGCAATTAAAATGTCAATATTTACCAACAGTTGCCACTCTGGGATATGTATGGCATCAGTCCAGCCATGAAATTAAGCATCTGTTTAATTTTAAGGATGTGAATAGTCTCGTTCATATATCAATAGCATTACACATATGCTTAAATTTAAGCACATGCTCAGGTGTTTTATTGGACTAGGGCCAGAATGCTCCGCACTTTAGAGTATTGAGCCCTATCTGTGTAACTGCAGACACGAGTACCACACGATGAGAGCTGTTGGTGAATATAGGGTTTTAATGACAAGCAACACACCTGAAAGTTACAGTGAGGCTTAGCAGGAATGGCCCCACAGCAAAGCTTTTCCTCTGAGGCACACCAAGTTTCTTATGCATACTGTTTTAAGACAGATTTGCAGTCATTTTAAGACATATATGTGGTCCTTTATTACACAGATACAGAGAACACCCACATTTGGCAAACAACCTTGGATCTAACCCTTTTTATCTTCATCGGCCTTGTAAAATTATCAAGTACGAGCCCAACATCTATTGATCCCCCTTTACCATAACAATAGGCAATAATGAAAAAATATATATTTTTGCAAAACTAATAACTTGCTCCATGACAGTAGACAGGTAGAATTTTTTCAGTTAAGGGTACCTGAATATAAATAATTAGCTTGTTCTGTTTAAATCTATATCTTTTATTAAGAAGAATATGACTACCAAGTAGCCATTGAACTACCTTACAGCTATTATAGTTTGGAGGGGAATGTTCCCTAGATTCTAGATACACAATACAAAACAAAATAATCCACTGCTCCTAAAAGCAAGAACTAATGCAAGTAAAACTCATCATCAATTGCTTCCCTTATTTAGGGACTGCATAAACCAATAGGTCTGTTCAATACTAAGCCACACTCACAGTGTTGTGCCAATATCACTGACAACGCTGGTGCACAAGAGAGGAAGTATAACAAAGAGACCCGCCCCCTCTTTAACTGCAAGCTGAATGAAATTAAAGGGACATAAGACGGGGTGGGGCTCCAAGTCTGCCAAATGGAAAAAAGAAAAAATGACAAACAGAAGAGGGTGTAGAGGTTCTAGGCACTTTCAAAATGTTAGAAAGGACACAGTCCCGGCCCTGAAGAGCTTGCAATCTAAAAGACAAGAAGACAACAAGCAGAGGAAAATGGTACAAACAAGTAAAATGGTAAAAGATAATTGACTATGTTAGGTAACAAATATTTTAATACTATGCTATTTTAGGATTTTATACATACATACACAGTGGATATTGGACAATACTGGGTATGTGCATATATATTACATGGCACATACACACATACTCTCACCAAGCCTAGTCATAATCAGCAGGTTAGTTCTTGCAAGTGTCATGGTAGAAGGGGGCCTTTAGCAAGAATCTGTATGCACAGTGGATGGGGTCTTGCAGATGAGCTCAGGAAGGGCATTCTATGTTTTAGGGAGGTGTGGATATGCCTGTCAAAAAAGCAGACAAAAGGTTATCAAAGCTGCTATAATTGGAAGAGCGGAGGGTATACACAGGCTGAGGAAACGTGAAAAGAAAAAAAAGACAGATAAGCAGGACAGAATTGTGTCCTTCCAACATTTTCTCAAATGTCAGCTTTTAACTACCACACCACCAACCGGGGTGCTGGAACAATTTTTATACTGGGTGTACTGAAGACCATTGAACCAAACTGTAAACCCTGTCTATGATGGAAACCACTTCAAGCCCGGGGGTGCACCAGCACCCCTAGTTCCAGCACCTATGCCAACAACAGTTTGTACACACAAAACAACTTTCATCAGATGACCCAAGGCACAGAGCACTCTGCTCTTTAACATCTGGCATTATCTAACGTGTTTCCCCTTCTTACTTTGGCAAGAACGAACAGTCAAACACTGAACTATCAAGACACACCTTCAACTTTACTTTTAAAATTTCATTTTAATTTCAAGAACAATGAGGAGTTCGGTGGCACCTTAAAGACTAACAGATTTATTTGGGCATAAGCTTTCGTGAGTAAAAAACCAATAGATCTGTTAGTCTTTAAGGTGCCACCGGACTCCTTGTTGTTTTTGTGGATATATACTAACACGGCTACCCCTCTGATACTTTAATTTCAAGGTTTTCCTGCAGCTTAATTAACTGTTCAGGTGCATTATACAGATCTATATGGAGTGCTGCATACTGAGAAGTACGGTGTGATACATGGGAGAAAGAGCAATATTGAAAGAAGTTCAGAGAATTCTGCTTACACAATGTACTCTATAAACCCTTTACTAGAGACGGAAAAGAATTTTATAATCTTTGGCATAGGTTTACATGTGTAAAAGGTATATTAATAAAATCAGTCCTTGTTCATTATTTGAACACAAATCCCATTAATAATTCCATTAAGCTACAACTCCAGTTCATTATTTTACCCATTCCCTCTTCACTATATTCACTGTCAACATCTGCTGCTGTTCTTGAGAAAGAGGGTGAGCAGGGCATGCAATTGCATTTGCACTCAACACTGTACCCTTGGCTGGCTGGCAACCAGTGATGATATAAAGGGCATTTCATTCGCTCTTACACAGAGACAGAAAGCGTCGCCTTACAGCATAAACAGCTTCCATCTTAACAGGGAAGATCCATCCCTGAATTCAAATTACCTCATTATCAGAGCTCCTCTGCATGCTTGTTCAACACTTACAAGCAAAAACTTTAAGGGGGCAAAAAAAGGGAAAGAGAGACGTAGCAATATAAGTTTCTACTTTGAAAGTAAAAACTTACAACAGAAAAAAAAATCACTTTTACCATGTTAGGCATTCAGGAAGGCAACAGATAACAATCCCAATGCACAGCAGTGTCTGCGATGATGAATGAAGAACGGGCACAGGACTCTTAAAAAGGTTATTACAGCAAATTTAAGCAAACCAATTGTGCAGAGAGTCTTGTGAGAGAGCTCAGATGGTTGCTTAACAGAGAAGATTTTCAGAACTTCTATTTTAATCACCCAGTCTCAGCGCAACTAGCTCAATTTGATTTAACAATCTAAAAGGCTGAAAGATATGGGAAAAAAAGAGATACTTCCCTCAATAAATTGAAAAAGATGGAGTGCAAGCCTATTTAGATCCACTTCCCATAAATGGCTTTTTTTTTTTTTTTTTTTTTGCTTAAACAAAGTTAGTTTTGGCCTAGTGAAAGATTTCAGCCTTGAAGACCAATGTCCTCGGTATAGAGATACATATAGAGAAGATGGGCTGTAGCAATGCAAGCCTCTTCACACTGCCCCATCAGTGTGCCTTAACTTTGTCCAGGAAAGGCCAGTTCCAAAATAAAAGACTACAAACAAGGATGCCAAATATGATGATGTACACACGTGGAGGTGAAATGGACTGAGATCAACAGCAAAAACAACGAGGAGTCCTTGTGGCACCTTAGGCTTGACTACACTTGCAGATCTAGAGCGCTGGGAGTTAAACCATCCTTCAGAGACTGCAGCAGGGAAAACACTGCCATGTGTTTACACTGTCAGCTGCAAGCGCACTGGCATGGCCACATTAGCATCTCTTGCAATGCCACAAAGAGCCGTGCTTTGTGGGTACCGAGGCCCATACACATGGCAACACAAGCGAGGAAGACCAAAGTGTTGTTTGTATGTCTTCGTTTGATGAAAAGTCTACCAAATATAACATAGGCTCATGGAATTCAGTCCAGGCTCCGTCGCGTGGAAGCAAACTACCTGTTGCACACACGTTTTGATAAATCCACAAAACACAATATCTGCCACAGGAGAGCATCCCAATCATGAAACAATCTATCAACTATGTTTGAAAACCAAGGCCCAAACCATCACATCCTGAGATAGACACACTCAATAGGGCTACTAGAATTTTGCTTGCAAAGTCATCTCCACATGTGGAATGATACGTAGGTGTTTGACAGCATCTATTTGTTGGGGCTGAAAACTGCACTTGGTTCATTTGATAAACTAAAATGCTGAAGGACAATCAGAATCTGGAGCAGTTTTCTTGCAACCCTACATGAGGGTATCACCGAGGCAGTCTGAAACTCTCTATTCATGAAATGACAGTAATCAGGCGACTTCTGTTAATGAAAGGGATTTGTGATCCATTTCCAGAGAACAAAATGTACAGAAAATTGTACCTCAGGTGGATGGAAATGGAAGAGGGGAGGTGAAAATTGGGCTTAACAAAAAGATATAACCATAGCCTTGGATTTTTCCCAGTCCTGGCAACTAGCACAGGTTTATGGGACCATGGCTGGCAGAAAGAACTATTATTTACTATTCAATGTTGCAGTGAAAGACAAAGTGCATAGACAATCTTGTAAGTGAAAAATCAATTGTGTAGGTAGTGAGAGATGTTTCTACTTCAGCACTTAATTGATAACATGCTCTTTCATACTGGATATATGTCAGCATTCATCCGATAACTAACATGGTCTCTCATTTCCAGACCCCAAAAATTCATTTTCTGGCACCAGAAATGTATAAGACCACATTCTTCACTCTGGCACGGGAACTGAAGTCATTAGCTATGTGTGGTTCTCTGCAAATCAGTGCCACAAAGGCTTCTACAAAATAACAGCAATAGGCTCTTTCTGCGGCTTCTACTTTGTTCCCTAGAACATCGGCTTCTATTTAAAAAGGAAGAATGAGAATCATGAGCTCTCCTGGTTGCAATGACTCTAATCAAATGCCAAACTGATGAACCACTGTCCTATTGAGTCTGCAGGCAGGTTAAAAGAATAGCACAAACAGAGGTGAGAATGTCCCCCCCATGCCCAGATTCATCTCAGTAGGCTGCGAAATTGTGAATCCTAATTACAACCCACATAACTCATGCCAACATTGTTAAGACATCTCCATTATGACCAAAACTAAACAGAAAACTGTCAAAAACAAATGAAATTTTGTGAAAATATTCATGCTCCTCCTACCCATTTATTTTATTTTCTACCCATTTTACTTCGCAGGGATATTCTCTACTGAGGAATTTACTGCAGCAGCGGGCTGATTTGGATAGTCTATATAGAAATATTGCTGAAATGCAAGGAAAGGTTTAAACAGGTGCTGGAAATGCCGGTTCTGTTTTGGTTTTCACTAGGATGTTCATAAAACAACATTTTTCAGTTACAAATAGGAAGCGCTGCCTCCAGTAAAGCCAATTAAGACACTGGGAAATGTCAGGGGAATCTGAGTCAACTGGCCTAGAATAGGAAAACTGGGGGAAAATGGCGAGAATAAGGACATCTCCCTCCAATCTGCTGGTTCCCACTGAACAACTTTGAAAGGAGCCTGGTCCAGTCTTTCTCCAAGGGTAGAATGGTGGCTGCCATGCTGAGCCTGATGACTGGGAGCTGAAAATGTGGGAGGGAAAAAATCTTAGGATTTTTTTGCCTGATATACATTAGGCTTCAAAAAGAGCTACTAATTTTTGCCCATCATAAACTGCAAACACAAATGACAGAATGTAGACATTCAACCATCCAACCACAGCTGCAAAACTGCAGACTCAAAATCAGAGTCTGTATGGAGACCCCTTAGAAAATTAGTGCCCTCTCCAACCCCTCCAAAATGTTTCCTAATTTTGTTCTGCCAATATATGATTGCAGTCAACATTTTATTGACTGAAAAAAAATGAGTTCTCTCTAACTAAAGAAATTTCTGTAGACCACCTGGCAAAATTAAGCATTTGCAATGATAAACAAACAAACAAACAAACATGAAGCGAAGCCTTATATACAAGTGCAAAGTGTTTTGTTTTGTTTTGTTTTTTAAAAAAAGGAAGATTTTGAAACCACAGGAATTCTAATGATGACAACAATGACTTGTATTAAGATTTCTTGTGTCAATTGTATCAAATGTTTAATATTAATCAATATTAAAACAAAATTTGAAAAGAAAGGTAAGGATTGGAAATAAAAAGGACTTCAAAGAATCAAGCACTCACCTCTTGGCCAGCACGCATTTTGATTGGGTACTGGATATTACTGATACTTATCACTTTCAGAAGTCAAGATACTTTTGGATCCAAATGTCAAGGACTGGAAACACTCCCTCCCCCCTACCCAAAGTTGCCATATTTGTGATTTTGGAAGTACTTCGCTATGTCAATTAGTGCTGCAAACACACTGCCTTTCATCTTCAAATGGAGCTGGGACTACAGTCTGATCCAACCTCTTAGGTCTTTCAACAGATGATAAACACATTGCAAGTCAAAAACGAGCATGGTTATTTACTAACTATATAGATTAATTAGGGCATCAGTGCTTACCACATTTAAATTGCTTTAAGCCAGTAAAATATCCCTGAGCTGTAAGGAGAGATTTATAAATTAAAAACACTTAAAAGTTTTGTAGGTTTCCACACTGTTGAGACGTTTACCAGGCAGGAAGTATTTACACAAGTGATAGCTGTGCAGTATATTGGGCATGCAAAATAAATGGGTCTGAACTGCAGAGTTCAGATCCAGAGTCAACCCAAAATTCCCCAAAGCTTGGGTGTGTTGAGATTTTGTCTTTGGTTCTGTCCAATCTCTAGGGCCATATGCCAGTAAGCAGGATCTTAGCTGTCTTACTAGGGTGACCAGATGTCCCGATTTTATAGGGAGAGTCCCAATTTTTGGGTCTTTTTCTTATTTTGGCTCCTATTACCCCCCACCCCCATCCCGATTTTTCACATTTGCTGTCTGGTCACCCTATGTCTTACCCGCATGGCAACACAGCTCCTCCTTGTTGCCATGGCAGTTACATAGCAGCTGGACACGTTTGCTGCAGCCATGTAGGAAAAGTCACTGTTTGGGTTCAACCAGCAGAAGGTTTTAGGCAATTTCTAATCAGAAATCTGCCGTGAGCCAACGAGATGCTGTGTAATGCAACTGCTCCATAGCTCCTCCCCTTACCGCCGCCAGATCCATGTCCCACTCTCCCCCACAAAAGCCCCTTCCATGAGCATCTGGGAGTTAGCAGGAGGTTGCAGTAGAGCTATGCTCTCCTCCTTTGGTGGTTTGGTTCCCAGCATGCTCGGTGCAGTTGAAGGCAGCATGCAGCTACTAGCATATAGCCAGTATTACATATTTATGTGCACTGATTCTAGATTGAGTTCTAAATTGAGAGGCAAAAAGGAGTGCTAGAAGGGATAAAGGGGATTGATAGAAAATGTTCTGAGGCTGAAGGCTAGCCATAGAGGTGACCTTACAACCTTCTATAAGTCAATCAGCTAACAGGAAACTTTAGCAGTACTGGAAGCCCACTATTAAATATGCAAATGAAAAGACTCTTAGTACAGAGGAAGAACCAAGGAAAAGATGAGCAGAACATTTTCAGGCTGTTTTAAATAGAACAAGCCCAAATGAACCATTTGAAATATGTCATGAAGACCGACCACCAGAGCTTGATATTGATTTTGAATATGTCACAATAAAAGAAGTTAGACAATCCAGAGGAAAACTCAAAAATGGGAATACACCTAGAGACAATAATATTACTGGAGAAATGCTTAAAATGAGTGACCCCCCCCCCCAATATCCCTTCCTTGTGTTTTTGGATAGACTATGGAATGAAGAAAAGAACGAAACCCAGTGGAAGAGAGACCTTAGAGTCAAACTGCCAAAGAAGGGTGACCTTACCAACTGCAATAACTAGAGAGAAATCATATTACTCTTTATTCTTAGGAAAATCATGCTCAACATTATCCTGGAATGTTTCAAGAAACAAACAGATCTCCAGAGTACAGAGGAACAAGCAGGTTTTACACCATACAGATCATGTGCAGAACATATTATTTTATACATTTTCAGGAGGTTTTTGATATCTTATATAAAAATAGTCTTTGGGAAATTATGGCATATGATGGAATACCAGCAAAAAATAATTAGAATGATCAAAAACCTGTATAAGGCCAAATGTTCAGTTTGAGATGGTGACATCATCAGCCAATGATTTGCACTGACAACTGGAGTAAGGCAAAGGTGTATTATGTCCCCACTACTGTTTGCACTGGTCAATGACTATTGTCATGAGGAATGTAACTGCAGACGGCAACCAAGACATTTAAGGACAAATGAGCAGGGGGCTGGACTAGATGACCTCCTGAGATCCCTTCGAACCCTGATATTCTATGATTCTATGAAATGATAAAGCACAACTGGATGACCTTGCTTTTGCCAACATTGTCTGTTTAGTTTAACACACAACTTAATGGAAGAAAAATTCTTGCTTTTGGCAGAAACAGCAAAACAAACTGGTTTGTTTATCAAGAAGGAAAAGACAAAATATATGACTATCAGTGTCCCAAAAGCAAGCAACAGAGTAGATGGAGAAGCACTAGGTATAAGTCTTTTTACTTATTTAGAGAGTGAGATGTGCAATGATGGTGACATCATGCCAGATGTCAAGTAACAAATACCAAAATCAGCGAACAACTTCCATAAATTTGAAAAGATTTGGAAAAGTAGTACGATTGGCATGGATACAAAATATTAATTTATTAATTATTTAATTTATAATACCACATCATGTCTGGCCTCCTTTATGGAGCAGAGTCATGGGAATCTACAGCCAAAACTGATAAAATCAACTCAAGGATATTCAGAGTCCACTGCACAGACTTTCTTGCAACAACATCAGAAAATACAAGTAGAGCAAACCAACCTATAGCATCAAACATGGTAAGAAGACTACGATGGACCTATTTAGGTCATGTTTTAAGGGTGCCTCTGGCATGGCCTCCACAAAAAGTGATAGTATGGACATCACCTGGGAAGAGAAAAAGAGGGCAACCTAGAGAAACATTATGCAGAACAAGAGAGAAAGAAGCCAGATCCACCATCACGACACTCAGAAGCCTGAACAAACCAGCACAAGACGAACATAAATTTCAGAAAATAGCATATGCCCTGTGCCCCTGAAGGTGTGGAAGGTTAAAGAAAGAAGAGCACTGATTACATTGGGAAATTCCTAAAGAAGGGGAAGCCACATAGAAGTCTGGAAGCTGTGGATCACTTTAAATAGCACATCACATCACAAGGTATTTATCAAATCACGCAAGGCTACTGAACTTTCAGACCCAGTGAACTATGGGGAGGGGAGGAAAAATGCCCCTGTCTTCCCTTACAAATATATCGGTGTTAATGCACCTGGGAATACTGCTCTGATCTTTTGATGGTTCTTGAGATGGCAGATTTAAAAAACGTATAGTGATCTAATTAGACCTGCATGTACAACAGTATCCTTCGCCTAACAGAGGAAAGGCTTGCACCTGGAAAATCACAAAGCACAGACAGTGCTACGTTTTAAACTTTTTTTTTCCTGCAAGTTCTTGGAAGGGTAACCCATTTCCCTAGAACAAACAATTGTACTTTTTGACACACACAGTCTGAAATCTGACTTGGAATCATAGTAATTTGCCACAGGGGGAAAAAAAGGGAGGCTCTGAAATCTGACTTTTTTCACCTCTGCGCTTGGTCTGTGCTGTTCCACTGTGTCTGGATCAAAGAGTCGACGGACTACCCAAGGAGAACAGTGTTCCACCAGAAATTGTGACAAAAACGTGTCAGCTGTCAATACCAGACCCCATGAGACCCTACCGGAGCCCAGTTCAGAGAAGCTGCATTGCAAGTCACGTACATTTTATCACGGCATATTTACTGTTTTCTAGCAAGTACACATTCCAATATTTATAATCTCTCTTAATGCAAGCTGCTTATGTTTTATAATAGTAAGAGTACATACATTTTAGTGACCGTGTAGAGCAACAAATTGTTGCATGTAATTAGTCATGTACAACATAAGGCAAAACGTGAAAAACAATTCATGTTTATTTTTCCTCTGCTTAATCGATATTTTAAATATTTACAGAAGCCAAACACCAGCGTAGGCAGTTATCATCTCAGAAACTGAAAGGACAACATCCTACAATACAAAATACAGCAATGTATATTTGAATATCTGAGTGTCTGTCTGCTGTGACCATTTGTTTGGCCAGTGTTTGACTCAGGGGAGGGCAAACTATGGCTACAGGCCGGATCCAGCCCGTCAGAGCTTTCAATCTGGCCCGCGGGATTGCCAGCCCTGTGGTGTAGTGCGGCTAAGGCAGGCTCTCTGCCTGCCCTGACCCCACGCCACTCCCAGAAGCTGCCAGCACCACGGCCCTACGGCCCCTGGGGGAGAGGTGAGCAGAGGGTTCCATGCGCTGCTCTCACCTGCAGGCACTGCCCCCTGCAGCTCCCATTGGCTGGGAACAGGGAACCACAGCCAATGGGAGCTTCGGGGGTGGTACCCGCAGTCGAGAGCAGTGTGTGGTGGAGCCACCTGCCCTACCCCACCCCCAAAAGCCACTACCGGACATACTGGCCACTTCTGGGAGCAGCGCAAGGCCAGGGCAGCCTGCCTTAGCCCCACTGCACATTGCTGCCACCCTGGAGCTGCTCGAGGTAAGCAACACCAGGCCAGAGGCTGCATCCGAACCCCTCCTGCACCTCAACCTCAACCCCCTGCCCTAAGCCCTCTAACCCCCTGCCTTGAGACCCTTTCCGCACCCCTCCTGCACCCCAATCCCCTGCCCTAAGCCCCCAACCACACCCTGCACCCCTTCTTCACCCCAACCCCCTGCCCTGAGCACCCTCCTGCACACTGCACCCCCCCATACACCCAGCACTACAACCCTCTGCCCCAGCCCTACATTCATGGTCCACATACAATTTCTCCACCCAGATGTGGCCCTCGGGCCAAAAAGTTTGCCCACCCTTGGTTTTACTGAAGCTAGTTATGGGAACTGTTTGACTGTGTGTATGTCTGTTTGAAAAGTGTGAGTTGGGAGTGCTTTGTTCCAGGTGTGCCTTGAGAGGTGTACTGGAGTGTGAACCAGGCGAGAGGCAACAGCTTCCAGTGCCTATTTATCCACATGGGCACTAACGATACTGCCAAGAATGACCTTGAATGGATCACTACAATTACATGGCTCTGGGAAGAAGGTTAAAAAAGTTTTGGGCACAAGTGGTGTTCTCGTCCATCCTCCCTGTTGAAGGAAAAGGCCCAGGCAAAGACTGTCAAACTGTGGTAGTAAATGCATGGCTACCCAGGTGGTGTCAGTGAGAGGAGTTTGGCTTCTCTGACAACAAGCTGATGTTCCAGGAAAGAGGATTACTGTCCTTGGATGGGATCCACCTATCAAATACTGAGAAGAGCATCATTGGACATCATTTTGGTAACCCAATAAGGAGAGCTTTAAACTAGGTCATATGGTGGGCGGGGGTGAAAAAAATCTGGCCAATGTGCATCTAGGCTCAAGAAATGAAGACAAGGGAAAGGGGCTACCAACCCCTTCCAACCTCGATATGCTATGATTCGTGATATATGAAGAAAATTATGACTTAATAGGCAACACAAAGACTTGGTGGGACAGGCAACTCCCATGATTGGAGTACCAGCATTGAGGGATATAGCTTGTTCCAAAAGGATAGGTATGGGGGAAAAGGAGGAGGTGTTGCACTGTATGTCAGGAATGTATAAACTTGCTCCGAGGTCCAAGGGGAAGCGAGCAACAGACCTACTGAGAATCTTTGGGTGTGGATAAGAAGGGAAAAGAACAGTAGTGGCGTTATGGTTGGGGTCTATTATGGACCACCAAATCAGGAAGAGGAAGTGGATAAGTCATTCTGCAAGCAGATAACAAGATGAGCTAACACACATAAGCAGCAAAACATAATATGTCCTGCAAATTCTTAGCATGCATAGGAGAAAGCTTTCTGATTCAGAAAGTTGAGGAAACAACTAGGAGGTTGTCCATTTTGAATCTGCCTTTGACCAACGGGGATGAATTAGTTGTGAATGTGAAGATCGATGGGAGAGCGATCAGCGGTCGATTTAGCAGGTCTTCACTAGATCTGCTAAATCAACCCCTGGTGGATCGATCAGTAAGTGGAGACAAACCCAGAGAAATAATAGACAAGGTCCCATGGAAAGACCAATTAGGAAGAAAAGGAGTTGATGGGGGCCGACAGTTCTTAAAAGCTGTAATACTAGAGGCTCAACATCAAGCTTTTCTGACACAGAGGAAAGATAAGAGCCATGGGAGTCTAATGTGGCTGCACAAGGAGCTTTTTAGCTATCTAAAAACTAAAAGGAATACATACAGCAAATGGAAGGAGGAGCGTGTCACCAAGGAAGTATACATGGGAATAGTGTGAGTGTGTAGGGACAAAATCAGGAAAGCCAAGGCAAAGAAAAAGTTACAGTTAGCAAGAAATGTTAGACACAACAAGAAGGGATTCTTCAAATATGTCAGTCAAAAAAGAAAGATCAGGGATGGTGTTGGTCTGCTGCTCAATGGAGAAGGTGAGCTGGTAACAGAAGATGATAGGGAAGGGAGAGCTGCTGAATGCCTAATTTGCTTCAGTCTTCTCACAAAAAATATGACTGGATGACTAGCAAAGTTACCACAGACAATAAAGAGGAAGGGATTCAGATTGGGATGAGTAAAGAACATGTCAGAGATCACCTGACAAACTTGAATGAATTAAAATCAGTGGGGCTGGATGCTATTCACGCAGGGTACTGAAGTAATTATCTGAAGAAATCTTGGAGCAATTGGCAACAATATTTACAAACTCATGGATGACAAGAGAGGTCGTGGAAGACTGGAGATGGGCTAATGTAGTGCCCATCTTTAAAAAGGGGGGATCCAGCCCATCTAACATTTCTGTCCAGCCCGCCAGGCTCTTTGGCTGCCCCCTTGCGATCTCCAGGCCGCTAGAAGTCCCACTGCACAGCAGGGCTCTCACGCACGCTGCTGTCATGTTTTTTCGCACCCCTGGTGGCGGGGGAGGCAGCTCTGCGCAGTGCCTCCACCCCCAGCACCTTCCTCACAGCTCCCATTGGTCAGAAACCGGCCAATGGGAGCTGCAGGGGCGATGCTTGCAGGCCTGGGCAGCGCACTGAGACCCGCTGCCCTCCTTCCCTCAAGGGGTACACAGAGACTTGTCAGCAGCAGCCGGCCGCAGCCACTTACGGGAGTGATGTGGGACCATGGAATGCAGCCTGCCTGAGCCCTGCTGTGCTGCCGGCCAGGAGCCACCTGTGGTAGGTGCCTCCGGGCCAGAGCCTGCACCTCGCACCCCATCCTACACCCCAACGCCCTGCCCCAGGTGAGAACCCCCTCCTAGATCCAAACTCCCTCCCACCCCCTTGTGCACCCCAATCCCCTGCCCCAGCCTGGAGCTCCCTCCTGCACCAAACTCCCTCCCAGAGCCCAAACCCCTCACCCTCTTCTGCACCCCAACACTCTGCACCACCCCAGAGGTCTCTCCTGCACCCAAACTCCCTCCCAGACCCTGCACTCCCTCCATTAATATAGTAGAAATGCGCAGCCCTTGGGGTAGGGGAACTAAATTCATGGAGTGGCCCCTCTGCGAAAATTATTGCCCACCCCTGTATTAATGGAATGATGTCGGATTGGAGGGAGGTCTCAAGTGGGGTTCCACAGGGATCTGTTCTGAGTCTGGTATTGTTTAACATGTTTATTAATGACTTGGATGTAGGTATAGAGAGCAGAGTGCTCAAGTTTGCAGATGACACAAAGCTAAGCATGGTTGCCAATACTTTGGATGATCAAAGGGATGGAATGCAAGCCATACAAGCAAAGGCTGAAGGAACTGATATGTTCAGTTTGGAAAAGAGGAGATTAAGGAGGGACATGATAGTGGTCTTCAGATACTTGAAAGGCTGCCATAAAGAAGATGGAGAAAAGTTCTCTCTTGCCACAGAGGGAAGGACAGGAGGAAATGGGTCAAACTACAGCATAGCAGATTTAGATTAAATCTCAGGAAAAACTTCCTTACTGTGAGAACAGCAGGACAATGGAACAGACTGCCTCGGGAGGTTGTGGCAGCTTCTTCACTGGAGGTTTTCCAACGAAGGCTGGATAGCCATGTGTCTTGGATGGTTTAGACACAACAAATTCTGTATCTTGGCAGAGGGTTAGACAAGATCAGTGGTTCTCAACCAGGGGTACGTGTATCCTTGGGGGTACACATAGGTGTTCCAGGGGGTATATCAACTCATCTAGATATTTGCCTAGTTTTACAACAAGCTACATAAAAAGCACTAGCAAAGTCAGTACAAACTAAAATTTCATACAATGACTTGTTTATACTGCTCTATGTACTATACACTGAAATTCAATAAGTGTGCTGAGACACTTTTGTATTATTATGTCTGATTTTGTAAGCAAGTAGGTTTTAAGTGCAGTGAAACTTGGGGTACGCAAGACAAATTAGACTCCTGAAGGGAGTACAGTAGTCTGGAAAGGTTGAGAGCCACTGGACTAGATGACCCTTGGAGTCCTTTCTAACCATATGATTCTGTGTTCAGTAACCAGTCGGCAGGTAACAGACTTAAGAGTGGGAACCCTTTACCAGTTGGTGTAGGGGAACTAAATTATTTTGGATCTCAAAGGAAATAAATGTGTTAACATTTTACCTCTACAGTATTTTATCTTATTTCCTTTTACAATGCAATCTCCAGCCATAAAGATTTGTTTCTCCTTTAAAATAAGAATTTCCCCCTCTTTCCTGCTCATTTGTTTTATCTGACTTGGATAAGTCAGTGCATGGTGAGACAGAGGGTGATTTCTCCCTCTGCATTCCCTATCCTGCTTTTCAGAGAGGTTAACAAATGTTTTACACTCTCCTTCTCCTCTCCCACATTTCCTTTGAGCCAAACCACCGTAGGATCAAAACTCTGCTAGCAACAACACACAAGCCTTAAATCTTATGGGAGCATTATAAACATAGAAGGCCAGGCTCTGATTTCAGTTATTCCCCGGTAAAGACAGTTACCCTTGGTTATGCTGGAGAAAATCCTATCAGAATTTGAGACTGGATTTTTTATACCCATTGTCATAGGTTTAACCTTGAAATTAACAAATCATTAAGCATGTGGGGGCTTAGGAATCAATTCATGTTCCAGGCAAAGGGTTTTTAAAATTAATGCTGAACAAAAAAATAATCAGACAGTGCCTGATACCGCACAGATCCTGTTGATGTATCAATCTTTTCAGGCATTTAAAAATAATATCCAGATGCTAAAAGTAAATGTTCTATAACCAAAAAATCTCTTGGTAATAAAATTTCAAATTACAGCCCATGACAACACTTCTAAATTGCAGGTGTGATGCAGAAGCTTTGATGGAGAAAATTGTACAAGTAACACAGAAAGTAATTTGGAAAAGCAACAGAGAATAGAGGTGCTGCTAATACGAACAGATAACATGGATGGAATATTGTGTGGCGCCTTTAATCAGATTCTAGAGTATTTCATTGCCAATATCTTAAGCAATGCTGCAGTTTTATGGGGATTTCCTTGATAGTTCCTACTAGCAAATAAACCTATGGGAGAGAAAACTGAGCCAAATAATCATACGCGATGGAACTAAGAGTGTGTCAAAATGAAGCTGCACATTGCCCTTTAGTGCTATGAGTCACCCGTTTTCTCCTGCCAAACACTTCAGTGGTTAAAGGACGCCAAATGCAGAAAGTACTCCACAACTGGCGATTCGGACCCTAGGATTCAGACTGAGCCATCCCCAGGTGAAAGCTCTGTGGCCCAGTGGCTTGCATACAGGACTGAGAGTCAGGAGACCCAAGTTGACAAAAAGGTGAGAATACCTGCTCAACGACCTTGAGCAAAATTACAGTTTCTCTGTGTCTCAGTTTCTGTATCGTTATACAGGGATTATAATATTAACATACCTTAGAGGGGTATTGAGGCTTAAACAATGTTTGTAACGTCTTTTCAGAACCTCAGACGAAAAGGGCGAGAGTAGCCCAAAGCCCTTTTCAATTTTTTTGTTCAGTAAAAATAAAAAAAAAAACCCACCCACATTTTTCTTTTAAATAACTCAGACCAAACACGCAATTCTTCAAGACAATAAGAGACAGGTACATGTGATTTGTGGAAAGGCATTTCACTTGCAGTTAGCAAGTTACTGGTGTGTCCTGAGAGCAATATTAAACACTGAAGATTTGCATCATGTCTTTAGCACCATAGTCTGTCCACACATATCAATGTTTTGTCTGTGATGTGAAACACAAGTACTTTTGGAGCCACCTTCTAGGAACCAGGAGTTGCCATAATGAATCAGACCTGTCTAATCCAGTGTTCTGTCTTGCATTCCATGAATGTCTCACCTCATCCCTTATAGTAAGAAATTGGCTTAAGCCCCAAAACATAAAGTTTTATATCCCTTCCAGTACTCTTTTTGTTAGCATTAGTTATTATAATTCTGGATATTCTTGTTATAATCTTGTCTGCTCAGACTAGATATTCTAAAGGGCCCTTCTGGACTTACCATCTATGATCAATGACATCATGTCACAGTGAGTTCCCCAGTCTAATGACATGTTATGTAAAATATATTTCCTTTTATCCATTCTGAATTTGTCACCTAGGGTTTCACTTAATAAAGAATAAAAGGATGGAAATATAATTAATAGTGGTCAACAAGAGTTTATGTACAACAGATCTTGCCAAACAAACCTGGTATTATTCTCTGATGAGATCACAAGTTTGGTTGATAAAAGTAACTACGTAGATGTAATATACTTAGACTTCTGTAGGGCATTTGACATAGTATCGGATGACATTCTGAATTAAAAAATACCAGTATACAATATCAATAAAGCACATGTTAACTGGATTAAGGCTGACAGATCTCAAAGAGTAGTTGTCAATGGAAAATGATCATTGAATGGAGGTGTTTTCAGTGGGGTTCTGAAGAGATCAGTACTAGGCCTGAAGCTATTCAACATTTTCATCAATGGTCTGAGCGTAAATATAAAATCACCATTGAAAGCTAAAGCCAGAAATTCAAAGTAGCATTAGACACACATTTTTAATAGTGAGGGTCATTAAACACTGGAACAAGGTAAGAAGGGAGAAACAGGATTCTCCATCTCTGGATGTCTTCAAATCAAGACTGGATGCCTTTCTGCACGATCTGCTTTAGCCAAACACAAGTTATTGGGCTCAATATTGGGCTAAGAACTTGGCATATATCTGTTTTTAAAATAAACCAAGCAACTGTGCATTCTTCTGGTTTGTGATTCCATTTATATGGATTTAAATTTTTATGGTTAACCATTAGCTGGATAGTCAATGGGTTGGAGGCAAACTCATCGGTTTGGGATACTACTGATCATCTGAGCTGAACCACAAGTGTAAATCTGCAGCGTGTGAGACAGAGCACATTTTTTCATTTACAAAACTTTCTCATGTAGTTTGTTGGAAGTTTCCTAGGCAACATCCCCTTAAATCAACTATTCAGATTCCTCACCCACTTCTGTTCCCAAGTTTTTCCCCCCTCAATCCATGTGCTTTTAGTTGTCAGGCTTGCTCAGGTAATCCTCAACAACAGAGGAGAGAGTGCGGACACTGGGACTTTTTATACATGAATTTGATGGGAGACCACACAGGCAATTAGCAGCTTTCCAGGTAAAGTTCATCCTATATCACCTACATACTGTCTTGTTTCTTCGTATTGATCTAGTGATGTCAAAACCATTCTTACTCGTAAAACTCATCTAGAAAATTGCCTAATAAGATAATTTAGAAAATGTTTCACATTTAACATATCACAAAACACTTAAAATGCTGATCTTTCCCTCCCACCCCCGAGAAGCAAACACTTTACTATCATAGCTCAGCCTCAGTGGGCTGTTAAACATCAGCAGCTGGACTTTTAGCAGTACAGAGGTCATGATAAATGAAACCACTGTGCTGGCTTCAAAACTTGCTAAATAATCTTCTCCAGACAAAGCGTGCAAAATGCATCTATTGTGGAGGACATCTGGGGAAATCCCATATTCATTTTCATTGGGAACTTACTGCCTGTTGTCAAATAAAAATAAATGAAAAACACTATGGACCATTTTAAAAAACATTCACACTGTAAACTTTTGTTCACTGTTTCCTTCTGCAGCATTGACTTTGTTTTTCTACTGTGTGAAAAAAATCAATATAGTATGGTATTGCAGTAAATTTCAGCTTGTTCTTGGCTTACTTTAAATAACTTCATTGTCTTCTTTTCCCCTGTCTGCGTCTGTTGTATTTGGCTCTTGCATTTATTAACATGAAACCAAGTTGAAAGAAAAATGTAAATATCATAAAAAGAAAAGCAGCAGGGCATCTGGCTTGCTCGGCTAAAGCCATGGATATCTTTACAATTTGCTAGGGTTTTCCACCACCCTCCACCCCACAACTTTCAGCTTTCCTAGTCATTTTTGTATGCAGGAAGGCAACAAAAACTTTTCACTGATATAAAAATTTTTGCTTTGTAGACTTAAGAGGAGCTACAAGTTAAAAGAAAGCCAAAGAACACTACTAGTCAGTAGAATAAAATCAATAAAAAACCACAAGTGATTTTATTTCTTTACAGTTTAACATTTTCTTCCTTCTTAAAATGTATTTATGTATAAACCAGACAGCCTTGTCTCAACTGTGGGTTCTCACTATTCCCATTATTATGTTACAGATGGCAATGTGGAAAGGCACTCTGGACAACTTACAGGAAAGGGCCAAGCAACAAAAACAAAAAACTCCTATGCACTTTGCTCATTTTCTGCTCTTTGTGACATAAAAATAGATCCGCGTAGGAAAACTACAGCTCCGTCTGGAACACTCCTCGGGTAGTTAGACAAACAAAGTGGATCATTTCTAACAACAAAATTGAGAACTAAGGGCTTTCTGTGATATAGGGAACTGGTTGCTCTCTCTGTTCAGTGATGGAATGAGGTGGGAGATCCACCAGCCCATGAAGGTCATCTTAGTACAGAAACAGCACATGTAATGGCCAACAGAAGAAAAAAGGCAAAGGGCCATTGGACTTCTTATTCCCATGGCACATCATAAACAAAAGGCTTCTGAAGGGGACAAGTGTCACCCCATCTGTAGTTCCCTCTAACTCGTCATTACTGAAAACAAGTAAATTCTTACTTTGGTAGTTGAAGCTGCAGATGAGTTGGCCACAAGGCTCGTTATCACGTCGCTGTTCACTGTGGTGCAAGCAGCTGTGGCTGGAGTAGGTAGTCGAGAGGGAACAATTGGCAAAGGCAACAGCCCAGGTCTGTTGTTGCAGTTGCTGCTCGCTGTACTGTTACAGTTACTGCTGTTCACATGATTCCCATTGGAGCTCCATTCTCGGCGATCCCACCCAGTGCGATAATCTCTTTCAAATCGGCTGTGGTGCCGTGACATCTCGATCGACTATGGCTTCTTCTCAAAGGGAACTCGAGAGCTCGCCTGAAATGTTAAAAGCAAAGAGGTGTTATAAAGTAAGCCCAAAGCAAAACTCCCACTCAATCATTTGGGCCAGTCCCGCCAGTCGTCACCATGCCTATTTTGCAGTACAGTTGAAATTGTGCCAATCAAACACCAGGAGAGGGGATTATGTTTGTAGCAATCTTAATTAAAAATTGAAATGAGAGAGGTAGGATACTGACTGAACATGTGGTGGAGAGAATAGTCACTCAGTTTCCAGGGAATTCCACATGTCCAAACTTTCTAGCAGGATCTCAAGAGACAATACACAAAGAACGAAACACCAAGTTAGAAGCAATTAATCATTCAACCTTCCTGACAGCTTCCTAAAAATGTCCTTTTGAAAATTAAACCTTTCATGGATCTTGCACCAAAGAAATGTCCACCCCACCAATCCCAATGAGGGGAAGATGAAAAGAAATTTGTCATTGCTCCTGCTGCTCTCATTTATTTTAACACACACAGACTCATAGATCCATTTATAGAGTTTAAGTCCAGAAATGACCATTAGATTGTCCAGTCTGACTTTCTGTATATCATAGCCCATTAAATTTCACCCAATTACCCTGTTATTGAGCCCAGTAACTTGTGTTTGACAAAAACAGATCTTCCAGATTTGACTGAAAGACATCAAGATGGAGAATCCACCACCTCCCTTGGTGGTTTGTTTCAGTGGTTAATCATCCTCATGGTAGAAATTTGAGCCTTATTTCCAATTTGAGTTTGTCTAGCTACAGCTTCTAGCCATTGGTTCTTGTTACAGTAGAACCTCAGAGTTACAAACACCAGCGTTACGAACTAAGTGCAGGGCTGGATTTCCAATTAGGCACAGCAGGTACGCTGGCATGGGGCGCTGGCATTCTAGGAGTGCCTTACCTCTCTAAAAACAGGTGGAACACAAAGATCAGCTGTAGGCGGGGGGAGCACTTAAGATGCTGTGCCTAGGGGTGCGGAAGATTTAAATCTCGTCCTGACTGACTGGTCAACCACACACCTCATTTGGAACCGGGAGTATGCAATCAGGCAGCAGAGACACACACACACACACAAAAGTAAATAGAATACAGTACAGTACTGTGTTAAATGTAACCTACTAAAATAATAAAAGGAAAGTTTACAAAAAAGATTTGACAAAGTAAGGAAACTGTTTCTGTGCTTGTTTCATTTAAATTAAGATGATTAAAAGAAGCATTTTTCTTCTGCACAGTAAAGTTTCAAAGCTGTATTAAGTCAATGTTCAGTTGTAAATTTTGAAAGATCAACCATAATGTTTTGTTCAGAGTTATGAACATTTCACAATACGAACAACCTCCATTTCCGAAGTGTTCGTAACCTCTGAGGTTCTACTTCATGTCTCTCTCTGCTAGATTAAAGAGCCCTTTAGTATCCACTATTTTCTCCTCATGAAGATACTTATATATTGTAATTAAGTCACCTTTCAACCTTCTTTTTGATAAATTAAACAGATTAAGCTCTTTAAGTCTCTTACTCTAAGGTATTTTCTCCAGGTCTTGAATAATTTTTGTGGCTCTTTTCTTCACCCTCTCCAATTTTTCAACATCTTTTTAAAAATATGAACACCAAAACTGAACGTAGTATTACAGTATCAGTCTCACCAAAGCCATGTAGCGAGATAAAATCACCTCCTTAGTCCTACTCACTACTACTTTTCTTATACATCCAAGGGTTGCATTAGTCCTTTTTTGCTACAGCACTGCATTGGAAGCTCACAGTGAATTGTTTGTCCCCTCTGACCATCCACTATGATTCCTTTTCAGTCCCCGCTTTCCATGATACAGTCTCCCATTTTGTAGGTGTGGCCTGCATTCCTTTTTTCTAGGTGTATAACTTTGCATTTGGCTGTATAATCTTTGAATGGACCCAGTTTACCAAGTAATTGAGATCACTCTGTATGACTGTTCTGTCCTCATCATCATTTACTACTCTGCCAATCTTTGTGTCATCTGCAAATTACACCAGCAGCGGGCAAGTCATCTCAGCACAGAACAGGGAAACAGAAACTCCTGAGTTCTAATCCCAGCTCTGACAATTTCACACTACATGGTGCGATGGAGTGTACCAACCCCGCACTGGCCCAGCAAGGGTTAGCCACGCACTTTGGGCCCAGGAGGCAATGCTCCCATGCACTTGCTGGGCATGCTCTGGTTGGAAGCAGTATATAAAAGGAGGAGGCTTAGCTCAGTCTGGGTTGATTGAGGAGAAGAGTGGATGCACGCTGCAGGCTCCTGCCAGGGAGCCACTACAGGGCCAGCCTGCAGAGGCTGAAGGCGCTGAACCCCAGACAACTGCGGAGGATGAGGGAGGCGGAAGGCCGCTACCCCAGAGGAGGATCCGGAAGCAAAGGTAGGAAGTTTGTCGAGAGGGGAACCTGAACCTGAAGCCAGAAGTGCTGGTTCCATATGGCCCTGGGTTGGGACCCAGTGGAGTAGGATGGGCTCAGGTCCCTCTACCTCTTTTCACACCTATCACTAGGCCCCACTGCCCAGAAGACTATGGCAGCTACATAGACTCTGGCCACAAGGCCTTGCTGCCCTGAGGACAGGGGCAGCCTCATAGACTTTGACCAGGAGGCGTCACTGCCTTGAGAGCAAGGGCATTTTCATGGACTCTGGCCACTAGGCCTCACTGCGCTGAGAGCAAGGGTAGCTCTGCAGACTCTGGTTATTAGGCCTCACTGCCCTGAGGATAAGGACAGCCCCCGATCTCCGACCGCTAGGCCTCTCTACCTTGACCACAAGGAGTTACGTTCACAAAAAGGGGGCGTTCTCCCTCCTTTTTCTCCCCCAATGGGCTGAAATCCCGCTACACATGGCCTCGAGCAAGTCACTTAACCCTCTCTGCCTTAAAATGGGAACATCCTCCAGGTAACACTGTGACATTTGTACAGCATTAGGAAGTGAAGAATATTATATATAAATGCTAAATACAGTTTCTCACATGAATAAATCATGAACGTTTGGTTCATTACAGCAACTCGTCTATTTTACTTGCATCACACAATCCAATTTATTAGGAGATCAGTGAAACTCATTTTATATTTAAGAATGCATAAAACAAAAATGGACAAGAAAAATATCCCAACGTATGATAGCTGAAGAGATATTACTTCTTGGTATTTTTCTGCTGGATAAGGTCAGTGTTGCACTATGTGTGGTTTTACTTATCATCATGAGCAACCACAGACTGAGCAGAATTTCTGAGCACTGACACAAGCTGTCCTGTGGCTCCTATTAGCTTGTCCACCACAAATGTCTTAGCACTGTTGAGTGAGACTACTTTATCTTAAGTGTAAGGTGGAAAAAAACATCCAGAAAGTTCAAACCTAAGCCACTAATAGCCTGTCCTCAAGAGATATAATTCAGACATACTGTAAGACACTAGCAAGTGAACAACTTTAGTAATAAGACACCTCGTAATACAACAGAATGGCAAATAAAGCTGGTGTATTAGAGACGAACGTGGCCCATCAGAGACATACCATTTACAGTTAAAGACTGTTCTCCTATTGTACTAGAGGGGATTTATATCACCTTCCTTATAACAAAAGATTGGGACTACTTCTCAAGAACATAAGCAAGGAAAATTCTGCCATCTGCAGCGGTTTGTCCTTCTACTCTCTGTAGTAAAATTGTGCGTAGAGGCCCACATATCAGCTTTTGTAGTTGTTGTTTAGGAACCTGTTGCACCTCTTCATCCAAGAGGTGGCGTTGCTTCTCCTGGGAAGGGCTGCAGGGCAAGGTTTGTCTTGAGCAGCCTATACTTCAGTAATACCCATTCAAGTACATTAGGATAGTTCTTTCGGGGGGCTCTGAGTAAACTCATGATACTCGTGTCCTGTTCAAACAGAATTTCATGGCCCCTCTGACATGCAGGTTGTGAGGATGCCTCTCAACCTTTCTGAAATTACATGGAAGTGACATACCAACTTCTGATTATGGCAAAAATTAAAGGCACACTGTGCATCAACAAGGATACAGTAAACAGAACATCTTTGTCTAAATAAAAAACTTTTTAAAACATAGTGGGGGGAGATTTTCTATGAGCAATGACTGCCATCTCACAGAACACTAGTACCAGAAATGTAGCTTTAAGGCTTAAACAATTTAAGACTTTTATAGCAGCTCTTACACCATGGTCTAAAAATACTTTACACACTGTAATCAAAAGGGGCTCTATCAACTCAAATTTACAATTTTAAAATGTACTTGTCAAGCTGTGGAGAGTGGCTCACTACTGTGAGTGCCAACCTCCGGACAGACTGTCAAGGAACTGGGCACAAACCCCAAACTGGTTGTATGTTATACAATTAGATTTCACCAATCAAGTAACAAGGGTGAACTCCTCAAGCACTATAACAACCTTACCATGGAGTCACAGACAGTCCCCTTGGACACGCCAGTCTATCTAGCCACCCAGGCAAGCTTGCCTTTGTGATAGATGATCCCTTACATAAAAATCACAACAATATTCAGAGACTAACAAATTTATTTGAGCATAAGCTTTCGTGAGCTACAGCTCACTTCATCGGATGCATCGGAAGTGAGCTGTCGCTCACGAAAGCTTATGCTCAAATAAATGTGTTAGTCTCTAAGGTGCCACATCTCCTCCTTTTCTTTTTGCGAATACAGACTAACAGGGCTGCTATTCTGAACCAATATTCAGATTACTCCAAGCCCCAAACAACTTACCCCAGGTCAAGTGCTTCCTAGATGTCTCTCCAAAGACAATGCTTGTAGCCAATCCTATAATAAACAAATGAAAGGACCGTTAACTAAGGGCTAGCCTACACTAGAATCCCTACAGCAGCGCAGCTGTGTACCGATGTGGCCGTGCTGCTGCAGCATTGCTGGTGCAGACGCTCTGTGCTGACAGGAGAGAGCTCTCCCGCCACCTCTGTGAGAGGCAGCAGATAGATGGCCTGCCGACATAGCACTTCCACAGCAGCACTTCGGTTAGTGTAACTTATGTCATTCGGGGGTGGGGGGAGGCTTTTTCACACACCCCAAGTGATATAAGTTATACTGACATAAGTGCAAGTGTGTACAAGCCCTAAGAAAAAGGACTGAGAGTTATCTACAAGGCTAAAGGAAGGAAACATACACACAAATGAGTTACAATCTTAAGTTCCAAAAGGTGATAGTAGCTGTTATACATACAAGCTCCGTATTTTCGTTTTGGGCTAACCCAAGCCAAGCAGCTTGGTGATCCCTTGCTTATGCTTAGAAATACTGCCCCCTCCAAATTCCAAGCAGCATAGTGATAACAATTTCTCCTTAACAGGAATTTTTGTTCCCTTCCCCCAGCATTCCTTTTGGGCCCCCCACTACAGAAAGGACGTGGACAAATTGGAGAGAGTCCAGTGGAGGGCAACAAAAATGATCAGAGGGCTGAGGCACATGACTTACAAGGAGAGGCTGAGGGAACTGGGCTTGTTTAGACTGCAGAAAAGAAGAGTGAGGGGGGGATTTGATAGCAGCCTTCAACTACCCGAAGGGGGGTTCCAGAAAGGATGGAGCTTGGCTGTTCTCAGTGGTGGCAGATGACAGAACAAGGTGCAATGATCTCAAGTTGCAGTGGGGGAAGTCTAGGTTGGATATTAGGAAACACTATTTTACTAGGAAGGTGGTGAAGCACTGGCATGGATTACCTAGGGAGGTGGTGGAATCTCCATCCTGAGAGGTTTTTAAGGCCCGGCTTGACAAAGCCCTGACTGGGATGATTTAGTGGGTGTTGGTCCTGCTGTGAGCAGGGGATTGGACTAGATGACCTCCTGAGGTCTCTTCCAACCCTAACCTTATAATATGAGATACTGATATTACAAGTAGGGTTGCCAACTTTCTAATTGCACAAAACCGAACATGAACACCCTTGCCCTGCCTCCGTTCTCTGGCCCTTCCCTAAGGCCCTGCCCCTTCCCCAAAACTTCACCCCTGCTCACTTCACCCTCCCCATCACTCGCTCTCCCCCACCCTCACGCACTCACTCACTCATTTTCACCAGGCTGGGGCAGGGGGTTGGGGTGTGGGAGGGGGTGAGGGTGTCAGGTGGAGTGCAGGCTTTGGGGTGGGGACGGGGATGAGGGGTGCAGGAGGGGGCTCTGGGCTGAGCCAGGGCTTTGGGTATGGGAGGGGATACGGGCTCTGGGCTGGGGATGTGGGCTCTGGGTTGGGACCAGAAAAGAGGGGTTCAGGGTGCGAGAGGGCAATCCGGGATGGGGCAGAGGGTTGGGGTGTGGGCTCTGGAGTGGGGCTGGGGATGAGGAGTTTGGGGTGCAGGAGTGGGCTCCAGGCTGGGGCCGGGGGTTCACAGTGTGGGAGGGGGTTCTGAGCTGGGGCAGAGGGTTGGTGCACAGGAGTGGGTGCTCTGGGAAGGAGTTTGGGTGTGGGAGGAGGCTCAGGGCTGGGGCAGGGGGTTGGGGTGCAGGAGTGGTTCTGCTCTATTACTAGAGCAGAATTGACATGTCACTCAGCAGAGAGCTGTGGTAAACATGTACATAAGTCAACACCTAGCAGTTTCTACTGCATGATCTAAGACACCATGCCCCCAGCAGTTCCAGGATCAGACGATACTGACAGGCAATTACACTGATAACTAGCAGAGGAAAGGACTGCAAGGAACCCATTCATTAAGAAGTTTATTTAAGACCCAATACCTTGTTTATGAGCAAACTCCTTCCACGCCACAGCTGCCATTCTTAAAAACATTTTCTGATGTTCTCAATAAAAGTTAAGATCAAACACCGGAAACATCACTGTTTCTACATATGCCATCAAACATATGCTACTAGTTTAGACATCACTTTTGGCTGAGGACAAAGATATCTGACAGCAACAAGATGTGCAGAAGTGAGATTGTGGTGATGGCTACGTAATGCATGAGAATTCAATTGTCAGTGCTTGCTATTATTATTTTTTAAATAAAAACCAATATAAAATGGTCCCATAAATAGCTGCTTTGTGGGATGAGGGGAGAGGGAGAGGAAGTTGCTCATGAACAGGTTATTTAATTTTGAAATATATTTATGGCCCCATGGCTCACAGGCCATCTCCCTCCCCTATTTAATTGGTGAGGCCAGAGTGACACAATGTGCAAACACACCTACACTCATAACTCAAGCTTATCCCACTGAAACTATGTAATGAATGGAGCATAATCATTACAACCCTCTACATGGTATTTGTCACAGCCCAGTGTAAGATCTCTTGAAAAACTGTACTGAAATGGGATTGCAAATTATTCTCGTCAGTAGCAGGGATGGGAGCAACCATAATAGTTAAGGATGTATATGCATTTCCATCCTAACTCAATTTTCAGTGGCTCCAAAATGTTCACTTTTCAGGCTAAAAATTTCCAGGCATGGTCTCTTTTCAAAGAACTTTCCTTTTGTTTTGTTCATTTATTTTTAATGTGTAAGCAAAAATAAATCTTTCAGACATTCTGGACTACAAGAATGGGGGGAAAACAAATTACCCTAATTATATACAAATAACTCCTATGATTTAATAAAAAATTACCACCAAAACACATGCATGTATGTGTCTCTACATGCACGTGTGTGTATATATCCAGTTATGGTACTTATACAGAATGTGGACCTGAGGCTGAAGAGGATCCTAATGGAAGCAGAAAAGAATCCACTGATTGTCCTTCATGTGGGAATAAATTATACTGCTAGATTCTTGCTAGGAAGCTTTAAGGAAGACTATGGCAGGCTGGGGAAGACGCTTAAAGAAATGGAGGCTCAGGTGATCTTCAGTGGAATTCTACCTGTCCCAACAGGAGGAGAGTGAAGGTGAGACAAGATTATGAAGATCAACAAATGGCTCAGGTAATGGTGCTAGCAAGACAGCTTTTAGGTGTTCAACAACTGGTAGGCATTCACGGACAGAGAACTGTTTGCATGGGGATGGACTCCACTTGAGTAGGGAGGGAAACAGACTTCTGGGGTGGAGGTAGGCACAACTGATCAAAAGAATTGTAAACAAGGAATTTGGGGAAATAGTTGGGAGATGCTCATATGATCCCCGTGCCTGACTCTAATATTGAGCGAGAGGAAAATCAGCTAAAAGAGGTTATTGGAATGGAGAAAGGAACAACAGAGGGTAGAGGAACAAGAGGAAAGAAAGTGCCAATTCCACCTTCAGAAACAGGTAGGTGATACTGGCCGTAAAATGACTACCTAACCAGGTAAGGAATCTGGATGAAGCCAAGCAGGAATTACTAAGATGTCTGTACACAAATGCAAGGAATGCACTGCATAACAAAATGGGGGAACTAGAATTACTGGTGCAGGAAGTGAAACCAGATATTATAGGGGAAATGGAAATGTGGTGGAATGGTATTCACGATTGGAGTACAGGTACTGAAGGGAATGTGTTGTTCAAGAAAGACAGAAAGAAAGGAAAAGGTGATGGAATAGCATTGTATATTAATGATGAGATAGCCTGTAAAAGAATTAGAAGTGATGGAATGAATAAAACGGAATTTGTTTGGGTCAAAATCACTTTGGGGATGAAAGGTAACAGAGTCTCCACTGGGATACAGCTTGGGGTCTGTTACAGACCCGGAGCGTCCAATTTGGATATGGATAGAAACCTCTTTAATATTTTTAATGAAATAAATACTACCAGGAATTGTATGATTATGGGAGTTGTTAATTTCCCAGATGTAGATTGGAGGACAAGTGCTACTAATAATGGTAGGACCCAGATATTTCCGGATGTTATAGCCAACAGATTTTTTCACTAAATAGTCCCTGAATCAACAAGAGGTGATGCCGTTTTAGATTTAGTATTGGTAAATAGCAAGGACCTCATGCAAGAACTGGATGTAGAGGACAACCTTGGTTTGAATTAATCCAGTTTAAACTAAATGGAAGGATAAACAAAAATATATCTATAACTAGGGTCCTTAATTTCAAAAGGGCAAACTTTAAAAAATTAAGGGAATTAGTTAGGGAAGTTGACTGGACTGAAGAACTCAACTGAATGTGGAGGAGGCTTGGAATTGCTTTAAGTCCAAATTCCAAAAACTATCTGAACCCTGCATCTCAAGCAAGGGAGAAAATTGTAGGGAAAGGTTGCAGAGCAAACTGGATGAACAAGTATCTCAAACAGGTTATTAAGAGAAAGCAGAAAGCCTGAAAAGAATGGAAGAAGGGATGGATCAGCAAGGAAAGCTACCCTTGGAGGTCAGAAAGTGTAGGGGAAAAGTAAGAATTGCCAAAAGCCAAGCAGAGTTGGACCTTGCAAAGGAAATTAAAATCAGTAGTAAAAGGTTCTTTAGACATATAAATAAAAAGAAAACAAGGAAAGAAGAAGTGGGACCACTAAACACTGAGGATGGTGTGGAGATTAAGATAATCTAGGCATGGCCCAACATCTAAATGAATACTTTGCCTCAGCTTTTAATAAGGGTAATAAGAAGCTTGGGGGCAGTAGCAAGGTGGGTAATGGGAACGAGGATATGGAAACAGAAATTACCACATCTAAGGTAGAAGCCAAACTCAAACAGCTTAATGGGACCGAACTGGGGAGCCTGGATAACCTCCATCCAACAATATTAAAGGAACTGGCACATGAATTTGAAAGCCCAACAGCAAGGACTTTTAATGAATCTATAAACTTGGGAGTCATACCCTGTGCCTGGAGAATTGCAAATACAATATGTATATTTTAAAAAGGGGAGGGGAAGAATTCCAGAAGCGATAGTCCCATTACTTTGACCTCAATTGTATGCAAGATCCTAAAACAAATCTTGAAAGAGAGAGTAATTAAAGACATATAGGCAAACGGTAATTGAGATAAAATACAACATGGTTTTACAAAAGGTAGATCGTGCCAGCCCAATCTGATCTCTTTGAGAAGATAACTGATTTTCTAGACAAAGAAAAAATAGTAGATCTAATCTACCTGGATTTCAATAAAGCATTTGATACACTTCCACATTGGAAATTATTCATTAAACTGGAGAAGATGGGGATTAACATAAAAATTGAAAGGTGAGTAAGCAACTGGTTGAAGGCGAGACTACAACAGGTCATGCTGAAAGGTGAACTGTCAAGCTGGAAGGAGGTTAATAATGGAGTTCCTCAAGGATCAGTCTTGGGAACAGTCTTGTTTAATGTTTTCATTAATGACCTTGGCACAAAAAGTGGGAGCATGTTAATAAAATTTACACATGACACAAAATTGAGAGGTATTGCCAATACAAAGGATGATTGGAATATCATACAAGACGATTTGGATGACCTTTAAAACAGTAGTAATAGAAATACAGTAACTCCTCGCTTCATGTTGTAGTTATGTTCCTGAAAAATGCTACTTTAAGCGAAACGATGTTAAGCAAATCCAATTTCCCCATAAGAATTAATGTAAATAGGGGGGGTTAGGTTCCAGGGAATTTTTTTTGTCAGACAAAAGACTATTTTTTATATATACACACACATATACACAGTATATATTTTAAACAAACAATGTAATACTGTACACAGCAATGATGATTGTGAAGCTTGGTTGAGGTGGTGAAGTCAGAGGGTGGAAGAGGGTGGGATATTTCCCAGGGAATGCCTTACTGCTAAATGATGAACTAGCACTCGGCTGAGCCCTCAAGGGTTAACACACTGTTGTTAATGTAGCCTCACACTCAACAAGCAGCATGAATGGAGGGAGGGGAGACAGCATGGCAGAGAGAGCCGGGACACACACCCTGTGTGTGAGAGAGAGATGAGCATTGCCCCTTTAAGTATGCTGACACCACTCTAAGTACACTGCCTTTTTAAGTAGATCAGCAAGTTGAGATAGCAGCTGCTGCCAGCAAGCTCCCTCCCTCCTGAGCCCTGTCATATCCCCCCCTGCTCTGCAGAGATAAGGTACAGGAGCCGGGGGAGGGGGACACCCTGACATTAGCACCCATCTGCCTCCCTCCCCCGCCACACTGCACAGCAAGCAGGAGGCTCCTGGGAGCTGCTCCAAGGCAGAGGGCAGGAGCAGCACATGGCAGTGGGGGGAGGGACAGCTGAACTGCCGGCAATTGACAGCCTGCTGGGCGGCTGCTGCACAGGGAACTTAGGGGAGTGGGGAGCTGATACGCAGGCTGCCGGACCACCCTGATTCCAACCCCCACCAGCTAGCTCCAGCACGCTGCTCTTCCTGCAAGCAGTGGACAAAGCAGGCAGCTGCCAAACAATGTTATAAGAGAGCATTGCGAGCATGTTCCGTAATTGATCAGCAATGTAACAATGAAACAACGTTAACCGGGACGACTTTAAGTGAGGAGTTACTGTAGAATGAAATTTAATAGTGAAAATGCAATGTCATGCACTTAGGGACTAACAACAAGAATGTTTGCTATACGCTGGGGATGTATCAGTTGGAAATAACAGAGGAGGAGGAAAACCTGGGTATATTGGTCAATCACAGGATAACTACAAGCCACCAGTGTGATGCAGCTGTGAAAAAGGCTAATGCAGTCCTTGGATGCAACAGGCAACGTATTTCCAGAGAGATAGGGAAGTGTTATTATCATTACAGAAGGCACTGGTGAGACGTCATCTGGAATACCATGTGCAATTCTCGTCTCCCATGTTTAAGAAAGATTAATTCAAAGGTACGGCAAAGGGCTACTAGGATGATCAGAGGAACAGAGAACCTACATTACGAGAGGAGACTTAAGGAGCTTGGCTTCTTTACCTTAACAAAATAAAGGTTGAAGGGAATCTGATTGCTATATATACATATCAGAGGGAACAACATCAGGGAGGGAGAGGAGTTATTTAATTTAAATGCCAGTGCTGGCACAAGAACAAATGTGTATAAACTGGCCATCAATAAGTTTAGGCTTGAAATTAGACAAAGGTTTCTAACCATCAGAGGAGTGAAGTTCTGGAACAGCCTTCCATAAGAAATAATGTAGGTAAAAAATCTTAACTGTTTTAAGACTGAGCCTGGTAAATTTGTGGAGGGGATGGTATGATGAGGTTGTCTACAACAGCATGTGGCCCATCTGCAACTGTTCATAGCAAATATCTGGAGAAGAGGCACTAGGTGGGGAGAATTTGAGTTACTACAGAGAATTCTTTCCCAGGTGTCTGGTTGGTGGGTTTTGCCCATATGCTCAGGGTCAAACTGACTGCCATGTTTGGAGTCTGGAATGATTTCCCCCCCTAAATCAGATTGGCAAAGACTCTGTGGGATTTTTTGTCTTCCTTTGCAGCATGGGGCACAGATCACTTGCTGGTTTAAATTAGAGTAAATGGTGGATTCTCTATAAATCAAGATTTGAGAACTTCAGTAACTCAACTGGAGGTTATGGGTCTATTACAGGAGTCGGTGAGTGAGGTTCTGTGGCCTTCAACGTGCCAGGCTAGACAATCATAAAGGTCCTTTCTGACCTTAATGTCTATGGTGCCCATTATCATAGCATCTGAGCACCTCACAATCTTTAATTTGTTTATCTTCACAACACCCCATGAGGTTAGGAAGTGCTATTATCCCCATTTTACAAACGAAGAACTGTGGCACAGAAAGAGTAAGTAACTTGCCCAAGGTCAGGCAGAAATTCTGTGGAAGGGGAAATTACACATTGCATAGGTGAAGCTCATTCTACACTGGCTTAATCAGCTGTGCAGCATACAGCTTTGTGAAGGTCCAGCATCAACAAGACAGCCTTCTACACACAAAATGCAACCGCTTCTGTAAATTAGACTACCTCTAAACTTAACTAGACAAAGCAACCCTTGTTCCTGTTTGTCACATGCAATCAAAAGTTGTGTGTGTGTGTGAGCGCGCAACCAATGGGGAGAACATATACTTTTGAGGGGGGAGGGGATGACCCAGCAGTTATTGGATGAAATGTTAAATTTATAGGCAGAAAGGAGACCAAGCTGGCATTAGGCGGATGCTCTAGAAGAAGGTAATAGGCTGGCGAAGACAGATCTAGCTACCAGAATGGTCTAAAAATCCTCTGGCAAGCTGAAACGTGATATACAGATATGGAACAGGGAGCAACCCACCAGTCTATACCAATGTCCACTAAATCCCAGAATAACTCATCAGTGCATGTGCTGTGCAAAATTCACACCAAACATTTAGAACCATTAAAATTTCAGGGAAAGGATGCGTAAGGCTATTGACATCATATTGGTTGCATCAACCCTGATACAATGCTAATAAAAGGAGGACATCACTTGCCCACATCTTACATTTACAGGGGAGCTGGGATTCATATACAACACTATGAGATAAACTCTCAGGGAATCTTGCAGACATCTCTCTTAACCTATCTAGGTCCAAATGTGCAACACAATGTAGATAAAGCCCTTAGAAAGAAGAGAGACACAATTATTATCCATGCAGGATAGTTAAAATGCAGTGGGATTCCTCCTGTAAAGGTAAATGACTCTTTCTGTAACCAGAGTTTCATGATTATTTCTCCTGCAAGTAATTTTCAACAATAAAATTCAATAATAAAAACACAGGGACACCATGTCTGTGTAGAATGCAGGTAACTATGGGACTAAAATGAAGGGTATTTTATATAAGAATGGCCATACTGGGTCAGACTGCATCTAGCCCAGTATCCTGTCTTCCGACAGTGCCAATGCCAGGTGCTTCAGAGGGAATGAACAGAGCAGATACTCATCAAGTATGTTTGTAAGCAGAATATTTTAATTACGTGAGTCCCATGAACTTCAACAGGAGTCAACAAAGCCCTTGCAACTCTGGAATGAGAAGGGTATGTTATACTGACATTATGGATAAAATATCTAGACAAGGATAACGTTCTGAAAAGCACCTAAGTGACGTAAACACTAAATCCTATGTTCAAAAGCACTGAAGTCCCATTCACAGCATATATCTTAGGTAAGATGAATGTGGTCAATTCCACAGTTAATAAACAAACACATATGTACGGATGCAAGAGCTACATTAGAAGCATTTACAATTGCACTGCACTGCGCAGACTTTGCTAGGTTTAGGCAGATCATTAAGGTAAATTTTAGTGCTTAACATTTTACATTATCTGCTCAACATTTATAAGAACCCTCCTCCCCCCAAGCCAAACTCTTACTGTTTTGTAGAAAAACTTTCCCAGTCATGCTCTTCCAAATGACAGCCCAGCCTATGCCTTAGGGCAGCTTTCCCCTTGCTTTCCACATTCATCTAGCCTCAGCCTCCTTAAAATGCCTGTACGGAAAAAAAGGCTTGCAGCCAGTCTAACGCTACAGAATCAGATTTCTTGGACTATTAGAAATTCAGCTTCATTAAGTGACTTCAAAACTAAAGGTCAACCTTTTAATTTAAATTTTTCCTGGATAAGCTTCTGTTTCTAAATTTAATATTAAAAAAAAAAAGTAAAATGAGAGAAATATGATATGCCATTTGCATGAAAGCCTGGAGGCATCTACCAAAGTGGCTACTTGGTTATTAGGAGAATGGAAGAAAATAAAAGAGAAATTAAACATTCAAATAAGCAGCTAAACAGCATCATTAATTTTCAGACTGGACAAACAGAAGCACATATAAAATAGCTTATTAGAAAGCTTCACAATCAGTTAAGTATTTGCATCGCATAAGTATTTTATGAGATCTACACAAAAACAGGGATGATTATGAGGAGAGAGACATGATGTAATCGGCTCTAACATGAAGAACTGTAACTGATAGGGAGAAAATGTCTAAGTACTTATGCTTGAATGATTTCAGATACATGCTGGAGGGAAAATGTTACTGGATGCAGTTTTATCAGAGCATACCAATACAGCAGCCTCCTCCTTTGGCATTGGGCTAACCACACAATGTTCACATATCAGACACCACCATTATCCCAAAATATACCTATGTTTACAAGCACTCTGGATATTTTAAATTTTAAGGACACACAACACACACACGACCATATAAATATGGCTTAAAAAAAAAATCCTTGAAACCATACAGTATAAAATTGCTAGGTCAGATACCCATAATGATGCTTAATACAGCTGAGTTATAAAACTCATAACAATGCCTATTTGTATGTTTCAACTAGTATTATAGTAGTACAGAATACAGTAAATCTATGTAATACTATAGATTACAGTAAATCTTGCTGCAATAAGTGGTGCTTTTCCATCTCTAAATGGAATTCCATAAGTCTGCTAGGTCAGGTCAAAGTTGGGACATCATCTTTCCTATGCTTTTTTGGGTGAGCTGCCAGTTTTGGGAGTTGATTTACTCTGTAGAAGTGAAATAAATAAACAAAATGTTTTATTCATGCTCAAAAGTATTTACACATTATGAGGAATTTCTTATACATGTACAGAATCATTTTCTAGGCCTATATAGATCCAGCTAATCCATTTTCACATTTTTGCTTAACTTATCTATTTATTTTTGGACAACTTCAGTGAAAGACTTCTTTGTTAGACTAAGTCGGTAGGAATCCAATCGAGATTCTGTAAAGCTGACCTTACAAGCAGCTGTGTAGAAAGATAAGAACTAGAAATATTTGAGGGGCAAGGAAACCACTTTATTATCAAGCAAGGTCTACTTTTGTAAACCCCTGATTTAGGCTTGTAAATAGGGTAAACAATTATAAAGCTTCTGTGAAATCTAAGGCAAGGCAGACAGACTTGAGCCACCTTAGTCAGAGCTAAAAAACCCCCACTAGTAAGTGATAAAAGAGCAGAAGATCTCAGAGAGAGCTGAGGATTTAATTTTTCTAACTATATGCTGCAGGGGACAATGCAATGGGATTTTTTGCTGTTGTTTTGTTTTTTTAAATCAGAGTGCCAACACAACAGTGTCTTCTTGGGGTACAGACTTCATTACCCAAGAATGACAAGGCAGATTTGACAGTTCAGATTGTAAACATTATACGAGAGCAAAGACTTCTTATTCTAAAATACTTAAGAGGGATATGGAGATTTTTCTGCAGATAAGAAAAGAGATAAGGACCCAAGAACATTTAAGGCAATAAAAACAGCCACATTGTCAGTGATACCCAACCCTGTAAGTCTGGTTTCATCCCAAGATAAGTACACATCTTCCTAAGAGAGCAATTAAAATATATACGTTCTATTTCATTTTTTCTTACGAAACATTTTAGAATTTCAAAGTGAAATTTATTTTCAAATCTGATAATTCTCCATAGTTTATCATTTGTTTTCAGATGCTAATTCCTACACAGCTTCAGGGGGCTTAAATGACACATGCTGGTATCTGGTGTTTCATGTACCCCAGCATTGTGAGGTAATCCTACTTTTGGAAGTCTGAAACCATTTACACTCTTCCACCCTCCCCCCCCCGCCTATTCACTCTACAAGAATAGGAGGTGAAAAGAGCCCACACAGTGTTGGGCGGGGACCAGTGGGTATACAGGACATTGTGGGATTTGTATCGGGTCTGAAAGTCGCCCCATCTTTGTTCTTTGGGGAAAACGCTACTGGTGGCATCAGCTCAGACTTGAAGAATGGATTTTTTGGATCCACAAGTTCTTAATATGGCTGTACTGAGGCAGTATTACTCCATCCCCATGCCAGCCGATGTTCAGTGCCAACTAACTGGTAAAAGCATATTCACTATTCCACATGAGAAAGGCGGATATTGGCAAGTCACATTAGATAAAGAGTCAACTTAACTATGCACTTTCAATACACCCTGGGACAGATACAAGTTTTTCCATCTACCTTTTGGAATAAAGGCAGCTAGTGAAGTGTTTCCACAAAAGAATAATGAAACATTTGGAGATATTGCAGGCATCCATATAATAGCCATGACATGATAATAGCAGCATCAATTCAGGCAGAACATGATCAGATACTGAAGAAAGTGATGGCAAGAGCTCAAGCAGAGAATATCAAGTTAAACCCAGATAAAATCCAGTTCATAGTAAAAGAAGATAAATACATGGGACGCATTCTCTCGTCACGAGGAATCAGGCCAGATGACAATAAGGTTGAAGACACAGTTAACATGAAACCTCGACAAGGCAAGAAAGCATTATGGAGAATCCTGGGGATTATTAGATTCCTTGCACAGTGCATCCTAGGTGAAGCATCTTTGACTCCTCCACTAAGACAACCACTACATGAGAACATAACTTGGCAAAGATCGTGGGAATACACTGCAACAGCTAAAGACAGCACTCTGTAATGCACCAATACTCACATTCCATGATCCCGACAAGCCAGTCGCCACACAATCAGATGCATCCAAAGATGGTTTACAAGCTTGTCTACTGTAAGACAGAGGCCCCATTTCATATGCATCATGAGCTCTGACAGAGTAGAACAAAATTATGCCCAAATTGAGATGGAACTACTGACCATTGGATTTGTCACAAAGAAATTTCATCAGTACATATATGGAGTACAGGTTGAGGTACAGTCTGATCAGAGCCACTGGAGGCAATCTTCTGCAACCTCTTGGAAAAGCACCTGCAAGGCTACACCACATGCTACTTCAGTTACAAAAATATGTTCTTAAAACATACCCCTGATAAAGGTCTGTTAATTGCAGACACATTATCGAGAGCTGCAGTGGAACATACTAAAGAACCAGATGATGAAATCACTGACGAAATGATAGTCTGTGCAGTTGAGGCCACCTTTACACTTCATTAAACAAACTGAAGGAGGGCATATGGGAAGTTCCTGTAGTGCAAGGTTGACATGTTAGTTATTGTATGTGAGGGCTGGCCATGCAGAAGAAAAGTGAATCCCAGATTGCATTTGAAAGACACTATTTCATTACAACAAGGTTTGTTAATGGCTGGTGACAAGATAATTATTCCTAATAATACAATGCAGGGAATGCTTAACTGCTTGTATGAGTCACATCAAGGCATTCAGAGAACAAAGGCACGAACTAAGCAGATAATGTATTGGCTAGGTATGATCCAACACAGAATATCTTACAGAATGATGCAGAGTATGTCAGGAATGTAGACCAAGTAACCAAAAAGAACCATTATAATCTCATGAGATTCCTGACACCATGGCACAAGACAGCTGCAGGTATTTTTGACTTCAGCAGACATTTGTATCTAGTCCTGGTGGACTACTCCAAATTTCCAGAAGTCCTGCATCTGCCAGGCAAGTCAGCACATTCCAGGATTGCTAAACTGAGAGCTGGATTTGCAAGACACGGCATCCCTGCAGAGTTAGTGAATGTCCATGTTCTGTCCATGAGCAGAAAAATGGATAACTTGACAAGATCTTGGGGACTGTAACTCCCTCACTTCAGTCCTGGATACCCACAATCGAATGGAATGGCTGAGAGAAACAGTCAGACAACAAAATATATGTTTCACAAAACAGCTGCAGTGGGTAGAGATTCTGCTTAGCTCTTTTGGAATTGAGAAATACACCACTGAGAGGTATGGAATACTGACCCATCACAGTTGCTGCTGGGGAGGATGTTGAGAACAATGTTTCCATCCTCACATGCACTGATACAACCCAAAATACCTCAGAGGTCTCACATGAGATTAAAGCACCTATGGGAAAGACAAAAGAACTACTATGACTGGACGTCTAAGCCGCTGTCTGTTCATTATGGGGACCCAATATGCATGAAAAAACACAATGCTGGCAATCACCAATGGATGGTAGCCACATCTCCAGAGCCATGATCATACCATATTGAGACACCCACAGGAGAAAGGTTTCAGAGCGATAGCCATGTTTTGCTGTTTCAGCAAAAACAATGAGGAGTCCTTGTGGCACCTTAGAGACTAACAAATGTATTTGGACATAAGCTTTCGTGGGGCTAAAACCCACTTCATCAGATGCATGGAATGGCAAATACAGTAAACAGAATATATATTCTAGCACATGAAAAGATGGGAGTTGCCTTACCAAGTGGGGGGTCAGTGCTAACGAGCCAATTCAATTAAGGTGGAAGTGGCCTAAAGACTGGGAGTGGATGGGTCACTACAAAAAGTAATTGAGACTCACACCTTCTTGTCAACTGTTGGAAATGCATTGGCCTCGTTAGCACTACAAAAGTAATTTTCCCTCCCTTGGTATTCACCCCTTCTTGTCAACTATTGAGAATAGGCCACTTCCATCTTAACTGAATTGCCTCGTTATCACTGACCCCCCAATAAATGGCTAGTTCTGTTCATTCCCTCTGAATCATCTGGCACCAGCCACTGTCAGAAGACAGGATGCTGGGGTAGATCGACCATTGGTCTGAGCCAGCATAGCCATTCTTATGCATTTTGGGGAGAAGGGGCTGGGATACAGCTAGAATTCCTCAGGGGACACCTGCTACCTCTTCAGAAAGCCATCACCATGTCCCCAGTGCCTGAAAGGCTCAATCTAGCCCTCAGGTTCCACAGTTAAAATCAGGAAATGCAAATCTGTGATGCCAACTCCCACAAATTTATCCAAGTGATTTTGGCCCCTTTGGGAGACAGTTTCTCATGGAAGGTTCTTCAGAAGATTTTTGGATTGCTCCCAAGGGTAAAAACTCCTCTGACAGGCTGCCTTCCTCACTTCCCCACCTCCTAGGGAAGAGCACAAAGTGGGAATGTTCATAATGTTTTGTCTGACTAGTGTGTGTGTGCCTCAGTTTCCTCTATGTGTTACTCAAGTATCTAGGTTGTGGGACAAGGGTGTGTGACCATTGCAGAGGCCCTGAGAGGGCAGGTGTGACTGCTGTTTGGCTACCTGGGCACAGACAATGGCCAACTCTGTATCCTAGCAGCTGATGGATAGGGCCCATCCTTTGCAAGAATCAGCTGGAGGGGTTAGAGAACAAAGTGAGAGGAGGAGGTCAGGTGACCTGTTTGCCTGGGAAAGAGACAAAGGAGGGAGGAGGGCAGCTGCGCATAACTGAGGCTGAGCTGTTAGAAGCTGGTCAGTCTCCTGTTTTGGGATTCAGGAGGGGGGAACCCCAGGACCGTGGATCCCCCCAAGATGGACTTTGCTGAATGTTCCTGCTTTCTGTGCTAACAAGGTCTGTTCTATGCTGTGTTCCCGATGACTAATAGAGCCACTGCTGACTGCAAAGTTGGGGTGCACAGTCCCTTTGTGGGGGCGTGTAAGGCTTCCCCAGGTGTCCCATTCTGGTGGACTCCCTGCGGGGAGCTCACGGAGTGGAACAGGGCTGCCGACCTCTCCGAGATCAGACCCAAGGAGGCGCCAAAGCCAAGGAGGCTTGCCCTAGTGAGAGTGTGTGCCCTGAGGGGAGACACACTTCAAGAAGCGTCCTGTCTGACTTCATGCAGAGCAGTTCCAGAGCACCGAGCCTGTGCACTCTGCGACAGCAGCTAATCAAACCTGCTGCGGAGCTCTACCCCTCAGGTCACCAGCCAAAAGAAGTGTTTGGATAGGGGAGCGGCAGGAGCAGATATCATTTTACAAGAGGGGAGGAGGGAGCAGAAACAGCCCAGTAGCTCAGGGCTGCCATGCTACTACTTTGTAAAGAATGGGTCTGCTCCTCCTCTCCAAGCCCGTGGGGCAGGGCAGAGGAGATCTCCCTTGGAGCCGCCCACCCCAGAGGCTTGCAGGTGAAGAAGGCAGATGTAGGGAGAAGGAAAATGGGACTGCATCATTGTTGGGTGGCTGGAGGTGCAGAGTTGATGGGGGGCTAAGGCAAATATGAGGACTTTGGGCACAAAATTCATTGATTTGGGGCTGGAGATGCCAAACTGATGTGGAGTTTTAGGCACAAAATTAATTGGTGTGGGGATGGGCAAATTTGTATTTCTCAGTATAAATTGGCACCGGTAGTTGTCAAACACACATGGGCAGGGGAGTTCAAAAGCAGAAGACTACTAAAAAAACCAACCCCATTATTTAATCTTTTTTTAAAAAAAAGATCTCATGATTTTGGAGCCAGTCTTCTGACTATTTGGGTCTAAATCGTGATTTTTGAACTTTTGGGATTGGCAATTCCAGTTCCTAGAAGAATGGTAATTTAGCAAACAATTCTTTACTCATATATTCCCTTTATAGTTGCAGCTTTGTGTATTTTGATTTCTGTGGTTAAACATATTGCATGCCACAGTGAAGCCAGCTTGAGTCTCATGGTCAAGTTATGGTTGCTGCAGAAAGCATAATGTTTGCATTTTATAGACCATTTGATTTATTATGCATTTAATTCCTTTTAAGGGAAGGGGGAAGAAAAACCACAGATACATCATATTCATATTTAAATGGCTTCAATTAGCTTTGAGAGTTAACACCTCCTTGAGGTGAGTGGCACCAAAGAGGGCTGTAAATTACCTCATCTGGGGCTGATGCTGGGGCTTTTTGGCTGCAAGTTTTCTGATAAACCTGGTTAATGGGAAGCAATACATCGGTTTCCAGTGCGCTGGCTATATTGACACAACAGCAAGAGATAGGAATTAAACATTTATTAAATAATGAAAGCGTAGAATTTATAGAATATTTCAATAACAATTACGAAGAAACATTTTACAGATTCCCATTATCATAGTATCTAAATGCCTCACAATCTTTATTGCATTTTTCCTCACAACATTCCTGTGAGGAAAGGTGGTGCTATAAATTCCCCCATTTTACAGATGGGGAACTGAGCCACAGGGAGACTGACGGACTTGCCCAAGGTCACACAGGAAGTCTGTGGAAGGGCAGAGAATTAGCCCTGGGTTTATAAAGTCCTAGAATAATGCCCTAAACATTGGACTATCCTTCCTCTCTATTTGGGTCTTCTGAGTCCAAGGCTACCACCCTATCCACCTGACCATCCTTTCCCTTTTTTTCTACTCTCATAACGTTCTCTGGTCCTTAATAGTAAGACAGGTTTTTGGGGGTGCAGATTTTTCTGCATGCTTCCATGAGGCATTTGCTTCTGCTTGTGCAGATCTGATTATGTATCAGTATCCTTTCATTGACTGAATTGATGGGAACTAACTCACCGAACAGAGGCTGATATTTTTCATGTCCAAGGTCGTGAGTTCCATTCCTGGTGCATGTCATTTTGCAGCTGGCTGGAGACCATATTATCCATATGTACGCAGTCACAGATCATTACCTTTTTATTGAACTAACTATATATAAAATGGACCTGTTTTATTTTTAGTTAGCTCAATAAAAATGTATCGCTTACAACTTCTTTTACTCTGAAAGCCAACACCTCAAGAATGACAGGGACAGTGCCCACTATCCTAATGAATGAATACTACAACCCCAAAGCCAAAGTTAACTACTTCTCAACTGACTCAGAAATACTGCTCCAGTGCTTGTTATAAGTAATCACTGACATCTGTTGTTCCATGGTCATTTCTTACTTCTCTTATTTGACATTGCCACCAGCTCCTTAAATATTTTAAAAAATAGTACTTACAGCGTGTGCCCACAATCATATTGATATAAAAAGAAATCTGCCACCAAAATTTTCAAATTTGGGTCCCTAAACTTAGGCTCCTAAATCCACACTTAGACACCTAAAAAAAAAAAAAAAAAGCCTGATTTCCAAAAGTGAGAAGCACTTACAGCTCCCATTGACTTCAGTGGAATTTGTGAAGGCTCAGCACTTCTGAAAAATCAAACCAAAAATTAATCCTAAATATGAATTTAAGAGTCTAACTTTAAGCCCTCAGGTTTGAAAATATTGGCTAAAATATTGATCCTGGGTAGCAATAATTCATGTTACGTTCCACCAAAGTTGGACAGAGTCTTTGTGTAATTTTGTAAATACAATCACATACATGTGCCAACTTCCTATATGTACTGCCACATAAACAGTCCTACCAGATTTTTTCTCCTCCTCATGTCTTTATTTCATGAAATAAAGTTAATTAAAAAATGGAAGAAGAGACACACAGCATTCTGATAGTTTTCCTATGGGGCTAATTTTACTAGCAATTTGCACTATTGTTACTGGTAAATCACTGAAAGTGCTAATGAAAAATTAAATGATATTTGAAAAATTGCATTTGGCAATAGAACATTAGCATAAAATGTAAGGAAAGAAACACATGGGTACTGCTGTAAATGAGAAGCTTAAATTATTGGATGTGGAATTCATCTGAGTACATAGCTCGTTCATTTACTCAGAGACTAACTTGAGTTACAGCAACATGTAATCATTTTAACTCATTTTAGACTTGGTGCTTGTGTGAGGTACCATCAGAATGGTGCGTTATCTTCCTCACAGGCCAAGTGTAATATACAGATAGATGTAATATAAGCTTGCTATACCTCAGCAATCTCACCCAACCAATTGACCACCCCAGGGGTACAATATAATTCAGTCTCCCATCAGCTCACTTCGCGGTTTTGCTCCTGATTGGTCAATTATTCCAAATCGAGAAAATTAAATGTGGTATTTTTGTGATGTGGAATGATGTTCGCTAGTGACCAAAGTGAAACTAATAAATTAATTTTACTTAAAGCCTCAGGCAGAACTCAAAAATTCAAGTCCCAGAGGAAAAAAAAAAAAAGACTGCAGCTGCTTTATCTATTTGTTGCTCAAACCCTCTTGCAATTTACTGTCTTTAATTCAATTTTTATTCACAGAGTGTTTGGGGGAAAATAATATTAGGAACCTGAAAGAGTATATGACCCCTATAAGAGAGCGCGTTGTGCAGAATTTAAACTTCTTGAGAGGCAATAGATGGTATTCTCTTGTTCCATGAAATATATAATATTCACCCTGCCAGTTGCAAATTTATCCAGTAGATGTCAACACCAGCAAAAAATATGTTTTAAGCCAACCTTAACAGCAGTCACTTCAATTTACAGGAGTGCATCAGAGGGACGTTTAATCTTTGGAGGCATCAAATCTTTATTAGTTTCTACTGTCCTGTCCCTGCATCTTCAGAATCATCTCATAATAACCATACCTGGACTTTTTGAATAATTTCTTTCTGCTTTCAGAAAAAAATCTTTGTCTGGCTTGTGGCACAGTGGAAACATTGCTAATACACACTTTATCGTTTTCAGGAGAGATAAGAGCAGGGTGTGTGTGTGTGTGTGTGTGTGTGTGTGTGTGTGTGTGTGTGTGTGTGTGTGTGTGTGTGTGTGTGTGTGTGTGTGTGTGTACAAATGTATTTGTTGCAAAGCAATTACTACATGCAGGATTCTCATAGGTACTAAATAAAATCTGAAGATGCCTGCTATCTTTTGACCTTTCACTGCATGATTAAGCAATGAAATAATTTCATGGATTTTGCTCCTTCCTCAAGAAGCTCCCCAGCCTGCAACAGTGACCTGAGAGTCCCATCCCGACCTCAGGTCAACAGATGCTTGTTGTCTCTGTTGTTTTTAAATACACGGAGGACAGTCTGTTGTAAGCCTTTTGGCATTATCATCATTCGAGCTACTGAATTTGCTGCCAAGTTTTAATCATGCAAAAAACCAAGGCCATTTCTATTGACACTTTTAAATCTAGTATTGAGACCTGACTGTTTGAACAGCTTGTGTGTAGAAACTGAAGCATAGATTTCTGTTCCTTTTTTGTTTATTTTTAGATAAATTTTGTGTTTCTATTCTATGGTGTTTGTATCTGGTCACGTAGTTTGCTGCAGTCACATACTTCATGTACATTACTGTGGTTTTACATCATTGCCGCTCAGTTATTTCAGTTATACTCTTTTTGGGGTGGAGGAAAAGAGATGGGAATCAATAGATCATCTTTCTGCTTGGTTAGTCTCCCCCCCCTCCCCAACTAAAAACATCAAAAAGAAAACCAACTATGTATATAAATACCTTGTGATGTACTAAATTAGATATATTAAAACAAATATTTGTATTGCATTAGTGGTACAAAATGACAGACCTAAATTCTGTTGATGGGAACATATAATTTTTGTCACTCTGAAGAGGAGCATATGCCCACAGCAGCAGTAGTGAACTGATGGTATACTATATCAATTCTCCTAGAAATTGTAGACCTCTGGAGAAGCAGGAGCAATGTCATAGTTCCAAATCTGCGAAGCAGTGCAACCTAGTTGGTTGCCTGATGTCAGCAGCAAAGCCAGCGGCAGTGATGTGATGACCATAACATTAAACCCCCACAGAACAGTCCATAATGGTTCTGTATCATCTGAGGGGATAAAGTCACTCTTAGGCACTGGGAAAAGATATCAAATGCAAAATCTAATTTTGCTATATTGAAATATGAAATGACATAGCCAAAGATAATGCTTTCAAGACCCCACATCCTAAGTAAGTAATTTGCAATTACATGGACACGTTAAAACTTAAAAATACACATGCATGAATATCCATACTGTAAATACAATGGTACTATACTTAGGTAGAAGATAAAGCACAGATCTTAGGTACACCAGGCATTCACGGCATTCCATTAACAATTTTTTTATTTCTTCTTTGACTCAGGGTCCCATCAAAGAATCAGTGAAAGCTGGGCCACAGTGACATCTTTTGGTTCAGTGAGTCTGATCCTCTGCATTTTGCAGGCTGACTCATTACATTATTTCCATCAGTCTTACCCACACATATATTTTTATGGGCCAGAAAACACAAGGACCATTATTATAATCTAGTCTAACATTCTGAACACAGGCAATCCAGTTTCACCAAGTAATTTTTGTTATCACACACAATATCTTGTGGATAAACTATAGTGCAGAAAGAACACTTACTTATTCTAAACATATCCAACCTGTTAATAGTTGGAGGGTTGGAGGATCTATAAATTGTCTGTGTTCGGCCATTCCAGTAACCAATGGATCTTAGTTGTTAAGATCTTCTTCCTAATAACTAGCTAAATTAATCTTTCCTCAGCTTCAAACCATTCAGACAGAGGGTTTCCTAATACCTCCCTTCCAGTCATTTCTTTGCTCTATGCCTGTGCACTTCACAGTGGCTGGGAGGCTCTTGGGTGAGTAAAGCAGAGCAGAGAAGAGACTGAAAAAGCTCATCTCTTCCAGAAGGCAGAGCCCCAAACAGGATCCAGGCACAGCACCTCAGTAGAAATCTAGCAAGTGGATGGCAGGAAGGCTGGACACCTCTGATTCCCAGTGAAGTTGATTATGGTTGATTTTAAATTAATTAATAAACATACCATCCGAATGTGAGAGGAAGGATAGTCTTGTGGTTATGACACTAGACTAGGACTCCACAGGTCAGGGCAAGTGACACTTAGCCCGTCTGCACTTCGTGGTCCCCATATGTAGAATGGAAACACTAATACTCCCCTACCTCACAGGGGCACTGCGAGGATAAATTCATTTCTTCACATAAGTGCTGAGATATCACGGTGATAAAACACCATAGAAAACTCCCCCCCCCCCCACCACCACCACCACCCCGCTCGTGGTAACTCACTTGAGTCTGCTTCCCATTTGGGGAACACTTCCTTATCATTCCCAGTTTATTAACCAATTTTTGATCCATATTATGGCATTTTAGTTGAAGTTGCTGTTTTCCCCATTACTATATATTATTTACACACTATAAATGTCTGCACTGCTTTACAGAACACAGTTTCCAAACTCACTCAGATGTGGTGCCACATCAGTTGCTTTACTGCAGATAGTATATACCAACTGGATTCCTTGTACCTTAAGTCAATAATGACTTCCAAAGAGGCTATAAGATCAATTCAGCATACGTTTTAAAAGAGATAGTCTATTTTTATATATGTTTTTCTCAAACATTCCCATACTGGCTCCATTACATATTGTGGCCAGATTAAACAGAACAATTTGTTCAGTAATTTCCTCGTTCTTCTTTGCCATCCTTCTTTGGGGAGGTTCCTAGCTTTGTCTTTTTTTCCAGTCAGGTACATCTCCTGAATCCCATGATTTACTACACGTTATTTTCAGCAGTTTCAAGATTTCTTTTTCTAATCCATAGGAAATGAACTCCCAGGTGCATTTAATTTGGAATGGTTGTTAGAACTCTGTCAGATGTTTTTTCCATCTTCCCTGTGCTCTTGGTCTCCACAGTTACATTTACTGACAAATTTTCGATACAAGTTTCTCCAATTTCCACATCTTTTATAAGCATTTATATAGTACTTTTCATCTTCAAAGCATGTTACACACTGTATTAATTCTCACAGCACCCCTGTTATTCTCAATCCCATTTTACAAGTAGTCAAAGAGGCGCAGAGGTTAAGTGACTGATTCTAGCCACACAGGAAGTCAGTGACAGGTCTGGGACTAGAATACAGGACTTCCTGATTCTCGGTTCCATGCTAAAAACTAGATCCTAATTATCTTAACACAAAAATTATGCTCTTGTGGCTACAACTCGAATCCTTTTGGATGTTCTGAACTGTAGGGAAAGAATGATGGTGTCTGGAGGAGATTGGAGAGAAAGGGACAACAGAAACCCACAAAGAACAGCACGTAAAAACTATCCAAGTGATATCTTTGGCTCTTGTACCCTGAAGTTGTCTAGCAGTGCCCTACAGTGTAAACCATAACACGCAGAATGTTTAGTGTTAGCAAAAACGATCATCTTCACAGATAGGGGCACAGTTAGTGCATTCACACAACATTTTCCCAACCACTACCCACAGCAAAACCACAGACCTTCAAGCCAGAGAACAATTTGCCATTTAAAACAACTGTAGTCTGTTCCAAAATGGCTTCAGTAAAGAACTTAAGTATTTGATAAGGAGATTACAGTATATTTAATTGCACAGAGCAAAAGCTTTTTAAAATAAAGTACAAGAATACTGATGCTAAGAGTTGCAACAAGATAACAAAAAGCTAATCAGTCATTCAAAGAGGTGCACCTTGCTGCATAAAGTTTCCAGAATAATGGAACTTAACTTTAGCATTTCTTTTATCTAGGCAGGAGGTCTAAACAAACTCTGTTTGTAACATCAACTGTATGTTCTATCAGAACAGTGCAGAGTGTCAGGCTGCATTATAAGTCCATTTTATTCCATCTAAAGAACTTTCCATCTCTAAAAGAAAGCTCCTCCATTCTCCAGTGATGGGCTTACAGAACCAGAAGATACCATCCAGCACCCACTCACTATTCATAAAACAGTCTAATTGCCTTCTAGTGACTCATGACTATGTTGAAGTTTCTTGTTAACACAGCATCTGAGTACAAACAGAAATGTAGCCTCTGGTTCAGTAACAGAGTGCATCCTCTTCACTTAGGGTGATCATCAGACTTCACACAGAAAGGATCCGGCCTTTACTCACATACAACTGAAGCAGCAAAGAAGGCCACTGATATTGTCTATACTACATTCTGGATTCCTTACATTTATAGGGTTAGATTCAGCCCAGATTTAAGCAAACTTCTACTGATATGCACCCAGGAGTAAGGTCCCCACAATGGGAAGTATACTTGAGGATGGAAGGAGGAGATTAGCTGGCAGAAAGCAAGGTATATGATGCTGTCCAAAACAACAGTGACCTTGCTGGCAGACAGGAGGAAGCTATCTATCTATGGTACTTATACATGGCCTCTCCGCCCTCAGGTATCACAGACCTCACAAAATTTAATGTACTGATTCTCACCACACCCCTGTAAAGTAGGGAAGTGTTATTAACCCCATTTTACAGATGGGCAACTGAGGCACACAGAGACTAATTTGATGTGGCCACTGTCACACAGGAAATCTGTAGCAGAGCAGGAATCCCAGATCTCCCAAATCCTAGTGTAGTGCCCAAACCACTGGCCCATCCTTTTTAAGGTCAACCACCTCCTGCCCTCTCCACTTCAGCCTCACTCTACCTACCCTCCACACGATCCTCCTCTGTTCCCTCTCTCTTCTCCTGCCCCTACCCTTTTCACCACCTCCCTTTTAGGGTTGGAGCCATAGGAACAAATACTGCCAAAGGGGAGAGCACTAGCTAAGGAGGGTGAGAACAAACCACGATATGAGCTGATTCAGTACATTTCTTCATCCGCCTCTGTTAGCTGGGCTCCTGCGCAGGCTTTGCCACTACCTAAAGTTGCTTCCCTAAACAAACAGACAAAAACCTCAAGGGAGGACACTTATGCTTTCACCCCCACTATTCTTTGGGAGGAAGCCACTAAAAGGAGCCAGGTCATACACAGAGCAGTAATTAAGGAACCTGCCCCATCTTACTAAGGCATCCACATAACCCAGAAGCATGTGCTGTATGTGGTATCAGTCAGACAGAAACTGTTCTTGCCATTCCTGTTTCGCAGGTTATAGGATTTACACAGAGGCTGGTAAAATACTGTGTAGCGCTGCTGTAAAATAGCATAATGTAGGCAACGCACAAGTCGGAGAAAAGCTATGCCATTATAATATGCAGCTTTTCTGTAATAAATTACACTGACCAGCTAAAGTACAGGTTACAGTAAAGTCTACAGAACTCAATTCATGTTGCGTCAGTAATCTGAATATGGAAGAAAAAAATCTAATTTCCCCTAGGAATTTTATACATTAGCAAAATGACTGAGATTTAATTGCTTTGAGAAAAAAAATTATTCAGACAGTCATTTAAAAAAAGAAATATGACTGTGAAGTCCTTTTCAGCTATGGAAATAGCAAATAACACTGAATTTAAGCACTTTTCAGAAACCAATGAAGCCCAGCTTGCTGGCACTATCGGTCTTTTAATCTTGTGGCATTGTTTCTCTGAAAGATCCAATAAAACCTGACTATCCTGCTCCGATGCAATGCAAGTACTTTAAAGATGACCTGAAAAGTTATTAAAAAAAAAAAAAGTGAGCTTGAGCAACGTGTGCTGAAAGCCCTAAGTAACCAGAGAGGCACAGCATTCTGCGCACTGAGCTTTAAATACTAAAACTTATCTTAATTTTTTGGTTTGGTTTTGTACCTCATGAAGTATGGTCCTGATGTAATTAGCTAAGTGCTCAGTGCGATGCCCCAGCAGTCACTGTGCTGGGGGCCCTCACACACTGTAAAACACAACTGTAAATGACTTATGGGAAGTGGGTGACAGAGGTGTAGTCATGATGCTTAATGCACTAGTGGAAGGTGCTCAGATACTATTGTGATAAGCACAGTACAAGAACCTATACAGAACAGAGCAGTAGAATTGGGTCACGCTTTATGTGCAGGGAGGGCCAAACCCATTCATTGTGTAACTCTACTTAAATTACTAATGTTGCCCTTTCCACCCCTCCCCACTGTCCTCCTACTTGTGTCATACTGTCCATGAGGTTGTCTGCTGCTAGACGCATGGACCTTGACCTTATACAGTAACTCCCTACTTAACGTCCTCTCGCTTAACATTGTTTCTATCTTATGTCCCTGCTCAATTACAGAACATACTCCATTTAAAGTTGTGCAATGCTTCACTAGAACGTCGTTTGGCAGCCTGCTTTGTCCACAGTTGGCAGCCCCCCTATCAGCTCCCCTACGCACCCCCCCACAGCGCCTCCCGCTGGCCAGCAGACCCGGCAGATGAGCACCTTTCCCCTGCTTTCCCCACCTCCTGCCTGCGGCAATCAGCGGGCTTGCAGCATTCAGGAGGGAGGGGGGAGGAGCAGGATTCGGCGCGCAGGCTCCCCCTCCCTCCCCTCCCTCCCGAACGCCGCAAACCAGCTGATTGCTGCGGGCAGGAGGCAGGGGAGGGAGGGGGAAACTGCGCACTGAGTCCTCGCTCCTCCCCCCTCCCTCCTGCCCCCTGAACGCCGCAAGCCAGCTGATTGCCACTGGCAGGAGGCAGGGGATGGAGGGGGAAGGAGCGAGGACGCAGTATGCGGAGTAAAGGGAGGGGGGGAAGAAGAGGTGGGTTAAGGGTGGGGGTTTGGAGGAAGGGGTGGAGTGGGTGGGCCGAGGGTTGAGCCCCCCTCCCCTGGTGCTTGCAGAGTAGGGGAAGCTGCCGCTGCTGCTGTGCAACCTGCTTCTCCTAGCCTATAGCACCTTCAGCCTCCTTGCCTGCCTCATTGTCTCCAGTGCCAGTGGGCTGTGCCTGTGTGAGGTAAGGTGGGGGCACCTCCCAACTATAGTACTGTACTGTATGGCAAAAAAAAAAATTTCCCTGGAACCTAACCCCCCCCCTATTTACATTCATTCTTTTGGGGAAATTGGATTCGCTTAACATCATTTCACTTAAAGTCGCATTTTTCAGGAACATAACTACAACGTTAAGTGAGGAGTTACTGAACCTGTATTCAGACACCTCTAGCACACTTTTGGGACTGAACTGGGGACTTCCAGAGCCAAAAGCATGAGCTGCTACAGCTTGAGCTGAAGCACCAAGGCTCTGTAGCTGGGCACTATAACAACTCATATCCTCCGTGGATATGCGCAAAGGGGGACCTGTGACAGATATTTATCATTGGGTTACATCTTCATGCTGCTTGCTATAGTCTGGATGTTCCCTCCCCTGGGCTACTGGCTGTTTGCTACAACTCCCCCCTCCCTCACAGTCTGGCCAGTTCAGCTTCACTCTACCTATCCTCCATGCTGCCCTCCTCCCCGCCTTACACCTTCACCTGCCTTCCCTCTATGTCTCCTTTTCCTTCCCTTGTCTTTCTGGTTAGCTAGTCCCCCTCTCCTCCCGGCCATACCTCGCCACGAAATAATAAAAAAATTCCAGCAACAAAAAAGAACACCCTCCCCACCCCCAAAAATAATGGAACTCACATGTTGTTGCAAATCCTCACTCTGTTCACTTGGCTTCTCCATAATATCCCTTTCCCCTATCCTTTTTCTGTCTTCTCTATTTAGACTGTAAGCTCTTTAGGGTAGGGGCTGTCTGCAAGTCTGTGTTTGCCCAGTGTCTAGCAGAGTGGGGTCCGTTCCCAGTTCTAGGCACTACTTTAATAAATGAAATGAAATAAATGAAAATAAAATTAGTAAAGAACGTTAAAAAACCAAACACATGTCCCAACCACTCTGACCACTATGCCCCTGTGCTGAATCACTTTTCTTTTCCTTTGTTCTATTTTATAGTCTTTATACAGTAAGACCCGGTGTTAACCGGCTCTCTCTTAATGTGTGTTTGTACAATGCCTCGTACATCAAGGATGCTGGGTTTTTTGGCTGCTACAGCAATAAAATATTCATTATAATAGTAAAATTTCATGGGTTTTTAAATGTTATTTTTCTTTAAATACTACTATAAAGTAAGGATATTAAACGCTCCAGGAATCACTACAATAAAGACTGGTATAAATAAGACAATCATAGAACCATGGGACTTTTATATAATGTCTTTCACCAAAGATCCCAGATAAATTAATTTTGGGTAAAACTATCTTCACAACAGTCTTGTGCACTAGGTACATTAAGCATTATGCTGATTTCACAGATGCAGAAACTATGGGCATAGACAGCTCCAAGGCTCCCAATACTCCATAAAGATAAAGGCTTTGATCCTGCAAAGACATAAGATATGGCTTACTTTAAGCAGGCGAATAATCACAGTGAAGTCAATGAGACTACTCATCTGCTTGAAGTGAAGCATGTGTGTAAGTCTTTGCTGGATCAGAGCCATAGCTCGAAGGGACTCTAAGTCACTGCCTACTAGCTAGCCCCTATGCCACAACTTTTGTGACCATCTGCAGAACCATTTCACGCTCTCTGAAAAACAGCAACTAAACTAACACATTCGACCAAAAGGAGGCCTGACCTCATGGAGCAAAAAGATTTTGGTACACTGATATCATTAAACAGAAACAAACTATCTCCATTTCAGCCACAGAAAGGTGTGTGTGGAACAGGTGGGATATCAATGATGGTGAAATAGAGGAGGACATTACAGGACAAAATGTAATTGCTGAGATTCTAAGAGAACATTTCAACCAAAACAGATACATACACAGATACTGAAATACACAATATTTCAAAAGTTACTTGACGGTGTTCTTTTAAAATTGTAATTCTGTTCTTCAGTGATGAGCGCACGACCACCCCCCGGAGTCTCAGTCAGTGTATCAGTTTACAAGAGACAGTTTCAGCAGCAGCTGGGGGGGAAATGGTTGAATTCATGGATTCAGAAGATACAAACAGTACGATCCATCCCATGATTATCCCTGGGATACCTGAGCACTTGGGCCCACCAATAAGGTCAAGAAACATGTTATTACTGTTTTGCAAGTGACAGCAAAGTGCTGATGTAACCTCTACATGGACTATTGTTCACTTCATTGCCCTTCCCAAGTGCCTAAAAATACCCAGCTCCAATAGAAGAGTAGCTGGAGACTCCGAGTTCAGTCTCTAAGGATGTTCAGCAAGGATTGCACAGGGTCAACCTCCCCACATTCAAGTCCCAAAAGGAACTAAAGAAATGAATTTAATTAAATAACTGTATAAAATCTTATGATAAAGAAACAAATAATAATCTATTTTTACAGCATGACATGGCTATTTTATAATCCAGACATTATCTTCACAGTTACACATAAACATAAATAAAGAAAACAAATTTAAATCTGAACAGTTCAGTCCCCACAGAAACACAATGAGAAGAAACAGAGTTCCCAAAAGCTTAGGTTTTGTTCACCTAAGTCTCAGTTAGAGTCTTTGATCACCAAATCTAGACAGTCTGCTGAGTCTAAAACAACATCTTCCCTCCACTTGCTTGTAGGGATCTTCAGCTGGAATCCATGCAGACACTTCCTCTGCTGAAATCACTGCTAGCCAGTCAGCTAACTGACTAACCAACCACTCAGCAAAGTGTATAGATTTCAAAAAAACCCTTTTATAAGAAAATACAAAACTGAGAATAGCAAAACAGAAATGACTCCCTATTATCACATTTAAAGAAAAACTGGCGACTCAGACTAGTTGAGACAATTTAACTAGAACTGTTTAGCTAAAAGCAAAACAACATTGAAAGCATACAATTAAAATAGAAGTTATCTTTCCCTCCCAATTTACCCTTTCTATAATTAGCATTGCCCAGGCTTTCTTGTTAGAGGGTTAACAATATCACTAACCCACTGCAAAATGCTTCAGAGTTAGGGACAAAACAGCCTGCTTTCTGATCCTGCGCTCAGCTTCTCCCAACTCACACAGGGCACATGGCCCTTTGTAAAGCAGCTGCCCTGACTGCTTGCCTTCATGGAGTCTGACTCTGGCAACAGGGAACTTATTGGAGCAGACCTAAAACTACCACACCCAATTCCAGAAGCTTCTGGATATGGAAGGCTAAATCTGCCTAACAACAATCACAGAATCATAGACTTTAAAGTCAGAAGGGACCATTATGATCATCTAGTCTGACCTCCTGCACAACGCAGGCCATGGAATCTCACCCACCCACTCCTGTAACAAACCCCTAGCTTATGTCTGAGCTACTGAAGTCCTCAAATTGTGGTTTAAAGACTTCAAGGTGCAGAGAATCCTCCAGCAAGTGACCCGTGCCCCATGCTGCAGAGGAAGGCACAAAACCCCCAGGGCCTCTGCCAATCTGCCCTGGGGGAAAATTCCTTCCCGACCCCAAATATGGCGATCAGCTAAACCCTGAGCATGTGGGCAAGATTCACCAGCCAGACACCCAGGAAAGAATTCTCTGTAGTAACTCAGATCCCACCCCACTTAACATCCTATCACAGGCCACTGGGCATATCTACCTCTAGTAGTCGAAGATCAATTAATTGCCAAAATTAGGCTATCCCATCTTATCATCTCCTCCATAAATGTATCAAGCTTTATCTTCAAGCCAGATATGTCTTTTGCCCCCACTGCTTCCCTTGGAAGGCTATTCCGGAACTTCACTCCTCTGATGGTTAGAAACCTTCATCTAATTTCAAGTCTAAACTTCCTGATGGCCAGTTTATATCCATTTGTTCTTGTGTCCACATTGATACTGAGCTTAAATAATTCTTCTCCCTCCCTGGTATTTATCCTTTTGATATATTTATAGATAGCAATCATATCTCCTCTCAGCCTTCTTTTAGTTAGACTAAACAACCCAAGTTCCTTGAGTCTCCTTTCATAAGACAGGTTTTCCATTCCTTGGATCATCCTAGAAGCCCTTCTCTGTGCCTGTTCCAGTTTGAATTCATCCTTCTTAAACATGGGAGACCAGAACTCCACACAATATTCCAGATGAGGTCTCACCAGTGCCTTGTATAACGGTACTAACACCTCTTTATCTCTACTGGAAATACTTTGCCTGATGCATCCCAAGACCGCATTAGCTTTTTTCATGGCCATATCACATTGGTGGCTCATAGTCATCCTGTGATCAACCAATACTCAGAGGTCCTTCTCCTCTTCTGTTACTTCCAAGTAATGTGTCCCCAGTTTAGAACAGAAATTCTTGTTATTAATCCCTAAATGCATGACCTTGTACTTTTCACTATTCAATTTCATCCTATTACTATTACTCCAGTTTACAGGATCATCCAGATCTTCCTGTATGATATCCTGGTCCTTCTTTGTATTGGCAATACCTCCCAGCTTTGTGTCATCCGCAAACTTTATTAGCACACTCCCGCTTTTTGTGGAATGACCCAGACACAATTCACTCCTACACCCTTCCAATAGGTCTCTTAAAGAGATAGCTCCCTGTTATGCACATGGGTTATACTGGCTCTCAACAGAATGTTTATGCGTTAAATTTCTGCATTACGCTTGCAACATATGCATATGTAACGGCGAGAGGATCCCAGTCGTCAGCAGGCAGGATCGAACCTGGGACCTCAGGAGCTCAGTGCTTGAGCCTCTACTGCATGAGCTAAAAGCCATCTGGCAGTTAGCTAAGGCTGTAGAGCAGACTCATTTTATCTCTCTCTCTCTCTAAGTGGTCTCGGTGCTATTAGATGAGACAAAACACCACACCCAGGAGGTGTGTGTGTTACACATACACAGTTACTGAAAACTCAACAGCCAACGAACATACAGCTCTGTGCAATGTCCACTGACAGATTTTCATTTTGCTTATTTGTTCAGGGCCAAAATGTGCCTTGGTATTGGCCTCCATTTATTGGGGTGCTGTGGAATCCTCCAGCCCCAGAAGAGAGTGTGCCCCACAAGGTTATTGTCACAGAGAGGCTCTCTCTTAGGTAGCATGTGCCTGCTCATGGAGAGCTATGAAAATGAAGACTACAGTCAAATTAAAGGCTTTGTTCAGTCTGAAGGCAGTGCAGAAAATGGAGCACCAGGCCGATATGCTTTTGGCAGCCTGTTTTGCTAGGTGGGCTGTTGCATTCAGAGCCAATTAGAGTTCATCCTTTTCTTCCTTAGGTACAATGCACCGCAATACAGCTACGACCATTCTCCCCCTCACTGCATCTGTTTCCTATGGCTGCTCACTTTTATAGTTGGCAAGGGAGTTATCAAAGCCAGCCATTCCCTAGTTACAAGTACTGCATATCATAATTTGGCATATATACGCATATAGTATGAAATAGCCTGTTAAACGTCAGATCACCTCCTGCCAGAAATTTTTGATGGTAGTGCTATAAAAAAAGGCATTGGGACACAACACAGATCACAATGTTGCATTATTAGGAGAAAAAAAATCAGAAACCCCACCCATGATTTGAAGGCTTGAAGTCAGAGATGGACTCAAACAGCAAGAAACCAAGGAGCAACCAGATTTTGACATTCCCCACCCCAAATTCAATATCTGCATTTTTTTGGTTTGGCCTCCTATCTGGAGGTCAAATAGAGCTATTTGCAAAAATTCAGCGTGAATACATCCGATGAAGTGAGCTGTAGCTCACAAAAGCTTATGCTCAAATAAATTTGTTAGTCTCTAAGGTGCCACAAGTACTCCTTTTCTTTTTGCGAATACAGATTAACACGGCTGCTACTCTGAAATCTGATCTGAGTTTGAATTTCATACAGCACCAAACTTCAGAGATGTTCAGATCTGGGGGTTTGCCTCAGTCCCTTCCCATCTCTAATTAAAGTAATTCATTTTTTCAAACATGCTACCTGATGATGTTGCTTCAGGTCAGATGTGCCACACATCTAACTGCTTTCTAATACTCTTAATAGTGCCACACTGATGTCTTCAGATTCTTATTATTACAGAAGCAGTAGGGTCATGGTATTCTCTCTAAAATACTTCTGTAATGGAGTGGATTAATTTAATGAGTGCCAAAGTACTGCACAGGAAGTGACAATGATTTGACGTTTTGGTACGATTAAGATTCATTAGCCAGTGACTTTTTTCCTACTTGTCTGACACCATAATATATACATATCAGATATAAAAGTTCCACATTTATTTCTAGTCTTTTCTTTAAAAAATGAGAAAAGTGGAAATGAGAAAAGCCATGCATTCGATTGCTTATTGCTGGCCTACTTTATGAACATCACACACAATCCCTTGTGAGAGCTATGGAATGAACATAAAATTCATATGTCTTATGATAAATGACTGGATGAGGGCAAACACTACTAGAGGTTATGCAGTATTAAGCCTTCAGACATAGCTAAAACTGCAATATTTCTGGTAAATTGTAATTTAACCCAGATGCGCATATGAGCCAAATGTGTGGCACATTTTGCATGAAATGGACAAACACACAGGCTAACCTTCATTCAAAGGGGAAAAGTGAAAGCAAAGTTAGGACTGAAGCTGAAACATCCTGCCACCTGATGCAGACATGAATAGGCGTTTGAAGCCAAAATTCCAATGGGGATCTAGATGTCAGGTTTTAGAATTTTCTGGAATTCAACTTTGGTTGGAAAGCTGCTTGAAGACTAAGAACCGACTCATTATGTTCTCTCACTATATCTAGAGCCTTACTGCTCACGGTGCCTTGTTGCAAATTTGAGAGCGTGGAGGAAAATGTAAACTCTGAAAAACTGAGTAGCAGAATATCCAAGCTCTTCTTCCTTGACAAGTCTTTGAATATCCAGCCAACTCCGCAGTGATCTGCTAAGTGACATCTTGTGTTTCTTGGGAAAACAACTCTCTTGATTTAAATGAACAATGTGTACTAGATTATTCTCCCCTGAACAGATACTGTCAACTTAGTTTAGGTTTCAAACTTTCCCTCCCCCCGTCCCCACCCAATCCAAAGCACATATTTATTCATTTTGGCTGGGAGGAGCATGAGTACTTGCTGAACTGCAGAATATAATAGAAATAATTTCATGCAATTAAAAGGAAAAGATCAAAGTACCATTTTTGTAAATTAAACATTCCTCTACACCACTGGAAATCCAGACACAATATTGTGCTCAGCCATAATAATCAAAAAGTTACATTTGCCACCAATAAAGTGAAGTGGCCAATCAAATTTCTTTGTCCAAGCTGAGTGGAGATTAAAAAAAAAACAACAAAACAGCACAAGTGGTGAGAAACAAATCTGATTTAAAAATATTTCAGTTGTGATAATCTAAAATTATTAACACAGGAAATGACTTGTTTTTAAGATATTTATATCTTGACAGTGTATCCTTTTAATACAATGCTATGGTACATTTTTCAATGATTTTCTGGGACCTCTCTAATTTTTATTTAAGAAAAATATTAAGTTACAATTTTTCAGAGTTATTAGTTAAACATAACTTAGGGTCCAACAGCGCTAAGTGCTGTACAGACATATAACAAAGAAGGGGGTTAAAAAGTGTATGGGAAGAGTAAATATTATCCAAATATAGTGAACATATTCCAGGGACAAAGAAATGGGGAGAGCTTCTTGTTCAATCTCAAGACTTAAAAGAAAACAGAAAAGTAAAAAAGAAAAAAAAAAAATCAATACAGCTTCTGGTTGTTCTTGCAAATTCAGCATCACTCAATTATATTCTACACAATCAGGGCTGGATATAGACACAAGTGCACTTGCCAAGACAGATACAAAAACAAAGCATTGTGAGTTCCAGAGAGGCAGTCTATGAGCTCCTTGAAGCCACACTCAAGTCATGGCAGACTTAAGATATCAGAAAAAAGCATGAGGTAGGGGAGAGGGAGGAGGCAACTCAGCAGGAGGGCCTGACAGCTTTAGACCCAATCATTCCAATGCAAAAAACATCATGGGGTTAGGTCTTTGAAGTTTTCTGAACCCTTAGGCTCCCCAAACTCACATTAACATACCTTTGGTAGAAAATACTTCTCTCAAAACTATTCCAAGAGTCTGGTTTTAGGATGCTAATGATTTGAGCCTGAAAATGAACACTACTTGCAAAATGGCATTATGTATGTTAGCTATTTCTCTCGCTGTGTATAGATATGATAGTACATGTATGTGTTTTATATAATAATGCCTTTAATGTAGGTATGGTGCAAACTAAACCACGCTGCAAACTTGATGCATCCGATGAAGTGAGCTGTAGTTCACGAAAGCTTATGCTCAAATAAATTGGTTAGTCTCTAAGATGCCACAAGTACTCCTTTTCTTCTTGCTGCAAACTTCTTTCAGCAGCATGTAGAGAACCTATGCTCATCTTAAGTGATCACTCTCCTTACAATGTGTATGGTAAACATCCATTTTTGCATGGTCTGTGTGTATATAAATCTCCTCACTGGATTTTCCACTTTATGCATTCGATGAAGTGAGCTGTAGCTTACGAAAGCTTATGCTCAAATAAATTGGTTAGTCTCTAAGGTGCCACAAGTACTCCTTTTCTTTATGTGCATAAAGCTCTCCTAGCACAGGGTATAAACAGCAGTGTAGCTGCTGAGGTGTGGCTTAGATGAGTAAAGACCAGGACCGGCTCTAGGCACCAGCAAAGCAAGCACTTGGGGTGGCACAATTCCAGGGGCGGCATTCTGGACATCCTTTTTTTGGCTTGGGCAGTTGTGCTCTCGGAGCAAAAAACCTCGATCTGGCCCTGGTAAAGACTGGACTGAAGGGTGTCGGTAGTACTCAAGCACGTATGTGCATGGCTGTCTACTTGCCCAAGCTGTGCCTTCCCATCAATACTGCTATTTTTAGCAGTGTAATGTCCTGCTTCCTCCCTGCTGCTGAAGACTTTCCCCACCATAGGGAAAGATTCCTGTAGTGGGGAGGCAGCAGGAATAGGCTTTGTCTGACTCCCTCCTGCCAGCACCTTTCCTCGCTGCAGTGAAAGGCTCTGGCAACAGGGAGCTGCCAAACCCTCTCCCTGCTACCGGAGACTTTCAATGAGAGACATGTATCTACATGCATGGATGTGGCTTGCTTTTCACTGTGGCATGCAGCTCCACACACCCTACAGAAAAGTGGTCCCCTAACTTTTTACCTCATGCCCCCCCTTCTCTCTGTCCGGCTCCCCCCACACCCCGAGCCAGAGCTGGGAGCGGGGCTGCGGCTCCAGGAGGGGGGACACAGACAGGGTAAGGGGGCCAAGACTGGGAATACAGCTGCGGGTGGGAGCAGAGCCTCAGCTCAGGGCCAAGGCCAGTAGCCGGAGCCCCAGGTGCGAGGCCGGCAGCCAGGGCCGGGAGCAGAGCCCCGGACGTAGGGTCAGCAGCGGGGCTCTGGGTGCAGGGCTGAGGCCAGTAGCAGAGCTGGGTGGCGTTCCCTCCCTTTTGTGTGGGGAGGTTTCAGCTCAGACTCCTAATGCTGCTTCAGGAGGCTTATGTTAACATTTTTAATGTTATTATGTAAATACCCTCATTTGTGACAGAAAAAAGTGGGTCAGGTCATAAATCCTAACTAAATTAGCTAATAATCTCCGTAAAGGCCCCATACAACATGGGTTGCAGCAGCTCAGTCAATCACCAAGGAAGGTTTTAAATGTCTTGTACAGATCACTTCATGTTTTTCTTACTGGCCTGACTAGGGGCCTGATCCATTAAAGTCAATGGAGTCTTTCCATTGAGCTCAGTGGGAGTAGGAGCAGGCCGTATATATCTCAAATGTAGAGAAGAGTCCCTGAAATCCAAATTGTAAGAGGCATTCTCTTAATTATTATTAATTAGGGAAATAATTTTCAGGTGCTCACCACCTTTAAAAAAAATAAGCCCCAAGTCCCGCTCATACAAATGGTGCAAACATCAGACCACTGCAATACGACTGTGTTTATTAAAGAATTAATATATAATAAAGAGAGAGGCCTCATAATCATGACTATATCAGACCCAAAGTACACAAATGATCACACATTTACAATCTTTTTACATAAGACACACCAGTAAACACATTTCATATTTCACAATTATCTATGGTATGCCACTGAAAGGACCATTGTATATGTTTATAGCAGCTGTATCCAAGAGATACTAAGAAGACTTCAGGGAGTAGAGATACTCCAAAATGTACATGGTACAACTAAATTTTTTTTTAAACAGAAGCAAGTGTAACTTAATCCAGGGATTCAAAGTATTATTGTTATAATGATGTCAAGTGCCCTTGGATTTAATAGTACAAGTGCTCTATTCATCACAATAAAAACTGGCAATAGTATCACTACATTATTTTTATTAAACAAACTCTTCCTGTGGAGCGGTACCACCCCATATAAGAGGCACAGCAACCACAATACTCTTATTCCGAGGTGTCTCTGGCTATTATTGTGAGGTAGTTCTTTAAAGTCTTTTGAAAAATAATGGTGCAGTCATTCCAATGAGATTTCATTGCTCTTCTAAACAAGCACGGAGCTTTTCATCTGTAGATCACAAAGTGCTATTACTAGCACGTGAAACCTTAAATTCAAGTGAATAAATGAAGACTCGGCACACCACTTCTGAAAGGTTGCTGACCCCTGCATTAGCTGTTTCTAATGCATCCATCACCACGGTACCTGAGCCTCACATTCATGTCCATGTGTAATTAGTCAATGTTATACACTGTGGATAAAAGAGTGGTTAGGAACAATTTTTTTCTTCTATTAAAATCTTCAATATTTTACTGGTTATTTGTGAATACACTTTTCTTGTAATGTGTGGCACTAGATTCACAGCAAGATCACAATACACACAATATAACAGCCTCTCAGGAATCACTGCAAATGCTCAACTCAAGCTATGCATCAATAGAAGTTATCCCAACCAATAAAAGAGTCTAAATGCCATGAGAACATGGCTCTGAGGTGACATCAAGCATTCTCTCTCCCAGGTGCTTGGCTGGCTGATTCACATGCTCAGGGTCTACTTACTGATTGCCATATGTGAGGTTGGAAAGGAATTTTCACTCAGGTCAGAAAAAACCCCAGTGACCTTGGGATTTTTTTCACCTTCCTCTACAGCAGCGGTGGGCAAACTTTTTGGCCCGAGGGCCACATCTGGGTATGGAAACTGTATGGCGGACCATGAATGCTCACAAAATTGGGGGTTAGGGTATGGCAGGGGAGGGCTCCGGCTGGGGATGCAGGCTCTGGGGTGGAGCTGGGGATGAGGGGTTTGGGGTGCAGGAGGGTGCTCTGGGCAGGGACCAAGGGGTTTGGTGGGCAGGAGGGGGATCAGGGTGGGGTCAGAGGGTTGGGGTGCAGGAGGAGGTCAGGGGTGCAGGCTCTGGGTGACGCTTACCTCAAGCAGCTCCCAGAAGCAGCGGCATGTCCCCCCTCTGGCTCCTATGCGGAGGTGCAGCCAGGCAGCTCTGTACACTGCCCTGTCTGCAGGCGCCACCCCTGCAGGTCCAATTGGCCGTGGTTCCTAGTCAATGGGAGCTGCAGGGGTAGTGCTTGGGGCAGGGGCAGCGTACGGAGCCCCTTGGCTGCCTCTACGCATAGGAGCCAGAGCGGGGACATGCCACTGCTTCTGGGAGCCATGCGGAGTGGGACAAGCCCCCTACCCTGCTCCCCATTTGGAGTGCCAGAGCGGGGCAAGCCCCAGACCCCACTCCCCAGCAGGAGCTTGAGGGACGGATTAAAAAGTCTGGAGGACTAGATGTGGCCCCCAGGTTGTAGTTTGCCCACTTCTGCTCTACAGTGCATGGGTGTGGGTCAATAGCCAGGATTAGCTGGATATCTCTCACATAATCATTTCCCAGACACTGGTCCACTTCGGCCTCCCCTGTTCTCTACCTGTTGCACATAATTGTCTAGTCTCCTGTGGGCTGTAATACTTTGGTCTATTTTCAGATTTTGGGTTTAGTGTGTAGTTGCTGGGTGGTGTTGGTGGTCTATGATATACAGGGGTCTGACTAGATGATCAGGTGGTCCTTCTGACCTTAAACTCTGTGACTATAAAAAAAGAACAGTCTTGGAGCAATTCTTTAGAGTAAGCAGGAGAGCAATAACTTTCCATCTGATATCTAACTTTCAGACATAACAGAGAAATCCAATATAGCTCTGCTGTAAATCAACAGTACTGTATATCATAAGGCTTACAATTTTTCAAACGAATCAAAAGCACTTTCCCTCCATCAGGCACAAAATTGAATCAATATATATTTATAGCTAAATGAATACTTGAGTAATGTTTCAATAAAAATGGTTTTGGAAGCATGTGCTCTTAGTATTTTTTACATTCATATTTTAAATGCCCCTTTCAAAAAAAATAAGGGAAAAAAAAACATAAAAAGGCAGAAAATAATATACAATCAAACAGCTTTTTAATGTCCTCAAACAGGTTTGTTGCCCCTCTTCCAAACCAATACTGCATTCACATGGAACAGTGCATTTCAGAGAAAAAAGCAGAATTAAAAAAAAAAAGGATTAGTGAAATACAGTAACCGAACAACATTGTGATTTTCACTTTACAAACATTATTTTACCATTATTTTACCTTACATTGCCGGCCCTCTATCCAGTTAAGAGCTATATGGTGAAATGTCTTGTATTTGGAGTTGAAAAATATTCAAGAGACATCACAGAGAGATTATCAAAGACCTTGAGAAGATATGAAAACATTCAAAACTCCAAACTCAAAGGTACCTTTTAACCTAAAGAGGCTTTTATGAGCCTGGAACAAACAAGCAGCATGAGTATTTCTTTTATAAACAAGACATGTTTACACAGGGTAAAAAGAGGATTTAAAAAAAAATCACTGTGGGGTGGCAGAGTGCACCCAAAAATTAGGAGACAATCTTGAAAACAATGGGCTTTGTGACTTGCTTAAGAAGACAGTGTCAAAGTCAGGACCAGAACTCAATTGTCCCTGGTTCTGAGTCCTGTGCCAGGCTAGGCCTTGCAAATTTAAATTCTTAATTTGGGGGATTTATTTCAAAGGTTTCCCAAGCAGTTGCTTGTTGGGGGAAGACTCAGGGATGCTTTGTCCCTCTGGCAAAAGCAGCCTTTGAAGGGAAGAGGTTTGATTTTCAAAAGCCTTTGGCAGAGCTCTGCTCCCACTGACTCCGTTGGGAGCAGAGTTAGGCTGACGCCAAATCCTTTTGAGAATCCTGCCATTAGTGCAAACCGGGCCTGTTCCAGAGCTCTCCCTGCTACCGCCACGATCAACCTAACAGGATCCTGAACTCTTACCTCTTCATCATTTCCACCCGAGAATGGTCTGCACAAGAACTGGCTCACTTCTTGGCAGGCAAGTTTCCTTCACTGATACCAACTTCTTTCCACTGTTGGCCACATTTTGCGGGACCCCCAAATAGGCCAAAAGGAGAATTAATGTTTACATACAAAAATCCATCAGCTCTGATCACAGCACTCCCCTCAGCAAACCCTTTTATTGGCTCTCCAAGTTTACAGCTGCTTATTCCTGCCTCCAAAACTCTGCATAGCTCCACCCTTGCTTATGTTTCCAGCCTCTTTTCTTTCTACTGCCTTGTCTTCCCTGGCTCCTGCCACTCCATCTGTAGCCTTCTCTCATTCTCATCTTTGCTGCTTCTTCCACATTACTCTTTTCACATGGATTTCCACGCTCTGCTTTTCCAGCTTATTCCTCAGTCATGAAGCCAAGCGATGCTAATCTGTCCCTCATTATTTATTATACATTAAACCAACACACACAAATCCACTTTTCTTCGCCCAGTTGCATCACCGTGATTCCATCTTGGCGGTGCTTCAGTTGTGAACTGTTGTTTATTATTATTTCTCTCTCTAGAAGAAGGAACCTTTCCCCGCTATCCTTTCTGCTGTGTACATTTGCTGTGTGCACTGTCAGTGCTCAACAAACAGTTTGATATCTGGGCAGTAGATAATGCAGCTACTCAAGTATCCATATTACCCAGTACAAACTGCACCACTTTTATTGGAAATGAAAGTATTAGAGGATTAATAAATAAATTGATTTTTCCCCAAAGGAGGATAAAAGTCAGAGGTGAAATGCAGGGTCTGGTTTTCAGAGGTGTTCAGAACCTGCAGATCTTACCTGCTTCAATTGGAGCTGCAGGTGCCCAGCATTTGTGGGGAAGCCTGAGTTCTCAAGTTGGGCACCCAAAATTAGTGGGTTCTTCTGTAATTGTGGGTCTTAACGTCTCTGCCACAATTTCCCCCTCTATACTATAAAATGGGGCTAATACTTCTCCACCTTTCAGCTGTGCTTTAAGTGTTATGTAATAAAATGCTTTGAACACGGCGAGTGCAATGCTTTGGCAAAGTATAATTACTGCTTCTTCTGATGAGTAGCAGCAGTCTTAAGGGGCAATAGCAGCAACTGCCCTCGGGCAAAACAGAAATTGCTGAGGTGAAAATAACTTGATTGTGCAACGTCACAACATATCTTCAAGCTTCAAACTATATACCAGGGCACGGTCTCACAAACTATTTTTACTGTTGGGCAATATCTTATTACCATCTGAGTCATTTAGATTATGTTAAAATCTCATAACACAGGAGGAATTTCACACATAAGATTAAGAAGTTCCTGCTTTATTTCCTACAGTGAAAAAGGACCACAGCTACTCTTCTAAGGTAGCTGAATTCAAAATAAAGGCAGCCCTCCAGCCAACCAGGTAAGAAAGTTGCCGTGTATCCACTCCTGGCAGAAATGTGAAGTAAAGGTTCCAGAATTTTTTGGGGGGGGGGTTGGGGGGGGTTGGCATGGGAGAAAGGCCAACATTTTTTATTAGTTATTCCAACTCTCAGATTTTTTTTATGATTTTTTTTAATGATACTTGAATTTTAAAACAATTTGATGTTCTGATAGACATTATAAATAAACGCTTTATCAGAGTCACCTGGTTTCTTTTTTAAAACTGTGTTCCATATGGATAGTTACAGGGAATTATTATTATACATGTTCAATTCACTAGCTTCCCTGGGAGCAGCAACTCTTCACCACCTCTGAAAATCAGAGCAACGACCGTAGTTTTGGGTGCGTGGAAGGTCTGCCTGAAACCTACCAACCAGACCACAACCCTTCCCCAGGCCAGACGGTGATAGAAAAAATACTTCTTCTGGGGGCCCAGAAGTAGCACTATCAAAAGCGAAGGGCAACAGCTGGATTGCCTTGGTTGATGATCAGAGCTTTACCAAGCAACAGCTTTAGATGCATTAAAAACAGGGCAAAAATCGTAGATACAAGTCTAAATTTCAAAATGTTAATAACGAGAAAAATTCCCTGCACACCCCTCTTTTTTTTTTTTTTTACAAATGAAAATGATCTGATTGTTTTAATTGTTTGGGTTTTTTCAAAGATGCAGGGGGCCTGAAATTTTATTTATTTATTTACATTTCTGCTTGCTTTTTTTCAGTTAGACATATCAGGAATGTTGATTTTCTAGGAGAACTTCTGAGAATGCTAAAGGATATGTATTGTTAGCTCTTATCATCTTAACTCAAGGTGCAAGGCTGTTGAATCTTTAACAAAGGCTTCCTTTAGTCAAAATGTTAGGGCTGGTCTCTATACAAGCTTGCACCAAAATATCAAAAGGTGAGAATTAAAATCTATTTAGCTATTTCAGTACAAGACTTTGTGTGGAAACTTGTATTTCACAATAAAAGTTGTTAAAGATTGAGAAAGCGTGTTTTAGATAACTCAGCTTTAAATACTTTCCTTCTGAGATGAGATGGTCTGTGCACCGATTTGCACCAAAATAACTAAGTAAATTGGTTTTAGAAAATCTATTTAATTAAATCAGTGGAAGTTTGTGTGGAGGTTTAGGCACTGAAGTTAAATAGTAATTGACAAAAAAAAAGTTCTGAACAGTTTGACAAACTCCATTCTCCTTTTAAAAGCTCACCGTTGCACTAGCTCTCGAGTCATTAACGTTTTCCAGTCTTGGCAGGCTGACCCTCTATTTCTAATGTTAAATGCAAGTAGAGAAAGTCTCCTAAAAAGTTGTTTTAAACAAATCAAAACACCACAACATCATCAACAAAACCAGCACCACGCTTTCAGGCCTCCCTTTCACATGGTCCTAAATCATCACATTTTACTTTGAATCTCCTACATTTTTGTGTTTTTAAATGTACATCAAGGGCACTCAGAACTCTGGTTGGGTGTGTTTGGGTGTGATGTTTGTATAAGACTGAAATTTAAACAAGCAAGCAAGTAAAGGGAAAAAAAGAACATAAAGCTCACTCCCCACACCCCTTTTGCAGGTCTCATTTAATGCCCAGATCAAAAACAGTTCAACCATTGTTTTTAAACTTTGAAGAAAAATTCTATTTGGCCTTCAGAGTAAGCCTGGCAATTTTTCGACCAAATCAATTTTTCTTAGCAAACATTATAGGAATTGGAGTGGGAGGCTTCAGAATGGATTTATGAAACCCGAAGGCAACTTTAGCTATAGCAACACTACTGTCTCTCCATAATATCCAGTGCATCTTATGTTTCCTCCCCTAAATGCATTTAAAATGTGTTCTCGTGCTACCACTGCATTGTGTTAATTATATATTTTGCACTAATGCTGAAAAAAGTGATGCCGCTATTTCTAAAGTACTGAAAGTAATTTTTAGTTTGCCCCCTTTAAAGTAATATTATACTGACTTTTCAGTCACTACTTGTGAAAACTAGGGTAGGGGAAGGACCAGAGAACAGTTCTAATGTATACACATGAATTTTCAAATAGCTTTTTATGTTCCTTGAGATGAAAATGCATGCAACTTGGCTCATTTAGAACTGGAGCAACATTCCCCATCCTCAGATAAGTTGCATCACGTGGGCTGTAATCATAGTAAATCTCATGATTTATCAAGGCCAAGGACTGCAGGAAAGGCTGTTGGTGATCCATTCAAAATGTTGCTGCACAGATCATTTTCCTAGCTTGTCATTTTCACAATGTCCGTCTCTTGCATCCCTCCCCTGGCTTCCTCTTCTCCATTATATCAGACAAACTATAGCCTTCCAATAGGAGCAGTGAGGTGTAGTGGTAAGTGGGGCCTACTATGCCTACCCCAGTTGTGAAACTAACTGTAGAAAGTGGGTAAAAGTACATAAACAACGGGGCAAACAACCTAACTAGTTTTAAAATGGAGCTTGATAAATTTATGACCAGGATGTTATGACGGGGTTGCCTGTGATAGCGGGGGACTGAACATGATGACCCAGGAAGTCCCTTAGTCTTATGTCCCTATGTAGTTGTTTACCTATGTCCCTGTACACGTACTTGCAAGCCCCTTCTCAGCCCATCTCCACCCAACCCATCATCTCTAATATGCTGCTGAGATGTTGACTCTACCTCTGATCAGCCCATGATGCCAGCCTCCATCACCGATCAGTTAAATTTTCAAACAAGCACTTTCAGGCTTTTTCCCATCCTGCCGTCCAATGTGGGAGGTGCTCCCTGTGAACATCCACAAAGCTGTCTCCTTGTCATCCTACAAATCCCTCATAATTTCTCTCCTTTGCCATGATGCCTACAAAACACCTGACAAAGATTGGGCAGCTGGTATGCAGAGACCACTGCTTATCATGCAGACCAGTGTTATCTTATTGTTTCCTTGTGCTTCCCTATCTATCTGCATCCATGACTTGGTGTCTAGGGACTTCCACAATACAAATAATAAAAGTAACAAGTTTTACATTATTTTTAAATTATTATTTTCAAATAATTATAAAAATGTGGCCATTAAATGATCCCATGTCACTTTTTTGCTCACCCTTAAGAATTCCTTCTCCAGTGTGATAAGCTCTTGCTTTAATGTGTTTTTGGAGCATATAGAGAGCCCTCTTACAGAAAGTCTTCATAATCCTTACTGTTATTAAGGCCTCATATTACTACTTTGGGAAATAACTATTGTTCAACCATCTTAATGGGTGTGATAGCTCAGAGCTTTCACAAAGTCAATTCAAGCATAGCTAAGATTAGGACTCAAGGTTTTAATATAACTGATCCAAGTCTCGTCCACTTTAGCACACCGATTTTCACAAGGAATATGCCAAATTAGGTGCTTGTGTAACCCAATCACCAGTACGGCCACCAGTATGCTACTTTATTGCTCACATCTAATATGGCAAAGTTAGTAGAAGGGAGCGTGAGCACTTTGGGCTGATAAGAACACTGTAGGCAGCATACGTCATTGGTGTTGCCAACCATAGGTGCTGATTCCATGGGTGTTCCAGAGCTGGAGCACCCATGGGAAAAAAACAATAGTGGGTGCTCAGCACCCACTGGAATCCCCGCAGATCAGCTCCTCCCCTTCCCCCTCCTCCTTCAGTGTCTCCTGCCTGCCAACAGACCCTGCTGATCAGCTCCTTCTCCTCCCTCCCCAGCACCCCCTGGGAAATCACAAAGCCAGCACCTCTGTTGCCAACTCTCATGAATTTATTATGAGCCAGGTGGTTTTTGATCCCTCCTGCAGGAGCTGTTGTGAAAATGTTTTTTCATAAAGTTGAAGGCCATAAGGGACTAGCTGATTATTTAGTCTGACCTTGTATATATCACTGGGCACCAGTCCCACCCAGTACCCAAACACTGAACCCAACAACCAAAATTAGACCAAAATATTACAGCCCACAGGTGACTATACTGTTAAGTGCCACAGTTAGAGAATAGGCGGGACTGAGATGCATCAATGCTTGAGGCCCCTGCAATGGGAGGGAACTGATTAAGTGAGATATAACGAGATAATCCCAGCAAGTGGCCTGCACTCCATGCTGCAGAGGATAGTGAGAAACTCCCAAGGTCATGGCCAGTTTGACCTGGAGGAAAATTCCTTCCCAACGCACACATGGTGATCCTGCACAGCTCATCCATCCCTTACAGGAGTGACCAAGCATTAAAACATTTAACTGACTGAAAGATTTGAAGCTATGGACTCTCAAAGGAATACATGGCTGTTTCCTTTGTGGTGTGTTAGAGATTGGCTTTACGATGCACAGCTGTGGCTGGTGGCAGTACTGCCAGCCTCAAGTGTTCAAAAGTCATGAGACTGGCTTAAAAAAAATTGCAAGATTATAAAAAATGGATTATGCTAATTTGCCTTCTGGTTTTTGAGCCATTAGGGTGCATTTGGGTCACATTTTCAAGCTTTTCTCCATAAACATGAGAAACATTGTAAAAATTTATTAATGAAAACTGAGATTCTCACCTACTCACATGAATCCAGAAGCTGAGCCTTTACCAGCCCCCCCCTTCAACAAAACACATAACCAAAACATCAAATATCACAAGATTCATGATAAAATCACAGGAGCTGGCAACATTGTGGGCTGGGTGCTTCAGACCCCTTTTCTCAAACCCAGGTGTTGACTAAATTTATCACCATTATGTTTCCCTTTAATCTACTCTCTGCATATTTCCTTTTAAGAAAACACCATGGGCTACCTGTATGCTAAGCAGCCCAGTGCTGGGAGTATCCATAGTTTGTAATTTTTTAATTCATTCCCTTCACTAACAAACATTGTGAAATTTATACTATGACTAGTGCTATGTGCCCGGTAACTATTATTTAAAAACTTCAAGTCACTAAATGACTCCTCACCCACATACATCAGCACTCTCATTCCTCCCCCGGACCCTCTCAGTACTTACTCTTGTCCCAGCTTTCCTCTTCATAGACACTGCATCTATCTCCCACTCACCCGCTGAAAGTCTTTCGTGCCTCCCTTACACCTAGTATGACCTACCCCTCTCTTCCATCAAATCCCTCAGACATACACTTATATGCAACCTCAGGTATATATGATGCATTATGGCTATTAAGCAGACAAGAATTCTGTCCCAAGGAGTTCACTCTTTAAATAAGCTTGTAAACTAAGGCTGAGCTGTTATCAGGTGTTGTATATCTAACGTGCCTTGTCTGAGTTTGAAGTTGAATATAAGCTTTCTCAGGGGTTGTGTTTTCCTTTCTGTATAGTATAAGCATAAAGTCAGTACTGAACAAACACTAGTAACATTTTCCTCCCAATTATAATAAACATTTGCCTCTCAGGTAAAGAAACATTTCCCACTACATGCCTGCACAAAGGTTCTTTTTAAAAATAAATGTTAGACTGAAATTGTTACAATACCAATAAGTTACTATTAATTAAAAGTAAGGAAGATTTACTGCACCAAATGGTGATTCTGTAACAGATCAAATAGCAAGAAGTATAAAGCATAATGCACTCAGTAATTAACTGGCTGGTGCATCTTAGATCACAGCTGTTTGTGTTTCACAGGCCCTGCAGTGTTTTTGCACCATGCAGTGATTTGATTTGCTGTATAGTTGGGTAGAACCTGTAGGCAATAACTGCAAGAAAACAGATCTTAGAGACAGTTCCAGGGGGAATCTCCCCCTACATCCCATATTTTACAGGTGACAGACTCTGCCTCCACAATACACTGCATCCCAGCTGAGAATAAGCATTTTTTTCTAGTGCTAACTTTTGTGCATTCAGTATTAGCAAGTCCATCTGCAACAGCACTATCTAGAGTCTCTCAACAATGTTACAGAACCCCATATTGCTAATAGCTAACAAAGACTTTTCCTTTTGCTCAAGTCCTCCTATTCCAAGATCTCTTGATTGCATCTTTTCTGCTACTGTGAATTTGCAAATACAGTAGAACCTGAAAGATACGAACACCAGAATTACGGACTGACCGGTCAACTGGACAGCATGTGAAACTGGAAGTAACCAATCAGGAGGGAAGCAGAGGAAAAAACCCCAAATACTGTACTGTGCCTATATTGCATCTCAAAGGTAGTCACATCACAAAGGTAATCACCTCAACCCCACCCCCACGCACAGGGCAGCCACTTAGGGCAAGACACTGGGGCTGCCAGCCCAAGGCAGCCAGAGACAGCAGAGCAGGAGCTGCGCTGGGGTCTGCGCTGCTTTCACCCCTCCCCGCACACACTGTTTACACACACACACACACACACACACACCCCTGTCCGGAGGGGGACAAGCTTGCAAACTCATGCCAGCGCTGAGTGGGGAGCTCAGCTGCCGCTGAAACCTGGCCTGGAGTGTCCGCTGTTGGATCTGAAGCCCGAACTGTGCTTTGTTCAGAGTTATGAACAATTCAGTTACGGACAACCTCTATTCCCGAGGTGTCCGTAACTCGGAGGTTCTACTGTAGCCCTGGTGTGATGTGTAATGAGAACCTTGAAGTCCAAGGCAAAGAGCTGTTACAACATCATCTGTATAAGCGACAGCAAGATCTATCAAGTTGTTTCAAGTTACTTCAGTGCTTGCGAAATGTGATGGATTAACAAACAATGAAGTCTTCTACATACCCATTGGAAAAGTGAAAAGGAACCCCACCAGCAGCCCTTTACTGCCTCACCAATATGCATCAACACAGAAACAAGTCAATGCTCACAAAAGCCATCCAATATATCACACAGAACAGTTTAATATTCCCAGGTTTGGGATGTTTATTATTAACCATCCAAATAGAATGTTAAATATATACCAAATTCCTTAACAACTGTATTTCATCTAAAAAGTAATAACATTAAAATAACTAATTTCTGAGACCAATAAAATCATTAATTCAGGTAACTGATGATGGCTAGTTGTGCAAGATGGACAGTAGAAAATGTACTGAGACAAACCTCATTTCACTTTGTCCAAACGATTACTTATCAACTATGAAATGGCAACAGCTTTCCACCACTGTTGGTCTGGTTCAGATTTCAAACCAGTGACCTGGGGTGAAAGGCTATGAATCCCATTACCAGTTTCTTGAGCCCTCCATTGCACAACAGGAAAACAAAATGCACTGTCGTTTCTAAGGACAAGGACTGAGGGCAATTTTCTAAGAAAAGACCTACATTTTGTTGGTGCTGTAACAGTGACATCCAGCCCGTGGGACCCTGCTGCTCAGCCCCTGAGCTCCTGGCCCGGGAGGATCGCCCATGGCCCCTCCCCCACAGCTCCCCCTGCCCCGCAGCCTCAGCGCACCATGCTGGCAGTGTACTGTATTAAACTGCTCCACGTAGGAATGTGCTCCTGGTAGCAGTTACAGAGAGCAATTTACTACACTACACCAGCACAACGCTCTGGGCGGCTGGGCAACGGTCTGGGCAGTGCGGCTGTAGCGCCGCCAGTCACCTGTGCTCTGTGCTGCGCAGTAAGGGGGCAGGGAGCGGGGGGGGAGCGGTATATAGAGGGCAGGGGAGTTCGGGGTGGTGGTCAGGGCGTGGGGGTGTGGATGGGGTCGGGGCAGCCAGAGGGTGGGGAGGGGGGATTGAATGGGGGCAGAGGTCCTGGGGGGGTAGTCAGGAAGGAGAGGGGGTTGGATGGGGCCGTGGGGGACAGTCAGGGGCAGGGGTTCCAGGGACAGTCAGTGGACAGGGAGCGGGGACAGGGTGGATGGGGCATGGGTCCTAGGGGGGCCGTCAGGGAACAGGTGGGGTTGGATGGGGCAGGAGTCCCGGTGGGGGGGGGGCGTCAGGGGGTGAGAAACAAGGGGGGGCGGATAGGGGGCAGGGGCACAGCCTCCCCTAACTGGCCCTCCATACAATTTCCGAAACTCGATGAGGCCCTCAGGTCAAAAAGTTTGCCCACCCCTGTTTTAGAAGTTGCACAAATTTCTGCCCATATGCAAGGCAAACTGTTACGAATTCTACACAGCTTCATATTTGCTATTTTAAAGCTCAAACCAGCTTCAACATGGTTATGGCAAATGAGAATTACATTTCTAGTTCTACCCTTCCTATACTAAATTAAATACAATTTATAGATTCAGGGTTGTATATTCACAAATGGGACACTATGATTAAGAACCAGGAAGGATGTGCTAGAACTCCTAAGCAAAAGAAAAGTGTGCTTTTTTTTTTCCCAAGGGCCTTCCCCTTTATAGCCTGTCACTTAGAGACGCCTCCTGCATTTAAAAATATTCCATGCATTTGTGGAACTATTTTCCAGAACAAAACGTTATCATTCATCAGGAGCAGAGCAGTTTGCAGTATGAACAATTCGCTTTCGTTAAGTACCATATGGTTGCCCGTAGGAAAATGCCAACATGTTTCAACTCTACAGCTGGGCCACGGTTCCTTTATTCATTGTGCAGATGGCTGTAATTGACACCACTACTAAAGCAGGTCTCAAGCACTTCTGCAGGATCATTAGAGTAATTAGTTATTAAATACAGTTACCATTTTTAGAAAGCAGGTTTTAACGTTTGGCATGTAAAATGCAATATTTTGCTATAATGAGATGGGCTAAATGTTACAGGGAGGGGAAAAAAACGTAAGCGGTTTTTCATTATTTTATCCAAATGACTAGGAAAACTGCAGGAGCAAAGCAAAGGACACAAAATTACTGGCTAAGGAATCAGCTGAAACAAGAAGTATTTTTTAAAAAGATCTTCAACTGTATAGAAAACTTTTGGGTCAGAGATAACAAGTCAAGAACAAATCCAGTATCCAGAAAAAAAAAATCCAGAAGCTACACATTTCTCTCTGTTACCTAATCCTAGAGATGAATATAAGTTTACACATAGGATTTTACCATTCCAAGGCCTGACCTTTCCTGATCAGGTGTATTTATTTTAATTACCAGGAAGCAAACAAGCACCCATCCCATATTCTTGGGTGCACCTACATAATTCAATTTTCAGGGTAAATATCAGAACAGGCTGCTTTTCTGACTGTAAAAGTAATGTCATATTAACAGGATCAGGGCATTACAGGTCCACCTTAAGCAGCTTTTTGCCACTAGAACAGCAAACGAAACACCCCATAATACACACAGGGTTAGCCTTCAGGTCAAATGTGTAGGTAAAGATGTAATAAAGCACACAGTAAAGCAGAGACATTTGGTCTCCTTGGTGTTAGAGAGTAACATCCAGCTGTCAGAGACAACAGCATGAGGAAGGGAATGTTCAGTCTTACAAAGAAGAACTATAAATTGCTTCCAATTGCCTAGTCATTGCCAACCAAAAGACATAACATTCACGTGAGGAGAACAATAGAAACTACTGCTATACTGGCAATTATAGCACTGTAAGGAAGGTTTGGTCAGGTTTCCATTATAAATCTCAGTTTGGGGTGTTTTATGATGTTACTTAAAATATTTGCTGCAGGCTGCAATCTGAGAAAAGGTCCCATATAAAAAACCCAAACACTTTCTTATATGACAGGTAAAAATAATCTATTCAAATATAGGACCCCCTCCCCAGAAAATAGTAAGGTACAAAAGATGTGTTCAATTTCTTAAGTTAGATTTTGTTAAAGTACATCATGTACATATATAACTTTAATAATAAATAATAACAATAGTAATGTAGATCTTAAAATCACAAAGAACGATACACAATTAAACTGAAGTTATATATGTCAGATTGTTATTGTTCTGTGCTTACAGCTGAACCAGCTTTCTTGACTATTTTCAGATGAGATGTAAAACAGAGATCATGAACACTACCAGAGTCAGACTCATGGCATCTATCCCATGGTAAGAGTGTTAACCCTAGGTGCCTTGGCCAAACTTCAAATCAGATAATTACATTCTGTCCTCCTACATTCCACAGAGTTTCAATTAGATAGAATATTCTTCTTTAATGTCCATCCTATAGTCATGCAGTGTGGCTGTGTGCTGTTCAAAGACTACCATGTCCTACCCCAGAGCTGCCTGCATTTCATAGCTGAGTGGAATGATTGCTGCATATATAGTTTATAAAGTGCTGTGGGAGCTTTCAGTACACAAAATTGGTACATTCACCGGTTTAAAACTGAAATTTTTTAGGTTCTTTGTCTATGATGTGCACTACTGCATTACTTAACACACAGAACCTTGGTTTACCATAAATGAACTTCTATTCCGTCAATTCCCCAAATACAAATATATAAAGATTTTTAGCACATGATGTAATTCTCACATGCAGTAGCTGAACAGTCTAATCTCAGTTAAGAATTTTAGATTTTTTTTATTTACCTGCAGGCTAGTATGCATTTTTCAAAGTCTCTGAATACTTTATTTGATAGATCTTAATAGCTTGGAAGGTTATGTTAATCAATATTAAGTTGAGCCATGAAGGGGATTTCTAACCTTTAAATAACTTTTTTTCCTGAGAACAGGGTAGGAAAATCAATACACCATAGCTAAGAAGGGTTCTTGATAGATAAACAATGGAACAAGTTCCCAGTGTGATGCTGTAGCTAGGAGGGATGCTTGGATATGTAAGCAGGGGATTATCAAGTAGGAGTAGGGAGGAGGTAATAACCCTGTATATGGCATTAATGAGACCATTATTGATATACCGTGTCCAGTTTTGGTGTCTGCACTTTGAAAAGGATGTTTGAAAAATTGGAAAGGGTTCAGAAAAAAATGAGAATGATGTGAGCTCTGGAAAACATGCCTTATAGGAGAGATTTAAGAAGCTCAATCTATTTAATCTATCCAAGAGAAGGTAAAGAGGTGACCTTACCATGGTCTAAGTATCTACATGGGGAAGAGATTTCCGAAAGTAGACCCAGCATTTTAGTCTAGCAGAAAAAGGCATAACAACATCCAATGGTTGGAAGCTGAAACTAGACATATTCAGACTAGAACTAAGGTGCAGATTTTTAACAGTGAGAGTAATTAACTATTGGAACCACTTACCAAGGGACGTTGTAGACTCTCCATCTCTAAATCCAGACTGGATGTCTTTCTAAAATATATATTACAGCTGAGACAGAAGTTATGGGCTTGATGTAGAGATTATTGGGCGAAATTCTTTGGCCTGTGTTATGCAGGTCAGACTAGAGGATCATACTGGTCCCCCCATTCTGGCCTTAAGTCTATGGATTAGTTATTAGAAAAATCTTGAATGTTATCAAAAGTCACTTAGTAGCATTTGACATTTCAGAGCACAGACTTGCTACGTATTCCAAACTCTATAATATAGACCTCAACCCTCCAGAGTTCTCTGTAATTGCCTTGTAGGAGGGCGTTAGGAGCACTTTGGCAATTGGTACAGATAAGAGGTTCCCAAATATTTTCAGTGCGGACTACATCTTTTAGAGATATTTACTTATGGATCATCTCCTCTCCCATTTGTCACTATGTAGACCTCATCTTACCCCTGTTCACAATCAGATAACATCCCTGTAGCAAGTACAGCAATTGCCTTCACAGAGAATTAATTCCCTGGTAATTATTTCATGTCTTTTAACGTAACTTAGCAAGTGGAAATATGCTATTAGCCCAATTTCTGCAGCCCAGCAGCAGTCTGAGAACCAATGGTACAACCAACTATGGAGAAAAACTGAAAAACTTTAAACTGTCAAAAAGGAAATGAAAAACCTCAAAGTTCAACCACAAGTTGCTGGGCTGAATGGTGTAAGAATCACAAGGTCAAACTTTATGGCCTGTATTATGCAGAAGTCAAATTAGATGATCATAATGATCCCTTCTGGTCTTCAAATCAATGAAATCAGGTTATCAGAGGGGAACAGCATACATTGACTCTCGAGTCAGACTGCAAAAATGAATGATGGTACTCTCCCCCAAGCTCCACCCACTCATATGAAAATGAAATGCCACTAACATTAGATTGAACAAATCTGCAAAACACGTTTATCCGTCTTCTCTGTAGCATGCTTCTATCAGCAGTGAAACAATCAATGATGGCATTTAAATGGTCATCCTTAGTCTTCACAATTAACATCCTCTCAAAAATGAATGAAAAAGGGCAGTTCACAGCAATCAGAATAATCGTGTCAGGATGCCTGTAGATACTGGAAAATACCATTGCATTGGTTCACATTTTGAAGGCTGTCTTGACAATTCATATGGCTAGAGGAAAACATGTTTTTAAACTGCCGGCTTAGATTCTGGAGCACAAGATGAAGCCACCAGAGAAAAAAGACCAGTTTTTACACTCTTGAGTTTATTATCTGCACTGTGGTATCATAATAGCCAACATGAATTAAAATTTAGAGTTAAAAAATAAAAGCAGCAACACATACACACAGGCACAAAGGAGCTGCTGTTGAGAGCTAAATTATTTTACAAACGTGAGATTCAGACCTTATGAAAATATACATTTCCAAAATAAGAGAGTGTGGCAGTGGACAGCACCAGGCAATGCAACAATCTGAATATCTGTGTATTTCATGCATACACAGAGTCTCTTCATTGACTTCCCATTAGTTTTGAATAAGGCCTGAGGTGTTGAAATACTTTATTGAGAACTTTAACATCTCTGCAGGCTTTTCAGCATATAGGTATACCTATCAGGCACAAAGTATATTCATCTTTACTTCTCCAGGTTGTGGAGCTATCATTGTCAATTTCACTAAATGGGATGTTCTGTATCTTACTGCAAAAGAATAGAAAATAGAACACAAAGGAATAGATTAGAGAGGGAAACAGAGGAATAAAAAGCAATCATGAAGCAAAAAGAAAGTTAATATAGATTTAGGAAAAGAGCTCAAATCAGAACTCTTGTTCCCCACAGATCAAGGCTTACCACTCTGACATTATTGGTTTTAATTTCAAGGTCTAATCAACTCCCTGGCTATTGTAACTTTCTTATTGACTGAAAGAGTGAGGAAGGGCATGAAGCAATTAGAAGCGAAAGAGTTAACAAAATGAGCTAAGGCTTAAAAAAATATAATGCTATTATGGTCCCTTTATAATGTCAGTAGGAAGTTGTTAGGCTGACATTCCACAGATGTTCATCCACACATATACAAGAACACAAACAAATCCCAGGGGATCCCTAACGTCATGTGTGGCATACAGAAACGTGAACATTCTTCATTCATCACACGTTTTCTCTTCCTCTTGCTGTGATAACAACCCAGGGAATAAAAAGGATGCCACTTCCAAAAGAATTAATCTAGCAGAAGAAATGTGGACTAATCTATCAAACAACAACGCAACCCAGGAAGTGGACAAGCAAAACCACACTGAAATTACAGCAGTACAGTACCTTATATTGGGTAGAGCAATTATTTTTAAATACTATAGGTCTGCAGATTCCCACTTGTTCTACTGGATTTTCCTTTGTCTTTCAGGAAGAGAATAGAAACAATTTTACCATATCATTACAATCTTTCCTTTCAACAACAATTGAATGTTTATTTTAGATTGTACGTAAAAGGCAAAGCTCAGCCATTTAGATAAAAAAAAGTCTAACAATTAATTTCCTCCTTTAAACAAAAAAATAATAACAATCTGCACTACTACAGGTTCAGGTGGCCAGTATCTTTATTCCCCACAACCTCACAAAGATTGTCTTAGAAAGGAAATTCTACTCATGATGCTCAGGACATAAGTCCAAAAGTTAAAAAGAATTTCTTCCTTGACTAAGTTTGAAAGTGTGTTTGTAAGTAATTCTTCTTAATAAAAGCAGGCAATTATGAGCTAAGAGCCCGATCCTGCAACACTTACCAGGAGGATCACAAAGTTAATGTGGTTGCATGTATGAGGAAGAGCTCCAGGATTGAGCCCTAAATGTGTGGTTGGGGCCATCTTGTTATAGTGTGGCACTCTTTTCAACCACAAAGGGTTCTATTTGGTCATCAAGGAAACAAGTGCTACTGCAGAGAAATTTCCTCCTCCCCTTACAAAGATATGCAGTGAAAAAGGCTGTAAGAATGGCTGATTGAAAGACATCTGGGGGAGAACTGTTTTGGGCAGGAAAAACTAAATTACCTGGGGTCACAGAGCTGGGCTGAGCAACAAGCTGGGTTGTTTTCTCTGTTCACATTAGTGTGTGTGCATATGTGTCCACATGCATGAGTGTACATACGCTTGTGTTACGTTGTTTTGTTATAAATGCAGTGTTGCCAACTCTTGTGATTTTGTTGCATCTGTCATGATATTTGGTGTTTTTCTTAAAGCACCAGTTCTTAGAGGCATGTGGCTAGGAAAGCTCAGTTTTCATTAAAAAGAAAAAGTAAGATACAAAACCTCATGCTTGCAGAGAAAAGATTGAAAAATATTACCCCTGTATACCCAAAAGGCAAATAAAAGAATCCAACTTTGAAAAATAACCTCATGATGTTTAATCCAACCTCATGATATTTTGGGATCTGACTCAAGATTTTTGAATGCTTAAGGCTGGCAATATTGTAAATATTATTCCTTAGGGGAAACCCAAACTGGAACAACATGTAACTTGATTATCATGTCTGTGATAAAACTCTGTCCCATTCCAATTTCTAAAACTAGCCTAAATAAATAAAAATAAAGAGTTTGGGTGGTAAGTTAGGATGGGAATCGCAATCTTTTTACACATATTTTCACCTAAAGCTACGATGACATTACAACATATTTACTAATTGATGACATGAAACTGGTTCCTTATTAAGAGTGATAAACTCTAACAATGATCCAGTATTTTTAAGATTCCAAACTTGTACTTTAAAACCAGCACTGTTAAAAATCAGCACTACACATATCAAGAGAAGAGTTAAAGTCTTTACAGGTCTACGCAGGCCAACAATTTGATATACTCCTAACAAATGATTAATTACGTCATTTGAAATTAATCCCTCTCTTGCAGGGTTTGACAGCATTTGAGGTGGTGAAGGAAAGAGAGAACATGAAAAGTAAAAAGTGAGAGTGAGAAAGATAATCAGGTAAACAGGAGTAAAACAAATAGGGTTCAGTTCACTGCTTCTAATTCACAGAGAAAGTATTTATAGATGTAAGGGTCACTGTTAGCCTGGTTGGTAAACAGCAGCAGCTGGTTCAAATTCTGCCTCTAGGATTTCATTCATTTTTATTGCTGACAAATACACTCAGTGAATCAATGCCAGCATAACGTATCGTCTGCACAGGCATAAAAAAATAGAATAATTTGAAAAAATAACCTAGACACTATGCAGGGAAAGAAGATATTCAGCCTAATTTCAAACCAATTCAAGTCTCATGGGTTTGGAAATGCCGTAGGCTGCATGTGTGAGCTTATCCATGGTCACATTCCTCCTCGTGCTCTGCTCAACAGCATTTAAATGTAAGTTATTCTCTATAGGATAACGCACATTTTACTTCTTAGAACAAAACACTGATGTTACCAAAAGTAGCCTCCTAGGAATCTTCTTAGAACTCATACTAGTGACCTCATTGTCCTACTGCAACCAGAATTAGCAGCATGCCATCCAACAATTAATCTTAAATCTCATTGCTTAACATTCATCAGCCACTGTGACCACTTCAATAAAGCCCAAATAACAGTGGAACTGTCATTTCTGGAACTCTTTTGCCAGTCTGTTTTAGCTAAAAATCTGTAATATGTACTTGAACCACAATTATGAGAATGGCTAAGGACAGAGAACAGAGTTTACTGTCACTGCAGTGCACATTGGAACAGGTGATGAGGGTGGCTTTATAAATATGGCATGCCTTATTCCAACCTTATAGTTTATGGGTTTCTAGAAAAGGTATGGAACTTAAAAGAATATATTTTTGAGTGTGCAGAAGAAGATGGGGGGTTCCTTGTAGCAATTTTTCCAAGGCTGTGAATAGCCTGTTTAGAATACAGCTAAAATAAGAAAAGGCTACTTAAACTAATCCAAGATGTCCCTACTGGGTGGAACTGTACTTTGCATATGTATATGAGCACCTTCATGGACAGAAACAGTATGTGCATGATTACTGCGTAGGCAACATTATTTCCAGTTTAGTGGAACATGATGCAACCGTTATGTATCATCTGAGACCACCACAAGGGATGTGCTTGCTGAAGCAGCCTCCTCGCATCAAGTCATACAACTCCTGGTGCCTATATACTACGGTGACTGGTGTGCCATAAATAAAAGACAGAAAATTAACATATACTCTTGGAATGTGAAACAGTGCTTTCAAAGGAAAACTGATGGTTTCAATGTGTGCAACTAGACACCCGATATTGATATGCCCATGGTCTGAAGAGGACTGACCAGTTGCAGAACGATTAAAGCAGTGGTCCCCAAACTTTTCGGCATCACGCCCTCCCTTACCTCTGTCCCTACAGGGGATGCCGACAGAGGTAAGGGGGCCAATGCTGGGGCCGCAGCTGGAGGCGGGTCTGGGACTAGGGGCGGGGCCGGAACACAGCTGGGAGCGGAGCAGGGCTGGGTGGTGCTCCCTACCTACCCACTCCAGGGAGGCTGGGCCGGGCCACACCATGCCCCCCAAACATTCCTCCATGCCCCCCTAGGGGGGCATGCCCCACAGTTTGGGGATCTCTGAATTAAAGGTTTTAAGGGATGCTTAAACCAACATACTACATGTTTGCAACACTACTGGTTCTGAGGGTCAAGACCGTAACGTGCCTTGGCAGAAAAAACAGAATAGCTAGGAAAACCTGGCACGCAAGAAAGGCATAAAAGTAACTATATGACAGGTGCTCCCGCAGATCTCACTTCCATACTCCACGCAACACTTCATGGGTCTGATAGTAGCAACAATTTCCAGACTCAGGATTTTACAGACATCAGCTTTTGGAGAAATCTGGCACAGACGTCCCTGTGCATCATCAATGCAGCCACCAGCTGAGCAGTCCATTCATGTCCCAACCTCCCAAAGATTTTATATATATAAACACTGATTCTGGCTGCCCTCCAGCTCACAACCCACTCTGCCTTAATAATTAGAAATAAAACAATCCCAGAACAATTCACACTCAAACAGGGTAATCTGTTTTCAGGGTCTGCTCGTTTGTGCCACACAACACAATGTATCATCCAGTTTTTGTGGAGCTGCTGGCCAGCTGAGCTGCTGGAACTGACAGCAAGCTGGGTGAAGTCCCAATAGATGGTCCTGAGGTCTGTCACACAACATTATTTCCACCTTACTCTCCATGAAGCCTCCCCAGTGAGCAAACACTGGAGCCTAACACTACCCTGCACATGCATGCAGCCAGACCTCATGCAGAATCAGACTGCGGGCACAGACACAAGCAGTAAACTTACAGGCTACACAGCTGAATTGCTACCATATGGCTACCGATCCAGATCGCAGGGTGGTCTGCCTCACTTAGCGACCCCAGCAGGAAACTGCATCAGAGCAGAGATTATTCCTTTGCTCTTACTCTATTAACCCATGCTGCCTCTCATATTACTAGCTATCCCTGAGCTGGCCTGAGGTCAGAAGTCACGCTGGCTGCTCAGCAGAGAACCTGGCTCAATTCCATGCAATCTACTGCAGGGAGCAAGTGTAACCCACACACCTCCTGGGTGTGGTGTTCTGTCCCATCTAGTGGCAGAGAGAGAGAGAGAGGACTTTGCTCTACAGCCTTAGCTAACAACCAGGTGGCTTTTAGCTCGTGCAGTAGAGGCTCATGCACTAAGCTCCAGAGGTCCCAGGTTCAATCCCGATGACTGGGGTCTATCGGTGTTACACAAACACCAATCTGAGTTCTATCAGCAGTACCCTGGGCATCCCTGCTCTGTCTAGCTGTGAACTGATCTTGGGTCTTCCTAAAAATCAAGGGACCGATGGCCATAGTATTTCCAGACCTTGAAGGCCAGTCCTGGGTGACTGTGAGAGACTGACAACCGTTAGGAAAATGAAATCGCTGATAAACTTTCAGCCCTGGTGGCCACTGTGCATTAATTATGTTGGTTTACATTTTGAAGGTTATTTGCAAAGAAGAAAGGCCTAGACACTTTTTTAATGTAAAGTTAAATATAAGCTTAAATTTTCCTTTATTCGTATAAACAGCCACCTCCCCCGCCCTGCCCTGCAACTCCATTAGGAGAGGCCCATTGTCACAGGTCAGCACTGCTAGCATGGCAGGCAAGCCAGCAGAGATCAAGAGTGCTAACAGAAAATGCAGCATGTCTGCATTTTTTTAAAGTGAACCTGCCAAGTTTTAATTACATACACCTGCTAGAGACATATCATCGTTATCTAATGAATCAGACAATGGTTAAAATATGTTAGTGTGTGTGTCAGGGGTTAACTGCTTGTACTCTCTCCTCTGTCTCTCTCCCATGTGGTGCCCAGCCTAACTCGGCACTTTGCCTCTACAATTTTATAGGGTGCAGGGTAGAGGAAAAGGACTGGTACCCTACTGCTGTCCCCTTCTTGTTATATCAGGAAGAACCAAAAGTTTGTGTGCAGAACTATCTCAAGACATGTTAACAATCCCAAATGCAGATGATTCATTACAAGAACTTCATGATCACTAGCATGGAAATGGTTCCACACAGAACCCAAAATAGACCTATGGGTCAGAAAAGTGCATACGCAAGCAGAATTATCACTGGCCTGGACGGTCAACAAAAATACCCCTATTGCAAAACTCCTTTTCTTCCTCCCATGCTTTTATTTAGGGAGGGAAGAGTGAACTCCCATCAGAACCCTTCATTTACCACATTTTTCAAATATGTCATCAGGTACATTACACATCAATTTACAGTATAATCCAACAGTCGTTAAGGCAACTGGTTACTAATCTAAAGCATATTTATGTTGTAAGTATTTCTACAAGTTGGAGATTCTGCTGGATCCTCTCTGCCCGCCTTCTCCACTCTGCACTCTAGAGAAACTGCTATCAAAGTCCCTAGTGATCGTTTTCTGGCTATGTCTGAAGGACTGGAATACATCCAGACCTCCCTTGACCTTTTTACTACCTTTTATATACATACCTTTGATAATTTCCCCTTCCCTGACATTCCATCACTCTTCTATCTTGGTTCTCCTCCTATCTCCCAGGCTGCTCTGTCAGTCTCTCCTCAAAGCAGAGGAGAAGAGGAAGAGGTCACCCTAAGACAGAATGTAGAGGAAAAAGAAGAGGAGGTGAAGAACACTGAGGGACTCCAATAGATGGAGATTGGAAGAACAGAAATTGCTGCCCAAGCAGATAGAGAACATGTGGCTGGAGAGACTGGAGGATAATAGAGAGAGGACAGAGCTGCAGAACCAAGAGCAGACAAGATGCCAAGGAGGAAGGAGAGATTAACAGCATAAAAGTAAAAGGAGATGGAATTCAGGCCTCCAGACCTAGTTTGGAGAAGTCCACTGGAACTTTGGTGAGAGCAGTTCACATGGGGTAGCGAGGGGAAATGGCAGACTGGGGCAGAACTAGCAGTGAATCTGCAGTGAAGAAGTTCATGTGGCTGTTGTTGACAACGTGCTAGACATGTTTATAAGTGAAGGGGACAAAAGGAGATTGTGTACAAAGAAAAAATGGTCAGCTTTTCCAAGGATACCAAGGTATATTTGTACACAAAGAAACAAAAGGTTCAGCGTGAGGAAGTAGAAAGGATAGCAGGACAAAGGAGAAGGAGCTAGGGCCAAGCAGCCAGATAGAGGAATTGGAAGAAGAGAGGAGTTGGGAGATCTCAAGTTTGGTAACTGAGAAAAATGTAAGGAGAGGAAGTTGGAAGAGGAGCATGGTAGTAGACGGGAGTAAATGGGACAGAAAAACATAATTTGAGATCCTGTCAATCTTCTCCTTTACAGTGTTGGCAAGATCGTGGATATGAGAGAGATGATGTAGGGGGAAAAAGGGCTTGAGGAGGTAGTTGAAGGTGACAAACAGGTTATGGGGACTTCAGGCATTGAACTCAATGAGGGAGAAGCAGAGTTGCTTTGTGAGTGAGGGGGCAGTGATAAAAGAAGAAAACAGGCATGTAATGGAGGAAATCTACGGGGTCACATGATTCCTCTCGTGGCATTTGGTTGTACGGTAGTAGGAACAGAAAAAATAGGCAAGAGGGATTAGCCAAGGCCAGGGTTTTGTGAGATGACAGTGCAGTGAGAGAAAGGGGAAGAAAAGTCAATTGTGGAGTTCACAGAGGACAGGAATGGAACATGAGTAGCAGAGAACTCAGAGATGCTGATGCATTAGATTAGAAGTTACAGAGGAGGCAGGAAGAACGTTTAGGTGTTGGAGGGAATCACACAATACTGACAGAAATAGGACAGTGATCAGAAAGAGGGGAATTCTGTGATAAAAAAAGTAAGAGAAGGAGCAGTGCTGGTGGAATGAAGGTGAATGAGTGGCCATTTTCATGAATGACAGCACTGATTCAGGATCAAAGGTCAGTTGAGGATGTGAGGGCCAGAATGCAGGAGGCTAAATGGTGAGAAGGAATGCTAGTGTGAAAAGTAATGTCATAGAGGATCAGTGGAAGAATCCGAGGCAAAGAAAGAGGAAGAGCGATACATCATAAATTAGAAAGGAAGCAGGAGGGAAGACATGCCAATAGACAACTGCTGCATGGAACAGAGAGGGAAGAGGAGTCGGACATAGTCGTGCTAAAAGGAGGAGGAATGAGCCTGCGGGAGAAGGTAGGAGCATCTGGCCAGAACAGCAGTAAGATTCTCCGAATTTTAGAAAGAGACAGACACTGGTACAAACCCCAGCCTGTGCTAGAGAAATATTTCATCATTGTGAGAGAATTTCCTCTCACAATGGATATTGCTTCCCTCTACTCCCAAATAATACAGAACAGAAACACTCAAAACAGGATTTAAACATAGCCAATAAAAGGTGTTTGTGATAGACTGACCATATCCTGTAACATCCTAAACAAACCTTATAGAATTAAGATTAACTTAATTCAATGAAGTTTAACCTTGCCTAATTAGAGTTAATACCTTTGGGGTAACATAGTATTAAAAAGGCAATTGTGTATATGTTATTGTGGCATTGCATGTGCCTTCTCTAGCGGGAGTGGGATGCTAATCTATTTCCACTGTTACCAGCCCTTTCAAGCCACTCTGTAGAAAGGTGCTCACATAATAGTTCAAACTGGATTCTCCAGAGACCAACTGACAAAGGAAGGATTTTTGGATAAATAACTTGGTTTTACACTGGCTCAGGATCTTCTTCCTGATCCAGCAAATGGATAGGATACCTGATCTGGAGAGAGCTCCAATCCTTAGGAAGGATTGAAAGGCTTGGGCCTACTGAGGCCCCGTAAGACTGTGTGCTTGTTCTGAGATGAAGCTGCGGTGAACTCGTACCCACAAGGAATTCCTGCGTGTGAGAATCTGAAGGACTGCTCCTTCCAGAATCCATGTTAGGGGTGGGGTGGACCATGATAAGCTTATTAGCATGCATGTGGGTTCTTGAATTGTTTTAATCTGTTTTCTCTGTAGTGCTTTTTTACCTTAAGAAAGAGCTGCATGGTACTTATTACTGTTGACAATCGCTCTGTTACCAATCTCTGAAGAGAAAGCAAGCAGGAGCTTTTTGAGCAGCTTGTCTCTGCCGGGAATAACACAACTGAAGGCAGGGAACTATGAAGCCTGGAAATAACCCAGTCAGAAGGGCCAGTCAAGGGTCCTCACCCAAAAAGGCAAAGCTGGGGTGCTGGAAGTCTGACAGTGGGTGGTGCCCTTGCTAGACCACTGAGGGGAAACAGAAGGTGCAGTTGCCCTGAACAATGACTATGTTAATATTTACAAAACTAAATGTCCTTAAATTGAGGAAAAACTGTGCACTATACATGTGTTTATCGTATATTTGATAGCCTCTAATAACATTACCAAATTTTTAAAAGGACAATGGTCATTAAAATGGCTCTTTCAAAATCAGTGTAGGGCACACATTTCCTGAGGGCTTTAATTATGATGGCACTAGATTGCATTAAACTCACACTTTCCCAATACCCCATAAACTGCAGCTTGAGAAGCTTATGGAATTGACCAGGACCTAGATCCTGTCCTTGCTAACATTGGTGTTTTACATGCAGTGGCTATAGCAGCAGTATGAAACTGAGCAATTGTGACTGCAGTTCTATTCAGAAGAGAGCAAAATTTAAGTCCATTCTCTCCTTCAGCTTCCAGTACAACATAATAATGCTATAAACATGGGAAAGGAAAGAACCAGGACAGCAGATGAGAAATGGAGAGGCTGTATGGCACCAAATAGGTCAGACCAGATGGAGCATTCCCAACACCAAGACAATGTTTTTTTGAACAAGAATATTTTCTGATATGTCATCAAAAAGCATGATCTATGGAAGAGAAGGCGGTTCCCCACTACCTCTCAGAGTTCTTCCTTTCCACCTAATTAATAAATTTAAAGCTCTGATACTCTGTATAACATGTTCAACAAAAACAAACGTTATACAAAAAGTGCATCCCAAGGTACCTACTAACCTTCTCTTGCGCAGAGGTTATTGCGGCTAAGGTTCTGAGCCGCAACCTCTGGCTCCTGCATTGTGTTTCCTTGTTACACTGCTCTGCTCTGGTAGAAGCTGCGTATAATGGACTAAAATCCTAATCTGTGAAAGCACTCTGCGCCAGCGCTTCAGAGATCACGATTTTAGTCAATTTCACTTTGCTGCTTCTAGTGCACACAGCAGAGCGGCATATCAGGGAAGAACAAAATAAAAAAAACCCACAATATGCAAAGAGAGAGACAGATACAAACAGAGGGTTGAGGGGAGGCAGGTAACATAATATGAAGGAAAAGGGTATAAAACAGGGTTGTGAATGAATAGGAACCCTGGCCTATTCCCTCCCTAATAGCATAATACCTATAGCCACAATAAATCCATAGTTTTCTGAGAGTTTGAGTGACCCAGAGAATGTTTCTAATTATTTGGTTTAAAAAGTAAAATCAGGGATAGGAGAGTCCTGACTATACCCTGGGTGTGCTACAGAGAATCTATTACAATTTCATGAAGAGGGTTGTTTTTTTCCCTTAACATTAAAAAAATCAAAATTATACTGTCAAGGCTGGAAGAACTGAAATTTCACCTACCAGCTCAGTTTTTATTTGAATGCACATTTTACTGTCCCACACACAAGAGACTGGTGTAACATAAAGAAAAGTGCCCTGGAGGATCAATCACTCAGCAGTTGTTGTTTTTTTAATTCAAGGCATAATGGTCTCTATTTAAGAAAAACACCAAACCAATCTGGACCAGCAGTAACTGCCCAGGAATTGCAATAGCTCAGACTTCACCGCATGTTAACTATGAGCACCTGTGTGCTGCAGGCCTCATTAATGGGGCAAAGACGGATTTTTCCAATCACCAGGAGAGCAGTATGATTGTAACTAGTAACTAGACTGTAAATAATTTTTAAAAAGGTACATTTGGCTCATTGACTATGACAAAGTCTATGTACCAGAGTGATATATTCTAAACTTTGGATCTCAAAAGGGTTATCTCTGCTGCCAAAAATCTACTTTAAGTCCCCTTACAGGCTAAGAATATCCTTACATAGGATTAGTATTATATACTGGTAATGCTCTTAGAAATGAAAGCTGATTGAACTTCGTCCCTTGGGAGAGTTTAGACAGGACATCAGCAGTCCAGTGGACTGCTAACCTAGAACACTTTGGCAGCCAAGGTCATGATTCCGCCATTGGCCAGCGGACTAACAGTAGTGACGTTACTTAATCTCATGGATAGGAGTCAGGAGACACAGGCTTCGTTACCAGTCTCTACTACTAGCTGTAGGAAACAAAAGTTACGGGAGAGATGAAGTTAAAAATGGAACCAAAGCTAAAATAAATAAAAATACTTTTCACAGACTCCCTTGGGAACTGAAAGGTGGGCCTGATAACAATGGGAGTGAGAAATTAAAAGAATGTGAGGGGGAGAAACTGTACAGAAAAAATGGAGCCAGATTTTCACTGCCATTTATCCCGGACAGAGTGTTCACTCTCAGCCCTTGGGGTCAAGTGAGGGGGTGGGGGGAGGTGCAGGAGCGGCCCCAGGACCTAAATGTAACAGAATTAGTTCTTCTATACTCTCCCACACTTTCTGGAGTGGGAAAAAAGGAGGGGAAGCAACTTCCTGCAGCCCTGAAAGAGCTGCAGCTTGCTTACTTCCTTGTGCTGTTCAAGTTGCACTGGCTGGCAAATTGGGACAGAAGGAAGGGAGAAAAGGGAAACGGTAGACAAGGCCTTGAATCTCACCTTTGCTATCCTCTAGTTCACAAAGACAGCATCCAGAGAGCATGGGGCTACACTCTTCACCGGCCCAGAGGATATGGGTCTTAGCCAAGCAGTGTGGTGGAATGGGCCTTACTCCCCCTCTGTGGGGAAGTAAGACAAGGGCACAATTTAGCTTTAAAACAACTACACAAGGTCATACTGGAACTCAGTATCCAGGTCAGGCATGGAACCCATGTCTTACTAGTGCCATGCTTCAGCCACCAGACTGCTGACTAGTACCTGTGGGTTTATCCTGCTTTGGGACACTATAGGAATAGCATGTCAGGAGCTTTATGGGAGTCGTATTGTCATAAGGTCCCTGTTAGGTCTTTTCCCTCCTCTAACCCAACATGGGAACAGTTCCCTCATTCACCAGTCTGACGAGAATAGCTCAATGTATCCCATGAGCCTAAAACCCACATTCTCATGTAAGACAGTTTCAGGTTCTCAAACTCACATTCTGAGGCAATTTAGACTTGTTCTCTGGTCATTCCCCTAAAACTGGGAAGCCTTCGACATCCTAATACTGGGTCAGGAAAGGTGAAGAAGCAGCAGAGAAATTTGATCCATCCTAGCCTCAGAGCTCTGGGCCCTAGCAAAGCACTAACTGGGAAAAAAAGGAAGCTTGTTTATCAGTATTGACTGGTTTCCACTCTCCTTCTCCAAGACCTTTTCCTAGCCCTCAGTGACACAGTGGCCTATCATTATTGTTACCTTTGCAGCAAAAGCCTTGGGATGAAGAAGTACAAACAAGGCCCAAAGCTGCTGGATTCAGGCCTGATCAGTCACTATTTATAACATTCCACTACAATATTATATATATAAAACAAGAGTTGCTACATTGAACCAGGTTTAGCTTCTATTTACAGAGCCCTTTTTATTAGGAGCATACTGCTCTTCAAGTACCTTAACAACTGTCACCTAGATGCTCATTTTCTCTGTACTTGGCCTAACACTTCTGAACATGTTAAAAATCACACATAAAAGTTATAGTACCCTAACAATCAGGAAACAAGAGTCACTTAAAGGTTTGAATTCAAGCACTAATGGATTTCCTCCTAAGTTAGGAAACATTTATATATTGCTGATTTACTGCAGGTGCGGTAACGGAATTTGTACTTACACACACCAGCTGCAAGCAAATCAAGAAAAAAAGCTTCACAAAGATACAGAGGACTTGATGTAATTTGGGCTGAGACAGAATTTCCACACACAAGTGAACAAAACAAATGGGAATTTATAATTTTCTCTGTCACAGCTCATAACTTTTAAAGGTTAGAATTTCACAGCGACACTGGAGTGGAATTTTATGTGTTTACATGGAGTGGAAATAAGGTATCCCTGCAAATAGTTTATAGAACCTTTCAGGCATCAAAATAACCCAAACGTAACTCTTTTGCAAAGGGTATTGACCAATTGTGTCATCTAATAGGTAACTCCCCAACAAGCTTTTATTTTATTTTGATTTATTTAATTACTTACTTATCTGGGGAGAGATCAATGCTTTTCACTTTCTCTTTCCTCCACGGAGACTATTCTTAAGCAACAGATATTTTTCCCTTTTAAAAACCCCAATACGTTTTGTTTTTGTACAATTTCACTTCTGCAAGAGATCAACAACTGAGTCAGGCACATTCTAAAACAAGACGCCACAGTGACGTTAGCCAGGAAATATGAGGTGGCAGAGATCCAACATGGCTGGTGCTCGAGGTGAAAGAAAAGGGTGGGAATGGATTCACAGGAGAGGAACAACAGAAAGGATGTACAATCCCCTACTACATGTCTGATTGAGGGGCCCCCTCTACAGAGGAACGCAGAGGGAATGAATTGATAATTCAATCTTTTGGCTGTATTCAAAGGCTGCCAAAAAGGTGTTAATTGTCATATTCACTTCTGTGATGTGGTCATGCCAACAACTCATTTCCTATACCACAAGTCACAAGAAACAGTTGACAGATGGCAAGGACTTCAGGTCTCCACTGACCTAGGCTGGTTTTGACAAGTGACCTGGAAGTGATGTATTCAATATCTTATTTTCACTTCCCCTATGACATGCTGTGCTAACATTAGAGTCTCTTCTTCTTTAGGCGAGATCTGCCTCACTTGTTGTGCTTTTTATGCAAAGCCTGTGAGCAAACAGGAGTGAACTGTTTGTTGGCTTGTGTGACTAAAAGAATGACACAGCACATTCACTTTTTAGCATACATCTTCCTACGTGACTACAATGAATAAGACCAGAGCTCAAATCTCAGGCTTGGTCTTTGGCTCCTAACGCCATACCACAGCAGTGTGGGAAGAACTAAAGATTCATGCCAGTGCAGCTGCTGTTCCTGCAGTATTTCTGAGGAAAGGGAGACGCGCTTCTGCCCAGTGCTTTGAGAGTGATATCATCATCTGAGCAAGCCAAGAACAGTGGGAACACATGAGAAACTAAAAACGAACACTCCTCCTGACAAAGTAAATAGTCATGCACGGCCTTTACAGACAAAGTGCCTTGCCCTGAATTGTTCATAATCTACAGGGCCACAGGAGTTTGAGCAAGGTTTAAAGATATAAAGGAAAAATGACCCAGTGGTTTTGGTGCTAGCCCGGACTTGGGAAATATGGGTTCAAACCTTGCTCTGCCACAGGCTTCCCGAGTGATCTTGAGCAAGTCACTTAAGGGCATGCCTACCTTTTAATATGGGGTGTAATTCCCAGCTACAGAAGACATATTCATGGGGGTGAGAAGGGCTAGCCACCCCAAGGACGTGTTTAGGGTCTTTGATGTAGATGTACTTTGGGTGGCTAACCACTCGCACTGCCACGGCTATACTATTTTTTGAAAACTAGCACGTGTTTCTCCTCAAACTGGGAATTACACCCTAGCTCAAAGTGTAAACATACCTGCAGGCCTGGTTCACACTAAAAAGCTAGGTCGACCCAGCTACATTACGAGAGGGATGTGAAAAATCCTCACCCCTGAGTGACGTAGTTAAGCTGACCTAACCCCTGGTGTAGACAATGATAGGTCGACAGAAGAATGCTTCTGTTGGCCTAGCTACTGCCTGTCAGGAAGGTGAATTAACCACAGTGATGGGAGAACCCCTCTCACTGCTGTAGTGAGCGTCTACACGGAAGAGCTCCAATGGTGCAACTGCAGAGTTTCAAGTGTAGAAAAGCCCTAAGTTTCTCTGGTTCAGATCCACAAAGGAATTTAGGTGCTGCAATGCTGAGCGTTGCAACAGCTAACTTTCTGGCACCTAGCAAATCACAGGAGTCTGCTGAGATCCACAAAGTCTGAGTTAGGTGCCTATGCTTCCTCTACAATGCATGGAGAGAGAATGGGATAAAAAAAAAAAAAAAGCCACCACACATGGTTACCTAAGCTAGCCAATAGGAGAGGCCAGTGAGACCAGTGTGTCTTAAACCCCGTTCATGGAAACGGGCACCTAAGGCCAGGCTGCAGGGAGGTGCTTATCTCTGGTTAATGATTCACAACCGGGAACCCCACTCTTGGTGTCAGGCAGCTTACATGCCTATGTGATTTCTTGTAAGAATGAGTTAGGCGCTTGCTCACGCCCCACAAAGTGGGGTGGGAGGAGTAGAGCGGCTCATTGGAGCAGGAGGGCAGGACCCTGGATCTGCCTCCTCCCAGGTGTAGGCCTGAACCACCAGACTAGAGTCAACTCTCTCTCTCTGGCCCAATCAGTCGTTTAAATTATTTATTCAGAGCAGAACAGAGAGAGCCATACATCAGAATATCTGAAAGCCCAGTGGTCACAGCGCTCTCCTGAGAGGTTGGCGACCCCTGTTCAAATCCTTTCTCCCACCTCAGGCTTTTTTTTGCGGGGGAGGGACGTTCTATGGTCTGTGTTATACCGGAGGCCAGACTAAATAATCACAATGGTCCCTTCGGGCCCTGGAATCTATGAATGATCTGCCTAGTACAATGCCACCTCTCTCTTTTTTCTGAGACTCAGGCACAGCTTCTCCTTCACTTTTTTACAGTTGGGTATGATTCCTGATGATCTGAGGAAACCTCTCTCGTGGTTCCTTGTATTTTGGATGTTGGAGGAGCAAGTACCTCTATCTCAACCTCTCTGTCACACTGCAGAAGTCACTCCTCCCTGGGTTTACACTGTGCTTTTGTGCCTCCCAGTTTCCACCGATAGTTCATGGTCACCAATTCTGTATTTGACCAGAGTCTGCCATAATTCTGCACACTTCACTGTGGTGAGATATCTGCTAGTGCGACAGTTCTGTGCATGGATCTGGAGCATTAAATTCATTTCAGAAAACTGAGAACAAAGAACATGTACCTGAAAAGCAGGCTGGTGCTGAAACCAATTGGAAAGAGGGATTAACTCTCATCTTTTCTGACACTGCATTATTATCATATCAGTTTTACAGATGGGAAATAAGGATGCTCGGCCCCTATGGAAAACAAAGCCACTCATTTAATGGTCTAGCTTTAGATACCCACGTTTGGAAAAACCCAAGGCCACAGAGGAAGTTGCTCTCACCCAGACTGAATTAAGGCATTGGGAATTCATGAGTACCCTTCTCTATTCAACACAATCCAGCTGCTTAAGGCTAGGTCATGCCTTTCTATTTACACTATTGCCAAGCTGATCAGTGATGTGTGGGCTCTAACTGGTAGCTGGCTAACAGTTGGCAGATGCAGTCACAGAAACTCTATGATCTCAGAAAACAGACGAAGTTTTAAAAAGCAGGCATCAATAAAAATGCACAGAAATGCTCCAAGGGCCACAAGAGGTCTATCTGACCATATTATGAATAACAACCTTCTGTAAAGTGCTCATGCAGCACAAAGCTGTAGCAGGCATGGTTACTAACATAGGAAAATGTTGGCTTAATACTGCTTGGACACTCTATATCTCCAAAGCATTTTACAAATATTAACCAATCATCTCCCTTTTATAGCTGGGGAAACACAGATACAGAAAGATTAAGTGACTTGTCAAAGCAGTTGGGGACAATGAGTGGCAGAACCTGCCAAAGAAACAAATATCACCTGACTTCTAATCTGATGTAATTCCTCAGACTACCTGGGGTGAAATCCTGTCCCCACTAAGGTCAATGGCAATTGCCCTCAGTGGGACCAGGATTTCACCCATAGTCTCCCCAACACACTTTACAGTAAACAAGGAGAGCTGCAATTGGGTGGCACATCTTCAGCAAGCTCAGAAACTGTTATTTTTAACCCTCTGCATGATCTGTAGTAACATCTCTCCTAGGTCTAATACATTACCCATCTGTATAGGTCTCCATTTTCTGTCACTGTTTGTTCTGTTTTCTCTTTTAGTAACTGACACTCTGTACCTCGGGGGAACACCCAGCACCCCCACGTTCATACTTGTAAAATGATTGTGTGGTATCCAGTGCAAAGTTTGTCATGTCGGGTGTCTTTGGAAGCCTCATGATGCACTGAGCATTGCTGTTACAGTAATGTTATAGTAATGTTATAGGTTATAATTTCATGTATTTAGTTATGAGACTGAAAATGTATCCTCTTGGCTTAAAATAAGCCCAGCCAAAACTCTCCAAGAGCAGAGAGGCAGTTCACACCACATCAGGGCATGTATGGAACAAACCCAGCCCAGCCTCCCAGGAACAAAGGATGCTGGCCTAGGCAGCAACAAAAGGATCTGTTGGACTTCCTTTGGCCAGTTTGGGACTGCAATGAGGTAATACTCACCTGACTCTGAAGGGCAGGGGGGCAAACCCAAGAGGGAAGAAAGAACATGATAAAAGGGAGAGACTTTGCCATGCTCTCTCTCTCTTCCACCTACACCTACAGACACCACACCAAGCAACTGAAGCGCTGATCAAAGGGGAGAGCCTGGCTGAAGAGCAACCAGCCAGCCTGTGATGAGAAGCATCTAAGTTTGTAAGGGCACTGAAAGTGTTAAGATCAGCTTAGAATGCGTTTTGTTTTTATTTTATTTGACCAAATCTAACTTGTTATGTTTTGACTTATAATCGCTTAAATTCTATCTTTGTAGTTAATACATCTGTTTATTCTACCTGAAGCAGTACATGTGGTTTAAAGCATGTCAGAGACCACCCCTTGGGATAATAAGCCTGGTACATACCAATTTCTTTGTTAAACTGACTAACTTATATAAGCTTGCAGTGTCCAGCGAGCATAACTGGACACTGCAAGATGGAGGTTCCTAGGGTTGTGTCTGGAACCAGACATATTGGCTAGTGTCATTCAGTTGCACAATCCAAAAAGCAGCTTGCATGCCAGAGGCTATGCATGAACAGCCCAGGAGTGGGGGTTCTCACAGCAGAGCAGGGTAAGGCTGGCTCCCAGAGTCAAGGGTTGAGTGACCTAGCAGATCACCGGTCCAGATAACACCAGAGGGGAACGTGACAGTAACCATAACATATCTGTTTCACTCACCCTTTCCCAACCCTTTTCTAAGCTTCCCTCCGTCCCTGAGTCTTTGATATATTCCCATCCTTTCCTGATCTGAAGACTGGTAAGCACAGCAGGTGAAGAGTGTTAGCTCCGTTTCTGCTGCTAATTGGGCTCACAGGCTCATTCAGACAGTGCTGGCAAATGACATACTAAGTTAATCAGAAACTTGGATTCATAAGAGAATGTTCACATTTATGGAGGGTGAGCAGAGATTTGCATGTGAGCCTTTAAAATGAAGCACTTCCCAAAATGAAAATGGCTGCCTCTAATTATCCTAGGTACTTCTACAGCTCCTATGAATGTATTATCTGAGCACATCACAATCTTTAATGAGAGGATAAATACAAATACCCTTTTGAGATAGGAAAGTCCTATTATTCCCACTTAACAGATGGGGAACTAAGGCTCAGAGGCCCAGCTCCACTAAGGCACTCAGGCTCCTAAAGGTATATCTATGCTGCAATTAGACACCCGCAGCTGGCCTGTGCTAGCTGACTTGGGCTCGCAGGGCTCAGGCTCAGAGGCTGTTTAATTGTGGTGTAGATGTTTGGGCTTGGGCTGGAGCTTGGGCTCTGGGAGACTTGATCCTGGGCTCTAGACCGAGCCTGAACCGCTACACTGCAATTAAACAGCCCCTTAGACTAAACTCCAAGAATCCGAGTCATCTATCACAGGCCAGTCAGGTGTCTAACTGCAGTGTAGACATATCCTAACTCTGAATTGTAGACTCCATTACAATCCACAAAACTCCCGCCTAACCCTGTAGGTGCCTAAACTCACTCAGCTCCTAAGTTTTCAGACAAAAAATTCCCTAGGTGCTTAAGTTACTGCTTCTGGGCATATGCACTGCTGCCTCCCTCTAGGCGTCCAGATGTCTCTCGCTCGAAGCCCCAGAGCGATCCACGAACCGGGGGAAGACAGGTGTTCGCCTGTCCATCATAGCTAACTCCAACAAATACCTGAGTGGTCTGTCACTTTTTCTCTCCACTGCAACGCTTACAGAGCTTGTCATGCTGTAAAAGTATCACCGAATTGAATTTTCTCTAGTTTAGTAGATGGCGTCAGCATATTATATATGGATCATAGTCCATTTTTTTTGGTCAGGCAAGACGCACCTCCGATTTCAAAGACATAACCAGGTGGTTAATGTTCCTTGTTTAGTTAAAGAGTTCCAAAAAATTCCCTTTTACTCTCCTTAACATCTCTAATATACCTAGTTTCATTGATTACAGTGTTTTCTCTATTTATTTAATGTAGCTCATGTTACTAAAGAACAGCCCCAACTACAGTGATTCTTTGGAAAACTGGCTGCACAGTTCTGTCACTCAGTTAATTGATTTAACTAACTACTTCTACATTCATATTCTATGACATATAAAAGGTTTCAGGCTGGGTTTTGGAGAACCTGCTTTCTCTCTGTAAACTAAAGCAACCACAAGAATCCAATGTTTACACTAGGATAAAATGCCTGAAGTCAAGAGGAATACAAGAGTACAAGAGGCACAGTATTCTCTCATAAAGGCAAATTCAAGACTTTGGTTTAAAAGCATAAAAATCCCTCTGTGTTGCTCATTATGTTTGCTAAGTGGTCTTTAAAAAAATAACAGTTCTAGGGCCTGCCTATACTGTGGGTATTTGTACAGATATAGCTATACTGATGCAGAGTCACAGTGTAAATGCACTCTCAGTGTAGCCAGTGAAGTGAATCCACACTGAAGGTTTGCTCATGTATCATTACGCTGGTGGAGCTACACTGATGGAAATATCCACAGAACACACGTGTCCTTAGCTGGTTCAAAATATTGGATCATCACCTTTTATGGTGAGTAACAAACTGGTTACCACTCCTGATAGTTACGAAAGTTCCTAGTGTGGGTGGGTTAATGACAATTTACAGGTTTTTCCATTGGCCTGGGAAAGTAACAACTCATATATGAAGAATCTTTTGGGTGAAACTCTCATATTCTCCTAATCCCGTTGTTTTGGCCTAGAAAGTACGAAAATGAGTTAATAAGGGAGACAGTGAACAGCAGTGGGATGTTGTCTTCCAATTTTAGCTGGTTATTCAAAAGCCATGATTTTTTTTTTAAACGAGAAGCAGTGAAGTTTTATTAATGATGAATTAAGGCATGTTTGTGAAGGATCATACACTTCTCTAGTTCACATGACTGTAAGGAGGATTAGTTTGTAAAAAGCTTTGAATGTGTAAAGTGCTATATTATTTGACAATCCAAGGTGTAAATAATATATGAATATTTCTCCTCCTCCAGAGGAAAGAAAAAGTTAGGGTATTACAAACAAACTATGCATATAAATAAGCAATAAAAGCCATTAAGTCAAAAGTACACTGACTATACAGAGAATTATGTCTGAGCCGCCTCTCTCCTTTCACAGCTTGCAATGTTACAAAATTTGAGTTTTGTGCTCTTCATTCAACATGTGAAACAATGGCATGGGCTTTAAACACAAGTGACAGAATAGGAAAAATGAACCATTAAGTCTAGATACAGTCTTTATTGGGAAAAAACCTCAATTACAATATATTCCAAACGATGAATTCAGTTCAGATGTTCATCGACACGTCTCAGAACGCACTCTACAGCTTTCTTTGATGACCACTAGCACAATGAGCGCCTAACATTTGACTTTTCACATATGCTTCAAAACAACAAAAATATGAGAAAACTGTCTATAGAAAGAGTTGGTCTGAGTTCACCCACTAAAGATCCTCCCTTGGTTGTCCAAGGAGAGAAAAATAAATTTGTTCTGAGAAATGTAAAAAAAGTGGAAAATCTGATGTGAAACTACTCAGATTAAAAACAGGCAATTTTATTTTATGCCTCTATGAAGCTCTCCAATTCCACTCAGTGTAATTACAGATGCCTCACTACTTACAAATCGCCTCACACACTGCATAAAGGAATACAATTTTGTCTATCCAAATTACAAGAGACCATAATGCACAAAGGCAATAAACACAGGTCTGCCAGCAATCAGATAACACTTATCATAAACAATGTCTTTTGCTATTTATTATATTTGAAACGGGTTCAGCTAGTAAGTCTTAAAAGATTTGGTTATTCTTATTTTTTTGTGGAGTTTCCAGCAGTTGGCTGAGGCAAGATAAAGTGTTTAACCAGAAGAGTTTCAGAAATAGGGCCAATTTTGCATTAAACATATAATATAAATGGCTACGCACTAACACAGAACTTTGAAGAGAGATATTTTCAGCTTGTGGAATTCCCTGTCCGACTCCCCACAACCTCTACAGGTTTACAACCTCTAACACCCATTGCTTCCTCTTTTTGCCAGTTTTTCTTGATCACTAAATACCATAGCATCCATATCCTCCCCAGTGCACAGCATGAACAGATGGGTTGCACTGATACCAATGTTTGTCACAGGTCATTGCCCAGAGCTGGTTTCAGATCTTGCCACCAGTTATAACAAAGACTGTGGACAGAACTGTGGAGCATGCCAAGGCAGAAGTGGTTGACTTTAATGAGTTGCTAGGCCAACATCATTTCCAGCCTCATGCCCAGAAAGGACAGGCAAGTTCTCACACAGTATACTGCAAAAGAGTTCACAGAATGTGCTGCGGACCATAGGATGTGCCCTTAGAAGTCAGTGCTACATGAGAGTCAGCGTGGTGCCAACGTGGACACAGGGCATTGCAGGAACTCGAGTGTTAAGTTGCAGCGTGGCCACTCTAGCTTATGCTAGGGTAATACAAGAGAAATGACTTGAGTGTGGATCACTCAGGTTAACTGAAGTGAAGATGCATCCAGAGTGCACCTTAGAGACTGGGAGGGGAGAAGCAGTCAAGTACTCTTCAGAGACAGAAACCACATAGCAACAGATCCATGATCCTTGTCCAACTCCTGCCCTCCTACTCTAGGATCTCCTGTGGATCAGGGCTCCATGGCACACAGGAGGCGAATAATCTCTGCACACGCTCTGCAAATCCATAACAGTTCCGCAGTAAACAAAAAACAAAAAAAAAAAACCCCAAAAAACCAAAAACAAAACAAAACAAAACCCTTCTCCTCAGTCAGAGAGAGTCAAGAGTGCCTCCTCAGTGGCCCATGGTTAGTCCCCATGAAATTAGTGACAGTTTTACTATTAACATCAGTGGCCTAAGATTTAGTCATAATGAAGTTGCAGCAGACCTGATACAGATATATATATCAGGAGGTCTGCAGATATATATATAAAACAATCTGGTAAAGTGATATTTTTCTACCTACAGTTCTTTGATTTTAAATATATTTAGCAGTTATATTTTTTTCAGAAAAAAAGGAAAAGTGGGAGACCATACTGTAGATTGGCTAAAAAAAAAAGAAGGTTAATGGAATGTTAAGATTCAGAATTTAAATTCACTTATCAGGAAACACAAAACTGTAATTCCCATAACAACTGTAATGAACCCTTTGCGCATATGCAGAATTTTATACTGCTTTATATGGTGAGAAATTTATGCCTTCATATACATGCATTATGACAGAATTACAGTTACATTGGGAACCATAACTTTGAATTCCCTGCCTTTTGTACATTAAATTCACAACCGTAATATTGCATTAACAGTTTTTTACACTGAATTCCCCTGGTTTAAAATAAAGGAGGGAAGACAGCAAGTGATCAGACACTGAAATAACTGCACTTGAGTTCTGCTGTATTTCTATGTGCAATGTTACTAACATTGTTTATTTATCTGATTCTTACACTTACCTTTATCTTTAGGAATACATATTGAAATAAACAGATCTTTATTTGTATGGAACATGCTCAGACCCAGCAGAACATATAATTGGAGCACATTACAAATTTAGAAAGAGAGAGAGAATGAGTCAATAAACCAGTGGTTAGTGCACTCACCTAGGAAGTGGGAGACCCAGTTTCCATTCCCCTGCTTCCCCCTGTCATTTAGCAGTTCTTCTATTTTGTGCTTAAACAAGGTCCCATAGACAGCTGAGGAACCATGCTAACTATTACCACATTGATACACTGTTATTCCAGCAGGGTTCTAGCACTGTTTCCTCACTAAACTGGATGGAGATATTATTGGCTGAGAGCCACATTAGAACAGGATTATAAAGTTGCACTATAGGCTATCTCTGGTCCCACCTAGGATACTGAATGCTACAGTATAGGATGGCCCAATTTACAACATGAGAGTTCCCGACACGTTTAAACATCCCAGTCCAATTCGTATTTCACTGCTACGTTTTAAACTATCATACTGTAACAACGTCTTGCAACATGGTAGCTTTCTATTGCTTAGACCTAAGTGGGGTATTCTTAGTATGGTTTGGCTAGTACACTTTAAATATCCACGTCAGAATTGATCAGGCAAACCATACTCAAAACCTGTTAGCAACACCTATGTTTAAACTACTTTCATTAATAGAAAAAGGAAGATATATATTGTGTAAGTATTTTTATAATGCTTTTTTTGTTGCTCTGTTATGAAAGCCCTTCTTTAAGGCAGCTATTAGATGCTTACAGCTACATTAACACTAACTAAACACGATTAGAATTTAGTAAAGCTAAGGAAACAATCCCGCTAAACAAAATCTACAAAATAAAAACAAAATGTGCTAAAACAAAACCAAACCTCTAGTCTGATCTGCTCTCCATGCCACACATCCAAATAGAATCAGCAGTCCCCAGACAGGACAGAATTCCTTGAAGTGCAAAGACAGACCATTACTATATATTCAAACTAGAGACTTCAGCTACAATGGTCCACACACTAACGTATCAGAAGAAAGACTCCAAAGTTCAGTTCTGTAGCAGTTTAGCTGAGTAAATAAGTGGTGACACTTATGGAAGCGTTTTTCCCCCAGTCTGTTTAGGCTTATACAATTGTAGGTCACAATATTTAACCTACCCAACAATGGAAGTCTAGACATTAATACAGTGTCCATCACTGCACTGTCTGGTTTTGTATGGCACTATATACAAATGTTAACTAAAATAATCATTGAGTGTAATCTGTGCAGAGAATTGTTCAGCTAAAGTTGCAACTACAAACAATAACTGTATCCGTAGATGAACTTGCCAATATGATATTATGGCTTCAACTTTCCTGTCCAAAATTAGAATAAATGCATTAAGGTCAGTTTTTATCTGTTCAATGTAAGGCTTTCTGCCTTTCTTTAAGCACAGTTTTATCTGTAATTATAATTTCCACAAGCTGAGATGTTTTCCTTATGCCCAACAATCCACAGTGACATTTAAAGTGATAAATACACTGTCACATGTGGTGCTCTGTCTAATATGACAGTTTTTTCTTAACCCAGAATAGGAGTCAGAGACAGAGAGAGAAAAATTGCCTCCAATCACATTGTTACACTGTGCACAGTTTATGGCTGGCATGCATCCAGTTTGTGGTTGTGATAAGAAATGTGTAATCCTATTATGCAGGGAAGAGTCACAATGTACAAATAGATCTCGGAAATGGGTACCTCTTCTGTAAGATTACTGCTTTTCACCATAATAGTTCTGCAAGTAGGTCTAGACAGTAACGCTTTGCTATTCTCCCCGCTGTTAGGTGACAGCCAGCTGTCAGAATAATTCACATGAGCTGGTATTTTTGCAGCAGACAAAATGCAGTACAGTTACTTACAAGTGCAATGTTAATTAAAACAGTAACTACAAGCCATAGTAGAGTAGTATGAGAAGAGTGTGTTGTGCTGCATAAAAGACAACCAGGTTTGGGAATGAGATGTCTGGCAGTTTTACCATGTTGCAATGTGAGATCTCACAAGCTAGGCAGGGTTGAGCTGGGTTAGTTCTTTAAAAACAGAAGAGCTTAATTGTGCACGTAGGTGCTACAGGAGTTCCTCCTTGTAGCTCTCTGGATTGCATTCTTCCCCTTGAGGCAATGCTGAACCAGTTTCCTAGCTGGGGGTGAAGGAGCCATTGAAAGCACAGTCTTTGCACAGCAGATGTAAAACCAAGGTTCTGTAAAGATATCCCTTGGCACATCTGTAAGATTAGGGGTGCCACACCTGATTTTGTGGGGTAAATTAAGAACTCTGGATAATTCCATTCTGTTTAACAATTTCTTCTCCTTTTTCCTACCTTCCTGAAACAAATGGATGTATAGCATCACGGTGGCTCTGACTCAAGAAACCACTTACACACATCCTTAACTTTATGCACATGCTTAACTCCTATTGACTTCAAGAGCGTAAACTGACTCTGTGTAGCCAAGTGCACTCCTGGAAGAGGATGCATTCCTGATTCAGGGTCTACGTGCTGATAAATTGCTGCATTCCATGCCACAAGAGACTGTACTTTAATTGTGAGTGATATGATTTGGGAGAATCTGTGTACAGCTTATGAATTCTGGTTGATACTGTGGACATTCTGTATCTGTGTCAGACTGCAAACTCCATTTTGAAGGTGGAGCTGGTTTGCCTTTTCTGCTGTCTTTTGTCTCCACATTAAGCTAAAACCCATCGGAGGTTAAGGAGAAATGTCTGCACCTAGCACAGGGCTAACAATGGAGGGTTGTTAATTTTTGACAATTGTCCATTCAAATGGGATGCCCTTAGGCAAAGAGACGGCTGCCACAAGCGATTCTCAAGTCTGGACTCCAGAGGGGACATAAAACAAACAAGGGCTCACCTGACAAGGCTGATGAGAGGGTCACCTGACAAAGGGGACAGGAGGTTGTAAAGGAGAAGCTCTCTCACTTGCCATTCTGGAGACAGAGAACAGAAAGCACTGACTGCAGGGGTCTGAGATGGGAGTGCACAGACACATGCATGGACACACTTTACCCAGAGAGACACACCTGCATGCGCTCTAACTCATACCATGACTTGGAGGAGGAGAAGTGAAGAGCTTCAGAAACCTTTGCAAAGCCTGTCTGTGTATTATGTACTACACCTACCATGTACGCCTGAAGAGGTGACCTGTACACCCAGAGTGCCCACAGGGTTCGAGCTCTGGAAGAAGGTGTGCTTAAGCTCTAGGCAACTTTGGGGAAGTCAGCAGTAGTTTCAGGTGGAATGCCAGGTCTCAGTCTTCATAAAGGGGTGCTAGAGAGAGGATCTGCACCCTGAGAATGTGTCTAGAAACCCAAAACCGGAGGCAGCTCCTGGACTCTGTCCAGATTCAGTAAGTTTAAAACACATGTGGCCTACTGAGGAGGGTCCCAAACACAGCAGCCTGGTGAATGTCCAGCTGAAGCAGCTCTCCTACAGGTGTGACACCTGTATTTTAGTGGGGAGTGACGTGACATCACCATCAATGGAACGTTGAGAGCCTTAGACAGTTGACAGAGAATCCTTTAAGTTCCTCAGATGAAAGGAACTAAAAAGGGCAAAATATCAAAGCCACCAATGCTCAGACAAGGGTCACAGATGTGTCAGATTGGAGTGAAAGACAGCAAACGAGGGCAAATGCTTTTATGAGGATACTTTCTTCTAGCCCATCTCTAGGAGAAGAATTCACAGGTAGGAGGTTTGATATTTCAGGGGTGGTATGGGAATTAGAGGAAAGGAATAAAAAGGGATTCCTTACCTAGTTCTGGAATGAAGAGGATCTGTAATTTAAAAATAATCAATGTATGTGCCTACACGCACGCGCACACAGACACAGACACAGACACAGACACACACACAGAGCTAGATTACGACCTACTTAAATCAATGGGAGAAATTGTGCATGTAATCAGAATTTAACCTACTAAGTGGCTAAATTAACAGGTAATTTTTTAGTTTAAGGATTATTATCTTATTTAGAAAGTCGAATTTTGGGATTACATAGTTCCTTTAACCCAGGACATGGAACAATACAGATAGGAGAAACTTTATTTTACTTTATTTAAAGTAAAAAATGTTAGATTGGTACTAAATAAAGCAACAAAAGACAGGAAATGGAACAACAGTGGGCTGTTCATTTGGAATCCACTGTACTAAAAACAATTTAGAGTAAAGGTGAGGAGTACACATATATCACAACTGTGTTACCAAACAGCTTCCCCACATTTCATGCTCTTAGTTTAAAAAAAGAAATATGCCCTTTACAAAAACAATCTCAATCTTTTCAGAGGAGAGCACATTATCTTATCGAGGGAGGGTCTATTGCAGATTTAGGAAAGAAGAGCAGGTCGGTGGGATGGCATGTATACACTTTGTTTTATAAGGTTTTAGTTGCAACAATGGAGGTAACAAGGAAGGAACGCTACAAAACTATTATTTATCACAGGTGCATATAATAAAAAACATAAGCATGGCCACACTGGGTGAAACTAGTGGTCCATCTAGCCCAGAATCCTGTCTTCCAACAGTGGCTCTTCCATGCCCCTAATCATTTTTGTTTCTGTAAGGGACTGTGGAAGACTCTGTGACAGCCTAGCTAGGGAAGAACGCTTTCTCGTGCAGACAGTTACTATCGGTCAGTGTCGGATATGAGGAACCGGTCGAAACCGGTCCTCAGCTGGCCTTGACTGCCTCGTGTGGCCCCTTGCCAGTAAACGAGCACAACCCCTTATTAAATATACATGAGCTGTTTATGCTAAGTGTTTATTAATGCCTGCTATCTGCCCCTTCATTGGACTCCGTCCCAGGCATTGCTCCGGTGCGCTGGGCTCTCCGCCTCCGTGACAGCAACGCTTGGAGTCCCCGTTGCGGGTGTGTCACTTACCTTCAATAAAACCAATAATTCGCTGCTTTGCCGCATTTGAGCCTAGCTTTTTCGGAGCACCCCTGCCAGGCCTCCCGGGCCTAGAACAGAACAGTTGCCCTTCTTTGTATTTTTTCCAATTCTATTTTTTTTTTTTTTTTGAGATGGGGTGACCAGACCTGCATGCACTATTCAAGGTGTGGACGTACCATGGATTTATATAGTGGCATTATGATATTTACTGACTTATCTATCCCTTTCCCAATGGTTCTTAATGTTGTTAGCTTTTTTGACTGCCACAGTATGCTGAGTAGATGTTTTCAGAGAACTATCCATAATGACTCCAAAATCTCTTTATTGAGCGGTAACAACTAATTTAGAACCCATTATTTTGCATGTATAGTTGGGATTATTATTTCCAACGTGCATTACTTTACACTTACCAACATTGAATTTCATCTGCCATTTTGTTGTCCAGTCAAGTGAGATCCCTCTGTAACTCTTTGCAGTCAGCTTTGCACTTAAATATCTTGAATAATTTTGTACCATCTGCAAACTTTGCCACCTCACTATTCACCCCCTTTATCTAGATAATTTATAAATATGTTGAACAGCACAGGTCCCAGTACAGATCATTGGGGAACCCTGCTATTTACCTCTTTCCATTGTGAAAACTGACCATTTATTCCCACCCTTTGTTTTCTATCTTTTAAATGAGCTACTGATTCATACGAGGACCTTCCCTCTTATCCCATGACTCCTTAATTTGCTTAAGAGCCTTTGCTGTGGTACCTTGCCAAAGGCTTTCCAAAAGTCCAAGTTCAGTATATCAACTGGATCACTCTTGTCCACATGATTATTGACACCCTCAAAAGAATTCTAACAGATTAGTGAGGCAAGATTTCCCATTACAAAAGCCATATTGACTCTTCCCCAACATATCATGCTCATCTTTGTGTCTGATAATTCTGTATTTTATTATCGTTCCAACCAAATTTCCTGGTACTGAAGTTAGGCTTATCAGCCAGCACCACCTCTTCAGCCTTAAAAAAAAAATTCAGCATTAAACTAGCTATTCTCCAGTCATTTGGTACAGAGGCTGATTTAAACGATAGGTTACATACAACAGTTAGTAGTTCTGCAGTTTCATATTTGAGTTCTTTTAGAACTCTTTTCCTGGAGACTAATAACTGTTGAATTCATCAATTTTTTCCAAAACCTCCTCTACTGACACCTCAATCTGGGACTGCTCCTCAGATCTGTCACCTAAAAAGAAGGCTCAGGTGTGGGAATCTACACTACGTCTTCTGTAGTGAAGGCTGATGCAAATAATTCATTTGGATTCTCTGCAAAGGCCTCGTCTTCCTTAAGTGCTTCTTTAGCACCTCTACCATCCAGTGACCCTACTGATTATTGGCCAAACTTCTTGCTTTTGGTGTGCTTAAAAAAATGCTGTTAGTTTTTGTGTCTTTTGCTAGTTATTCTTCAGATTCTTTTTTGGCTTTTTACTTTTACACTTGTTTATGCTGCTTTCTATTTTCCTCCCTAGTATTTGATTTCAAATATTTAAAGGATGCCTTTTTGCCTCTAACCGCCTCTGTTATTTTACTGTTTAGCCATGGTGAAATTATTTTAGTCCTCTTACTTTTTTTTTTTTAAATTGGAGTGTACATTTAGTTCGAGCTTCTATTCTGCTATTTTTAAATAATTTCCATGCAACTTGCAGACATTTTACTCTTGTGACTGTTCCTTTTAATTTCTGTTTAACTGGCTTCTTCATTTTTGTATAGTTGCCCTTTTTGAAGTTAAGTGCTACTATGGTGGATTTCTTTGGTATTTTCCTCCCTACAAGGATGTAACATTTAAATTACTTTATGGTCGCTATGATCAAGTGGTTCCAACTATATTCACTTCTTGGACCATGAATATTCATGGATGTTACAGGAGTGAAACTGAGTGGAACAACCAAAGACAAAAGAGAGGGATGTGAAAAGAAAGGATAAGAAAATGAAGTAAAGCAACAGCAGTACTGGTATTCAAAAATCATGAGCCAGGCCCTCAAACTCCTGAGGCTGGCTTAAAAATCATGAGATTTATACATACATTTTGTATTCTTTTAATTTTTCTTTGAGTGTTTGACTTTTTATGGTTCCTATTTTGAGCATTTTCCTCCACAACCATGAGGGCTAGAAACTTACTTTTCATTTTAAAGTGAAAGCTGAAATTCTTATACAATTATGGGATTCCACTCCACTCCAAGATAGGGGTGCAATCCCCAGCTCTTGGACAGATACCCACACTAGCTCTCCTCTGAGCTACCATGCTAAAAATAGCAGTGTAGCCATGATAGCATGGGCAATGGTGGCAGTAGCACAGGCTAACCTTCCCAAGAACAAACCCGCCTGAACCCCATGGGTATATACGTGGGTCAGCTAGCCCGTGCTGCTACTGCCTGGTGCTACTGCAGCTACACGACTTTTTTTAGTGTGCTAGCTCAGAGGGGAGCTAGCGTGAAGATGTGTATGTGAGCTGGGAATGACACCCCTAGCTTGTAGTGTAGACATAGCCAAGTAACGCCATGGCACTCCATCAGGTCAGGCTCTAAGAAAAACACCAACTATTGTACGACTTAGTGTAAAATGGTGAGAATTGGCAACACTTACAGTGCTCCCAGGACAGTTGAAGGGCAAGAGCAATTACAGTTTAGAAGAAAATAATCTATGGCCCTGATCCTGCAATTGACTACATATTGTGGATCCCTGCTGCCACTCAGACAGCCCCAATGGAGTCAGTGGAAGTTGTTTATCCATGCTGAGCGAATTGTAGGATCAGCACCTATACACAATAACTCTAAAGAGTCTTATTAGATTCCCTCACTTCCCTCCCCCACCCCATTTTGGAGAAAGGTGTTCTGGGAGCATGGGGAAATGGACTGTGTCTCACTACTGTATGCTTGGACAGCACCTAGCATAGTGTGGGCCCTACCTTAATGCAGTTATTATTATTTGTACCTGCTCCAATGGGTTTAGTATCACAAGTCTGAAATCTTCAAAAGGCTCCAAGTGGATGAAGACACAAGCCCATGTGGAATCTAAATGAAGTCTAGAAGCTGCTCATCAAGTACAGTGTATATACACATGTGTTCATGTGCGTACGCATACATACACACACACAGTGCCATATGAACCCTAATTTGGGGTACTCAGCACCACTTACCTACAGTCTGTATTTGACAGCATCACCTTTCTAACATTTAATGGTTTCAAACCCTCTTTCCCTCAGCATTATAAATAACTTCTGTTCCTGAGGGGGAACTCAGGATGTGTGTGCATGAACTCACAAAATCCAGGTGATCGCTTTATAAACAAAAGCACCAATGCATATTTATCTTTAATAACTGAACTCACAGGAGTTGGAGTAAGCCATTTCTTTAAAATAGCCTTAAAAAATTCAGCAGACTGGATGACACAGGGGATTTATTATGAGCTAGGATGCTTTTTACTTCCAGGAAGCTCATTCAGATGTAGTAGATTAGTACAACAGTAACTAATTACTGTTCAATGACTATTCAGGTCTGAGTAAAATGAGTTGTCAGTCTTAGCCCAATTGCCACTTCGGAGTTAATTCCTAAAGACCAAAAAAACAACTGCAAACCCAGCAAAAAGTCCAAGAAATGACCTACTGGCTATTACAAGGCTAGAGTTGATCCATAGCGTCATGGTGGCAAAGTAAAGCTTGCTCCGTTGCTATTCCTTCTTGGACCTGTTCTATGAATGACCCAAGAACTTCAGTCTGCAGGGCTGTCTATCTTTCCCTACCCCATAGCATAGACTCAATAAAGCAGTTGTTCCTCAGACTGTACACAGCATCATTGAAACCCCACGTGCTTTCATTGTTTTTAAGAGGTGTTAGTATTACTAAATAGAGGTTGCACTGCCCATCAAAGCTTCACTCTTAAGATTTATGGGCTGCACCACAGGATCCTGGCACTGCCATGAAGCCAGCAATAAAATAAGGGAACATTCTTTCCAGCTAAGCTTGTCCTTGGCTCATAGAGGCAAGCCAGTGCCTCAGCTCGGCAATAGCTCGGCTGTACTTTTTCATTTGCATGAATAATATAATGACGATTAGAATATAGCTTCCAGAGGAGCTGTCACATTGAAGAAAAACGGGGGGGGAGACAATATACTTTGCTGATACTTCTTTTTTTAAAGCACATTCCTCTTTGCTTTAAGATAGGCGAGTGCGATTAAGAGCCGTCTCTCACCTTCAGCTGGTTTCTACACTGAAATCACAATGCTGTGTTTATTACATCAAGGCTCATGTTGTGTAACTGATGTCAGAAATTCGTTCTCAATTCATTTGCAGAAAATGGAAATGAAACCTTTCATTTAAGACAAGTCAAAACGACTCCCTGTACAACGTTTTATCTTCTCTGCAAAAGGATAAAAAAATTGGGGCTTGGATTTCATCATTACATGCATGGGGAGATATTTCCACCTCCTCTGTACCATTTTATGACAGGAAGGTGCAAGGGTTTACTGTAACTGGACTCAACAAAAAGCACCTTCAATGATTTTTTTTTAAAGCAATAGGCCTAAATACTAGGAGAAATCCAACTCCTTTTATTTTGTTCTTTACATTTCCTCCTTATTTCCTGACACTGCAGGAATGTTTCTAAGCTTTACCAATTTTCCTTATGCTATGCAAAAACAAAAATCCCTGTGTACAGGAGGTTGTAGGACCCTACATGGGAAGGCAAGGCTCTTTTGCCAACTCCCTCTTGAAGACGGTGTGACAGACTGACAATATCCTCTAATATCCTGAACAAACCATATGGAATTAGGATAAACTTTTACTGAATTAGGGTTAACATATTTGGGGTACATTGTATTAAAAATGCAATTGTGTATGTTAATGTCGAGTTGTATGTATTTCCATGGGAAAGGTAAACAGGAGAACAGCAGCGGGCGATTAGGCAAATTCATTCAGGTTGTAACATCTCCAGAGAAGCCATCTCACTGGAGAGATATGCATATACTAGTTCAAACTGGATTCTCCAGGGAACAACCAAAAAAAAGCATTTTTGGGATAAACAGTATGGTTTAAAACTGGCTCAGGACCTTCTTCCTGACCCAGCTAACAGACGGGACCTCCTGGTTCACAGAGGGCCCCAATCCTTGGGGTAGGTTGGAGGGACTGGGCCTACTGAGGCCTCATTAGCCGGGATGCTTGTTCTGAGCAGAAGCTGTGATGAACTTGTAACTGCAAGCAGTGCTGGGGGGTTGGAGGGAAGACTTTTCCTGCCAGTCTCCATGTTAGGGTGAACCATGGTAAGCTTATTAGCGTGCATATAGGTTATTTACTTTATTGTTTTTAATATGTTTTTGCTGTCGTGCTTTTATCTTTAGAATAAAATATGCTTACATAGAAAGAACTGTGTGGTACTTAACTGTAGCAATTACACCTGATAGCCTCTGAAGAGAAAGCAAGCAGGTGGGGATTAACACAGTGAAGGCAAGGAACTGTGCAGCCTCGAAATACCCCGGTTGAAAGGGAGAGAGATGCTGGCCTCCACCTCAGAGAGGGGACATCCAGGGAGCTGGAAGCCTGAGAGACCACTGAGGGAAAATACAATTGCAGTTGCCTGGAATTGTGACAGAGGGAAAAGGACTCCCCACTAACTCTTACTCTCCTCTGCCCACACCACTCCAGCCATGCTGCTTAACCCAGTTCCTTTTGGACCCCAGGTTTAGTTCCATGGATACCCAATGGACACCCCATTCTACAATGTTAGGGTTTTTTAAATTAATGTTTGTTCGTCTTAAATTGAGTGAGGTTCTAACCAAGAAGGCATGATTAAAAAAATGTACCCTTGCTCCACCATTTACAGGAAGATTGGCGGTTAAATTAGTTAGGCTCACCTGGAAGGACAATGCCAATCCTTTTTAATGCTTGGATTTCTTCTATACTAAATATACCTGAAATCATAAAGTTGTATACTGAAAAAGAAAAGATGGTTTACTTAACTTTTATTTCATACAGAATACAGTAAAAAGTTGTTTGGATAATCACAGAATTATAGACTATGCAATGAACGATGCTAGACACCATTATGCCTGGGAAACCTGAACAAAAAAACTGCATACTCTGACACGACTTGTAATATATTTTTTCTTTCTGTTTTATGATTTGTTGTGTGTCTTATTTTCTGTATGCACATATTCTGATCTTTGTATTACTTTAAAGAAAGGAGACAGGAAGGGAGACAAAAGAGCATGTAGCAAGTAATGGGCACTGTAGTAAAAGCCCTGGCTGGGATGAGTTACTTGGGGATTGGTCCTGCTTTGAGCAGGGGGTTGGACTAGATGACCTCCTGAGGTCCCTTTCAACCCTGATATTTTATGATTCTATGAAATGGTAGGGAAAAGAATGACAGGAAACTGTGTTCACATTTGAAAGATCAAACAAAATATAAGGGCTAAGCCAAAATAATTAATAGATTTTCAACTGACCAATTATTACTCCAGCAATTAATAACAAGGCAGATACATAGAAGTGGAAAGATAAATGAAAGAGGGAAAAAATACAGAATCACTTCAGATGAAAGAACTAGGCAAAAAGGCACCTGTTCCTCTAGAAAGATTAAAGAAGTAGAAAGCTAGTTAAAAAGAACTCTGCTCAAACTATCAGACTTAGGGCAACACAAAGGATAAAACAATGAAGGCTGACAAAGAATGTGTGTGTGTGTGGTCAGTTTCCAGAGACAATGAATCAGTTATATTAAATTTAGAGTTCCAATAAAATTTTGCTATAGTTTTGGCTACTTGAATTAAAGAGGGTCCAGAGGATTATCATATTGTCAGAGGTTTATTATCCTGGAAAAAGGGTTCTCTCTATAGATAATATGATGGCAGATTGCCAGTTCTCTTGTGGTCACTGTATCCTGCCAATGGAGCTAAAGAAAGCTAAACACAAACTTCATACAGTGGTTACCATTCAAAAACTGACATTTTCCCCCTGTCTCCAAAGAATGGTATCTGATATTTGGCAGTTGTTTCCTATTCTGAAAACTGTTAGCAAGTGCTGGTTGTTTAAATGGCAACCAATGGAGTTCTGTTAAAATGAGCACAACCTGTCTGAGCAATGGAATTCGCCTTCACAGTAAGCTATGAAAAGAGTTTACTTCATTTGTTAGTGACAGAGGAGGGATAATCTAAAGCACTCAGCTCTGACTCAGGAGACCTGGGCTCAATTCCCAGCTCTGCCATTAACTACTGGGGAAATATTAATACCTCTGTATCTTACAGGTAGGCATTGTAAGGATAAATCCATAAATACTTGAAAGGCAACCTGAAATTATGTTGATAGGGACCATAAAAAGTAGCTAGATAGGATAAAATGCTACATTATTATCAGTACTTAAGGCTGTACTGAGCAAGACATTAAAAGTTCTGCAATTTGGGCTTCTGTGGAGCTGAAAGTTCAGGTCAGAAGCAGAATTTCTCCACGAGGCTCATAGAAGCACTTGGCTTCAGAGGTGCTGACTTTCTAATATGCCAGAAGGGAGTCCTACCTTTGCCTCAGGCCCTGACCCCTTTTTTCTATGGGTGTTCCAGCCCTGGAGCACCCACGGAGTCGGTGCCTATGCTTGGCTTTATCAATATTCCTTAGTCTTTGCAGAAACAAAATCCAACCCCATTGATCAATACATAATTTTGGTCCAAATTTATAGTACTACTAATTGAGTGCCACGTGCTTAGAGCAGATATGAGCAGTTCAAACATCCCCATGTACAGCCATTTCAGAATAAGGGAGTTTTTTTCTGCATACATGTAAACGGTCTAAATTCTGGTTACACCCAGAATTTTCATTGTACTAAGCACTGTACAAATGCATAAAAACTGTTCCTGCCCAGAAGACCTTACAATATAAGACAAAGGATATGGGGAAACAGATGAACGGAAAGGTCAAGTCATACTTCAGGTCAGTGGCAGGGCTTGGAATACAACCCAGGGACGAAGTCCTAGCCCCACTGAAGTGAGTGGCAAAACTCGTTTGCCTTCAATGGGGTCAGGATTTCACTCATGGTTTCCAGAATTCCAGGTCAGTGTTCTATCTATTAGACCAGGGGTGGGCAAACTACGGCCCGCGGGACCGTCCTGCCTGGCCACTAAGCTCCCGGCTGAGGAGGCGAACCCCTGGCCACTCCCCCGCTGGCCACCCTCCCCTGCAGCTATGCTGCCGCATGGGTAGTTCAACTTGCACCTGCCCACCTCGCAGGCTTTCAAATAAGCCTGTCCTGCCACTCTGAGCAGCCTGGTAAGGGGACGGCAGGAGGTCCCGGAGGCAGTCAGAGGACAGGGGGCAGTTGAATGGGGCGGAGGAGCAGTCAGGAGACAGGGAGTGGGCGCATTGGATAGGGGATGGGGTCCCAAGGGGTCGGGGGGTATAGGGAGTGGAGGGGGTTGGATAGGGGATGGGGTCCTCGGGGGCAGTTAGGGGACAAGGAGTGGGGGAGGGATGAATGGTCAGGGAGTCCCAGGGGGCCTGTCAGGGGGCAGGGGTGTGGATAGGGGTTGGGGCAGTCAGAGGACAGGGAGCAGGGGGGTTGGATAGGGTGTAGGGTCCCGGGGGTGGTGATTAGGGGAGGGGGGGTCCCAAGAGGGGGCAGTCAGGGGACAAGGAGCAAGGGGGTTTGGATGGGTTGGGAGTTCTGAGGGGGGCGGGGGCCAGGCTGTTTGGGGAGGCACAGCCTTTCCTACCTGGCCCTCCATACCGTTTTACAGCCCCGATATGGCCTTCGGGCCAAAAAGTTTGCCCACCCCTGTATTAGACCATACTGCCTCTCATACTACCGGTTCTAATGGCATACCCCATTTTAAGCACAGGGAATCACTCTAATAGCAGAATGAAGTTCAGATGTAGGGAGGAGGGACTGGCCAGTGGATAGAGTGCTAACTGAGCGGTGGGAGACCCTGGTTCAGTTCCTGTTCCTCCACAAGCATCCTCTATGGCACTGATCAACTCACGTAGTCTGTCTGTGCCTCAGTTCCCCATCTGTAAAATGGGGTTAATAGTATTTCCTACTTCATGGGGATGCTGTGAGGATAAATACATTAAAGACTGTGAAGTTCTCAGATACGATGGTGATGGAGGCCATTCCTAAGATACATTTTAAAGTACATTCTAAGTGTTAAAAGAATCCCCTCTAAACCCATTTCTTTGGTGATTAGACTACTTTAGACCAGATGGTCTCAATTTGTGGTCCATGGCTAATCACTTGCTGCTATCTCTGCTAGTTTCCAGACTGGAGAGAAACAACAAGTGGGAAGAACAGTGTGGCAGCCTGCCCAGAGCAAGAGGACCTTTAAAATGTTAATCAATAAATAAACTCAGAATCTGGCTATCTTCACTTTTAAACTGGTAAAGACACAAATGGTACCTGCTTGGACACGGCACTTCAAACAAAAGCCTGGGTTTGGTGTGGGGGCTCTGGGTTAGGACTAAGGAGTTCTTCTCCTGTCCCTCCCGCATTTTCCCTGAGATGATTGCAGGCAAGCCTTCTTAAATGGCCCCCTGGCTTGTCATTGCTTCGTGTCTCCTCCTGGCCCGTCTAGGCCCCTGGAGGAGTTAGTCTTGTTGGAAGTCCAGTCTGAGTGGGTTTTTTCCTGAGGAGGAGGTATCAGGGTGCCAAAGCCTCCAGCATGGGGAAGAAAAGTCATGACAGACTCCATCACAGGGAGATTAAAGGAGAAGAAATAACCAGGATTATTTTTCAAAACTTGCCCCATTCAGACTACATTAAGCACCTCTGACATGCTGTTCCTCCTGTAGGAAATTGCTAAAGTTGCCACAATGATGCTAAGTGATTATGAATGACAGGAGAGGTGGGAGCTGGGGGAAACTCCACACTCTGACAAAGTTGGAGAACCCCTGCTTCAGACAGCTCTGAGACATGTTTTCTATGAAATCTAGCCACACATCATTATTCAAGGATCTACTCTGAACCAGCTATAATTAAAATTAACTGTTTACAATTATTTTCATGGGCATGTTCAAAGAGCCACACTGGCAACCTGGTGAAACCTCAATGTTGACAGACCTTGAAATAAATTTTAATCTGGTGGGATATGTCCCCAGGTTTCAAGTAGTTAAAACACTGCACATCTATATGCTTTCCTACTTGCATAGCCTATTACACTGGCATACAGATGCCTATGCAGGCTCCCGCAGCAATGCAAACAATCTTCCCCCAAATAGTATAAACTTACTGAACACAGAATTGGTAGAGAAATACATTTCTGGTTAAGAATTGTTACTATCTGGCTGTGATTCAGGGCCCTATATCAGTGGGTCTCAAGGTTCCTGAACTTGAGGACGCCCAATTGCCGTTAAAAGCCTTTTGCAAGGAGCTGAGTTCAAGTTTTTAAGTTTAAGTTTGTCTTTCCTATTCAGCCTTAACCTTCAGTATTGCTGCTGCTATTAGTGGGGAACTTCAGGTACATAGTGACCTGCAGAATACTATTTGAGAAGCTCACAAAATACCGAGTAAATTGCATTTGTGGTAGTGGAAGAATGAATTACAGTCCTTGTAATTGGGGTGGGGGAGGTAATGGGAGCATCACCCCCTGAGAACACTGCTTCTTTACAGAAGTGTTTTTCTACAGTCACATGCTTTGTAGTATCAGTGTTGGACCTAAGAAACTTTGATCAACTGTGCCCCTTAAAAGTTACCAGTAAAAGTCAGAGCAGTATGGATATGGGTAATGAGGTCAGAATTTGTAGGAAATGTGGGAGATTAAGACCAAAATCTAAAAATAAATAGAGCTATACAGTGCATGAAACACCTGTATGAAACCCTGAAGGAGGGGCAAATAGATAGAAAGAATTTTCGGAGACTTCAAGAGACATTTTCAATGTTGCTTAAACTTTGAGAGTCCTTGGGAACATTATCAACAGAAATGTATGGGTAAACTTTTCAGAAGCACATAAATCATATATACAAAAGCACCTAACTCACTAGGTGAAAATCAATAGGACAACCGCTTTTGAAAAATTTCACCTTCCAGTGCTTTGTGCTTTCTCCAAGATATTCAGATTTCTTCTTAGCTGCATATTCTCCCAAAATTGTTGTTTTACTTTTGGTACTAGGATTTGCCCTTTTGGGGGATCAAGCAGGGGAAACAGTTATATTTTTCTCCTGACTTTCAATCTTGTCAGTCACTTCCCAGTATCTCCTTAAATTTGGGGGCTAAATCCAATGTCCTTACTCAAACAAACCATCTCCCATTGAAGCCAGGATTAATAATTTCAGCTTTAGGACCCTAAACTTTAGTGTCTGTTCCACCAACAGGTATGTCACTAGCATCGCATTTCTGCTCCATTCTATTGAGAGTTGCACATGTAGCAACTCCTGAGGCTTCTCTACATGTAACTGTAGAACATCTCCAGAGTTCCCAGATCAGCTCTCACTTTCTCTTCTCCTCCCGCAGCTGCAAGTGCTAGCAATTCAGAATAGCTGGAGGGCTCGTTGCCCCCTGCCAAGCTTCCCCAGGGAGACCAACAGGTGCACAAGCCTCTGCAAGAATCTGACTATGAAGCCTGATTCTCGGCTGCTGGTGTCTGTAACTCTCAACCTCTGAAAAAATGTGATACGTAGGAGAGAAGGATTTCAAACATGTGTAGCAATGAACTAACAAAAAAGCAGAGCAGTTCCATTTCATCACACGTTATGAGTCATCATCCTTTTAGAAATTCATGTCTGAATTCTCATGATTTACATTTGCTAAAACTTTTTACGGTCCTCTGATAAGATTTATTAACATTAATAGTTTTTTGCTATAAACACTATTTTTGTAGCAACAATCCTTTAAAATTCCTTTTTAAAGCTACGCCACTAAAGGAGTAACATTTTCAATAGCACCTAAGTGACTCTACAAGCCTAAGTCCCATTTTCAAATCTGGGCTGAAGTCTCATTGAAAGTCCAGTGTGACTCAGATTCGTAAGTACCTAAGTCCAAGTCTTGTTTACTTTCAGTGAGACTCAGGCTCTTCAGAGAAAAGAGAGCGTGGACTAAGCTAAGGTATGGATTAAAAGTATAAAAGCTATTCCACACTAACTCCCTGCATAGACACTCTTATCCACATTGAAAGTTCCTTTTGGACGAAGTTAAAATTCACAAAGGTACTTTTAGCAGGGAACATGAGCATCCATGCAGGGAGTTAACGTGGAATTGCTATTTGCTTTAAATTCACACACTAGCCCATTCTGTACTAGCTTCTCCTGCAGACATGCCCTAAACTGCTCTTTGAAAATTGAAAAAGTGCTTTTGAAAAAATTTACCCAAGCTCTTTTCTTTAGGATAGATTGAACCCTTGTTAGATGTTAATACTTACAACAAGCAAAACAATTAACAAACTTTAATTAATTAAAGATTAATTTTTAAGCTATGCTGTTTCACAGTTTGTTTTTCAGTGGTTAATTCATTTTTAAAATCTTTAACATTAAAAAAATGAAAATAAAACTGATATATATTACACCCAAATGCTTCCATAATATAGAGTTAAGTTACTAACTGAAAACCATTTTAAGAAAAGACAAAAGTTTAAAATGCTGTTTTATAAGGGTCAATTTTAAATACTTTGTCAGTTTTGTATAAAATATGTACAATTTCAAAACACATTTGACAATATTGGCACTATGTAAAATGTGGACCTTTTCCAACTCAGTCTGAGCAGATAGAAAAAAAAATACACCTGAAAAGTAGTGTGCTCAAGATATATGCTAGAGCCACTAAGTCATACAAGAGAGTTGTTCTTCCTGTTACCTTTCACTGGCACCAAAAATAAATCTTGCCCCAATTCTCCAATGAAATCTCTGCAGAGATAAGGATCAGGGCCTAAAATTATAGCAAGTGTTTCCTCTAGAATTTGGCCCAATGGAATCAGAGAGAGACAAGATTTCAGTGATGTTCGTAACAACATCACTGAAATAACAACATGGCTCATGGTATATATATTTCTTACAGGGGTTGGGGTAAGTCTCAGAGAAAACAGAACTGAGATTGGTCATAAGCAAACCCAATTCAAATTAATTTTCTCCAAAGCAGCCTGTATTTATTTTTTACAAACAAGGAGCCAAATAAATAATTTTTAAAACTGCCACCTTCAGAGGACCAAAGTTAGTCATAATTTAGCCTGCCTCTCCCAACTCTTTCCCACAGTTGAACTCTCCCCCACTTACAGCTTCTTCTCCACCCCTCAACTGTCCCTCAGGCCACCACGTACATATTTCTCTACAGCTCTTCTGTGGGAGCCCTTGCCGTTTCCTCTTTTGAAGGTGTGCTGCAGACAGCATTTCCATGGCCCTTCAGATCAAGCCAGAGACTGTAGCAATCAGGAACAGATGTCTTCTGGCTGGATCTGCATTTGAGCTGCCTCTTAAAAGATCTTGTCCACTTGGATAGGATGCAGTCTGCAGGCAGTCCGTTGGGGTATTTATCTGAAATCCCCCTCAATATTTAGGATCCCTCCTCTTAATTGCTTAAAAGCACTTTATAAACATTAACCCTTAACACCATTTTTTGGAGAGGTAAGTCTTACTGTCTCCACTTTACAGATAGGAAAACAAGAGACAGAGGTTATGGTAATTCTTTTTAAGTGGCCTCTCTGATTATTTTGAGTGCCCAGTTTGAGACACTTGGGCTCAATTTTCAGAGATCTGGAGGGCTTATAACTCCTTTTAAAGAAAATAGAAACTGTAGGTGCTCAGCATCTCTGGGGGAAAAAAATCAGATGCAAAGTATTTCAAGTTAGTCACTTAAAAACTGAGTCACCCACAATTAGTGGACATTTGAAGATTTTGGCCTAATTGATTTGCCCCCAGTTGCACAGCAAGTCTTTGTCCTAGTACAAGTTAAAACCCCTGTCTCCTGACACCCAGACCCCCACTCCAATTCCTAGCCAGCAACTCTGAGTAGCAATGGAGTTAAAACAGTGGGGTTTGTGTTTAAATAACCATGTATTTTTGTAAGTTAATTAGAAAAAGCATGTATTTGAGTTTTGACCTTCATTTTGATCTACAGACATTTTAAAATTTTGCTCACATTTAAAACGCAAAGACCATCGCATAGGTAAGAGCCATATCAATAACAAAAATTGTTTATCAGTTTTTGGGTCTTGTGACTGAGACGCTAAAGACAACAATGACAGCAGAAACATTTAGGGAACTGCTAGCTATATTAGCTCCATTTATGTAGAAGTGTAATTTCATATTCTACATCTAATTTCCCTGTTATTTTCAGTGCAATTTAAAAACCATTTAGGGGAGAGGGTCCTGTTAACAAAAAAAACAGAGAATTATTCTGTGGCTATGCAGTATGCACTCTCTTTTGCTCTCTCCTAATGTAAATTCTGAACAGCTCTTGGAGATTTTATACACCTACACAAGTTTCCATGAAAAAAAACAAACAAAAAACAAAATAAAAAAACAATAGAAGCTTCTTTACTCTTAATTCATCTAGGTAGTTCAAAATCTACTGCTGCTGGGTGGACAAACACACATTGAACCTTTGCTAGAACCAGATGTTTGTCTCTAAAGCTGTCTGCACGTTGGGAACTGGATGGGTTTGACAAGTGTATTATCTTTCCTAGCACATTAAACAGAGTCTACATAACCTAATAGCAAAAGCTTTAAAACAAATATATTAATAGGTGAGGAGGTGTGGGAGGAGGGAATTGCCACTAAGGAAAGTCATTGCACATACACATCTTGCTACTAATCACTAACATCGGCAGAAAGTGAAATACTTCCTCACATACAAAAGAGATTATTGTTTTCCTTTTGTAGCATTCATCATATACAAAATAATCTCATACTAATCACTGCATTTATCAGCCTGTGACGAAGAAAAAAACATAACCCAAGAACTGCCACAAAATCTTACAGCTGACAGTTTAAGAGTGATAAATATAATGCTGGTCTCAGACTGCTACAAGGATTAGATTTAGCTGGAAAACAAGTAGTGCAGTTAACAGTTGGTATTGGGTCTAGTGTTAGGATTAGTAGGCAGTGCTAATCACAAGAAATGTAAAAGATTAGGAGGTGCTGGTTCCCAGTAAGGTTTTCAAGCACAAGTAAATGTTGAAATTCATTGTGGGATTAAAATACCACAAGTCTAAAAGAGGCGGAATATTAAAGTAGCAGCCAGATTCAGTTGGGCTGTCCTCAACCTTCCCTTGAGGATTAGAGACTCTGCTTTTTCCAGCTTTGTAAAATTATGTAGCGTGTCATAATGAAGGACGCTAAATATGCTTTTTACCAAAGACAGCAAGCACTTTCAGTAAGGTACTGAGAAATGCATTATTGTGATATAAGGCAGACAGGTTAGGGGGAGAGAGATTCTGGTTACCAGGAGCTGGTCTAACACAGGTGCATAACTGCACATCAAAGTGCTTAGAAAGGGAAGATAATGTGAATTGCTAAGATACATAATGCGTGTATTTTTCATGCACTAACAAGACTAGGGTGCACCTTAACGCATTGGTTTCTGGTTCTTCATGGCGGGTCTAAGATTACCTTCATCTTCCATTCTGCGTAAGTCATCAATTGCCAAAGACAAATAAAGATCCCCAATGTTAATGCTGAAGCTAAAGCTGGGCAAAAAACATGAAAGAAATTTAATAAAAAAAGTTTCCTCGATTTTTTTTAAAAGTCTAAATGTGAAGTTTGGATGAGTAATTTCACTGAAACATTTCAATCAATTCTATCTGTAACACTGAGCTTCCTGACTCACTTTCTTTTCCATATGGAAGTCTCTGTCCCAAGGATTCTCAACATCTCAACGCACCACTGCCAAGGTTAGGCTGAGAGCCATATGTAGGCCTCTATTTGGTCAGTGGTGTGATGTCTACAGGGGAATGGAGGCACTTACACACTGCGGGCCAGATCTTCCATTGACTGGATTCTGTCTTATGTCATTTGGCAGTGACATAAACCCAAGCCTTTCTCACCTATCCCACCCTTTTCCAGAGATTCTCCATAGGGCTGGGGATGACGGGTCAATGGTGTCCTCACCTCACTGCCTGCCCACTCCTTCACCAGCCTGCCTAGAATACATCTCTCCCTCTGTGAAGCCCCTAGGAGGGGCCTCTAAGGGTACGTCTACATTGCAATTAAACACCTGTAGCTGGCCCGTATCAGCTGTCTCAGGCTGGGCTAAGGGGCTGATTAATTGTGATGTAGATGTTTGGGCTCAGGCTGAAGCCCAAGCTCTGGGACCCTACCCGCCTTTTGTTTAATTGCAGTGTAGACATACCCTAAGGAGACCAGGTGTTGCTGACCCACCACAACCTCCTTTCCACAAGGGAATGGAAAGATATACACTGGGAGAGTGCCCTCTATAAGTTTACCTAGGGATTGCTGGGCAAGGGAGGTGGGGAATGATCTCAGCCAAATCTATTTAACTATTTTCTAGTGCTCATTTTCATTGAAGTGCTTCTCGTGCAGTTAGCTGCACTTTTAGCTTCCATATGATTTTGCCTTTCTTCTTTTTCTCCTCAGAATGAACTCCTTTCTCCCTCTGCTACTGGCACCTGAAAAATCACCGATTTATGAGAGTTATAAAACAGTCATATTAAATAATAGAGGTGAACACTCCGTGTATGATTTCTGCAAAAGTCTTTTCAGAAGAGATAAATTTATTCACTGCATTATGGAACAGTTTGAGAAAACAAGATCATACAATGTACAGCAGTGCCTCTATATTTAAATTGTGTCATTTCTATTCATGAGCACTCTGATTAGATACACTACAAAAATCATCAGTAAGAAATAAATAATTCTGCCAAATTAATAGTTGTTGATTTTTTACCTGCAAACGTAAGTAGCATCTCATTCACAATAGATAAAGCTGCCATAATTTGGATGCATGGATCATGTTGGTTCAAGCCTACAAAGTATATCGAGTGAGTTATTCATCTGCATTTTCTTAGTATTAAACATATTCTTTCAAAATAATAATGAAAAAGTTATGTAGTGAGTTAAGATTGGATGAGAAATACTTTAATTTGAAAGGTTTGGTGACTAAGACTTCCACAAGTAGGTTGAGAGAAATAAATGGCTGAAAATGCACAGCTTGGGTTGAAAGGGGGGACTCTGGAGGGATATTGCTAAACTGTCCCTGCCAAAGAGGATTTATCCCAAGCTCATAAAATATACTTCTGAGAAATAGTTTTGGTTTGTGCCCTCAAAATGCACCACGCAGCATGAACTACTACTAATGTAACTGGATAACAACACCAACCCGCCCCTACAAGAGAGCCCACTGCACCAACTCTGCAAACTACTCCATTTGAACTATGTGGGCAAGTTGTGACAAATGCCTCATAACATGAAGTTATTTAGCAGGAAGCCCAACCTAATATCCTATATTTAAGCCAAATGCATTTTACTGAGCTACTGTATGTTCTAGATAGATACATATCAAAGTATGATGAGTGCAGTACATACACTAGACTTATCAACCCACAAAACACATTACACACCCTTAAGGAATTTGTCTGATTTGAAACAACAAGATATTCTCCTAAAATCAAATAATTTCCAGAACATTTCAAAAATGAATGCATAGCTGAATATCTTAAGGACACCTTGTCTGCAAAGCAGCCAGACAATACATATCGAAAAATTAGGTATTGCAGGCAAAGCAAAATCAAGAAACAGCTGCACGCATGTGCAATCTGATGGTTATTAGCAAAACAGGGGTAAAATAACAAACAAAAATAATAGAAAAAATAGAAAAAAACCCGACAACAAAATCTCAGTTCACAGTAAAGATTTTGGAAGCCCATTTGCACATAAATTGGAAAACACAATTCTTGTATTAGCAATTGATGAAGAAACAACATACCTTAAACTCCTAGTACATTTGAAATTATTTCCTTTGGTTCAAAGCTGATAATCCTGTAATTGCCAGTAACTAAATGGTGACTTGTCAGACTTGCTCTGAATGTGGAACGTTTGCACAGGTTTTTACTAACCCAAAGCCATTATCAAAACTATCAAAATTACAGTAATTAGATTTACTATACCATAAACTGTTATTTTAGCCATTTAAATGTTTAGTGAACATAACAAGATTGGATTGGTTTTCAAGGGTTACTAGCATAAATATACCCTCACACATACAGTACACTTTGTCAATTTCAGCTTCCCATAAATCAAATATACAACCAATCATCCTTTTATGCTAGATATTAATGGCAATTCCATTATTCAAATCTAGCTAGTGTAGATTCTCCCTTCACAGAGATGTAAATCAGTTCTGAGTAGACTTTTAAGTAGGCAGTGGAAGATTCTAATCTTACTAAAATCCTCTTACTATAACTTTAGAGCAGACAAAGATGAGGGGGTCTGCATTTCTCAGTTTATCTAGTCTGTGAAGAAGGCAGTTTTTAATTCCTGTAACCAGTGAAATATTAGAAATCCTTTTGCATGCTTAAAGGACTGTATCCTTCCTTAATAAAATAAGAGACACTCAGTATAATTGTTTTTGCTCATGTATCACGAAGAAGAGATACAATTAAAGGTTCTTATCACTATACAGAAACCTCTTTCAGAGAATTACTAAAATGAGTTTGCAAGTTGTCTAATTTTCTGCTTAAAACTACATTTTTACATTCAGTGCAAAATGAAGTGTAAAATATACATATATTTACATCATCTACCAAACTCCAATTCAAATAAACAAAACAAAAAAAACTTTGCTATCATTTACACAGCACAATCTGTTCTACCACTGGCTTTCTTTTCTCCCTCATCTTTCCTCAACCTCTCATTCCATGAACACAGAAACATGGAAACTAAGAGGATTTATACTTCAATAATTCATCTCTTTTGCAGTCATGTCTAACTATACACCAAATTCATCCACAATGCTAGCCCAATTTAGCTGATTCAAATAGTATTTTAAACAGTGTTCTGTAGTGATGGTCACAAAAGGCTTATAGGAAACTTTGCACAGTTTGTGTTTATGTCAAAAACTGCTCTACAGCATGTGATGAAACTCTACCCAGTCTGAGGGGGACACAATACCAGCCATCTCCTACCCAAATGCTACACTTATTTTGTAGAATTGCTCCTGCACAATAGGCTTATTTTTCATTTCTGTGTCTCTGTCTGTAGGTATGGAGGGAGGGCTACAAAATAATTCTTCCACGGAGAATAAGCAGATGAGTAAATTTTTTTTTCAATGGTGGGGAGCCCGGCTGCAGCAGAAGCTGATTTAACTTGTGAAAATTAACTCCTGCAGCCTGGGCTGCGGGACTTGCTCATCTGATCCTGCAGCCATGTCACCTCAAGCTAAGATCCTATTAGGTTTCAAAAGCCAAGTGTAGTCTGGTCTTTTACCTGTATTGGCAGCCACCAAAGATCACCTTATAAGATGTGATGCTGACCATTCAGCTAGTAGCTTTCTTCCTTCTGCGACAGGAATGAACTTGTATTCCAACCGAGTGATGATGATCCTTTGCAGCAATGTCTGTTGGTTGACTTGTACACCTGATATTCTAACCAACTGCGGTCATGGTAAAGATCACATAGCACTTTCTCCAGGGTTAAAATCCCTACCTTGTGTTATGGGGAAATTCCAGTTAAAGTAACCCTATTCCACCTACCTAAAATTCCCTCGTAGTTTCAGTAGAATCCCTGCTTTCCACACAAGTACTTCAGAAAGGTGGTGTGAGGGTAAATTAATCTTTATTAAATGCTTTCAGAATCTGTACTGAAACTGCCATGATCAACAAGTATGGATTTAATTAATGAAAAGACTTGAGTGGTTGATGAGGAGATGGATATACTCTTGGAGGTCAATGGAGAGAGTTCTTGTAGAGAATCCCCAGTTCTCTTACACTTGAGGTCATGTTTATTGCTGCAGTAGATTGTAACAGACTCAGTGCAGTAAATGAGAGAAAATCTATAGCTTGAAAATTTTTAAACTCACTGGGAAAAAGGAATCTGAAAATTTAGATTCTTTATGTTGACTCCCTATTGAGAATCCAAGCTCTCTTTTACTGTACAAAGGCTTCAGTGTGTGGCGAAGAAGTTTGGGAGAGGGGTGGGGTTGGGAAAACTCAAGCTCTCACATAACCTAGAACCATTCTTGTGACTTTGGATATCTGAGAGACACAAGAACAATTTGCTTAAAGTCAACAAAGTAGAAACCAAATATGGTACTGAAAATTTCAGGAGAAGAAAATTGACATTTCTGGAGAGATGCTACCGTGCTTTGTTTGTGAAGAAAAGGGCTGCTGAAGTGAAGAATCATTCTGGGATATAGGAACTGCCAGTGGTTTAGTAACCAGCTGCAGTACCACAAATGAATTTTCTTGGTCAAGCTTATATTTTCAAATCCACTGAAGTGGAGATTGATTGCATCAAAGACTGAGGAAGGCACTAGAGACATGTTGAAAGTGGAGCTGGACAAAAGAAAATAAATATTGAGAACATTATTTTATTTGGTTTACTGTGCAGACCAGCAATGGCTCATTTGAAATTGGCATGTGGTTTTTTGTGTATACACCACATAGATATTATTCATGGTAATGAAATAATATATTTGGTGAAGAGCTATATTTTGCATTACATGTTTTGGAGAGTTTGGTTAGGAATATGTTGAAATAACTTTATTGGGCATGCTATTTATGACGTGTCTATTCTTGAAGTTCTATTTTGAGACCAGTCATAATTTATATTCATATTGCACATTGGAGATTATATATATATAAAAGATACTCAGTGTTGTTGATTATGCTGTGGAAATCCACTTTAAATTTAAATACATTTAAGACTTCTTTTTTTTAAAGTTGCATGAACTGGGCACCCTGCTACAGACTGAGATAGCTTGCTACCCCATTTTTTGTAAACTGCTAATGCACATTTGCTCAGCAAACCTTCTGTGTGCAATGAAGATTTTCTCCTTAACTTTTTTATACTAGGAGCCTAATAAAACGTCTTGGTTTAGAATTGTTTTTATTTAAGAGGACTATAATGTTTTATTATGGATACAAAATTTTGTGCATGTGTATTAATATACACATGACTAGAGAGTATTGTGACAGGGTCAGGCCAGAGGGCTACAGGAGAGTGATAGAAGGTAGATATATTAGCCCCAGATTAAGCAGATCCCTTTTCCCTGAGTAAGACAATTAACTGTTCCAGAACAATCAGGAAGTTGCTGGAACCAATTAAGGCAGGCTAATTAGGACACCTGGAGCCAATTAAGAAGCTACCAGAATCAATTAGGACAGGCAGGCTAATCAGGGCACCTGGTTTTAAAAAGGATTACACTTCAGTTAGTGAGGTGCGTGCGAAGAGCTGGGAGCAAGAGACACACAAGAAGCTGAGAGTGAGTAGGTGTACTGCTAGAGGACTGAAAAGTACAAGCAGTATCAGACATCAGGAGGAAGGTCCAGCGGTGAGGACAAAGAAGGTGTTGGGAGGAGGCCATGGGGAAATAGCCCAGGGAGTTGTAGCTGTCAGACAGCTGTTACAGGAGACACTACAGACAGCTGCAATTCACAGGGCCCTGGGCTGGAACCCAGAGTAGAGGGCAGGCCCGGGTTCCCCCATCCCTCCAACTCCCGATTTGATATAAGAAGAGTTGATCTGGACTGTGGGTCCCACCAGAGGGGAAGGTCTCTGGCCTGTCCCCCGATCCATTAGGTGGGCCAGCAGAGACTGCGGGGATTGTTCTCCTTTTCCCCATGCTGGCCAGTGAAGAGGTTAGCCAAGTGAATGGCAGGTTTGTGCCACTAACAAAAGGAGCCAAACTGAGGACTGCCGTAAACCTCTGAGGCGAGCAAATCCACCAGAAAGCGCAGAACCCACCAAGGCAGAGGAGGAACTTTGTCACAGTATGTATAAACTGGTTCTAATCCAGCCCCACTTTTTCACAATAGTCCATGTCCACAACAATGTGATTTACAGTAATATCTATTACTTTGTAATTTCTGATCTCTGGTGATGGTGGACGTAATTCTTACTGCCTTCCTTTATGAATGTGACGCTTTATTTGTAAGGTTTCCCCCTCCGAACTGAAAATCTTGATCTTGCTGTGAAGAAACTCAACACTGTTAGAGAAAAATTTAGTGCTAAAATACTCTGACCTTTACAAGGATCCTGTTTGCATGTTACAATATATTTTCCTATCATAACAACAGAAAGTCCCTTGTGTTCCATTTAGAAAAAGACATCTTCCAGTAACAGCATACTGTGATCAATAACATTTTCTTAATATATTATATTACCTCTCACTGAAAATCTCTCACTAGACATATCAGACTGCATGGGGGGAAATTCCTGACAAAACTCAAAATGGTAAACAAGACGCTGCAAATTAATTCTATCCCACAGTGATCTTTCTTTTCTTGAACAAAGTGACAAGTCTAGGTCATCTGATTTCAGCAGAAGCTTTTGCATCTTGAAACAGAGGTATCTGCTCCAACTACCATAGTGATTGTTATTTTAGTCTGTGTAATTTTGTGTTGAAATACGTTGCATGGTTTAAATCATAGAACATCAGGGTTGGAAGGGACCTCAGGAGGTCATCTAGTCCAACCCCCTGCTCAAAGCAGGACCAATCCCCAACTAAATCATCCCAGCCAGGGCTTTCTCAAACCTGATCTTAAAAACTTCTAAGGAAGGAGATTCCACCACTTCCCTAGGTAACGCATTCCAGTGTTTCACCACCCTCCTAGTGAAAAAGTTTTTCCTAATATCCAACCTAAATCTCCCCCACTGCAACTTGAGACCATTACTCCTCGTTCTGTCATCTGCTACCATTGAGAACAGTCTAGAGCCATCCTCTTTGGAACCCCCTTTCAAGTAGTTGAAAGCAGCGATCAAATCCCCCCCTCATTCTTCTCTTCCTCAGACTAAACAATCCCAGTTCCCTCAGCCTCTCCTCAGAAGTCATGTGTTCCAGTCCCCTAATCATTTTTGTTGCCCTCCGCTGGACTCTTTCCAATTTTTTCACATCCTTCTTGTAGTGTGGGGCCCAAAACTGGACACAGTACTCCAGATGAGGCCTCACCAATGTCGAATAGAGGGGAACGATCACGTCCCTCGATCTGCTGGCAATGCCCCTACTTATACATCACAAAATGCCATTGGCCTTCTTGGCAACAAGGGCACACTGTTGACTCATATCCAGCTTCTCGTCCACTGTAACCCCTAGGTCCTTTTCTGCAGAACTGCTGCCCAGCCATTCGGTCCCTAGTCTGTAGCGGTGCATGGGATTCTTCCATCCTAAGTGCAGGACTCTGCACTTGTCCTTGTTGAACCTTTCTTTTGGCCCAATCCTCCAATTTGTCTAGGGCCCTCTATATCCTATCGCTACCCTCCAGCGTATCTACCACTCCTCCCAGTTTAGTGTCATCTGCAAACTTGCTGAGGGTGCAATCCACGCCATCCTCCAGATCATTAATGAAGATATTGAACAAAACTGGCCCCAGGACCGACCCTTGGGGCACTCCACTTGATACTGGCTGTCATCTAGACATGGAGCCATTGATCACTACCCGTTGAGCCCGACAATCTAGCCAACTTTCTCTCCACCTTATAGTCCATTCATCCAGCCCATACTTCTTTAACTTGCTGGCAAGAATACTGTGGGACACTGTGTCAAAAGCTTTGCTAAAGTCAAGGAACAACATGTCCACTGCTTTCCCCTCATCCACAGAGCCAGTTATCTCGTCATAGAAGGCAATTAGATTAGTCAGGCATGACTTGTCCTTGGTGAATCCATGCTGACTGTTCCTGATCACTTTCCTCTCCTCTAAGTGCTTCAGAATAGATTCCTTGAGGACCTGCTCCATGATTTTTCCAGGGACTGAGGTGAGGCTGACTGGCCTGTAGTTCTCAGGATCCTCCTTCTTCCCTTTTTTAAAGATGGGCACTACTTTAGCCTTTTTCCAGTCGTCCGCGACTTCCCACGATCGCCATGTCTCATTTCATCTGAGACCACAATCTATAGGCTTTGAAACATTAAGTTTAGGAAATAGATGCCTCATATACATTTTAAAATATGTATCTTTTAAGCCAGAATCCTGAACATGAGTGTTGTTCACTTTCAAATCTACTGTGCCCTGATGAATATCTGTTACTCTGTACAGAGGTGGATCCTGAGAAGAACTGAGTACCTACAGCATCAATTGAAAGAGCTCAGATCTGCACTATTGAAGTCAATGGGTGCTTTCCTGTAATAAGTATTATTATTAAGCCCCCAGTCCTAGGTACTAACCCACATTGCTACATCAACAACAGCAGGATCAGGCCTGCCAGTGTTAAAAGCAGCAGTAGCTGCTCAGCATCTCTCAGAGGGCCCATCCTGCAAAACTTAAGCATGTGCAAAATTTGGTCAACGGGACTGATGACATTCATATAATCATGCGTGCACCCAGGATCAGAGTCAGAATCAGTACCTACATTAATACCACAACAGAATAAATGGTGCACAGTTTTTTAATATTTATACTATGATAATATCCATTGTGCTAGGTGTTTCTCAAACACATGGGAAGATGCTGTCCCTTCTCAGCTGAATTTAGTCTAAGGCCTAAATCCAACAAAGTACTTAAGCACACACGTAACTTTAAGCCCATGGAGTAGTCCAACTGAACACAAAGGGACTGTTCATGCGTTTAAAGTGAAGAAGGCGTGTAAGTGCTTTCATGAATAAGAGTCTAAGAAGAAAAGTGAGATACGAAGTGTCAGGGGAAAAGGATATAATTTTTAATATACAATTATAATTCCCGCAACCCATTAAACTTATAAAGCAAATGCCAACATTCTCCCCCGCCTCTATCCATCCCACAAGCCACTACTGAGAGATTGAGTTCCTCTATGCACTGTGGCAGAACTGAATCTGGCAAAGGGACCAGGAATTCCTTCATCTCAGGAAACAGGTCCATCGATGAGAGGCAGCACAGAAGAAGATATGGCAACGTTTGCATGCAAGAAGTAAGCAAACAAACATGTGAGGCTTGCACCACCGAGGGAGTAAAAGTACAGGTGTGACATAAGAGCAAAGTAGAAGGGAAGGACAGAAATGTGAAGTGCCTTGAGGGTAAGATCAACTTAAAAGAAAAAAACTACCCAGCAGAACTCCATATAATTAGCATGCACAAAATATCTTCGGTGGTGAACAATTTCATTTGTAAGAAATAAAATCTGCAATCCAGGCAACATCATGGCCTGATGACTCATGATCCATTCATAATTATCACTCATCTCAGCCCTAAATGAGCTCATTATTATTAAACCTGACAAAAATATTTTAAACTGCTCTTGTAAAAGGAAATTAATTTAAAAAGATATCACATTTCCACGCTTTGTTTCTAGTCCTAAACCTGTGTAAAATGGCAGCTGCGTAGCAACTCTCATGTGTCTTTCCTTTGACTTTTAACAAGTGATTTAGATACAAGCATCTAATCTGTATGGTAACATAAAACATTAGAAACTATACTTCTGCAGTTTAAAAGCAGCCTATTAACAGTGTAGAGATAACATATGAATCCAAGTATATATTTTATACTATAAACATAAGTATTTTGACTTTTTTACAGTGTCTTTCTCCCAAGGAACTAAAAGTATTTAACTGTTTCTGGAGGTCTCACAGCACGTCTGTGAATTAGAGGGATAGACTCTCCATTTTAAAAAACAAGGAAGCTGAGGCACAGTAGTTACAAAGGAAGCGTGTTCCTCAGTTTCCTTGGGAATAGAACCCAGATATAACTCGCAAGCCTGGAGTAGTTATGCTGTGGCTAGCACTATGGCTATCGATAGAAGCTACATATAAATACATAAATCAACAGGACCATATTGATTAAGCAATGTTCTCCCTTTCACTTACAAAATTTAGACAGGCAACACCTGATCAGCATTCATAGAATATTTGTTAGTATTTCCTGTGTCTCAGCTGGAGAAAATCCACCTTCCTTCCTGAAATCATGCTATTCTCTAATTGTGCAATACTGTGAGTGTATATGGAGCATGCTTCCCAGAATGATCCTCTGTTTAGCAGATTTGCAGACGTGATTAGATTGCCTCATCTTAACATGTATAACAATGGTTATTCGGAAAAAAAAAAGCCCATCTCTTTTTAAGATATAGAACTCTGAACTTTTCTGGATAAGTGAATTTCCCACTGTGTGAAGGAGAGTTACTGCTTAGTTTCTGTTCCATATGCCAATACATATCACATTAGACTCCTACTTAAGGTATTATGGATACTGGACATCAGTGCAGCTAGCATTTTCAACTTTGTTTCACTTGCTTTTCTCCCCAACTGAATGAGTCAATGAAAACTGAAATCTTTGCTTCAAACTACCTAAGACGCAGAACAGAAATTTTAAAGCAGCAAGGCTACATCAGAGATAAAAGCAGCGTTCTTATACTTCTGGCTTTGGTACAGAGGGTGGAGACGTTCCTATAGCCTCTTTTGTTTTTCCTCACTATATTGTCAGTTGTTCTTTACCTTATAGATTACACACAGTATCACATTAGATGTGACCCACCGTTCCACTGGAACATACAGCTGAAAGCCACGCTGTTCAGTGGTAGAGTAGACAAGCGTCTAATATCATGTGGTCAATTGAAGGCTCAATTTATCGTTTCCATGCCTCGCCCACACTTTCCTCAGGTAGCAAGTATTCTGTAAAGCAATTATTCTGCTGTGCTGGAGGAACCACAGCTATTAAAACAACTGCATTACAATCACAGCTCTCTCTCTCATTTCCTCTATTTCAAATAACTTTGTTTTTTAATACTACATATAGTAAAAACTGATGTCAGTTTGAATCAGGGACCAAAGGTTCCGATGTAACTGCCCACTTAGAATACTGAAGTTGTATTTCCATACTCTGCACCATAGTCAGGATTTATAATACCTTGAACAACACGTGTGAACTGCCCCCCTACGCCCACATAAAAGATTAAAATGTATTTTAAGGGAAGCAACAAAGACTGAGAACATCTGAAAATGGGTCAGAAAGACCAAAGTGTCCTTCATGCTCTCAGCCCACTATAGCAGTGGACAAAGTTCATCTTGGAAAAAGGAGACAGACTCAGACACTTTAGAAAAAATTATGATTCTGGATGAAAGTCAGCGTAAGGGGAGGGGGTAATCCAGAAACTAACGATGTCAGATTTCAGACTTTATACCAATATACACATGACAATTCTATAAATAGATTATAATTTGATCTAACAAAACCACAAGCATTCTCCTATCATCAAGTAACAGGCACAGTACATTGTTTCAAAAATATCAGCAGGAGGAATTTCATAATATCTTTACTTCAGTAGCCAGCCAAGGACCATCCTCGGAACATCAGAGGAAGGTTTTTTACTTTCATATCAAGTGCGTTATGCTGCCACACGCTCAGCGAATTTAACTTGTGATATTACCACGACAGAAAATAAATTACATTCATACATTCCTCTCATTTAGCCCATTTTCCCTCCTCTTAACTGTATCTTACTCTATTTAACACTCTCCCTCAGACTCCCCTGACTCCTGTTTGCCCCTTGATCCTCTGTTTTCATCTCCTTCCCTGCACATATCAAGCTAAGGTACCTCCACATGAAGCTCCAGCCACCCTGGCCAGAGTATTAGTTGTTGTTGGAGCACTGCAAGAGTGAATCTTCTCTCTTTCCTCCCTCCCACCCACCAATGAGCTAGTCAGCAAAGCAGGTAGGAGATCTCTTCCTCTCCCTGCTGACTTTTTCATCATCTGACCCACCCCTGGCCAGGCCAGGGTTGGCACTGTATTCATACTGGTCTCTCCCCTGGATGGTGGCCCAGGATAGGCTCTACCAACACATACAGAAACAGAGCTACTCTTTAAATACATAGTTGAACATTTACTTTTACTACAACTAGAATACAATTCCAGGAGAAAACCTTACTCACAATTCTGGTTTATTTTTCAAAAAACATTTATTTTCTATTTATATAGATGGGCTACGATCATATTTCATTTCTAATCCCCATTGCCAGTAAAACGATTCCATTTTATATATTTCCCTGTTCTATCCTGAGCACTCTAATAACGTGCATATACACACAGTCTCCCAACCGATACGTGCATATGAGATCATGCCCTTTATTTGTAAAACACACATTAAGAAGCTGCAAGCCAATTGTTTAAGGATAGTGCAAGTCTCAGAAATGTATGTGTTTGTGTAGCGGGGTGGTCACCCTGCTCCGGCCCTGAAGGGGTTAAAAGCAGCCCTGGGAAAAGCTGAGTGAGTAGCTGACCACAGGTGTGGCCAGTTCAATCAGAGCCCAGCTGGCCCTTATAAGAGGGCTGGAGGCCAGGAGCTGAAGGAGTCTCACTCTAGCCCTGGAGTGGGAAGGGCTAGCTGCCTAAGAGGAAGGTGGAACAGTGCTGTGGAAGAGTAAAGGGAGCTCCAGCCTGGTAAACCCCCAAGGCTGCAGGCCTTGGTAAAGGCCCAGAAAGGTACTGGAGCTGCAGAGGGGCAGCCTGGGAATAAGCAGAGGCAGCTGGGCCTAACCCCTTGCCAGTGATGAGTGGCCATTACAGACTGCAGTCTGCCCCAGGGAAAGGGGGCTAGATGATGACTGGCAGTAGCCACTGAGGCAAGGTGGGTTTAGAGAGTTGTGGGTTCCCCAGGGAGGGGAGACCCAGAGTGTGGAGGTACTGCTGGGGCAGAACCCCAGGGTAAAGGGCACCAGGGTCTGGGAAGGACATGGGGGCTAGCGGCAGGTGAAACACTGGCCTGTAGAGGGTGCTCTGGGCTGGAAGAGCTAATTCCCAAGACAACCAGCAGGAGGTGCTGGACTGGTGAGTCATTGCTTTGCTACAGTTTGCATGTGTGTGTGCATGTATTATAGGCAGGTTTGGTATTAACAATGCCCAATACTTCCCATTATAAGACCCTGTTTTCAGTTACTTAAAATATTGCTAAACTTTTTAAGAGATTGGGCTGAAATTTTCCACACTAGGTGTCTGTCTGCCTGAGGAAAATTTTGGCCAAAGAGTTCATCCATTCTCAAGACTGAGACCAGGGAAAAATAAATTATTTTGTCTGTGTTAAATCCTAGCGACCTTCTGAGAAGCCCTTGTGCCCCATGATTTGGAGCAGGGGCTTGAAATTTGGCAGAGGGGGTGAGCATGCTCCAGCCCATGGTGCAGAGGGATGAGGAGACTTTCCCTGTAATTGCCATTCCTGGCTGTTGCAGCAGCAGTGCCAGGTCGGGATCAGGGCTCCAGAACTAAGAGCAGGAAGCCTGTCTCTCTTGTTCCCTCAGTAACCCCCTGTTGACATCCAGGTAGCATGGAAGAGGAAGCTTCCTAATTCAAATACAAAGGGGACAGGAGCCAGACCTGAGTAGGGGCATGGGACAAGGACCTAGGGTGGGGAGGGGACTGGTAGGTGGCAGGGAGAGACTGGGAAAAGAGACTGAGAACGAGCCAGGGTGAGGACACAAACTGATGAGGAACCATAGGAGGGAGACAGAGCCACTGGGGAACTCGTGGACTATGAGCATAAGAGTGATTGGAAACTTGGGCTGAGGGGGAAGAGATCAGATGAGGAATGGGGTGTGACTGGGAACTAGGAGGGTCTAGACAAGAAAAGTGGGGACAAGGATCAGAGGTTGAGGGAACTGGAAATAGCTGGACAAGAAGACTGAGTCTGGGAGGGGAGAGAGAGTCTGGGATAAGAAACCTGAGGAGTGGAGACAGATGCTGTCTAGGTCAGGTGTTCTCAACCTTTTTCTTTCTGAGCTCCTCCTGCCCCCCACCCTGACATGCTATAAAAACTCCACAGCCCACCTGTGCCACAACAATGGTTTTTCTAAATCTAAAACCCAGGGCCGGCATTAGGGGGCAGCAAGCAGCGCATTTGCCTGGGGCCCCACACCAAATGGGGCCCAGTGAAACTAAGTTGCTCAGGCTTTAGCTTCAGCCCCTGGGTGGCAGGGCCTGGGGAGGTGGGGTTTCAGCTTTCTGCCCTGGACTCCAGTGAATCTAATGCTGGCTCTGCTAGGTGGACCCCCTGAAATCTGCTCGCAGGCCCCCAGGGAGCCTCACACCCCTGGTTGAGAACTGCTGGTCTAGGTGAAGAGAATAGCACTGGAACAAGGAGACAGGGTGGAAAAGAGACATGACTAGACAGGGCCTGATTAAGGGCAAAGGGGTCATGTGGTGGGGGTTGGGAGGCAAAAGAGTGTTGAATAGAGCACCCCCACCTTGGATTGGAACCCACGATTCCAGAGTCTCATCATTCCTCTGCTGTCGGCAGGTATTTGTGAAACCCTTTGGCAAATCTCATCTCCCGCTAGTGCTTCTCCACATAGAAGATTACAACCGATTACTGCTATTATTTACTCCTTTAACTCAAGTAGCAGAGGTTTGCGCAGTGGATCTAAAGCTTCCAACTGTGCTGATCCACGTGGGATGACACATGATGGGATTTACATTTTTTTAGTCTGTTTTGTTTAAAAATTTAGGCAATCTTAATTCTGGTATTTCTTCACTTTTGAGTGCTTACCTTTGCAACCTTAATAATGTTTAACATATTTTGGTGTGTAATATATAATGTGTGCATGCACATCTATAAATTAAGACCTAGAATTTGTCCACCCAGTCTCCAGCTTTTTTTATTGTAAAGGTTACATAATGTAGGGCCAGATTCTGAAGTCTTAGTGCCAACATTGTACTCACTATTCTGAGTCATCCTACTGAAGTCAAATATGACTCCTCATGGTAATGTTTGCAGAATCAATGTTTACCCTACTTTCCCACTTCTTATATTGTAATGCAGCAAGGCAGTTGCATCTGCCGAGGTACAGATTTACTGCAGTCATTGAAGGATAAAAACAGGGCCCGAATTGTGTGTGTTAGGTGACAAGAGGTCATGAAAGAGAAAGCTGAAAAGATTTTTATATGTGGACTTGCTGTCATGAAAACAAACTGTTTTCTAGGTTATAAAAAATAAATAATTGTACTCTTACCTTGTGGTTTCCAGAATCTGTGTCAAATTCAATCTCTGGCAATACAGTAAGTAAACTGCAGGACAGCAAACCCTTGCATTTAGCAGGTGGTTTCTGGGAAACCAGGCTACCTAGAAAGAGTTGAAGAAAAATGTCTATTTCTATCTGAAGATGAAGTAATCTATATTTAATAAGAAGAGCCTTCCAATGAGCACAGCACAAGTGAAAAATAGCTCCACAATCGGAGAAGTTAAATGTCACCATGATCGGCATGAAGAACTTTAATCTCCCAGAGGTGACAAATCTCCATGAAATGTAGAGAGCCAGGTTCCTGGTGGATTATTAGGGTTTAGCAGAGAATGGCCAATACCCATGGTAACATGGTGTTAACCCTCTTATCAAGATGGGGGGGGGGGGAAACCAGGGGGTGATGGCAATCTTCTCCTTAATAAACTGCTACAAAAAGAGAGCACACAAGCAAATGCACAAGACAAAGTGGACCAAGACTATTTAAAAGCTATATGACATTATAGAAGCAAGTTTTTGTTAGCACAAAGCATGTCTATGCAGTAAAAATAATCCCAGAAGATCAATTTCAAAATATATATATGAAAAATATAGTTTTAATGCCCAGTGTAAAATCACTATTCATCATAACAAAGCAGTTTTATGCCTATGTTCCCCCTTTCAGATGTAATATATGTGAAAGTAATCTTCATGACAGGAAGTGACATGTATCCCTGCAAGAATGAACTGCTGCCATTATCTGGGTGTAGCGGGGTGGACACCTGCTGAGGCCCAGAGGGGTTTAAAACAGCCCTGAGAGAGGGCTGTTTGGGGAAGCAGCCTCAGCTGGGGGCCATACAGCAATCAGGGCCCAGCTGGCTCTATAAAGGCTGTGAGCCAGAAGCCTGGAGAGACTCTCTCAAGGCCTGAGAAAGAAGTAAATCTGTACCTGGGCAGATGCAACTGCATTGCTGCATTACAATATAAGAAGCGGGGAAGTAGGGTAAACATTGATTCTGCAAACACTACCATGAGGAGTCCTATTTGAAGTCACTAGGATGACTCAGAATAGCTACTACAATGTCGGTACTAAGACTTCAGAATCAGGCCTTGAGAAAGAGAAGAGCCTGGCTGCAGGGGCTTAACCAAGTATCTGGAGCGGAGCAGGGCTGGGGATAGGCCAAGGGAGCCAGGGAGCTCTGGCCTAGGAAAGCCCCAGGCCTGCAGCCTGGGGTGGACTATTAGGTGCAGGGGCAGCCATGGGTAGGCAGAAGCAGCAGGTCCAAACCCAACCTTGCCTGTGATGAGTGGCTCATACTGCAGTCTGCCCGAGGGCGTGGGGGCTAGTTGGTGACTAGCAGGAGGCTATGAGGCAAGGTAGGGATAGTGGGTGGGGGGGTTCCCCTGGGAGGGGGAGACACAGAACTGTGGGGTACTGCTAGGGGTCAGCACCCAGTGAAAGGGGCACTGGGGTCCTAGGAAGGACATGGGAGCCAGCAGCAAGGTGAGACACTGGCCTGAAGAGGGCGCTCCAGAGGCTGGAACACTAATTCCCTGATGACCAGCAGGAGGCACTGCTGGTGAGTCTGCACCCAGTTACACTGGGAATCAATACAATATTTTAACTGAATATAACACTACTTATTGCTTTCACATTTTTACTTTGAGTTTTGGGCTGTATGGGGAAAATTTTTACAGTGACAAGAGATCCTTGGACCGGAAAATGAGTTACTATTAATTCCCAATTTACAGCTAGCTTCCCTTGAACAATGCAGTCAGTGGTTCTTTCCTCCAGATACCTCAAATTAAGGGTTCCCCCTCCACTTTGTACTGACAGATGCACATGACTTACATTTTATATACATTCTGAATCAGTACAAAACAATTCAGGGGCTCTACCTATAAGCTGTATCTCTCTCGTGAGACGTGAGCACCCATGCCCCCCCCCACTGAGTATTACCATCAATTTTTACTGTGGCAGCACCTAGAAGCCTCAAACACACATTAAGAGACAGTCTCTGCCCTGAAGCATTTACAATCCAAATCCATGCCACAGGGTGGGAAGGGAAACAGAAACACAAACAGGTGAAGTGACTTGCCTGGGATCACATGGCAGGTAAGTGAAGAGCACCTAGGCCTCCCCATTCCTATGCCTTATCCACAGGGCCATGATATATCTCCTTTAATGGAGTTTAATGAGAATGACACATTCTGAGTAGAATCTCTGAGAAGTATGTCACAACATATGGTTTTAAGCAAGAGATGAGTTCTAAGGACACAGACCCCCACCCCATGGTATGATGGGCCATTAGAGAGAACAGCAACAACAAAAGCAAAATTTTGGGAGAGATTGTTGTATTAGTTTAGCATGCAAAGACTCCATACAGAATCAGAACCCCATTGTTCTATGTACTATTCAAATACCCAAATAGCTGAGGCCCCAATTTGCGACTGGGTTCACACCCATACAGAGCCAAATTTACTTCAGTGGTGCTCTAAGCACAGCCAGATGCAGCATTGTTCCTTAATATAGACTGAAGGGGGGGGGGGGGGGAGGGAATGGCAGGCACAGCTAGACAGAGGCAGTCTGAAGGGGGAGGGATGAGAAGCTGTAATCCTCCACTATGAAAATGGCTTATAAAGAAGGGCTTATGCCCAAATCCTTGCCTGATCACCACTTCCACCACCCGCTGTCCCAAGAGCAGGCAAAATTGTTATATGGGCAACACAAAAACAGGCTTAGAGGGTGTGTTTAAACTTGCTGCTATTTACATACCTAGCAGCAAAAGATCTTGAAAAGGACTTGTAAATTTTTTTTTAATCTTATCAAATTTAGCTGTGGTTCAACAGCACATTGCATTGAGGGAAAAAAGTAACCACTGCAGATTCAGCATAAAATTCTAAGCCATTAAAACAAAATGCATGTCCTGTATGAGCCAAATTAAAGAGGAGAGGGTATTTTAAACTCCCTGCCCCATAGTTATCACTTCCTTTTTAATGTTTTTTTTTTTTCCAGACATCAACTACCTTGTGAACATAAGATACCAGCTAGACAGGCCACTGTTTGGCACTGCAGAAAGTGAGCATCTTTGTATGTCAGAGACCGGAGTGCAGCTTAGCATTCAAATACCCAATTACTTTAGGTGTTGTGGGTTGATATCATCTCCATCTTTTGGAGCACACAGACCTCAGCACATAAGTCAACAGTGAGACAGTGATTTTAAAGATGCCCAATGCTGGATAATGTGCACTAAAGACAAAAATTAAACCCCACCCCTCCTAATGCATTCCATAGCTTTAAAAAAATTTCATGGCCCAGAATTATGACTGACTGTATAATTTGTAATCCTGCATGGATAATCATTTTCTTAAAAAGGGAGCATACCTCAGTAATATTCACAGGGAGTTCACAAGAGCTTGGCAAACATTTCTGACAACAAAAATAAACTCAAACAGAAGGATTGCTCATAAAATGCTACATCAACAACTCCTTTGACAGGCATCTGGATTATGCTACCTTCTAAATGGGAAAAACAAAGATGTCACTTCTAAGTTTAAATGGAAACAGTGAAATAAGCTATTAAAAATATCAGATCATAAACAAAGCTATTTTACACAGACTTAAATAGTGAGTAACTATTACAACAAAGCTTGCCAGGATCCTTTGCAAGCAAAGCACTTACTGGGAAGGGGGGCGGACATTTTGTTAGAAGTTGTGCACACAATCAGTATTAGACAAGGACCACAGATTATTTCTGGGTGCCCAGCTCTATAGGAAAGGAAGATTGGCCATTTCACAATGCAATAGGGGTCAATCTAATCTGGTATCTTGCCTGAAGGGGTCTACACTTGATGCTTTAAATGAGAGTTAAAATTCTAATATGCCTATTTGTGCAATGCTGCATATGGAGGTGAAACCTGAAGTTAGACCCCATAGGAGGCTACCCTCAAAGCATGAGATGATTACCTCCTCTTATCTTGGACCACTCTAAACCATTGTTAATGGTCATTACATTATCCACACAATGTTTATCTGTACTAGCAAATGCATGCAAATGATTGTCATGATGCAAAGGAGAAGTTCTTGTCTGTTCTAAAGTATCTAAAATGTTCCCAAACACTTTTAAGTGAAAATTCATGTTGCGATACGTGCAGCTCAAAGACAGGATATCCAGATGCAAAAAAAAGACACTAGAAAGTCTATTTCTCTGAACTTTCAATATTTTGAGCAAAATCATTCACCTCCACAATAAAGTTTCTTTGAAGTTGGACGCATGCAGCTTGCTACGCTAGCTGGACGTCCTTAAAAATTCACAGCCAACTTTTCATGCTTCATTATGATCTATTGGCTTTCTTGAGGATTTGGTGAGCGTCTTGGAGACACGCAGTATGTTGAGAGCTCTCATCTCTTAACCGAAGCAGTGGCTGCTGTATCTTAACCAAAATTTGACCTTCTCACTAAAATGGTTGTTAGACTTTGGAATTACAGGTGACACCAACAAAACCACAGACTTTTAAAGTCCTAACTGTTTTCCCCACCTGTTGCTCAACTTTCAGCCTCTGTCTCCTGAGATGTTAAAAGTTCTACTGGTATTCCAGAGTTTGCCAGGATAGAAAATACCTAAAAAGTCCACTGTAAATAAAACAATGTTTGTTTTTGCCCTTAAACTTTTTTCAGGCCTTCTCTGTAAGCAAGCAAAACTGGCCCAAGCCCATTCGTTCCTCCAAGCTCTGAGTCAGATAATCAAGGGTCATGTGAGGAGGTAGCCAGGCCATGCATTCTGTAAGATAGGCTGTGTGGTCACACAGATACAGAGACCTGAAGGGAGCAAGAAGGCTTTGCAGCAGTAGAGCCAGGATGGGAGACTAATAAACCCTGTCTTAAGAAGAAAGACCGTAGAGAAACCCTGCACCACAGGCAGGAAGATTTTGATCACAGAGCTAAAAGGAACCATGTTGGGTTCTGCAAAGAGCCAAAGGGCAGCAGAAACTAAGAAGAAACCTGCTTGGCCTGCTGATGCAAAACAGGAAGGAAGTGTGTGTTAAACAGGACTCGGGAAGAACGGCTTGTGCCTAGAAAGGCCAAACTGCTTATTTTATGTTACGGCTTAATATGCCAGACCCCAAGAGAGGGAACATTATTTTGAAATGCCTGAGTAAGTGCAAATTAGTCTGAAGGGAAATGTGAGGTGAGGTGACTGCGTTGCCACACTGTGGGGTGGCCTGCGCTGGACAGTACCCTGAAACAGGTGGTTAAAAGGATTCCTGCAGAAAGGATTTCAAAACCTACAGGAGTAACTTCTATAAGATGCCTGTTACTTTCAGCCTATTACTTCAGCGAGAAAGTAACAGGTATTTCTTCTTGTTCCTTAATTAGCTGAATTTCTCCCGTGTGTCCAGAAGGGTTGGCAAAAGTAATTTCAACTTATTTAAAGCAGAGGGGTGTGAAGATGCATTCTGTGTACTCTCACTCAACCACTTGGGGTGTCATGGTTGGGGGTGGGGGAAGACCTCTACTCTTATTTTGGCAGGGGCTTAAGCCCTAAGCTGAAAGTCTCATATAGTATCACTTTTGGCTAGTGTCAGAGGCAAGGACTAGCTGTGGGCAGCATCCTCATACATTCATAGGAGCCCCTAACCTGCTCCTTCCCCATCCTGTTTTAAGAGAGTACCAGCACCCTGACCTTTCCTTGGAGGATGACACCATAGAGATATAACAGACTACCGGCTCTTCCTGCCTTAAAACTCTTTGGGGGTGTAGAGGGAGAAGGAAGCTGATTGTGTGTGGGAGGGGGTCGGGTACCTTAGAGTCAAGCAAGCAGTTGGGAGTTCTGGATCCCATGACCATCTAAAATAATTTGTTCACAGCAAGAATTTTGTTCTCTTGATGCAAACTGTTAGTTTGCATGAGTACTGTAGATATCATTCAACTGAGTTAAGGATGATATGCCATGAAAATTGAGTTGCTCAATTTAAAATAATAAAAATGAAAAGTGACTTAGGCTATATAAACCCAGGGTCTGCGGCCTTCCCATGTGGTGCTGAGGAAGCACTACACTTCACCACTATTATGTGGTCTTCACAGTCAACTTATACTTCGTGGGCTTATTCTGGTTTCACTAGACAAACTGAAATCTAAATTAAAATAAACACCTCATTTAAAAATAAAAGCACGTGACAAAAAAAAGGAAGATTGACCAAAAATCCAGACACAGGCAGCTGAGGGTGTTTAATACAAAGGAAAAGAAAACACGTTTTAAAAGATGAAGTATTGAAGAGCAGCTGCATCCTAGAGCAGGGTAACTGGAATCTTTGTGAACAAAGAGAGCTGTTTCAGCAGCCAAAGTCTTCTAGCTACCTCCAGCACTTAAGATGGTTGGGATTTGAGACTTGTGCAGGGATGAACCATGTGAAGCGATGAACCATGTGAAGCTGTGGAATGCATGCACACAACCACCATCTCACACACACAATCACAATTAAAATACATCTTTTAGAGGAGTTGCAGCAGTGGTGCCATAGATTTTTTTTCCCCCGTTTTCCTGTACCACACTGGCCCAGCATCATAAAAACTCTCCCACCAACAGTCACTATAATTCATCATAGTCCAGCTATGCATGCGTGGAATTGGGGGTAGAGAACAGGAGGCATCACTCTTCCAGAGCCTTCCCAGTCTCTCCTCAATGTACCCGGCAACGACCTAAGGACTGAACCCAGAAATGCCAACCACGTGGCTGGTGGTGTAACTAAAAGGGTAATAATGCATGGTGGGTTAAATCACATGCTTAAGCCATCGAGACAGCCTGCCAAACCTCAAACAACCACCTTGACCCCTGCTACTTTTAATGTGTTTTGCCAAAGTATAAAGCAAGCTCGTGTCCTGTTATGTCATTTTTACCTCCATTCTCACTCCTTTGATCTTATCTAGGGAGACATTAATAGTTAAGCAGTAGAACTAAAACCCTTCCCTTGGTGAGAGATGTAAGTGTGTGTGCATCAAGATTAGCTGGATTTATACAGATAAATGAAGGGAGCGAGTCCTCTTAGGTCTACACTAATGTTGATTTGTTAGTTGATTCTTTTCAAAAGTGAGTTTGGCCAATACAAGTTGGAAGGCCAGTGTTACATGAACTGTAGACCTAGGCATGGTTCTGTATCCTGTCTGTAAAGATTTATTAGAAGCTTGTTATTCACTATGTAAACTAATGTGTGTATGTGTTGAGACTAAGATGGACATGCTCCAGCTTATCTAATGGAATGCCTCTCACACTGCTCCTTCTGCTCAGCTAACTTTAATCCCTGTCCATCCTGCCATACACTCATCCCACTACAGGTGCAAGAGCCTTCTCCTCTACATCTCCCACTACTTGGGAACACGCTTGCTTTGTCACACACTCCATCTCATTTAAAGTCTCAGCTCAGAAATTCTCCTCACTCAATTCCTCTGTCCCTCTTTTGTCATTTAAAATCAGAAGCTCTCAAAACAGCGATCCATGGAGCATTTAATGGTGCAGGCTGGTCACATGAACACAGTCACTCACCTGCACCTTTGGTTCCCAGTCAGGGGACTTTTGCATGAAAGTGACGATACAAAACAAACCAACCTTTTCTCACCGTATTGCACAGCGGGACTGTTTCGTTTCACAGAGGCTTGCCGTATGAACCACTGAAGTGACACAGGCAAATAAAGATGATAAGGTCCATGATCCAAGGAGCTTACACCCAAAAGTCAGACATGCACAGCAAAAGATGGCAAAGGATGTGGGGGGGTAAGAGTTACAAAGAAAATATGACATATGCTCATGGTTACACATGAATCATGTCACTTCTTCCCCTATTTGTATTAAGTCATGTCTGTGTCAGTGGTTATTTGCTATATTTTGACCAAGGTGTTATTGCAATTCATATGGAATTATTCCCCTCTCCCCAGCAAAAGCAACTATTATTTGTATTGCAGTAGTGCCTACAATTTCCCAACTAATGTTGTAGCCAGTGCTATGTACGGTACATACATATAGGAAGAGACAGTATCCTTCTCAAAGACAATACAATCTTTAAAGAAAAGGAGGGGCGGGGCATGAAAGGAAGTATTATTAGAGATGGGGAACTGAGGTAGAGAGAGATTGAAGTGACTTGCCCATGTGCACACAAGGGGCCAGGTATCCAGGTATCTTGGGTCTGCAATCCAGAGCCTTAATCACAAGAACCTCAGGATCTTTCCTCCGAATCTACATTGTAGAGCTACAGAATATTCATGATTATAGGGGTGACTTCATGCCAAACTAGTAGTGTGGCCATGAGTTATAAATGAGGATCCCTGATCAAGTGCACATTCAGCCCAGATCATCTGCTAAAAAGTTATCCTCTTATGGGTTACATAAATACATAATGCATCTACATTAACCTGTGTGCCACTGAAGCAGCCTTTCCAGCAATTTGGCCTACTTCATCTGCAAAAGAGAGTCTTATACCCCCTTTGAACGAGGGAGCACACATTTTAAATCATGATGAGAGACTCCAATTTTCACATCTTCGTGGATGCAGAGTCAAATTTATTTTTAATGGGATCATCTATTATCTGTTAATACTGAGCAAACTAGGTGAGAAAATAATGGTTAGTAGTACATTATGTGGTCGATCTGGAACTCCCTGCCTGATGAAAATGAGCACAAAGTTGATGGAGTTGTTGAAAATAAAGATTTTGTTTAATGCAGCCTGCCTGAAGTTAATAATTACCTCACATATGTGATCAGAAATTTAGAAAACTAGTTCTCTTCCTCCCTCACCCCATTTTAAAGACGGAAAATCTAATCCAGGCACGTTTGTTATAGTAGCGCTACTGGTGGCAAAGATGAGATCAACACCCGAAAGACGACAGATAAACACCTGAAGAGGAAGGCAGAGAAGGGTGATGCTCAATGTAACGACACATGTAAGAGGCACAGTCAGAGCATTGGACTGGGAGCCAAGAATTCCCGAGTTCTGATCCTGGCTTGTGGCTTCTAGACAAGCATGCAGGTGCCCTCTCAGTGGGCAGCTCAGCAGGCTACAGACAAATGAATGACAGAGATGCCTCCAGGGGGAAGCTGGGAAGAAAGTGGTGTTTATGTAAATTCACAAGTTAAATCCAGCTGAATAAGGATCATTGTTCCAAGCCAAGCGTAGGCTGAGGTTAGTCTCCAAAGTCAGAGAGTCCATAACTAGGCCTTTGGTTTCTTTAGAAAAGCCTTGGTCAGCTGCTACTATTCGCCCATTGGTCAGTCCATACACTGGCTCAGATGAACAAAATCCTATAAATTGGTTGTCTAGAGGCCTTTCCTTATATCACTGAAATTGGTATACTCTGTCTCATTCTGGAAGTAGCCAGACACTCTAACATGAGCCTTCCATACCACCGGGAAACCCCTGGATAAGCATCTGCCTGCAAACAAGCCAACAGGCACAAATGGGGAGTAGAAATGCATCCAGGGCATGAGTTCCTCCAGCACTCTGATGTCTAACCCAAATTACAGACCAAAACTCAGTCCTCTACTTGTAGCTGTAGTTCTCAGTCCCTGTGAGGATAGTTCCTTCTGAGCCTGGAAGGGTTGTATTCCACTTGGCAACGCAGCCAGCTCTCCAAAGCCTGTTTTTTCCCTCTTATCCACTCCACTTGGAAGGTTGTTTATTTTAAGCTGGATATTTCTCACAGGTGTTGCCCAGAGGAACTAACTGCAGTCCTCTGTTTGCAGGCCAAATTATTAACACCTTCCTCACCAGGCTCACTGTGGGGTTTGTATACTCCATCACAGCACTCCATCACTGTCTTCTTCAGTTTCTTCATTAACAATGCACAGAAAACAAAAGAACTAGAGAAAGCTACGTACTTCCATAACTTAGTAGGGTGTTGGTTTTTTTTTTTTTTTTTTTTTGGCTAATGGTGTCCCAATCAAGTGTTTGATGGCACTTTGATTTGTGATAGAATATTGTCCCTTTTAATAGTTAAGCACGCAGAGTTTGGGATGGGTATTAGAAGAGAGTGGAAAATAATATAATGTTACTGAGAGTTTAAAATTTTAACTTTACTTTCCCTCCCCACCCCTTAAATGCTTTATTCATATGCGCACAGAGTAAAATGCAAATAAACACCATCAAACTAAGGGTGTCTAAACCGGTCTAAACAGGGAGAAGAATATAAAAACACTTTAGGAAAAGATCAAGGCATTTAGACCAAGGAGGGAAGCACTGGAAAAGATGACAAGGAGAGCACATTCCATACCACAGGGGAAACCATAACAGAGGCCCCATGGCTGCCAAAGGAAGGAGAGATTCACAAGGTGAGGGGTTTCAGAGTAGCAGCCGTGTTAGGTGGCACCAGAGCAAAAGTGGCCAGTGTTATGTTCTTTGCTGGATATTGGCCAATATAATAACAAATCATTCAGCAGAAGCAGAGTGTGTATTTTGCCTCATACATACAAAGACTGATAGATTTACAGACGCATCCAGCTTTATTTTGCAGGTTATCATGAATGTTGAATGTGCTGGAAACAAACTCTTCATAAAGTTGTACATTGTTCAGTAACTTCACTATAAGAGGACTTTGAACGCTGCTATTGTTCAAGATATTCCTTTCCTAGTGCAACCCATTGTTTAAGAAATCATGTATCGGTAATGGAAACTTTACACATAAGAGTGAAGTTCTAATACTAGCAAAGTGTCACTTCAACAGAACCTTTTTCCTCCAGTAGGTAATATGCAAATTATCTGTGCTGACCTCTCCTTAATTTAGAATACCTCTGTCATAAACCAATTATCAACATTTGACACAAGCAGCACTTGCAAGTTCGAAAAGCAATTAAAATTTAGGAGCTGTCTCTCACAATAAAAAAAAACACTCACAGAAGTAGCATTGCAGGAAAGTTGCTCCACGCAACCCATCATTCTAATTCCGCCTCTATCAATCAAGCCAGGCCTCACTGAATAGCAGAGCTCAGGCAGACAAACAGCAATGTTTATGAGGTGCAGCTGGTGGTACTTACCGTTAACAGCAAAAGCAGCATCAGTTAAATTAACATTCTTCATTCTTTCATTGCTCATTATGGTTTGACAGACATACCCGCAGTCCACATAAATGACTGAGAGTGAGAATGCTGTCTAACATCCTGCCATGAAACAAGACCACCTAATGGGAGCAACCACTGTAATTAAAACTCTGGAAACTGAGAATCAAACTAGTTAAAGGAGACAGTGCTGGGGATTATGGCCTACTTTGAGTTTTATTAAAGGAAGCACAAGAGTTTACACCTCTTCTCAGGCCAAAATAAAAACAAATAATCTACCATTTCTGATATTTATCCAATAAAAGGACTCGAGTATCACCTTGAATCATTCTTGATATCATCAATCATTCTTGATATCATTCTTGATATCACCAAGAATCATTTGTGGTGTTGCAGGTTTGGAAGCGCAGTGGGGATGACAAAAAGACAGAGATTACTTAAATATTAACTAATCAGTTTCCCCAGGAGAACTCTTTCCCTAAATCCTATATGCTCAACTTCACAAGATTTTCTTTGATGGCGAATTCTACTTAGACAGGTTCTACTTAAAAAATTACAGCAACATTTAATCTCTTGGATCAGGAAAAGTTAATTTAGTCAACTCAAGACTGTATTTTCTCAGCCTCATAATTGGAGGTTTCAGAGGTAAATGTAGTATGAAAAAGGTGCTTAAAAAATCTGATTCAGAATTGTCACAGTAACTGCATCTATTCCAGGACTGGGAGTCAAGTGCATTAAGGAGGAATTTACCTTGGCGGCAAAAAACCCTCAAAAATGCTGTAAAAAATTCATATGTACCTATATCTGCATGACACCTAAAGAGGACAAATAAAATTCTATGAGAATGTTTTTGTACACCTAGTTATTCTGAAGGTATTTATTCTGCCTGATCATGCACTTTACAGCTTCTGTAGAATTAGACGAAATAATTTTCCTTAAGCCATTTTATGGTCCGATGATTATTGTGGACTGGGATTTTCAGTTAGTGAAGATGGTTAATTAGCATTACACATTTCTTTTACAATAAATGTAAAACTCACACTTACATAGAATGCTTTGTTGTTCTTCCTCTATGGACTTCTGAGCCTCAAGACTCCTTCCTTCCTCCATCCTGAAGACTCCATGTCTTCTGGACAAGGAGGTCTCAGCAAAACTCCCTTTGGAGCCAGTTAGTGCTAATCCTGATTTGTCCAGAAGTATCATTGCAAAGCTTTGAAAGGACTCTTCTTCTCCCAGGAGTAAAATGTAGTAACTCCACACCACTCCCAGATGAGGATCTGAAGGAATCTTGCACTCTGATCTCCAGAGGGATAGCACGTTATGAATCTACTAGCCCCCAGCTGGCTTGCACAGTGCAAGATATGCAAGTTGACTAGTAGTCGTTTGGAGGGATAAGGAAATATAGATTTGTCACCACCTCCTCAACACTTTTTTACAGTTGCAAACTGAGGCCCCAGTTCAGCAAAGCACGGAAACATTAATTTAAGTTCCACTGAATCCAATTAGACTTAAACATGTTTTAAGTGCTTTGCTGAACTGGGATCAGACTTGTCTGTTATATGATGAAAGGGCTAAGCACAGAGAGCACTGTAATACAGAGACCTAGTGGAAGAAAGCATTTGGAAAACAATATTCAGGTTTGCAGCACTTAGTTTGCTATGGTGTAAATCCATTATTTAATATATGCAGTTTTATTCAAAAAAGGTAGCTCTCATCACATGAGGGCAAACTTTCTACCTCTTCACTTTAAACTCCATGGAAAATCTCAAATGAGGATGTGTATACTCACTAGAACATTGCAGACCCAATTTCTCTGCAGGTGATGTACTGAAAGTTCATTTATATTTTATCATTTATTCAAGATGACACATCAAATCAATTCTGTTAGCGTTAATATAGTAAAGGCTTTGAGATTAAAATAAGCCACTAATATTGTCTACATTCAGTATTAGAAAAAACCCCACCTTTCTTTACTTCTTATTTACTCATCTTATTGTGTGTAGTCTCATACGGTACTTCTACACTGCAGAATAAACAGAAAAACACCTGGGGAAGCAAGCATCAGAGCCTGGGTTCTCACTATGGGGTTCAAAACCAGTGTAGAGCTAGAGCTCAGGCTGAGAACCACCCTCCTCCCCGGGTTTCACAATTTGAGGTCCAGCCTGAATGGGAACACATACAGTGCTATATTTGGCCCTGTAGCAAGAGCCCTGCCAGTCCGAGTCAGTTGTGCTGTGTATTTTTTCTCCTCAGTGTAGACATACCCATGGAGCCTAATTTGAAGCTCACGATGGGTCTTAGATCAGGCCTATGGGATTGCTTTATTTAATAATAATTCTCAGCTCTTACACTGTATTTTTCATTAGTAGATCACAAAAGCACTTCACAATCTTTAATGTACTTATGCTATTATCACCATTTTACAGACTGGGACCTGAGGAAGAAAGAGGCTATGTGATTTGCCCCAGGTCAAATAGGAAGTCTGTAACGGAGCAGGGAATTGAATTTAAGATAGATACTTTTTCCCCTGAAGAAAGTAGGAGACCAGTGGGGGAGCAGCTTTTTAGTTTCTTCTGTAGAGTAACTGCACCATTGATTTAAACCATTTCAACTCTAGCCAAGTAGTTAACTGAACATGGCCTGGTGAACTTTATAAAAATATATTCTTAAATAAAATTTTCTTAATAACAGAGTTTACATGTGCCAAAGTATCTGCCACCTCACCCAGGACTGAAATTTCTATCTTCTGTTCATTTCTTATAATAATAAATAACTACGCTTGTTTGTTTAACTTAGATTGGGTCTTCTACAGCTCTGTATTTAAGACTATTTAAGACTTAAAGCGCTCTCAAAAATACAAGTCTAACATAACCAGCATCTCACAGAGCAGAAATGCCAGTTTAACCTACTTCAAAAAGGGACCAAAAAACCCCAATCCCCCACATTGTAACAAGCAGAAACAGGAAAAGCACGGTAGAATTCTTTTCTTCCCTACAGTGCTTTTCCTGTTTCTGCTTGTTACAATGTGGGGGATTGGGGTTTTTTGGTCCCTTTTTGAAGTAGGTTAAACTTAGGCATCCTTTTATCATCTTCCAAGAGGTGATATCTGCTAACATTACGATGCTACATTTCCTCCTTTACCAGTTAAAAAGCTGTGGAAAAGTGTAGGTTTGTCTCCTGGGTCTCATCAGCTCATTTAAAGTAGCCAGTTCATGTTGTGCATTTGGACGACTGGCATTTCTGCTCTGTGAGATGCTGGTTATGTTAGACTTGTATTTTTGAGAGCGCTTTAAGTGAAAGGCTTTGGCAAAGGGAAGGCAGCAGGGAAAAGGCCGAGCCTTTCCCTGCTGCTATCCCCCGACCAGAGGCTTTCCCCTCTGCTGAAGCCTTTCCCTGTGGTGGTGCAGACAGGGTGGCACAGCTTGGCAAGTAGACAGTCATGTTGGGAATGTACTCAAATACATACTCACACCATTCAGGCATGTCTTTACTGTATGCGCCTAAGAATGCCTCCCAGTCTATACTGCTAGTTATACCTTTGCTAGGGGAGCTACATAAGTATGTATGCTTCACACCACCAAAAGAGGAGTGCAGTGTAAATGCACCCTCCGATGCACATGTGTACATAGTTTGGGTTTTGTCTTGGGGTTTTTTTGGGTCTAGCTGCATAACATATTAAACTATAAGGAGACACTAGGAATAGCATTTGTGTGCCAGTCAGAACACAATTGCACAGTAATAAGAAATAATTTTATGTACACACAAGCGTACAGGCATTCCATGGAAGAGAGAAACCTGGAACATAATACTGCCAAGAGACCTAGAGGAGTTAGTGGATAGTCAATTAGAGATCAGCATGCAATACTATATGGCTGCAAGCCAACGTGATTTAGGATTTTAGATGCAGACACATTTCATCACTGTGCTATGAAGGGACAGTCCATTACTATATACACTGGCAGCACTTGTTTTTCACTCCAAAAAAGTTAGAGAAGAAGTAGAGAAAAACAACATACATGATTAAGGGGATGAAATGATTATCACTATAACTTTTTTTAAAAAGTAGATGTGTAGCTTGGCTAAGGGACAGAGAGTGTTAACTGACTGTGTAATACTAAGAAAGCAGAGAAATTATTTAACACTTAAAAGCAGTAAAGTCCAAAGAATATCTTCCCTATGGACTGCACCTTGATAGAGTGGGAATGCTTGTGTGCAGCAGTGATCCTGAAAGCTATGTTGGTGGGGGTTTTCAATCCTGATAGGGCCACCCAAGCCAGACAGGTCAAAGGGTAGGGACCAGATGCAAAACAGTCAACTGGTCCTCCAGGTCTGGAATTGAGCGATAAGCCAACAACCTAGCCTTGTAAAAAAAAAAAGTTACGTTATAATACAGGAAGGTAGCCATTCTGGCAAACAGCATGGCAAAGTAATGGACTCTGTCTTAGTAAAAGTGATGAGTCTTGGTGAAAGCCATCAGGAAGCCCAAAACCGAGAAGTTCTCTACTAAAGGCAAAATAAACTATGAAAGTAGGTTTCTGGAAAATTAGAACAATGGCTGCAACTACAAAAGCCACACAGGTGATAAAATAAATGGACAAATATAATTTTAGAAACAAAGTAAGAAAGATATATCTTTTATTGGACCAGCTTGTGTTGGTGGAAGGGACAAGCTTTCAAGCTTCCCAGAGCTCTTCCTCAGGTCTGGAGAAGGTAACTAGAGTGTCCAAGCTAAATACAAGGTGGGACAGATTATTAAGCATAAGGGGCTCACATACAATATGTGAAACCACTTAAAATAAAGAAGAAAATTAACACCTCTGCCATTGTAGGACAAAGAAGGTTTAATAGGCAGCAGGGTATGTTACAAGTTGTTGTAATGAGCCATAAAACTAGTGCCTCTGTTAAGACCATGGTTTCTAGTATCCAGCAGAGTTATGAATTTAAATTCCCAAGCTTGTCTTTTGAAGATGTTGCACTGCTTTCCTTTGAGGATGAGGACTGAAAAGTCTGATATGGAGTGATCATTGTGTGAAAAGTGTTCGCCTATGAGTTATAGAGTGTTTTTCTCTTTTGTCATTTTTCTGTGTGAGTTCATTCAAAAGAGTAGCGCTTATCTGGTTTCACCCACATAGTTGTTTTTGGGGCATCTGATGCATCGGACGAGGTACATCACATGTTGTGATAGGCATGTATAAGATCTAAGGATCTTGAAACGTGTATTGTGGGGTAAGTTAATCATTATAGCGATGGAAATATGTCTGGAGAGTTTTCATCTGTTGTTTCCGCAGGCTCTGATGCTGCTTTGAGTCACCGTGTCCTGGTATGTGAGGAAGTTGCTTCTGATGATGAGCTTGGAAATGTTGGTGGGTTGTTTGAAGGCCAGAAGAGGGAGTTTGGGAAAGATTTCTTTCGGGATGTGGTTCCCGTCAAGTATCGGTTGTAATTGTCTGATAATACTCCGTATGGTTCTAGTGTGGAACACTCTGGTTACCTTCTCCAGACCGGACTGATTAAGAGCTCTGTGAATCTTGAAAGCTTTTCCCTTCCATGAGTGGAAGTTGGTCCAATAAAAGATATTAGCTCATCTACCTTGTCTCTCTCATATACTGGGACTAACATGGCCACAACAGCACTGCAATGAACATAATCTTTCAAATGCTTAGAATAAGGAAATATTGATGACCAAGAGCCAAAAAAGCACAATTTGAAAATGAAAAAAAAAAAGTCATAATATATTCAGATTGTCCATCAAATAAGGCACTGGATTAAGATTTAGCAGACCTGCTGTGGGACCTTGGGCCTGTCATTCATCCTTCTGCCTCTGTTTCTTCTCCCACCCTTTGACTGTCATGTTTATTTATATTGTACCCTCTTTTGGACTCTCAAATTATGTTTGTACAGTGTTTAGCACAATAAGACACTGACCTTGGTTGGGGTCTCTAGGTACTGCTGTAATACAATACCTCTCTGCTGACTAGTGGCAGATTCCAGGGCTTTACATGTCTTGGGAACAACTTTTTGCTGGGCAGCCTTTTTAGACTGGATTCCAACTAACAGGGAGGAATTGGTTGTGAATCTGAATGTGGAAGGCAATTTGGGTGAAAGTGATCATGAAATGATAGATTTCATGATTCTAAGGAAAAGAAGGAGCAAGAGCAGCAGAATAAGGACAATGGATTTCAGAAAAGCAGACTTTAACAAACTTAGAGAACTTGTAGGTAAGGTCCCATGGAAGAAAATCCAAGGGATAAAGAAGTTCAGGAGAACTGGGAGTTTCTCAAGGAGACCATCTTCACATAGCCCATCGGTTCGACAATGACACTTTCACTCCAGAATCCACAAAAAGAGAGAGCATGGAAGTGCCTCTGAAGTCCAAAACATGACGTGCATGCTGGTGAGCAGATCAGGCAGACAAATTCATTGGTGAGCATCTGGGTAGCTATAGCAGTGGTATGACCATTTTCCCTTTCAGCTAATAATCAATTATTTCCAACCTCTTCAAAGACTTGGAAAGCTCTGAGTGTTGTGTGTCACCATGCTGATCTATTTGACACAGCCTTCTTGAGATCATCTGGTTTTATTGCACCAAAGAGTATGCTGTTCTTGATGCTGTCCTTGTAGTGCTTTCTGGGCCAGCTTTGATTCCAACATCCTTGTGCCAATTCTCCATAGAAAATCTTTTTGAGGAGTCCATGTTCAGGCATCCTAATGATGTCCAACCCAGCACAGTTGGGCTTTTATCAGCATGGCCTCAATGCTTTTGGAGAACTTCCAGGTTGCTAATTTTGTCTTGCCAGCGGATCCCCATAATGGCACGCAGAGCCCGCATATTTAAGGCCTCTACCTGTTGGATATGCCATTTGTATGGTGTCCAGGTCCCACAGCCATAGAGGAGAAATGTGAGCACAAAAGCTTTGTAAAGTTTTTATTTTTTTGAGAGGGTTACGTTGTGGGATTTCAGGACTTTGTTGCATAGCTTTCCTAGGGACTGGAAGCTTTCTGTATCCTGTTCGTGATCTCTTTGTCAAGAGATCAATCATTGGAGATGTTGCTGCTGAGATAGGTAAAACTGTCAACTTGCTTTAGCTGGATTCCACTAATGGATATGCTGGGAGATATGGCATGGAGTAGTGAAGGAGACAATATGAAAAGCACAACTGTAAACAATTCCGATGCACAAGAAACACAGGAACAATAGTAAGACGCCAATATGGCTCCATGAGGAGTTCTTTAATGACCTGAAAATCAGAAAGGAATCCTATAAAAAATGGAAACATGGACAAATTGCTCAGGATGAATACAAAAAGGACAGCATAAGCATGTTGGGACAAAATCAGAAAAGCTAACGCACAAAATGAATTAAACCTAACAAGGGACAAAAAAGCAGTAAATAAGAGGTTCTATAAATACATTAGGAGCAAGAGAAATACAAAGGAAAGTGTAGGTCCTCTGCTTAGCCAGGAAGGATAGCTAATAATGGATGACATCAAGAATACTGAATTGTTTAATGCCTGTTTTGCTTCAGTCGTCACTAAAAAGGTAAATTGTGACCAGATATTTAATGTTAGTGATAAAGGGAAAGGAAAGTAAGGCAAAATAGAGGAAGAACAGGTTAAAGAAAGAATATTTAGGTAAGTTAGAGGTATTCAAGTCAAAGGACCTGATTACGTTCATCCTAGGGTACTTCAGGAACTAACTGAAGCAATCTTGGAACCATTAGCAATTATCTTTGAGAACACTTAGAGGATGGGTAAGAACCAGAAGACTGGTGAAGTGCAAACATAGTGCCTATCTTTAAAAGGAGGAACAAAGAGGACCCAGGGAATTATAGACCAGTCAGCATTAACTTTGATACCTGGAAAGAAAGTGGAACAAATTATTAAACAATCACTTTGTAAGCAACTAGAGGATAAGAGGGCTATAAAGAATAGTCAGCATGAAATTGTCAAGAACAAATCATGCCATATTTCCTTCTTTGACAGGATACTGGCCTAGTGGATGGGGTGGAGAGAGCTATAGATGTGATATATTTTGATTTTAGTAAGGCTTTTGATACAGCCCCACATGACGTTCTCATAAGCAAACTAGAGAAATGGGGTCTAGATGAAATTAGTATAAGGTGGGTGCATAACTGCCCGAATGAACATACGCAAAGAGTATGCTGTCATTATTTGGGGAACAAATGTCGTGGGTTCCCACAGGGGTCAGTCCTGGGTCTAGTAGTATTCAATATTTCCATTAATGATTTGTCAAATGGAATGGGGAGTATGTTTATAAAATCTGTGGATGACACCAAGCTAGGAGGAGTTGCAAGCACTTTGGAGGACAGGATTAGAATTCAAAACAATCTTGGGAAATTGGATAATTGGTCTGAAATCAACAATCAATTAAAGACAAATGCAAAGTACTAGACTTAGGAAGAAAAAAAATCAAATGCAAAACTACAAAATAGGTAATAACTGGCTATGCAGTAGTACCGCTGAAAAGGATCTGGGGGTGATAGTGGATAACAAATTGAATATGAGTGAATAATTTGATGCAGTTGAAAAAAAAAGACAAATCATTCTGGGGTGTATTAACAGGACTACTGTATGTAAGACAGGTGGTAATTGTCCCTCTCTACTCAGCACTGGCAAGGCCTCAGCGAGAGTACTGTATCTAGTTCTGGGCTCCACATTTTAAGAAAGAGGTGGACAAACTGGATAGAGTCTAGAAGAGAGCAACAAAAATGGTAAAAATTTTAGAAACCCTGATCTATGAAGAAATGTTTAAAAAAAAACAGGGCATGTTTAGTCTTGAGAAAAGAAGACTGAGCAGGGACCTCAGTACAGTCTTCAAATACGTTAAGGGTTATTACAAAGAAAGCAATTGTTCTCCTTGTCCACTGAAGGTAGGACAAGAAATATTGGACTTAATCTGCAGGAAGGGACATTTAGAAAGTTTTTTCTAATATCTAACATAAGTATGAGGATAGTTAAGCATTGGAATAGGCTTCCAAAGTAGCTTGTGCAATCCCAGTCACTGAAGGTTTTTAAGAGTAGGCTAGACAAACACCTGTCAGGGATGGTCTAGGTATACTTGGTCCTGCATCAGTGCAGAGGGCTGGACTAGATGACCTCTTAAGGTCTCTTCCAGCCCTATATTTCTATGATTCTGTGTTGATTTTGCATTGGAAGAGATAGGTCAGTGATATTCACTTTTCTTAGTATAACTTGTTTTATTTAAAATATATACACCAGTCCTTGAGAGGAGGTGGTCAAACAACATGCAGGGCATTCTCTTTTGCCAGGAATCCTAACCCAACACTAATGTGCAACGCCCATGGAACAACTCTGTCCCAAGAATTGTCTCTAGTTAGAGAGGTCAAGGTAGAGAGCAAACTATTATTACTGCTTATAACCACTCTTCTAAAAATAAACTCCATAATAAAACTGACAATGCAGCACTTCTTCATAGACTGAAGAATGCTCTCACACTAAGAAAAAGAACTTTTAAAACTATGTGTGACAGCACCATCTGGTGACTCCACTGTAATAATCTAGTTCTATTTGTGCACATGGCACTTTATGAATTTACAAATATTAAGGAAGACTCAGTCATTGCCCCCAAAAGTTTGTGATTTAAGCTACATAATGACATAAGAAAAAGGGGAGAAATTTTAAAAATCATTAAATTTGATAAGGTTTGGCACAAGTCGTGTTGGTTCCAGATGTGTTGTTGCATTTGCCTTTTTTTAAAATGTAGTTTTTATATAACTTTCATGTTTCTCTACATAAATGTAAGCAAGAGAGAAAGAGTAGACAGCGGTGAATATGGTAAAACTGACTAAATGGAAGATCCTGTGACCACAAAAATTTTGGCTGAGTATCAGGAATGATTTCCTGTCAGTGAGCTCTATTATACAGAACCATGAAATAGCCTCCCAAGGGAAGCAGTAGATGTCCCATGGCTTAGGGATATTTGAAACAATATTTGTTGTGGGAGAAAGAAAAGCAATGTTAAATACAAACTGGTGTGCTTGATCTAATCTAAGATCTAGTGGTCTTTTCAACAGATAACTAGGATGCCAAACCTACATCTAAACACACATTTTTAACAGAAAAATCCTAACATGAGCTCTGTGTTCCCTGCACCCCATGGAGCCCTACTGGGGCTCTGTTTGCGCAGCATTCATTGAAGGTTCTGGGCACTGAAGTCTCAGTTCCCATTTCCTATCTTCAACTATGAGACTGCGCTCCCTCCCAAATGATTAAGTATTGCAGTTCACAATTAATTTTTAAAAGAACAGGCAACGTCTGGGTTGGTTTTTTACTTGATGAAAATCATTGGCTATAAATGGATCAAAAGTTGATAACAGCTTATTTATGACTAGACAGGGACCCATTTTCACAATTTACAAAATTTTACAAACTGGTCCAAAGATTTCCTTCTGAGCATCTCATTAAATCTAGGCTCGAAAGCTAAAACTGAGCACATTTTATACATTTCAGATGCTGAATGTTGTCAGGATCTGAAGATAAGCTACTTCTGCCAGACAATTTAGATTTTAAAATATTTGTTGGTTTCTCCAAGGATGAAAGACTGTTGTTGTTTTAAATCATTGCTTCATACAATTTGGTTTGCATACATTTAGCACAGAGTGACATTTACAATCCCATCGCTGTACACCACTTGAACAGAAAAGTAAGCCACAACTGCGTATTGTTATACAGTGACATAAATGCTCTATTTTCAAACAACCTTGTTTCTGCTGCAATCTTTTTCCTGATTAGATCATTTTCCATATGTGAAAAACAGTTACATTTTGTTTCCGGTTTCCCCCACCCCCCCTCGACTTGCATTACTGAAAACTTGTTTGAACCAATTCATTTTTCAGTCCCACAACTCCTTGTTCTTCAGTGCTCCCAGCAGGTATAAAGAAATGCAAACAATCAGAGCCCTGTTTTCTATTCTGCAAAACAGAATTCCAATCCAAGGGATAATTCAAAATTATAGCTTTTGGTTCCAAAAAGTCAGCCCATCACCACACTACTTTAGTTGTATCTATGTGCTAAGTACACCGAATACCTCTCACACAAAAAAATGTGTGTGTGGTGGGGGGGCGGGGGGAAACGGGGATGGATTATTAAAACTGCCTCATGTGCCTGCGGATCTAACAGCTTGCTTACACCACTGTAATCCTCGAGGATCTTAATGCAAAATTAAGAAGAAAAAAAACCTCTAGTCTAAAAACCACAGATGCGTGAACAAACAACAATCATCCCCCCCAGAGGAAAATCTACTTTGTGACTCGCCTATCTTTGTTTATGCTTGTTACCTACAACTGCTGCAAACAAATCGAAGAGCAGAACGATTACCTAACAGAGTCACAGTAGGAGACTGTGAGAAGATGCTGGAAAACTAGCTGGTACTTGGTGGACAACAGGTTCACTTCAACTCAGCTTGCAGAGGTGAAGGGCTATACTACAAGCAGTGGTTGGGAGACAGAATGGGAAGCTGAGAATGACACATAGGGGCCACAGAACCTTAACCTTACCAGTTTTTAACTTTCTGATGAGGATTTATTTTACTTTTTTTGGTATAAACACCAACCTCTTGCCAATTGAACCTGTTTCTGCAGAGTCATTCCACAGTCTTTCAGCAGCAGCCTGTTTTTCAGCAATAAATACTTTGCACATATAGCACTTTTTTGCATGTAAATCTCAGAATACTTTACACATCTTGGTAGATCACAGTGTGTTACATGTTAAAGACCCACACAGAGATCGTTCTTAGGACAGACCACATACATTTTGAATTTGAATGATGTATGATGTTTCCTTCGCTTTGGTAGTTATTTTTCTTCCACCTTCGTCAAATCGTTAAAGTCAAGCCAAGAGCTCCCAAAATTACCGATGCCCTGTCACACACAGGGCCATTAGTGCCAACCAGCAAAGGCTTCACTGTTGTGTAACATCAACTCCTAATAGGCTTGACAAGCTCACTACACCTAGCATACTGCTTTCATGGTATTTATCCCTAAACGATGTCATATGAGGTCTCTAATAAAAGCTTATTTAATATTGATCCTCATAATATGGATGATGTTTGCAGAGTTGTCTATATGTGATGAAAATATATTTTGAAGTCAGCATCCAATGAAGAGCTGACAAACGGATTTTAGGTTAGACAAAGGATGTTGATTCATTCTCTCTCTTTTGACCATGTAGATTATGTCAAAACAATGGAAGCGCCATTTACATACCAAGTCAATAGGGGGATGGTACATCAACAGAGAAGCAAGATAGCAGAGACTGAACCACAAGGGGTTGTGCTGGGAGGGAGGGGGAAGGGGGAACACTGACTTGGGGAATATGAGGGGAAGGCAAAATGACACCCTTTCATACTGCACAGAATCTCAACCAGGCTTTGGTTGAAAAAGGCTTTGGGGTGAGAAACTTATTTAGACAAAAGGTTAGCTTGCTAAATTAAGTTTAATTTCTAAAAAGCATGTTATACTTTTGTGTAATCATTTCTGTTTCCACTTGTTATCCCTAATCACTAGTTCCTTAAAGCTTAGCCTTTGATAATAGACTTATGACTGTTTTCACTATAAATTCATCTCAGTTCTGTGTTGTTGTAAAGGACCTGATCCTGACACCCGTTGAGCTGTGTGTATACTGTTCCCTTGTGGATAGCAAACCTAGTAATTTCTGTGAGTGTCCAGTGACAGAGGCTGGATACAGGGGGATACTTTCAAAGGGACTTGAGAGCTGGGGTACACTTATTGTTAACCTCCAAGGCAAAGTAAGGGCTGA